>NC_064434.1:83268408-84656742 GCF_023343835.1 Lagopus muta
GGGAGCAGCGGCTGCATGTCAGCGGGGTGACTTGCTGGGCAGCGTGCTGCTGGCAACATCGTGCAGGCCTGGGGCTGCAAAACAAAACCAATGGAAAGAAAAACTGGTTCAGACTTATTTCAGGGACATGCTCATGGAAATGAAAGCAGATTGGCAATTCTGATGAGAACTGATATTCCCTGAAAATGCTGCATTCATGAGCTGTGGGGTCTGATGCTGCTCCTGTGACACAGAGTTAATTCTACTTCTGCCGGGAGAATGTGTGTCATTGTTTGCTGGGTGTTATCACCCTTATATCTTACACAGCTATAATTACAACCCTGCAGAGCACATTAGTGGAGGACGAAGGTTGTTGACTCCTACTGATACACTCCAGGTGACAATGGTAGAAATGCCATGAAAACTTTGGCCTTGAGGGGAAAGCGTCAGCAAAAGGCTGCTTGGAGTAATTGCACCAATCGCACAGGCCATGCTGTCCTGAAATGAAAAGACAGGCAGTGTTAACCTGGCTGAGCCCCAAGCCTCCTCAAAGGGCTGGAGCCCTGAACTGCCTGAAAATGAGGCACCTGGGTGGTGCTGGTCCTGGTGCATGCTTGCACAGTCAGCATCACTGAGCTTTGTAACTAATGAGTGACAGAGTAAGTAGGAAAAAGCCAGTATTTGCTGCTTCTGTACATCAGCGTCATCTGTCACTTAATCCTTTAACCTTTCTATCTAGACGCTGTGGATTCCTTGCAGCACACTCACTGGCAGGGAAAGGAGGATTGGGTACAGGGGTGTCACAAATACTGCCAGAGAAGGGAGCAGGTCTGAAAAGGAGCATGGGGGGAGGCAAGGTGAAGGCATTTCACTTGCTGCAAGAAAATAGCTTGCAAGAAACTGCTAATTTAGCGAGGTTGTGAATCAACAGATTCAGTCTCCTGTGAATGATGTGAACACTCATATTTATTGCTGTAGGCTGTAACAGGTTAACTCTGCGTATCGAGATCAGGAGATTTCTCAAGAGCAATATGAAGTGTTTCACATATGGGCTGATCAACTGAAGTGTGGATTCTGTAAAAGCTCCTGATCCAAAAGCTGTAATTTGCAGTGACAAACAGAGCAAGGTTATTTATTGCTGGCAGAGGCTTGCAAGAACATACATTGCACACGGACTTAGCCTTCTTCAGTAGAGGTAAGAGAGGACAAGATGGTACTAAGGTAGATTAGCGGCACCTCATCCTTTCTGCAAGAAAAAACAAACATGAATTTTAGACTTGCTCTTCCAGTGAAACCAGATCAGCCTCATTTTGAAACAGAGGCCACTGTCCTGCAGTTAAGTAACTTGAAGCTAAAACAAAACGCTGTGCATCTTACCAGTGTTCTCTTATCACAAATGTGTATTTCCTAACTGTAAAAAAAAGAGTCAGGTCTTGAACAGAAAGGTTTCCCAGACACTGAACATCTCTTTATATTTTTGTTTTTGCATAGTGACGTTGCAGAGCTCCTCGTCTGTTGATGAATATTTGTGTTTCCATTGTAAGTTGGTAACAGTGCCATTCCTTCATGTGGAACGATAGGACACACAGCTGGCATTTTGGTTCTCCTGTTAGTCATCAACACGAGTGAAAAGATACATACATGAGGTGGAGAAATTGGATCCACTGTCAGAACTGTTGATCAGATATTCAGAGAGGTATGAGTTGAATAAGTTTCTCAGCAGTGTAAAAGAGCTTTTAGTCCCTAATTCCATAGTGAATGTAAGACATATCCTCTAGCTGCTCTTTCACAAAGCATGCACGCTCCTTGTTTTTACAGACACTTGGATTTTGTTTTCTTCTTTTTCTTTAAGCTCCTCCATATACACACATTCTCATCTCCCACCTAACCCTCCCAAACTCAATCATTTCTGTGCATGATTGACCTAAGTGATCACCATGGTTTCCAATTCAATTTGGGTCCCCAAAGAGGACTTTTAATTAAGAAGCTCTAATAGGATCTGGACGAAAATGCGTAAGTCACTGGTCTTCAGGCTGAGAGCTGCAGATCCCGGGGGTGTCTGCGGCTAACTAGCGAGGGGCCCTAAACATGTCTCTTTCAGAAAGGTTATATCCTACATGGAAATCTACATAAGTGTATCCTGCAGATCCAGATACCTGTGGGAAGATTCCTAGGGATCGCTAGAACCTAAAGGATTCTGTAATAGGCTGCTGCTGAGCAGTGAGAGGAAGGCGGGACTGCATCGGAGTGGCTGTGTGTGATGCTGCAGTGTGTCCAAGTAGGCATTTGAGCAGGCCAGGCTTTAATCACCATCGCCTGAACTGCAGATGTGTACATGGATGGGATTTCCAAAAGCACTTGGTATTGGTCCATATTTATTTTGGCAGGAGCAATCCCACCTTGTGAAGCAGCGTGTGCTGGTGTTTACCCAGCAGCTCTCAGTAACTGCTAGAAAACAACCTGTAGCTGTGGGATGTAGTGTGTGGTGCAGAAGCACTCAGAGAAGCTTTCACAGCAGGAACTTGAGCTTTGGCCACATATAGGAACAAGGGGTGGGACTGGAATGCACTTTTGAACTCTTTCAAGCACAGTATATGCTGAGAAGAAAAGTTCCAGAGAACAGGAGCTGTACTTAAACTTGAGATAACTTCGGTGAATAGTTCTTGGCTGGGAGACAAAATGGAAAATTTAAATGTTCTCTGTAGATTGTTTCAGGATTAAACATCTTGAATTTTTGTTTCAAAATGTTCTCCCTTCTGGCAATTCTCTCAAAACTTCTGGTCATATAAATCTGAGTTATTGAAGATAGTGCTTGAGGACTCCTGTCAGAACAATAGTTTGTTTAATTGGAAAATTTTTTTAAGCTCTATTTGGTTGAAAATCTCTGAAGTTTTCCTTTGGAATGTAGCTTGAAACAAACGATTTTCTTTCAGCTTATTACTTCTCGCTCAGCAGTTTGTACAGAAAGTGCTTTGCAAGTACCCAAAGGGGATGATGGGAAGTTGAAAAAGAGAAAAAATCCACACATAAAAGGCTCGGTGGTAAGCGAGCCCCTCAGCACAGCAGCACTCAGGGTCCAGATACGACTGCCTGTGCTGAGCTGCCTGTGCCTTCCTGGCAGCATCAACCTGTGCATCTTGTGTATGTTGTTCTAGGGATGGATAGATAGATAGATAGATAGATAGATAGATAGATAGATAGATAGATAGATAGATAGATAGATAGATATAGGGGAGGAGGGCACACAGCCTGCACGGATGTAACATGGCAGTGGGGGCCTCCCTCATAGAATCATTAAGGTTGGAAAAGACCTCTAAATCATCCAACTCAACCCCAGCCCACCCCTACCGTACCCACTGACCATGTCTCTCAGTGCCACATCCACATGGTTCTTGAACACCTCCAGGGATGGGGACACCACCACCTTCCCGGGCAGCCTGTGCCAGTGCCCTCAGCTCCATTGCCATACAGGAGAGGTGACAGTTGCAGGGCATGAGCCCACAGTGCACTGAGGGGGAACGGTGTTGTGCTGCCACCACAACATGGCCGCATTCCCACCATGACACGGCCGCCAGAGGCAGGCAGCACTGCCCTGGGGCAGGAGCAAGGCCCCAAACCCAGAAGCAGCAGTGTCAGCCATTTTGCAGAGAAAAACAGCTCTCGGTCCTCTCAGCTCCCAACAGGCTTGGTTTTCCATTCTCTTCAAAGGAGGATGTGGTGCCTCTCTCACTGCCCTCGGAAAAACCCTTCACATCCTCCAAGGAGGTGTAAGAGCAGCACCATTGTAACTGGGAAATGAATTAGTTGCTTTCTTGGTTTGGCAGCTTCCTGTTTCGGAAACATGAGATAACAGCTCCAATTTCTCTTTGCTGTCAGCTCAGAAGGGAACCCAGGGCTGCACACCCCCTCGCGTGGCAGCGGCCCATTTGCTAATTGTCCCTTCCAGACAATGTCACATACACTGACAGAACCACCTCTAACCCACACCACCCAGCAAATCACTACAGCCCTGAACTCCCGTCCTTCTGAAACAGCAGCCGGCACCATGCGCTCAGCCGGCGTGTGCTGGCCTCTCTCACGGCACAGCCACACAGAGGACTGCTCGTTGCTGATTAATTTGTGACCATGCCAGTTTCCAGACATAAGTCTGGTAGCGCAGGCAGCTGCATTAATGAAAAAGATGTCTGATTTGCCACACATGATATAATGGATCTTTGCTTCAAGGACTGTGCTGCCCTTTGAAAGTTAATGAGAGCCGGGTGCGGCACTGGCATTGCCATGGGCATGCTGCAGGAGAGTGGTCCTGGTGCTGTCACAATGCTTTTGGCTCCCCAGCCGTGGTGCGAGGAGGAGAATTCAGGTTCAGAGCAGCCTTTGCAGCCAAGATGCCATCGAGGATCTGCTCCACAATCTGGTTTTGTGTGTTCCTGTCAGAAGTGCTGGTAATGCTGGGCTCTGCCTCTGCGAGAGCTTTTTGGTAAAGAAAATGTCTTCTTTACGATTTCGTGATTCCTCTTTTGCTTCTTTAGGACACATCTCTGCATGTCATTTCTGTTCTGTAAATGTGAGATGTTCTGTCACAGAATCACAGAATCACAGAATGGCCAGGGTTGGAAGGGACCTCAAGGATCATGAATCTCCATCCCCCCTGCCACATGCAGGGCCACCAACCTCCTCGTTTAATGCTAAACCAGGCTGCCCAGGGCCCCATCCTGGCCTGCCTACCTGCTTGCCTTCCAGCCAAAGGATCCAGCTGCTACACCAGCTTTACATGGGATCAGAGCTTTACATGGGTCAGCTCAGCAGACTCAGAGGAATGACCTGCAAGGGTACTTCCTCCATAATTCAACACTTGCACGACCTGGAGCACTGAGAAAACCTTTGAGTCTGGCCCTTCAACTGGTGGACCTGTGATGTTTTTGGCTTTGAGATGCGGCTCTTAATTTTGGAAATGACATCAGAAGAAATTGGTTGGACAGCCAGAGCTCAGTTAAATGCTACAGTGGCTGCAAATGACAAATACACAAACCAGCGATAGGTACCTACTTCTACCTTCTCAAGTAGCAGTCTTTAAAGATCAGTGGGTTATGAGCATTTTATTTTCTCTGTTACACAGAGTGGCTCAGGCACGCTGAGGGGGATGTGGCACCTCCTGAGGGATGTGTTTGAAGACAGA
The DNA here is from genome assembly GCF_023343835.1 of Lagopus muta. NCBI lineage: Eukaryota > Metazoa > Chordata > Aves > Galliformes > Phasianidae > Lagopus > Lagopus muta. Next base: position 83,273,564 of record NC_064434.1, read on the forward strand.
GCCAATGTTGCTGCTTTTGTGCAAGTGAGCATATGGGCAGCAGCAGTGCTTCCCATCGCCTCCCTCACTGCTCATGGAACTGCTGAACATCCCGGTGTCACACCAGGTAGGACTCCAGCACAGTATCTGAGTTAGTCTTTCCAGTTTGGAGAAATCTATGTAATCAATGACTTCAATTTCCAGTTTTTAAGATTTTGTCTCAACCACCAAAGGACTTAACCCCGCTGTTGCTGTAGAGAAACTTTGTCCTGCCTGAGTTGTACTGAATGCACTTAGAACCCGGAGCAGCCAGCTACGAAGAGCTGCTCTTCAAAATCCCTTTCCTTAATCCAGGTATGAAACCAAGGCCCTGGCTTTTTAAGAAGGCCCTTTGAAGCCTGCCCAACAGACTGATGTGTGAATGCTCTGGAAGCTCTTGAATGAAGACAGTTATTTCCAATCAGCCACAGGAGTAACTGACTGTAGCAAACGGATGATTAATGGCATCATGGCCAAAGCAAGGTGAGCCCCTAAACTTGATGGCGTCGTATTTGCATATGACCTTGATGTTAGAGTTTATTTTTACGGGAATAAGTACAAGAAAAGCATGATGCTTGCTTAAATCTGCATAAATTCAAACACTGAGGCCACAACGATCCTTTTTCCTGGCTCTGGTCCTCTCTGAAAGAAGTCTACTTGCATGCTCATTCTCAGCTTTCCCATGAACTACAGGGTGTAGGCCAAAATGCCCTTTGCAACTGGTAACTTGCTGGGCACACTAGGTTCCAGTTAATGTACCAAATAGTTGTTTCATAAGGCCTGAAATAGCAGTGGAATGAATATATTAGAAGTACTGAAATCAGCAGGAAATAACTGTGCACTAGGAGCTTTTCTTTTTTTTTTCCACAGGATCAGTTTTATTCATCTGGTGAGAGTGTCTTACAACAAGAAAAAATGTTAGGCTACATGGAAAAACAACAGCCACAACCATGTTAACAGTATTCGGGTGGCACTGCTGAGTATGAAACACCTTTTACGTGCCAAAGGCAGAGTGCCTCTCTGTCTGGGTCAAAGAGGCTCCTGAGCCAGCACTCACTGCTATGCAATGGTGTCATGCTGTGGTCCCCTTCAGCGCCTTCAGCTACAGACTGGTATGTTTCTGGGGGGAGAAAGAGCTAACATCTTGCAGAACCAAACAACTACCTAGTATCAGAGAGACCACTGCCTGCAGCCAGGCTAAGGGAACGGCTGGCTGGCTGATTGGTTCAGTCAGCAAAAGCAAAGGGGCACAGGGAGGGAGAGGAGTTGCAGCTACACCCACTCCTTGCATAATTGTCCAATGTGCCTGTAATACAATGCAGCCAAAGGCAATTACCACTGCTCTGGGGAGCCTTCCCTTCCTCGGCTGAATTGCAGCTATCAAATCTCAGTGGGTTTGGTTGGAAAAAAGATCATGTCAGCGATCTCTTTTCACCCCAAAGGATTGCTTCTTGCCCTATTGTCACTAAAATGAAATAAAATAGCCAAGCTCCACCTTTACCAAGGCTCTCCAAAAATCCAAAGACGGGACTTCTCAGGGATAAAGTAGCTGCAATTCAAGCTGCAGCAGTCAGTGCCGTGCCTACTTTGGTTCTCAGCCAGTGAATTTTAAAGTAAACACCCTCCAGGACTGTTCTCCATTTGGATTTATTAGTCATTACCAAGAAAAGATAATTAGCACTTCTGAAACGTTGTGATAATCAGTGGCATGAACTGTTACCAATAGAAACGGATTGGGGTACTCACGCAGTGTAGGAATATGGCAGTGCTGCCATGTTCTGCACAGTGAGCACACCGGAGGGCAGGGCCTCCACTGGGGGAATTCTCACAGACACCACCAACTGGTGCCAGCTCATGGGGGCTAAGGCAGGGAGGGGGCTGCTCCTTGGCTGTGGGGCTTCTCCTTTCATCCACCTACAGGCAGATTCCTTTTTGTGACCAGATGCAAACCTCGTTGATTAAAGGCAATGGAAAGTATTGCTCCTTCACTGTGCAACAGCAAAACAGGAGCTAATTACATTCTTTTTGTGTGCACCCTGCCAACTCAAAGGGAAAAAAAAAAGCCTTGTAGTGGGGGGAAAGGGATTGGGATCTACCTGCATCCTTCAGGCAATGATACAATATTACTCTCCTAACAAACTAATGAGAAAACTGTTGGACTCCAGTCAGTGCTAAGGCTCCAGAATCAGTACTTCCCTTGTTGTTCCCTAAACTTCCATTATTTATAATCATCTGCAATATTCTGATGAGGGATGGGATATAAGCCTCATGTGCTTAGTCTAAAACCCTGAGCAGTAAGATGCTGGGTTTCCTGCTATGCAAAGGAGTATTATTTCATCACCTCAGAGAAACGGATCCATTAGATATACCAATGTTGTTATATAAATAAATACTACACTACATAGGCTTGTTTGTAGTCTTTGTTTTTCTGTACCTGGAAGTATGAGCAAAGAACAAATACAGGATCTATCTAAAAACACTTACAAGTCAGTAAATACCACCCTCTTTCCTGCCCTGTGCAGAGCATCTCAGGTCAGCATGATCTCAAGCTCTAAACATGTCAGTATTAAGAAGTATACAGAAATGTACCAGCAATGTCAACACAGTTCCAGTGAACGTGCTTCGTACCTGCTGGGAAATGTCCAGCAAATCTCAGGGCGGAGTCCAAACACAGCACTGAGGCAGAACTTTGCCTGCAGTTGATATAGGGGCTGTGGTGTGCTGAGCAGTGTAGCTCCTATTGCTGCTGATGGGAGCTATGTCCTCCTAGCCACACCTCCAGCACAGCCTCTCAGCACTGCAGTTCCAATGGCTGATGCACACCACACAGCTCTCCCAGGAAGGTGACTGCTGTGGAGTTAAATATCATCAAGCCAGAGCTCCCTTTGGAGGTAAGATACATGACACTGGTGGCTGCATGGAAACCGTGCATGCAGCAGTAACAAGGCCTGTGAGTTTGCTTCTCGGCTGCTGCTGGGAAAATGGGTACCTCCTGCCAGGGCTCGAACTGGACGCATTGCAGACCTCTGCAAACAGCTCCTCGGTCACAGAGACATGCACAGCATGTACTCAAATGGCTGTCTGGTACACAGGCGTTACTATGGCAGTGCCTGACAGACAGATGTTGCAAAGCAGAGCGGTGATGTCAGACTACAGTGACTCTGTGCTGTACAGAAGGCTCCCTCCCATGCTGGAACTATGGACCAGAAATAAGTATCGGAGTATAATACCAATCTATCTATATCTACTGAAACCTACTACCTCGAGTCAAACTGCTTCGAGCAGTGAAACTGGGTTTAAAACACCTCGATAACAATTTACATGCCATGTCAACAATGGCACCCTCTTCTCTTACCGGTAGCACAAAGTCAACTTCAGAGCATCCTTCACAGCAAAATCTGTCTCTGCTGTGTCTTTCTGGCTTCACAAATCCATTTAATTGTGGTACTTCAACACCTACTCCTTCCTCTGCTGCTGGTGCTACTGCAAATGAGTGATGTGGCTGGGTAACACAGCTCCAAAACAACTGTAAAAATGGCTGATGTCAGGTTTGCTCCTGAACCTTCAGGACTTGGAAGAGTAACTCCTGTTCATTTGCTGCCTGAGGATATAATGATTTCTGGAAAGAACCACAATACTGGACAGAACTACCGTACGCAGCATGTTTCAGTGCAAACCCACTTAAGAAAAAGTCACAAACATTCTTTGGTCAGAAATGGGCACCTGGCCCAGCTTTTTGCATAGAAAAGCACCCACAGCTCATTTCTGCATCCCCTTTTGCTGTGGGGCTGGCACGTCTGTGCTGTGCTGCAGGGCTACAGGCCTGTCAAACGGGGCTGTGCAGATCGGATCAGCTTAGTGTGAGGTGAGGCAGCTGCCTTGCAGCCTGGCCATGCCAGCCAGCGAGAGGCAAGTGGATTAGGAGCTCTTCAGACAGCTCTAAGATCATTCTTTCATCTGACACAGTGCTCAGCATCAGCCCGCCCCACTGAAGGTGCAGCTCCCTGACTCTGATGTGAAATGCTTGCAGAGAATCCAAGCATTTGGTTGTAGAAGAAAAACAGTTCTTCGTATGTGCACGCTGCCTTCAGCATGCTTCCCCTGAACAGACTGCTGCTACCTGTTATATCATGAGAAGGCAGATATGAATGTGTATAGTGCCAGGGACAGCACTGCAGCAGAGCACAAACTGCAGGCACTAAACATTGGTAATCACTTCATTCCTCACTAAAAGTGATGGAATAGGTGATTAACAACAATAAAGTTCAGAGAGTTTACGATACTTCAAGAGAGGCCTTTCAATAAAAATGTAATTGGAGATACATACATGCCTTTAACACTAGGACAAATATTAAATGGGTCTTTGGTCTTTCTGCTTTTTTGAATTGTGTTGCTATAGCAGCTCTATAAAAAAAAAAAAGGCATTTTTAATTTAAATTGATCTAGGCAAATGCCACACTAAATATATATAAATATATACTGAGTATATGCAGCACGTAAGACAAGGCAGGAAAGACAATCATAATAGCTGAAATAATTTTGTAAATGGTATATGCTGCGTGTCTCTATGATTTAATTGTCATTCCATTCCTGTCAGGTCTGTGCGAAGGCAGCCATGTGCTTAAATAAACCTTGGTACATTTGCTGGTGCACTTACTCCTGCTCAGAGCTGGTCTGGCTTTAGCTCAGGGCTTGGAAGCTTTATCTTTGGATTTGGGATTTTATCCTTAATGAAAACTGAAAGGTGCAAGTGCTTTGAACAACTGTATTCCAGCATGAGCTTTTCTACAGTTAATCAGTTCAAACCAACATTTTGAAATAAGTCTTGCTATAAGTTGCTATTAACTTGAGCAGGGGGTTAACCAGGCATCTGCGAAGAAAAAAAAGGCATTATCTCTCTCTGCCTCTTGCAAACTCCTCTGCAGTTAGGCTTGTCTCAGCTAAACATGTTCCCCTGAGCCCCACATTAGAATTATTTTGCTCAATTCCAGGTTACAGTGGCACTTCTGTTGAATCCAGTTTCTTCGCTGCAGATCTTTTTGTTTGTTTGTTCAGTGTTCGGCCATGGAATGAAGACACTTCAGAGCTCTCTGGGTATTACAGTGAACGGGATGACAGGACTGCTGGATTCGAGATCCAGAGCAGTAAGAAAGCATTCGACGGCTGCTTCGTTTTTCCCCTGAGCTTGCAAGACCTCCCCTAGGCTGTTCCAGGCCCTGTGGCTGGTGTTCTGGATCCGGATGGCATCTCTGAGGACCTTCTGTGCCAACTCCCTCCGCTCAAGTCTGTTCAGCACCAGGCCCTGCCAACAAACAAGAGACGAGTGGTTAGCAACAGCACTGGCACAGGAGGAGCCCACGCTCCCAGCGGGCCAGGCAGTCCCGAGCATGCAGGCACCCTGCCATCTGAGGAGGACCTCCCAGCACTGCAGGAGAAATGAGGGGAGCAGCCAGCTTGTAAGTTCTGCTTTTTGTGATGGTCATCCTTTTGATTCTGTAATTTAAAACAACAGCTGTGAAGACTAAGCAGCAATGGATCCAGCCCCGCAAGCACTCCTGCTGTGTTAGTGGGAGAGCACATATTGGTATGGTATACTGATATCCATCATGATGCCAGTTACGTGGGGAAAGGCTACAGGCCCTTTAAGCATCCCTCCCTTGTATACAAGCTTCTAATCCTCAGGAACACAGACAGGTTCAATTACACCAGTAGCTAAATTAACTCCTGCATGTCTGGAAAATCCAACGGAGGTGAAGTCCTTCAGCTCCCACAGCCCGACCGTACAGCAAGTCCTTTCCTCAGCACAAAGTGGGCTAGAGGGATGAGGCCCCTTCCAGGGGCAGGCTGTAGCATCACTGGGGCTCCGTCCTCCCATCAGCTGCACTCCAATACAGAGCCTAAAGCAGCGTGGGGGAGAAGGACAGAGGAACCTTGTTTAAAAAGCTGTCCTTAGGGTAAGAAAAGACACAAGTGGGTGTAACCATCTGGAAGGAACAGGAGGTAAAGGATGAAAGAAGTGGTAGGAAGAACATGTTTTCCTATAGGGCTCTCATAGATGCGTCTGAACCCACAAAGCATCTAATGAGCCAGGCTCCCATTTAATTACACAGCACTCAGCCTCACTGAGCCCAGATGGTCACGTGGGCTTTGCATGCCACGATGTGTGAGTGGCGTTCTTTTGCTTCCTCCTCAAGGTGCACACACCAGGATGGATGCCTCACCAGTCCCACCCAGATGTGGCCTGTGGAAGAAGCTGTCAGCACTTTCATGTTGCCTGCCAAGAGCTCAGTAGGTTCAGGTGCTGCAACCCTCACAGATGCCATGACCACTATGAGGTGACCTCTCTGGGCAGCTTCACGTAGGGTGTGGTTAAAGGCCTCATCCTACAGGGTGAGGGATGTCCCAGCAGGGCACATCAAATACCCACAACACTGCCAAAGCAAACCACCACAGTGCAAGTAAATGGGACTTCGAAACTCGTAAGGGTCTCTCTTAGCATCAAGTTTTATACAGTGCTTGAACTCAGCTCTGTTGTCCATCTCCTGTGTAGAAACAACAGTCCTCCATGCTGGCTGAGGGACTGCAGGGTATACACGCGCTCCTTTCATTGGTATCTCAATCAAAGAGTTCACCAATTCAAAGATTTCTATACCAGAATAACTCAAGGGATGGTATCGTGAATATTATTAGTGCAGTAGTCAAATAGCAAGTATTGGGAATCTTTTTCATACAAAAGAATAATTTTATTTAGCAAACACAGAAATGTTGTAAAGGGAGATGACTGCCTGACTTCATGCTTTTCCTGAGACTAAGCCATATGTGGACACAGTCAGTCATACATATATAAAGAGAAGCATAAGCTCTGCCCTTAATGGATCCACTTACTTTTCAAGATGTAAGAAACCCAAAAACTCTCGCAACTAGAACCCAAACTAAATTTCTGATGAAAGAATGGTGGTACTTTCAGAATCAATGCAGATTTTTGTCTTGTTTTGTTTGCTTTTCAGAAAGTGCCAGTAGGTGCAAAGTACATTAGCATGACTAAGGCTTGCTAGCCAGTGATATCAGTAATACTGACAGAAGAACACTGCTTCACCAGAGAAAATTAAGAAACACGTGTTTGATCAAATATACACAACGCAGTGGCAAGTTTCACTGCCTCTTTCTTGCACATAACTTTGACTTGAATGTTCAATTCAGAACCAAACTTCAATTCAGGGATTCAGTGGGGATGTTTTCCCTTCAGGTTTCTCTCTCTGCTGGAAAACAGCAAGGCCACAGATAGAATTCTCTTGCAAGTAGACACAGGCAGAAGGGAGATGCTTCCATGGGACAGGTTGGTTTCCCTGGAGGTAACTGCCTGGAAATGATCACTGGCATGTAATGACAGACTGGAAGGAATTTGTTCAAATATAATTTGAGTCACCTGCTTGACAGTGATAATGAGGTACAGAACGGGAAAGTAATGTGGCCATAGAAAGTCTGCTGCAGAGCCAAGAATAGACAGGAGCTATCTCAGCTCATGTTTGTCCTCAACCACAAAACCACTCTTCCTAAAAGCTCTTCCCGTTGCGCTGACTGAGCAGAGCCGCTTCTGCTCTCTGGTGGCCAGGGCCCTACCGCTCTCCTCACCCTGACACCGAGCAGCCCAAGCCCTTTGGGCCTGCCACAGTCTCCCCTCGCTCCCAGAGGGCCACAGCCCTGCCGGCACACCGGCTGCAAGCCCATGCAGCTGCTGCCTGTCATCCCTCTCCAATGAGGAGGGGAATTCCCTCCCTAACTGACATCTCGCGCCTCTCAGCAATGCCAGAATGAAATCCACCTCCTCGTAAAACTCCGTCGGTGCTCGTGCAGCTCGGTGCCCTTGTGTGCTCCAGCACCCGTGGTGGACTGGAAGCAGAAGCCGGTGGGGCTCCTTCTATGGCTCCCCAGTGTGGACTCTGCATCTTATTTTGGCTGTGCTTGAGCAGGACAGATCTCCTCATCCAGTGGTCCCTGCAGCACTGGGAGAAGGAGCTGTATGCAAAACCTGGGCACCATGTTCACCTGGGGATGATGCTGAAGCACAGCCCACCAGCAGCACAGAGCATGTGAATGTCTGCATGCTGGTATTCAGGGCTTTCAAGAATTCCAAAAACATCTGTGAATCTGCAGAGAGGGTGTTCTCAGGCTCTCCAAAGCCAGTGGAAGGACTCCTGTTGACATAACTTTTGCTAAAGGAGCTAAATATGCCTGCTTGCTGACATGCACAAACGGTTGGGCCAAAGACTGCCCAAGCCCTCACCCCAAGAAGTCAGGCTGCTCCCCAAATCAGGCTGCAAGTGGCACCAAACCATTCAGATATTTAGAATTTAGACATACTCCTCCACCGAAAGTGAACAGCAGCAGACACTGTCAGCCTTTCCATGAGGCTTAAGTGAACTGGCATATACTGCTACGTGTTTAAAGCACAGACTGAACATCATTAATTCTGTTTGCAGCAGAGCTTCTTCATTTGGGCTTCTTCTCTCCTACTCCTATCCCGTGCTCCTTGCAAGTCACCAGCATTCTGAGAGCTGGAGGCTGCACCGTCCCCAGGCCTCACTAACACACAGCACTGAGCACTTCAGCTTTTTGTTTCCCTAAGGTATTTGCACTTGAGAGCTTCTCCTTGCTACTGAATTTCTTATTTCCCCATGGAGTCTGGCTTGTTATAAACAATGCCTGCATGTTGTTGCTATGTAGGTCCAGCTGGAATCTGCCTACAGTGCAAAAGAAAAAACTGATACATAAATTCAGAAAGCCACCCACTGACAGGCAATTTGCATTTTTATCTGGAAGATATTTTTTTTACAAGATTTTTCTAATGAAAGTTCAGTTCCTGAGTTTCTATGGAAACTCATCTGCTTGGTGTGCATGCATAATTTCATAAAGTCAGATCTCAGGAAGATGAGCAATTAGTACAAATACAAGCAGGAAAGTGATTAAGGGTTTCATCCATCCCCTTATTCTTGGAAAGGGAGGGTGGGGCTGGGTTCTGTTGTCTTGCTTTGGTCTGTATTTGCGATTTTGCCAAATGAATGCAGAAACCAGTGTTCAAAGTGGCCTGGCTCCTCTGCCACCTCCTGGCTATCACTGGCACTTCTGGTTTTGCCCAGTTATTTTCCTCCCAAAGCTGGCGAGCACCTCTAAGCATGGTCTTCTCCATCAGTGTTGGCAGCACTGAATCAGACCTTCAGGGGCAACGAGGATCAGCTTCTTTTTAAACTCAAGCATAACGTAAGTGCCAAAGAAACCCAACCAACTAAAAATACACAAAAAACAAACAACAAAAACAAACAAACAAAAAAAGCCAACACCAAAAACCAACCAGCCCAAAGGCTGTGTGGCAATTACTTTGCTTTTGAGCTCCTGTAGGCAGAATGTCAGCAGGGCTCGCACCAGTCCTCTGCTAACCACACGTAGGCATTTCATGTGCTAGGTGCATTAATGTAGCTGTACAGAGCTTGAATGCTAATTCACTCAAGGAGGCCTGAGGGCAACTTGGGCAGATTAAATTATTTTCTTCTTTAGGTCTGAAGACATACTTCAAATCTTGTAAACAAGAGGCAGAGTAGTGAAGGTTATGCTTTCAAGCCAGACTAAAAGCTGGCACTGAAAGAACTGGAGAAAAATCATTTGTAGTGAAGGGGGATGGCGAAATGAAACTGGCACAGTCCAGCAGTGCATAAAGGCAGAATGGAGACAGCGAATTTAGTCATCTGATTTAGGGTGCCTTACACTGGTAGCTGGATGCCTACATTAATTCTTTTAATTTCATCACAGGAGAGGTGCTCCTGGGAAACTTTTCCAGAGGTATTTCAGATCTCAGCTGCACCCAAACTAAACATAAACTAAACCACGTATAAAGATACTGGACTGGACTTCACTGCCGTCAGTGATGTAATACTCACCCAGAAATAGATACTTGAGACAGGAGACCCATATTTCAGTCTAAGTCAGATGAGCAAAACTGCGAGGTTTCTTCAATTTCTATTAATGAAGAAAATGAACAAAACTCCCACTTGAAGTCCTAATTCATTAGGTCTTACAATTCTAGACCAGTGCCTTTATTTTCTTAGTTTTCAAGAAACCTCCTTAGAAGCTGTTAGCTTGTAAAATTCCCACAAAATAGTTCAGAAAAGACATTGTGGAAGACCACAAAACAAGCCTCATGCACAAGGAGGAGTTTATTTTTAGTAATGAAAGTCAAAACTTCCTTTGCAAATGTTTAGCTCAAACACCTGATGAGCAGCAGGGAGTTCTCTCAAGTCTTGGCAGCATTTCTCCTTCCACTAAGGTGGCACAGATTTATTTGTTCTTTCCTCTGTACTCTGGCTTGCACTGGAAAAAGGCATCCAGCAAAATATTTTTTTTTATTCCAAGAAGGCTGCTCTTTGTTTTGTTGGCATGGTTATCTCTTTTTTGGACCATCTGCATAGGAGGACTAGACTGTCCTTTACATACTGGTTTTAATAATTACCTTGAATGCAATTTCTCTTTCTCTCTTCTTCATGAGCATTAAACTCCAAAGTTAACTGTCTCTGCTGCTTTTCTCAACTGAGCAGAGTATTCTGCTCCATTATTGTCTAAATACCCTAACAAGCTACCAGAGTAAATGCAGACTTTGCTGCTGGGTACTGCTAGTGCACTAGTTAATGGGTTTTAAGGTAAATGGGGTGTTCTTCCTACAGAGTGCCTACTACAGTCTGTAATATGGACATGTCAGTAGTGGTTACTATGAGGGTAATTAGCAGCTGGCAAGACCTGGGCATGCTGGAGAGAAGGGCTCAGTCAAAAGTGTGCTTACTCAGCAGATGCCTACAAAGAGCCTTTCAAGATGCATTTGGCACTTGCTGATAACAGCCTCACATAAAGGAAAAACGTGCACTGCTACAGGGCAACAGACACTTCTGTAATTATTTAGCAATCAGAGTAAGTTGAAAGCAAAATCTGTTGCATAAACCATGAAATATCAGAGAATCCTTTCAGAAAATGACGGAGATTAACTCTGAAAACCTTAGGTCCCAGAACACGAGCAGACATGCAACCAGCTGATTTCTCCTCATTCTTTCCCCCTGCACTCACGATCTTTGCACTTCTGAGGAACCAGGATTTTTTTCTCATTTGTGAGCAGTGCAGTAAGTTTCTGTTAAGCTGTCACTTAGTCGCGCAGGGGCTGCCAGTGTGCAGGAGAGCTACCATCCATTTTGCTGATTCAGTGCAGGCTGTAGTGAATCTGAGCTGTAAATCTGAGCTTTATTCTCTGAAAATACACTGTAGGAATACATGGAGCTGTGTGAGCAGTCAGGGTTGCTCGCCAAATGCACTGAATTACCAAATGCATCTTAATTTGCTGTGTGACAAAGGGTGACCAGATTCAAATCCGGAGAAAGAAGCTCTTCTTCCAGTGCCTCTGCTGTCTCTTTTGTTGAGTGCAGCCTCTCTTGCTCTGCCTTCCCCTTCTCTGACTCCCTCACTGAAGCTACCACATCCCCTGTCAGTCAGTGATGCTGAAGTGCTTTGTGTCAGTTGTCAGACAGAGCAGAGGAGGGGATGGAGGCAGGCTGGGCATGGCAAAACATGGCAAACGGAATGGGAAAATGGAGAAACACTGGGGGGGAGGGCTGGTCAGCGCTAAGAAAAGCGGACACCTGAGTTTACACCATGATTTGTAGCACTCGTGCACTGTCTGTGGGATCAACTCAGGAGATCTGACCTGGAGATTTCAGGTCTGGTGCCTGAGACACCAAGGGTGGACAGGCAGCTACTTGCTGCCCACACCTCCCTTCAGCCTTGTTGCATGCTGCGGAGGAGGGTGGGCCCACAGAAGAGATGAGACTGCAAGTAGCATCAAGAGGGACAGCCTAGCCAAGGGAAGGCAGAGATGTCTCAGGCCCATCAGATGGGCCAAACTAACCATACGGAGGTAGCACTAATGTTTGGCAGGGCAGCATCACAAGGGAGACAAAAAAGACTAAGAGTCATAGAAGATCCAAAGAGACGACAATGTGAAGAGAGGAACATGCCCTTCCTTAGCTTGCCCATGTTGTTTTTCAAGGCAGTGCATGACTGTGAGGAGACAGCACTGCACAGGGCCCCTCAGCAAGGCCATGACAAGCCCCCAACCCATGCAGGAGGGAAGCACAGTGCCACACTACATGCTGCCTCCTGCCCAGGCTGGCCGCCTCTATTTAGGTTCATCAAATGTTAGCAGGGATGTTTGTACTGTGTTTGAAGCTTAGATGTGATAAAACATTTATTGACATAAAAAGCAAACCCTAAGGCAGCATTTCAAACCAGGAAGCTCTGATCTCTTCACAGGGAGGCTCATACAAGCCTAGGGAGCATGAAGACAGTAATGTTTTTCTGCCTTGTTGGACTGTCATCACTTAAACTTCATTCAAATAATTGTTTGCTGCATGAGAATATTCTCTGGATAGTTCCTCCTTCGGAGAAACCTACATGGAGATGAAGAAGCAAGCAATGAAATCTAGCAGGATATCCTGACCACATGCTTGAGACTGACAGAGTGCAGCACTTGTTTCACACATCTTTTTCCTAGAGAAGGAAAGATTTCTCCAAGCCCCGATCATAGCAGTTGTCATAGTAATGCTGCAGTAGAGCACACAGTAGCATCAGCTAGGACTCGAGGACTCCTCCTCACAATGCTGTCTGCAAGAGTATGTACAAGAAGGTCCAAACCTAATAACTGACAGAAATTTATAACAAGCAATTCATAATTTAAGGTCCCAACTTTGTTCTTCAGTGTACACTGATACGCCACTTCCTTGGCTGAAAGCCTTGCAGAAGTTAGTGAGACTCAGCCTAAGTACATTCAAGTATTTCAAAATGTGCACCATCTATCTCAATCAGCCTCAGTAATGAGAGAAAAGCTGTAAGATATACGTGCAGGAAGCTGACAGTAGGTAACGTTGGCTACAGCATTCGACTAGAAAGCAGTTGCTCTAGACTGCTTCTAGTTCATTGTTACTAATGCATTTCAAGCTAAGTAATTTGACAATATTCAGAAACAGTTCAGAGAATGGGAACAGGCCTCACATTTTGGGAGGCAGAAGTCCCAGGCTTAAATGCTCTCAGACTGAGAAGGCGACAGAACTTGCCTCTCCGTGACCAGGGTGCGTGCACTAACTTCTATCAAATGTTTTAAAGAAATTAGGGCAACATTTGAGCACACCTTCCCCCTGGGGGGAATGATCCTGTACCTCTATTTGACAGCAAGCAGGTTCCTGTGTTCTGTTCCCATGCCTGTTATTGTTGCCTCTCTGGACAGACCAAATCTTGTCTGAACACAGGTCATGGACAGGTCCTACACAGCAGCTTCCGTTCTGCTGTGGGTCCCTGTGAAGCTCAGTCCCTCAGAACAGTTTGCCTGAACCAATTGCCAGAGCAAGCACTGCACTTAGCACGTCTCCAGGGAAGGGTGCAGCACACTGAGACCTCGGCTGATCCAAGCCCACAGCATGCCAATGCAGATTACAGCAGAATCTCCTGGCAGGAGAGCCGAGATATGTAAAAACAAAAACTTAATTTGCTTATTTTTCTGCTACTGGCGGTCTCTGGGATAACAAGTTATTAATGACATCCTCTGCATAACCATGGCTGGAGCCTGGGAATGCAGACCCAGTGCTAGGCTAGCGTAGCTGCAAGGAAATGGAGTGGGAGCTGGGCAGGAGTGTGCTGCTGTGTGCCAGCTGCCAATTCCCCCCACCACCCCAGTGCCTCCCACCCAAGCAGCAGCATGTCCAGCTACCACCTGAACCCAATGTGTCTCAAAAATTATGATCTTCCAAAGAGATTTTGCTGTATTACAGAGAGCTGTGTTTTCTCTTACATGTTCAAAAGAGAACTGAGTGAAGAAACTAATTGAGAAGATAATTATCAAAGCCTTTTGCTAAGTATTACACGTAACATTAAGTTCCAGTGACACTGGAAACTTTTATGTTTCCATTTGTTTGGCAAGAAGGAACTCCTGCTTCCTTCTTGACTGTGGTCAGCTCGGTGTAGGGGGACAGTCTGCAGAAAACCTGGGATTCCTGCTAGCTCCTGTCCCACTTTGTGAGCTGTGTCTTATCTGCCAGCAGGAAATACATTCTGTGACTGTAGTACATGCTATTTTATATACTGGAGTACTACAGTCTATCACTCTCTTCTGTCTTTGGTGTGATAACAGCAGCTAAATAGCACAGAATTTAAACTAATTATAACTGGTTTCCTGGTTTGTGAAAAACAGTGTTTGAAGGTTGAAGCATAGTTCCATCCCTTCTCCCTCCTGATAATTCCCTGAGCACCTTCCAAAGTATAATTTGTGAGTTCATCTGTAGACAAGCAACTTTACTCCTACAATTTCTAGGCTTTAACTTGATCTCACAAAAGACACTGTGAGGGCAATACTGATCAGAAGAGCTACATGGTCTCTAGACAGCTGTAGATGGAAAACCACAGCTAGCTGTAAATGTCTATGCTCACTGCAGAGGAGCTGGACTAGACAGCCTTTAAAGATCTCTCCAACTCAAACAATTCTATGATTCTATGGCAGTGAAAGCTAATAATCTTCTGGAAGGTCAGGATGGAGCTCTGCAGAGAGGCATCCACTGCAGAACAGCCTACAGAGAGCGATCAGGCCAAGGACAACATCTTAAGGCCTGGATGCAAGTCTTGTTCTCCACAGGTGAATGAACCGCTCCAAGAACTCAAGGGATTTCAGAAACATTCAAAGTCTTCTGTAAAATGCTGCACACATTTAAGAGGGGATCAGTGAAAAACTGTTGAGACTTGTCTTTCAGAAATTCATTGCGGTCTCCAAGATACATAAACTCACCCTGAATAATGCAGTAATGAGCACCTTAGGGACATGGAGAAGAACTTACCCCAACAAAGGAACGCAAGTGACTGCCACATATAAACAGGAGCTACAGATTCCCTGGAACCAGACTACTTCACCTCAGGGAAGCAGAACACCAGCTCTCCCACTAATGGACCTTTGCTGACATCTCTGTGCTTGCAGAATGGATCACTTTTGCTCCTTCCA
Organism: Lagopus muta; assembly: GCF_023343835.1. NCBI lineage: Eukaryota > Metazoa > Chordata > Aves > Galliformes > Phasianidae > Lagopus > Lagopus muta. The sequence continues at coordinate 83,288,652 of NC_064434.1, forward strand.
CCAACCCTGAGCACCTGATGAGGGAAATGCGCAGTTCCCCCAGGAGAGGAAACGGCTACTCAGTGTGTCTAAGTGATGGCTTGGGCTTCAGAGAACCACTTATCACTTTGTGATGGCTGTAGTATCTCCTCTGGATGGAGGAAGGAAACCTGGCAACTGTGGAGAAAGAGAGCAGGCAACAGGCTTGCAAAACAGCTCTGTTAAGTGGTGCTGGGGACCAGGATCCTGCTGCACAGACAGGGATTTGCTCCAATGGCTCAGCTGCTGAAGCTGCCAGTTAACTAGTTGGATTTGCAGGGAGGAGGAAGCTTTCTTCAGCAGCAAATAGAAACAAAGAGAACAAAGTGTTCACAATTCCTTGGACAGTGAGTGAGTTGACATACAAACTTATTAATATGAGCGTCCAAAATACTCCCTTATCCTGTTGGGAGCCACAGGGGCCAGACACAAAGAGAAGTTCTCTCCCTCAAGCTCAGCAGCTTCACAGAAAAAAAAAAGAGTTAAGATGCTGCTCTAAGGATTGCTTTTCCCCACGGAGAGCACAGAGCAGTTATTTTGGGATATCTGGAGCACAGAAACATTCCTGGGATTCTGCAATAAGCCTCAGTGTTGGGAAAACAGAATCTGCTAATCAGCCATGGTTTGGAAGGATGCTACTGACCATCTCCAAGGCCAAATATTATTGCTTTACCATAGTACTGCTTGGTGAAGCTGCAAAAGGTGGGTGTCAGGCAGGCATCGCATGCACTGGGAGAGCTCCTCTCAGGCCAGACAAGAAGTAGCTGTGACCATGGCTCCTCTCTCCTCCCCAGCCCAGCATCCCACCTCCCTGTGACCTGCACAGTACCACTGCTGTAGGACAGGCAGGAGGCAGCTGTCCTAAGGACACTCAGCATGCCTGGGGATACTTCCTGTAACCACCGATCTGTGTGCAATGAGCATGCCATTGCTTGTCAGGGAATTCCAGTGGACAGCAGTGTCCCACAGGAGTCCTGCTGATGGTCCACCAGCAAGTGTTGCACCGCTGACGTGCCATTTCTGGGAGGAGGTGTAACTAGCTATGTCACCCTGCAGAGCAGGCTGAAAATAGGACTGCACTCACTGTGCCATGTGGCTCAGTGGTATGTCAGGACATGTATTTTTAGGAAATTCCTCCTTTGGGCAGAAAGGGTGAAGTGCTTAGCCTGGTTTGCAAGCTGCTGGCCTTGCCCAGCTCCTTCATACTAAGGGGTATGGGAGCAGGTTAGCCTCTGGTCGGCCAGTGGGTGCCCTTACTGGATTGGACACACTGCTGGTCCTAGCTTCCTATTGATCAGGGTGCTTGTAGGTAAAAGAGAACTGGGCTGCTGCTTTGCTTTTGTTTCAGTGCATTCACACTCTCTGCTGGTGCTTTTCAAAGAACAATGAAGCAAGGATGGAGGAAAAAGGAAGGAAGATCAGTGTCTGGGGAAGTGCATGATCTGAGGAGCAAGAGTAGAAATGTACCTTGCAGAATGAATGTGTGAGGAGAATCGGTAGCTGAGAGTTAGCAGCTCCTGCTGAGAAGAGAGAGAGGGAAACGCAGATGGTAAGTAAGGGATTTAAGCAAGTTTCTGGAGAGGGAAAAAGGAGTCTGATTTGGTAAGCCACTTTTTGGATACATGATAACGAAAAAGAGCTGTACATCTCCATGTCCAGACAGTTACCTGTGCACAGGAGACACTCTGACCTATCTGACAACAAAAGGACCAGGTAAGGCAGCAGTGGAAACAGAATCAAATTGGTCTCACTGGCAGACACTTGTAGCCTTGCTGTTTTCCCCAGAACATCGCGCTATCAGGCAGCATGTGTTCAGTTCCAGCATCTGGCTTGTGATTTTTTGGCAGCTGTACAAACTCTCTGCTATCAAATCCCACCTGCTAGTCTCATGTCTGCTCCCACAGACCTTTGCCTGTTAGCAAATGTTTCAAACTCACACTGCCAGCCGCAGCGTATCATTGTGCAGCCATACCTCGGGGCAAAAAGCCCTCCTTTTAACTGCAGTGGGCTGCATGATGGGAAGGTTTAAAAGACAGACTTCTGGATCACAGGCAGAGAAATTCATTTAGGTCACAGTTCGCACTGCATTCTTTTCAGTACTAATGTAGAACATATATTTTTCCCCTGACTTATCTGAATGATACAACTTATTTGGCTGCAACATTTTAAGAAGCTTTGGGACGTGCTATTGCTGTGCAATAAGAGAGTTTGTGAACTGTTCACTAGAACGTGGCCATGTGAGGTGCTGCTATATCACTGTCTCCTTCTTTACAAATCTTTCCTTTCCCCTCCCTTGCTTAGTGTGCCATCCAACCCCAGACAGGCAATACCACCAATGTCCGTATGCATAGTGTCTCCTGTTACATTGTTTATATAGTTCATTAGTAAACAAAATGCTGAAATTCAGCAGGTTTGTCTACGCTGGCTAAGAGATCTATTCAACAAAAAAGTGCAATTTTTATTTCTGTAGTGTCAGAAATGACGTAAACTTCCACACAAATTCTCTGCTATACTGATTTGCAATCTGACTTTCCCTGCTGTTAACCTAGGCAGTGAGGCTGTGCTTTTGGTGCAGAGGACAATGTCTCTCGGAAATGGCCTGAGCTACTTTATTACAGTATCCCTGAAACTGTTATCAAGAGACAATCAGTGCTTTTTGACGTGGACATCTGTCAGGAACAACTGCTAATTGTAATGTAATAAGCACACCAGACACTTCTACAGCAGCCATCTTTCTGAAGTCAAGCATGAAAAGAACTGTTACTCATCCAAGCCATGAGCATATTTTGTCCAGATCTGGCTGTAGTTCTGTAGCTGGTTAGATGTCTAATGTGATACAATGCTCTTTTATAGATGGAAACTTAAGCTTAAACTACTTAACTGAAATATAATAGCAATTGTTTTTGTTGGAATACGATTAAGATATTCAGCTTTATACTCTGATATTTCCTATTTAGATTTGTAAGTAATCATTGAATCATAGGTATACCAAGAGAAGAAGTTACTCTTACAGAAATCTTTGCACACGTGGCTTGTACAGGACTGGCCGAGCAGTGAAACTATCTTGCTGCACAGTACCATTTGGAGAAGCCCTCATCCCTCACAAAGCACCACGGAAGCCACTATTTGGCAGGAACATGGCTAGATATGAGCTCTGACTGATGCTAAAGCAATACAGGGCTGTCTAAGCCACGCATGGGAAGAAATAGCTGAACCTTTTTTATTAAAGGACTGACTCTAGGCAGCCTATTATCTATAGAAATCACGACCAGGATTTTTTAAAATATCCACACACTTCCTTTTGAAGATATGGCTTCACAAGCCCATCACTTACATGAAGACAATGGAAAAAATGGCTGCAGCCTCTCCAGAACCAATGGGTGCCTTCAAATGATTAGCAACCAAAATCCAATACGAATTTATTTCTGTAGACTATCTGTTGCTCAAATGGAAGCAAAGCTGCCTGTGCTACAGACCAGTTATTTCATGTTACACCATGGCAGTGAAGCTTGGTGCTGGTCTAATGACAGCTTTCATATTTGGAGAAGAGATTTTTTGAGAACTGCCTGAGGAAAAATACTGGGTTGTCAAGAAAGAAGCTAAAATCAATTGTTCATCATTTTCAGGAGGAGAGTGGAGAAACTCAACTGACTGACTGTAATTAACTGGTTAACTCCTGCAGTCACACAGAGACACAGACACAAGAGACAATTCAGTGCTGTTCACAGACCGAAGCAAAAAAAACCCCAATCAATCACAAACACTATCAAGTTTTTAAAATCCATATGGAGTGGAGGGGATGTTTAGACAGTGGCACAACGCCTGCATCCATTCCTGTGACTCACAAAGCCCTTCTGCTCTACTGAGGTGGGTCTACCTCTGCACTGGCAGAAGAAGGCTCTGTGATGGCAGATGAACCAGCCTGTGTCTTTAAGATGCCCAAGGAGGCAGTGGTGGTGTAGAAAAGACATACCGTGCAGGAGCATGACATAAATCCACTGCCCATGTGCTCGGGTAGCACTGCAGTGAGCAAGGAAGAGGGGCATCAGCAGCTGCTGGTGTGTCAGAGCCTTGGCAAAACACAGGCTCCATCAGCAGCCCCTGATGGGGATGATGCACTTGTAAAACATTTACATTTTCAGCAGAATGTTTCTAATTAAACTCAATTGGCTTGCGCACCTGCAGGGAGCGACTCCGCTGCACCTCAGCTCCCTCTCCTACCGAGCACAAAGATGATGCATCTGCCTAGGCTACCACAAAGCACTGCGTGCCTTTTGCAAACTGACAGTAATTGAGAAAATGGATGGCAACAGCCATGTTTTGAGCTTGCACAGTTCTGGAAAGATCCTTCTTTTCTCTTCAAGTTTTTTGTTTTTAGGTAGGGATTTATTTATTTTTTGAGAGGATGAGACTGCTCAGGTTTTACAATCCCTTTGAGAGGGCGGGGGATTGGCAGGGCATTGTGTATTTTCTGGACTGTAGGGCTTCATGACTGATGCTGATAATAAACCCCTGAGGAAAGCACCTGTACAGACTCTGACTATGCTCGGATCGATGGGGAAAGGATGGTATTGAAGCATGCTATGGCTTGCAAATGCAAGGCAGAACAGCCAGCTGTCACTTATTAAATTCTCCTTAGCCTGTCTTAGTAGCACAGCCTGACTTGGACATGCGAATAAAGGGTTTTACTGATACGGTGTAATACTGCCTGAGATACTTCAGGTTTTGACAGAAAGCTCTGAGAAAACCAAAGGTTCAGAGAAGGCTGTTGAAATTGTGCAGGATGCCAGCAGGGCTTCTGGTTCCCAACTGCAATCCTGGACTCCCCTGTTCCATCTGCAGCGACCCAGCACTTGTCACTGAGATGTAAGTCATTCTCAAAAGAATATTTGAGCGTACCAGTCTTGTCGTACTGCGGCGTTGCCCTGCTGCAAAATGAGAAAAATGCATTTACTGGACTGTGGCAGCAGGTCAGCATCTCAAGTGTTCTCCCCTCCAATGAGCTCACTGGGTCAGAATAACGCTGTTTTGAATTGCACAGGACAGTCTCCTGGGTAACACGCTTCACAGCAATGCTTGGAGGGAACACGCCCTTGAATGCGAGGCAGTCAATGAGATTTATAATTACTGTGTTTTATAACCTCATTCATTCAGGCAGAGAAGGATATTGCAGAAGAGACCTCGGATGAGAGAAATGGGAGATTTGCAGCTACATAAATAACTGCTGTTAATATTAACTGAAACCTGGATGGCAGGTGCCCCGTCGTCCACTGCGTTGTCCTGCGTAACACAACAAACACACCGCCTGGTTTAAAGCCAGCTCTTTGTGCGGCACTAGGGTAAGGGGAGAGCTGAATTTGGACTGCAGCAACCCTCTTCTGCAGGAGGTGATGTAAAATCCAGGCGGTATCGCCCAAATCTTCTGATTGTGTTAAGCTCCTCTTGGCTCAAGGCCAGGTCCAGCTGTCGCTGCAGGACGATGACTGCCCTCCACCGCGGCTCTCAGCACCAACGCTGCCACATTTGCACACACGCACACACATACAAATTGTCTGAGCACAGAGGTGTTAATGCTACCGGGATGACAAAACAACCCTGGAGATGCCTCATCAACAGCAAGCTCTATGCAGAATGGGTTTTATTTTCAGAAAAGCCCGGAGGTTGGAAAAAAAAAAAAAATTCTCCTGATACAGTTTATCTGATGCTTTGTTTTTGAATGTCCTTGATGCAAAACACCATGCTATCATCTCTAAAGATTAAAAACAATCCCTTCTTATTGCTCTGCTGGGTATTTTCAAAGAAATTCATGCACAGATGAAAACAAATAAAAACGATGCCCGATGGCTCTGGGGAAATCCGGGCCTCTGGTTTCAGGTATTCTGGAGACAATTTCAAGCACACAAGGACCTCTTAAATCCTTGGAGAGAGCTCCAGTGAGGACACGCTGGCAAATCTTCAGTAGCTGTAATAGGGTGAGGCTGTGGGAGGATTTTGCACATCATTTCCATTTTGTGGTTTTTAGAGTACAGCCTAACTGTCCCAACTTCATTGTGAGAGATACTGGATTTTTATTTGTTTTTAAACTGGAACTTCAAAGGAAATAATAGCACCTCTGTTTAAACCTTTGGTTTAAAGGAAAGTCTAGAGCGTCTATGTTGGTTTTGTGATGCTAAGGTCTAGGGTTTTTTGGTGGACTGAAGCACGGGAGGAGAAAGTCTCCCTCCTGTCATCAGTGCATGATTGGGCCCCAAATGACAGAATTAAATGCAGTATAAAGCAAGTCAGCCTCCGGCACTGATGAAGGAACAGTTCAGCTCGCTTCAGTTAACATGTCTTTTGCTTTTACCCACTTGGCTTTATTGTTCAGAGGAGCTGGCCCAGCAGGAGGAGATCCCTCCCCCTCCACTCTGCTTCCAGCCCTTGCTGCTGGCAAGCTGCTGGCAGCTGCAGGACTTTCTTCAGCAGAAATCTATGTGGCACTGAAAGGCCACACTTAGGTCTAAAAATCAGCTGTTTTCTTTCTCTTCACTCCCGCACTGGCATTAGCTTGGGCTGAAAACACCCTGCAAAGGTATACTTGAGCACTTGGTTTGGAAAGGCGAGGCAAACTCATTTGCAAGGTCAGTGGCAAGCCAAAATAACTCCAGACAGAACTAGCATAAAATGCCTGTGCCAAACACATGATGCGAATATTGATTCGGGGTGGTGGTAGTAGGGAGGATAGCAGGGACAATGTTGAATACATAAACAGGCTCTGTTGCTCATAAACAGCCTCACGCTGCAGTATATCACAACGCATATGAAGGAAGCCACAGCAGGTCATGTTCAGATCAAGCTGCTGCACAGTTTCAACCCACTAGCTGCTTTTCAGCCAGCAACATGCCTGCATTGTGTTCTGCCACTTGCTGCTGTCTAGGGAGGGGTAAAGATGAGGAAAGAGAGGTGACAATATTGCCACTGATCTAAATTCGTAGCAGAAAAGACTAAAGATCAGAGGATGCCGGGGAGCTGGTCCTAAAGGAAAAGCTACTTCTAACTTAGTCCTGGCAGCTTGTGCTGGCTGCCTTTCAAAGAAGAGCTGCTTCCTCTGTAGACACACCAACTGGAATTTTCCAAACACCTTAAATACAACACACAATAAGGTAAAAATCATTCAATGTATTATTTTCAAACTAACTTTACACCTGCTATGCACTGCCCATCTACTTTACAGCAGTAGAATTTTGTTTGCCTTCAAATCTATATGCTGGCTGGATGTTGAACCTGTTTCCAGGTTTTTGAAGCAAGATCAAAAGTCTCTCTCCTGCTCTTGTTAAAGGGTCACATTTCCACACCTACATCACTGCTTCCCCAGACCCCTTCGCTGACAACAAATCCTAAAATCAAAAGCCTGAGCAATACTAAAGGCACAGTACAGGTTTTTCTTACTCGCTCCAAGCACTGGGATATGCTGCCATAGATTCCCAGGCCACTATAATTCCTCCCAATTTTGAAGATTCCTGGAAATTATTCACAGTGTATCTTCCTAGATAAAGATGCCTCTCATTAAAGATTCACTGAAATTGTCGCTTTTCTTCCCCAGCTAGAAGTTCTGATTAATGCAAAGCCATTTTTCCTAATCTCTTCGCACTTGGATTTTCCTCTCATTTTCTCCAGCCTTAAATAACTTCCTGAAATGAAGATGTAGCCATTCTGACTTCAATGAAACCTTGCTGGGTGCCAGGTCTGGACCTGCACCCATCCTGTCTTGAAAGCTGGACAGTACTGGAGTGGAAGATTCATATCAAACTTATGATGGACTAGAAACTCTCCCTATTCACCATCATCTCTTTGGTATCTGAGCAGCAGAAGTCTCTTCTAATACGAGATGCAGAGGAGCAGTCCCTCTGGTTCTTCTCAAGCTGTGACAGGGCCTATGACCACAGAGATGGAAAAAGTTTGCAAGAGATCTGGTTCTAAGTAAGCAAAAATAGCAGGGCAGCTCTTCCAACAGGGCTGCCAGCTAGTGAGGGAGAAATTGAGTAGTGCAGGACAATCGAGATTTAATCTATTTACAGAAATTCAGTTGAATGAATTTGATTTGAAAAGGTTTGTGCTACATGCATATACTGTGGCCTGTATATCTGCCGGCACTGATAGTGCACTATGTGAGCGTTCTTACTCCAGACACTAGTTACATTGATAAAATCACTCAGAACAGCTGACCAAGCTAAAAATAAATTTAAAAAAAAGGCTATCTTTCGGCTGAAGGATCTTTTACATTCCATTTTTACTTTGTGATGCTGCTATTTTTAATGCTGCTAATTTATATTTGCTAGTTTGGGAAAACTGATTTCAAACAATGGGTTACTTCCAAACCACTTCCTTTGATTGTTCTTCATTCACTATTCAAAGTGGGCAATTAAAATTAAAAATGGTATATGCTTCCAGTCTGCTCATCTGCTGTGTCAGCCAACAAATAATAGGTAACAGCTCATTACCTGACAGCTAAGATAGTATCCTAACCAATGGTGATTATGGTGATAGTCAAAGAAAGGTAATTTAACACTGCAGAAAATTAAAATTAACAGATCTCATATTTACTCAAATCATTTATTATTGGTGAAAAGCAGTTCCAAGCTTTCAATGTTGCTCATCTGCTTTATTTGCAGTACTCTAGAAATAACAGCAAGGAATACTAAATTGAGAATTTCTGCTACTTCTGATGTCTGGAAATCTCTGCAACTTGTAGATTTTATCAGCCTTTTTATACATTTACTTATTATTTTTTTTTTGCTCTGAAGGGAAGGCATTTTTCAGGCAAACAGGATGCTAAATGATCTACAAGCCTCATGCCAAAGATACAGCAAGCAATTTTGTTCATAACATGCAAAAAATGTGCAAAATCTCTTACTGAAGCTGAAAGGAGACCCAGTATCAGCCTGTACCTGGCAGAAGCCTGTCCCATACTATCCTCGTGCATAGTCTCAGCTCACAAAAGATTTAAATGCTGTAGGGTCTGGCTGTATGTTAACAAGCCTAGACAACATTGATCTTTGACCGTGCCAGCCTTCCTAGTACAGGATCATATATGATTTCAGGAATACCTCATTGCGGCACGTGTTTAATTTGACTTACCTTCATCTGCCTGTATTAGTCACTCCTGTGCTCTGCTGAGCTGAAAGTGACAGACGCAAAGAGAAAATACCATTGCCTGCCAATCTGGCACACTGATTGTAATTGAAAGTTCAGAAATTCTGCAGGTCTTGTTTAGATGCAAGGGAATAATACTGCTCTCTTATTAAAAACCATGCAGTTACTTGGAAGTGCCAAACCTGCTTGCCATCATCTGCTTTGGAAAGCTGCACAGGGGAATATTTACATAAGGATGAAGCTACCACTTCTCATTTTAAAAAATAATCACAATCTCACTGCTGCTTCAGAATTTATTCCAAATGCAATCCACAGCTCGTCCTTAGCTACCAAATAGGTGTGGCGTGCCTGGCATGTTACGCGTGAATGTGCTGCAAGAGTGCTATATTTCAGCCATACGCTGACTCTCTAGAGCTGGTTCATGTCACGTTCAATTCAGGTGTTAAGGTCTGCAATACACAGATTGGCTTGACAAGTGGTGAAGAAGGGAGAGCTGTTGCTTGTAATGCAAGGACAGATCAAAACCATAAGGCTAAGCTTGCAATGGTATCAGGTATGCCAGTAAATGGAGCAGCAGCTTTTCATGACCCCAGGCATGCCAGAGCCAGGTAAACACAGTAGTTTCCCAGAAGCTTTTCACTTCAGGCATCTGGCACTGCCCTTGTTGAGCTTTCCACTCTGCCAGCTTCAGCATCACCACCTGCTTACAAGCAAGCTTTCATGATTTCAACAAATGAAAGTCCTCCTGCTTCTGCCTGGCTTATGCAACCGAAAAAATCCTCTTGGCTCTTCCTTTTCTTACTCCACTCTACCATGGGACATAGCCCAGTCAGCAAATGGCACTGGGGACCTGGCCCTTATCAAAAGAAGCTCCAACCAGAAGAGAGTGAGCAAGAAAAGCACAACATGCTCATTCTATCTAAGTTTCATAACCCTACTCTATCACAGCCTGCTAAAATCAGCTGATAATACTTACCTTACATCTCCGAGGTACATATACATGTATGTTTGTGTGTGTGCATATACATACATGTGCATTTACTTCCCTGCTTCAGGGCACAAAGGATGACCAGGCCATTCTAGCTTGACTGCTTACAAACACTGAAAGCACAAAACCACATGGTCCCATCAGGGTCCCTCCTACTGAAAGTGTCCCACTCTAATAGCTGTCTGTGGCTTGTGATTTCCTAGCAGGAGTAACTTCCTCACATTGCCCTGCTTTTGCTCATGTTGCCCTAGTCAATACCATTCCTCATTGTCTATGATGTGGAAGAAAAAAACGAACTGAACACTGTGCATCTGTACCAAGGGCACTGTGAGTTACCGAAAAATATTTATGTTGATACCAAAACAGAGATGGAAGCTCTATTTTAAACACTGACCAAACTTGGTGAGGATTTGCCTTAGCTGAATGGTGATATTTTGCACCTGGGATGGAATAACCCCACATACAGGAGGATGCCAGCTGGGGAGAAACCTCCTCTACAGAAACCTTGGGGGAACCAAGCCGGTGGAGCACCCGCAGTGCTGTAAGCTGACAGCATACTGGGCTGCAGTAGTTAATGCGTCACAGCAGACTGAAGGAACTATTCCTTCCCTTTGGCGTTTGTGCCATTGGATGAGGAGTGCTGCCTCCAGATTTTTGGGCTCCCCAGTGCCCTAAAGATGATGACAAACTGGTGAAGGGCAAGTGCAGGGCCAGCACAGTGTCTGGAGTTATCACAATCTGCCTTTTCCTCTGTCTCTTCTGGGATGTCCAGTTCCCATCTCCAGCTACCTAACAGGCAACTGGAATAAAGAAGGGAGTAGATTTTTCTCAGAGGTGCTCAGTTGCAGTGGATTAAAAATTCAACATAAAGAGCGATGCAGCATCAAAACACAGGCCCACGAAGTGGAGGAATACCGACCTTCAGAAACACTGAAGGTTCAACGGGACACGGCCCCGAGCAACCCGCTGTGTGTGTGAAGCTGGAGGTGGGACCGGATGACCTCCAGAGGGAAGGCCCTTCCTCACCTGAATTCCTGTGTGACTCTAATGCGCCTCGTGCCATGCGTGCTAAGACACTGAGCGCACTTCACGTATCATCACTGGTGTCGGGTATCGCCAGCGCTTTCATCAGCTGGAGCGCTGCCGAGCTGACTCAAATACTGTACATCTTGTCTAGAAGCGATTGGAAAGGCACATGGCAGTTTCTGTGCATCTCAATTAGCCTTGTACCATGCACGCTGACATTCAAAACTAGCTGACACGGAGGCCTCTTCCCCACCCAGTTCAGAGTTTATACTGGGCTTGTCTGGTTTGCTACAAAACTTAACGCAGGCTCACACAGTAGGGCCCTCTCTCTCCTTCATAGTCACATTAGCTGGATTTTAGGAGGGTAAGTGCAAAGTGCACACAGTACAAAGCTAATGAATCAAACCCTTGTTGATGAATGCCTTTCAGGAACAAATCTCACACAGGACTCCACAGACCTGCCTCTTCCTCTCATTGTTCTGCTCTTAGGACACTGGGGAGCAACAGGCAGTGACATCCTTCCAAATTGGTATCTATTACTGCAATGCTAAGTGCCAGTGGCTATCACTCCAGCAAACCCGTTTGGGAAGCTCTGCTGCAGCATTTGCATTCTTATCTTTGTTTAGTCAAGGCTGGCAAAAAAAAATGCATACACAAATAATCTCCACTGTAGAGCTTGGCACTACTGCAATGCTGCCATTTGTGCTACAGCTGATTTTTATTCTCAGTCTCTGATGCCACAGACAATCTTGGAAAGCACATGCAGCCCACTAAGCAATGCAGCTGGAAAAGTGATGTTTTTACAAGCCTACTCTTTGTATTAAAATGAATGCTGACAGGAGAATGCAAGCAAAAAGAGAATCAGGCTAAACATTATTGCAGTAATTTCTCTGGAACAAGTCAAGGTAATTTCACCTCATTTCCTGCCATAAACCTTGCACTAGGAGACCCTCACATGACTAATTTGAAGAGGAAGATGGCCTACACAAACACAAACACCCCCTTAATTACACGGTTTCTCTGCATCTTCAAGGAAGAACAGAGACAGTGCCTAACAAAAGGGCTCTGCATCAGCCTCACAGAAATCCCTTTCTATGGGCAAGAAGTAGAGGAAGCGACCAAAGCTAAAGGCAATGTAATTTTTCACTTACCACTTAAAGGGAGTTAAAATGAAATTGCCACTTCAGCCTCTCAGAATTAAAGACGAAAAATAAAAACCAATTGTTTTATTTTTTACAAAGTTGATGGCTATTAAATAAAGCAAGACAGAAAATTACTACCCACCCAACTTCCAAAAATACTAATAATGAGAAGGATTTAGGCAAACATTATATTTGACAATGCCAGTGAGCTGCATGACTCCAGAAAACAACCGCAAGACAGAGATGCTCATGCCTGTTTCTGATTATGCAGATCCCACATGCAGTTGGCATGCTATGCCCAACAACTGCCTCCAGCCCTGCCTTTCTTGAGGGAAGGCTCAGCTAGCAGCACTGGTCATAAATCTCCCCACCAAAAGGTGATTAAGTTCAAAATCTCCTGTCGTTCTGTCAGAAAAACACAGAAGAGCTGCAAATCCATCAAATCGCGTCTTGTAGATAGGTATCTGAGGAGAATACATGGCAGTTGGTGATAGATGGAAACTACTGCATTGTGTCTTTGGACAGTTTATATGAGTATCTCTTTCCAAATTAACATTCTTGCCATCTGATTCTCATTAGACTCACTCAGCTGTTCTGCTCATCTTATATTTTTCCTCCCTAGGGATTAACATTGATTTTTTTTTTATCTTGCACACAAACAGGAAGGTCACAGTGTTTCCTACAGGGAGGATTCATTCAATAAGGAACTATGCTATTAAAGCTGACTTGACGATATTGTCAATAGAACTCAGCTGCCACAATGCCGGCTATTTTTTAAGCCATTCCAGCTACATTCATCATTCCACTCCATGTTACACATGAGCCTCTTAACAACTCATTAAAAATATATATGTATATAATGGAGGTCAGCCCTACTAACATTGAAACCCCGCATCTAATTTAAAAAAGAAATAACAGAAAATAATTACAAAATGCTTATGGGAATAGAATATCTTCAGCAGAAAAAAAAGGAAACTGAAAGAAAAGACTGCAGGTGGGCCTGCAAGACTTTTTTTAGCTGGACACTGGGTTTCAGCTCATACATGAGGACCATCATGGGAATAGTTTTCTCCATCCTCTTTTTCTAGACAGCGTTTTCCCTCCCTCCCTTTATATTTTTGCACTTTGAAAAAAAATAGGCAACAGTCATCTTAGCAATATGAAAAAGCAGCTCAGTGATAGAGTGGAGCTTTATAGCAGCAACAGGGAAGGAAGACAGGAAAGGAACAAGAGGAGTCTTCTCAACATGTAAAAAAAATGTCACAAAGAAAAACAGGAAACCTACACTAAGTCCCTGTGGAAAGGAGTTGAATTTTCCAAACTGCTGAGGAGTTTGGAATTGCCTGTTTGGATGTTTTCAGACACTCTTTCAACACCACTGGATTCTTTCAGATTCTTCGTAGAGAATTTTGCCTTTCTTGGATGAAACAGCGAAGAAATACCATTGAAAGAGCCTGCTGGGGCAAAACAAGGCTGGGCTCATCTGCAGAAATACGCTAGGCAGATCTGGACAGAAAAGGAAGAAACAATCTGGTGAACAGCTGTGTGGACAGCAAATAATGGATGAGAAAACAAGTGATTTAATTGTCTCTGGTCAATGCTTTACCTTGTTATTTTAAAGTAAGCAGTCTCTTCTGCATCCTTTACAATTCTTTCCCTTTGCCTTCCCTCCTCTACACCTCTATATCCCCATTTGCTGGTTCTCCACATGCACTGGAGAAATGCAGTACTGAATAGAAGACCGTGAGAAAACTTGGTTACAGCATGCAGAGATTTTCCCAATTGAGGAATACTTATGGGGTGGGCTAAACTGTTGGAGTGCTTTGTACTAGCAGCATAGTTCAAAAACATCCTGCTGGAGACTAGACTTATCAAACAGCTTCATAATTCACCCTTCCAGTATTTTCCTGTACACACTGCATTAGGAAGACCTAAAAGAGTCCCTGAGTCCGTAGCTCTCCAAGCAGCAACACAGCGGACGTCACTGGTCTTCCTTTGGGCTGCTAGAATCTCCCGTTGGCTGTCACTATTACTTACTTAATTAAAAAAAAAAAGGCACTTTGTTCAAGGTTGCTCCATTTTTGGAAAGGCCTGCAATGACTGTCTACTCTAATGCTTTTTCCACCTTTAGGTCTGTCATCCCTCTCCTTAAAAATCCCAAATCTTCTCATCGGGGGAAACTGCAAAGCTGTGCTGGCACAACGATGTTCTGCTTGCGCTGAATTTGTAGAGCAGAAGGATATATTCACTGTCAGAGCAGAAAGGAAGCACCCTCCTCCTTCCCCCCACAAAAAGCTATTTTTTGCAGGCGTTGTCATATCTTATCCTCAGGAAGAGAAGAGGGCTGTGCTAGAAAGTCTTCAGATTCACATTCGCTCTCTTTTGCTCTGTCCTTCACAGCATGGCTGTGCTTATCAATACAAGGGAGGGCAACTGGCAACACGCAGGCTAGGCAGAGTCCTCTAACGAAAACAAATCCTTAGCAGAGGATGAAGTAGCTCACAGATCTGCCTGCTAAAACCCACTCCCGCCGCAATAATGTTCTCAGCACTGCTCACACTTAGGGACAGGAGGGTATAAACAGTCACAGCACATTACTCAAAATATTTTGGGTTCCAAAAGCCCGAGTGAATAAAGCACCACAGGACTCGAGATATATAATCAGAATAAATAAGATTTTGTGCTGATAGAGCGCCTGTCATCTGAAAATATGCAGAGATATTAATTAAGCTCTCTAACCCCAGATGAAGTAGATTAGCAGCTTCATCCCTGTTTTACAGAGGTTTAGAGCAAAGCGTGACACACCACAGCTGACAGGAGGAGCTGGAGCTGGGCGTACAGGGGCTGAACATCAGAGCTCCCCCTCCAGCTACCTGGGCTGCTTTCAATGGAAAAGGGCTGAGAGGCGCTTTGTACTGGGAGAGGGAGCACCCACCCTGCTGCACTATGCTAGCAAGGACTTGGCCTGAAGGGCTTTGAAAAAAAGCATGAAGTCTGTAAGTGACAAACACATGTGATACCATCCAAAGGTGTTTAAAAGAAGAAAAATGTTGTGAAGTACTTCCAGCTTCAAAATGCATTGTTTAGGAAAAGTAAGCGGATCCATGTATTCAAAACCTCAACCAAAACATTTGGCCGACTCTGAGATGCAAAGAATATTTTGAAATTCATTCTGCAGTCATTATCTACTCAAATTCAAGTTCTTATGGCAGTAATTCCTCAAGGATTCACTTTGAATATTTGTAAATGCAGAAGATGTGATAAGAAAAATATGCTCAGAATTTATCACAGAAATAGTACAACTGTCCTCTCAACTGAAATTTACCTGGTCTCTATCTCTGCTTATCGTCTGTGCCAAACAAGAGCAGGGTGCCATCCAATGCAGCTAGAAAGAACTATCGCTGGAACACATAAAAGTAGGTCATTCCTTGCATCTCTAGGCACAATTATCCACCTCATTACAATTAGGTGGGCAAATGCACAGTAGTCCTAACTGCAGAGGGATGCATTTTAATTGTGATGTTCAATTCTCTGTACACAAATATAAAAAAAAAAAAAAGGAGCAAGAAGTGTCACTAGAAAACAGAGACAGACTGTGGCATACTTATCTACAAAACAAGAAACAAACTGGATTATCTGTAGACATAAAGCAGCTCCTTAGATGATAAGTAACCACATTAATATGAAAATGATGCTGTTTTGTTCCCACATTTAAACACAGAAAGCATTCTAACTTCAGCTTTCAAGGTAAAAATGCTTTTAATTAGTTGTCCTGGCTACCATGTGAGACACACAGACCTTGGTATGATGAAACTACGATCACCTACCCTTGCTGAGAATCTGTCTTGTGATTTATATGACTACTCCATGCCAGCATGATGCAAATCCCCTAGGAAGGAACGCATGTCATCCTTAAAAATATTAAGCAATCAAGCCATGTTTTTATTATGTGAATGGATGCCTTTGAAAACAAGGATGCATGCACCATACTGGGAGTTAAAATGAAATAAATGAACAGAAATAATTCATTTCCATGTTCTAATCAGTGGAGACTGTAGTCTTCAAATTATCCTGATGCTTCCAAGTGCGAGTCTGGAGACAATAGGTTGACTATGCTACTAAAGTGAACATGAAATTGCATCGTAAGTACACAATGAAGGACAAATTTAACGGTTCAAGTCTCTCTGTAAAGTTTGTTTCTTTTTATTCAGCCCTTGCATCCTGCTGAACAATTAAGAACAGAAGATTTGAACAAAGCATTGGATAGTTTTTAAATGCTGAAATCTAACAAAAAGTAAGCTACTTATTGTATGCAAAAGGACCATAATAAAGAAAAGAATGGTTTTCAGTCATGTTCTTCTGTTTCTAGCATTACTAGGAGAGAGAAATGTGTGTTCCATCAGCTAAAAGGATGTCTCTGGGAAGCGGAATAAATATTATCAAAGACCAGAACTGCATGCTTGCTGGTTATGCTGTATTCACAGACCTGGACACCCACACTTTTGCAAGGACCCAAGATAACACTGTTACACTGCTCATTGCTATCATAAATCACAGCCCATTCATTAGAGCTGCTGACCTTTCAGAAAAAAGCCAACAAAACTAGCCCCAACAGGCACAGGAGATGGAAATAGAGCTTCCGTAATGAGATCAGGTTAATACAAAGCAATTGAACTAGTCTGCTGTATTTGTATGGAAATGCGTATCGGTAATAATTTACATGAGTAGAAGACCAAAGGATAATATGGTGTTTTCTTTACACACTGAATCTACACCACTGTCTTTGAAGCTAAGCTAAATATTAAACACAGTATTTTTTGTAAGTGTGCTATTTGCTTAAGTTTTCTCATCTTAGAAAGAACTGTAAAGAGTGTAGAGAGAGGCAATACAATAATGAAAGAAATGGGATCGGTTCTGTCTCAGTTATCTATGAAATCAGTAATAGCAGCAGGGGATGAATAACAAACGATGGCGTGCAATATCTTCCACGGGAAGAATGGGGAACATGAAATGGATCAGTGTGGCTGGGAGGAGCTGCAGCAGGAACATACAAAATTTGACATACAAGGTTACAGAGCAGAGAACAGACCCGTGAGCCTCCTTGCAGAAGGGCATTGCGAATCTGAAAACTAACACAGGCTCCAGACAGGACAAGCTCACAAAGGAGTAATGTACTGTGGATTACTAAACAAATAAAACCTACATCTATTTCAGGAAGTCCCAGGTTGTATTCATTAACTCTGATGTAGTGAGGGAGATGAAAATGCTCATTTCCTTCCTTTTGAAATACATGTCTCTCCTTCTCCTTCCCTTAAAATGTTAATTTTTTTTCTAGCTCTGTGAAACATCTCTGCTATGTGAGATGTTTGCTGGGCAAGAGTCTTCTGAATATCTCAGAATGTTTTTAGTTTGTATTACAGTGTTACATACTTAGCATTTGGACTCAAATTCAACACGCTAGCATTGATTTTTCCCTTCTCTGAATCAAAAGGGAGAATGGTGCTCAAGGCACCAATTACTGGGAACTAGCAAACTTCAACATTCTTCCTCAGTGACATACATGTAGATAGAGTCATATATTGCTTTATAAGGGAGCGTCATCTGTTGCAGCTTATGTTTCATTTTCTGACTTGGTTGGGCACACGACAGTTTTGTTACCACTGTCCCAAAGCTACGTATGTAATGAATTATGTATTAGGTACGTAATGAGAGAAATAAGCATTTGCTATTGGGTTTTGAAATATGCTGGCAAACTGATTAGGATGTGACAGAGCTGTCTAGTCACTGTGCAGTATGAGGGGGTAAGGGATAAGCTCTTCCTTGTGCATCAGTGAAGACATCTATCCCACTAGCCCATGTACAGGGCTGATTCTTGCAGGAAAGGCCCCAGAAAGTCTTATTTTGACAAGAATGGAACTCTTATAGAAAGGGAGGGAAGATGGAAATGTATGAACGAGGAGAAACGTGGAAGGCTTATTTCCTGAAGAGAGCTGTGCTCCTATAGCATGTACAATTTCTAGGTATCAAGCCAGCCTGCTTCTGACAGCAAATCAAACCAAATGATAACTCTATACTTCAACAGGAATAATTTGATTCTTTGATAAGTTCCAAATAGCCCCAAAGCCTGATTGTCTATGTTCTTCCCAATGACAGTAACTTCTCAATGAGAGCTTTCTTTAATATCTACTTTGTAAAGGCCATAGATGGATTCTCAGCAGGAGCTTAAGGATCCTGCAACACCACTTACAAACTGCAAGCTCTGGCAGGAAGCAGCACTGCTCCTAGTCTAGTATCTCCTACGTGCCCGTGGTTTGCTTACCACAGTATCAAACACCAGAGCTGCCAAGAGCCTTGCAGTGAGGCTGAGCGTGCTGCCCATCTCTTCAGGGACACCCAGCAACACATCCCTGCTTCACCTGCAGCTCCCACGCAGAAGGGAGCTTTATAAGGAAAGCACACCAAACTGACAGCTATTGTAAACACCTACGGTCACAGTAAAACACAATTGTTTTCAGCTGTGCAGAGAGAGCTTGTGTTTATTATGGTGGTGACTCTGCCCTGAGTAAAAGTTATTGACACCCAGTGGACGCATTCATCGCTACATCTGTGCCCTTCATTTACAGCCAGCAACACTCTTCAAGTTGGAACTTTCCAAATATAGCTTTGACAACCCAGTTCTGGGAGCCCAGGGGAAGAGACATGACTACTTTGCTAATTGATGCTGGTACACCAGGGAGAATCAGCACTGTCTACAGCAGTTTTCCCTTAAAGTGGACTAGGCCAGTTGGATGGCAACTGCACTAAGTCAGACAGTAGTTCTCATAACCAGTTCCACTTTCCCTAAACCATTACACAGTAACAACTAAGTGCTCAAATGTTTTTGGAGACCAGCATTGAAACTGCATGTGAATTTAATGTCAGCTGTCTGTGTATTCAGCTTGGATAGCTTTAAGTCCCTTGTACCTAGTTGATAATACAATTTGGCCTCTGGCATAACCTAAGTCACACATTTCCCTCAAGTAGGTGAAAGAATCAGCTATACCCAAGAACCTGTTTTTTTAATAACAGCATGGCCAGTATTTATCTAACACATACCTTTCAGAAGGGTATTCAGCTTTCTTTTGATGGTCTCAAAGAGGTGCAAAATTCACCTTCTTCACCACTTGCTTCGCTGCATCTTCAATTACCTAAATCTCATCTAAGTTCTCCATGAGGACACTGTCTCATTCAGTATACAAGACATTCACACAGCTAGCAGCCTCTCAATATTTTACTTTTGCCCTTTCTTTTTAATGCATAGTCCATAAAAGCCTTGTTTACCATGCGTTATTCAAGCTCTATTCTGAAGGCAGAATGATTAATTTCTGTATAGGCTTTTCAATAGTGCTCATCAGATGCTTCAAACTTGCTATGTGCAATTTCCTCACTTTTGGAAAAGCACAGAAAGGAAAGCCGTTACGTGGCATCCTAGAACTACTGCTGTGCTTCATCTCAGCAGAGACAGACCAGCCTTTTGATATCGCAGCTAGCAGGTGTAAACCATCAGCTGCCAGCATGCCAAGCTAAAGGAGATGAGGAACATGGATAAACAAGTCATTTTCACTGATATTTACTGATACCAGAACAGAAAGATTTTATGGAGACCAAGAGCTGTGGAGTAGAAGTACTCTCACAGGTTCAGTTCCTCATATGCCTCACCTGGTTTCTTAACCCAGTCTCATTCTTCTCATCTGTCCAGCCATATCCAGCAATATCTACCTTATCGCACTTATTGCATCTACTTTACTATCCATCCTTCTCTCTCTCCGTCACTATTATGCCTTTCCCTTTCCCTATTTGTTCATAAATTTAGTCCTTACACTCAAATTCTGCATCTCCCTGTCTTCTTTGCCTCTTCCTTGATCTTAGTCCCATACCTTCACTAAGAGATGGTGGAACTTACTGGGTCTTGAGGGAAGAGAGTATCCATACAGAGTTTAGAAATACTAATCTACTAAGCGTACACAAAATGTGTTTATTAAAGATTGTAACTTGGATGACCTTGGAAGGATTTTCTTAAGAAAAGCACATTAATACATTATGAAAACCACTCACATCTGACAGAAAGTGGGAACATCACAGCTCAATAAAGAAGACATCACAGAAACCTTTAAAGCCTCTTCTTTAGCCTCATTTTCAGAAAGAGTTAAGCCATGCTGGGTGACATTTTCCAAAGAAAACTGAGCATCTCAGAAAATGTTATTCCAAATGACTACAGTTTCAGAAAATTGCAAGTAACTGAAATGAGATGACACAGTATGTGGCTTTGCTCATGAAGTAAGACAAAAATGAGATATATTTATACCATGTTGGCATCTAACTCGATGGCTTGCCTGATACTGGTTACTTGTCTGAAATCATGACAATAACTAAGCAAAGCATATCATTCTGGCTTTCTAGACTGTGCAAAAGTCGGATCACAACCAAGTAAATTCTACTGTTCCATTAAGCATATGAGTATGGTATGTGCATTGCTGTTTTGTGACCTCCTCCTGACAAATGCAGTAGCTATTCTTTTACTGGTTCTGCACTGAACAAAAGTGCTTACAGCTTTCTCCTCCCTTGCCTGTAGGAGCTACTACTTTCTCTTGATCATCACTTCACTGTATGTTTGTCCTCCTGTGCACTGATAGCCCTTCAGTTTTGAAGTTGTCTGCAAACCTTATCATGCTTAAATTGACACCAGAGAATACAGCTCTGCTAGCAAAGTAGTCACCTGGATATACAGTTCCTGTAAAAATTAAACTGGTCAAGAAAGTCTTATAAAACTCAAGACAGACACAATAAGGGCTATAGTTAACAAGATACATCACTGATGAAATACAATTAAAAGTTCTGATTTCATAAATTAAGTGGGTTTTAAGCCTCTACACTGCATCTTGCATAATAATAACAATAGCAATAATGATAATAAATTGATAGCAACAACAACCTGAAAGCATAGGCCTTATGTCTCTAAGTGTGTTTTAGGGACGGTGCAACAGAAAAAAGTATTTGTCAGATAGGAATGCTACCAAAAAAAACCACCCATGAGCATCAAATAGGGAGTCACTGTTCCTATAAAAGATTGGAGTTAAGCCCCAGCTTAAGACAATAGTTTTATCATAAACTCATAGTTTGTCTTCATGTGAGTAGACATGACTCTGGCTCAAGGTTTACGAACCCCATATATATCTATATAGCTGTTATTTCAGATCTTCTTAACATCAATACATTCCTTATTTAAAATGCATAACAGGTAGTAGAAAAAGTAGTAAGGACGATCAAGCAGAGAATTTCCAAAACTATCAGCATTTGTCAATTAAAGTATTTATTTTTGATCAAGTACTAATTAGTTAAAAACATTTGATCTAATCTTAAAATAGATGTTCAGGCTACCCCATTTACTCTCGAAACAGTCACTTGCTGTAAGGATTAGGAAGACAGTGGCATTCAGAGCAAGCATGAACCCTCTTCTATCTTATTACAGTTAATCATGAATGTACATACGATAATGGAGCTGAGCTCCTACAAACTCACCAGGCTGTGCATAATTTCGACTCCATCTGGATTCACTGTGAGCGCCTCATCATACAATTGCCTAGCCACCTCCAAATTGCCTTTCATCTCTGCAAGCCTCCCACGCATGTACAGTACAGCATGAGATGTGGGGAAAAGACTAGCTGCCTCCTGGATACAAAAGCCTGCTTCCTTGAGATGCTGCTGTTCCATGAAAAGTTCAGCTGAAAAAAATAACACAAAAACACCCTACCATTAGTTGAAATAATTTAGACACCTTTCTTCATTTTAACTATGTATCATCTTCCTTAAACATATTAAACCACGAGGTCACCATCCTGCACAGTGCTTATTATGATTATTTAGTGTTTATTAACACAAAGTGGAGACAGTAAATGGATATTCTGTAATGTTAAAGTCTTTACACAGACTTTGATGGACCTCTTTAGATGTTGAGAGAGGATGGCCTTAGTGATACACCGGAGCGCTTCCTCAGAGGGGATGTAAACATGTGCTGAACTGAGCTCTGAGGAAGCAGGGCTGGTGGCCACTTGGAGCCATCATATGTGTTTCCAAGTAATCTGTGGAAACAGAGGACAGAATAAGCCATTACTGTCAACTGAGCAGTTTAAACATGTCAGAGTAATAGAACACATCTGACCAAGCTGGATGTTAAATAACTTATTCAAAAGAGTATTTCCATATTTTGAAAAAATAATTAAAAGTGTTTTTCCTCTGCTTACTTGTCTAGTTTACGAAATAGCTGTCTCTGAAGTTTTCAAAGTCTCCATTAAAATCCAAAGGCTTACATCACAGAGACTTATTTATATTGCGTATTCACAAACTTACCTCCTCACACATATTCTACAGAAATTAAAAAGCAGCTTTTGGAAGAGACTGCTCAGTAATTTGCTTTCTCATCTCTTAGCAATGATGCTGGCATTTTTCTTACAAAGGCACACTGAGATGTTTGACTGTCAGTTTGTTTGTTAATCAAATCTTTTCTGAAGTTAAACAAATTTCTAAATGTATTTCATTGTTAGATTTTAGAACTTCTCAGGATTTCATATGCATTAAATTCTAGCAGAAGGCTTCAGAAGTGATACTCCATTTTCATCGACACACAAATGAAAAGGGAAATTGTTTTTTTATAGGCAGGTGTGTGTATATCCATGCATGTACATAAAATAATTTTCTCTTTGTACATCACCCTTTAGTCCATAACCTGTTAGCATTCTATCCCTTATTACTGGAAAAATTTGAAGTCCCTTTATTTTTTTTTTAAGTGATGTGGTAGTGAAGTAGGTATTGACAGCTCTAGAGTTCAATTTGAAATGACAAGTTCAGGCTCCAGAGTTAGATAAACAATTCTGAATTTAGATCCAACCTTAAATGCCCTTACTTTCAAAGGTATGCTCTCAGAAAGATTCTGTGCGGGAGTAAAGTAGCTTTAAAAATTAGGTCTCTTGTACAGCTCTTAAACTGACAGTTTTGGAATGCTAGGAAGACCATGAAGACTCTGGGGACTTGGCATACTGACATGGAGCTTGCTGGCCAAGAGGCAAGCAGGAGAGCATCCCAGCACCAGCCCTGCCTGAGCAGAGGAGGCTCCTCCTCAACCCATCAGATGTGAGCCTGGGAGCACAGCTAGCTCTGCTGCTGGCATGCTGACCATGATGTCCACTGAGGTGGCAGCATGGCTTAACACCCAGATCTAAGTGCTCCTCCTGAGAGCAGAGTGAGACAACGTCGATAAAAAGCTGGAATATTTCTTAGCCCTCCCAAAGTTGTACTTCAGATAAACATCCTTCTCTGAGGCTGTCAACATGAGCACAACAGCTCCTTGGTAAGAGCGATGTACTTAAAAAGTGACTCATATACATTTCTGTCTGGTTAATCATTACAAAATCTCAGTACGCATCCCCTTCTTCGGCTCCAAGAGGGTGCAGCCATCTAATAGCAGAAAGGAAGGCCATCCATCTTGTCAAGCTGAGTATGCGCACAACCTTATTCAAGAGTTTGTGGGAGGACAGCATTTTACTTGTGCTTCCCAAAGAACAGAGCATTTTCCTGCCAAGAGCTGTGCAGCAGCTGATGCTATACATGTGGTAATAATGAGGATGGAGATGTGCAAAGTGACGATTCACAGCCTGAAGATAAACACTTAGCACAGCCCTAGCAGAGCAAAAGAAGAGGTGAAATCCTGGCACTATTTGAAGGCAGCAGAAGTTCTGGCTGCTGCTGTATTAAAATCTCTATTAGCAACTAACAGCATAATGTGACTTGTTTAATTTCAAAAAAGCACGAGGAGCAAGGTGGTTTAGATGTGAAATCATGCACAGCCTGTGATTCAATGCATAGAAAATAGGGAGTACTTATTCTTTCTTTCAACGGTGCCTGTAAATCTTCTTCGGTAATAACAATTATTTAGAGGAAGTGCAGCAACACAGAATCTGAATAAGATCTACAAATTGTATTTTATGGTACAGTAATGTAGCATATTAAAGTTCAATCCATTTCTTCACAGGCTCAATAGTCAGTAAAAAACGATTTAATGGTGTGGGAGGCCTAATTTGCATCAAAAAAGAATGAGAGAGGTGCTTGTGGGTTACAAGCCACAAGCTGGGTTACCCACCCAGCTAAAAATAAACACTAAGGGAAATCATTTAGGCCTGCACTAAAATGTGCTTTCTGTAAACTCATTTTTTTTTACTTCTATTGCATACTCATTTCATTTACAGATGAACAAGATGTGCTTACGCAACATGGAGTAAGAACTGAGGCAGAGATCAAAGCCAAAAACCAAGGATTCAATGAATTTATCACAGATTACCACTCCCACTTCCTTAACAGTGCTGGAAGTACTGAAATGCCTGCCTTTGCGTTACCTGGGTTAGCAGCTTCCTGTCTGTTTGGCTATTCAGGATATCTTCCTGTATCACTTAATCATGCTGTACATAAAAACCTGACCAAACAAGCGGCATTCACAAGGCAGCTCCGTATAAGAGACGTGGTACTTGATGCCTCTCCAAAGCAGACAGCATTTCCTCAGGGTGAAACAGGTATACAGGATGTGGGATTTGCCATGGAAGGTTCACTGCTTCAGGGAAGCCGTCTACCCACCTCAAGCTGCTGGATTACATTGTTCTCAGTGCTGCCACTCTTTGCAGCTTTGAATTCAAAGGCTATCTTTTACAAGCTTTCTTCCTATCTCTTACTTAACATCATCTTG
Source organism: Lagopus muta (assembly GCF_023343835.1). NCBI lineage: Eukaryota > Metazoa > Chordata > Aves > Galliformes > Phasianidae > Lagopus > Lagopus muta. The sequence goes on from NC_064434.1 coordinate 83,313,727, forward strand.
ATAAATGTTTAAGTAAGTTTTCAAAGTGTTTTGAACTAAATATTACTAAAGGCACTCCCAGTGCTACAAAGCACAAAAATAATCATCCTCAGTGCACTACAAGCATTTTTGCCATAACTACTGAGACCTTGAGCAGCTATCCAACTGACTCCAAGAACCAGCCTAGCGTGATTCATTTCTGTCCCAGATCCACCTTATGCTTCACACAGCTCCCAAATCCACTTCAAAGTTCACACATGTGCTCTTTTGCAGTACTGTCCATCCTTCTCCGCTGTCATCTCTTCTTGTGGCTTCAACTTCCTTTGTCTCGACTTGCGATCCCAGTTCCACCTGATGCTCCAGCCTTAAGGCTGACTTCAGCTCATGTGAGCACACCACGCCTCTGACTACATACCACTAGCTCCTAGTTTTTCTGGTTGTGTCTATTAGCACCCTTAGCTTGTCTATAGTGAGGACTCTCAGTCAAGTGAGAGCTGCCAGAAGCATATCATCTACTCACTCTCCAAGGACAGGTAACAGACACACAGACCAGGAGCGCTTGCAGAAGACTGACAAAGCTGGGCCTCCTGCAGTCAGGCTCCTCTTTTTGTCTCCAAGATAAATGGCTTGCCAGGGCTCTCTAGAGGAGTCCACCTGAGCAGCAAGGCAGTGTAATCTAGTCATGTCTGCATCACAGCGCCAGTCTGAGGAACGGAGTTGTCTGCCATCACCTTGAACACTGACTCTATTCCCTATTTCCTAAGCATTTCAAAGCAGTGTCAAGAGTGATTGTACTTGTCACCACAGAAGCAGCAACAACTGTAATTCTAGCCAACAAAATAAAATAAATTTGAAACATGCTTCTGCAGTGCCAAACACCCAAGAGTTAAAATCTCATTCCTTGTGAATCACGTTCAGTGTTATCCAAGATGCAGCACTTACTCCCACAGGCAGACTGTTCCACATCACTGTTCTGTGTCAGCCCAATTCGCTCTCACCTACCCCAAAAATACTACTGTGTGACATGGCCAATACCATGTAGCCAGATGACCAGCAGGATGGCACACTGGGGAGCAGTCCTTCACACCCAAAGAAGGTGAGACAGCCTGCAAGGATGTGTGGAGAGGTGTTTTTTGTTCCACAGAATCCATCTGGTTGCAGGATCTATTAATACTTGTTATTGCAGCAGCCCACAGCCAGCTGGAAAGACCCACTCCTCTGAGACAGCTCTTTCATCAGTGAATGCAGAGCTATTACCATGACAAAGGGTTCTCCCTCTGTCTTTTCTTGCTGTCAGATGACGTTTAGTCATCGTCCCTTATTATGACACAACCATGCATGCAGATCAGATTGAAGATTCATGCTGTATCCCAACTGTAATCACTTCATTTGATGAAGCCTTCAATACAGAAACGAAGGAGAACATAACCCCATCTATCTGAGCTCAACCACTAGCTCTTCTGAATGAGGCAAGAGATGTACATTCTTAAAAGTCATTCTTGCAAGCAAGCTGGTAGCTAACTGGAGCCCAGGGACCTGCTTTAAATTTCCGAGCTGCAGGTCTCCCAGGAGCTGAAATGGCAAATGGGCTTCTTTAATTACAAATGCAGCATTAGAGCAAGCATTTCTGGAAAAGATGCAGAACCATCACAAGTTACTCTCTATGCTAAATGGTGCAGGCAAAAAACCATTTGAAATACAACGAAACTTGCCACAAGACACTTGGTTCCTCTATATGAAGTAGGATGGTGCTCACTGGTGACAGAAGCCTTCCTTCTCAACTGGGAGAGTTGGGGGAGCAAAATCAAAACGTTGGGAGCAAACAAAAAATGCTTTTGGCAATAAGGCCACCATTGATAATGGTAGCAAAATACTATTGGATGGGCATCTTTTTTTTTCTGTATCCCCTTTTATAACACTGATTACTGCTATAGTCAAAGGAAATACTTCTAAATTCCAACCTAGTTAAGTATAAATTCCTATCTTCTGTCCCTCATATGGATAATTGTCCTGTTGCTTTCTTCAGGACCAAGCATATTTTGTCACTAACCCGAAAGGTGCTGAGCAGCTGAGAAATGCTAGTATTTGGTACCCTCTGCCATACTGTGGGTACCGCTGGCAGTGCAGCAGGTTCCTCTCCATCCGCTGGCAAAGGATCCAGAGAATGCTTAACAAGGAGCTGCTGCCTGCTTTCCTAAGTGAGAGTTCACATACGTGAGCATGTGCATGGCCCAGATATCGAGAAATGCCACGTATGCTTTGAAGACCACCTACGAAAAACAGATTATCAGTCTCAAAGCTTCACATCCTTCTCTAAGCAACGAGAAACATTCAGAAGCCTCAGGAACAGGAGAAGCAATCCAAAATGTCCAGTATGGATAAGAAGCAGCCAAGAATGCTTTTGACTCCTTTAATTCTTTAATTAATATTGTTGACAAGAAATAAACAAAACCAACCTGCAGAGCATGTATGAAAACCTACTGTCTCCCTGAAGACACTAAGTTGAAGAGACTTGGGGAATTTGGCTATCTTTAGCCTGCATTAGAAGACCAGACCAGAGCTTGCTAAACCAGAACTCTAGCAGAACCCCGCTGGCTTATTAACTCCATCAGTAATATTACAAAGGGAACCAAACCAGCTCACTTCACCATTTCTAGCTCCAGCATGAAGCATTCCTAATCCCTCCTAGTAAGTAAACATTGTAGATCAGTCCTTTGCAGTACACCTTTACTTCTCTCAGTAATAGCTTCATAGTAAAACATTTCCTCCTATTGCCCTTCACCAGTCTCCAGCTTCTCGCATTGCCCTGTATCACTGTAAAGAGCCAAAAAATCATGGAGCTCAAGAATCTGAGCAATAAAGGGGGAGCTCTAAAATTTCAATGAACTTTAAAAATAAAAACACACTAAAAACAAAAACCCAAGAAAAAGTAAAATATTGGAATTGCATCAACAACCCCTGCTGTATTGCAGGAGAGTATCTGACCTCAGCTGTTCCGCAACATCAATAAAGATGTCTCCCAAACCTGATAAACACCTTTAATATCTGAGCTTATAATTTGAGGGCGGATTAGGATTGCTAAAAGCTTAGAGAGGGAGAGCATTTAATTACACATTGCAAGCTGTGCAAACCTAAGCTGTGCTGGTGAGCTGCTCCCTTTGCTGTCCCTGGGCTGCCCCTGCCCACGTGTGGCTGTGGCCATGGGCCAGTTGGGATTGCAGATTCCAGTCCACTGGCTCCTACAACATTTTCTCGTGGAACAAAGCCCATCTCCTCTAACACAGTTTTTTTCCCAGGAACTGGCCCACGCTGAATAAAATAAATAAATCACAAGCGTTTTGTGAAGGGGAAAAAAAAATATTTCTGCTGTACATAACTCAGGGGAACAGATGTTTTTCCATTAGCTCACTGTTCCCTGCTACACTGGCTCTCTTTACATTTCTTGTTTATGGCGTGTTCATGAGAATATTTTTTTCTAAACTTCTAGCACATTAGTGAGCCAGCAGGTAGCTCTCTCCAGCCCACTGTGACTACAACAGAACAGTTATCAGGGTGATTTTTCTTTAAAAGCTCCTTGAAATAAGCATTAGGTCTACCTGGTAAGGTTTGCAGGCTGCATTTAGCAGGCATTTAGCCAATCTAAGATCAAATTACCAGACCTACTTTGCTGTGAGTGGCCATATTTGGTAAAGTACTGGGCTAGTCAAGAAGCTCAATTGTCAGATATAAAGTACTGGCAAAGACAAACAAAGTGGACATTGTAGTTAAAAGTAAAGCTTAAAATAATATAGCAACGGGAGCTGGAGTATTTGAACTCTTATTAAACTGGTTTGCAGCATTCTAAAATACTCCACATAAACAGAGTATACTATTATTACTGCCTGGAAATACACTCACACATACTTTGGGCAAGAAATCACTTGTTACCGAAGGAGTTTAAAACTACTAAAACTATTTACTTTCAGAACTGACTCACTTTGCTCTCCAGGTCAAAAGTAATCTTGTAAAAACGCGTAATGAAAGTAAGTTTTGGTCATAAATCTGAACCATTCCAAACATATTTTCATTAGCCAAACAGCATGATTGTACTTTTTAAACAGAAAGGAGGAGTACTGGCATAATTCTGTAAAGGAAAAAAGGGACAGAAACAGCTACCAGCTACATTCGTCTTGGTACTATTATCACCAATAAACTCTAGTATTCTCATAGCTCCTTCTGCTCCAAGAAGTGGAAGGAGTTAACAAGCTTTACTAATGCCACAGAAGTTTTCTCAAGCCTGATTAAACCTGTCAGTCGTGAAAAGCAGAAAAAAAGAGAAAAAAATGGGCATATGGATCACATAAAGATCATCTCACCTGGAGCTGCACCGCAGCAGAACTGTGAACTGCTGGGAGCTGCCTCTCCAAGTATTCCCTGAAGTAGGGCCCTGACACAGGGCTGCTTTCAGACTTGGGCCAAGAATAATGTTTAGGCTTGTTAATGTAAAACCTAATGAGATGACTCTACCCTTTTAAAAAGCCATTACATTTCAAGAAGCTGCAGGGGGGGGTTATTTTTAAAAGGGACCAGACAAGCTGTATTAATCACAGTCCTTGCTGAAGAACACTTGAAAACAGCATGCCTTGAAGTATTTCCCAAAGCATACCTCTCCAAGACCACCTCTGTTGTCTCTGAAGACAACAGACCCCTCACTCTTCCAAAGCCAACTGTGGCTGCCTGCAGGGGACAGGAAGGTATGGAAGCCCTCTAAAGAAACGTGTTAAGTTCCCTGATGCAGATGGGATCATTGCACTCCCCACTGGTCCTACAAGAGATGGATAGACATAAGGTAAACAGTGACAATTTAGTTTTGTGTGGATGTATGAAAAAGAAGAAGAGGACTTGTTCTAGAGACCATAGATGCATCGATTTGGATGCCTACCAGAAGCTACAAGTAGTTAGCTTGCCAAATGGCCAAGATGAAGTTCATGAAACACCGCTGCAGGGAAAAGCAAAAAACAATGGTGCAGCATATACAGGCTTTGCAGTTGCACTTTCAAAGCTGCTGCTTTATTATTTTCTATGTGGCTGTTCATAAACCCAGAAAAATTGCAGATGAAAACCACAGGTCTATACCCACTTATACACAAGTACTTTTAGCACAGCACAAAAAAGTCATTATTTGGGCAGAATTGACAGCCTTGCCTTCAGTATCTGCTAACTGCAAATGTTCTCGTGCACTAATTACAGAATGTGCTAAATAAGAGATGAATCAGGAGACAAACAAAAGTTCCCCAGTTCCAAGAGACTGAGGATGCTTGTGCAAAAGGCAGGCTAGCCCTGAACTCCTACTGCAGCAATGGGTAGATGGTGATGCTATAACCATTCCCCTATACTGGCACCATCTGATGACTACCACACACTAGCGCTGCTGTGCACTAGCTCCTTAGTGGAATCTGGCTGCTAAGGACTGCAAAACTAGCCTCACATATCTATAGGATAGTTTGCTTAGAGCACCTCTCTTCAGTGAAGGCCCAGAGAACTTTGCCTGGATTCATCAGCTTTCATGCCCTGGGATATGAAGAGATACGGGACCTGGAATGGCTCTGATGGAACCCAGACTGACAGGCTCACAGCCTGGTGCTCTGCATCCACATCACACCCACACACAGACACATGACCAGCTGCATCCTCCCTGTATCTGAGAAAGATAGATGCTTTGTTATTAATTTACTGTAGTATGAGGGTAACGATTTATCTGGAGATTTATGATTAGCACTAGAAAGGTTAAAGTGTTAATAATGGTAAAAACAGCAGCATGCAAGTCTTTTCCCAAAGGCAAACAAACATTTCCCTCCATTTACAGATAGGAAACTGAGGTATAAAAAAGCTAGGCAACTTGCCTAGAGTCACAAGATGAGTCATTGACTGAAAAAGGACAAGTCCCAGCTAAACCTGATAGAAATCTACAGCACACTGATGTGGCTCTTTCATAAACATGAAGTGAGTCCAGATGCAGGCATCAGAAGGTTATGCTAATTGCTTGTTGCTTTCCACAGCTGTTAATTTTGTGGTGAGCTGTAGCACAAGAGCATGTGATGACCTTAGCTGTTGTTTACAAAATATTTCTATTTTGGAAGTTATTACCTTGTAACTATTCCTGTCTTCCTCTCCTTCCTGATGGGAGAGATTTTGACACAGAGGGCCAGTGATGCTTTTTTGGGCTATTTGAGTCACTAAGCCCACCAAGACCACAAAGATGCATCCGTAACAGTAACTGGTCTCAGTAATGAAATCTCAAAGCAGTCACAATATATACTGTCAAAACATCGATCCTATTTCAAATCCAGTTAAATTAAACATGAAGAAAAACAAAGTTTAAAATAAGCCAACAGGACAGAAAAGTTACAGCTTATAATTTCTGCCTAAAAGAATTAACATCTCCGAGGAAGGCACGCTGAAAAGTAATTGTAGCAATTCACAGTGAGGTCACAGCAAGCACTAGGCCTTTATTACTTTTGTCTTTTCACACAGCAGTAAAAATAAGAACTGCCTCCAGCTCTCTGCAGGATGATGGACAACAGACACCTGACTTCTCACCACAATAAACTCCTTTTTTTTTTTTTTTTTTCCCAATCCCACCAGCCTCCTCTTCAGCCTTAAGTCAGAAGCATAAATGGAATAAAAGAAAACCCTGCTAGTGATCTAGTGATTTTGAGGACCATAGAACAGCAGTGAAATCCTAAGCAAATAACACGTGATTAACTTAAAGGATGACGCACTCCATTAGGTAAGTTCTTTTTTTCTTAACCATTAGCCAGATTGTAGCAAACAGAATGTCACATATTTTGAACCAGAATTGAGGTCTGGTTTGATAGAAAACAGCCCCATAAAAACAGCTATAAAAGTCTTTGCTGAGAAATAGCGTGAGACTACCAGGTTTTACGCAAACATTGTCAATTGTAGATAATTGATAGAATTTGACAAGTTCTGCATACCTAACAGTAAATTATCAGCAACGTTCTGGTGTGCTCTGCTTTTTTTCTTGTTGCATGTGGTAGCAGAGACATCTAAGAAGTAATCACAGCACTTTATTTCACGTTATTTCAGGCTCACAATGGTGGAAGAAAAACTGTGTCTCTTAAAAGCAAGACTGCAGGGTCAGAACTCCTTTTACCAGTCCTGAAATGCAAATGGTAGAATGTGCCGTGCAACTCTCCTCCTCACCAAGGGCCCTGTATAAAACTCCTTCATGAGTTTGGATGTCACCACTAGGTAGAGTTCCTTCTCAGGGAGGGAAAGGAGAATATTGAGCTTTGCTACAATGTGTTTCAAAGTGATGTGCAAATCTTTCAAGTCCTTGGGAGATTCAAGCAGCCAAGAATAAGATGAGTGGAGGACTTTTTCTTGTTTAATAATTTTCACTTAAAACTCGGGAAAAACTGGAATGCTGACAGCCTAAATAACATTTAATGGGTTGTTTGCCCAATCATGTTCAGCAAAATGAAACTAATTGCTACTATCAAATGACATTTCTTAATGAAGAACTGCTTCCTCTCCTCATTTAGAAACATATTTTAGTTATACTTGAAGTTTTCTGTGTTACGGAACAAGAGAGGTGAGCAGAAAAATCACATTACTCCAACATTTTATTTGTTAACATTTAACCAAGCAGTATTTCAAAAACCAAGTGGGATAGATGGGCAAATTTACTGTTGGTGTAAGGTGTTGAAACAGCCCTGATTTTAACTATTCCTTTAATACCCATGTCATCTTATTCACCACTGGAAAGTGAAGGAATTCCAGGTTGTCCATGAATGCCAAAACTTACCAGCTTGTAGCCAGATTTGTTCAAGAGTTGTCCACAGCTGCATAGGTCCTTGCTTCATCATGCTGCTCCGCATTGTTATTTCAGATATGGCTTGTTCCATTCTTGATGCAGCAAGGGAAGAGGCTCGCTGTGATCCTATGGACCAAACAAACAAGAACAGCAGTGTATTTTATACTTCGGCATATTTGGCTCATTAGCTAGACAGGTCTGATTGTCTTCTCGAAAGCCCGTTTTGTGTCGTAAGACTTACACTGAATTCTGAACTGGAGAAATATGCCCTATAAAAGGTTATTTTATTGAAAAGACTGTATTACCCATGGGCTGCACCTCAAGCAAGTGAATCAAGAGACAGTAATTTTCTAAAAGTCTGCTTATCAGCTTCATTGAGGAAGCAACTGTATTTTGCTCATTTGGATAGTTGAATTCTACCATCAAATTATTTCTCAAGAATATTTATTAGTAACCTGTTTTATAAGCATACCATCACTATACAACTGCAGAACGTGGCTCACTAATGTAAAATGCTAGTACAGAGCTACAGAGTAGGTCAGCAGCATTCAAAGAACACAGATTTCAAGTGACATCAATACTGTCCTGTTGGTTTAGAGACAGCGTGGTTTTTCACTTAACCTCAGGGAGCAGAGAGTTCAGTGCTTCGACTACATTAACCTTTAGCATGTGCTGTAACATTTATGTAAGAACAAAGGATTCACACCCACAGCTCAGGGAACAAAACATCACATCAAAAGGTGATTCCAGAAAGAAGGTACAAACAGAAACCATATTCTCAAGTGCGGTATGCAGTCGTTTACTGGTGAGCCACCCTTTCGCAGGACTACCAAGAGGACAGTCACAAAGCATGGAGCTATGAAATGGGACTCCAGAACTGGCTTCGTGAGGTTTTGAGAACTAAATATTTTAGTATATATAGGTTTAATGTGATTTTAAGATTAATAAGCTCTTTCTCTAGAGAGTTGTTGTGACTAAAGCACTTGGGCTGATCTGGTAGATGACAAGATCTTGGAGCTAAAATCCCATGTTCTCTCACAGCAGCCCTCCAGAAAGAGCATAGTAACAGGTATTTGGAGAAGCTGTGGTAGCTCTGAGCATGGGAAGAAGTGCAAAAGCCTGCCATGGGATATATACATTAAGCAGTCTTTTGAAGAAAGATCCAGCACAGAGGCCTGCTGACACCATGGCCCCCCATAGGTGATGGTCAGATGTCAAGATATGTTTCAGCTTCAGCCCTCTCCAGCTGGAAAAACTGGAGAGGGCTGAAACTAAAGCACATCTTGACAGCTGAGCATCACCTATGGGGGCCATGGTGTCAGCAGGCCTCTGTGCACCCCATGCTCCTCTGCAAAGACTGGGCAGACTGGGCAGAACACTGCCCACGGCTTTTATACAAGCCAAAGCCTCTGAGAGCATACTCTCTATGGAGAGACCACAATTGCCTCAAACTGCCACGGGAAACGCTTGTCCTGTTATCTCACTGCTAACCAATGTCATTCATTTCCAGCAGCAGAACTTCAAAACAGCTCCCCAGTGCTCAGCACAGACGCCTCCCACAGCTCCCTTGCAAAATGCAGATGTGCTCCTCCTAAATGCATTTTTAACATTCCTGCATATTTTCAAAGACATTCCTGACCTAATGTTCCAAGAGATGACAGTGCAGTAATGCAGTAATTATGGCTACAATAGTACCGTAAAAGTCATTCCACATTGTATGGAGAATTTATTGTAACAGTTTATTTAACAGATCAATCTTCTTCTGCCTGTTTCACTGTACGGAATTCCTCCCTCTGCCATGTCCACTCCTGCTCATCTCTCTCCCTCCATTTAGAAGAAATTTCACTGCAAAAGGGCTCCCAGGAACTCGCAGGCAGAATGAGGTTGTTTAATGCAGGGAAAACAAACAGGCACTCATCCCCAGCAGAGAGGCAACATGAAAATTGCCATGTGAACAATTATTGATGCTGTTTAGGGCAGACTCACATGGTCAAATTCAAACTGCATGGGCTTCGTGGACTTAGTAGTCAGCCTAAGCAGATTCTTGTATTAGCATTCCTGATCAGAGTGGTGTGCTTTAAAAGCAACATTCAGCATTACATTCCTCTGCCAAGGCTGTCCTCTTTCAGAGAGGCTTTCTGGAGCTGTGCAGCACCTATACCTAACGCTGTTCTGACTGCAGTGAGTGGGCAGAAGGGCTGTGCCTTACTCACATCCGCTTGGGGAAATCCTCTTTTCCTTGCAAGTCAATGCATGGGGATGATGTCACTATGAGGGAACTCTGCATTTTGGACAGGTTCATGTGTTGCTGCAGGGCTGAACAGCCATTTCAGGTTTTATGAAACAACCTTTCCTCACAAATAAGGCTTTAAAGAACATCACTATGAGGAACTTGAAGAAGCACAGGCTAGCTTCTCCTCTCCCTCTTAGCCAGGCAGGTAGCTGCTGAAGGCAGAGAGCCTGCAGTGTGACACTGATCTTTGTCCACTGCTGTGTGTGCTTCAGCCTGTGCAGCCTTAAAAAGGGAATTCGAGTTACTTAGCAATTTACTGCCTTTGGCAGTTATATGCAAAGAGCCTCTGCTGTAAATTGCTAAGTAACTTGGGCTTCCTTTTCATGTTGCAGTCCTTTGATATTTCTTTTCCATTCCAGCCTAAACAAGGAAGCAAGCCACACCAGGCAGTGATCAGCTGATCTGTCCCCAGCCCTGCACAGTCTCAGACAGATATGTTCCTTGCTCTCAGCACACACGTACATGGAAAGGCTCCATTCCAGCCCAAATCCAAACAGCAGCAGTTTGCTACTGCTATTTCTTCTCACCTCTGCAAGCCCTTGTAGGAAGGCTCCAATAAACCCTTTAAGGGCAGGACTTTGCTGGCTTGGCCTTTATAGACAAAAGGCATCTAGCCACAGACCTGACCCTCAGGTGCATATACCAGTGACCTCAGGCCAAGGAATGCTGCCAGAGCCAGAAGCAATGATAGCTCTCACACAGAATGCCTATTCCTAAAGGAATGTAGAACTTTATAGGCTAAAAAAAACCCCACAAAACCTGTCTCACAGAACTTAAATGTCAAGCCTGAAAATACATGCAAATGTTGGCATAAGAAAACAGCACCTCAATTTGTTATTTTAGTGCATTTTCTTTCTCTTTTTAACAGCTCCACCAGACAGAATATAAACTTTGCGTTTTACAACAAAGCCCTCTACACATTTTTTGAAAGAAATGATTAAAAAAAATATTTCATCATGATGAGCTCCACATAGAAACCCTGCAAAAACATACCTAAATAATTTTGCTGCAGCACTGTTATAAGACCAAGAAGGACTAAGTTAAATATTTTACATTTATGGAAAAACTACTATGAGAATAGGAATGCACCTCCATAGATTTACTGGGCTTATAAGAAATGTAGAATTCCCCAGCCTAAATCACTTGAGGCAAGAACATTATTAGATAAGACTAAATCACAAAAAGAATGAAATAGCAAGACAGCTGACTGATACCAGTGAATTTAGTTAGGAACGCTGCTTCAGTTAGGGGAAGATGAAGAAAATAAAGAGGAATTAATCTTCCTGGCAGGAAACCTAAAATTCTAGCACAGCAAATAATCTCATTGTGACCTAACCGAGGAGGGGGAGGCCGGTGTCAGACCCAGCTGCAGTAATCTCCCTTTGGTCACGGGGGATCACAGAGCACTGTGCATCGCAGCGATACTGCCGCACGCTCCCTGGAGGCTGCATGCCGGAAACTGGAGCCTGCTGCAGGCTGCCAGCACCAGGCCTGCTCCCTCCCTTCTGCTGCAGCACTGGGAGGCACGAGGGGAGAGCGCGGCTGGAGCAGCGCACTGCTGCCTCACCTCCTGCTTCCTCCAAAAGGGCCCCCAACTGGGACATGCGTCCAGCTGCTGCCTCCAGGACAGTACTGTGGAGGAGTGAAGGCTGATTTGTCTGCCCAGCATCAGGGATCATAAGGGATGCTTCTGTAAATCTTCACAGTGACCTTCAAGTGATTACAGTCTCAAATGATTTTGCACCAACCACCAGAAAACATTCACATTTGCTCCCTTTTCCATCACTTTTAATATGCCAAGCAGCACTTATTCATTCTTTATTCATTAGATAAACTCTCTTCATCCATCTGTGTTGAATTTGGTCTTTTCTCTTTCAGTAATCTAAAGAACTACAAAAAAGTGATTCACACATACAGTGAGAAAACAGACTTACACAAAATATAGAAACATATTGCAGCAAAGGATATTACAAGGGAAAAGAAATAAACAGATTAAGAATTACATAAATATATGCGTATAGAACCAGGAAGATTACAATGTCATAAATACAAACCCTCAGGGCTCGACACTGTGAACAAAAGAGCAGACACACTGACTAATGTTTTGATGCTTGAGTGTTTGCAGGCTCAAGACTTACCCTTGTAATGCTTTTTAAACCACTGATGAATATAAACGGGGGTTAAACACACAGAACTACAGAATGGCAGGCGATGGAAGAGACCTCAAGAGATCACTGAGTCCAACTCCCCTGCTAAAGCAGGTACCCTACAGTAGGTTGCATGGGTAGATGTCCAGATGGGTCTCTAATATCTCCAGAGATGGAGACTCCACAATCTCCCTGGGCAACCTGTTCCACTGCTCCATCACTATTACGTAAAGAAGTCCTTCCACATGTTTGAACACATTTGATTTAATAAAAGCCACATACGGAATGAGAATTTGTCATCCTCTTCAGCTGTATGCACTGAGGACATGACATCAGTTTTACCAGTTCTCGGACAATCACTAATTCCCTAACTTGAAAGCATGAGACTCACTCAAAATATAATGTTTTTAAAAGTAAGAATTCCCCCCCCTAAGTGTTTCTCTACATGCACATGCGTAGAAAGCTGATGTATTTAAGATGAGAAAGCACAGATCATTTCCTCACCAGAATCATTATCATGAGCATCCGGGAGCGTGAGATGAAGTCCGTTATGCTTTTTGATCACTGGCGTTTCGGTCACAGTACTTCCTTTCTCAGAGCCACTGTAAAGAAACAAAACTGTTATCTGCCACCTTTCAGCAGGGAGACAATGTTCTCCTCGAAGCAGGCAATAATCTCACCTAACTGTCTTCTGGAACTGAAAACTTCAGGTGTTTCTTGAATGTGTCATTCTAACACCACCTACCCAGCAATGGATGAGAAATTCGGTCACTGAAAAACCATGCCCAGCAAGGGCTCCAGTCTATGTGCTGCTTTCAGTTTATTTGACTGCTGCAATCTTTGCCAACTACTGGATGGGCAACGTGTTCCCAGCTAAAAAACCAAATAAGAGAAGGCCAACTACCAATGTCCCGCATACAGAAGAACCACTGCCCCTTTGGATTTTCTGTAGGAGGTGGATTTGTGAGTGTGCTGCTCTAATCCTTTTGAAACAGACCAACCACTTTCTAAACTCCTTTATTTCAAGAAGATTATCTCCTCTCTCACTTTTGTTCTATTTCAACAGAGAAAGAAGATAAAAGCTACCACATAGTACCACTTTATGAAGGGAAGCCTATTTGGTCTGCTTCTCTTCTAGACTTCTTTTCTTACACGGCAGCTCTTCAAAAGAGGAACTCCAAAATAATAATAACCCTGTATCTAATGATAATCACTTAGTGTTGATCTCCTGAACCTTCCTGTCACCAAAGGACTGCCACCTCTCTAGGACCAGATGGATGGTGATGATATCTCCTCTCACCATCCATTAAGAGACAAAATATCAAAAGGAAAAGTGACCACCCTGGCTATTTTTACTGGCACACTTCCAAGCCCTGCAGCTCAGCTTTTGGATAATATTCCTTCCAGGAAAGGAGCTGTCACAGAATCGTGATTGCTGTGCATGCCCAGTCTTCCAGTTTAATTAGTCCTATGGTACAGACTGCATAGGATTCCCTTGAATTTGTATTAATCCAGCAGAAGAATTACCTTGGGATTGGGATTTGGTTTTAAATACGATTGTGCTGTAATCACAAAAAACAACAGCAGAAGATAAACCAAATCTTGCCCTTGCCAACAAACAGTCTAGGACTGAAAGCCACTTACTGTCATTTGTCATACTGTTAATCGTATTTATAATAGCTAATTAACCTCTTACTAGGCTTAGGGATCAAACATTACAGTTTTTGTTAGTGGACCATGAATTCTCGGCGACTGACGGCTCATCTAAGTCTGGCCTTGACTAGGCCTCCCCGTTTTACATACTGGTTTCCAGACTGATGTCCCATTTGAAATTATTATGTGGTGAAAGATAGAAGGGAGAATTCAATGCTTAGTCCTGCACCTCTGTCTTGCTCAGCCATCACTGACACAAGTGTCACTGCCTTGGCTGGAGGATGCTGGTGGAACAGCAGAGGTATGTGCAAACCTGCCAGCTTTGCTTTATAATATTACTAACATGGTGCTTTGATGCAGCAGTCACCGTGAGGTCAGTGTTTAGGCACATGGCCGAACGCTGATTTAGGCATTAGATTACTACAGAAAGGACAGGCACTTAGCATGGTACATAAATACCTGCCAGGGGAGAAAGTACTGGGCCCTAGAAGACTCTGTAGACTGACAAAGTTACAGTAAGATTGTGCAGCTAAGAAACCAGGGCCAAACAATACAACCAAATGCAACTGAAGTGCAATTTAACTGTGGGTGATTAGCTACTGATTGAACTAGTAAAGAGTTTGGAGTGTAACAGCTCTCAACCTCATATAAAAACAGGCTTTTCTTTTCCAAGAGGCCCTAACAAACGGCTGCCTCTAAGTCCCACTGATAAGAATTCCCCTTCAGTTCCTTTGAAAGCCCAACCCAGAATATTTTAAATATTTGTTAGCTGATAGTGCTGCAATTTGCATTAAAAAGGTACTTCCTGCAGCACTAAATCCAGTCAAAAACTGCAGGTACCAAGTTAATTTCTGCTACTTTTCAAGCACTATTTCCTAATGCAAGATGCTTTCTGAAGCATTTTTTTGAGAAAGCCAAAAATTACTACTGGGAATAGCAATGAAATACACATTAGAGGTCCTAAAAGAGAAAGCAGAGCAATTTGTTTTGTTTAGGCTTCTATGGCTAAAGCTTATCAAAAGCCCCTAAAGCTGTCACATCTTGGTCTTTTAAACGTAACAGCCAAAGCACAGCTTGAGATCCAAATGCAATCCAAATGCTTGAAGTATTTGTCTGTTCTCCAACTCAGTCCCTTCAGTCTCAAGATTGCAACCCCCCAGCTTGCAACAGTAAGTCACATCCAGTTCTACGTGTTCAGTGTGGATTTGATCACCTTCACAAGGACGACTCATGAGTGTAAAGATTATTCATGTGAAAAATACAAGATTGAATCATCAGCTAAAGACACTAAGGCTATGGAAATCAATGATTCCAGCATGTAAGAGACTATTTCTAGTGCTGTGTAAATATATGTAGTGTGTGGTCTGCTGCTCATTAGCTAAACCAACACGGAATTACTAAGAATCCTTTAAGGACAGCTTGTACCTAGACATGCATCATTCTGTACCACCATTCTGGTGTTTATAAAGCCTGTGTAAATGTACTCACAAACAGGGGAACAATAAAACTTCTTTATCAACTGGGTGCCATGACCGTTGCTGTCAAGCATGTTGTATTTTCCATCAGACACAACCTCTACAAACATTACAAGTGAGAGGTAAGTATAGCGTTGGGATATTTCCAAGGGGGGAAGGGCTGTACATTGGTATGACGGCTGTGAAAATAACCAAGGGAAGAGAGAAGGAAGAAAATTCAAACTGTCAACCTTCACACTTTCTAAAGTCTTATCTTTTCTGGAGGGGAAGCAGATGACAGAAAGAGAACATAACTATGACCTCTTTCAGCACTATTCAAATTCTTTTCTTTTTTTTTTTTAAATTGTGGCTAAAAATCTACTTCTGTTGTTTGTTTGAAAATTATTATTACTTATTATCCCTTTCACAAAGTAATTTAAGTATCTGGACAATTAAAGAAGATAGCTACATCCCCATTGTGAAATCTGAACAGTTGGACAGTGGAGAAAGCCTACCTGTGCTGTAAAACACTATAAGCCATCTGCCACATCTGCAACATACGTCTGCATGTCACCAGAGCCTCCTCAGGTCCTTTATGAATCCATTCCAGCTTCACTTTGGTGAAGAGCAAGCTGTAAGATGAAAAAGAACAACTTCTGTTTTATTGGCACCTCATAAATGTTGAAAATCAGTATCACTCTAGTAAGATCCTGGCAGCCAGCAATTTTGCTTTCTTAGTATGTCCAGTTCTAAAAGAAAACACTGGAACACAAAACATTTAATTTGGCTCAACTTTAGTTCCCGACAAGGAGATGAGAGGATTACCAGTATTCCTCAGCTGCAGTCAGATCTATATCACAAAGTTGGCAGGACGTGTTAAAAGCAATGTATTAGAATGCCAACAAGGTGAAGCATACATTGAATCTCATTTTATTGTGGACAGCATTAAAAACAAAATAAAAAGGAACTGGCAAACAGAAACCAGAATGCTTTTTCAGTCTGCCATCCTCCTATGACAATGACTTACATAATAAATATCAGACAATATGTTTGGGAAAAATCCAAAGCACCTAATATACTTTAAAAATTATGTAATGCCTCACAGGAAGGAAATATTTCCTCTTCACTCCACCTGGCATCATCTTGTGCCCCTAGGCAAGACAGCTGATAGCCCTGGTATGTTTTTGTACTACATAGTGTAAGAACAGCTACTGTACCTAGAGAATACACACTTACACAGACCATGGGAATTCAGCAGAATTAGGTCAACCTCAGGTTAGAAGACAGATTCAGAAATGACACAACTCACCACTTGCTGCTAGCATGGCTTTTAACACTATCTTTTACAAACATGTAAAAAAAATTACTTATTCCTGTTCACAGCATCAGCAAGACACTCACTACAATAGTATCCAATGTCTAGTTCTCATCTGCAACTCAAATTGGATGAGGTTCAGAAAATGGTTATACTAGTGCGCTGAGCCCCCAAAAATGTAGTTCATCAGAGGCTCAAGAAGCTTAGTTGATTTAGTTTAACCAAGAAACATCAAAGAAAATATTTTGCTTCAGCCTGCAATGGAGAAAATGTACTTAATAGTGAGGTTTAGATCCAACAGAAAATCAGAAGATTCGAGGTTTTGTTGGAAGCTGAAACTTATCAAATGAAGATGGTGAGTAAATGCAAATATGCAATTATGAAAGCAAATAACCTTTGCAGCATCTACCTTGTGTGTAGAGTACATTCTTTAAAGTTTTTTCAGCAAGACAGGATAACTTCTGGAAGGCAATGGTATTAGACAAATTGAAGCTATGGGCTTGATGGAGGGGCTCACAAGTTAGATTCTTTGGAGTCTGTTCAGCAGAGGAATGGACCTGCACCATCACTCATTGCCCTTTTGGCAATTCACTTCTGAAAAGTATTCTATCAGTCCAAGCACCTACTACCATGAACTATCAATGTTATTTTACAAGTGCAGAATATTTTTAAACCATCCAAACTTTCAAGGTGAAAGACCTTCATAACCAATGTATGACATCCATTGCAGCAGAAGAGTAGTGGTCAAGGAGACCCAAGGGCCTTGAGAAGAAAATACTCGTATTATATCCCCAAATAACACCACGCTCATGGATGCTAAAGGATAACAGTCTTAATACTAATCAAATAGAACACATAAGAATGAATAATCTGTTAACAGTCAAACTACTATGCAGAAGGGATATATTAACAGTGTTCCTCCTTCATTTCATACCTGTATGGATATAGATAATTTAGCTATCCGCACACAAAATCACTACACAGTATACTTAAACATTGTAATTAAGCATTATGAAGGTGAATATTACATTCTTTTTTTCCATCATTCTGCTGCTTTTACAGTGACTACATATCAACTTCTTTGGATGAAGATGCAAAATTCTATCTGAAGAGTGAGAACAACTAATGAAATACAGGAAAAGAGCAAATCCCTAACAAAAACATAAGAATGTCTCAGCAGAATATTATCATCAGTTGTAAGACATAGGCACACAAAGGTTAAAAAAAAATAAAGAAATAACACAATTTTTGCAAGTGTCACTGCAATGGAACATTAGCAGATCTTAGAAATACCATGCATAGTTAACTGTTGTGGTAATGAGACTCTGGAATATTGCTGTTCATGCTATCAAGCAATAATATAATGAACAAAACCAAAAGGCAAACAGGAAGAACGTAAGTGGCAAAAGGATTCAGGCTGTACTGACAACAGTAGTAAACAATGGAATTCAACATGACAGTTGCAAGCTGGAAAGAAAATCATTGCATTATATATGTTATATGTTGTTTGCATTTCTCAGCTCCTAGTAAGTTTTGTAACAGTAAAACTAGATAAATAAAAATACAGAGAGACCAATGAAGTAGATGGCACAGTATCATTTTTATCTCAAGTTTATCATTTTACTACAGAGATAGCACTCTTGCAACAAATAAATCTAAAGGGTATCATGTTGTATCAGTGTCTGCACACAACTCTCAAGTGCATAAACAAAAGATCCGCAGAAGATCTCACTTTATTGTATTTTCTTAGTATCATTTTACTGTACTTTCATATGATGCTTGTAATATTAAACAGAGCAGACTCTTAAAGAGATTCCACATCTAAAAATAGCCCTGAGATTATCAATATAGTCATTGTTAATTCTGTTAGCCTCTGAAAATGAAAACAGAGATTTGAACTAAAGTAAATACATAAATTACAGGTACATAAGCATAGGAAAAGAGAGGAAAAAAACCCCAAGTCATTCTTGTAATGTGTACAATTTCAGGAACAGCAACAGTGGAAAATAACCAGTGCTTACTCTCTTGATACTGGACTCTAAGTTCCCTCTCAACACAGGCTTTCTTCTAACACTTACGTGGACAGTATCAAAAGTCTCTGTTCCCTGCCATAAGGTCAAGTAACTGCCACAAGTAAACATACTGATCAATCACAGCAACATTAACTCAAATTAATATCTGTATATAGCTGACTTTGTTTAGATAAATTCATTTGCGAAGCTTGAAAAATTAGGTTTCACTATTACAGCATATTATAAATGTGGATGAAGTTGGGAGATGCTATGTCTAATAATAACCTACTGACTTTGCAGATGCTCTAAAAATATAGTAAATTTATTAAATGGTTAATTAAGAGTTCTTAAAGCTTCTTTAAAATGGAGTTTTTAGTTTTAAACGTAGTAATGATGCATTTTTACAGCACCACAATGGGATCTCTATGTTCTACTACATCACAAGCAATAATCGATACAAACAACACCACATTCCACTGATTTTGAGCTTGAGAGACTGAATTAGAAATAATGAGCATTATGTTATCACTTATCTATATGTTTTGTCATTCACCGGCTGCTTTTAGCCCTTTCAGTTCATCAGAGCTTGTCAATTAATGAAGTTAATTAATTAAGATCTCTGAGATTTACCAGATCAAGGCCATAATTTCCCAAAGTCTTTCTTTATTGACCTAGACTTTGCCCACCTACACACACAACTGCTGACTTATTCTGAATCTGCATACAAAGGAAAAACAGACAAACAAAACTCTGTCACCAAGCACAGCAGTAATACGTCCCAATTTGTGGAGACAATTATCGACCTTAGAATGAAGATACTGAACCTCTGCAACTAATGTTTGCAGCCTGTGTGTGTCCTTCATTAAATGACAGGATGCATGTGCATGTCTGTTTGTGTGTGTTTACAGCCTTACGCCTGGAGAAAGAAACCAGAGTCCTGGTCACAGCTCTGAGGACAGCAAATGCAGTTTATCCAGTGACAGATTAATGGGGTGTTGGTACAGCAAGTGCCACTGGGAAGCACAGCCTAGCTTACCCTCCCTTACCTCTCAGCATTACGTACGGTCCTTTCCTGTACAGAAACACAAAGAAATATACCATTCCAGCTCCAATGAAAACCTGGGGGATGCCATGACCTGAGTGGGTAGGTGGCCCAACAATGCTCCCCCAGCACTGAACTCTCTGAATCTGCTTCCTCCCCATTAAGGTAGCAGATGCAAAAGGAGGCTACAAGGGGATACAGAACACAGATTGATTTAACAGATCTAGGTAGAGGATGGAGAAGATGAGGTGAATTATGAAAGTTTGGGAATGCTTTTGGTGCATGGAAGTAGGTGGCCTTCTCAGCCTGGAAAAGAGACTGGGAGAAGAGATGACAGACTTATAAAATCACAAATAGTGTGAAGAAAATAAGAAATAAAAGCAGTCTGTGTTGTTTTAATTGAACAAGTAGGGGGTATCCAATAAAGCAATGAAGCTGTGGATTTTAAATGAGCAAGTGAAGTATATTTTTGTACAATGCAAAAGTAAAATGCAAAACCCATTGCTAGGGGATGATCTGGGAGCAAACACATAAACAGGTTCAAAAAGGGATTAGACAAATTCATGGATGACAGAGCCATCAGAGGCATTAAACTCTGCCTTAATGCAACGTCTGGCGCAGAAAGCCTCAGAACAACTCAGCTGACAGAAGCAGGGATAACACATGAGGGGAAGGATCATCCCACTGCCACGTTTCTGCATGCTTTTCCCTGTGCATTCACCAGATGTCCTGCTGAAGACAGAGAAGCCCTTAGTTTGATCAAGAATGGCCATTCCTACATTTTGTGATAGCATAAATATAATTACAGCTTGTATTGTTTTTATAACCCAGATTGTATGGTCTTGTTTTATCTGCTAGTACAAAGAGAAATTGTATCTAGAACTGCAGTTTCTTCACAGCAAATTAGCTGTTTAGTTTATCAGCTGCTGAGTTTAGCTACAATGGTGAGTCACCTATACAAGCCAATTAGTTCAAGTTCTTTTATCGTAACAATTAACCTTCCCAGAGCACCTGCTAAAGCCCTTGCCATGTTATCAATATGAAAAAAATGGCAAAATTGGTAAGCTGCTCTTAATCTTCTACATTCTACTTGATAACATCAACATCAAAGTGGCTGTCTTCTCAAATAACTCAGTGCTTCTTGCAGTCTCCTGACATTTAAGGGCACATTCTCTAGTTAAATTAATGCCAGCAGTGCTGACTGCAACCTCCTTTTATAACTTCATGCTGTGCCATGTAATCTATCACTTTCCCTACAAAAATAAATTGGTCATATACTTTTACAGACATACTGCCTATGGCTCATTGCCCATTTATCCCCACCTCCCCCCCAATATCAACAAAAAATAAAGACAAGAACCACAAGCCTCAGCCCGGAAAAACAAGCAGATTCAAAGATGACACCCCTCTTTAGAAGAATGCCCTGTTCAGAGCCCAGATTCTCCACAAGAGTAATTCAGCTACTGCTGCTCCACAAGCTATGACTGCACAGGATGAGCACAGTTTCCAGAGAGGTAGATTCTTACCTATTTAACATTCACATTATGAAGGTAATTTTCTAAGCTTAGCCCCCCAGTAAAAGGCACCTAGAAAGTTCCTGTACACAGCGTAGGAGGGAAACTATGCATGGATCCAAACATTCCAAGACAAACATGTCTGCAGCCAGTCCTATTTGGTCATTCAGTTCCTTAAGGTTCACTTGTGATGCAGAGTGCAAATATGATTCATTATTAATACAGCCCACCCAGAAACTGCTACTTACACTTAGAAGGAGGCCTTGAAACAAATCCCCTTAATCCACTAAACATACACAGGCTGTCACTTAAAAAACAACAACAAAGCAACTAATATTCAGCTGGAAGAAAAAACACAATTACTTGCTGGAAAAGAAAGCATTGAAAGTCTTCATCTCCCTCTTTCTCTAGAACTAAGCCATATCTGGCTATACCCCAAAAACCGAGGCACAAAAATGAGTGATCAGCATTCTTTTTTTTCCTTTCCTTTCAATTAGAATGTTCATTTTGAAGCCTAGATTTGCAATATTTTGCTTTTTGTTAAGAACATCGGAATCGAGCTTGCTGTTAGCAGAGGTGATGAAAGCCCTGCTCTTTCTCTTTTTTCTCTGTGTTATATAGGATCCTTTGGGTGACACATCTGAAAGGAACTTTAACCTTCCTCTCGCCCTGATGAGAAGCTGGCAACAAAATGATTCTGTGTCATCCAAAAACACATGCATTTCACTCTACATCTAGCCTGAGTAAAGACAAAGATAATTTTCACAACTGCTTACAGCAAAATCTGGAAACTCTTAAGCACAAAGGAATTTTTCCTTCTGGTTCTGAAAGCAAACTGCCAGGAGAATGAAAGCATCTGGCTCAGCTCACAGAACAGTACACTGGTAAAAACCAAGATGATCCCCACAAACCTTCTCATCAGAAAACAAGAAATTTCTGACTAAAAGCTACTCACCAAAAACAATGTTAACTTTGTGACATGAAGGAAAAGCACCAACCTTGGTCATAGCACTTGCATTTCACTACAGATGTGACAAAGTCACAGTCTGGCAGAACTCACCAGGATTATCTGACCTGCCTGGGTCATCAGATCTAAGCCGCCCATTTTTTCTGCTTACTTGCATTGTCACAAGATGCTGGATGGAGGTTTCCATCATGCAGATACAGCAGTGCTTTAAGGAACATTAACTGACCGCATAGCCAAATTACTACCCTTACACGAAATAGAAAAAGGAGATTACAGTCTTGCTATGTGGAGTGTTGATATCAACTTCTTCCATTAGGACTACATACTAGATATTGTGTTGGAACATTTTGAAAGATTTTAAACTGAGGTTTAGTTTGCAAGTGTTGGGTCACTTTTGTGTGTGTGTGTGTGTGTGTGTGTGTATGTATTACTGTTTTTTTTGTTTGTTTGTTTGTTTCGACAAGGCCCAGCTACAAGGAATAATTGCCATTGCACTCGACACTGCATGAGTACCTAGAAAAAGAAAGGACAGTTTTCAAGCCTCCAAACGCCAGGATCCACACAAAAATGTGCATTTAGCAGTGCTATTTCAGGAGTGTACTGGGAACCTTGGTGCACTACATTGCACTCAGAAATCACAGAATCACAGAATCACACGGGGTTGGAAGGAACCTCAAGGATCATGAATCTCCAGCCCCCCTGCCACATGCAGGGCCACCAACCTCCCCATTCAATACTAGACCAGGCTGCCCAGGGCCCCATCCAATCTGGCCTGGAACACTGCCAGGGACGGGGCATCCACAACCTCTCTGGCAGCCTGTTCCAGCACCTCACCATTTCTCTGTGAAGAACTTCCCCCTGACATCCACTCAGGGCAGACAGTGGGACCAGCATCATATGGCCCATATGACATGCAAGAGCCATGTTCTGTTCCCTGCAGGATAGAAGCGGGAATAATCTCTGCAAAGGTTATTCATCAACACTATCTACTATCTATTCATCATCTACTCATCATTTATCTACTATCTACTATCTATTCATCAACACTTCCTACTATCTTTTATACTTAATCTATTAATGCTGGTGCTCGCAACTTCAGAGTAATCTGTGGACAGGAAGGAAAGGAGGTTGGGACCCCACATAACTGTCATCACTTTTAAAACATTTTCTCATCTCTTGGGCCTGAGCCTTCAGGATGTCATCAGATGTGCCCTTGGGTAAATCCAGCCAGTCCTGATTAAATGGAAATTAATTTAGAAGGGCAGAACTGAGAGCTACCATGCTGTCACAACCACTGGACTCTCCATTTACAGAAATGAAAAAGGAAACAAGGCCTAGGCTCTCTAATTGCTAAGCTGAGATCCTGCCAGACAAGAAAAGAGCATTTACAGGACAAAGTCGAAGTACTTTTTATGCTGCCAATTCCTCCTCTCCCCAAAGACTGCAGAACTGGATGCTTCATTTACACTTCTCAACTGCTGTGCTTTTCAGAAAAGCTTCTAGGAGATGCAGTTTAGGCAGCTTTTAGAGGAAAGGATATCAGGACTGTGGTTACTGAAGTAGCATTCAACATCAGCCTCCAAGTCACCTTAAACTGTAACTAAGTACATGTCTTCTGCCTGAGAAGGTAAGTCTGAATCCTGTGTCGTATCACTAAGATAGAGTAAAATACTTTCTAATTAACCGTGTGTCAAAGTAGTAAGAAGTGATAGCGTGCTCACAGTTGTATAAATTATACAACAAAATACAGTAAAGCAGAACTCTCCCCACAGGATTAGTAAAACATTTCTACCCAACCTAACACATTAACAAAATCTTCCACATCGGAGATGTTTGGAGCTAACAGAAAAACTGCGTCACACACCCACTGTATTAGGAAGAGAGAACCACACAAAATTCAGCTTTGCTATAAGAACAATACGCCTAGTTTAAACAAGGCATTTGTTTCTTTCTAAAATGCATTATGCACTGCTGTCAAATAGACCTCACTCCTTCTATCGCTTTGCTTTAGGGCAATATGATTTACTCCATTTTGGCGCTGCTCCAACAAAGCACTTACAAAAGGTCTTCATCTTTAAGCATGAGTAGTCCTGCCGAAATCAACAAGTCAATTACTGCTCCACTTAAAACTAAGCATGTGCTTAAGGACCTTGGTGGATCAAGCTCTTTTTGAGGAGAAAGATTATGAAAGACTCTCACAGAGGACTGAGTGTAAACATGAGTAACACCAGAGGGGCCACAGCCTGTCCGCTGATATTTCAAGCTCACTGCCCATGCCTCTCAGTGAAGGTGACAACGGAAATCAACCTGCCGAAAGCCAAGGAATTCACTATAGGATATTGACTCTCAGGTGCGTGTGGGCTAGTTTTAGCCTGTGTTCTGACTATGGCAACCCACCATACAGTATGACAGCTCAGAAACAGTGCTTTTTGTGAGAAGATGTTCAGTGAGTTATGGGAGAGAAGGTTTCACTGCTAGCTGGGAAAAAAGGCAAAGGCACACTAGAAAGGTGAAAGAAGTTGCAGGAATGAAGCAAGCAGATAAAAGCTCCTTTACTTCAGGGAAAGCCCCACAGAATCTAGAACAAATCCATGTTGTGGTAAGTAGACACAAAACTGCTGACTTCACTGCAGAAAATCGGAGAGAAAGAAATGGATATTTTGCTACCAGCAGGAATCATATTTATCTACATCTGCAAAGCAAAGCCATGATGTAATTACAGTCTGTGTTAGCACCACTGCCAGCTGAACACAGCAGCAGGAAGACACAGGAGCATGACCTTTAAGGCAGACCTAGGGCTAGATTTCAGCAGTCAGAAGTGCTATGGAATGTGCTGCTGCACTTTCACTCCTCCTTTAACTGGTGAGCTTCAGTTAAACCAACAAAACCTGTGCTTACCATTTGGTGCTGCACAGCACTCTGCCTTAAGAAAATGATAAAACTGCATTCATGACAACACTGGCCTGCTTCTTTACCACAGCTTGTTTTTGCAAACATATGACCAAAGTTCCTTTCTTTACTCTGCATAAAGCTAATTGCAGGGTCAGGTCTCGTAGTTCTTAATCTATATTAGGTCTGAGAACATGCAGACCTGAGACTGGCAGCTTTTCATCATGTTACCTTCCCAGTATAGGCAACAACAGGATGATGTCCTATCTTCATACCTTTCTACAACTGCTACCAAGTGTCAAAACCAAACTTAAGACGTACACCACCAGCACTGTATGTTTCCAGTTATGCGCAGTGAGGTGCTGGCACAGGCTGCCCTGAGAGGCTGTGGATGCCCCATCCCTGGAGGTGTCAAAGTCAGGTTGGATGGGGCCCTGGGCAGTCTGAGTTGGTGGGGGCAGCCCTGCCCACAGCAGGAGATTGGAAATGGGTGGGCTTAAAGGTCCCTTCCAGCCCAAGCCATTCTGTGACGTGATGATTTAAATGCACAACGGAAATACAGTCCAACCAACTGTAGTTTTTTTTCCAAACAAATCCAGTTTCTTCAGTGTACGTACAGACACTGACTTATGTGTAAAGCCCTTCAAGCATTTCAGCTTAACTGGAATAATTTTGTTTTTTTTTCAGCACAAACATATAACTAAGCATACAACAGTACTTAAGATTTTCTTCCTAAAAAGACTACACTCATCAGTCTACTTACAGAATGCATATTCACAGCTTGACTCCTTGATTACTATTTCACCACAAGTTTTTCTTAGGAGAGAGCCCCATACAACGCTGGTGAACACAGATAGAGTTCAGAATCTTGCAGGCTTTATTGTAGAAATGAAGATTCATTTCTTAGCTTTGCTGCAAACTTCAATGTTGCACATACGACTCCAGCAGGTGCGCATTATGCTGTACAAATAAGCTGAGTCACTGCTCCTGACTAACAAAGAAATGCCAGCATTGTCTCTCAGCCTGTCAGAAATACTCTACAAATTTCACTAACTGCCAACAAAAACAGAAAACCTCAAGAGAAAGATGAGAAACACAGCCAAGGTTTAAAAAAAAAAGAAAAAAGAAAAAAAAAAGAGATAATCCATGGAAGATATAACCTTAAATCAGATTAATGGTTTCTTTTTCTACAGTATCTGTTACATCTAGTATCTTCCCAACATGACAGGTCTTCCAGATGTGCTGATAAAAGATGACACAGTATTACAGATCTCAAGCACTGCATGTGTGATTAAGAAAATCCTTGAGGGAAAACATGCATAGTTATTATATTCTAAGCATTCAAAAATGGTGACATTTGGCCTTCTTAACAGTAATAGCCTGAAAATGCTCCTCAGTCAGCAATCGTGAATACAACTTAAATGCTACAGAGTAAAATAAGCTCGGCTGTTGAAAAAATGTCTCACTGATACAGTTCAGTACAGGTGATGGGATTAGTGGTGTGGGATACCTTTTTTGATTCTTTATCCACATGTTACTGAGACCTTTTGTTTTTTTGGAGAAATGGTCCAGCACTTCACAACCATTGATCTTCATGTATTTTTAACACCATAGTGCTCTATAGAACTGAACTCTATTCCATAATTTGGAGCTAACAACTGCAGTGAAACAGTTACAAGGAACTGAACAATCAGGACCACAGAACCAAAGGGAGTCAGCTCTGTTCAACTGAAACGAATGATTTTCACCTCTTCATACTAACTGGGGATCTGGCAGTCAAGTTTCAAGTCAGAAAAGCTGAGGCAGGCTGTCTTCATCTCCCTAAAACCAGCACACCTCAGATAAACCCAGAAGTGAAGTACAGCGTCAGTGCAATTTGATCAGTTTGTACCAGCTGACTTCCTCCCTTATCCCTTAAATAAACCATAGATTTTCAGAATTCTAGCCCACAAATTAAAAAAAGGAATGAGCTGCCTGAAAGACTCTCGGTGACTCACCAAAGAAACACAACTGTTCAGTTCTTCCATAAGGATACTGCAACTGAAAAAAGGAAAGGAAGAGAAACGATGACAAATAGCAAGCCCCAGCCTTTCACGAGGAAAAGCTTTATATTTTCCCTTTTCCTTTGTGCCGAGAAGCCTTTCATGGAAATGCCTGGCTTATTCTGTGGGGCTGCTGATGCTGATTGGTGATGCAGCCCTGCAGCTGATCTGAGAGGTGCCTGGGGGCAGACGCTGCACCTCCAAGCCCATCCGAGACAGGAGACAGAAAGGGGCTGGAGTGAGCTCTGTCGCACCTGCTCCTGCTGACAAGGACATAATGACATCTCCACATTTATTCTCTTTCATGTATCCTGGTAATTCAGTACAGAGCTCTCTGCAGAATAAGAGAACTGAGCATACTGGGATAAATGAGAAGCGTGTATTTATAATCTGTGCCTTCTGATAAGCTAGCAGCATGTACCAATGTTTCCCTGAAATAAGTCTGAAGGGGAGGAACAGATGTCAACCTCAAAGTATAACAGTATCATATCTGCCCTGTGTTTTAACCATTAGGCATAAAAAATGCTTTGCATTTATGTATGCCTTTATTTTCCCTCTTGAATGAGGCCACCATGAAAGCCAACTATAACCCAGAGTGCACAATTTAATTTCTATTTCCCTTCCTTTCTAAACCAATACATCCAACACATGGGCAGTGTTCCTCCCTGCTCCCATCACAACAAGGGCACTGTACTTGCACTCTTGTGTCCTGAAGTACCTTGCTGAAAGGATACCCAAAGCCACTGCACAGAACTCCTTATTCACTCCAGCGCAACTGAAAGCACTCAGGCTCTCACTGACCTGATCGGCAGCTTTGCCTCAGGAAGGCTTAACAGAGCCTGTCATTGTGCATGTGATATATCCTACCATAATTAATTCCCTCAGGGAATGACATCCAGAGGAAGCACAGTTCAAATACACAGTGTGCACCTGAAATTTGACATTTTGCATCAGATCCCCAGGACCAAGATGCATCTGGAGAGAATGTGACACTTTTATTTTTCTTGACTGCAGCTATATGCCATTAACTAAATCCTGTTGTAAAGAGAAGGGCTTAAAAACTATTGAACCATACAGATAAAAATCAGTGTTCTTTGTTCTTGAACAGATTCTATTCAATTCCTTAGATTCCAGAAGGTGTTTAGAATTACCATGTGCCATTTAACAGAATATGAAGTAATAGCTTCCTTCAGCCTTACTGGAAAAGATTCGGAGCTGTAATCCTTCTTCATGTAATTACCCTGTTCATCAGGCTTCAGCACAAGATGACCCCGAGCAGAAGAGAAATGGAGTAGCCAGCTATGAAAACTTCACTAGATATACATACCAAACTGAATGGTGATGAGAGCACATTGCATGCATTTGACAAGTCATAATTATGCCAAATTACAGGTATGAGAAAGGGCATGAGCATGTGAAAGTATCAAGTCCACCTACCACATAAAAGGGCCTTTGGAGGGGTTGAAAAAAAGGGAGCAGGGAGGGATGCTGCCTGAGTGAAGCAGCTCCCCAAACCTGCAGCAGTGAATTAATGCTTTCATGTACCCTGTGGTTCTGACTCAGCTACAGCCCACTCTGCGTGGCTACCTAGGGAAACAGCTGAAAGAGAGGGGATGTCAGTGGGTGACGTACAGAGCTGGTACAGCTTACTGCCACACTGCCTGAGGAGGCATGTGAGAGCATTTCACTTGTGCAATCCCAGCACCGCACAACTACATCCTTGCTCAGGATAACTATGATATTTGCTATCCAGTGGCTCAAGGAAATCCTGCATCAGCCTGCACAAGTTATTTTCTTGAGCAGAAACAACAGCATAAATTCCAACACACTAACTGTACAATACTGTGAATTATGTCCTCAGAGTCAATTCCTGACTGAATACACAGAGTATTCAAAACAATAGCCTTAAGTATCTTTCTCCAGGAATCCCTGCAGAAGTTACTAAAACATGAACACATGAACTTCAGGGCACTTTTAGTATGAATGAGACACATTCATGAATGGATTAATTCAGAGAAACATAGTCTCTGTTAGAAGCTGACAGGATCCTTGATGGGTCAGATTTGTGATTCCTTATGGCATGACTGAATTTGCTCCTTGCGCTTTTTTACTTCCACCTTGTTCCTTATTTATAATAAACTTCCACAGTAGCTGCATTTGCCTGTCTGATACAGATATAGGCCTTCCCGTTTTAAATGCTCCCCTTCTGCTCCCACTCTATGCCAAGCTCACAGCTTTGTTTGTCAGGTCTCTCCACACATAAACTTATTTTCCAGGTAATACCTGCTATTCAGTCATTCTAAGTGCAGGATTTTTAGTGTCATTCCAGTTGTACTAAAGCTTCTCTACTGAAAATTGTAAATAACGTCATGCACTTAATTCACTCAAATCTGATGAAGTCTGCTTCAGTAAACCTTGCAGATCCATGTATTTCAGACTACCATCTGTTCTGAGCGTGATTTGCTGTTTCCAAGGGATACAAATTCTGATCGCTATATTCAGGGCTACAGCCAATGGGCATCTGAAGCCTGATGTACAAAAATATCACCTTTGCAAAGCCACTGCATGGCAACAATCCTAGCACATAAATTTCCAAGCCCATAAAAGTTATCATCTAGATACTATTTAAGTTGTAAAACATAATCTACTCGGTTTGCTTCATAATACAGTTTTGTTGAAGTTATTCCAGCAAAGACAACCCTGGGAAACGGATTAAGCCACTGAAACATTTCTCCCCTAAGCTGCATGTGCTCTCTTGTTAAATTAACTAATTGCATTGATGCGGCTGCATGGCACAGCTTGGTACAGCTTTGCACCACTGTGAACCATCTCCTGTCTTTTAAACACCACGCTTCGTGTTGCTTCATGCACCTGCAGCAGCAGACAAGAGGTTTCATTCAGGTACATCACTCCTCTCTACCTACACTGCAAAACTCACCTTGCAACCAAAAGCCAGGGCACTGGACTCATACCTCCCTTCCCCTCCCATGGGTTGTTGTGCCTCAGGACACATTCATGTGACAAATTTTTCTTTTGCTGCCACAAATAGAAATCAAACTGCAACTCATTTTGTCAAATGAGCAATTCTGTTGCTTATTACTGCTACTCAGGAAGGAGGTCTAAATTACAGAGTGAAAGAAACAACATAACCATTCTGCTTGGATCCTTAGTCACTTCTTTCCTTGCATTTTAGAGCGCAGGCCAGTTCCAAAGCACCTAGGATTACTTTTTATGAGCATGGTGGGCTGGGAGAAGAAGGAAGGGACAACCTTGGAAGCCACGATTGCTTCTGACCTACTTCTGACTGTTGCAATGCTATCTGCTAACACTATTACAACCCAGAACAAAGTTGTGATCTACAGTTTTAGGATCTTTGTTCTAGAGAATCCAAGAGATGAGCCGGTCCAATCCACAAGCATTAACTTGTGGACCACAAATCAAGAGCATAAGTCTGCACTTATGTCAAACCAAACCAAACCAAACTTCTAGTGTTAGAGCCGCTACAGAACACCACAAGGTTAAATACTCAGGGAAAACAACACAAGCTGATATGATATAAAATGAAGCCTGAAACTTACCGCCTGCATTAACTCATCCTATTATTAATTTATAAAACAGAGAAAGAAAGGCAAAAGTTCAGGTTTTCATTAATAATCCTAACCAGAACAGTGCAGCAAGATGGAAAGCTCAGCCGGTTCTACTAATTTTAGAAGGTTTCTATTATAAGATTTAGTGCTGTAGCTGACTTAGGGGGAGCAAAAGAAAAATTCCAACCATCAAATGAAAGAGATGGATTCAGTAATATCTGGCCAGCTTTCCTTAATACATTGAACTAAATTGCTTTTATTTGGGTCTTTAAGATTACATTCATCCCCTTAAGATTCATCCTTTTTAATACCTGCTCCCATATTTTGTTAGAGCCATTAAATCATTTTAGATGAAGTGTAAGCCCCAAGTTTTAATTAACTGAAGATATTAAAGAGTCTATGTCACATTTTCCTATGAACGTAGGTGTTAAATCATATGATATGGTAAAATTCCAGTGCTGGCCTTTACGTTCTGCCTCTCTACAACCATCTCACCAACTTGAGCTGGGCAGATTATTCTTTCTCACAGCTTAATCTGACGTTTGCTATGCTACTCCCTGTTAAACTGCTGCTCTGCCCCATCTTTTCACTGGTGTACAGACAGATCACAAAACATGTGATACATCACGAGGACGCTGGCAAGGTCAAAGAGAATGTTATCGGAAAGAGGCAGGGCCTGGGGTTGATAAGGTTTGCTATAGCAATATACTATCCAGGAAACACAGTTTTGCAAGAGAATGACTGTTTCCTTCCAGCTTACTGATAGACAAACACCTTTCTTACTATGTAGAAAAGGGGCATTACCAGACTTGCTAATTCTATCAGAACAGGCTGCCCAGGGCGGTGGTGGAGCTCCATTCCTGGAGCTGTTCATGGAACGTGTAGATGCTGTTGTGAGGGACGTGGGTCAGCAGGCACAGTGGTGATGGGTGGTGATGGGTTGGCAGTTGGACTAGATGATCTTAGTGGTCTTCTCTGACCTTAATGATTCTATGATTCTATGCAGGAACAGCCTCAGAAAACTACACAAATGCATCAGACAGACTTCCTATGCTCTTCAAAAAGCCAAATAACAGTCTACGCTTTTCTCTGCTTTCCCTTGTTTTCCACATCTCAATTTACTTGCATGCTGCCCTTGCTGCTAAATGGCTAGGGAATTATTAGGAGCAAGAAGCTGTTGCTTGAAAGAGGAGGTACAGTCCAGTGCAAAAATACATTTAATTTTATTGGAGGTTTGTGCACTTAAAGTGTCGCTAACCCACTCGAACATAAAATTACTGAACTTTAGAAATGACAATTATTCAGACAAGCTAGCATAGGATCAAGGATCTCTTTAAAAACTAGTGCTTTTTTGGTTTATTAAGTTGGGATAAGGACAGGACTTGCACACAGACTATCCAAATGCTATTACAGCTTTGAGGTGGCAAAGCCAGAGTCTAGCACCACAATTTCAGCTTGCTTCAGCAAATGCCATTATTCTTTTAAAAATGTACTCCTGCTCCTCACATAACATCGGTTTGGCAAAAGAAAAGCTCTAACCGAGGTTTTATGTTACCATTTTATTTATGGAATAATAATTCTTCCTGCCATTATATAAATGGCTGTCGCTTTTAGGCTAGGATTCCCTGGTCTGCTAAGGAGGTTGATTCCTGGGGGCCCCTCAAAACCCCAGCCTTTATTACACCTCCAGAACATGCGCATTTGGATGGCTGCACTGATCACCTCTTGCAGCATCCCTCATTACCTTCCTTACTCATTTTGCTGTCATCTCTTATGGATGCCAATGACTGCGTAAGACAGAGAAACAATATGTGTTTATAAGTCTCCTCATTAAATGCAATAAACTGCTCATTTCCCCAGTGGCATTTAATTCCCTACAGCTTTGACCACCCTGTCCACCCCCCTGGAGCCATGAGCCATGTGGCAGGTCCCCGCCATGTCTGCTTGCTGTCCTGCTGCCAGCCTGAACACAGCACAGCAAAGCACTGCACCTCCTTGTCTGGGTTTCCCCATGCAGCCATTTGCTCCTGGGAAAGTTGGGCAATAATATTAGTTGACAGGATGTCTACCATTCCACTAAAACCTGTTTCAAATCAGACAGTATTTTCAAAAGCGTTCAATGTTATAAAAAGCCCAACTGCACTATTTTCTTTAGGAAAGCAGGTTAAAAAAATAAACAATCAGAATGTTTCCATTCAAAGGGAAAAAATGGAACAAGTCCCTCCACAGATTTTTATGGAAAAAAAAACCAAAAAAAAAAAAAACAAAACAACAACAACAACAACAAAAAGCCCACAACACATTGAAAGCAAAGAAATGACATTTTCTAAAAAAAAAAAAAATCTTTGACAAGATGGCAGTAACTATCAAAATAGCATTACACAAAAAACTGATAAATGCATGTATTTCAGGGGTTGGATCAGAGACTGATGTCCTACTGGCTGGAAATATTCCTTCATTAGCCAGAAATTTTGTTTTGTTGCTATAGTTACTCTCACTACAAGTGGCCCTGACTAAGGCTGGAGGTATTTGTTACATAAAACCTCCACGCAACTACAGCCTTAAACTTCAGAAACTACCGGTCCTGTTTCAATCTCTATTCAAAAACCAAACTTGACATGCGTTAATGATGATTACTGTATACTCTGGAGAAGCAGTTTAATGGCACTATTAAACTGCTGCAAGCATAAGCAGCATTGTTCATAATACATACCGAAGCCGTTGTCAGTGCCAGAAGGAATTTAGAGGGACCATGCACAGAACAAGACACACAGTGACTTCCTCCCCAGCCAATTATGCTGTTAGCAGCAGCTGTCATGTACAAGAGAAAGTGGCAATAAAGTTTAATAACATTTGTTGAGAGGCCTTTGAATTTCATGGAAAAAATGCATGTAACGTACTTTGAAGAGCAGTTGGTAGGAAAGGCACATACTGAAGCACTACGATTTTTTGTTTTGCCAGTTGTTATTTTTATTTTTTTAATCAGCATAGTCTGATAAAGTTTAATTTCAGCAAGAAAAATACATGCTCTCTCCCTTGGCCTTTAATATATTCTAGCTTCACATTTTTGTTTTTCTTCTGGAAAATATTTTCAGCCATGTTACTATGTATATTATTGGAAAAGTGGCTTATAAGATCCCCAGTGGAAACAGAGATGACAAGTCCTCACTGCCTAAGGTAGCCAGTGGATGCTCACACTCAGCTACTATGTTCCAGTCAGATTCAGGCCATCTACACTATTCTCAGGTCTAATTTTTCCCCTACTTGAGTCAGGCATATCAGCTTTGCCAGAGTGGCTTTCCTTCTCTTTTGCTTGAAATCTAGACACTATGCTTTTTATTAAAAGGCCATCAGTCCAAAGAGATCCTGCTTGCAAGCAAAGATAAGCACTTACAAGTGCTGAGGACAGAAAATACAGTCCTGTTTGTATACTTGTTTTCCTGCAGTAAGCATCTCTCTCAGGTTGGAGTAAAGCCAATCACTAGTAATTTTTCTACTACAGTGCTGATGCAGGGCTATTTAGTTAACTTCTGCAGTGACAGATATAGCCTGTATGCTCCAAAGCTTAAGCTTCAAGCGATTCAAAAGTTACGGAAGGCTGGAAAGTCATATTTCTCCTGATTTTCCTTTTCCTTCCTCTCTCGCTGCTGACATGCTGTACTATTCTTAGAGTGCAGAACTCAGCGGTGCTAATTTCGGAGTTCACACATCAGAGGAAACACTCAGAATTTATTCATTCATTTGTGAGAACCTGTATATGGTTTTGTCCTTAATGATACAGAAACACACTTTTTTTTTTTTTTTCTCATTCGCAGCATCATTTGCAACCCATCTTGCAGCTTATTACAGCCCCATAAGTGCTGAAGAGCACATCTGCCCTACCCTGAAAGAAACATGATTTCCTTAAGGTGCCGTTTGGATGCAGAACTGCTTCACTAGTTCTTCCCTGTAATAACAGTACTCAGACTGACACCTAAAACCATGATATCTGTCCCTTCCACATCTTGCAGCTGATCCCAGATTAATGACATAGTCCATGTAGGCAAATAATGAGTACCTGCTGGAATACATCATTTGTGCATACTACTACCACCTTTTCCTGGTACTGCAATTTTACAATGCCTCCTTGCTTTACTATGTTAGAGAAAAAAGAACAAATTGTTGCTCAGTTACAATGCTGCTTACACCAAGAATTTCCAGATTCACAGTACATACTACTGTACTTGTAAAATGAGACACCAGCTCATGTGCACAGATCAATTACATGGCATCAGAATTGAATACTGCTGTATCTAAAAACGTAGTTTCTACTATCGAAAGTTTGCAGGAGAAAATCATCCAGTGTGAAGGCTGAAAAAGGGGCATATATTGGCTCCTCCCCTTATTTTTTTTCTCAAGTGGACTTAAAAATGAAACCTCTTTCCAGCTGGCATTTCTAAACTGACAATGTAGAGCCCTTTGACACTGTTTATACCCTTGGCAACAAAGGAGATTCCAAACACTTCCATCTGCTTTAGCACTACAGGAACAGCAGAATGTACCATCTAGTTTAGTAACAAAAGAACTTTTCCTGACTGAAAGGCAATTCAGTATATGCATCCTGATTCCAATGGGCAGTTTTATGTGAATGAGTCCTGATGCAAAAAACAAACGAACTCACCCTCTCCAAGCAATAATCTCCCAACATAGGAGTGCACAGCTCTGAACAAGCCTCTCCACACAAGAGAGCCACAGCTCTGGAAAGTAGGGGGTGTGTGATCATCCATCACAGAAACACATCCTACTGGAGGTGTAGGAAAAGCACAGATTAAAGCCCTCCCACACTGATCAAAAGTCCTCCCAAGGGTGAGATCAGCACAGCTGGTTGGTGGTGGCATGAACCATCTCAAGTGGGAACCCACTTAGATACACAGGAACATTCCCACATAGGAACACTGTTTCCACTCACCAGTGGTTTCACCAGGTGTCTTTGTTTGTTTTAACCCAATACATTCCATAGAATCATAGAATAACCTGAGTTGGAAAGAACCCACAAAGATCATCAAGTCCTATCCCAGGCTCCATGCAGCATCATCCAACACCCAAACCCCATGTCTGAGAGCACTGTTCAACTGTCCCTTGAACTCCAGCAGCTCAGAGCTGTGCCCACTGCCCTGGGCAGCCTGTTCCATGCCCACTGCCCTCTGGTGCAGCCCTGCCCCCAACCCCCAGCTGCCCTCCCCTGACACAGCTCCATGCCGTTCCCTCAGCCTTGTTGCTGTCACACAGAGCAGAGCTCAGTGCTGCCCTCCGCTCCCTGTGAGGAGCCACAGCCGCCATCAGGCTTCCCCTCAGTTCCTCTGTTCTGGGCTCAGCAAACCCAGGGATCTCAGCCCCTCCTCATTCATCTCGCCCTCTAATCTGCTCACATCTTTGTAATATGCTCTTCTACTGTGGGGCCCAGAACTGCACATAGTGCTTGAGGTAAGGCTGCAGAGTGGGAGTTTTGCAAGGATCTTTAAGCCTCAGGCACTTCTCAGCACTAGCATGTATTTGGTTTGTGTTACCCAGGAGAACCTTCAGCATTTTTCTCATCTGCTACCTTGCCCTGGTTACCACAGACTGCTTTGCTCATCTAACTTGCAGTCACAGTCAATGTTTAATCAAAGAGATGCTAAGGGCAGCCTATGGGTTCCATAAGACCCAAGATTGCAAGACCAAACAGCTGGGCAGATGGCCCTAATAGGCCCATGTCCCCACAATGGCTCTGCCAGCAGTGCCCTGAGGAGCTGGGCTGCAGATCCCTGCGGGAAGTATTTCCAGCAGCACAGATATCTGCCATGCAACTGGCACTCCCCTGCACACAACAGCTGTTTTAAGAGGGTCTCGCATCTGGTGCACATCTCTTTTGCAGCATAATCTGGCAGGAAGCACCCTCCTTGTGGGTCAGGGCACCAAGCACACAAGGCTGGAGGTGGGCAGAGGGCACACATTCCTCTCAAGTGCCATTTTTGTCACC
Organism: Lagopus muta; assembly: GCF_023343835.1. Classification (NCBI taxonomy): domain Eukaryota; kingdom Metazoa; phylum Chordata; class Aves; order Galliformes; family Phasianidae; genus Lagopus; species Lagopus muta. The sequence goes on from NC_064434.1 coordinate 83,350,438, forward strand.
CACTGTCTAAGCAACCTCTCCAAACACTTCCTCTGCAAATAATCAAGAGAGGGTTGAAGGAGGCTCACTAACCTTAAAAAGACAATCCCTACTTTTCCCACTTAAACAAATTTATTAAACCACACAGTTGTTTTTTTTTTCTGTCCCACGCATCAAATATCTAATTCTTGAACAGGACAGAACAACAGTTTGGGTAAATCACAGGGTCAGAGGCATGGCTTCCTCCTTTAACTGGTCATACAGCTCCCCTGCAGGCCTGCAGAAGGACCAACTGGCTGCTCTTCTGTTCATCAAATGCATTGCAGTGGCATGCCATATTCTCAGCTGGGCTCAGAGCCCTACTGTGCAGTATGTTCTACCAACACCTGGAAGACAATGACTTTGTTCTGAGAAAATGCAGGAAAAACTACCAAATAACTTCAAATCATTGCAAGTGCTCAGATGGCCAGATTCCAGAGGAAAAAAGATATGCAGGAGTCCTTTCACTATGAATTTCAGTGCAACTGCTTACTGCTATGATCCTCACTCGAGGTGCTAGTTACCAGCCTCCTCACAGTTCTCCAGCTGATAGAGACATATGGAGCAGAGGTCACTGCATTCATTTCTCAGCCTGTTAGACTTCCAGCAGTTCATATTTCCAGGAGAGATATACAGCAAGAACTTTGCTAATGACACTGGATTAGATCACCTAGCTCTCCATCCTCACATTTGTCCTTCTTCCAAAAATACGGTCATAAGACGAATTTATTCCTGAACTACATACATAATAGAAAACTTCAAGCTAAGCTACAAATGAATAAGGCAAAGATTAAAATGACTCACATTATCTGTTGTTTTGGGTTTGGTTTTTTGGTTGTTTTTTTTTTCTTTTTTGATAAAATGTTCACATACTGAGGAATATGTCTGAATGTTTTTATATTTAAAGGCATGATGATAATGCAGAACTTCTACACTGCAGTCTCTCCATTATAGTGTCTCCATTCATTGCTTTCTTTACTAAAGAAGACGAAAATATTAAGTAACACGAATATTGACTAATATTGAATAATATGACTGTGTCTGCTTACATACTGGGTTCTGCAGACGTTAATATTGTCAACAGAAGCAGAAGCAGACTTACCACATAAGAAGCAATTACTACTAGTGACTGAAAGAGCGAGGAGCAAGGCTTTCTCTGTTTTCAGATGGCAAAAACATTTGTGACTGAAAAATTGCTATGCTTAGTTTCTGTTTCCCGATGAGTTCTTTAGAAAGTCTAAATACTTTTCGTTCCCTTTTCTTTTCACAGAAAATAATAAAAATCAATCTCTTTTGTGCTTTTCTCATTAGATAAACACTCCTAGGACCTTACAATAGAAATCACTCAAGTCTGGAATTTCCAGCTGGATACGAAAAAAAACCCCTTTCTCATCTGTAGAAAAACACAGCCTGACTGCATTGCAAACTTCTTGGAAAGCCATTTACTACATCAAAGAGCAATTTGCTACGTATGACACCCATGCCTTTATCTACCTAAGCATCTGTTGCTTTCCAGCAACAGTCATTCTCAGTGTACACTAATAAAGGTGATGTTCTTTGTTCCAAAAAATAAATTCTAACCTAAAAATGAGACTTCTGTTCACCCTTCCATTTTCAAAGGTTTCAGTAAAAACAGAACTCTCTGGTAAGACAGAGAAAACCAACATCTATTCCTGTATACCTTTGGTGATTGGCTTCTGGGAACCTCAAGCAGCACTCTGAGATTATCAGATCTGCATGTTTGACAACATACTTTGTTTTCCTTTTCCTCTCCTTTTCCTTCCAGATACACAAAGATGAAAAATAGCCAAACAAGGGCATCTTGCTCTCTCCTTCATATCTACAATTGAACAGTCTCAAAAGTATTTAGTTCCAAAAGGCTGTCACTATGATGTCAGCAGAACCTGATATCTTCAGGTTTACTAGCTGCTAGTAAATGATGGCATCCTATGCAGCCTCCCCACGAAGCCTGGCAGCAGGTAAAGCCCGGAGCTTCTCAGGTCCTCATTCTGGTTTCCATCACCCAGCTCTGCCTCTGGGGTTCACAAAAGTGCCTAGCAGAAACACAGTGATCCCAATCACCAAGCCCCTCCTCACCCGTGTGAATCCACGTGTGAACAACATAGATGAATTCCAGTCAGTAGAGTTCCTGGTGGCAACCTCGCTCACTGCTAATCCTCATCAACATGCACCTGCTATTTTTCAATACACTCTGGCATTCAACATAGACAGTCAGGGCTCCTAAACACTTCCTTTGAATATAAAGCAGAACACCCTACAGCCATTGGAAAGAAAATGACATTTAGCAAGGAGAAAAGTGTGCGGGGGCAGGAACTGATAGGGCAGAATATACAACACATCGAAGTGAGCCAGTAGGAACTGAAAAACATCCAACTTCCTATTCTGATAGGGAACTAATGGAAAGGAATTAATTTTGAATAGATGAATACAAAACTGACATTTTGCTCTTTCAAAAAGCAGCTGTGCAGAATGGTCAAAAATTATTCTGTTGAGGCTTGACCCTTGAAAGAAGCACACATTTTAAGATCCATGAATGAGTTCACTAGTTATTACTATCACAAAGTGGCTTAAAGATTTTATTTTCCTCTAGCTTATCAGTAGTTACTAAGCCTTAAACAAAATGTTAAGGACAACGAGCACACAGCAGGAATCAACGGGGAAGCCCACAGAATCTGAGCTCGAAATCTAAAACACAAAGTTAGTGACATTTCCTTATGGAATTTCCTGCTTTTATACAAATAAATCGCTCTTAAGTACAGAACCTTGTGTATAGTGTCTCAAATCATACTCCTGCTTTCTGAAAGTGATGCCTATGCCTACGTATCCGCAGAACTTGGGTTACTTCACCAGTGCCAAAAACAGTATTTGGAAGCCCTGTTGCTCTCTACAAAGATCTTAAATGAACTGCAACAGCAATCATTTACTCTTAGGTGGAAGAAAAAAAAAAATTCTTAGAAATCTTTTTTTCTTTTTTTCTTTTTTTTTTTTTTTTCCTCCAAAGGAAAGACTCAAACTGTTGCTTTTAAAACAGCATGGCTCTTTCCTTTCACACTCTACCAAGAAAGCAAGTCTGCAGTAGGTTTCCTCTCTAAGTTCTGTCAAATGCCTTTTATTAATTTTCTGAAACCTGTACTGTGTGGGCATGGAAGTATCCCCAGGTATCACTGAATATCTCCATAAAATTGTAAAATGAATTGAGACGTACACTAACACATGGCATACACAGACACAAACTAGACAGGGGGATATTTATTCCCACTACACTAAATTGGCAGATGGAAGACTATCATGCTCATCTACTGAATTTCTGTCTTAGGTAAGATTGTCATCCTTAGAAAAGGGTGCATGTATTTCTTTAAAATCCACCAGAAGGGGAATCTGATCTTGGATAACATAAAAGTACTTTCTGTTTCCTTCTCATACAAGAAAAGAAAATTATCCTGGGCAAAAACCAAACCCAAACAAGCTAAAGGTGTGGAAATAAATCCAAAGTAGAAATAAACCTAGATTCCTAGTTCTAAAATTCTTCCAGCTTTAAGTATGTTACCACTAATAAGAGCCAGGAGACTAGCTTAAAGATTTTCTTTCATATATTTGGCATACAAATGCTCTGTATCATTCCCACTTCCCCAGAGTACAGTAATGATTATTGCAATATATCACTTGTTTTTTTTTTAATGTTAATTTTACTGAAACAAAAACAGAACCTAACAAACCAACAAAAGCAAATGTTAGGGGTTAGTACAGCAAAAACTCAACGTAGAACAACCCTTCTGATATATCTCCTTCTTGTTCAAGTGAATCATAGATGCCTAAAATGTTTTGTATTCTTATAGCACAGATGGGTCACATCATCCCAAGAACATACTCCTCTCTTTTTATTACTACTCTGTACTGTCACCTAAGGCATCAATACAGAAAACATTTGTGGGTTACTCCCATGAACCACGGTGCGAACACACAAGTACAAGAAGTCAACTTACAAAGCTCCACCCTCAGAGTTTTGAATATTCCAAGACTTGTGTAACATGATTATGTGCTACAGAAAAATATGAATTTATTGCTGCTTTAGATCCTCAGGCCTTGTGTCCTTGAGGAGTTCAGAATACTATACAATATTCTGAGAATTTTAACAAGCTGTTTTTATCACCATTGCTGCTCACAAGATGTACCAGGCTTCATTGCCTCTTGCATAATGATGAAATGGAATCATATAAACATGATGATCTGATCCTCTAAAGCCATGCTTTGAAAGCGAAGTGAGGCCACCACCACTTTCAGGAGAAAAGTGGTAAAACAGCACAGATAGTTGAGAAGGGGCTACAACTATGCTGACATAAAAACTGTAATACAGACTAGGTATAACACAAAGGTTTACAAACCAGCAATTTAGGGACAATTGACTCCTTATTTTCCATGAAGACTAAAGGCAGAAAGACAATTCTAATTTATGGTTTGTCAATAAGTAGTACTTCACCAGTGTCCCAAAGACGTTGCCCAAAGCAAGCATGAATTGTTTATTTTCAACATAAAATACATAGCCTAAGAAGTAATAGAAAAACTGGAGATGACACATCAGTAATGCACTTGAGATCTTGATTATATGCTGTTGGCTTTGTTTGTTTATTTTGCAGTGAGCAGAAGCACCTGGTCAATGACATCACTTACATATCACATAATTGCTCTCTCAACAGTAAGTCTGCAACGGACTATCACATATAAATCTTGCCAGAAGATTACTTTACATGTCCTTAATAAAATCAGTACAGTAATGATGAAGTCAAGGACACTTGCTGTCAGTAGACCACTTACAGTCTAGAAGATGACTGTATTTCGAAGGCCGGCCATAACAAACACCCCCTCCAAAACAACAAAAAAATGCTTTCTGCTAAAACATCATCACTAGCAATTCACCAGGCAAAATTTACTTCACTTTATTGGTAGTATCCAGGATACATATTTAATATCTCTTGCCTTCTGAGTGCTTTGCACTACACTTACAGTAATTGCTTCTGTAGCATCAAGTACATTGACAGAACAAAAGCATCTGCAACTGACAGCTGTACTGCTATCAAACCGCAACCCACCTGCCTCTTTTTGCCTAATTCTCTGTTATTTCTCTTTACAATGAGTTTTGAGACTCTGTAAGCACAGTTGTGATTTATAGCTTAGGAAGAAAAGGTATATTCAAGCCTATTCACTTAAAAGCATTGCAACTCAGGAGTCAAATGTACAACTGCTGTGAAGATGGGATCATTTAACAAAACATGCACAGTCACACTGGGCAGTGACTAGAAATTGCTGGAAGTTATGCCTTAAGACTGTAGTGTAGGGTTCCATGTAGGAGGGGAAAAACAAGCCAGCAAACAACAGAAAAGGTTCAGATAAGTAGTCCAGGATCCATTACACAGCAAAAGAGCATCAGTAAAATTGATAGCCTATTTCCAGCTTTCTAACAATTGTTTTGTTTTCCAGTGCTGGAAGCCTAACCAAGTACAACTAAAAGATGACCTAAGACCAAAACAGTCTCTGAAAGAGTGGGAGAGTCAGAATGATAAAACCAATTTTACATTAGTAAAACAGGAAGTAAAGAACATATCATCCAGTCTTTGTGGTAACTTCTGCAGGCTATCAGACCTATGAGACTTCTGCACAGAACATTCTGCGAGATGCGAATACAGGCTTTACAAATGGAAATCCTTTCTTTCTAAATAAGCAATGCTTAATTTTAAGTAGATCATCTGAGGGATGCAAGAGATGCTCACTAACATTATCTCTTCCAGGTAAAAGATCAATCCTTAAGACAAGCCTGGGAGAGTAATCTCAGCTGATCCCATGTGAAACACTGACCTTTGAGTTAGAAAATAATCAAAGGAATTCATCTTAAGAAGGACTTATAATTATCAGCATCACTGACCTACATGGGAAATACCTGAAGCTAGCAGAATTCTTTCCTCCTGAACATACTTGAGATTGTGGTGGACTTGCATTCACTGACTTATTTTAAGAGCATACCAACAACAGCAGGATACAAAAACATAAGGCTTTTTTCTAGGCACACTGCTTCTGTAAGAGTCAGCCATTTATCAGGAAATATCTCCCACGTAAAGACTGCTATTATCTCTATTTTGCAGACAACACCAAGTTGGGAGGGAGAGTTGATCGGCCTGAGGAAAGAAGGGCACTACAGAGGACCTGGATAGACTGGATCAATGAGCCAAGGCAATCTGTATGAGTTTCAATGGGGCCAAGTGTAGGGTCCTGCATTTTGGTCACAACAAGCCCAGGCAACCCTACAGGCTTGGGGAGGAGTGGCTGGAAAGTTGCCTGATGGAAAGGGACCTTGGTGTACAGTCAGCTGAATATGAGCCAGCAGTGTGACCAGGTGGTAAAGAAGGCCAATGGCATCCTAGCTTGTATCAGGAATGGTGTGGTGAGCAGGACTAGGGAAGTTACCCTGCCCCTGTACTCGGCATTGGTGAGGCCTCACCTCGAGTGCTGTGTTCAGTTTTGGGCACCTCAGTACAGAAAGGACATTGAGGTGCTGGAGCAGGTCCAAAGAAAGGCAACGAGGCTGGTGAAGGACTTGGAGAATATGCCCTAGGAGGAGAGACTGAAGGAACTGGGGCCATTTAGTCTGGGGAAAAGGAGGCTGAGGGGAGACTTTATTGCTCTCTTCCAACATCTGAAAGGTGCTTACAGCAACAGCGGGGTTGGTCTCTTCTTACTGGTGACAGAACGAGGGGAAATGGCATCAAGTTGCTCCAGGGTAAGTTCAGGTTGGATATCAGGAAACGCTTCTTTACAGAAAGGGTTGTTAAGCACTGGAATGGGCTCCCAGGGAGGCGGTTGAGTCACCATCCCTGGATGTGTTTAAAAACCATTTGGATGTGGTGCTCAGGGACATGATTTAGCAGAGGATTGTTAGTTAGGGTAGCATGGTTAGGTCGTGGTTGGACTCGATGATCTTTAAGGTCTTTTCCAACCTGAGTGATTCTATGATATTATCTTTTTCAGCAATGGTAAATATGACATACATACTATGTATTTTGGTTGACCCCACCTTGCAATGTTTCCAACCTAGGTAGTTCCCATTCTTCCTCTATCTAGTCTTTTCCTGTCTTGCTTGAAGATACATTCAAGTGCTCAAATTCAGTCATTTACAGTCAGACTGTAATGTAATGTACTTGTTACAACACACAGTTTTTCAAGCAATAGTGCTCTAAGTACATTTTTCTTGTAGTGCTTTTGGATATTCAGCTGTTCTTTAACATTCTGCTCCAATGGCTAGATCCAAAACATTCAGTTCACCCCTCACTGTTCTGAGGGTCTAGTCTTTCTATCTCTGCTCACTATGCACCACACAGAGCACTGAACTGTCAAGTAAATGTGTAAGTTTAAGCACTTCATCAAGGGGCACTTCCAGACATATTTAGGTCAGTCTTATGGGGCTCACACCAAAGAAAGTTGCATGTTAGCTCAGCAATGCAGCATAGAGAACCACTCTAACCAACTATGTGATTCTGAATTACTATTTCTTTAAAATACATACTGAAACAATTCAATGGAAAAAAAAAGTAGGAGCAAACTCATCTTAATTATATACAGCAAGAGACCAAGGAAACAGTAGATGTTTGGGCTGAGAACTTAATTTTTATGTGTTATTTTTATGTATTATTCTCTCTTTTGTTTAGGGCATACATTCAGGTAATACTTTCATGTTTTGCCTTGTATAGTGCTCTAAGGTCCCTTAAAGCAGCTTTCATCTGCTTTTATTGGCATATCGGTACATGCGATCAAACTATGTATCCAAGAAGAGTTGTCATTAGTAAAGGAACACTCAGACACCAGATTACACAGTTGCCTGGTTCTTATCAATGAGAACTGGGAAGAATATTCAACCACTTTTAAATATAGCTTTAAAATAATGCAGTAGAACTTGCCTGTACCATTTACATGAGGTAATCTATAGTTATTTCATGCAGTAGTTCAACATACCACAATTTTCCTTCCAGGCAGTTAAAACTAGAGCTACATAATAGCATCAGCTCTCTCTCCCTACAAAGAAGTTTCACAATGAGTAGAGCTCTCCTATCACAAGCTGCACTTAGATCCTTTTTCAAAGACTGAAACAGTTGCAATACTTGGTATATTTAAACTGTATATTTATATTATGTATATTATTTTTGCTTCTCCCTCCACTGGATTTCTGTTGTTCTTTTTTAATTTTCATTTTTATAAATGCTTTTTTTTTTCTTTCTTGCAACTCTAACATTGTTTCTCCATTCTCTCACTCATCAGTTGGTGGGTTTAGAGAAAGACTCACACAGACAGGCTACTCAGAGCAGCTGAACACAAAGCCAGCCTTGCTCCTGTACCCTAGCATATCTGTAAATGAGCCCCTCTGCTAGTTGTGTTACATGAAACACCACATACAACAGCAAAAGAGCACACATTCTAGCAACTCTGCATCTAGGAGTAGATATGAACCTGTGGTTTTCACTGTTACACTTCTCACAGAAACAAACCATTCTGCTTTTCCTTGCAAGTTTTTTTCTATGAAGACTGGCACTGAGAAGCAGAGGAGATGTTATTTCCTGCTTTAGAGAAATCAGATTGCCAGACATCACAAAGCAATCTACCTAGCAGCCCTTCAAGCTGACTATGCACACCATGTTTTCTTTGTTCTGACCTCCTCCTGAAACATAGATTATGAGTATTAGAGAAAGGATCCCAGACTTCTACCAGTTGCTTCCCCTCATATTGCAAATATTCTGTTTATCATAGAACCAGTTTCTTCTTTCTCACCCACCCACTGCCTTAGCTGTCTTCGAGTGTCCATAGTGGAAATAGTGGAAAATTCTTGCTCCAGGAAATCTGTGCTGGTTGAAACCTGGTTTTAGGCAGCCAAACCATTTTTTCAATGACACATTATTACAGTTTATGACACTCAGCTGCTCTTTTCCCCCAGTTGTGTTACTGCAGCAAATTGTGTCATATATGAAAATCAAACCAATGGTCAATATATGAATGATATTTTCTCTTTAACCAGGAAGTTCACCAAATTAGAAAACAATTCTTAATACAGACATCATCATAGGTGTCTCAAACTCATTCCTCTACATGTGAAAAGTGATGTATAGAAATGTACAGGAATGTATGTAGAAGAAAATACCATCAGCACAATACCAAAAGGCAGACAGCAGAAAAAGCAAGCAAACACAAGGATTACTATATAAAGACCATGAACACACACACACACACAAAAATACACTGAGCCTCACATATTTTAGCTTTACAGTATACCTACATGCAGAGTAACATACTAGTAGCACCTGATTTAACAGGCTTCTGATGTATAACCAAGAAGAAAAGAACTAGTTAGCATCATTCCCAAGTGGATGCACCACATAAGAAAATGTGTAATAACTCTTACCTAAAGCTTTCTGGGTACTCAACAACAGCCATGTTGATAACTTCCAGTGCATGCTGATAGTGCTTCTGAGCTGAAAAGAGGAGGGCCAGTAGATGTAGTGAGTTCATGTCATCTTTGCACAGCTGTAGTGCTTCCTGAAGATATTCTATAGCATCAGAAATCTGGAAGGAAATGGGGTAGACACAAAAAGAAAACATTTTTCTCCTTCAGATATTCCCAAAGATAAGAGCAAATATAGTCATTTGAAATTCTGAAAAAATCTTATTTGGGCATCTTATGAGGAAGAGTTCTACTATCTGAACAGCCTGCCAAAATTAACAGGCTGCATTGCTTGAGAAAACCCACACATTCTAGCAAAAAGTCTGCAGCATTATTGAATTACTGCTTATGAGCAGGAGCAGCAGTCTAGACCCAATTAATCCATGGTGCTTTTACACTGTAAAAACACGCTACAAGGGCCCAACTCTCAACTCCATCTTCTAGGATGGGCAGATGCCACTTCAGCAGCGTGACAGCATTACAAATGTTAGCAGCGTTTTGTTTCTTTGTGATTTGGTTCAGGCACATAAAAATTAAGTAGAAGTGCTTAAAAGTATAAGAAGCAAGATTCAAAATACGACCAGAAAAATAAATATCAGCTAGGTGAAGAGTAGTCCAGACACATCAGTGGCATGTCTTTTAGAATCAAGTCCCTTTGGCAGAAAACCTAACATCTGTAACGAATGCATTTATATCACAAGATCTTAGTGACCAAGTAACTTCAGCTATATATTCAAAAAGGAATTTTTTAGTAGATCTTTTTTCTTTGATTACCAGTAAGTTTTACATAGAGAATTTTCCTCTAGTTTGGAAATTATTCTTATTTGCTTCTTTCCAGATCTGTGCTTGGCCCTGAAAGCTTGCAGAACAATATACAGGTTTCTTCTTCTGGCCTGGCATAACACCAATGCAAAATTCCCACCACCTCCCCAGTTCACTCAGGAGAAGAGGTTGCACATAACAATGGAGAGCAGCCATTGCACTGCCTGCAGTCACAACAGTCTGTGGAACATCTAGATCCAAGACATACCTCTGAGAGACCAGTCCATATTTTGTTCATGCAAATATCCAAATGACTTTTCACTCTTACTGCACTTAAGCAAGCAAAAATACTTAACTACAGTAATTACTGGTGCCTTCATGCAAGCCTGCAGATAAGTGATTGATCCACAGACATAACCCCAAACTGGCATCTGGTGACACTGCTGAGCATCCTGGCCTAGGTTCAGGTTTGGATATACGACTGAGTTCTCGGCTTTAACGAACTACTGTCTGTCATGTGCTATTGTAGCCTACTGCAAAGCTAGAGTAAATATATTGACTGAAATCATCAATGATTCTTCAGCAGCTTCCTAGGACACTTCTTCATTACTATGTAAAAATGCTGTCAATGACAAGAGAACTTGGATGCACGACAACAGATGGGAGACTGTTGTAGGTCCAGGTCTGCCAGTCCATGAAGGTGTTCAGGAGGTGTTCACCAGAGATGTATAAATCTGGCTTGCTAAAATAAGACTGCCATCAAGACTTTCATTACCCCCAGGTCTAAAACAAACAAACAAACAACAAACCAGAGGGGGTCTTGAGCAACCTGTTCTAGAGTTGCAGGAAATGACAGGTTTTGGACATTAGTCATGCTGCCTGACCCCTAACTATTCTAACTTAAGCCCCCCAAAAATCCTTAGCCCTGTAACACCATTAGTAGCCTACAGTTCTCCTGCTGCAGTGGTCAACACCAGTAAAAAAAAATACCCTTTAATAATTTCAGGATATTCTTTTCAACTACAGGAAACACACAATAACAACTTTCAACAAAACAGTCACAACAAAATTTAAACTGCATTTCTAGAACAATAAAAACAAGATATTTGGCAGCAGCAAACACAAACTTCTTTTGAAAAGTAGAGATCATTGATCTATCGAAGAAGCCAAAGCTTATTTATTTAAGTAACTATGTAATATGAGAAAGATGGAAGCTGGCAGCACAGATGGCGCTCTGAAACTCAGAGGTAGGCTGCCAGTTTAAATTCCCCACAAGTGCTACGCCTTAAAGTAATCCTATTTCAGCTGGACAGCAAGTCCAAGTGGAGCCAGCAATTAGACCATTCTACCCTTCTCTGATTCGTCTTTCCATTAATAAATATACCACATCTATTCTGCATGGCACACAGGTACGTTCAGATCACATCGATCAGGAAGCAAAAATACTGCAGCAAGCCAGAAATAGCATCCTGCAGCACTAATAAAATACTGTGGATTGTTTAGACTGCCTCTTATAATAGGCTTTATTTTGATAATGCTACATGCTTCCTTAAAACCATTTGGAAGTTATAACTGTAGGTATAAAAAGGAAAATAGTATGATGTTTTTCTACCATTTCACAATGGTAGAATGCACCTACATATTGAGAGTGCTAAATGAAATAGCATCTCATAAGTATTTGATCCAAATGAGTTTTCAAACCTTACATTTTCATATCAGTTGTGAGTTGCAATTAATTAACCACTAAAGCTATCCCTTTCCATCTGCCTTTATAGTACAAGGATTAGAGAAAAGAGAAAGCTTCACTGACAGTCAAGAATGTTTGCTCAAAACAGACCTGCTGCACACCATCAGAAAGCAAGCATGAACAAATCTGTGAGCTATGTTAGAACTTAATTCTTGCTGCAAGTTGTTCTTCATCACTGGAAAAATCAAGACCTTGACAGAAAAGCTGCATGTTGCTCTTCAGCAGAGAAGGCCTTAGCAGGTCTGGGACAAAGAACAGAGCTATCCCCGTTAGCAGCCACTAAATGGAAACAGAGCTCCTCTCCTGAGGCAAACAAAAGCTAACACATTTGCCCCTCCCTGGAACCAGAATAAAAACTGCAGAGAAAACAACTGAAATGCTTTCTCTGGTATTCATAACTCCTGTTTCTGTTTTTTATATACTGGAAGGAAGGCAGTAGGTGTTTTCTGGATATTGCCACTTGAAACTTCGGGTCTGCTGGCAGCCCACAGACGAAATTGATAAGTGAGACCTCTAATTCTCAGCTGCTGGCCCTGGCTGTCTTTGCCTTCCTATTTTCATGTAAAGAAAGGTCAAATCAAATATTAAAATGGTATGAAAACCCATGTGTTGTTTTCATGTATCTGGTACTGATTTACATGGCATTTGAGGTTAAAAAAAAAAACACACAACACAGAACACCATCCCCAAAAGGAGAATGGAATCAGCACTTAAAATTAACATGAGCTCTGACTCTCTAGAGTCATTTCCATAGAAACTGGCCTGCTAAAAAAGCAAGGCAAGGCATTAAAAATCAGTCAGCTTTAAAATCTTCAGGCTACCTTGTTTGTGCTGATCCACATTCTGTTACCACAGAAACAAGAGAGGCAGCTGAACCAGCAGCCCAGAGCTGGGAGCCTGGCTTGTCTACTGGCCTGGCCAGTGGTCATCAGACTGATGATCCAGATGTACCTGGAGAAACCCACCTCAGCACCAGCTAACCTCAGAGTGATGGCACTGTCACATAAGGAGAAAATCAAAGTGAGACTCTCGTCACAGAGGATGGAATTTTACTATATTTTGCTGAAAAATCCACTGTAAAATGCCTTGGGGCTGACCCAGACTCTCTGAGAATTGTTGGAGTCCTTCCAGTTACTCTGCTCTTTAAGACACAGTCCACACCATGAACATCAAGCATGACGCCGTCTTTCATTCTGGTTGATCATAGTATTCAACATCCAACTCCATGAAAACTTTCTATAACCACTCCCTTTCTTGCCGCATTCTCAATGTGTTTTGGAGGGAGGCTTATATTTTTCCATTTCTCCCTCCATGTGCCCAGTGCTGGCAGATGGCTGACTGCTATTGGAAATATTTTAGTCTTCCAAGGAAGATGATGGCTCAAACTTTATTCAGCACTCTACCAGTCATCTGCCTCTTTTGCTTTGTTCCATGAAAATGCTCTCTTATTTATGCAAGCTGATATCTAGATTTTTCATACAGGTAAGGTATGAAATTGACCACTTATTGACCTTGGCTATGGAAACAAAAAGGCTGATTGCTGAGGTATTATCAGATATTATCTTGTGTATGGTACTGCAGCATAGCCTGATGGAAACCATACCTGTGACATTCAATAGTTAATACAACCTATCAAAAAAAAAAAAGGTATCATTTATCTTTCAGTTAATCAGAAGGATAATATATTAGATACATTAAATAATTAAGCATATTAAAAACACATTACCAAATTTTTATCATTGAGTAAACTGGCAAAAGAAGAGTATGATATTTTACAGCAGTCTAAAAATAAAGATATCTCAGGTATCTCCCTCTCTCCAAGCACGCGTTAAAGATTTATATCTCACTAGATGGGGAAGAGCAAGAGCAACATAGCAGGGCTCAGGCTGACACTACATAACACACTTAGATCACCCAGCTAGGGTAGCAGAGGCCACTGGCAAAACATCAAGGATAAGAACATACAGGTGAGGAAGACATAGGAGAAAGTGAACATAAGGACAAGAGTTTGAAGGAAAGAACGAGGGGGGGGGGGGGGAAGGGTAAAGAATAATGAAAAGATGAACATGAAACAGCACTGTAAAAAAAAAGGCTATAACTGGAGAAAAAGAAAGCATAATGAGTTAAACTGCAATAGTCCAGTAAAGAGAAGAAAGAACAAATAACCATGAAGATCTCTTTTACTTTGAATATTTGTATTTTTATTCTCAGCAGCAGTTGAAAAGCTGTAATGCTTTTACTCTGGGCAAGAAGCGAAAGGGGAAGCAAATCAAACAACATCCCTGTGAGGCAGAAGCTGTGGGAGAAAGAGGGGTAGCTGGGTATTTTTAAACCAAAGACCCTGAGCAAACTGCATCATAAAGCAGGCAGTAGGCTGATGACAACGTTAAGTAAGCCATTTTAATTATCCTTTCTTATTGCAAGCTTCCTCACAACACAGCGCTCTCATTAAAGGGTTACAAAAGCGACATTATCAAGAGCGTGCTCTCCTGGAACAATTAGTTTAACCTAATGAACACACAACTCCCTTAATTATCTCAGGAAAGTAAAAAGGATCCAACTTTTTGACTCTGGACGCAGCAAGCAGAAAGCCTGCCAAAGAAGGAAAAGGCCATGAAATATCAAATCTAGCTAGAAGAGCATTTAATAAATAGAGACAACTCTAATAAAGTCTTTGGCTTTTAAAAAGAAGGGACAGAGAAATAAGATGGTGCAGTGTATTTACTGATCAGTGTAATGTTTATGAACTAACACCTGCAGCAGCATTCAAATGCCAACTAATCCCACTCACTGCAGAGCTCCAGCACCCGTCAAAGTCTAACGCTGAATGTGCCCAAGTATGGAATAAACCAGCGCCCAGTGCTGAGAACGCGAGATCTGGTGTGATACAGAACCAGGCAGTAACAAGAGCAGCCTGTGGCAGGACGCAGCATGATATCCAGAGTAAATACCTCTCACTCAGCCTACCCAGACAAAGTTGCTCAGAGTGGGAACGGCACCACCCAGAAGTTAGGGCTAAAAACACTGGGAACGATATTCCCAGGGGTCACACGCACTGTGGAATTACTGCTTTAAAAAATAAAAATCTTACACAAACAAATTCTGATTGTTACTGACTACTAATGAAGGTAGGAATGAACCCTGTCTAGCATGGCTTGATCTTGTACAATGACTGTCCTTCTCCCACCTTCTTAATGCCTCAGTGGTTGCTAATTATTGCACATACCTGTCTGACAAGAGCCAGCTGCAGCGATAAGTAGAGGATGATTTGGTGATCGTCTCGGTCCAATTCCCGTGCTCTTTAAGAACACAACACAAAAAGAAAAGTGACTGTTAGATTGTACTTTCTACAACTACGTTGCCATGACTCACACACGAGCAGAACAAACCTGAGCCCTGTCCAGTAGAAAACTAGACCAGTAATGGGACAGTATACTGAAACTTGACAAAAAATACACTGACACTTACCTGGATAAGCCAAGCTCACAGGAAAACAGGTGAAAAATACAACTGTCAGGGTTTATATAACTTAAATGTTCATTTGTCAGCACGTATTTTGGAACTTAAATATCTAATGGAGAAAATAGCTTTAATTCATGACACCAACTGTTTAAGGCATTATTTTAAGTAATTTAGGTGAAACAACATAGCTGTTTAACTTGTTTCTATATTACCACTTTTCAAATAATAGGAGAGGGTTGGGCTGTCACCAAAAAGTAATCATCATTTCTGCTACTATTTTGGCTATGAACAGGATCAGAAGCCCAAGATATCAGCTAATGCCCAAACGCAAAATATCTTCCACCCTACAGGCTCCTATTCTAACTGTTGACAGCGTGCTCCTAATTTGAAAAAGGAAGATTCAGTGGGAGGGTTCAAGTTTTGACGGCAGAAGCTGAGCCTAGTTGAGAACCAGAGCCTTTGTGTCTCATGCTAGGGCTTGGGCATTAAACCAGCTTGGACTTCTCAGATATTATCTTCTGGTCAATGGCTAGGAATACTTCATACTGCAGAAAGTGCTCAGCTAGCGAAGACTGCAGCATCTCCAGAACTCAATGTGGCTTCTGCAAGGCCAGAAGCAGGAACAGACAGACAGGGAAGAACCATTCCTCCCCAGCTATGCTCAGCATGAAAATGCAACCTGAGTTCACCACTCTGCAGAGAAGCCCTTAACCAGGCTAACTACCAGGCAAAGTTTAAGGTACCTAACCTAGCAGCAATGCTGAACACTGGCTCCTGCCATGTAGCAGCCCATGTCCAATACCAGTGGATTTTCCCCATTGAGTGAGTTGCAGATGCAAGAAGCTCGCTCCTGGCTCTGTCATGCAGTAAAGCCATTGCACATAGGAAAGATGGAGAAGAGGAAGGTTCATTATAGCAAGCTGACATTCCTGACTCCATGATTCCTGATTCCATGGGTGGTGCTCGGGGATGATAAAAAAGCCTGCACCTGCACTGCACTGTTCAAAGCAATCACAGTCAAAAGTCTTTATGAGGAAGAAATGACAAGCTGGCAAGGCTAGTGGTTAGAAACCTGCCAAAACTAATCATTTGCCAAGAATAAACAAATGAAAATCAAGGAATTTGGAAATAAAAATTGAGTAAGGTTGATGATACAAATGTGGAGGAGTGGCTGACACACCAGAAGGCTGTGCTACCATTCAACAAGACCTAGACAGACAGGAGAGTTGAGAGGGAACAATTAGTTTAACCTAGCGGTGAGGTTTAAAAAGAGCAAGTGTAGCATCTTGCACCTGGCGAGGAATAACCGCATGCACCAGTACAGGGTAGGGGATGACCTGCTGGAGAGGAGCTCTGTGGAGAAGGATCTGGGTGCTCCTGTGAACAACAGGTTGGCGAGGAGCCAGCAGTGTGCCCTGGTGGCCGAGAAGGCCAACAGAATCCTAGGGTTAATTAAAAAGACCACAGCCAGCAGATCCAGGAGGGCCACAAAGATGATCAAAGGCCTGGAGCATCTCCCGTATAAAGAAAGATTGACTAACCTACATCTGTTCAGCCTGGAGAGAAGAAGACTGAGGGGGAACAGAAAAGAGACAGAGTTTTTAAACTACTATTAAATTTCCTCAAAATGTACTAGAAAAATACTTCATTCAAACTTCCAGCTGAAAAGGCCACTGATAAGGACGGCTACAAGCCAAACCATGGTCTGAGAAATTCTAGAAGTAACTTAAAAAGAGGTGAAAAACAAGGGGAAAAAAAAACAAAAAACAACCCAACAAGGAAAAGAAAACCAAACCCATGCATATAGGGAGATAGTAGCAGTTACTGTCAGAACACTCCTGTTGGCTGAAATCTGAGTACCTAATTTCTGACTAGAAGCTTGTCTGCTTCCTAGCTAGTGTTAAGATACGGGGAAAACCAGCTACAGCCAGTGGGAAAGGTCAAAGCATAAAAATAAATGCACTTTAAAAGCACTGCAGCACTGCAATTACAGAAAAATTGGGCAGTAGTGAAGGTATTACACTGGAGCCTGGGAATTGGTGTGACTTTAAGTATACTGCTGATCTAAATAGTGACCATATAAATGGCTTTTAAAATATATACTTTTTAATCTTTCAGATCCTTATGGGGTAAATATCCAGAATTACATTTGTAGTTTCAGTTTGGCAAAAGCAAGTTTCTACTACCACTTGCTCCTTACAATCACTGCAGGAAAAATGTTTTGGACAGCATCAGAAAAGCAGCTAGGATCCAGTAAAGTGCTCAACTTGCTACTGTATCTGTACTGTACTTACACTGTACAGTATCTGTACTTGGAGATACCAAAGAATTCAAGTTTTCATCACTTTTTATAATGCATTTATGACCACAACAAAACCAGAATTGGATACTTCAGTCCAAGACTTAGACCACATAAGCTTCCATTTAGTTGCCACTTGAGATCTGTAAGCATTTACGCTTATAAATGTTAACTGTCCTACCATCTGCACAATGCTTTTAGAGGCAGAACAAGTGCTCTTACCTTGGATATTCAACCAAACAATTACCAGATTTCACCATCACAAGGATGTTTTTCACATGTGACTGCTGAAATTTATGGAAGTGTTTTTAAAATTTCTGAGTAACATCATACAGAAAGTAAAACATTTTTTAAAAATTATTCTGGATTCATCAAAGGAACTACATAATACAGGAATAAGTACCATTCTTACCTCTCCAAAGCCTGAAGTGCTTTCTTGTTGCATTCATCCTGAGTGCTCTTCAAAGTAGCTGCATGGCAATATACAATGTGATTTAATAATTGAATTCAATGTTTCAGATTCAATAAAAAATAGCTACACATGCTTCAAACCAGAAGCATGAAAAGTGTTGCAATCTCATGGTGCCTGCTCAGGGCTGGAAAATGTGCCCTTTTGTTTTTAATGGACAGCACAAAAATAATATTTTAACTCAAATTCTCCCTTTTTTTTCTATTAACAACTCTTCAAACTCTCTTGTCTGAAACCCTGAAGTATTTTTTAGTAATGTATGCCACTAAAGGGGTGTGGAACGATCAGGAGACACAATCTCTTATTGTATCTAACTAGATTCTAGACCTCTGCCAGCCCAGTGTGCATGTTAATGGCAGTAACTAGCTTGGCATTTTGACTCAGAGTGCCTCCAACACCATCTTCATGTAGGACGATGTTGCAGGTGGAACAGGAATACCAGAAGCCAGATTTACAACTCCATGACACAGTCCTTGACAACATAGCATTTCCCCTGGACCACAACAAACATTCAGGTTACTTCAGATATGGCAGATAAGTGGCAAGGAGGAGCCACTTATGCCCTCCTTGGTGCATCTAATTGCCTAAGGATCCCATCCACTAGGCTTATCCGATGTATGACTTGATTTGAGCTCTAATGAGAAGAATCATCAATTTCTTGTTACACCAGAGCATCATAAAATACCATCATCGTTAAAGGAAGAAGAACTTAGAGAAGAAGGGCTCCCTTAAATCCAGAATATCTGGAAAGCTAACAATAAAGTTCAGAAGCACACTAGTTGGCTGCTTTGCTCTGGATCTCAAGTTTTTAGATTTTACATAGCAGTTGTTTCTCGTTCTACTTGTTTTGAACTTGGAAACTTCTGATCAACAGTACAAGAAAGAGACAAGCAGTTCATCATTCAGCAAACATCCACCTATGAATATATTTCACTTCCTGTATCAAGCCAATGTAAGCTCCAAAAAAGGAAGATAGTAAATAGTATCTACTTCAGCAACAAACCCCCCCCAAAATCAAATACTCGTATAAGTTAAGAGTTGTGTTCTTCTACAAGTTGTACAAAGATAAAAAGTTTCTTTAGATTATCCAACATGCTAGTAAGTGAAACTTTGAAAACAATTTATTTTTCCTAAGTAGTTGCAGTCATCAAACCTTTTTCACTCCTATGCCTTTCAATAGTTCTTCCAAACATCAGCTCTATCTGCGAGGAACAGCAATCTTCAGGATTTTCCAAATCACATAAATAAAAAAAAACCTGCTTACCTCATAAATTCTGCTCTAAATAGTAAAAACTGAACAAAAATACATAATTCAAAGAACAAATTTGAAGATATGTGCTTTCATGCAAAACATAGCATTTATAAAAAGCTGGAAACACTTCACTCTCAATATCTTTAAATTGAATATTCTGGTCCACTGCCAAATACCAAAAAAACAATGAAGGGGCAAAGCTTACAGAAAAGTATTTTAGAAAATCATGATTGACATTCATGTAAAAATACCTGAAGAGATGCTAGAAAGGATTTAATCACAGCTGTGAGCGTTCACCCAGAAAGAACATGTCAGATTGTGCTCCTTATGGAAACTACAAGATTCCCTAATATGTATATATATACATGTAACCAAGTAATTCTAGAGACACATTACACAGTGAGGAAGATGGAAAGAGATTTAACATTCACCCTCCAAATAACCACAAAAAGAAAAAGCTAGAAGAACTTTTGGGCTCAGTCTGGTATGACTTGACTGAATGGCTGTTCAACTTAGAAAGTAAGAGTACCAATATTTGGTGGAAATGATGTTGGCACTGATGAGGTGGGACATGCGAGTCCCACTTCCCACAGCATGAACTGCATATTCAGTTGCAAAGTTGCAAATCTGCTTGTCTGTCTCTAGATTTGTGTTTGATTTGGCCAAACAAATTGAAATTTGAGTTCTTCCATTTCTATAAAAAAGCAGCTAAGTGATTTTGGGAGAGACGAAAGAGAAGGAAAGCTGAAGTGATGACTGAACGTTTATAGTTAAAATCAAATCGTATTTCCGCTGAACAAAAACCGAGCTCAAAATGTGATTCACAGGCTCTGATCCCATGTTTTACAACACAGTCTTCAAGACCAATACCAAGCACAGAGGCCAAGTAGAGTTAAGAGGAAGCTCTTAAAAGCACTTCTTAAGTTCTTCCCTCTCTTTCGAAGCAGAAAAATGTGCATTTTTACACAAAATCTGTCTGCAAGAGAGGCTGGGCCATTGATCATTACCTCAATATGGCAAAAATTTTCAACCAAAATGCAGAAAAACAGGGAGCTGAACTCGGAAGGTCGGTTTGGAAGAACACTGTACCTTTACACGTCTAGCTCAGCTCAGTCTATTTTTAGCACATTTAAGTCAGCTTTGCATAAAATGAACAAAACTCCCAAATGTACTGGTACTGGAGGGCAGACATGAGAGCAGTAAGCTGAAATAGTTAACAGATTGGGAACATCTTTATTGTGATCTTTTAGGTTCTTCCTACTGCTCCTCTCCCATATATTGCTAGGTCTTTATCAGAGATAACACATGTACACGCTAGATGAATAAATACAGAGATGACATGACTCAGTGTTCAATATTTATGCCTCAAGTTGACAAAACCTGTGCAAGTTCCTCCTACTCCGATGCCCCTCCTCACACATGCCCTTTCCCTCTCCTTACCAGAATTAGACTTTTTTTTCTTACGTAGCAAGAAGTCACTATCATGAGCTCAGCTGTGACAGTTTTACAAATAAAAAGGCAACAGAACACATTATTTAGACTAAAATAAAAGCAGAGCAAAGCGCAGTCTAACCGAAGTAAGAGACAGCACGGGGGATTTTAAGTTTCTAAAACCTCAAATGTTCCTCTAAGAACAGTACTTTTCAAACATCACCTTAGAAACTTAATATTTACTCTCTGAAGCACTCTTTGTTGACCAAAAATCAGCAGATTTTTCAACCTTTGGATACCAAAATACAAAGCTCTGAAGTCACATTTGAAAACAGAGGAAGGTAAACTGTGTTAGTAGGAAGGTACGGCATAGTAAGCAGTGAGTGCATAGACTGAAATAGCAATGCTGGGGGCCAGCATCAAAACTAAACATACGCTGAGACAGTCCATATACTGTGGACTGAAAAACCATAAGCAACTGCAGCATAATCAGGTCTATTTTTGTAGCACATTAATTTTATGAGAAAATAATCTAGTTTGTGTTTTCCAGCACTCTTCTATTACATGAATCACAATATTAAGAAGTGGGTTGGAGAGATGGAATTCAAAAATACGTTTCTGACAACTAATACAGCAAGTTATGCAGTTTCAGTATCCAAAATCACAATTTATGATTGCATGTGCTGATCGTCATCTCCAGATGCAAAAAAGGTGCGTTTGTTCACTAATAATGCATTTTAAATTTTAATGTCTCTTTTTAACATTAACTGGTACTGATTAACATCAGCATACTGATTAACATTTACCATTAACAGTTTACCGATTATTTATATCACCAGGAAAATTTTCCAATTCAGTCTCTGACTTTGTGGCCTTGTAACAGAATTCTAAATGAGAACAGAGATGCAGTACACTCTTTCTCTCATTTCTGTAAAGAGAGTGAAGGTTTGTTACTGTTGTTTGTTTGTACTGAGCTTTAACAGTATGTGTGGAACTGACGTTAGATAAGTGTGGAACTGACGTTAGATAAGAGCAGTTTTATTTCACAAAGCATGCTGGACTTGTCTCTCCTCTTCAGCCTGTGCTAAATTCATCTCACTTTTCCCTTCTCTAGTGAATCCTTCATGAGGCAAAATTGACAATGCAGCTTACACCAAAACTGGAATTACAAGAAGCAAAAGGTTTGCTGTTGAAAATTGCCTCAGTGGGAACAAATTTGGGATGTAGAAAATTTAGCTGTATGGACATTCTGTATGAACAAGAAATATATGCTTTTAAGAATGAGACAAAAGCAGCTATGACTTCCTCTGAGGACACATCTTTCAGCAACTTCATAGAGTCCTCTTCCAAAAACCACATAATTAGACATTAAGGACTGCAAAGCTACATACTTATAGCCAGCACAAGTTTCAGAAAATCTTATTTCATCCAGGAGTAAATCTAATAGTTGTAAAATGAGTCTATCGAATGCTCCCATGAGTTCTTTGAATCATCATTCAGTAGGATTCTATCTTCTCATCTCTGCTAAATGCACTTGCTAAAAAGTGGTCATAAAGGAAGGGCTCTAATACAGCTCCTCAGTGCCTTTGGCACACAGGATGATAAATATTTACTGAAATTATATTAAAGAGAGAAAATCTAACCTCGGTTGGAAGGCAGCTTTATATTACTGCTGCAACCTTTATAAGACAGTTGGTTGAAGGTCTCTGAAAACGATGATTAACTGAATATCAGCTTAAGTGGGAAGCTACAGAAGTCATATATATACACACAGATGTTTGCATGCCTGCATATATCACTACGAAGTGGTACAAACACAGTGACATAAGACTATAAAGCAGCATAATAACAGAGTAGTTGTCTTCCTTTCAGTGTTCTATTTGTGATTCTTCACTAACAAAAGCTTGGGGTTTTTTGTTTTGTTTTGTTTTAATGTCTCACTAGTGTAAATTTGACTTTGCTACGAAAATGCTGCTGTGTATCCATGATTACCATGTTTTTGAAGAGCATGATCTATTTTATTAGAATTAATAAAATGTAGCCTGAAGATGAAAATACACGCTTCAGATTTTTCCCAAATAACTGCACAGTGGTTCCACTGATCTACTGGCCACAGATAACAAGGATGAGAAGGTAGGTATTTCAATGTTGCACAACAAAATCATACCAGGTAACTGTTGCAATGATTGTTTATTTTATGTTACAAAGATCACTTACTACAACACTTGAGCTAAACAGCTGTATACCTGGAAAACTTCTCTTCCATGAGAGTTTCCAATTTCCATTTTGCTTTACCAAGGTATGTTCAGAGCCAGACCACAATACATGCCTCCACAACTCCATTCTTTAAAAACCTTCTTCTTTCCATAGAGAATAATAAATAGATTGTAATGGACTTAAGACAAAAATCTTCCTATCTCTGAAAACAGTCTCTGGGATCTCATACAGCTTTAGGGACAGTTCATACAAAATCTAGGCAAAATGCCCTAAGGAACTAGGCTATAAAGCACTCAATGTTTGATGAGAACTCAATATAAATATGAATATAAAGAACTCAATGTTTAATGAGCTATTTAAAAACAAAACAAAAAACAACATTAAAAAACCAAAAACAACAAAATTCAGATTAGGAAGGACATACATTTCTTTACACAGCCTTTGTAAGGGAACTATTCAAAGTCAGAGACATGGAGAACTACAGAAAGCAACAACGCATGTTTCTCTCCATGCTGGAAAGCTGTTCTCAGAAGGCCTGATTGATGACTGGGTGAAAAAGAAACAACATACTGCACTACTGAAGAGTACAGACCACTTCCTCAATCACATGCTTTACAGAATTTTGGTGTAACTTGCAAGATCTGAGCACTTCCACAACGCTATACGAACTGTCACTTTAGCTTTGTTTCAGGCTCATTTGCCCTAAGAAATTTCTTTCTGTGGAACACATCTGACAGAAAAACATGTGGTTTGGACTGCCAAACTGCTTAGGAAACAAAACAGCTCAGCTATTATTTAAAGAAGCTGTATTAGGAGGCCTTTTACCTATGTTAGAAATCACAGAGAAAGGAAGGCTGTCCCCAGCTGTGAGCCTGATGAAGGTCAAATCTAGATCTTACCCAGCCACCAGGACTTTCAGCCCTCCAGGCTACAAAGCACCAATTCTACAGAAGCACAGTCTAATCACATAAAAACCAAGTAATCAGTATTAAAAAATTAAGTTTTTACTTTCAGTGATTTGTATCTAGTCAATCCATATGTACCAATGAGAGAGATATTTTTATCTTGTTTACTTCTAAGCAGAGAAAGAAACTACATCAGGGAGAGGTTGAATCTCTGCAGGGAATCAGTATCATGCCAGGAACCGAAGTCAGGCATTTCTGCCTCCAGTTCTTGGACTGTATTTCTTTATGTGATACATGAGTGGGTGACAAAAATACGAAAATAGATCGAAAGTTCCAATTTTTGTTGTGCAAATAAGTGAAATAAGTGTATTACAAATATCCAAATGAATCACACCAAGAATCATTGCATACAGTCAGAGAAACATCTCCTAAGCAATGATTTGAGTTTCTTCCTTTACTTAAAAGCTTCACTTTTATTACCATAGAGGACAGTTCTCTGAGGAATTGAACAGTCCCTGCTTGTCTTGGGATCTGATTATTTTCTAAATCCAGCCACCACTAAAGGCAAAGTTTCTAATTAATTTCCTACTGCTTGCACCCAAGAATCAGAACAGATGTTTCATATAGCACACCTGACAAACAGGATAACTCACCATCAGTAGCCTGAAGACTATATGACAGACCCAGTGCCAAGTAACCCTTTGCTAGGGACTCTCCAGCATCCTCACCCAGGTCTATCACCATTTTAGCAAAGTATTCTCCTTCTTCCAGCTGCAAAAGAAGACAGAGGTTGAGAATTTCAGGCATTTCTACAATAACTGCATGTCTACTACACCTGCTTCAATAAGGTTATCCTTTTATACATACCCATACAGTCATCTGAGAGACACAACAGTGACTTCAGTGCCCAAGTGACTAAGCACTTACAGACAAGAGAACATAGAAGACCAGATTATTAGCCCCTGACACACAGCCACAGTTTTCAGAAAGGTTTTGGTTTTGTTTTAAGCACCTGCCCTAAACTATTTCAAGATGTTCAAGGTTAAGGAATATCTTATTTTCGTATTTCTCTTCCGGGAAATAATGTAATCTTAAATATCAATGGACTAGCTACTTACATACTATTCTGGCAGTAGATAAAAAGTTCTAACAGGTGTCTTCCTTTAAAGGAAGAACTTCCAGATTTTCTCTACATTGCCTTTAAAACTTTGAATAGTGCTCCTCACTTCTGATCTTAAGGGTTAACATACCCATAATCCGTAGAAAAGACTAAGGCCTGTAGGTGTATATGGAAAGGTCAAGGTTAGACAAGTACAGGCAAAAGCTGTAAGCGATGCTTGAAAGGCACAGAACCTACAGGAATACCTCATGTGCATACAAGGTGATTTGCAGATCCTGTCAGCCATAATCAGAGTGACCAGCAATCAGACAGCACTACACCACCCCAGAGATCCTACTATTGGAAACTTTTATGACAAGATTACCGATTTTATGGGATGGAATTACTTTGTTTGGGGGAAACATTTTTGTTTGAAATCCAGCCATTTTAGATGCAAATACTGCAGCAATAACTGAAATGTGCTCTTATTACTCAGTTTTGTCAGATTTCAGCACCTCATATTTCTTTGACGTTGAAAACTCGTAAGGAACTGGAATCAAAAATATACCATCAGATGAGAAATTCTCCTTCTGCAGCAATCTGTGTGTATATTACTTAAGAATAGAATTGACTTGATACACCGCAGCCTGTCAAGTCCTAGTTACATCCCTTGTAGACAAGCAGGTGATGACACGAATTAGCAGCTACATAAACAGAGGAGCTGGTATTTATTAGATGACAAAACACAACAAAGTCTTTACCTGATAATCTGTGTATGGAAAAAGACTGAAAAGTCTGCAAATGAAGAGGCAGTCTCCATTGCTTGGGTCTTTTCCCCATTTGTGCAGCTCCCAGAGGCCACAACACTTCAAACTAGATGCAGGCCCATAATTTAAAATTTCCAAAATCTCCAACAAGTCAATGGCCAACAGTCACCCAAGGACCAACATGTATTTGGTCATCAAACTGTTGACTGGAAGCACTATGAACTGCCATAGTGTTGCTGATTACCTAGCCAATAATGACTCTGAAAAATACTAATTGAAAAAGGAATACCTCTCAGAAACACCAAGCAAATTGCAAGGATCATCTTTAACAGTATAATCCAAAGTCTACTGCAAACACTGGAAATAATTCTGCTGACTTCAGTGATGCTCAGATGCCACCCTTTAAGCTCACAATCACAACAGGAAGCCTGAAGTTTGTTCCAGGATACTTTTTAATCATGTAGTCAGCTCTACCGACTTCCCTGCCACAAACTAAAGCATATTCTGGACCAGAGCTTAGGACAATGGAAGAAGAAAAAGTCCCATGACTCAGCACGGGGTGGGAGGGGAAAAACACACAAAAAAAAAAACCCTTCCCATGAAGCAATAACTGAATTCTTCAACACTCAGGAACTTTTACATAAAGCATGAAATCTCTGCAATCAGAAATTTAACTGTGCACCTCTTTTGCTACCATAAACAGCACTATTCCCACTCTATTTCTTCATTGTTTCCCCTCCCCACATGCACCTTCAGCTAAGAAGTCTCTATCAGATGAAGAAAAAAGCTATGCAAGGAATTCTAATAACTATCAAACAAGAGTAGGGGAAGGTTGAGTCTGTGGGGAAAAAAAAACAACAGATTAAATGAAAGGTTTGGAGCTGAAATGGAAACGTCTAAAATTGAAGACATTTTGCTCCATTGTTTCTCAGAATGGTCACCTGATGGTGTTTCTAGTTCCTGAATGATGGCCCACACTGAATAAATCAGCAACACACCTTTCAGTTTTCTTGCCTGCCACTTACCTAGGGCCACTTCTGAGTGCCAGATTAATATTTCGTATGAATAATTAAAACCACAGCTTTTCAGAATGACTGAAAGAGCGCTTCTAATGCAATATTCTTGTAAACTTTATTCATACTAACACTAATCGCACTTTGACTAGCCACAAAGGCTCTCATGAATGCAAACTTTGGTCAGTTGAAGGCTGCATTGAAAAAAAAAAAATGGCATTGTAAACTCCAGCACAGCTCAGCAGCTGGTTCTGCTTATGAGAACATTTACTTTTCCTACTTACAGCACTCAGCCACTTTCCCTGCCAGCCCTGCTGTGACTGCCATCTGCCCCCTCTTCTCTCATTTGCCTACTCTTAAATCACCCTGAGCAACCATGAAAAGCAAAACCTTCCATTCAAATCATCCAATGCAACGTTTCAACTCTGCAGTGCAAACTGCCCCTAACCTGCCTGCACTCCGGGTGAAAAATCCTTCTCTACACACTTCATTGACTGAGGTGCCAGGAGCCAGCCTGAGCTGAGATCTGTCAGATGAGCTGTGTCCAAGGGGATCCTTACACACATGAGGTGCCTGCACTCTGCTATAACAGCAGGAAAGGGAGGATTAGAAGCCTCCAAATCAGGCCTCAATTCCTCTAGATCCCACTAGGTACGACTTTTCTCAGCTGCAGCTCCTATGGTTTGCCACATATCCTGAAGGAGCAGGAGCTACTATTCCTTTCCCCTCTCCTCATGGGGTGAGAGGCATGTGAAATCTCACTCTGGGACTCTCAGAAGTTGCAAGTTCAAGCTACGCAGAAGTCAGCTAAGACACAAAAGGCACAGCAGAAGACAGCCATTCCTACTCCAGTTGCACAACCAGGTGGCCAGACTCAACACAAAGGGAACTCAAACAGTTTGTTTACTTCAAATGAGGACTCCAACTTAAAATGGTGCAATGCTGCATTGGGAGGGCAAGGAACATGGATAAAAACTGTTGCATCTTATAGACCATTGCTAGCAAATTCTAGGCCACAGGATGCCAGGTGTCCCCCAGACAGCAGGGATGGCACAGCATCACATCATCACCAGAAAATGCATAAGTACTGCTATTAACCAGTTGCCAGCAGTGCCAACAGCAGCTCGCAAGAATGCAGAAAAAAGCATTTCTTTGGTCATCAGTATGCTTGTAACAGCTTGAATTCACTTCCCTTAGAATCATTACTTGCTATTCCTTCAGAAACAATAAAACCCAAAGTCTTATACCCACACAGCTACATCTCTGATTTGGCCCTTACTCTTGCTAAATTCCTCTGAATACTTCCTACTGAATAGCTTTTTGAGTAAAGGGCTGCAGAGAGAGGCTCCTGCCTTCTGAGATCTGTATGGCAGAAAGCAGGTGTCGGGGAAAACAAGCTAAAGGGAACTTTCCATATTTTGAACTGAAGCTATACTACCTGTCAGGAGGCACTTGGAAGCACTAGCTAAATAACTTTTCCCCCACACCAGAAAAGAAGCATGCAGCTGGCACCTGGCGAGAAAAAGGCTGCCAAACCACAAGCTGACACTGATAAGATTGTAATGCTGCGTTGCTGTTCTTTTTTTTTTCCCTTCCACCTCCTCTATCATCTTTGATGAAAACAGAGTAGTTGTTAGTTGCACAACCCTGAGGGTAGGCTGTTCCAGCTACTCCTGTTATTTGACCGCAGGTTAGGTGAGTGCTGCAGCCAAGCCCAGAGGCACACTGACAAGTGGGGAACAGCAGGTGCTGTCGCCTGGCCTATCGCCACCCAGCTGGTTTCCAACCACCACCCAGTGTGTTTTTAGAAAAGCTCAAGCCCTACACCACTGAATCTACACCTTCCAGGACTGCAAGTGGACTGCAGTTCCCACCTGGATGGATTTAGAACAGATGAAGACAAGCAAAACTGACGTTACACTGCAGCACAGAAATGACATTCTACTGCGCTGAGAAGGGGAGTGCACAAGGGAGGAGGCAGGAGACACAGCACGTGACACTGGACTAGGACAGCAGACAAGGTTAGTGAAATAGGAGCTTGGACACCCCAGGACTGAGAAACACCCAAGTATCTCAGAGATCCAAATCCTATAGGAAGAGCTTCCACACAAAGCTATATACTGTTAACTAGATGAATTAGGCTTTTATCTTCTTTGTTACACAGGCTTGTAGGTTTGGAGGCTATGGTAAAGAACAGGAAAAATTAAATAATGGGAAGATTAAGAGAAAAGGGGAAAACTACATAGGAAAAAAGTGCCCAGTAAGGTATTGTGTAACAGAAAGCTCTGTCCCACTGCTGTTCACAACATACAACACAAACCACATTACATGCCAGGAAATAAAAAAATCCCATGCTTTCTATTGTTGGTCCTTCAATATTGCTGATTGCTTGTCAACATATTCAGCATGTAAACCCAGCCCACTGTACTTAGTAATACTTGACCCTTTCCTCCAGTGTATCAAGAGTGGTTTGTTCACAAGGAAAATGTATAAAATTCTTGGTTGCCTTTAACATCTAAAACCCTTTGGATCACCTCAGTAACAGAAGCTGTGATGTCAGTGAGAATCTATTTTAAAAGATGGAAGAAATCTTCAGCAGCTCCTCACCATTCACTGTTTTCTCAGTAGCCTCTCCTCACAGTGATGTCAGTCCTTTACAGAGTCTGCTTAGCAGGTGGAATAACTCGGATAATGGGGCTAGATTTGATCTTACAATGTTACTCATACCACAGTAAAACCTACGCAATGCCATGCAATTCCAGGGCTCCTAGGTGACTGGGTACAAGCACATGCACATCATTTATCATCTGTAATGACAGGGTCAACAACAGAGAGAAGAGAAAGAAACACTCTTGGATTAAGTGGTCTGTGAAAGTAATGAACGATAAGCTGTTACCTCAGAAGCATGCAACTCTAAATCTCCATGCTGCCAACCTTCCAACCCTCCTTCCCGCCCCCATCATGTACTGACCTCACCGTACACCTTACACTTTACAGATTTCGTGCATTGTCTGACCTGGCCTTACCCTGCTGCTCTTCTGCCTTTGCCCTAACAGACAACACAATCTCCATTTTCCCACACTAGGATCTGCAAGTCAAAAGAAGCAAGGGAAGCGGTAGTGAGGTGCAGCACACATTCGTGCTGCAGTTTTTGCCATAGGGTGAAGTCTCTCCAAAACTCTGTGCTAGCTGATAACACTGGCATCGTGTGGTATTACACACATTTAACTCCAAACAGTACTATTTCTGTGGTGTCAACTGTGGGTCGCTGAAAACAGTAAGAGCATGTCTCATGCCCTCCTACTCTCTGTTAGACCACTGTCGTAGAAGATTCAAGCTATCCTAGGATCACAATTCATCTCCATGGGTATTTATCAAATTCTGAATGCGTCTCCATTGAAAGCATCGTAGTAACTACCGATGCCTTTAAATAATACTTATAAAATTGATAAAGTCAGTATTTGACACCTAGTGTTCAGTTTTTAATATTCTTACAACACCTGTCACAACTGTCTTGTGGAACCTAGATGAGTAGTGAAACTACCAGCACCTTAATATAAAAATACTAAAAACAACAACTCATGTTGTAGCTCAAAATCTCCACCAGTATAGCTGAGAAGGAGTGCTAAGTGAAGGAGAAAACTGCAGCATGTCTTTTACAAAGTGGCACTCTAAATTGACAGCAGATCAAGACAGGACAACCCCAGTATGGACACTCCACTCCAAGCTACATGGACTTTAAGAAAATCTCAAATAACACTCTGAACTTCAGTAGTCCAAAACTTCATAGTAATTTTTGGAAAGCCAGAAGACAGCTGGTTAAACACAAATAGCCTTTGTGTTCCCTTGATACAATTGTTCACATTTAAGTTCATCAGACCGTTCTGCTGAAATCTTGGCAAACTGGAATGCCAGGCAGCATGGCACCTCAAAAGCAATTTTGAGTTCACCACAAAAACTCTTTTAAAACACACCAGGGTAATGGGATAAATACAGTACAAGAGTTCCAACTTTGTTAAAAAATTTGCATGCTATCAGCTTTATTAAGTACAGGTCAAACTGCATCTTGGCCAGACAAACGTGATCCATATAGGTGCACTATTTTGAAGTGGTCCTCCAAGACATTTGGCGTAAGCTTTAGAACAACTGAAGGACTAATTTGCTGTTCACTCTCTGGTGTTTTTTTTTTTCCTTTAATTTGTGAAAATCTATAATTCTGAAAATGGAAACATTCCTTACTTCATTGAGATGCTTAAAGCAGGCCAAATTCTGAAAGCTAGTGGTTGAGGGGCAGATCATGAGCTGATGTAAGCCAGCATGGTGCTAGAAATATAGCAGTGGAGTAGTGCCAATTTACATCAGCTAATAAACCAGTCATAATGTCACAACAGAAGCTGACTGCATCCAGTTCTTTTCCACATCTGGTATACATTGATTTGCATGGCACAGTACAAATGCATACATTCTGTACTTTTGTTTTGCTCTGTGATATTTTTTCCATGATCTGGGTATCCTCACTATTCCAAATCAGAATGGTATCAATTAGTTTATTTGGGTTGGGTTTTTGTTTTTCAGAGTGTATGGAGATTCCATGTAAGAAGTCAGCAAAACAAGTTAAAATGACCATTACATTAATTAGGAAGGAGACTGTTCTGTGTTCCTCATATCATTTTGTATTTATCTGACAGAATAAATTGTCTTTTTTTTTTTTTTTTTGCTAGTAACTGAAGTAAGACTAAACTAGTCCACAGACTATAAATGAACTGAATACAACATCACACCAAAAGCACACAATAGACAGATGTAGGACATACAAACAGCGTGTTTTGTTTGTACGAAGTGATCTGGTTTTGCCCTTTTCCTGCCTAACTAGCAATGAAGTACACAGATAAACCTCCTAACTGAGAAATTATTCATTCTGTATGTTTTGAAAAGCAAGATGCATCTGAATATTTGCTACTGTTGATATTTGTCCATTAGATTGTTCCAGTGCCCTGTCTATCCTCCCTTCTATTTATACTGGCATTGATCAATTTGTTCACTTCCAGTTTAAATGATTCAATTCTGTTGTGATTGCCATGTAATTTAAATGCAAATAATTACTGTAAGGATGACATTTAGAAAAACAGCTCTGCTAAGCAGGAAGGTTTTTATTAGACAGTGGAGTTTGCCAATAGTATCAGAGGCATCCCTTTAACTATGAAATGCAGAAACCTATCATGCTAAGATGTTCAGATTTCTCTCTGGCTCCCCTTAATTAAAACTATTCTATGGCATCATTAAAGTTTGGTGTCAGAATAGAGTATAGGCCACTGAGAAAAAGGAAGAGGAGAGAGGAATATTACTGGATTTGGTTTGAGTTTATAAGATTATTTTCTAAATAACTACAGTAAAATTATGCTCTTGTGAAAAAATGTTATTATTTCAGATTGAACCTCACTTCTGATCCAAAAACACTGGAAAGTGTTCCATACAATGAAAAAGCAACTGGTAGAGGGAAAAACCCTTTCTTTGAAGTAGTCAAAAACAGTTCTCTTCTCTCTCCTTGTATTTTTTTAAGATTAGACTGTTGCTTTAACATTTTTTGCCATGTGTGAGAAATTCTGGACATACCAGATTGACTGAGGACAGAGCTATTTTACTGGCAAAGAAGCATCTTTAATTTGGGCTAATAATTACACATTCAACCCCTCATCCGTCACAGGCATCAGACTTTAACGGTACCATATGAGATTTTGTCCTCACTAGTGAGAGTTGCATAAACACCAGGGTAACATAAGAAAAACAAGCAGTCTGACATTTCTTTTCTCACCTTACAGAAATCTGGTCCTTTCACCTCAACAAACACCAATGACCCAGTATCTAGCACAGTGCCTTCGTTAAAACTTCACCATTCCTGTTAAATGTCAGACCATCACAGGGATCTCGATTTTAGCATGGAGTCTTACAAGATGAATACACTCTCTCAGAATTTTGTCCAAAGTCTAATCAAGGCAGAAGTCACGCGTCAAGCAAATATTGGGAGACCACAGCCTCTTTGAAGCCACTATTTCTGTTTAGAAGTAGTTGACATTGATGATTCATATTCTATTTGTCTACCAGAACCCCAAGTTCTTTTCTGCAAAGCTGCTTTCCAGCTAGTTGGCACTCCAGCATGTGATTATTCCTCCCCAGGTGCATTTCTCTTCGTGGAACTTAGTAAGATTTCTGTAGGCCCATTTCTCCAGCCAATTAACATCCATGTGAATGGTGGACTGATTCAATTGCAGGTGGACTTTGAGATTTTTTTCTAGTTTTTCCCTGCTCACTTGGACAGTGTCTTCATACACTCCTCCCAGGTCACTTCTCCATGCTCCTGTCACTCTTGTTTGACTTCCTGTACATCTGAATGGACAATTCTGCTATCTTCTTTGTTCCCTCCTCTCAGCATCCTAATCTTAAACATTTCATGGTCACTGTAGTCAAGTCTACTCTCCTTTGCATTCCCAACCAGTTCTTGTTTATAAGTATCAGGTCCCACAGAACACCTTCCTTATTAGTTCCAGTGCCCCTCACTTTGTTCACCAAGCAGGAAGTCAGAAGAGCTGAAAAACTATGGGCAACAAGGAGATCTCAAGTTTGCCTGTCATACTGAAGTCCTGGCTCCTAGGCAAAACAGGCTCCTAGCTTGGTTTCCGAAAGATTTTCCTTAAATTTGACTGTTCCTGCCAGCTTTTTTTTTTCCCCCCTCCTCCTGGCAATCATTGAGGCAGTAGAATTGATAGGGTAAGCTCTTAGACTCCAAGTCCCCCACTATCACTCCAGATGAATATAGGAATTCAACCAATGAAGCAACTCTAACTTCAGAGCCTACACAGAGAAAAAAACCTCAGCATTATGTTTTAGACTAATACTAAATTGATGTTGCTTCTGAAACCATCAGCAGAGATACTAATAAGTCTTCAATACAGCTGTAATGTCTGACTCGCTTGTAGTTTTAAAATCTCTAAGAATCAGAAAAAAGTATTGGCTTTATTTAAATATATTTACTGTATTATTTTAAGCTGCACAATAGCTTTCAGCCATCAAAATTTACATACTGAGCTAAGGTTACAACAGAGCTAAATTGCTCTATAAGTCATGTAGGTCAGCAAAGATTCCCCCATCGCCCTCAGACCTGACGGATTTTTTTCCTAGAACACAATGCTTCCCAGTTTCTGCTGACTCACGTACAAGTTCAACAATTACAGTTGATTCAAATACATACATAACCAAGTCTTCTCACTGACAGTCATGTAAATTGATAGCATTCAGTCAAATTCATCTTTATACCAATTTTTACCATACAGAGAT
Source organism: Lagopus muta (assembly GCF_023343835.1). Lineage (NCBI taxonomy): Eukaryota > Metazoa > Chordata > Aves > Galliformes > Phasianidae > Lagopus > Lagopus muta. The sequence goes on from NC_064434.1 coordinate 83,384,707, forward strand.
GCTGAGGATTGCAGCAGGAGGAAGAATATTTTGTCACCAAAACCTGAGCAGATTCTTCTGGTATTTTCTTTCATGCTTTTTTTTTCTTGTATCTTTTACTTGTGTTAGCAATTATAATCCTTCACTGACTGCAGGGACACCTCGTGGTGAGGACAGGTGAAAACAGCAGGCTGCAATTCAATTAATAAAACCAAACAGTATAGGACTGACAGATGTTTCAGCTCCTTGGGATAATGAGAATTTCACAGGCACAGACTTCAACTCCCACTCTGCTTCTGAAGCATACATTAACACATCCAGAACAGAAAACACTGACACGGGAACTTTAAGAACAAAGGATTGAATCATACAGCAGACCTCAGCTATCTAGGAGTTCAAGGGTCAGACTCACTTATTAACTTTTGTCTTCCAGGGGCTAGCAGCGTGGCAGATCCAGCTCTGGATACTCATTTGAAGAGGCAGTCTCAAGAATAGCCATTATGGATTTATCCCATCCTTTTGATCAAAAACCAGCAAAACCCATTCCTGTATTTTACTGCAATATTTATTAGTAATATTTTTCTTTTCTTCAAAACGTGTGCCTATGCATATGATTTTTAACATGGATTTCCATTCTCAGCACTCCAACTACACAATGGTACTGTCACTGCAGCGTTAGACACATTGCACAATGACAATTGCATCAGCTTGCTTACCCAGTGCAGTGACCCAATGCAGACCTTGGCAGCCAGAAGAGGAACGGTGGGATCTGTTGGTCGCAGTTTAGCACACTCTTTGAGCACTGATACAGCATATGCTGACTGGAGGAGGAGGGGAGAGAGAAGGAAGAAATAAAAAAAGGCTGATTAGACAATGTTGTCATGGGGTCCACACAATATATTTCAGTGAAACATACAGAACAGTGATATGAGGTTAAAAACAATCACATGGGCAAAAAGCTAGCAACTTTATTCTCACCTGCACAGACAGACACACACGTGTGCATATGAACACACACACACTTCCCACATTCAGAAGAAATACACCAAAGAACCAGCGCGGTCTGTGCACTACACAAAAAGCTGTTAACATGCTGGTAATTTTAACGCTACCCTTCTAACTCACAGGAACTCTGACACAGTTTCCCCTGTATGCAATCATCTTCTAGTAAGCCAGAAGAGATCATAAAGAGCTTATCCTACAGTACATTACATTTTAGGCCAACTATATTCAGAGAGCTAAAATAATCTGTTCTGTAGACCGTTTTCTGTCTTTTCTAGTACATAAAAGAATACAACTGGGATCCCACCACGCAAAGGGTGAAGCAGGCAGTTGCAGAGCACTACATTCCTCAGCGGGTGGTCTGAATAGCATGAAAAGAAAGCCCATAGAAATCTTCCTGGTGTTAGGTTGCCATTCATGAATGCACGAATGGTGTTTATGAAGCCAAGCAGTCACACAGCCCTTCTGATATTCAATGTGCTCTATAAACACTGCTTTTTACAGCAGTGCCATTCACAGCTGCCATATTTCAGAAAGCTGAATGGGGAATAAGGAAAGCTCAGGTCTGAGAGGCTGGCAGGTAGGTCTGCTCAGCTCTGTCAGTTTCATAGCCCACCCCATCATGCTCAAAACAGTTACTTTGAAATTTCCAATTCTCGTCTTTAATGACTCAGAGCCCCTCTGATGCTCTCACCTGGGAACTCGAGGGGAAGTTTTCTCATAATTTCTTCTTACATGCCCCATTGCTCCTAACCATGTCAAATACCCATGGACTTTTTACGTTACAGGAGAGCAGTAAACACACTAATAAGCTTGCAGAACCAAACTAATGGCTATTCCTATCAGGCCATGGCCATCTCCTCCCGACCCTGACCCACAAAAACTCTCCCCACCAGACCTCCTGACAATCACACCACTGGGTCTGGAGTCTGCTCTAATCCCAAGGAATTGGCAGCTCCACACGACAGCTTCACACTCCCACGGGCTATCAGCACTTCCCCTCCCTCACACTGTACAGATCTGGTGCAGCCTGCCTCCTCTTTTCTCCACAGAACTGAAGGTCCAGCTCTTGCTAAGGGATTCAAAGCTTGGCTAAAAACTGGCTTGGAAGGGAGCCTTGGAAAGGGAAGAAGGGATGTACAGCAGTTCTGCCAAGGAAAAGATGAGTTCTATAAGAGAGAACATAGGCTCTGCAGTGGCACAGTGTGAAGCCTCCTGCTTGAAAGCTTGGGTACCTGTAGCATGGTCTAAAATCTTGGCCCTACATTCTCCAGATTGCTCCCCACCTATGTGGGCCATCAAATACCATCAGTACAAGTAATGGAATATCTGCTGTTTTACAGTTTCAGACAATTCAACAGTTTGTCCAAAGCCAGAAGGATGCTTGCCTAAGAGCAAAGACCGGAATTTAAACTGTTACCTCACTCCTTTCAGAAATAAAGACTTCAGCTCTGAATTACAGACAGAAACACATCTGCTGTTACTAGATGACTCTCATCCCTCAGAATGAACCTTCGTGACACCTATCTGTTTAGAACAAATAGTATCTCAGGGCATCTTATCCTCCCCTTACAAAAGGCTGCTTGCACTGCCGGAAGCTGGTATTTCCAGTACCACCACTGGGTGTGCTGCTGTTCAGAAGTGTCTTAGCCCAGCACATCATCTTCCTTTGTGCCTCCAGCCCACAGGTGTTTGTAGACCAAAAACCCAAGCAGCACCATAGGACTATGTGCCACCCCATCTGCCAGTGCGCGTGCAGCTGAAAAACACCTCCAATCTTTGCTATCCCACCAGGCAAAATCAAAATGGAAGGGCCAAGTTTATACAGAGTATACCCTGTCCAGTGCCACTGCTTTTCGAAATCCTATACTGACTGAACAGGGTGGTGGTTTCTCAGTTCCCTGAAGGAGAAAGCAGTAGGCACCTGGGTGCTGGCTACAGCCATTATGCCAGCCAGCACAAATTGGAGCAGCAAGACGTCTGTTCTAATTTGAGCCACAGCTGCAAAATCTTTCAGGGCCCACTCCAGAAGAGAAGCCATACAGCCTGGCTCCCTGCCAGCTCCTCTTGAGCTCTGTCCCCTTTTGCAGACCATTGAGTAAGGCTGGCCAGGATGCACGCCAGCTCTGCAGCCCCTACAGCCCCAAGAAGTGCTTCTGCAAGCTGTCCAGAGACGGTTCAGGAGCCAACAGCACAACAGCCACTGCTGAATGCAGCTAAGCACAAAATCCTGCCTTGAGTCCACACCCAAACGCCTCTCCCTGTGCAGAGCAGCTTTATTGCATGCACTCGGGAGCTTCTGAATGCAAATTGACAAAGGGAGAGACACTGTTCCCACACTGCTCTTAAAACATTTACAAAGATATGTCACTTTAAGCAAGTTTATAAAATTTGCAATTAAACCCAGGGAGCAGAAATGGTTTCAGAAACAGAGTGAAATGAAGCCTTTCTATCCAGCCGCATTTAGAAATTCAAGGGAACTATATAATTTCAACTCAAAAACTTCACCTAGCAGAAATTACACCTAGATGAAACTGTTAGACAAGGAATAACTGTAGAAAGAATATCCCACTCCCAATGGAACCTTACTTAGAGGACATTGGTGAGAAATATACTACTAAGCTGTGACACAGATACTCATTACAGGCATTTGGCTGGGAACAAGCATTAAGTATTGAATATGGACGTCATTGGTTAGTAAAAATATTTACTGTGAAAAAGCATTTGTGCAACACTGAAATAATCTGACAATTAAAACGTACATATTCTTTCACTTAGTGTGGGTGGATCAGGCAGCCAAGAGCATTGTTTGTGAGATTCTCTACAAGGCAATAATGATTGGATTTATTGGTGGGGCATGTTTTGAGAAGAGCAGAGCTTGAACTGCAAGTGACTGTGTGCTTCCTGCTCATAATTCTGAGCTTCAGAGCAGCTCACTTAAAAAAACAAACCCTAGCCAGAATTAAATTCTGTTTGGATTTCTAATTGCTGGATTCTAAAGACTGCACTGGAATCAGTTCTCAAGGATTTCAGGAAAAAAATGGATTTGCCTCTGGGTCCCATTTGAAATCTCACTAGGAAAAAGGCCTTGTGTGGGTTTTAATTTTGTTTATGGAAGGTCTAATACAGGAGTTCTCAGCCTTGAGATCCTCACCAGGTTTAAGGAGATCCATGACGACTCTATTTTTTGTTAGGTCTATCAAGGCATAGACCTCAAAACAGATTATGGAGTGAAAATACTGACTTAATGGGAATGTTCAGCCACAAAAGAGTGAGCTCTTTGAAGGACTTAAGAACCTCTATTACAAGAGTTGAGCATCTCCATCCTTCATATACCACCTCTAAGGTTTTTGCAACAACATAGAAAGGACACTGCACTACTGTTCCATGTTTAAATCCAGTATCTACGTAGGAATCCATTCTTCTCTCTGTTAATTTTTCTTCACCTAATCTATTTGCAAACAATATTCTTCTGCTGAGAAGGAAAATTAGGAGAGGCAGTTGCAGGGAAGTAACTGCCAACACTGACAAATGGCTGCTTTCAGTTTTAACTTCTGAAAGAGCTCCACGCACTGCATTCAATATACAGAGTGCAATTGTGATAACACAAGGAAGCTATTGGGAAGAAGGATGCAAAAGACATCTTTCCCTAAGTAATTAAAGCTACCATGATTTTGAATCGTATAGGGGAATAAAACAACCGAAAACTATTATTTCAAATACTAAATACTCTTCTTCCCCATTTGCTAACTATACAACAAAGTACACAAGCATGCTCCTGAAAGATGTTTGCACATGATCAATCAGTACAGAACGAAAAATTAGTTTACTGCTAGTTTCCTTGCTTTTCAAAAAGGCTTAAGAGCTTCTGCACTCCATTTAGGTAAATGCACTGATGATGCCCAGATACTGGATTTCCTAGTGCACTTCAATACTATTTATCTTTCTTTCCTCTTCTCTTCCACTGTACCAAAGCAAGAAAAGAAGGATGTCAGAGAATTCATTTCATACTTAGAAGACCAAAAAAAAAGTAAGTAAAAGGAAGAATTTCTAGACAACAAATTGTGCCAACCAGACCTGACACGCCATATACAGTTGCTTTTCTCTTGCAGAGGTTCCAAAAAATCTTTCCTGACTTTTTCTCTTCAGTAATATCTTCCAGCCAGAGAGAAAAAAAATGTTCAAGAAGGTGTTCTTGATAGATAGCCTTGTGCCCCATTCAACAGGCAGCTCAGGACACAGCTGAATCTTCACAAATAACGTTGCTTTAGTCCTAGAACCTTCCTGCCTGATCACAGAAACTATGCTGTCTGAAGGGGATTTGGGGGGAAGGTGATGTTTGGGAGCGGGGAGGGGTGTTCTGCCAGTATGTAAGAATAAGTACCTCCCTTATCCTGGGATTCACAGCCATCTAACTATAAGAGATCTTGAACCGCAAGGGAAGATGACATAAGGGGGAGAAAGCAATTGAGAACATGGGTATCAGTTATTCTGATGTTAGCTGTTCACTGAATTTCTATAATTCTGTGAATCCCTCAGTATAAACAACATTCCCCAAAGACATTCGCTTCTTCCAATACAGGGAGCTTTTTCTTTTACCTCATGGTTTGCAAAGTGGAACACTGCAGTTAAGCAGCTTCATACATTCACTTTTAGAAGTACCTCTCAAATCTTAGGATTTAATAGAACAAATCTGTCCACAATAATGTGACGAATGCCCTACTTCACACTTCCTGTCACGAAAAGAGTTAAGCCTCAAGGCAACCCTGCAGCCCACCCAGGTACTCTGTTCAACAGGCAAGAATTTTCCATTTTTAGCACTGCCTACAACACACACACATACACTTCTGATCTTTCTTTTGCACCAAAAGAAACCGAACTATTGCATATCCCCGAGATGGCTGACCTTTGTAACGGGATCTTTAACCAATGACTGTTCAATATTTTAACTTCCAGTCCCCAGCAATGCTATTTAAGGAGCCATCTGAGACCTCTGCTGCTCCCAAGGTTCCTGCCTGCAATGCGAAGAGAAATGAACTATTTTTTTGCCAGTTGCCTAGCAACCAGCCTAAGCTTTAGCAAGAAAACCAACAGAAGGAACAGCCTAAATCAGAAAATTTGTCTGCTGTTGCTGCAGAATTATGTATCAAATATATTTATATCTTTCTTTCTAACCTTCTGGAAAGCTGTATGTTGGCACTGCAGACATGGCTGAGTCAAACTTGAAGCTCCTTGAAGCTACCAAAGACATCCGCTTTTGCTGCACTGTTTTAAATAAGGAGAAGTATTCCTTTTTTGGGTGCAACACAGATATGAGCAGCTCAGACATTAGCTGTCTCTATTTGGCTATGACCAGCACATATCAGCAACTCTCAAAGGGCTCAGAAACCGAAGTTCATGTCTGTGTAAGGCTGGTTTCAAAGCCCTAGAAGTGCTGCTGGCACAAGCCCTGGGCAAGGCTGCATTATCTCCCCTGCGGAGCAGCTGAAGGGAGCACCATGACTGCACTCCAGGCTCTGGGACAGCTGCAGCCTGCTCCCTCCTAAAACCAGCTGAATCACAGGTGCCAAGGAGGATGCGATTATTTCCCTTTGTATAGCATCAGACGCTTCCTGAAGTGCTGTGTTATTAAGAACCATTCAGGTAGACAAGTGTGGCTCTTTCTTCCTTCTTGTCTTAAACATGAGCAAACATAAGAAGGCTAAGAGGAGACAGGAGCATTTTGCGCAGTTGAAATCAGGTTTCTCTGCTTGGTTTTGCAAAGTGCCCTCCTTCTGGCTTCAATTCCTCTACTGGCAGCCATTCAGAACAGGGGGATCAGCAACCACACAATTGTTTTTGGACTCATGCAATTGCTGTCCTGAAGGCAAGCACTAGGCTGAAGTGATGGCGTTCTGCAGGCACCGGCAGCCCCAGCACAAGGTCTGCTGAGCACAGCTCTTGCCTCCAGAAAACTTCCTCCTGCTCCACTGGACTCCCATCACAGAGGCTCTTCTCTGCAGCCTCGCCACCAACTCCAGACCTCTTCTCTCACTGACATCCTGCTGTTCTTCATCCCCTAAATTAGTATGAGAGAGTGAGGGGCAAGGGCAGATTGTCTCCCCTCAGCAAATACTCCTGACATCCCTCAGGAAGGCCGAGACTGTATCACTCCCCATTTCTGCTGTCAGGAAACATATAAACAATCCTAGAGCTTTTAAGTCAGTAATGAAAAAAACAATAATAAATAGAGCAGAAATATTAAATTTGAGCATGAAAACGTTTCATGCAATGAATATACTAGCAATAAATATCCACTGGACATGAAAGCTGACTAAGACTGCTGCAGGTTGAAAGGCTCAGCTAGGACATCCAGAACTCATATATCAAGTACATTCATCATTCACCTAATAATTTCAGTTCTCCCTGCAGCAGAATCCTTCCTCACCACTCTTGGGGAAACAGCACATCACTGTCATGAAAGACAAATACTGTCCCCTTGGACTGGTACTTAAAAGAGAAGCATCAACACTGCTTTATGTGTGCTTTCACAAGGTGCACTGCTTATTGGTTCACCTTTCCCTTCAGCTGCAGCACAAAAAAAAACACGCGATGCGGAACCAGAAAACCATCAAATACTGTTGATCTAAATCAGAATTCAATCCCATGATGTACTTCAGGGTCTCTAATCCCAAAGAGCTCCAGTGACATTTTGGGACTCAGGATGGGTCCTGTGTGGGGCTGTGAAGTGTGGAAAGGGACAAGAGTCTGAACATGTAACTGATCCAACTGGTCTGAGGCCAGAGAAATGCTTGCAAGTGCACGAGGACCCTATTTCACATCCCTCTTGCCTATAATACATCACCTAGACTGACAATTTTGCCTCCAACTTCAGACACCAGCAGCTGCGTGCTGGTTATCACCATGGCCTTCAGTGCAAAACATTTAGCTGAAAAGCTGCAGATTCTCATTGTACGCAGTCTTCTACTCTGTACATATAAGTTTGCTCCTTTGCCATTCTTCTGAAAACAGGTCATTTTTACTTTTTGAAAGTCTCGAGACAAGCAGATGCAACCTACTGCACTCATTTTAGGCTGGCAGCAGGACAGTGGCTCATCTCACAGCCTGAGGACTGTGCCAGATGGCATCGGGCTATCACAGTGCTCACCACTGGGGCTCGGTCAGTCTGCGCATGGCAGGCACAGGGAGCTGCTATGCCCACTCCACCCCTGGCTGCCATGTCACCAAATTACGAATGTTACTACCAGCAGAAGCAACTCAAAGCATCTGCGCAGAGTTCTGCATCGCTTTCTAGCAACAATGCAGAAGCACAAGGGTTCTGCATCAGTCTGATTTAAGCTTTTCTCTCGCCTATACAGAACTACACTTGCTGACACAGGACATCTCTCAGTCTTCCCTTTCTATAGCAGGTATGTCTCATGACATTGTCTACGCCTTCCCAGCATTTCATCTAAAATTGTCCATAAAAGTATTTCAAATTTCAGGCCATACTGCAATCATAAATCTAAAAAAAATGCCCCTTTTGTTTGGAAAATACACAGTACGTGCATTCCCAAGAACAGCCTTAAAAACAAACGAAACAAAAAACCACAAGAAGAACCAGATGACACCATTTTTCTCATTAAGGGAGATTCTGAGAAGCACAGGCAAGTTAAATTGCTGTCACTCCACTATTTCTACTGCTTTAAGTGGATAGAAGAACAATAGGAAGGTTATGCTTCTTTGAGCTTTCTTATTCACTGTTTTATAAATCCCTAAGGCCTTGCCTGCTCTGTAAGAAATTTCTGAAGTGGCATGCCTATTTTTATTAAGACACATCCTTTTTAAACTAACGAATAAACTCAAGCACACACACAGTAACAATCTTAGCTGGTTGACTTAACATTCACAGTGATCACTTGTGAAAATCGAGAGCCACCGTTTGGCAATTTTTTGGCTAGTTCAACACAGCACAGAACAGGGGACAAGACAGACCTTTACAGCATTTTTAAGAAGGTCAGATTGTGCAAATCCTAAAAATGTATTTGAAAAAAAAAAAAAAAGAAAGGAAAAAAAGGAAGACCAAGTTCCAGCATTCACAGGTTGGTGGTAAAAGGGTTCCTGTCATGCCCAAGATTTATGAGCACAATTTGCTGTACTGCAGAACAAGTAACACTGCAGGATGTGAGATTTCATTACCAAGAAATAAGATCAGGAATTGGCTGTGACTGAGATAGGTGAAAATAGATCTTTTACCTATAAAACCTCATGTGTGCTCTCCATTCTGCATTCTAGGCAAGCTACACTGTTATCAGCAGTTCTTCCTGCTGCACTGGAGTGCTTTCATGTAAATGAAATCTGTTCTGCTATCAAGCTGCAAAGAAGAATAAAAATGTATGCTGTATCTCCCATTAGCAAGATGACGCATTGCAGAGTATACGACAGGAACCCTCAGAGAATACTTGTGGATTAGGAGTGAAATGCTGCACAGACAAGATTGCTGTGTAAGGGAATCTCCTCTGCCCCATAGGAGGCTCAGAAAATTGAGAGCTTTTACATTAACAGGCAAGATCAGGCCACTTTACCTTCCAAATATTAGAAGTTCAGGCAAAAAGACATAATAAGATATCTGAAAAGATAGGACAGAGTTACAGAGATATGGATGCTTACGTAGCTCTTTCATGTATACAGTAGCTTCTAGAAAAGCTGAGAAGATATGCAAGTGTATAAGGAGGACAGACTTCTCATGCAAATTGTTAGAAGCTGAAGATCAAGCTCCATCTCTCTCATTTACAGGCAAGTCTAAGAATTAACCAAAGTTACTCTCTGGATACACTCTCAATAATCAGCAATTAAAATCCAGGTTTGCTCTAGAACAGATGATTAGGGTTACAGCACTGTTTGCCATCAGAAATCGGCTACACAACCTTTAATGGCAATAAACCTTCCAAGTTAAGTCAAGAGAGTTTATGAGTAGATACTATGCCTTCCATCAGTGGGTATCTAGTCATTGTTACCCTGAATATCAACAGATCAGGTATCCAGAGGATTTGGAAAGGCAGAGAGGGCAGCTATGTGCTAGCTCCAGCTGAATGCCCAGGGGAGCTGCACCCAACCTCTATAGCCCTCACCTGACAAAGGCCAACGCGAGGTATTACCACCATGACACCAAGCTTGCTGTTCCACTATTCCTCCAGGAGCTTCATATTTCCGTGTATGTGACTGAGTCAAGCTATCATTTTCCATATCCAACTGTAATCCAGGGTGTTACACAAATCACCAGTGACAAAAGCTCCACACAAGCTCCACAGGCAGTCTTTTCCAGTGTACTGCAATTCATTTTTTTTCTTCCTAATTGGAAACATGAACTTGGGTTGCTGCAACTGGAAGATACCACATCTTATCCTATTCATTACAGACAGAATGAAACACCTCTTCACAAAAACTCTAGAAGATTTGTTTATCTTGGTCTTTTTTTCCCCTCTCCCTTCATGGCTAAATTTTTTTTTTTCCTTTCTCCACAGTGTTCTTAACTATACCCTTAGCCACCCTTGATGCTCTTAATAGACCTTCTCTTGTTGGTCTGCCATTTTCTTAACCCAACAGCTTAAGGCTTTGTCTATGCTCATAAAAAGAAAGGAATCCCTTCAGACATTTTCCACGCTTTACTGTCACTTATAAATTGCAGGATGACAATTTTTTTTGCAAAAGTATTACACTGTGTATTTATCTCCAGCTTTCACTCCAAATACAGTTTCCAATTCTGCTCAAGGCCATGAAAGGCCAAGAGAAGGTATCATGTGGCTCGTGACAGTTAGTTGGTGATCTCTGCCAAGTTCCACCTGAACCACCTATACTCCATGGGCATGCAGTATAAGACTATGCTATAATGGTCTTTTACCACACAGCATTAATCTGCTCACAATTCCTAACAGTTGTAGGTAGAGACTCTCAGCACAAACCAGTTTTTGGGTTTTTTTTAATCACCTACTTTTCCTGCAGGAAATCTCTTCTTTTAAGAAAAGATTTGTACTACCTTTGCCTATCTTTTGCAACCAGACTTCAGACAAATCAGTGGCTTACTGGTAACTTTGACAAATACTACATTAATTTTAAAAAACTTGTGTTGTGACAAAAGTACATGCATTCAAACATGCTTTGTTTTTCTACAGAAAAAGCACCAACATATTCTTGAAAATCTTTAAGGTCTCTTCCAGTCCAACTCATGCTATGATCAGATGGAAAACCAACTTGAAGAGACGTTAAGTCAACTGCCCAAAAACACAGAGTTGATTGACTGTGAGACATCAGTAGCCATCTTACGCTAAGACTCTTTACGTTGAAACAGCATGGAATGGAAAGGAATACAATGCTTTTCAATCCACAGCCATGTGTAAAATCCATTTTCACTCTGATAATGAAGATTAAACACTACATGGAAAGAACAGTACAGGTTATGAAGTGCACACACACGAAGTGCAATCAAAGTCTCAAAGGGGAGCACTGTCCTTTCACATAAACTGTCTGGTGGTGCCTACCCACACAAAACACAATCGAACACATTCAAAAAGATGCGTTTCACTGGAGGAAAAATTGCCATTTTAAAGTCCTTTGATTTCAAATTTACCTTTCCACAAGCCACCATGGACAGGGCAAGCTGGTACCAGAGGTGGAATTCATCAAATGCGAACTTCATGGCTCTCTCCAAGCACTGAGAAACAAACGTTGGAGAAAAGTTAGATTTTTTTTATTGTTGTTTAAATATATATCTGTCAAGACTGATGCTTTGGCATGGCTCAGAAATCAAACAAGGAGTGACAACTAGTTGTGGAGAAGGTCAGGTTGTTTTTTTGATGATGACATCGTCTTCCTCCTCTTAATTAATGGGGCCTGCCAGCATACAACATCACTTTAAAGTAGGACTGCTTTATTCAAGTGCCTACATAAAAATTAGCTTAATGTCTCAAACAGTTCTGGCCTGTGTGGCTGTAGGTCTGCAGCTGTTTCTACTAATTGTCAAATAGCATGCTTGATTTTTCACCTCCCTGATGAAGAACCAGCAGTTACAGACTATATGGGCCACTCTTGCACATTTCAACTGGAAGTAGAAAGAGAAGCCAGAGGTACCTCAGAAAGCATGACATACTGCCCTCTTCTGCCCAGAGTGATGCTGAGAAGGTCATAGACTTCAGAAGCATCCCGAAAGCTGACAGCACGGTCATCCTGCTGGTCAGGGGCACGGCTGATCACTGCATCCCGGTTTGCCTGGGTACAGATATAAATGGACAGTCAGACAACAATACAGCAACAGAACTGACACCTTCGTAAGTTCTGCCGATCACCCATAGCATGCCAAGTAAAATCACCAAGTTTGTTTTTTTTTTAATTTTTTTTTTTTTAATTAAAAATACACAAAGATACAGAAGATGTTCCCATGCAGAAGTAGACTTGATTTTTATCCACACTCAAAGTAAACTCAAAAAGACAGCTGCACATACAGAAAGGATCTGTATGAATACCTCATCTGGTTTGTTTCACAGAATCAGAAAGTTAGAAAACAAACCTAACAGATTAGATTCTCCATAATTAAAAATCCAAAGCTATCCTTAATCTATCACAGAACTGTTTGAGTTGGAAAGGACCCTTCAAAGGCCATCTGGTCCAACTCCCTCCCTGCAATGAACAAGGAAACCTACAGTTCAGTCAGGCTGCTCACAGCCCCATCCAGCCTGACCTTGAGTGTCCCCAGAGATGGGACATTCATTACCTCTTTGACAACTTGTTCAAATCTGTGTTCTTTATTAATTCAATTGCCTACAATTGTGATGTTCCAAAACATCATATGTCATAGACTGAAATTTACCTCAAGATCCCAGCCTCTGCTTTCTGTGGACAATGAGGAAAATTTTAATCCCAGAGTAAAGAGGAAACTCCTTCTATTTTCCAAACATTCAGGCTGGGCTTCACTCAGCCTGCCTGACCTCTGAGAAAGACAGAGCTGTATGCTATTGAGCATGCTGACCACACAGAGACAGCACCCCAGGCATCCCAGCTCAGTGGGGTGCAACATAAGAAAACATTCAGGTCTGACACCTAAAAGATCAGAAAAATTAGGACACTGCCAACAATTTCACCCAAAGCAAACACAAACAAAACATTCCCTCCCCAAAGCAAGGAGGTTATTTCTTTTTAATTGCAGGGAGGTTTTTTCTTTTTTCCTAAAAAGGTTAAACATGAGAATTAAATAAAAATTTCCAGAATATACAGCCCTTGAAACCCACACATATTTTAGTATGATTAAGCTGTAACAGTATCATCATTACATTATCTGTGTAGTACCCAGTTCCAAGCACTTTATAACAGTTGAAACAGCAAACACAGTTAGTGACAACCAAATCACAACCAAGAGCCATACAGTGAAACATTTAAAGTCAAACTGACAGGTCAGACTCAGTACAGTGTTTGGATCATGTGCAAAAATTTATACCACCTCTTGTAGCAAGAAAAGTGGTTTCTTTCTCATGTTACTGCAAAGGACAATTAGTGATCAAAAAAGATAGTTCAGAACAAGACATGTGAGACACTGTGTAAGACAATGAGAGCAACTTCAAACAGAAAATTCTGCAACCAGTGTTGAGAAGCATGGCTCATCTGTCTTTAGCAGATATAACTAAAAAAATGCTCCAGGCTCTGTTTGGATTTAACTCCAAGACACCTAAATAAATAAAATTTTTAAAAGCCTCTTAAAAAAAGCAAAGAAAGAAAGCTTCCGAGATTGTAAGATCACTACTTTAACAAGAGTTAAAGCTTATACAGAACAATTCTCATTGCCATGTGAATTCTCCTATGTATATACAACAGCATTAACATGATTTTCTACATCATTTAAATGATGACTTTTTTTTGGATAGAAAATAGCACCCTCGTGTTCTGTAGTCTGATCGGCCTCCCATTAGAATCAATTATAGCCTGATGCTTTTTTGGGTATCCATCTAGCACCAAGCTACAATTTCTGAGTTGCCGCATTAGCACAAATAGAAAATTAACTAGAACTGGTGAGTGCCCATTAACATCTGCTAGCAGATGTTGGTGCTAGATACAAAAACATGCCCTAATTCCACAATAAGTAGGAATGGGATGTATTACTAGGAGGTAATGTTCTAAAATTGCAGTCATACTGAACATATCGTACACATTGTACTTCACCTAGGCAGTGAGTAGTTAAAAACAACATATGCATAGGCATGACTAATGTTCTTTACAAGGTCATAAACCGTGTTTTGTTCCATCTTTTAAATCTCAATGCCACAGAAGGTCTCTACAATCTATCACTCTACTTCCGCATACAAAAGTTGCCACTGAGCAAATTTATCAAGTCACTTCCATCCTTACAATTTGTAATGGTTATGTAAATACTGACCCCATCTCCAATTGCTAATTCCAGCTATTCAAAAATCAAGAAACCCTTATGTTAATGCAGAGCTGTTTATAGAACACCAAATCTCACAACAAACTGATGCATTAGTAGTAGAAAGAGCATGGATTGTGTACAAATAAGATAAATCATCATCCCGAGGCTCAGGGTACCATTTACCTTTGCAGTGTTACATACAGGAGGGAAGAGGAGGGAAGTGTGAATCAGTACTTCCTGAAATCCCCCAGAAAAATGCAAATATTTCTTTGGCTTCTAAAGATGATGGGTGCTGTGATTGTAGCACCATTTTTCCTGTCTTTGTTTATGTTTGTGTAAACATCACTGGGGCAGCCAGAAATCCTGACAGTCACTGGTCAACACAGGTGCAAGCCATTTCCATCATTGCTATTTTAACACCCATGTTTCTGCTCTTTACACTAATTTTCCTGAACACAACTGGAAAAAGGGTTATTTCTCCAACACTGATCTCTAAATAGAGCATCGGTAAGCAACAATTCCCTGATTTGTCCCACTGCATTATTTTCTCCTCCACTCTAAGCAGAATCAGAAGAGCTACAAATACATTTTTGACACCCCCATGTGTGATTCTTCCCTTTACCACTGTCACACAGATGTGCCTCACTGCACACGGGCAGGATGGAGAGCTGGTGAGTCACGCCAGCAGAAGAGACCCTCTGTAAGAACGTGTAGGATGGAGAAGGTCGCTACCAGCAGGACTGACTTGTATTCACAGAGGAAAATATAAAGTCAATCCCTCTCTATCTGGGGCAACACGGCAACCCAGTGATGAACTGTGTTTGCATATTTTGGGATTCATTACAGACACAACACCAACAACAGCAAGCACCCTCCCCGCAGTGGCAGGATGCATGCACCCAAGAGGGCTTGCAGCTGTTGCCACAAGCTAACACAGCTTACCCCATGACAGTGTCTCTGGCCCAGCACAGGCACTCCAGCTGCACAGGCCCAGCCAGGTTACAGCAGGGAATGTCTGCTTTGATGCAGATCAGTCATTGGCCTATACAGTCCTGCTGAGCTGTGGACAGCTTGCATCTTCATACCCACATATACAGCACATCTGCATCAGGACAACCCACCTATCCACAGGGATTTGCTGTGCCACAGCCACGTGATAATTGCAGCTTATTTATGGTATGTTTATTACATGTATCTGTAGAGAGGAAAAGGCCCACAGCAAATCCAAACAGCCATTACTTCAGCAGTTATTATACACACACATTATGTTGCAGAAAATTGAATTTTACCACAGTACAGAGATATGCTTCTTAATAAAACATCAAGCAGTCATATGCATCTCAATAGTGCGTATTCCATGTAGCAGTCCCTTCACACTACAATTAGCTATGAAGTATCCTTTAATTGCTCTCTTTGAAAGATGGCTCCCCCTGCTTTGTTTCAAATAAGAAAAAGAAAGCAATTAAAATCTTTAATGAGTGCCTGCTGCCTGCCCCTTAATTCATGGGCATTCTAATGTTCAACTTGTGTCTTTTCAAAAGAGACATAATTGCCAGATCCACTGCAACCCATCTATACAGAACTGCAGCATGTTCTACAGTGTACTGTAATAATGTAATTGGTGTGACTCAATACTAACATTAAGAGAGGAAAAACAAATGCTATGTGTGTAAGACTGACAACAAGGCTTTAAAATCATGCAGTTGATGCTTCTGCTAAGAGATGGGAAATACTCAGCCCACATCCTTTGGGTCTTCATTCAGGCTGCTTTGCCTGTACTGCCAACAAAATGAATGAACTCCTTGCAGTGGCATAGACTCATTCAGATGTAAAAGGCTGCTGAATTCCCATCTTACATTACTGATGATCTCTACGCAGCACTTGAAGACACAAAGAAAATGCTCGAGGTTGACCACAAGGCTGTTGTGAGAACGGGAAGCAGGCAGAACAAGGAGGAAATACTAAACCCCAACCACTCCCACATCTGCTCAGACTTAGATACCACAACTTGCTCGATTTCAGAGCAGCAGCTCAGAGAATGAAAACTTACTGCCTGTACGAACCGCGTGGCATCTGTCTCATTTCTGGTAGGCAACAGCCTGTAGATTAAAAGATCACATTAACTGTCTCAGCTAAAAAGCCCATAAATACAAAGAGGCTGGAAGGCTGAGTTTCTCACCCACAGCACAAACACAGCAGAGCATGGTAAAGGACTTGGTTTGTATGAGTAGCAACTTCAATTAAAATAAGTAACTCCATTTCTATCAAGGAGGCACAACACAGCCATAAAGACAAAGCAAGCAAGGAACAAACAGAGCAGGCAATCCTGTCCCCAGTTTTTTCCTTCATCTGCTATAGTCAAAGATCCTCAAAGAAATACATGACTGCTGTTGCATCACTGGGCTTGGAACCATAATAAAAAAAAGAAGGAAAGGAAAGAAAGGTTCCATAAAGGCAATAAGTTTTTCCTCTTTCAGTTGTGGGATGCTATTATTTTATAAAGTAAGGAACTGCAGAGCTAATATATTTTAATTGTTTCTGTGTTTAAATACAAATGTGTTGAAACTCACTCCTTTAAAGGCATGCTGAGAACCATGAGATTGCTCTCACTAGCAAAAAGAACAGGACAAGTCCCAATATCTTACTTCCCTCCTCACCATTTGCTCTGCGTTCTCAGGCTTTCCAAGGTCAAATAGCCTTTAGGGATTCAAATCAGAGGTAAGATGGGGATGACATTTCTGATCTTTGTTACACAGGAACAGAATTTATCAGTTTTGGACACAAGGAGCTTCATTTCCAGTATGACTGCAGTGAACACAGAATCAAAAAAATTAAAAAAAAAGTCACATTATTTGGTATGTTTGGTGGACCACACCAGCCAGAATCCCTAGCTGTAAGAGACAGCATTGCCCAGGCCCAAATAAAGGATTCAAGACTGTATTTTAGACCTCTGATTCAAGAAGGGAAGATTTCTAAATACAAATCAAGAACTTATTTTGGTTTTGTTTTCTTTTTTAAACTTAAAAAATACACACTAAAAGGAATAGAAAGCGTTCCATTCCATGTTCTGAGAAACTTCAAGCTGATCTTAAGGGGCAGCACAACCAACAACACTTCTGAGAACAGACACTGAAACAAACAGAACGGTGGTTAAGAATCAGTACTGCCAAACCTCCCCTGCTGCCTCCAGCAGCACAACAGCCCCAGTGTGCTGACAGGACCAGCAGAACCAGCACCTCTCCCACCCACCATGGGGGCAAGGAACCATGTGCAGCTCTGGCATGCACTCAGCCCTCCCAGAGACAGTGCCGTTGGGTTTGATGGGTTAAACACAGGCAGAAATGGGGCTGGCAGTTTAAAAATAGGATGGCCCGTTTTTCCAGTGCATAACTAGAACCCATCATTCTAATGCAGCCTGAGCTTGTGAGAGCCAGCAGAAGCTGGCCTCCTCCCAGGTTAGAGGGAGTGCATTTTTCTCCTCTCGCAAACAGCCCATCCATCCAAACCATTGCTCAGGCTGTGCATAAGGAATGAGAACCTAGCCACAAGGCCTCCAACGCCCCTACAGACAGCCCTGACTGTGGTACTCTTGAGGATACCCGATTTGTTTCACCAGATTCCTCCACGAGAGCTCCACAGGCAGCCATGGCAGCTAAATAATAGCTGGCACAAAGGATGAGCATGTGCCAAACCCAATAACTGGATGCTTTTCATTGTTTACTGAGATGTCTTTGCTTGGGGAAACAGGTTCCTGTTATCAAAAGAACAGATAGAATACAGGAGGCAACTAAGAAAAGGGCCACGAGGAAAAAGCTTTTCCTGCAAGTGTTAAAACACATTCTGGAACATTTTTAAGGCTATGGAAGAGTCTACCACACTGCTAGATTTTTACATATTTAGGCTCTAAGTGAGCAAAACACTGAAGGAGCACTTTATTAACACTTTAGAAGATACTCTCATTTTATTCCAGCAGAATATGCAAGGCTACACCCTTCAAAAGCAATGGAAGTAGAGGCAAAGAAGCAAAAAGCACGGTGTCACAAGCTGAAACCCAGCACCACTAAGAGTCAGAGAAGGTTTTTTGGACAGTAGGATGAGGCTTACAACACCTTAAATGTATTTTCTTTCAGCCAATTTCTCACATATGTACACTGTGGTTCTCTAATGATCAACATTCTTGCACAGGACATGTCTTTGTTCCATGCCCCCTTCATGTGCTGACACATTTGCCTGTTCTCAGTCACTCCTTCCCACGTTGTCCCACTTAGCTCTTTTTGGAGTGACTAAAATCAGAAACGAGTAGGTGCAACAGCCCTTGGTGTTACAGTCCAGCAAAAGAATGATAGTGACATGGCTGCTCTTTTTTCCTTCTGATTTGTAAAGTGACAAAAGTAGTGTTCTGGTGATTTTTGCTCTGATAGAGCAATCAAAGTGTCAGAGAAGCTGGATAGCTCCAAACAGGTTAACTTCAGTGTACAACTTCTGTTTAATTTTAAGAGGTTCTTAACGGTAAAACTGTAAAACCAAAACAACAACCAATCCAGCCAATATGTAGGATTACCAATCATGTTGCTTACAGGCTCACAGAACCATATCATTATCACTTGCCACGAATACTCCCTGCAGGAAGGAATGTGTTTTATTTGGTTGTTAACATTATATCGCAAGGGAGACCTTGAATGGAAATCTTATTCTCGTTAACTTATTTTTTGTAAGCTTCAGCAAATTCAAAACATAAAAATAAATAAACAAATAAATAAATCAAACCCAACACATCTCCAGACAAACCTGTACACGAGAAAATTCACTAGCTTACAACAAAACAGTGTAATGGAAAAGACACCTCATTATATAATGAATTAAGCAAAATTTCTTCTTCCACAGCAGTAGAAACAATAAACTAAGCAGTTAAAATGATAAGCCAATGGCAAGCCTACTGTTAACTCAAGAGGAAGGTGGATACTCAGATGTTCTATTCCCCAAAAACAGTCTGTTATCATTCCTGTGCTGCTCTACCACAGACCTTTGTTTATTTAAGGGCTTTTTGTGCAGCAGATCAAAATGCTTTGCATCTATCTCCAGACAGTTCCTATAAGACAGCACTTAAATACAAGCATACTTATTTAATCTTGAAGTCAGCACAGCAATCCAGACTCTATCAACAGTATTTTCATACTGCTTCATCCATAACAGTTATAAGATCAGTTCATCATTTTGCATACTACTGGATAACACAGAGATAACCTGTATTCCCCTCAGCAGAACAAGACTATAGTGCTCAAGAGCCCATATGATTGCTCAACTGCAAGCCCAGCCCTAGCGATGGCTGCAGCAGTCAGTATTATTGCTGCTCCAAATCCTCCTCCTACATGGATCAGCCCAGACAAGCCACACTGACACGAGCTCTTCTGATTATAACAGAAGTGTACCACTGCACTTGGCATGCTACAAGACCCAGGTCCAGCCGTTTCTATGTTAATTGCAAAAAGCCCTTCCTAACTGCAGAAAAAGCCCTTGAAAAAGTAAAGCAGAGGCACTGTAGAGAAACTGCATGCAGCTATGCTGAACACAGGCATTTCCTTTTCTTGATAATTCTGCAAATCCTTCACTGAAGTTTCACTTAATAGAAGTGATATCACCAGTAAAGGAAGAAATGGCATTTCCTGTTAATATAGTAGAGTCCTCATTTCTCTTTATTTAGGGAAGATTCTGTACACAAAATCAACCAGAAGACTTGACATGGAAATTCTAGATATTCTTTTTGAGCTATCAATATTACAAACTCCTTTTTTGCTTACCATGGATTCACTGATTAAGAGGAGAAGCAGAGCCTCTTCTACGTTGTCCTGAGGGCAGTAAACACTGAAAGACAGAACACATTTTTCTGAAGAAGGTCAAGAATTATCCTATCAGCCTCCCCTTCTCATTTCGCAAGAGGAGCAGTAACTTGAAACATCTCATACATAATTCATTTGTTAGGTAATACCTTCTTTTGCAGGTTTACACAATTAAAAGCTCTGAAACATATCCAAGATGAGCTATTTCGAACCATAAATAGATTATTTCCACTTCTCAGCAAAGACAGCTATTTGGTTGGATTTTCTACCTTCATGTGGAACAAAATCAAATACTCTAGGTTTAATGCTTTATTTTTCCAGCAGGCTTTTTGATAAGAAGTCAAAAACAAGAACTCCCAAAGCTACTACATCAATCAGTCACATAATTAGCAATACTGTAGTGCGTTCAAGCATCCTCTCTTCCTTCTGTCAATAATCCAAAATTAAAAAATGCTTACTTCTCTTCTGTGTATAGCTCAGGCTTCCGACAAAGCAGATTGCTAATGTAAGACTGATCTTCCTTGCTCATGAACTCAGGGAGAGGATCAGATAAAGGGCTCCAGTAACAGTCTTCACTCAAGGAATGGAGAAGCACTTGGCCTAGCTGTTTGGCCGCAGTCTAGAGATCAGTAAACAGAGAAAGATGCATTAGTGAAGCCTTCACACATACCCCACACACCTAACAACCATACACATATCACAAAGGCCTAACAACAAGGGACAAGTTAGAGAATGAAGACAACTGACTGCCACACAGACTGCTGAGAGTCTCACAAATGTAATTATGTTTGAGTATAATGGTACTCCAATGCTTTTCCAGCACCAAGATTTTGTGAGCGAGACTCAGCCCAGAGGTTTAAGAGCAAGCATTCAGCTGTTGGTGTAAATGCAGCTCTTTATAGCCTCATCTCAGTATTATTTGTCCCTCTCTTTTTTTGTTGATGTAATAGTGGCAAGAAGAGAAAAGATCAGGAACTTTACATCGAGACTGCAATGTCACATGCCCTCGTTTGACCATTGAGTGTCCTCAAATACTTGCCTTCTAGTTCATATCTATTAGCTGTCAAGTTGAGCCCAAAAGGCAGCCAGCTAACTCGACTTTGTGAAACTGTCTTTGGCATTTGTCTCTGTTTAGACTCATCCAATAAACCCCTAATTATTTTTTTTCCCCAGTGTAAATAGATAAGCATGCTAACAAGTGCAGAAATCAAAACAAGGGGTATCTTCTGGGAATTCTCAGTAGCATGGTGCTCTACACCACAGCAAACACAGCACAGAACTGAGGTAGACTGAAACTTCAGCCCTCCTCTCCTAACACCAGTAAACATTTTTTAACTTTTCTTTGACTGCTGCATATTTATTTTCTATGCTATTTATGTGCTATGACATGGTATGAGCCTGCCAAAAGTCATTCTCTTTTAAATACCAGAGTAAGTATGATTGATAAACTGAAACATTACTCCACTTGAGCTGTTGTATCTGTAGGATTAAATAAATCACCCTGAGTTTAAAGAAAATCCATGTGATCAGATTCAGAAAAATAACTTATTTTGATGCAAGATTCTTTATTTTCATCTGCCTCACCACACATGAAATCTGAGTTAGTCTAAAATGCAGCCACACTAGCACACGCTGTCCTTTCAACATCAGATAAAGACAGGTTTCACAGCTGTATCTAGCAAATAGCAAACTGATTTGGATGTACGGCAGTGCCTTAAAGAAATATTGTCACACACAACTCCCTGGAAACCCTGAGACCTTCCCCACACTCCTACTGACAACCTACAGAAAGCCTTCTGTTTCTAACTAAGCTTTTCTATGCTTTTTATAGCAAGCAACCACAGGCAAAATGGCTGAGGGCACTGCAACATTAGCCAGTACCATTTTTTGTCTCAGTGTGTAATTATTTAGTCAGTTTTACCCCAAGGAGCCAACTCTCCTGTATTTTTTCCTACAGCCTTAGAATGGAGGGAAGAGTATTATGCCAGCAACAGAAAGATCTTTACTGTTTCACACAAAAGAAGCAGTACAGTTTGTGATAAGCCTTTCAAAAGGAAAGAACCACATACTTGCATTTTCTTTGATTTTAACATACAGTACAGTAGCTGTGTAAATTAGCTTCACTCCTGTTTTGAATAAGACCAAACAAACCAGAACAGGCCAAGACTGTGATTTATGTTATTACTGCCTTTGGCTAAAAAAAGCATCATTATGCTTAAAGAACACTGTGATCCCACAAATTAGGAAAAAGAAAATTGTGTTTCATTTTCATGCATGAAAAATTTGTTTAATTAAGCACATTCTTCCCTTTGCCCTCTTGACAGCTCTTCAAAACTAAACAAGAAAATGAAAACACAACTTCCAGTAAAATGCAAATCCCAGGAAAAACTACTGGATGGACATCTTCAAATTTCCCCTTAAGGAATAACATTCTTCCCCAAGGGTGTTGTATAGCTCTCTGCCGTTGCATTGGGACAGGAGCAGTTGAGTATCACATTCTGTCACGGTATAAGAACAGCAGATGGTTACGTTCATTTCAGCAAAGCAATAAAGCAGATGAGCAAAAAAAAATCCCCTGAGTCCTGATCTCACTCTGGGAAAGGATGTGACCATTTGAGCGTGACAATTAAGTCACCTTTTCTAATTCCCTGCACCAACTTTGGTGTGTGCATCTGCATTCTTGACTATGCAGGGAAGGTGATCTGAAGGCAACCAGAAGATACATTTCTAGAACCAAAAGTTCCAAAATAGACAAATGTGAGAAACCTAAGCAAAAATGCCCTCAGGATACCCTTTCTGTCTGGGGTTTCATTTCAACTCTGCATTTGTATGTGAAGACGACACACGTAGATCAGCCCCATTCACTGGAACCCAGTGCTCCCCATCTTCAAAATGTTAAGCAAAACACAGAGAAAGCTGAACAAAACACAAAACAAGTTTAGCCATATTAGTGCAATGCTTCTAAGGCTGCAAACTTCTCATTCACATTCAGGACTGCTATTCTCCATGCTGTTGATTTCATCACATCCTGAGTAACTTCATGACAAAATTTCTTAAAGTGGAGGTAGGAAAGAACCATCTAAGTTAAACTACCCAATTAATGAGGCACACAACTTTCTCAACAATTTCTTTATCAGAGGTACTCAGGATTTACAAGACATGGAACAACAACACAAAAAATAACACTCGCTCTGCACTACATTGTATCGAAGCGAGTTTTATATGAGGAACACAGAAGCACTTTAGTCTAAAAAAAGCGCTGTTTATTTGTTGCAAAAGCTAGAAGTACTTAATGCTGCTACATGCAAATCTGAAAAGTTGTGCATGCACGCATTGACAAAAGAGACAAAGAAAACAAGGGACAGCACTGTCAAACTAAATTCATTCCTATTCCTATTTAAACCACAGTCAAAAAAAGTACTGCAAGGGGAAAAAAAAGAAAAAGGAGAGAGTGAGAGAAAAGTAACCCATATGTCCAGACCTGAGGGCTCAGAGGTTTAGATTAGATAACACTTTGAAGTGCATCACTACAAATATCACTCCCAGAAGTATTAAAACAAACAAAAAACTCCAAGCAGCCAAGTGAAGAAAATTTTTTGTCCTACTGCAATGGTTAAGAAACAGAATTCCTTGCACAGCACATTACACCCACCTTCCCTTCTCCCGTTCATTCCCCTTACCATTTTGAAGGTCTGAGTAGCTTTTGTTTCCACAGTCCGTAATACTTCTCGCAGACTCCTCATTCCCTTCACAATATCGCTAAGGAGAAGGCAGAAAAAAAAACACCATGAAACAAAAAGCAAATGCAAACCAGCAATGAATGAAAGGAAATATTTTGATGGTGCACCCAAAGGTGGGCAACAAACTTGACAATCACAGAAGCCAAGAAAGGAACCCCTCACACCAAGTGTGCGGCACTGAGACGAGTCACTCTGAGGCAGAGGACAATGGCACCAAGTGAGGCAGTGACTGTAGCATGCCTGCTCCAGATGGCTTCCTCAGAGAAGATCACATTCGCATTTGAGTAACAGAGGGCACATTTGGAAGCTTTTCATAGTTCGTATTTATAAAGCGGATGCTGCTTCTTAAAAGCATCCACATCTCCTCTTCACACACTCAGACTGGACTGGTATGAATTATACTGAGCTTACATGATTTAAACGACGATGACTTTCAGGTGGTACTTAAGCATCTTGTGTCTGGTAGTCAAGACACATAATGAAATTACAGTAGTTTAAAGAGTTTATTGTCCAGTAGCTAAGTTGAGTAGCTGACTGCAAGCACAGCTTAACCTCCAGTGAAAGAGGGCTAGGCTGGAAAAAAAAAAAAAAATCTTCACATTACTATGCATACACCATTAGCAATTAAACCAGCCTAGTCGCCAAATGATATCTTAACCATGTGCCTGAGTGCTGAAAGAGATGGAGAGAGGAACAGTTAAACACTGGACATATCAGCACCTGAAGCTTGTAAGCTCCTCCAGGTTAAGAACATGGCCTTACCACCACAGTAACAAAACAGCTTAGCTCACTTTCACTGAAAGCTGGTAGCTATACAAACACAAGCCAACAGAAAAGGAGCAATGCTGCCCTGAATTAGACATTCAGACAGCGGTAGTTCTGGTATATTAAATTGCCACTTCAACTTATTCCAGGAAAATCTTCTGTGCAGGCAGCATCTTGGTTTTGTTAAAAAGCCACACACCATAACAACCACCTCTGTGAATCAGTTTAAATTTTGAAGGTAATTACACAGATCGCATTTCATGCACTGCAAATCTTCTTGTGCTCTAAAATCCATGGTAAACATTTGAAGAAACATCGCAAAATATTTTCTGGGAAAAAAATAAATTAAGTTGATGCTGTTTGTCTTAAGACTTGGCTACTTGAAATGCCACCCTAAGGCCTACAGTCGTCAAGTCACACAACACAAATGTGTGTGGCCTTCCTGTCAACCAAGTTTAATCTTCACGTTTTAAACTCAGAGAAAAGACTTCTAAAAACCATCCAGTTGAGGGCAATCTACAGACATGCAAAGAGACAAGATTAAAAAATAATGCAAGTTTTACCAGATGCCATCTCTTCTTTTTTCTCTTTCCACTCTCCCCTAAGTAAAAGATGTTCTCAGCTTCGGATGGAAAACTTCCTTGAGGAAGTTTTTGTAAGCTGGACGTTAAAGCTTCAGCAAATGTTCCAAACAAAGAGCCAAGGTACCTGGTGCATTTTGTGGGTTCGGGGAATACTCACACATACATGCACTTCTGAATCTTAAACTAAGGAAAGCAATTAGATACGTGGTGATGTTCACACACAAGCAGTCACACCAAAGCCAACAGAATCATTCACAGGCTATTTTATGCTGAAGAGTCAAAAAGACATTTCCCCAGTTGAACAGAAAGCACCTGGTCCCCTCAGTTACTTAAAAAACATGGGCCATTCCTGTGCTTCCTTGGGCTCCTTAAGAGGCTCAGAAGAAGAAAAAGGCTGTACATGACATTTCCATGACATTTTCAAGAATGCATACGTTTAGATTTCTTGTTATGATAATGGTATTTGTCTTAAAAGCATCAATGAATTCCATTCACTAGTAACAGAAAGAAGATTAGTGATCATTTACAAAGCCAATTAATTCCGCATTTGGCTTTTAGTTAGAGACTGAAAACCTAGAGAATGTGCTAAAAAACAGACAGTTTTCCTCAGAACATTACAGAATTGTTTAACTTCCAGCTTTTAGACAAGGCCACAAACAATGTTGATGCCTCACAGGAGGACCATCCTGTTCTGAACTGATGGGGAAAGGAAGAGTAAAGAATATGAACCTGAGGTAAATGAAGGAAAAAATGGGAAGCTCTGGCCCTTCCACAGATCTTTGGGGCTGAACACAGACCACAAGACAAACACCAAAAACATCTTCACAGGAGTAGCAGCACATGGCAGACAGCTGCAAGAGGCAGCCTGCACCTACCACGGCCAGACAGGGACATGGTGGTCAGCCTCTCTGAGAACACCCACTCCAAGCTCTTAACTCCGAAACATACAAAGCATGTGACAGCAATACCAGTTCTACAGGTCTAAGGCTTTGCTTTTATGTTCTGAATGCTACTGAACATTATTGAGAAGTCACAAGAGACGGAGCACACCTGCCAGCAGCTGGCAAATCCACCTCACTGAGGGAGCTCCCCTTTGCATTCCAAGGCACTGGAAGGCCAAGAAGCACAGGCTTCACTTTAAGCATGAATACTACTGATAACAATGACCAACTTACAGCTCTGTTAACAGAAGCCTTTCACATACAAAGCATGCAAATGATGAGATTTTTGAAAATAGAACCTGAAGAATACAAAAAAGAAGAGTAGGTCTTTGAACAGCAGTAAGTATATGCAGACGAGTGGATGAGGATGTAATCATAGTCCTTGGCAATCCATTGCAAATCCACTTGATCTTGTCTAGATCAGGAACTAAAAAATCTCGAGCACCTCATGACTTCAACAGACTACCTGGAAATCCCAGGTACTGTTGGTTCGAATCAAGGCATCGTAAGTCAACATCAGATCATGGAAATAATGAGTTGAAAGATTCTGTAGGCTCCTACTGCACTGCTAAATTGCCATAGAAATTAAAAAAAAAAAAAAAAAAAAAAAAAAAGAGAGAAACCTGAAAGAAACAGCACCTGGCCATTAAATGAACTGCTGTGGTTTTAGCCACAAAGGTGGTAAGAGAGATATTTTAAAAGTCATGACGAAATGTGCTTTAGAATTCAAGTACAGCTAATTTAATAAAGAGGAACGCAGAAAATCATCAGTGTAAACAGCAACTGAGAGCACATTGAGTAATGACTCAGTCCAGCACAGAATGAAAATCTGTGCTTTTTGTTTTGTTTTTGCTGCTGTGGCTTTTTGTTCTCTATGGACTGTTTTTTTGGTTGTTTTTGCTTTGTTTTTTTGTTTGTTTGTTGTAGAAATACCCTCATTAATATAGGGTAATTACCAGATATGAATGGAAATAGTCATATCACTTTTATGTCACATTATTTAGTTAACACTACACAAAATTTTAAGGCAAGAAAATTAAGAAATACATTGTTTTCTGTGCAAAATCACTGGAAAAAAAAATACAGATAATGAGCCCAAGTGGACCCCAAAAGATCATGTTCTTATCCCCATTTAGTAACTGTGAAAATAGCCACTAACAAATGGAAGAGATTACCTGGAGATGGCTACATGGCAGTTTGCAGAGTCACTTGTCCAATGGAAAGCACACAAAAAGCGGCAATACCATGCCCACTATGAAGTGAAGCTCCTACATCTCTCCCAGCTTTCTAAGAATTCATACTCTCTCCTTAAACAGCAGCTCATGCACAGGCATAAAAAGTATTCAGAGGACTAGACCTCAGATTCTTATGAAAGATACAAGACAACTACAACAAATCACTTTAGTGTTTCCCAATGTCAACCTGTCAAACTAGCTAGACTCAAAAAAAACACCAAAAAAAAACAAACAAAAAAACCACAGCCCCAAATCCCAAACTAACCAACTAACTAAAGAAAAAAAGCTTGGCAATTATCTAGGTCGGCTGCTCCAAAAGCAGTGTCTCATATTTATTCCCATGGAAACTACAACCAATACAAAGAACACAAAAGCACTACTTGATAAAGCATACTCTCAGCTCTTTTTTTTTTTTTTTTTTTTTTTTGGTCAGCAATGAGTAAGAGTCTGCATGCCACACTCATAAAAATCTGCAGCAGTGTCTGGACTCCATAAACATTCAGCAAGCATCGATGAAATGTCAGTGGGTACCATTTTTTCTGCATGGAGGAATTCATTGACGCAGTTTTGCTTCAGACACACTTCCATGTCAAACACCATTGTGTCAGACTGCCCTTCTGCTGCCATCTATCACACAGCAACAACATGTAATGGCAAAGCAGCAGGAAGGATCTACAGATACTGCTGTACCACCAACATTCACCTCTGAGATCATGAGCCAACATAATAAAATAAGAGGCATTAGTTTCAGAGCAGCCTTCATAGACTCATCTAGTAGGCAGTAAGACTCACTTGTGAATTAACAGCTGCAGTGTCCTAAGCTTCCTGTATTAGGTGCTAGACTGGGAGGACTGAAGAAGAGATAAATGACAAGCAAACCCACACAAATTCCTCAGAAAAAGATTAATATTCTGGCAAAAATTTTGTTTGATTGTACCGTAACACTAACACATACATGAAGTTACTCTTTCCAAGTGCCCTTGCAACAGAAGCCTGTAACATTCCAAAAAATGGAACTGAGGGCTCTGCAAAAATGACAGGAAAAGATAAAAAGAAAGAACTGCATAAGCTTTCCCTAGCAGGCAATTTCATCGGGGCTTTCCAAAGTATCTCAGGTCCCTAGCATGAGGGATCATAAGGAAATCTGATTTTTACTAAGCTCTTAATGGTTTTCTGAAAAGTAAGTATTATTTTCAGAAGCACATAGAGCTTCCAAAACCATCACTTCCTCTGGAACGCCCTGACGTTTTGATTTCCTTTGCCTTCGCTACTCCATGCATACTTCAAATACCATTAGAAGAGTCACACAGAAATAACTGTAACTGATGAATCCTATTTGCAACTGCAGCAGATGCACTTTCAGCAACACAGCATTTCTAAGTTAGCGTCCATTAAGAGGGAGAAGAATAGCCACAGCTGTAGGACCTGCTGACCCTCACAGCTTGCTCCTTAGCACCACGCACCTTTGTTTTGCATGGGTGCATGCGAGTGAAGAAGGTGCCTTCTTTTTAACCTGCACTGAAAGAGGAAAGGACATCTCTGCCTCCTGGATTATTTGCTCTCCAGAGCTGTCCCCTCAGAGAGCTGTACACAGGAAAGTCACATCAC
Source organism: Lagopus muta (assembly GCF_023343835.1). Lineage (NCBI taxonomy): Eukaryota > Metazoa > Chordata > Aves > Galliformes > Phasianidae > Lagopus > Lagopus muta. The sequence continues at coordinate 83,413,788 of NC_064434.1, forward strand.
AGTGTCCAAGAAAGGTCTGGGTTGGAAGGGAACATAAGGATCATTAAATTAAATGTTTTACTCAGTGAGTGGTGAGGGACTGGCACAGGATGCCCAGAGAAGCTGTGGGTGCCCTATCCTTGGAGGTGTCAAGGTCAGGTAGGATGGGCCCTGACCTAATCTGACATGCCGGGTGGCAATCCTGCCAATGACAGGGAGGTTGGATCTAGATGATCCTTAAGGTCGCATCCAACCCAGCCACTGTATGACTTTATGATCCCTGATCATGTTCCAAGAGGTTGCCAGCAGGAACAAAGCAGGACAGTACCATTCCTTTCCCGGATCATCTGCTGAGGGAGACACCAGCTCCCCTATAGTCCTGTTTTGTACACAGCTGCCCAGGGGAAGGGCATGGACCTCCCGGGACCTACGCACAAAATATCTGAAAAAGCCTCTTCCCTTCTCACCCTCCCACCCTTTTCCTTCACATATCCCAAAGCTGTTTATGCCCTCTTGTGGCAGAAACTGCACATTAATATACAAGCAGGGGGCACAGACACAAACAGGGGATTCCCACTTGTCTCATTTTCCTCCCTGTGGTCCTTTAATTTCACTGGCTTTTGCTTCTGATTTGCACTGCAAGAGGTGCAAAACGAACTGGGCTTTGTTCTTGTCACAGCCATGTCAGTTCCACGGCAGTAATGAGGCTGTTTTTTCATCATGAGACAGCTACAGAGAACATTTTGCTGCTATTGCAGCGATTCAGCATGTAATCAAAGTGGTGCTTAATTCACACATGTATTTTGATTCCCAACTGTTTTCCTGTAGAGTTGGGGTTTTTTTTTCTTTTTTAAAAGGCTGTCATTATAATAACGTGGAAAGAGAGCAACCAGGGCTCACAGTAATAGCTAAAACAACCCACTGGATATATTGAAGTGATAAAGATTTAATTTCAAATGTTGCTGAATAAATGAACATGAGCGAGTTTGTTATTCAAAAGGTGCCTAGAGGACATCAGTGCCATATGTTCTAAATGAGATTTTATTTTATTACATAGTTAATGAGTTTACTGGCAAGACCTGAGCTTTTTGTTTGCTACCAAAATGGCAAAGGGCCAGCAAAGCCCACTCTTTGAGCAACAGATGGTCAACCTCCATCTCTCATGGGAAAACCACACGTGTATCCTGTATCACTGGGACTACATCTTGCACCTGGAACCTTGTACTTCTTTACAAATAAACTTGCAGGCAGTTGGCTAAAGGGGTCATTTCACAACACCTGGTCTTTATGAATAAAGCCTTTGGGTTAAATAAGGCTTACCTCAAGGCACCCTGCATGGACATGCTATAGTAAGTACAACTGCACTGTACACAAACGCTTTTAACCCTGGCTACAAATAAAATAATAGAGAACATCAAGCATATTCAGTGATGCGTTTAAATCGTTACTGGGGAAAAAAAAAAGAAAAAAACAAACTGAACTGAAGCAGTCCTTCCTCCAACAACAGAAACAAAATTTGTTTGGTTTCTTTTTTATACAGAAGAATTTAAAACGATCTTTGCTGTGATTTTTTTTTCCCCTCATTTTCTTCTTTTCTGTCTCTCCATATTTCATTCAGAAAGAAAAAGGAGTAAAGAAAAGCAGAGAAAACATCTTTGGGTGTGAAGATTATAAAACCCACCAAAATGAAATACTTTCAAAGATGGTTTGCTTAAAAAAATTTACAAAACTTTGACCAATTATGTTCTACAGAACAGTGAGAAATTCATTATCTGATTCCTTAAGAACAAAAGTGATACTTTGCTGCAAACACAGGACTAGGGAAGGATGAACTCGTATAAGTATTGTTTACACATGATAAAAGGACATTCTCCCCACACAGCAATCTCTCCATCAGCTAAATAGATTTGAAGATACTGCCCGTTTTAGGGGTTGCTGTGCTCTCACCAATGGCCTTTGAAAGATGACGTTCTTTCTAGTTAAAGCACACAGATTCGGAGGTTTGATCAAGACATTCAAGAACTTCAATAACTAAAAGAAAACAACCCTTAAAACTTCACTGAGCTCTACACCAGGCCTTGGGGCTGAATATTCAAAAAGAACTCAGTAGTATTTACATTCCACACGCTCTCTATGGTCAGACTCCTCATCTCCACAGGGAACAGAGCTGAGTCAAGACAATAAAATAGTCGAACCCCACCCTACTTGTGAGTCTGGGCTTAGGATGAGAGGGAAAGGCAGATGGGAGGGGTAGGATATGAGAAAATTTGAAGCAAATCAACAGCAGCAAAAAAAAGTCACAACAGAACACATGAAGACATAAGTCTCATCCGTTCTGAGACAAAATATGCGGTATTTTTTATTATTTATCTATTTCTACTAACATCTGCATCCACCTACCCCTTTTTTAAATGAGTCACGTAGGCACTCTGTAGAGCTGCTTCCAGGAAGTAGGACAGTTCAAACTCAGAGTATGTTGTGTTGCTGCCCTTCATATTCCTTGAATGTGTGTTGTTTAAAGTCTGTGAGGAAAGAAACCAGTGGGATTACAGACACCTCTTTGAACTAGTCACTTCCCCACAAGATACCAAAAATAAAATGTTAGCTTCTGTCATCAGATTCCTCTTCAGGTTATTACTTAAAAACCTACCTTCATAAGGTATTCTATTCTATTCAAAAAACCTTCCAAAGACAACTTTAAAATAAACTATACAGTGACTTCTGTGAAATATTCCGTGTGCAATGTGAGCTTTGAAACCCAGCATCTGCTACTTTCCATTCTAATAAAACAGAAGGCTACATATCAATACCAAGGCCTTCAGAAGTACAACTCCGACCACCAGAGCCAGCATCTTGCATAGAAATAGAAACACAATGTTTAAGTGGGGATACCTAGCTTAACATGACAAATGTTTGTAAGGGTTAGTAACCTACAAGGAGTCTTGATGGCAGAATCGCAGCATTTCCTCTTTGAGTCTTCTTGCTTTGGCTTCCTTAGAAGCTCTACCTTCCAGATCAGCTAAGAGACAGCTTTCACTGCTAGAAATTGCACTGTGTATACACTCCAAAGTAGTATTTTATTTCCAGGAATGAAAAGGATCTATGGACTCTGAGTGAATCAGGAATCCTCCATCCTTCTGAGTCTAGACGATGAACAAATTATCATTCAAACTTTTTCCCTTCTTGGTGGACACAAGCTCTCAGTGCCTAGCACTGCAGGAAGTGGTCCTCTTGCAAGGAAAAGGCTACATTTCATTTTAAATAAAAAGGTAATTTAGCTTTTTCTTGCAAAGAAACAGACCAAACAATTTGTTAGCTGGCTACTTACTGAATTTTTGTGTGTGGTTTAAGCTTATTTTTCTTGTTTTAACACAACTGAAAACAAAACCAGCAGCCTTGCTGCTGAGAGGAGGATAAATATCTGGTCAGAAGGTCTAAGGCTGTAAAGAATAACAGATAATGTCCATTGCCTCACTGCTGCTCATGTCAAGCACAGTGTGTGGCAGAGGACAGAGCGTGAAAACTTAAGGTGTGTCCCTGTTAAATGCTGCTAGGCAAAGTTACAGAGATAGACATACCTAAGCATGTACCCAGCAAGGAACTGGCATGTACTACAGCTCAGCACAGAGCTCAGTACTCATCTTACTCAGCATCCTTAGCCAACATCAGGTTGAGCAGTTACTTGTTATTGATCCAGGTTCCTCCACTTTTACCTGGAAATGGCAAAGCTTTGGCAGCTAAGGTGCTATGATCAAGCCAAAAGGTAACTTCTAGCTTGTTAGGGATCTCAATATCCAGTACTGTGTATCATACAAATGGCAGATACATTAAATGTCTAGGGCTCCTCCATGGTAGCAGTTGCTCCATAAAGTCTGTAATCCTTCTTAGTAAGAGCTGAACTTGAGATAAGGATCTGAGCATACCAAATATTCAGTACTTTACTGCAGGCAAAACTGGTTTCTACATTTTCAAAAGAAACTGGCAGAGACCAGACAAACAGCTGTTTTGCAACTGCTTATACTAAAAAACTCAGCCTGCAGAAATGCTAAGACACCTGGCTCCTTCAGACTTGTTCTCATTCACTTCATTATCTATAATTGCTTGACGTTTTCACCACCACTCCGCAGCCAAAATTCCTGGATGTTCTACTCAAGTCACCAGGCAACACCCTGAGCACATTTCTTACCTTTTCTAGCTCCTGCAGGTACACTTGAGCAATGACACACGCAGTTTCAAAGCAAGTCATGACTTCTTCCTCCCTTTCACACAGGCGAGCACGTGAGGCTATTGAGTTGGTTGAGCGCTCCAGAGACAGACCTGTAAAATAGCAACACCTTCTTTAACTGGAGTCCACTAGGAGCAACACAGCCATGTTATACTTCCATTTACTGTCTGACCGCAACGTTTTTCCATATGTAGATTTCCCCATAGTTTTAGTGGCTTTTAGGAAAAAATCCCAAGAAAACAAAATTCTTACACATGCAAGGCATTTTTGTCATGCTGCTCTAACATGGTACCACTGCATGCTTCTACAGCACCTTTCAAACATTTTATGAAGAAAGGACACACAAATCCTCTGCCAGGGAAGAGCAAGTAGAGAAATTATGGCCTATATTTCCAAAGATGGCTATAGATTTTGGGTGATTCAATATAAATGCTATTTCAGAAACAACCTAGCAACGGATGTGAGAATTTCTGAGCATCCACCATTCCAAGTGAAGCTTTCAATAGCTGCAGTTTTAAGGAAGAAACTTGGAGAAAGACAACAATACAGAACTGGAAGACCTGAAGCCTTTTGTGGAAAATCTAAGCACTCGCAAATTGCACATGGACACACTGAGAGTTCTTGGAAAAGCACAAGAAAACTACAAAGTCACCCTCTATTCCAAAGAGAAGAAAAAAAACCCAACCCACATTTGTTTTTTGTACCATAGAAACATTACCATTAGGTCCTTTAACAATCATACAGCACATAAAAAGAGACCCATAGCTGCTGTCCCTACACAAAAATCCCTTATTATCCAGTCCTTGCCTGACCTCCCACTGCTATATCCTTTATTTCCCTAAATCCCTTTGGAGAGGCTATATATATGCAGACTGATTTTATTCTCATCTATATAGATTCTTATCCCCCACAATGCTGCTTGGAAACCTGGGTCTTTTACATCAAACAACTGCATAGATGCCCAGTAGTCCACACAGGTTACAGATTGTTTAGTATGCATTTCCCAGAAAATTTTGTATATAACAACACTCCAATACTAATGAAAAGCTTGTAAGATGTAATACAAAATCCTAGCCTTCCTGACACAGGTCAAAAGGATGAGCTGTTTGGACAGGCTCTCCAGGGAAGCAATGAGGACCCACCATAGCATATGCCAAAAGAATTTGCCCCATGTGAAGAGCTGCAGCTCAAACCAGGAACCACACCTTTCTTGTACATAATCCAGGGCACCCCACAGAGCTCACCTTAGGACTCCATGGCAAAGGGGAGCCAGGCTACTCCTTGATGAACAATGTGTAGAAGCACTCATTCTAGAGGAGTCTGAGACTCCTAGACGTTCTTAGCTTTGTTTATTTTTCACATTCAAAGTTTCTATTTTGTCCCCTTGGTAACTGTGCTAGGAGTTTCCCTGCCTCAAGCTCTGCCTTTGAGGCAAACACGAGCAGTTACTTCAGTGGAAGAAGCCCCACATAGAATCATAGAGTCACTCAGGTTGGAAAAGACCTTAAAGATCATCGAGTCCAACCACGACCTAACCATGCTACCCTAACCAACAACCCTCCGCTAAATCATGTCCCTGAGCATCCAAATGGTTTTTAAACACATCCAGGGATGGTGATTCAACTGCCTCCCCTGGGAGCCCATTCCAGTGCTTAACAACCCTTTCTGTAGAGAAGTGTTTCCTGATATCCAACGTAAACTCCTGGCACAATTTGAGGCCATTTCCCCTCGTCCTGTCACCAATGAGAAGAGACCAACCCTGCTCTCACTGTGAGCACCTCTCAGATGTTGGAAGAGAGCAACAAGGTCTCCTCTCAGCCTCCTTTTCCCCAGACTGATCAGCCCCAGTTCCTTCAGCCTCTCCTCATAGGGCATATTCTCCAAGTCCTTCACCAGCCTTGTTGCCCTTCTTTGGACCTGCTCCAGCACCTCAATGTCCTTTTAGGGAGTGGCTCCCCACTGCCCTGTCCCAGATCAAAGATCCATGGCACATCCCCCAGGATCCATCAAGGAGAAGCACATGTGAGTATCCTGCACCCTTGAAAATCCTGGGGACAATTATCTTGCTGCTTATCACTAACAACCATTCTGTGTTGCCTCCTTTCTACTGACATCCATCTTGCATAGGAGAAAATCCAACAGATTTTGTCCTCCAATCCACTTTTAAAGCCTCTGGCTTTATGTCAAGATTTTTTCCGTACTATTTCAAAGTTTCTCTTCACTCTGTTTCTACATACTAAGAGGGAAAAAAGGATGTTAAGTCAATACTCAAGAGAAAACATCCAGTGGTAAAGCTACATCGACTTACAAATATTACTCTCAGATCTGACTCAACTCACCTCTGAATTTCGAGCCATCCACCTTAACCAAAAATAAAACCAACAAAGTGTTGCATTTCAGAGTCACCACTCTGATCAGGATGCTGCAAGAGCCACCCGAGCACCGTCTGTGTGGGGGCAGCAATCGTGGGAGATGTCACACACAGAACAGGCTGACAAAAACCATTTCCATACCGGCTGCCACACACTGCAAGGAGCAACTATCTTTAAGCTCTGATGTGGGGGAGGAAAGCAAGCAGCCTTTGCCAGCACCAAGCGACAACAAACAAACCACACAAACCACACGCACAGCCACACAAACAGAGGTGGAGCAGAACGAAGATGGGGATACCAACGTTTCCAAAAAGAATTCTTGCTACAGTAATCACAGAGCAATGTATAACATACTGAAAGGAGACAGTATGCTACACTGCACACATTTTTCCACTTGCAAAGGGCAAAAAGGAATGACCCACATGATGTGAAATTAGTCACAGCGCTTCCTGCTCATACTGTATGTGCTGACCTGATGCTATCAGAGCATAAGATTTTCTGCAGAATCTGAACCAGATTCACCACAGAAATACAAGAAAAATCAGAGCAGGCAGGCAGCAAATGCAGCAGACAAAGATGAAGGACAAATTTCCTACTCTGCAGCCGTCCATTCAGCTCTCACAGTGCAAAGTCCCAAGAATTACAGATTTGCTTGAGGTGCAGCTGCGTGTGGATAGCTCTGTTTAAATAGCCACCAGCCCCGACGGCACAAATTCCACTAACTATTCTCCATTCTCCAGTTATCAGCAAAGACAATCCTTTGCAGAATTCCATGCATTTTTAATTCAACTCAATTCCCCAGAAGACACAGGAGACCACTAAATGCGTGGTACGTGTCACACTGGACTTAGCAGAGCATAGCTCCTGCTGAGACTGAATTCACTTCTGGGCAAAGCATAAAGCTACATGCTTTCTGGATAGCTGGTTAAGGAATTTTTTAAAACCTGTTACTTTAAGACAACACCAACTTATAACTCACCTATACCACGATTTTTCTCATACAAATCAGATGCCCAGATTTAAGTAAACAAATATACACAAATACATATCACATAAACATTTTACATACAGAAGATACCATTTTCTAATGGATTTGGCTCAAGTTAAAGAAAGACCTTTCATAAAAAAAATAAACTCCTTCTACCTACTTTAGAGACAGCAGCTTTCTATGTATAGAAGCACTACTTTTCTTTCTTGAATAAAGGAAAGGCTTCCATCCACTTCCGTTATTTCTCCAAAAAATCATCTCTGGCTCTTTATCTCTCTAATTTTTGCTTGCTCTTCTGCCATTCTAAAGTAATTTGCATTTATGCCAGAAAAGAAACACACCATAAGGACATAAGAGTTGTCACAGACTGAAGAAATTCCTTCCTGAAGTTGAAATGCACTGCTTTCATTCATGAAAACCTGAGTGGGGACATTTTAGGAAGGTTTATTTCCAGCTTCATCTCATCCAGTCCTTCCCAAAGGAAGAAAACATGTCATGTAGTTCCTACGCTCTGAAGTGACGTTATGAAAAGAACTGGAAAACACACGTGCAAACTGACATAAGAGATCACAGCAAAATTCAGCTTGGATGGGGTCCTGGGAGGTTTATAGCCCGACTTGCTGCTTGAAGAATGGTCAGCACAGCCTCATCAGGGCTTTATCCAGGCAGGTCTTTAAGCCTCTGTGAATAGATGGAGACTGCACAGCTGCTAGGGAGAAGAGCAGGCTAAGGTAGCCTGCTTCTTCCAATTCATAAACTAGTTCCTCACATAGCAGTATTACTCCTACTAATTAGGAGGGATATATCAGCCTAATCACAGTTCTCATCATTTTCATTCTAACATAGGCTTCCATGTGGCCTGGTGTTATGTCTGCATCAAGCACATTGATAGGAACTCAAAAAAGACCTTAGGGTGGACTTGTAACTCTGTCAAAAGCATCAGTTCCAGCCTGCAACTCAAGACATACCTATGCTCACAGCCACACAGACAGGCTACCCCGGGCCAGAAGCCAGAGCTGCTAAGCTGAGGACATGCAGTGATGTTACTACAGGAACATAAATAATTTGTCCCAAGGTAAGCCAGGGTGTCAACCACAGCACAGCAGCTGCACACCCTCAGTCCCACAGCCCTTCCAGCACAGGATGTCTTCTGCTGGGCACCTGCAGCCACTTCAGCACAGTTCTAGCAAGTCAGCCCACGCCAAAACAAGACCAGCTCCTGAAACACATACACACACATGAACTAAAATTCAAAGATGCACCAAACACTCTTTCAAAGACAGCAGAATTAAAAGGGACAACCAAACCCTTGCAGAATTGGTATTATGGCCATCCTCCCCCGCTGTCAGCCAAGAGGCCAACTTTAGAGCACAGCTCTCAACCAAGCAATCACATTATGATGTCTTGGAAAGCATAAAGCCCAAACCTCAACAAGACAACGAAGCTGTCTGAATTGGCTTGACATAAGCAAGACCCAGCGTTATGTATTATTCCTGCCACAACTCACAGCAGCTTGAATAATTCACACCAGGGGTCTTGACTTATCTTCCCAGCAACTGGCCTATCAGTTTAATTGCATTTTCTTGCAATGCAAACACAAGTGGAGCAGGAAAGGCCTAGAAGCCCTGGATTTTAAATATATCCATATATTTATATTACATTTTGTGAAAGGGCAGGAGGAAAGAGGTTTTGTTTTGCAAGAATGCTGCACAAGCTTCTTGTGCTATTGCTTCAAATTACTGCCACACAAAAGTCTTGCATCTTACAGCAAGTGCAGAAAACTCATGACCTCAGCTGAAACCCTCCAAAGACATTTTAATCCACAACATGGAAAATGAAACAGGGAAATTGCCTCTGCAAGGCTGCTTAGCTGCACCAAAGCTGAACTCAACACCTACTCCCAGACATTCAACTTTTGGATGCAATAACCTAATCCTAACACTGTTACGCTCATTATGCACAGGAGAACATTATCTGCTTAGACTTGCACCTACAGCTCTAGCTGATCTCTAAAACCAGGAAACCTTCCTGATTGAGCACACGTGTAGCCAGGGGATGGCAAGCACTGCTGTGAGAAGCCACTTCAGTCACCTCCCCCTGGCCAGCTCCACATTGGCTCTGCACGCCTCCCTGCAACACAAAAATCAGCCACCTCAACCCAAGGACATCTGTTTTCCTGAGCATATCAAGATGTGACGCCTGCAGGCTGGTTGTTCTACAGCTTCACAGCAGATCTTTGAACCTGGACTTTAAACGACAACAAAGCAGTCTCCATCTTTTTGATCATACATCCTTATTCTCCTGAGCAAGCATTTCCAATAAGCACATTCATAAATAATACACAGACTTCTAAACTAATATAATGTGCATGTTATAAAACCTACTAAAATATAATTTGAAGAATGAGATAAAGGAAAACTACAAATATTTTTCAATTTCATTAACAGTACAAAATATTTTTTGCGTCATTAGAAAAACAGGAATTATATTTTTAGAGAGATCCATGTGATGGATTGTGGTTCTGCACTTTTTTTGGCAAAAAAAAAAATCTTTGGTTTACACTGATACAGTGATTGAAAGGTTTGGTTCTTGGGTTTAATTTCATACTCAGTTTTAATGGCTGCCATAGCTGACAAAGGCACGCAGACCCAAAGGGAAGTAGTGCACTGTAGGCTGCACCGACTACATTTCTTTTAATTTTACATTCACCTAGTATATTTCCCTCTTTCCTGTTGGTCATAAACAATGTTAACAATAAATGGGTTCAAAACCCACCAAAATTCACTATTTGGACAATTTTTAAATGGGTTAGAAGTTTGTGTATAGGTAAGAGTTTTTGTAGGTAGCATATTCAGCAACTGCAACAAAAAAAATAGTGACAATCAGATAATGATGGAAACATTTGCCAACATCTGCTGTAAAAACAGCTTCAGTTGCTTCCTCGTCATTAAAACATCACCTCTACCTTGAAAGGACAGCTAAAACATGTTGGGTTTTTGTTTTTTTTAAAAACATGCTCGGCAGCATGCTACTGACAGCCATCTGTCATCACAGAAAAGGTGAGCAAATTTGGAGCGCTCATCTTTTGTTAAACATTTTTAAGTTCAACAGCTCCTTTAAGCACTTCGTCCACAAGAAAACCAGTGAGGCTGTGAGTGAGAGATGCTCCTGCTCACTTCCTCCCCGCATCACAGAGTAGTGCAATCATTCTACTGTTCAAAGGTTTTGTGTTTACAGAACTACCAAACTGTTAACACCTTGGATCACTCTGTGCACCTCCTGGTTTCTCTTCTTTCTACAAAATCTTACACACAACTGATAACAAATTTCTTGTGATGCCACTTCTGCAGCCTTATCCTAGAAACCACTTTTTCATTAACAGCAAAGAGAGCTCCAAAAGCTGTTACACATGCATGTTATTTTTTTTTTCCAGAAACATTGCTTTTATTAAGGAAATCATTTACACCTTACAGTATATTCTCCAGTGTTTTTCCTTCAGTGGCTTGTTTGTAACACTTCTTCCTTCAAATCTCAAGCAAAGTATTTATTTGCTAACAAAGGAATACATTTTAGCTTGTGAAAGTATTGTCTTCCACGTATCATTTCAGCCATTTACCACAGCAGGAAGAACAAGTGCTCCCGCAACGGTATGCGGTTTGGCCTTTCTGCTATTGAGAAAGAAATCCTAAAAGAGGCTGCTAAAAATGTATTGTGAGATTCAGTTCAATTTTTTAGTTACTGAATTGAATGTTGCTGGACTTCAAGCATCACTGGTGTGACCTAATTACAAAGGTAAAAGCAAGGACTGCGGAATGTGACTAATGAAAGGCTCATACTAAGGGAAGTACACTTCAATATGCCCCTGGGGGTGTTCAAAGCCAGGTTGGATGGGGCCCCGGGCAGCCTGGTCTAGTATTAAACGGGGAAGTTGGTGGCCCTGCTTGTTGCAGAGATTGGAGATCTCATTGGAGATTCAGGATCCTTGAGGTCCCTTCCAACCCAGGCCACTCTGTGATTCTGCGATGTACTTTTGCAGCAGAAGAGGGAAAAAAAAGGGACTACAACTTAACAAAGCACCTGCATCTACAAAGCAGAGCTTTTGCCTACCAGACAGCTACCCTGATGTCAGCACAAATAAACTACATGCTCCCTGTCTAGTTGACATAATTGTAGGCAGTAGCTTTGAAGCATACATGAGGTACAGAACAAAGTCTCTTCCTCTGATGTGCATCAGCATTTAAAAGAGACAGTTTTTGTTAAGCAAAAGTGCAAACAAGCTCTGCAAACAAAATGCCTTATTCTCAGTTAGGCAGTTCTCAGCATCAGACTACACCACACTTTCCTGCATTAACCAGCAATGCCATCTGCAAGGCTGCCAGGCTCCAGAGCAGTGAATGGGGATCCCAGCTATGTCAAAATACGTTCAGATAACAGCTCTTCTGGTCTGAACTGGATTAGAGTAGAAAATGTTTAGAATCCCTCAAGTAAAAGCCTACAGTAAGCAGGCCACGCTGACAACTGTGCCATATTGATACCAAAATGAATTGGTGTAAGCAGGGAGGGAATTCACACCCTCAGGATTTCTCCCTGCCCCTTACAGCCTATCACCCATCTTTGCTCTATGGGTACATTACAGCAAGATGCCCTCCTGTCAGCCAGAAGCAGCAATGCAGGCGGGATGTACGTAAGGTGAGAGGCAGTGGTGGAAGGACAGAGGAAGAGCTGGATTCTCTCTTTGTACCACAGCAAAACTGTAAGTGTTCCTTACAGTCATAGGGCTAACAAACTGTAATGCAGGAATGGATCATCTTTATCTTGACACAGGCAATTACAACATGCTTTTACTTTAACTTATTACTGCTCAGAAAGGACAAGGAAAATGATTTATCTGAACATGGAAAAGTGTCATCACCCTTAATCCTCTTCTACATTTGTCTTACTTGTCAAGACAAGTCATATCCTTACACAGCAAAAAAAAGAGAGGATGTAGGAATCTTATGCTCTACAGAAAAGTTATTCTTGGACAACTTGAACTCTTATGATCAGCCAATGGAACAATACCAGGCACAGAAATACACAGTCATAAGGATAGATGTGATGGTTGTGGGTTTTTTTGGCATCAAATAGTCAGGACAGCATTCTAAATGCTAGTCTGGGAAAGGAGAATGTGACTTGCAAGCTTCTATGTCCTCAGAAAAAAGGACGAACTGAGAAAGTATACAATTAGCCTGCAACATGTTTGTAAACTGTCACCTGGACAAAACATGTTTCTAGCAAAAAGAAATTGGAAGTGTGAATTCACTTTGAAAGGAGGATAACAAAATAGATTATGACTCTGCAAAACTACACAGCATTTCTAAACTCAGCTTATCTGCCCTTGCAACTGTTTAAACTGCTGGTTTTTGAAATTACTTCAGTCACTGCTCCAGCACACTCACTAGTTTGGGTATTGCCATCTTATTCAACAAAGACCAAGTACATAGAAATGCCACACCACTAAAGTTAACTAGAAATTCAGGTTTTGGAAGGACTTTCCTTAGAAGTATGACTGAGTTAAGCCCACAACATGAACTATTTAATCATTTGAACAAAATTTATCTTCACAGCATGCAATGGGCAGCATTAAGTAAAAAAAGAAAGCAAACTGAAGTTAGAATTTGATGAAATGCTGAAATTAGTCTTGAAAATAAAGGCTCTCTTCCATGAGGCAAAGGAGAAAAAAAAAAAAAAAAAAAAAAATTAACTGAAAATATTTTCTTAAGCTATTTAATGAGCAAGAAAAAAGTAGATTTATCATTACTTAGCTTTGCAATAAGATATTTGTAAATGGACATTTTATTCTAGTTTCCAAACAAATGCAGCTGAATACAAATTTCACCTAGAGAATTAGTCGCGCTGTAGAAAACAGTATTAAAAAATAATGAATGACATGCAAATGTAAAGGACTTCCCTGAAGCATATGAACAAATAGGTGAAGTACCTTCTGATTAGGTAGAATGAAAGATGATGATAATACTACGGCTATGTTTAGTGGATGCAAACCCACATTTTTAATACTTCTCAAACCAACAAGAAATACGAAGAAGCAAAAAGGAAGTTTAAAATAGATGGTTCAAAAAAATGAGGCACAAACTGATCCATCCACAAGTCATGCTAAAACCAAGTTAGTTTTCAAATGATCTAAAAGTTCTATCTTTCTTTTTATTATTTCTTAAAAGATTTGTTTCTCTGCATACTTATGATACCACCATTGGTATCACCATTGTGATACCATCCACAGCACTGTTATAACCTGCAAGCAACCAGTTCCGGTTTTATAAATCTGAGATTGAGATTTTACATGGAGAGAAAGCAGAAAAATATCCTTTCAAGCAATACTGACCTCACCTTGGAAGTTTTAAAAGACACAACCTTACAAGAAACGTGAAAGTGTGAGACCAGTCCTAAAGGCAACTGAACAAACACAGAACTCTCAAAACCCACAGAGCTGATCTAAACCCAGAATCCCGGATGGATTTTTAAACTCTGGAAAAGCCCTCACATGCTGGGCTCAGAGCTCTGCTACCATCAGTCTAACTCACAGCTCCTGGGAAAGCTCCAAAGAACAGTGGCTGACTTGAAGCATGTGCATGGCTCAATCTAGAAGCAGTGGCATCGTGACCTTATGGTTCTGCAGAAAGGTCACATTACTGCTCTTCAACACCTTCAAATGGCTGAAGTAGGGTATAGGACAAAATACAGAATGTTCCAAGCCACGGGACTAAAAAAAAGTTCTTATATATGTGATTTGTGGTTGACTTGTAACAAAATACAAACTCCCCAAGGCTTCTCACAGTCACAACATTTAATTATCTTTTCCACATGTTTTTTTCTGAGATTTCAAAAACGCTGAGCTCCATATTGAAACCTTTTGATACAACAGGGCTCCTTCTCTAAGGTTTTCAAATATCTCACAGCCTTTAGAAATCAACGTAGCAGAGATTCACCTCAGCATTCCTTAGCCTCCCACAAGCACATCACCCCACAGCTTCCTTCCAGCCACCACCGCCAGGCCTTCACTCCATCTGCATCAGACACCGACTGAGGAGGCCATGAGTCAGCCCAGCACTGCCAGCTTCTGACTGTACAGATTCAGACCTGGTCTCTCACACTGAGCAATCTGATACTGCTGAAATTAGCAGTAAAGACACAAAAACCATTAAAGGATGGACAAAGGGAAACAAAGAGGTAGCGGGACTGTTAAAGCCCTACTTCCCAGGAAAGCAGCTAGAAACTATTTGCATTCTTATTTCACCACTGATTTGCATGCAGAGATTCAGATAGGAAGTCCATCGGTGGCCTGGCATCAGCCCTGCTGGATGCAAGGAGCTCCTCCCTATGGAGTGACTCACCCTACAGCAGCTCTGACACTGCACGTCCCATCTGAAGTGCTGCAGAAGTCTCCAGAACTGCCAGTCATGACAGAGCCAAGGGCCCACATGCCGATTAAGTCCTCCCCACGCCTTCATGACTCAGGTTGGCAACAGGCTGCAAAAAAAGGCTGGGCACCATGCAGCTCCCAAACAAAAGAGGCTTCAGACCTCTCGGTGCACCACCTCCCTGCACTCACACCAAGTACTTAGGAAACAAAAGAGGAGAGAGCACAATTCCATTGGGACTAATCCAAAAAGCGTTTAAAAAGAACAAAAAACAGCACAAGTATGCAATTCACATTACATCTTTTTCTTATTTTTAATATATATACACAAAACCTACCCTAGAATAGCTTAAAATGGCTCTGACACTACAGAAAAGGACTGAGTCAACAGACAAGTCAGCTATGGGAGATCTTTTTCCTACTTCCTTTTTTCAGTTTTGCCACTGACTCACAGCATGACAGAAAGCAACTCACTTCAGTTCTCCACAACTCCAAATTCCTATCTGAACAACCAACTTAATGAACTTCACTTGTCTACACAAAATTTATTTCAATGACACTCGCTGTAAAAAGCCAAATACCCGAAGCAGCAATATCACCAGGCAAGAAATTATTCCATTCACATTTCTGCAGAGATCAGTGATGTGTGCTAGGGAATGAAAACCTCCAAACACAAAAATATAGGAACATACAACCCTCATATAGCTACAAAAGCTAATTTATTTAGCCACAACTATTCCACAAATAAGGAATTTAGGTGAGCTTAAGTCCTGGCTAGAGATACTTTGCTTTGAAAAGGGTTAGGTTGTGACCAACTGTACCATAGTAGAGAGATCTATCCACTGGGAGCAGATGGGGATCACTGCAGTTTCCGCAGCAAGTGCTGCCAGAGGGAAAGCAAGCCAATGGTCTTACATTTACATGTGCAGTTTTGTAGTTCTGTCTGCATATCTCAAATGGGCAACACAAGTAACAAAACCACAGTGCATCCCAAAAGAATAAGAAGCAATACACAAGCAAGTTTTATTACTCAATATGGTTTCTTGCAACTGCTTGCATCAGCAATTACCTGCCATACTGTAAACCAAGTAGAGGTTTTAAGGTGGAATTAACCTCACAGAAGATGAGGAAGAAGGAGAGAGACACATACAGTCCAACCACCCATTAACTCACAACAGAGGTTAACAGTCATTGCTAAGAATCAAACTGTTGTTAGTGCTCCACTCAGTGCCCACAGGACTATGATGTGCTACTCCTCTCCCATCAATGCAGGGATTTGAGAGCAGGAGAAGCAGAAGCCATCAGCTTAGATACTGAAAGAATCTTAACTTCCGACATTTATCCTGCAATTTGTTGGTAACTCAAACCCTAGTAATCATAAACAATTTCAGGAGTTCATGTGTGAACTCCATTTGCGTGGAAGCCAACAGAGCAAGGCAAGCAAGGAAACTTTTCCTGCTCTTCAACTTCTACAGGTCAATTAGTAGGGCAGCAAATTTGTATCTCTTCTTACCATACCATCAAACAACCACCTACTACCATTCTTCAGAGGTCACTCAGATTTAGCTCAGCATCCAGCCTTCAGTATTGTGGAATTCAAAAGGTGCTCTAAGAAAGCAACCTCAGTTTCACTGTCTCATGTTTCATTTCTACCCCATACTGGATTTGCACAGATCCTCTTTCTCACTGTGTTTTAGTTTGTCTCCAACATTAAAATGGTTAAGTATCAGTGCCTCTGATTTGACTATTTTTCTTGTGATCCTTCCTGCACTATCCTTGAGAACAGTACTACCTACACAAAAAAAACAAGATGGCTTCATGTTTATATTAAGTGGTAACAAGCTCAGGTGTGTTACTGGGTGAACATGGGTATTCTGGCCCCTTCCTCCCATTACAAAAGATCAGAATGAAAAATTAAGCAGGAAATTGAAGTTCCTGAAATAAAGAGAAAATAAAGATAGGGTTCTGGCTTTTTTCGATTGTTGCATTAATGATCCCTGCAGAAATGTTATCAGTGATTCTCAAGAGTGACCTTACAGAAGGTTTCAGCTTGTATAAGCTAACAGTAATTCAACCAAAGGCATTATGGATCAACAGAATTTCTACACAGACACCAAATGAAAAAAAAAAAAAAGGAAGAAGTCCTTATACTAACATTTAAGTAAATTTTAAGTAATTCCAATTCATGTTCTGCTACTTAGCCTGCAGCTGTAGCTTGGGCACACACATTTTGAAAACAAAATTTAAATCCACACTTCTGTTGTCACAGTTTCCTGTGCAAGTTTCCAACACCTGCTTCTGTAAAACTGGTGTGTCGATCACACAGAACACTGAAACCATGATCCCAGGGGTGAGCACTTTCTTCAAAGTTAGCTGGGCAAGCTCCATTCTGCTGGACTTTTCCGTCAAAAGCCCTGGTAGGATATCAAGTGACTTACTATATACCCCGATATCCAGGCTAATGTGAAAGTAATCATTATAGAGGATAAATGCTGTGAAACAGGACTGCAAAGAGGTAACTTTGCAATACTGGGAGCGCCTTATGGTTTATAAACAAACATATGTGCAAAAAAAATATTTGTATTCCACACTAACCTGTTGAAAAAAAAAAAATTAAAGCCTGATCCTCTGAGCTAAACAACTCCACCTCCTGCATCTTCATAAGGCAGTGTGGCCATCATCTACCACAGAAGTCTTCCAGGAGCAATGTCATTTTGTCAGCATTCACGCATACCTTGTTATACTCTCATCTCACCAAGGACCTTATCCAATTCCCAGAGTGTACCACTAGTCAGTCTCAAAAAACAAACAAAAAACCCTACAATAAATGGACTAGTAGTCACTCACTCTTCTGTACCAGGCAAGCATTAGTATAAGTTACAGGTAAATTAGTCCTACTCCACAAAAGCTCATTAACAAAGCAGATTCAACCAGTGCCACAGCAAACGTAACCAAAGCAAGCAAGGCAGCAAAAACAGCTTTTCAAAACAAAAAAAAAAAGAAAAAAAAAAAAAAGGAGAATGTGTGAGTTCACAGAACACCCAATTATCATCAGCAATACTAGCAGCCCAGTCAAACAGCACGTTGGGTTGATTTGGCATCACTCTTTTACATACCAGTTGAAGGTATCTGATCATCACAGAGTTCTCATTCACCTAATTAGCTGGTGGACATGCTGAAAAGAGTAGAAAGCAGTAGATAGGTAGCAGTACTTGAGCAACATTTATAAAGAAACTGAAAGCAAATGAAGGAGAAGGCTACTGATCTTCCCCCTCCCAAATCAATATCCAACTAGAGCCTTCCTTTCACCCACTCAAAACTGAAACACACTTTCACTATCAACAGAGGCAGTTTTGATTAAAATCTCTCAGTGCAACATTCATAGAAATAAAAAGGGAAGGAGACTCCTGTTTGTACAATAGGCCTGATTCCGTGTGATATACATTGCAAAAACATACTACCCTGATTTGAAAGCACATATTGCATTAGTCCAGAGTTTAACACTTGGTTACAATGTCCTCGTTTATTTCACAGAAATCATTAACATTTACAAGTGGATGAACTCTATGAGAAAACACAGGCCCCAATTAAGCTGAATGGTTGATTTAGATTTTCCCAAAAACACATAGCATAGGTGTGTTGCTGATTCACAGCCAACAGTTACCACACTATTTCCAATGTCAAGCTTTTTTTTGCAAGTCAGCCAGTTTTAAAAACCATGGTCTAAGACTCCATAATGCCTTTAAAATTAAGCTACACAGACCACAGCCAGTAGGATTTTCTAAAGGTACAGCACTGCCCTAATTCTGTTCCAATCTTGGAAATGTAACTTCAACCTCAACAGCATATTTCAAATATACACACATGATCCTTTACCTTTAATAACAAAGGCTTCAGCCACCAGACGCAGCATGTACAAAGGTTCATCTTTTGTTGAGAGGTCATCAATTCCTGCTTTTGCATACATGCTGATGGCATCTCTGTAGGATCCCTCTACATAATGAAGCTTTCCAAGGATCAGCATCGTTTCGGTCATATATTTAGGCTGAAAAGGAGGTGGGGGAAAGAGTGAATACATGGTAAATAACAGCACAAATGAGAAACTCAAGAACTAACTGAGCAAAACTAAGAATGCTTTATTCTTAACCTTGCCAACTACACAGGTTGGAGTAAGAAGGATTTAAGCATCTAGTGATTTTTGGGATAAGCTTGTGAGAGAAGCAAACCACAGATGTCAAGGACCTACTCTGAAGTAGCTGACCCTATTCTATTCATTCACCAGCCTCTGCTAACACAAAAGCTTACCAATGTCAGAACTAGCCACATACACATAAATCCCCTGCATTGAAACTAGGGAGAAAGTGTTTAGTCAGCTACTATCCTCTCCTCCATACCTTTAACTGAAGAGCAGGAAAGCTCCCAAACTTTCTCAAGGTAGAAAAAAAGAAAGCAAGTCTACCATTTTTAAGATTTGACTGGTTTCCTAAGGATTGAAAACATCCATACAAACTGATGAAGAAAAAAAAAAAATCTCAGTAAAATACTAATGTTCAGACCCTTCTTGTGCTTCAGAAAGCATGAAGTGATTCCTAACTCTTTGCCCTCCTTTTCTCAACACACTCAATCAATACAGGCCAAATCTTACATCAGTAGCTAAGTCATCTCCAAGAAAGAAACAGTAATTGCAATTCCTGAAGCCAAACCTAACACTAAGACCTGAGAAAATTCAGTGGTTCCATCCGTTACTGAGGTTGAACGCATTATGCTTCCTTCCCTAACCATATATTTTTTAAATATACTGACTTCCAAGACGTTAACAAGGAGCACCCCTGGGAAAAAAAAAAAAAACTAAGCATGTGTGCCACAGCAAGCAATCCAAGTATAACACACACTTCACGGATAATTAGCCCATAAGTTTCAGGACTAAAAGTAATACAAGTCTAGAACTTCAGACTGTTGTAATTCATAGACTTCTTAAAGCTATTTTTACAACTGTGTCTCCAAGGATGCCAGCAATTGTTGATCTTGAAACTTTCCTAAAGCTCTGCAGCTTAGCTTATGTGCAGCTACAAACCATGTACCCAGACCATGAAATAAACCTGAGGCACAATTTCACCTAACTTCTCTAGCAGAGGTTGAGAGAAATGCCAGGCTGTAATACTGGACCTGCACTACAAACTCAGACACCCAGCAGCTGCTCACAGCAGGTCTCACATCCATCAGGAGCTGCACACAGCTCCCTCAGCCCATGAGCAGCAAGAGGTCCAGCAGACAGGCTAACCCAGCAACACTGTTCTGTGGCCATGCCCCAACACTGCAGAGAGCTCTACCTCTTTCTCATCAAAAATAAACAGTATATATTTGCAGCACATCATCTGTTTGGATGCACTACATCCAACAGAAGACACTGCAAAGGGGCACTGAATTACCAGTACATCAGTAATGCCTACAAATACAGCAGGGTACACAGAGGGACATGATAAGGCAATGTCCTTCCTATCAGGCTAACAAGTGCATAAGAAAAGTATCAGATTAACAGGAATCACAGTGACAGAGCCCACTTACTCGCAGTTTTCCTCTGATTAAGACATTGGTCAGATGCTGCTTAGCCTCACTCAGTTTTGGCTCATTCCTCTCTGTCAGTGGAACAGAGTCCTTCAGTTTGGCAAAGTTTTCCTTCAAGCATTCTTCCAGCAAAGCTTCTGCAAGCAGCATACTCCCGTAGTCCTCTGAAAGCACACATCAATCAACAAGAAACATCACTTAAGAGCTGATCACTCAAGAATGCTATTTTTATAATATAAATAGCGTTAAATTAGCAATTAAATAGTGTTAAAGAATACACCACCTTCAAGAGACAGAAATAGTAATAACCCCTAGAGACAGTAAGAAATAATGGGGGGGGGGGGGGGAAGGGGGAAGAGAAGTTGCACTAACTTCGAACTACTTGAAATCTTATGACACTTCCTTTTAACTTGAAGATCTCTCCCCGATAGGATCCTATAGCTTTGACAGCACAGTTCATTCTCGCGCTAGAGCGACACGGCTGCAAACCAACAGGTAATGCTTTCAGAGCAACCAAACCGCTGTTATGCTTAAGGGAACAAGCCAAAGTCCCTGCTCCACGCGCCACAGCCTCGCTCCTCAGCGGTTTTCCCGCGGACAGGCGAGGCGCAGCCCGCGCTTCAGCCCAGACGGGATCCTCAGAAGACGGCCGGTTCGGAGCTCTGAGCCAGGGGGCTTCAGCACAGCGCTCCGCCGAGCCGAGCACAGTGACCGACCCGCGCACGGAGCGCCCCCGAGCCCCGCCGCAGCAGGGCTCCGACCCGCTGAGCACAGAAGCTTACCCGTCTCCTCCGTGCCCCCCGCCGCCGCTTTCCGCCGGGTGCGCGCCGGCGGCAGCAGCTGCTGCTGCACCAGGAGCCGGAGCTGCCCCCAGTGCCCCTCTGCCCGGCACCGCTCAATCTCCCCCTCCAGCTTCACGTGAGACAGCGGGCCCTTAGCCGCCATCTTAGCGCGCGCGCCCGCCGTGTCCGCCGGCAGCCCCCGGCCTGCACGAAGCCGCCCAGACGCGGCGGGGCGGGGCGGGGCGGGGCGGGAACAGTAAGTACGCTTCCCCTAGCGCCGTCAGGCGAGCTAGGGGCCGCGAGGCAGGGCCCGCCTCAATCGCGCGAACCACGCCCCTCACTGTAAGCCCCGCCCTCGCCCCGCCCGCTCTACCTGGCCGTCAGCGAACGCTCCACGTGGAATTCCAGCGGCGGTGACGTCCGGTGCGGCCGATGGGCGGGGCGCGCATGCGCAGTAGCAGAGGGGCGGTGTGATGGTGGTGGGCCCGGCGCGGGGAGGCTCCACCTGCTGGGCACAGCGCGGTGGCCGCTATCCGCCGGCGGGTGCGTAGCGCGGCCGGGTCGCGGTGTAGCCGCGCCGACGGGCAGGGCCGGGCGTAGGGCCGCTGTCATGGCCCCCTTCTCTGGGCGCCGGGGAGGGCGGGGGATAAGTGTAAACAACGGCTGTGCTGGCTTCACGGTGTCCGGATCGATGCGCCGCGGTGCTGAGCGCGAACTTTGGCCCCGTTACCGCGGGCAGGGCTGCGTTCTGGAGTTCGGCCGGGCTGTTTCGTCCCGTTTTGGTCTAAGGGAGTGTATGTGTGCGTGTGTTCTTTTTTCCAGGAGACCACGATGGCCCCCCTGAGCTTTAGGAGCCCTCTGCTGTTCTGCCTGGTGGCCGCATGGCTCGGCCCTGTCCCGGCCGAGGAGCCCGCGGCGGAGAGTCTGTCCTCACACGGCCGCCTCGATAAGAACTTGGTGCAGGATAAAGAGTAGGTGCTCTGCGAGTACGAACTTCTCCGTGCTTTGCTCGTCTCTGAAGTCGGGTTATGTGAGCTGGGTCGCAGCCTGGGGCACCCTCTGTCCTCGCGGTGTTGTAGGAACGGGTGGAGTCAGAGATGAGGCATTCGCTCAGTAAGTTTAGTAGGGATGTGAGGTATATGGAAAGGTCGTACTGGACCTCTAGCCCCGTTCACAGTATGAATCATTCCTTACAGGCATCTTGGCTACCTAGATCAGCGTAACATAAACAAAACTGTATTTTAAAGGTAGGGGAGAGTTTTATTCTTCCTTGCATCTTCATACATAAAAGAGACTTGGCAGCAATGACATTCCCTGCTTCACGTTTGACTGGGAGCGATCTTCCTCCAGTTCCTGGGCTTTGGAAGGCAGCCAGAAGGAGATTCAGGGCACTGCTTCACTTTTCTATAATCTGTTAAATAGGCCAGAAGAAAAAGGGACAGCTATCTATGATACCAGAGACCACCACAGCACCCGTAGCAAACAACCTTTGTACCCTCCTCATTTCATTATAAAATACCTTTCAGCTGTGGGCAGGGTGCTTTAGAGATATGTGGTATCCATGTACTTGGCTGCTTGATCTAACACTAAATTTTACGTAAATCAAGAATTAATAATTAACTGTTAACACAGTGTTTTGTCATGTGTTTTTTTTTTCTTTTTTCCATAGCCACATCATGGAACATTTAGAAGGAGTTATTGAAAAACCAGAGTCTGAGATGTCTCCACAAGAGCTGCAGCTGCATTACTTCAAAATGCATGATTACGATGGCAATAATTTGCTAGATGGGTTAGAGCTTGCTACTGCTATATCACATGTCCACAAAGAGGTAGATGAATATTGTAATAGTTTGTGTGCTTAGAAAAAGTTCTGAAAAGCAGTTCGATGTAGAGCATCTACAATATACCATCAGGGCAGTTACAGTACAACAGTATAGTCTGAAAATGAGACTGTCTCCCATTTGGTTTGACTTATAAAAGTCCTGGCTTCATCACAGTGTTTCACATCACAGTTTTCAAGAAGACTCCACTGTAGTTTAAACTTCAGTGTGAATGAAGAGTGGAAGTGATTTGATAGAGAGGATTCTTCGATTGGCAGAGATGGGAAGAGAAGGAAGGGAAATTATCCAAATTGGAATTAAGCTAAAACAAGGTTATTGAAGTAGCACGTGGTGATGCTGCTGCAGGTCCTGAGACTGCTGTTTTCAATTCGAAAATGTCGCTGCTGTGAGTATGCAAAGTGCAGGAGACCTCTGCACATAGTGTGACAAGAACCAGTCATAGCGTGCCTTTATCTTTTCCTAAACACATTGTCATCCTGGCTATGAACATTTAAGGACAAATGGAGATATAATTGCTTTGGGAAGATAATGCTGGCACAATATCTCACAC
This sequence comes from Lagopus muta, assembly GCF_023343835.1. Lineage (NCBI taxonomy): Eukaryota > Metazoa > Chordata > Aves > Galliformes > Phasianidae > Lagopus > Lagopus muta. The sequence continues at coordinate 83,437,507 of NC_064434.1, forward strand.
TGACCTTTCAAAAATTACAATTCAGAATATAACTTCATGTATATTGTTTTGAAAGGCAGAGAATGTAGACTTAATAGCTTGCATCTGGTAAAATTTGCTTATATTGAAATAAATAATTACATAACACCTAGTGCCACATTAAACATCAAACATGAGCTGCTTAACAAAAACCAGTTGTCAGTAATCTGTCAAATGTGCTGCTGCATGAGAAAGATGGCTTAACTGTTGTCTTGTTTTTTTGTTGTTGTAGGAAGGTGGTGAGAATACCCAGGCAATGAAAGAAGAGGAGCTAATTAGTCTAATAGATGACGTCTTAAGAGATGATGATAAGAACAATGATGGATACATTGACTATGCAGAATTTGCAAAATCACTGGAATAAGGTTTTGAAGGGGGCTTGTTTCTCCATCTAACAGAATGGGAATGTGACCCAGTATAATGTGATTTACTAATCATGTCAACCTTTGTGCTGAGGTATTTGTGAGCTGAAGTGTCCAGTTGAATTTGTTTGCAAACTCTGTGTGTTAAGAGGCTGGCTAATCTCAGAATGGTAGCCACGCTTGACTAAAAGTAGGTACGTATATGAATCTCGAATGATGGAAGCATCAAAATATTTCCATAGGCCACAGCTGGCAAACTCTTAAGCTAAATGTGAATACTTAATACAATCAAATACAATCCAAATTCCTCTTTTTTTTTTAATTGAGTTGTATAAAACTTGTTTGTTTACGTCTTCTACTTTAATTTATGACATACCTAGAAAGAAAAGATGATGACTGCGTAAAGTTGTATATAAAGAAGACATTTCCTTTTTGCTAATTTCAAAGGAAATTTTCATAGTATGGTGCTTGAAACAGCAGTTGTAGAAGATGAAGGTGGTTTGTGTTTGAGGTCCCTCTGATACCGTGTGGACTTTAATACTATCTCCAAAGAAATTGAGTATTTTTAAATATATGTACTTGCTAGCATACCCTTACACATTTATATATAAATGTACACTTTTCAGTTTCTTCTCATCCTTCACAAATTTACTTTTTATTTTTAAATTTTTCTCTACCTTTTGTGGTCTTTTGTTAAGAAAATGAAAGTATTTTTAATTCATATACAATGTTGTATTAATGCTGCATAACATCTACTAGAATACCTTCTGCTATCTCGTTTTGAAGATCACATTAACTGTAAACCAGCTCAATACTGAACTTTCTTTTCAATTTGGTTCTTAAAGTATTAGCCAGTAGGATAATCTGTGAGCAAGTAATGCTGCCTTGTTGAGGTTTAATTTCATATTTCTCGACACATAAGTTACAGTGTTACTTTCAGGAGGTATTCAATCGCTGTTTAAGGATACTTGAATGTTTGTAAACAAACATGGTTCTAGGAATGTTTTCACTGTCCTCAATACTTGCTAGGTCAAGCAGTTTAAGGATGTGATGTACAGTGATGTACAATGATGTGCTGCTGCTTTATTGACATATGGTAACTATTAAGCATAGCTGAAATCTTAAATTGCATTCAAACACTGTCCATGAATAGAAAATCTAAATGTTAGCATTTCTGTAAAGTGCATAAAGAGCTATTTTCTGTACAAAATTATTCTTATACAAGAGAAACACATTTGTAAAAGAAATTATTCCATTTGTTTAAATGTTTGCACAATGGATCCTGTGTTGGACTTTTTTTTTTTTTTTGTAATAACTACTTTGTGACCAGGCTCATGCTGGTTGTACAAACAATAAAAAGAAGTTGGGATTGTAGCACTTAGGAGCCAACATGTAATGTGGGAAGTTCCAGTGAGGCATGTGCTTAATTTTCCAATAGAAAGCCCATCTGTGTTACTAGCAGAAATCTTAAAAACAAAATAATTATTTTTTATTTCCATGGTAATAAATTTGGAGTGAAAGTTGAATCTGAAGAAAGTACAGAGAATTGTTAATGGATAGGAAGGGAAGGGAGACAAAGGGCTCTGAACATTTAAAGATTATTGATCCTGGCAACTCTTATGTGCTTATTTCATAAGCTTTGTTTGGAATTACATTGGACCAAGAAACTGACTTCTATGTCCAGCTCTTAAGAATCATTGTTTACTTATCAAGTGCAGTGGTCTTAGATACTAAGAAAAATACTTAAGCTTAGTCTAGCAACCAGTTATGTGGCATGTATTTATATAAATGTCTTGTTTACATGGTTATTAATAGTTATCCTATGTGGCAAGGGATGTCTTGTATCAGGAGTAATGATGATAAATACAGATATTGTGGATAGCATTTTTTACCAAATAATTTAAACATGTTTTTATGGAGTCAGAAGCTTGTACAAATTGAGAAATTGCTTGCCAAAAATGGAGAATAAAATTGGCACCTTTCATTTCACAGTGCTTTAAGAGAGAGTAAAGTAAAAGTTCTGCTTTCCTAGAAAGATGTACAGCTCTTGAAATATCCAAGCTGAAACCTGCAGCATCATGTGTTTAATCATCATCCTAAAACAAAGGCATCCATTTAATTAAGTGCACTTAAAGATAAAAGGTTGAGTCAATTTTTTTCAATTTTTTTTTTTTTATAGTTTAAGTAATTTGTGTGCTTGTTGTAACTCATGCAGTACCCTAAATATGTTGGTACAAGTCATGTAGACATACAGTGTTCTCCAGCTTGAGTATTTAATGGAGAAAACAGGGCCTTTATGGCAGAAGTACTCACCAGCTAAAAAGCTGCTTTACCTGCTGAAGAACAGTACTATCTATTTCACAGTTAAAATAAATGGATAATAAAGCAGGAGAAGTGTTTGATATACTGAGTGTTAACTGCATCCCTGTCAGAAACAGAAAACTAGGATAAAACCTGTGCAGTCTTCGTCCCTTCCAAGTCTATGATCTCAGGGAACTAGAATTAGTTTTCCCCATTAGAGGTACATCTGGCCTTACATTGCTGTGCACCATTTAGTTTAGTTAAAGCATCTAGATTGTCTGCTTCGACCTTAAACAATACTACCTAATCAGCAGCTAAAGAAAACACTTGAACTGATTCCTGAATATTCATAAACTGAGCTATTGGTCACTGGTCCACCTAGCTCACAGTCAAAAGGGGAGAAGCCTTTTTAAAAAGTGCAAATTATTAATGCCAAAATGCTTTCAGCAACTGTTTTGTTTGCGAACTCGCACAAACTTTAGTATCTTCTTTTGGCTCATAACTTGTAGCCTCAAAATGTCTTAAATTCATTACAAAATGGTTAAACTTACAAATCCTGATCTCATCTAAAGCATTTTCTTAATATTGGCAATTTGCTAGAGTGGAAACAGTAATTCAGGAATGATGTTCTCCTCCTTACAGCCGCTAGATAGCGTATCAACACCACAAACTTGTTCTTGGCAGTATGCAACTTGAAGTGATTCATAATGGATTTCTTTACAGTATCAACCACTATTGTGAATACCAGCAAGGCCTGCTCCTCTGTCTTTTAACAAGAGCATGTTGCCAATACAATGCTGGTTACTACTAATTCATTTTCATTGCTTAGGGACTCAAACCTGCCTGAAGTGACAGTAAAGCAACTGATGTAATAGTGTCAGTAAAAACAATGTTGTAACAGAAGGCTTCATAAAGCAAGCACCAGGCCTGACTTGACTTCTTGACCATCACTAGTTGTTGACCACTATGAGAAGGACGGACCGCTGAGGTATCAACAGTAGTCTCAACATTAAAAAACATTAGGGGTTTTTAGTAGGACCTGAAGCCTCACCATTTTTGCATCTCATGTTAGTAAGAGTCTCTTATTATGAGACATACTTACAGTGTGAGCTGATGTTAAGCGTTGGCTTAAAGTACAATCTCCTACTTTCTTCATCTCCCCCATGACATTGTCACTGTCTGCCTACTGCATCAAGAAACAATTCTAAGTTTTTAGCCAACAAATTAGAACAAGGATCATTATACACTTTAGTCTGTGTTATTTACCATCACAAAGAGTTTGTGCTCTAAATGTTTCATTGGCACAGATAGCTGTCTGTATTGAATGAGATCTATTATAAGAACAATTATTTGTGCCTTACAGAAAGTTTAAGTTCGGTTACGTTTTTGTTCCTGCTCTTCTAAATTCTGAAACATCCTAAATATAAGAGCTAATACATGCTCTAATTGTCACTACCTTGCTCAGCTGAGTGGCAGTTTTGCACTTAGGTAGAGGGCAGTGTAACACACGACTCAAAGTATACTGTCAGGTATGACATTTTACAAGAATTCAGTTCTGCAATGAAATAGTGTCAACCTCTGCCACTTAATCCCAGTGACTGACAGCAATATATGTCAAGAAGGCAGATGTCAATAAACCCAGAGAATGGGTAGGGAAGATCTCATAGAAGGCAAACCTCGGGGAAAAACAAATTACAGAGAGCTGTCAGCTCCTTCAACAAATGCTAATAAGAAACCAATTGCAAGCTATACCACTTTTGAGGAAGGTAAGGAAATTCAGCACAAGTCAGCTGATGTATAACATTTTAATTGACCACAAGCATGAGAGAGAGATCTGTAAAGAAGAAACTAGGTCAGCTAGTGGAGAGCATACAACAATATGTCATCCATAAGTGTGTATGTATATATCATAGAATCAGAGAATTGTAGAATGGCTTAAGTTAGAGGGGACCTTAAAGCTCATCTGGTTCTAACCTCCCTGCCATGGGCAGGGCTGTCACCCACCAGCTCAGGCTGCCCAGCACCTCATCCAACCTTGGGTAGAATGCTTTCAAGGAGGGGGAATCCACAATCTCTCTGCGCAATCTGTTTCATCATCTCACTGCCCTCTGAGTGAAAAACGTCTTCCTAACATCTGACCTAAATCCATTTACTCCATCCTATCACTATCAGACCATGTAAAATGTCAGTCTCTCTACTGCTTATAAGCACTGGAAGGCTCCATTGAGGTCTCTCTCTAGAACCTTCTCAAAGCTAACAAGCCCAGTTCCATCAACCTTTCTTCACAGGAGACATGTTCCAGTCCTCTGATCATCCTCATGGCCCTCCTCTGGACCTGCTCCAATAGCTCCAAAACCCTCCTGTACTGGGAGCCTAGACCTGCACGTAGTGCTCCAGATGGTGCCTCACAAGGACAAAGCAGAGGGACACAATCAGCTCCCTTTCCATTGCTGGCCACCCCTCTTTTGCTGCAGCCCAGTATACTGTCAGCCTTCAGGGCTGCGAGAGCACACTGATGGCTCACGTAAAGCTTTTCATCCATCACGTCCCCCAAGTCCTTTTCCAGGGCTGCTCTCTGCGAGTTCTTCTCCCAGACTATCACAGATACAGTCAGTAAAGAAAGAGTACAAAAGGTGCAACTAGCAAAACATATTAGAAGCTGTCGAAATTTTACAAGTGGCGTTGAAGAGAAAAACGAAAGAAAGATGGGGGAAGCTGTCAGCAGAGGATGTTAAGAGTGTGAGAGTTTAATGGAATTTTTTTGCCCTTTCTACTAAAAAGGCAAGAAAACAGTGCAATGAGTACAAGGGAAAAAAGTGTTAAAACTTCAGCCTAAAAAATGAGAAATCTGCCTAGAAAGTAACCCATTAAATTAGATGTTTTTAAATTGCCTGGGCCCAATCAGCTTCACTCTAGTAGTCTTAAAGAGGGTGAAGTAATGGCCATAAGTGTCATATAACTCAAAATTATTTATTTAATGTAGGGTTTTTTTTGCAAAGCCTTTGGAATACTTCCTCATAAACAGGCTAGTGAGTTGTGATCTAAATGAAACTGCTGTGGGAAGGGGCAGGAGGTCAAGTCTGGTTGGATGATAGAATTCATAGCATAATTAAAAAGTAACATTTCAAAATAGATGTGTTCTACAAGGAATTCAGTGGAGATTGGTCCCGTATCTGGTTTTATTTGATGTTTTTATTGAAGGCATAGAAGATGAATGTATGAAGAAGTGTAATAGAAGTGTGGCAAATAGGCATACAGGTGGAGATATTATGAATGGCAGAATCAGAATTTAAAATGATCTTGATATATTTAGAGAAGTCATCTAAACCGGATGGAAGGCAATAGTATAAAATGCCACGCTTAAGCAGAAATACTCATCTGTCTAGTTCATATGATAAAAATCTAGGGACTGTAGTGGAACACAAGCTGAACATGAGTGGCAGAGCTGTGCTTTTGCATAAAGCACAGATATGACATTGGGATGTCTAAAAGGGTCTTAAAGACAACGAATAGAGTCCTCGTGGTCTTATCTTCACTGACGAAGACTTAACTGGAAGACAGTGACCTGTTTTGTGCACTGCACTTCAAGAAATACATGAACTAGATGGTAAGAAACCAGAGGAGATCAACAGAAATGGACACAAGTCCAAAAAGCATGAGAAAAAAAATTGCAAGATTCTTTTTTTCCCTAAAAAAATAATGTTTAAAAGGAAAGATTAATAGTCCTCAACTAGCAACAGTGAAGTCAGTTGTTGGGTTGCAAAGAACAGCTGGGAGGACCATCTTGCTGCATTCAGTTCCTGTGCTGTGTGACAGAGCTGTCTGCAACCAGAAATCGGCTGCTCATTCTTGGCAGAGTTTGCCCACTGCCGCCAAGTCCAAGCGCAAAGCCTGGCAAGTTTCTCCTCAGCACATTCAAGGTGTGATTGTCAAGAGCCAAAAGTGGACACTTTGAATCAGAAAGAAGTGGGGATGGAAACATAGCCCTGACTCTAAGATAATATTTGACTTAGGTCTTCAGCGCTAGCTCCCAAGCATAGATACTACAGCTGTTTCTTAGAAAAGACAAGAATAAACAAACAAACAAACAAATAAACAAACAAATAAATAAAAATGCTATTGACTTTTTTTTTAATGACAAAGTGAACTCCTAGCCCTGTTTTTAGCAAACAGTCAACTATTTTTGCTGAGATGGAGAATATAGTGCAAGAACATCCACACTGAGTTAAAGCAAAGGCTCACTTAGCCCAACAGCTTGTCTCAGTAGTGTCCAAGAACAGATGGAATAATAAAGAATAGAGAAAGCATATGGTCATACTTCTCACAAATACATTCACAGGTTTCAGCAATTTGTGGCTCAGGGACTTGACTTCAACAACAAAAAAACCACTAAAGTCAGAAAGATCAAGTCTTAAATGTTAAAGTCAGGCAACACTACTAACTGCAAACAAGGTCTGATGGAACATGGGCAATGTCCCACAGTCAGTGGTATGTACTGGGCAGACTTCACTGTTGACATTGCTAAGCCATGACCTTCAGTGTAAGCTAAGTGCATGATGCAGCAGTGATCCCAGAGAACCACATCAATGCAGTGGTGTAGCACAGCTATACTGTTTCTACATATCACATGCTTCTTATCTAAGGGGAAGCTTTCAAAATCATCTAATGGTTCAGTTTACTTCTGGCTTTGGTCACACTTCAAGAACCACATTTAAAAATTACCCAATTTCGAGAAAGTAAAAGCATGTATTTTGAAATAAATCCTCTTTAAGAAACACATAATATACTCCAGAATTTATTTTGTCATAAAACAGAAAGAAGCCACAAACACAAAAATATTGACTTAAGTGTCATCATCCATGGCTCGCAGCCATTGGAGACTGACATATTGGCACAAATCATGGCAGGTATGATGTTTTGTTCCAGGAAAGAGAACTGAGATGAATAGAAATCAGATTTGAATGCCAGTCCCTTTGGGAGATGTCTTCAGGGACTTTGCCTTCAGGGACTTTGCAGAAGTGACTGTAAAACCACGCTGTCAGCCTCAGCATGGATTGGAGTGGGAGTCAGGAAATGCATTGGTGAGGATTTTAGCCAGCAGGGCATGCATTTCAGACTGGTCTAAGAGAAGGAATGTGTACGTTTAGGATGCATGCGGAGTTGGTTAGACACCTCACATTTGCCATTGTAAATTTAAGAACATGCTGGCACTGACTAGTGAGGTTAAGATCTCCAAAGAACACATAACACGTATACGTACACCGAGGCGGAAACCACTTTCAGTAACCAAATAATTCTGTCACCAGACAGCCTAAAACTACTCAAAGGCACCATTTCTGGCCAAGACCAACAGATTTAAAATATTTTTTCGAAACTCCAGGCAAATGAATTTTCAGTATATGACAAGTCAGAAAGTCTTTAGGAAAATCTCCAAGCAGATGATCTCATTTTTTAGCTGTCATATCTCTTAAACACCTTGACCAGTTTCCTTCAACTCTTCCAAAAAATCTGTCCCAGAATAAGATTATGCCTGTGAAGTTGTAGGTGTATAAGGCTAATTTTGGCAGAGACAAGAATAGGAATAAAATCAAGTTTATAATGGAAACTTAAGGACATCTGCAGTTTACTGAATACTGTTCACTGTGATCTATATGATACATGATCTTTTCATTGCAGCAAAAATATAAAGTGCTTTTATTATCAACAAGGGAAAAGACCACTTCCCCCATGTGACGTCCTACATATGAGATTAAAAGTCCTGGCAGGTCATGCAAATATTTTTGCTTCCTCCCACTGAAATGTTTATAGGATCCAGATTCATTTCCTATGGTCTGGCTTCAGGATTTCTACAAAGACTTATTACACCATGTTGGCAGTTCAGAATGATGACAAGTTCTGACTGCAGATGTGTCTCTACCACAGGCCTTATTAAAATTGCAACATGTTATTGAGGTACCCAACTACCTTTAAATTAGTCAGCTAAGATACTGGTAACACCATACCAATAGCATTACAGACACAGCACAACAGCAAAACCAAATATAAACACGGAGTAAGGTAAGCAACTTATCCTTTTAGCAGGCCATGCTGAACACTTTGTTCCTGGGACAATGTTACTAATTGGACTCAGAGTAGCTAGTTTAATGGTGATTTAGGTATGCAAGAGCAAGCTCTACACCGTCTGAACACAGCACTCACAGTTTTTGCTGAGATCTGGAAATTTTCTAGCTTGCGCAATGGCTAAGGGAGAACTCCTCTAAGGAGTTTAACACAAGCTTTCTCAGATTCCTGTGGAAGTTAAAGGTCCTTTCTGGGGGCTTGTAAAGCTCCATCTAATAAAAACAGTTTAGAGAAAGAGATAGGTGTATACCAGCTGCAGATCAGAGAGCACATTTCCTCCAGAGTGCAGTTGAGCTCCATCTGCAGATACTGCTCCCAGAAACTGTACATCATCCTCAAAATTATTATCTGCCCACTGAATCTGATGCAACTACTGACCCACAACCATGCCACTGGTTGCTGGTCACCAAAAAGCTTCCCAGTATAAGAACCTAATCTGGAGGCGAATCAGTCTAGCCTGAAAACTCTTCTTGCTGGCATCGCCAGTATTGGTTGAAAGTGCAGGAGAAAAACAGCTTCCTTGAACCAGATAAAATTCTTCCTAAACGCCATGCAGCTCACTCATCTCATGAGCTAGCAACTTCAGACTGGTACTCAGATCAGCACAGAGATCTGACAGTCTATCCTGATACCACTTGACAAGGAATGTTGGTCAGGAATACAACAGATGGACAAGAGAAGGTAAAGGATAAGATAAAGAGAGCTACAAGCAGTCATACATACCCAAACCCAGGATGTGCTCAATCATAAAAGAGTAGATGTCACCCTCCCAAATTCTACTCCCTGTTGGTGTAATCTCAGTCCGCTAGAAGCAACTTCTGTCAACACATCACGAGTTTCAATATTGGATTAAATATATTAGGACACCAAAATACAGCCTCAGAAGGTTGGTCATTTGTGAAGAAATTAAAACTGTCAAGAATATCTACCAAGTTGAGAGACCTGGATATGAAACCTCTTGCACCAGGCTGTTTAGCTGCTATTCCAGCTTCAGGTTAAGCACTGACCACTGGGGAGCACATAGCTCCCAGTGCTCCAGATGCTTCTCCTGATCACTCAAGAAAAGACAAATGTACAGTTAATCTCTGAAAAATTGTGTCTGAGTGACTTTTCACTGATACATCAGCTTGGAAATTCCATGAATATTCATTTCGGCCCTTCCACACACAGAAATTCAGTTTGTGGTGACATATCACAGGGGAAATCTCAGCTCAAGGAGCTGAAGCCTGGCAAAATCATAAACAATCAGAAACAAGGCCTTCTAATGGAAACTGTTACACACCCGTAGGTATTGGGCCACTGTCATCTTCACAGCCAGAGAGTGATTTAATCTGTCCGTTATGAGAGCACTGGGAGTGATGAATAGGTCTTTGTATTCATTCTCAGCAAGAACGTACCCAGAATGACATATGATGTGGGTTTTTTTAGTCTGTTAGTCAGCTGGATCTTTAAAGAGCCAGGATTTTGCACAACATGGCTATCCAAAGCAGTGCCACAAGATATCAACCACATTCAGAAAGATGGTTTCCAGGGTGGCTGATTGCATCTCTCATCCACAACTTCATTACCTATGCAACTTATCAACAGTGAAGCCTGGTGTAGGCCTCAGATAAAGCTACTCATGCTGGTCACACTTTTTCTAACCAGGATGGCATGAGGTCATAACTGCAGTTTGTCTGCGGCCGCCAGCACAAGGAAGCACAGCCACGGGGCTCCTCCACAGAACCATGCTGCTTAGACCTACCAGGGCTGACATAGATGACAGGCTACCTACCCTACAACACTTCCATCCTCATGCACATCTTCTAAACTTATCTGTGTTGCCACTGGTGTGAATTCCATTTCATTTTGGCACCACCCCCAAAGATGTTTTCTGCCATTCATATGAACATGGCCTATTTATTTTTCTCTTACATTTGTGATGAGTTATTTATTAGCTCTTAATCCCAATATGGACAAAATGCTCAAACTTCATTAAGTTAGACTTCAGTCAGAAGCTGAACACCATGAATGATGATTTTCCTCCCTCTCCATTTCCTGAGCTGTCCTTGTACATACATACTCTTGAAACTTAAGGGTGAACTGATCTTGGGAGAAGACACAGCAGAGAACAGATTTGTGTGGGCTGACTGTGTTGGTGGTGTTGGATTTGAAAGGGGTAGAGCATAGACTCCTCTACATTTGAGCTGTAGAAGCTAGACTTTAAAGCCAGGGCACAAAGGCTTGGCTTCTTGCAGTGCTGATGATGTCTTGCCCCAGCAGAGTATGCTGCCGCCACCAGAGAAAGTTGAGAAATATTTCCCTGTCCCTTTTTTCCTAGGTCACAATTAGGTTTTTAGAAAGCACCTTTCTTTCATTCCCAGAGAGCAGTTGGGCCCAAGACCCTATGCATCTCTACTCTGGAGCATCGTGAAAGGCTTGAACAGTGTTGTCTGTCACTACCAGAAAAGCTCACCATTCACCAAGGTGCAGAACTGTCAGGACTGGTTGCTAACTTTTAACTTGTCCGGCAATTGGTTAGGAAACTTGAAGTGCTGACAAGCCACAGACTACAAGTATGTAATTAAATCCATCCCTACTCAATGAAATGATGTACTTAAAGCTAAGAGTGTGCTTGAGTGCTTCACTGAAAGGCATAAAACTTGAACTGAGGTGGTTAGTCAAGGATAAGAGATAAGGGGAGTTGGGAACATTCATCTGCAGTCATTAGTTGAGAAGGTGCAAGATGGGCTCTACTGTTCATCATGAGTGAAGCCAGATGCATTTGGGAACCAACTGAAGAGAAAATAAACTGGGACACATAACAGCTGTAGCGTTTCCCATTTAAATAGTGCAGAGAATGATTATGCGTACCTGTAAAGATGCAAGTCACTTCAAGCAGTTAATAGGTTCACTGAACAACCACCAACCTAGATAATTAGATCGAAAGTACCAGCTTCTCAGTCTATTCTTTCCTTTTGATAGACGTCTCCCAGAAGTCAAGTATGATTTTCACAAGGCGAGATAATAAGCTGTCTGTTGTAGGAAGTCTAGAGTGAACCACACAGAAAATCAACACAGTCTGAAAACAAGAAACATGTCAAAATGCAAAATCAGTTACTTTAAAAATAAAATGAGAGAGTGACTCAAACAAGCAAGCTTTGGCTTACAGGTACTATTCTAAGTCATCAACAAAATAGGAAAAAAATTTTATGAAACTTGCTGAAATTAACTCTTGATATGTATTTGCCAGCGTCATTGCTTGCTTTCCAGGCTGCACAATTTCATCCTCAGTAGATGTCAGGTTAGAGAGAGAAAGGAGAAAGGGAGGTATTACAGGACAGTGAAGGGACAAAGAAACGAGAAGGAACAGTAAATAATGCTTTTATATCACACATATCATACATATTTTGACTTTCACTAAATGCTTGTTTATTTACAAATTTCCTTCCAAAAGTGCCTGGGAAAACTTAGACTATCATCTAGTTGTGTGAGTACAGGATGTCTTCTTGTACAGACGCCTAAGAAAACTCATGTAACCCATGAAAATTGCTAGGGCATCACATAGGCCATAAGCATGGGCGATGGGAGTGTGGGTAAGCCCAACTCAGTTGGGCCTATGGCTAGGCAGGGATGTGGGGAGCTGGACCCCAGCCCTGCTGTGGCCTCACTGGGTCAGAAGCTGATGGCATGGGGGCTGAGGTGGGGCCCAGACTGGTTGGGGTGCCTTGGGGAGAGGACAGAAACATCAGGGCCCAGCAGTACTTCCAATACTTTGGCTGACATAGCCCAAGTGCCTACATGATGACACAATTTGTGGAGTCAGAGGAAGGTTGTGCTGTTTCCAGCTGTTTGACAGCAAATCCAGCAGTGCCAGTGAAGAGAGGATGCAAACTCCCTCGATCTACCTAGGTAGAGTTGTAGCAGGGAGATGTTACCCACAAAGCTGATGTTAACCCAACACCTCCATTCCTAGCAATGGAAAATAGTTATTTCATGCCTTCAGTTGATGAAAGGCATGCTCATTAGCCTCTGCTGCTTCATTCCCATCCCACTCTGGGACTGGCCGTGATGGTCTTTCCCAAGACAGGAAAGGAAGAGGTTGGACACCTGAAGCTATCGTTGCTTCCTCAGCAAAACAGTTACCTCAAAGAAGATCAGAAACCTGGGTTTACGTAGGTGGAATATTCTACATGAAGTCTTTATGTTATTTTTTCTTCAGCAGTGAGAGTCAAAAATTTGTCAGCGAGTGACAGTTTGGGTTGCTGGGCTTTAGTGGTTCTTATTTTTCTCCCCTCAGTGATTTGTGCCAACTGTTACTTCATGCATATGGAATACACAACTTCTAGCCTTTCCTTGCTGGTGTGAAGTAAGAGTTTGGCACGTGTTGAAAACAACAAGTAGAAATTAACTTGCTCTCTCCCATCTTCAATGTCAATAACTGCCAGTAATTATTCAAAGTATTAAACACAGCCATCTTGCCGTCACCTTAATTCTTCACATTAAAAAAGGATTATATAACAAATTAGTCTGATTTAGTCTATCTTCCAGAGACTTACTCAGTGGTTCACTCTTCTTTATTAAATTAACAGTTGAAGAAGCTTTGGCTTACGGATACGTTATGAAATCCTTCCCCAGTTCGGACCACCGGTGCTAAGGAGTGCTTACTGCTCTGGAACCACCTCCTTGGTATTTGCAGAGCCTGAACTCCAGCTGACCCACCACACAGTGAAAACATGCTGGTAGACACTTGTAATCTGATCTTCAAACATTTGCCTTCCAATTCAGAACAAGTGATCCCCAGTTCACTGGGGTCTTAGAGTCTCTCAGCTCTTTCCTGTGCTTGTTTAAATATAAATTAGAGTTCAGACTTGGGGTATGTGACAATGGAGTCTCTACTAATTCTCTCTCTTGTGATGGCTTAGCGAGAAGCAGCAGTTGCAAAGCACAGATAGATCCCTTTCCACCAGTTGTGTGAGGACATCTCCATTGCATTCAGTAGTGGGAATGCCTCCTCAACAGAAGGAAAAGTTGCAAACACGTAGTGTGTCTTATTCCTCCTTGGCTTAAGGAAGTCTGCTGATGGTTAGTCATATGAAAGCCTGATGCAATGCCCACTGCAGCCAAAGGCTGTTTTTCTTCTGGTTTTATAGGCTTTGGATCATCGCCTTGCTCAAAACACTAAACCTGTGAGTATTTCAACCTTTAGGGTCAAAACTCATCATTTTCTGCATTCTTTGCCTCTATTTGTAATGAACTCATGTCACCACTACAATGATAGATTTGACAGTAAGCATATCTGCGAATAGTACAGAAATGATCATTTCCTTCTGTTTTACTTTCTTTCCTTCCTTTCTCCCCTTCTGTTCTATCACTTTCTCCTTTGAGGACAAAGAAGTAATTGCTTCAGATGAGCCCTTCTCATTATTTGCTTGCGAAAGGTGTTGGCCTGAAACTTGGGCATACCAAGTTAACCCACTAATCTGCTTTCATTTTATTTCCTTTTCCACATGCAGTCACCTCACAGTCTGTTAACTCACATTGCTTTGAGAAAGCTCAGTTAAAGAAAATGAAATCATTTGCTTTTGGTACTACCAGTTCCCTCATGATCTGCGTACCACAGTTGAGAAGAATTTACTTTATCCAGCTGCACACATGACCAGTAATGTTCAACTGACACTGATGTTCTTCTTAAAAAGTCTTTTTGAGGAGTGAATTTTTTTGTTTTTGTTTTTTTTTAATATGAAAACCTGATTTTGTCAGATGCTTTGTTATATTCCCAACAATCTCTGACTTAAGAACTGCTGAGTACTCTCATAGGAGGAACATACTGTATCAAATCTCAATATTCATCACTCAAAGGATTTAAAGTCACCCAATTAATTGGTCCCACAATTGCATACAATTATTCAACAATCTAGTAGTATTTCATCTGAAGTTGTTCATAGTAAGAAAATACTACATGCAAGCACACCATTTGAGATCAGAATTCCATGTATGTGCCAAAGGAATGATAGTTTAATGCTGATAGGCTGGAAAAATCAAAATCCAAAAACAGCCCAATTCTCAAGTGACAAAGCACATGGGGAGCAATAACAGTTTCTACTGCCTTTGTGGATTAGACACCCCAAAATTGAAGAACTTGCAGTAATTGTCCTTCCAACCATGCTGTTATGCATGATGTGGAAACAGCTTCTTTCAAAACCCCTCATACCAAACCCTAAAAACCTCTACCCACTCAAAGGGGACATATAAATAAACAGGAAGTCTTATAGAAATGGACATGAATAAAGAATTTACTTCTGTAGGAAAGAATTTCTAAAGATATTAAACCAGTGTCTCAGTGTTTCAATAACGTAATTTTCTCTCTTAATTTTTACATCAGGATTTTAAACATCTACAGTTTTGCAGACTGCCTTAATGTAATCTATATGTAAAACAACCCAACCACATGCTGCCCTGTTCAGTATGAACAGCTTTTGTTCAAAGTGCATTGGCTGGCGCTTTTCCATATGGTATTTTTGTTTTGGTCATCGTTGTCAGGCAATATTGTAATACTAAAATATATTGCAAATATTACATTAAAAATGTATCCCATTCCATAAAATGCACTAGTCCTGTAAAAATGAAGTTCTGTTGAAATCCTGATAACAAAACAACCAGACATTGGCAGTTGTTATAGAATATTTGTGACCTTCATTTTCAGTCCAGCAGCATGGACAGGATGGAATTACACTAGCAAGTTCACACTCACCAAAAAATTTATCCCCTCTGGTATGGTTTCATGGGATTCAAAACATCATAGAACACTTCAGGCCTCTCTGAGCAGTGGTCACCCTTGCTCATGGCATTCTGCAAACTGGAAAAACAAACAGCAACTTAAGAAAATTGTTGGAGTTGTTTTTGTTTTGACAGAGCAACAGACAAGAATACACAAACATTTCAAAGGAGGAAACTAAGCCAAAGCATTAGTATGTCTGCTACAGAGAGTTTTTGCACCCCATTCTTAAAAAAAAGAAAGAAAGAAAGAAAGAAAGAAAGAAAGAAAGAAAGAAAGAAAGAAAGAAAGAAAGAAAGAAAGAAAGAAAGAAAGAAAGAAAGAAAGAAAGAAAGAAAGAAAGAAAGAAAGAAAGAAAGAAAGAAAGAAAGAAAGAAAGAAAGAAAGAAAGAAAGAGAACAAAACCCCCAGAATGTGCTTTTATCCACTTGAATTAATTTTTATAGAATTTTGCTTTCAAAAGGAGAGGAAAAAGGAATTGGAAACCAAAAAAGGAAGAGGTAAACCCCATCCTAAAGTTTTGAGGGACATATTGCTCAGCGAAGCATGCATTCTCAGGGGTTTCATGGAGTTCCTCACATTAATCCCACTGGTAGTTAACAAGGTTTATGCTGCTGAGCTCCTGAGTCTGGATCTACAGAACTGCTACCAAATACGAACAATGCCTGCAGCCAGAATTGAAGAACAACACTACAGTACATAGCAATAAAACTAAAAGGAATGACAAGAAGTTTTAAGTTAAATGTATTCAGGAAGAAGATGGGCCACGTGAAATGGAAATACAAAAGTCCAATTCCAAGGTGATGAAAGACTCATTCAGAAGTGCCTCCTCTACAGCAAAATATTCCTGTTGCCTAACTTAATTGGCAACACCATTTCCATAGGGACTGGAATCTGACACCTATTTTACAGTAAGTTATCAAAGTTAGTTACTGTAACAACACACTAAAAATAATGTATTATGGATTTTACATGAGTCTTTTATTTTTGCACAGAAGTCAATGTTGTGCCAGGAGGAATTTTGGCTTTACTTTCACATAAAATATTTTATTCTGAAAAACAATTGAAACCCTAATCAGATTGCATCGTTCTATATTGCTACTAACTGCAATTTACCTGCTCAGATGGAAAAACCATACCAGTTTTTGACTGAAAGGCATGCCATTAAGTTTCTGAGTTGTTTACATGTAATGCAACATGACAGGAATTTGTGCAGAGATGAGAGACAAGGAGCTATTTGAAATTAACCGTTTGGAATCCTGTCTATAGCTGTTTGCAGTCTGCAGGAAATTGGCAGTACTGACTGGGGATACTGGGATGTCTGTGGGTCCTGTGAGAGGGTTGAGAGGGTTTTTCATATTCACACTTGGTAAAAAGTCACTGCACCTTTGGGTGCTCGGGTCTGGAGAGAGAGGAAGATTGTGCTAACACCCTCAGCTTCTAACAAGAGTAAGTAGCAAATCTAAAGTGTGGAAATGTACGGGTAACATTAAGCAGGAGAGCTTATGGTACATGATACGTACCTCCCACATGAAGCATGGCCTTTTCTCCCCCAGTCCCTTCCAATATCAAGGGATATCAAGGAGATGATGGAGCCTGCGGAATGGCTGGGCACAGCAGCAGCAGCCGGGCACAATGCAGTCATGTGTGATCACAGGAGATGCTGTTCAGGAAGGAAACAGAAAGGAGACTGAATGAGATCTGCAGAACTGCTTCTATAGCAGCTTGTTGGTTTTAGGATGGTTGTAGAAAGTAAAGGCGAGCTCAGGCCTGGGCTGAATTAATGTAGATATATCCCACTCGGGAAAGCTCCTTCAGTTGTGCAATGTTTTATCTCCTTAGCCTGTGGATTAGACAGGCAAGAAGGCAGGCAGGCAGGAGGTCTTCTCTATCCAAAAGCCAAGAACAATCAGATTTCTATGGGATTACACTGGAAAACATGAATCATGAAACTCAGAGAACAGGGAGTTTTAAAGATCCAACTATTTGTTTGTTTGTTTTAAAACTCATAGCTGACACCTTTCAGCCAGTCTTCTGAGTGGGGAAGAAGCAGAAGTTTGGGAACAAGATTTTTGAATGTCTGAGATAAGGTCTGGGCCAAAAATGATTGGTGATCTTCTATGGCAATTCAGGACACCTCAAATAAGTAGCATCAGGGATCAGAGGATAAGTTCACAATATTTTCTGTCACTTTACAATGTTTCCATCTCAACACTTGAAATATCAAGGACCTCTAAATCACCCGGCACTCAGAAAATGTGGATTTAAAACCTTTTTTGACGGAGAAGAAATTACTTCCTCCAGCACAGAACCTCTCTGTCATCTGGGAAAGTGTGTTTGATGATGGAAAGAAGAGGAAAATTAATTAAACTAATAAAAAGGCAACTGGAAAAATTGAATTAATTCTCAACTGCTCACGGGACAAGCACGGACTCGGAGAGAACTGCAGCAGCCTTGGTGTTCCTTGGTTAGATAGTTAGATCTGTAAGAGACTGAAAACACCTCTGCAATGATAGCAAGATGATTGTCTTCACCATGTCTCAGACACTGAAGGAAGACAGGATTGGCTAAAGCCAGTGGAAAATTATTAGGAAAAGGGGTGTTTTATGTGCTACTCTTGTTTCTCTTTCTGAGTCATTCTTCTTGCTTGAGTGGTCTGGGTTACAGCAGCTGGATCTGTAAGTATTAACATTGCATTTCTAACCTTCATGCTTGCTTTGAAGCTTAAGTACAATAAGTGAAGACTGGTGAATTTATAAGGCATATTTAAGCCAGCCTGTAGAAACAATTTGTGAGACTCAGAACCACTGGCAAACATCTGCATCTGTTCTGTTTACTCAGATAATACAAGAAAGGCCTCACTACTCACAGATAAGTTTCTAAATTAGGTCGTTCAGTCCGAGCATTTAGACTGGTTGTGATTATATATCGGTTTATTTTACTAATGAAGGCAGTTACCTCTCTAATGGGACTCAGATGAGGATGTTCCTGCTGGTAATGGAAAAAAAATCATGTTTATAATTTTCAGTTCTTAACGTCTCCTCCCTCTGCCCCATGTATCCAAAATAGCCAAAATCCAATGGCTTCTGAAAATGTAACATCTAAAATGGTGCCTTTTTGAAACAACACAAATTAAAAAAAAAAAAAAAAGGAAAGTGTACACAATACTATGAAAATCACAAATATATTGACACTGTAATGGAATAGGAGTACACTGAACCAAATCTACCCCATGTTAATTATATTGCTTTTTCCCCTAAGAGACGGTGTTGGATATATGGCAGAACACAAACTGCTGAGAATTACAATGTGCTTCAGAACTGGAATCTTGTTAGTCTCTGCTTAATGTTTAGCCTTTCACTCATAAGCTGGGAAGAAATGGCAATTCATTTAGGAAACACCATGTGTCTGCCAGGCTATGCACGGCAGGAGTAATCAAACAGTCTGCAAACATTGCACAAACGTGCACTTGTTCATGCCAAGACCAAGAAAAAAAAACCCAAAAAACAAACAAAAACCAAAAAACCCCCAAAAAGCAACAAAACAAACAAACAAACAAACAAAAAAAAACAATGTGATTTTGGGGCACAAACATACAAGCAGCTGCTGCAGCAATCTGAGATGCTATTGTTATTACCTCCAAACTCCCTTCTACACTATGGAGACGAAAAGGAAAGATATAATTCTGTATTTTGAATACCCTGAAATACAGGCTTTTGTCCAGATAAAAGTACATCTGCACTTTGCTATTGGCATTTGTCCATCTAGCTAATGAGAGGTCTACTTTTTATTCTTTAGTTAAAGGAAGCCATTGCATATACATTCCATTGGTAACAAAACACATCAACAGCTGAACCTAACTTTTGAAGACGTTACTCTCAACTTTGTAATGCTGTGTAACACATCAGAGTCCCAGTCATAATGTAGTATCAACTGTAGACATCTGTGACCATGTCCCCACACAAAGCAGATAAGTACCAGAGATATTCTTTTTCCAGAGAATACTGATACAAGCAGCAATCCAGCAGTTCCTCCACTACAGCTCAGAACCTACCATTGCAAAGAAGAAGCAACAGGCAACTGTGTCCCCAGAGCAACCCTCAAGAGCAGGCTGTAGCTCTGAGCAGCTGCTTTGATCCACTTGGCTGCCATTTGCTTGAAGCTTTTGCCCTGCAGGCTAAGGCTCAGCTAGGGAGCAGGAGGCTTTGGAAGTCTGGGTCAGTGCTGGCATGAAAAAGCAGTTTTCAAGAGAATCAACCTCCTGCCCAGGTCCAAAGCATCATGAAAGTGTCAAAGGGATCAAATGCCAGTGCTGGAGAAGATAAGTATACTAGCATTTATTTATATGAGTTAGCAAGTCATTTCTATCTTGAAGAAATGAAAATTTTGCAGCTGCCAAGTCCCTGTAAAATTTGACATACTGTCACAAAACACGCTGAATTCTTCAGTCATACAGCTGAGTCATGAGTCAGAGTTCCATGCTGACCAATCCTCAGCAAAAACATCCTAATAACTGATGAGAATCTTTAACATTGAAACCTGTGCATGTTACTTCTTGCCCTGTCACTGTGCTCATCCCAGAAGAATCTGGCTCCATCTTTGTATGTGGGCTTGTTCTTCCAGCAGCCCATTCACCATCAGTCTCCTCACATTCTCTATCCTCAAACGACCGCATCTCCAAAACGTTCAGTCAGGATGATCAAGCTTCAACTTGTTACCATTCTCCTTCATGATTTGCAGTCTTCCCTCATCCCCCCCTGTAGCCACTCTCACTTCACTACCTCAATTGCAGAAGTTCTACCATCTGAGTTCAACCCTCAAACCGAGCCTTCATTTTTTTTTTAAACAAGCCAGGAAATCAACAGTGCCCTACAACTAGGCAAGCTTTTCTGGAAGCTTGAGTAGCGGGATCCAAATTTCCATGAGACAGAAAGCCCAGGCCAAACTTGATTAAGCCTTCAGCAGAAGGCATATTTCCGTTCTCTCCTCCAGACATTTCAAATTCACTCTTTTGTCTTTTATTTTCTCTGTTAGCGGTTCCTCAGCCTGTTTCCTAGACAGTTTGTGCCAGTGGGAATTATTTCTGCAATGCCAATGTTCCTTTCATGAGCCTGCCTTGGCTCAAGGCAAAGGAGTAAAAGACTGAAATGCTATTCTTCACCAGAACAGATCAACAAGGTATAAATATTCTCACGTCTTGTTGTCTTTCAACAAAATATGAGACTCCTACCCATTTCCTGTCCTTATAAAAAAGGCATATAAATGAAAGGAAACTAAAGCATGCCTTGCAATATGAAAGAGCGACAGAACATTCTCAGTGTTCTGCTTACTGACACTCCAGTTTTGATCAGTTATAGATGTACCCATTGGAGAATTTGTTTGTATCAGGACTTTTTTTCTATGGTGAAGCTAGTAGGGTGAGATTTGTATGTCCCAAGAGGAAAAGATACTACAGTGATTTGTTATGAGATCAAAATGTCATGTATGACATGATCAGCCCTAATGGAGACATCAGAGATAAGCAGCACCTACCTAAAGAGCTGCTTCTCACAGGGTTACTCTGTATCTCTCAGCCAGTAAGGTTAGGTTCACTTAAACCATCACATTTTATACAATGCCTTCATATTTTTCTAATACATTTTCAGTATCTGAACATGGAATTTTCCACAGTGAAGTTTTCAGGTCTATCCTAACTGATGCTTTTATCCCAGAATGGAAAGGCTTGTATACTTTCCTTTCATTAGATAAATAGTTGAAACATGGTTTCTTTATCATTTCTTGCAGCTAGGAGTTGATGACAGTAATCAATTAGCTTACTATTATCGGAACTAATAATGATTCTGGCAATAAGAAAAATCCTACATTACAGTCTTGAAGGTGTTTCCATGCCACAGAAGATCTGGAAAGCATTTTAGTGACTTTACTACATTTCCACACAGCTCCAGAGAGAAGATAGTAATGAAACTCCACAACCTTTTGAAAGAGCATAGTATGTTTTCCTTTCTTGGCAGATCAAACCTATGAGGCTTCATAGTCAAAGCAATAGTTCACCCAAGTCATAAAATAATCACAAGGCACTCTATGCTGACATCAGGGTCCTGTTCCTCACATAAATTTTGGCTGAGGAGCGGGGTAGAGGCACAGGAGTAAAGCAAAGCTCACACAGCATTACAGAAGCTTAGTCTGAAGTTTTTCATATTGCAGTGGAGCCTAAGGCCATTTATTTGCTTTGCTGAACACACAGAATTCAGAGATCTTAGATTGGAAAAGTACTTGGAAACCAGCAAGACCTAAAGCATCAGTTCACCATTAGCAACCTCTGAGAAGCTCACAAAGGACTGAGGATCACATACTTGGTCAGTACATCCTAAGGTGCTTTGAAGATGATGATCTCCAGCATCGGACAACCACAGTCTCAGCTCAAGCTGACTCAGCCTCAGTTCAGTCTGAGCCCACATAGAAAACGCCAGAACCCTCTGGAAAGGCCAAGATTCTTGCAAGATGAAACACGGGTAATTCTTTCTGCCAAACACTGTCACCACAAGCTCAAGGAGGATAGCTGAAAACTGTACAAAGTTCCAGCAGCTTGCCATGCCTCATAGTGAGCCTGCCCTTGGAAGGACTCTGTGCAGGAGGCCCAACCCACCGATCTCAAAGAGTATCCACTGGTCATCATGAAGCTATTGCTAAGGATCATCAAGCAGCACAGCCAGGTGGCCACTTGGCCTTGTGGCATTCTGGGTGAACTTCAAATAGCCATGTGAACAAGGTGTAGATTCCATGCTTTATCATGAGCATGAAAAAAAATGAGTGTCCAGAAAAAAATGTGATTATCTGCTCCAGCTCCACTTTAAAACCAGGCAGCTTTCTTCCTCCTATTTCTCTTACCAGCTCTAGATTGTCACTGCTATGACAATTAGAAAAGCTCTGACTGGCTTTTACATTCCTTGCTTAAAAAATTTCTCCTCCTCAGAGATTAGCTAACATCTCAAAGATCAAATGCTCTTTCAGGGGGTGAGTGGCCTTAAATTGGGCAGCTAGTTCTATTCTTCTCACTTAGCTGAAGGCAGACTAGTAATACCCTATTTCCTATGGCTTTCTGATTCTGGATCTGACTGCTATCCTCCCTAGAGCAGACATCCCTTCCAGAGAAAGAGATTCAAAACAGGAGGTTACAGTGTTAGCAAAGGACAAGATCTTCCTTTCCCCCACCCCTATTAGATGAAAATGCTCATAGCAGTGCTATGATGTGCTGGTGATGCTTCTCCCGCTCTCTGGGAAGCACTGTTCTTCCTTGGAGTCTTGCCTAAATAGAAGACGCATCACCAATGGTTATGACATATTGAGAAAATTATTATTATTCCTTTTATATTAGACACAATATAACAGACTTGCAGCAACCAGATTAGAAAGCAACAGAAAATTCTTAGGAAGAGGAAAAACCTTCAAATTATAAATGAAAATACTGTTGCCTCCATTCTTGCTTTTAAGCCAACGAATATATTGAAACATGTTTTTAACTGCTTAGTATTGGCAAGCATAGCCCATTTTAGACCAATCACAGTGTAATAAAATAGCAGCCATAAAAAACAGATTGGATACTATGAGACAAACTCCAGCACATCAATTTACACAATTAATAACTGCCAGAATAATTGCAATTCATTTAGGAGTTGGAATCAAATCATAAATCATTCCCAACAATGTGTTAAATAACAAGCACCAATTTTCATACAGAACTGCTGAGTATGGCATTAGTAATGTAAGCATACAGTACAGATGCTTATCCCCTAGTATTGCTCACAGTATTATTTACACATCTTGCCCACATTTTGCCCTAACATTTTGTCCCCAGTGGTGTCAACAAACCAAAGTATTTATTCCCAGCTGGCATATTATTTCTTTTGGATTTCCATGTAGCTACTTCGCTTATTATTCAATGGACTTCCGCCATATGTTCTTACCAGAAATCATATACATGCTTAGCAGACCTTCTTTGAGTCATTTTAGAAAAAGAAGGATTTTGCAGGCTGCAGCAGTGATTTTCTGTGATGGCAGAACTGTTCCTAAACACCACTGATTCTGGTGACTGTGAAGAGAAACACCTGATTCCTGTTCACAGACTGTTTCTATAAGGCCTTTATCCATGTAGTTGTAAAGCATAACCATGATTAAAGCTCTCAAGGGCAAAACCTTGTGCTCACAACTTGCTATGAAAAAGAGGGAACATATAGGATCTGTGAAAAACATGCATTTTTCTAATTGCCTGTGATGGCCTTCTTCCCATGAGCAGAGATGGTGAGAATGAGGCAAAAAGACATATCCATCTCCTCCTATTCTTCCTATGCTTGCTCATGGCAAGTACAGCATCATGGCATCCTGCCTTTCTCCTGTCTCACCACCCAATATAGGCAGACTTACTGCCTTCTCTATCTGCTTGGATATGACTTTGGGAAATAATCTAGAAATCAACTTTGTCATTATAATCACCTTGAGAAGAAAAGCACATCCTTCCTCCCTCTTATCTGACATAACCCTCATGCAGGATAAGGCTAAGTTTTAGTGGAATTCCAGTGCCTCTGCATTCGAGATAACTGTGCTTCAAAAAAAAGAAAGTCCCATAACACATGCAATATTCACAGACTGTGGGAGATTTTCTTCAGCTTCACTGAGCTTTGGACCAAGCTTCATATCATCTTAAACTTCCCATGGCCTCTAACTGCATCACTATTGGACTCTCCACAAGACTGAATGGGACCTAGCAAGACTCCCCTAAGTATGACTTCAATTAGCTCCATCTCCTTCTTAATTCAACAGTTGATCTAATTATGTTTTGAGCGAGGCCTATTCCACATGTGCTCATCAATGATATATCTCACATCTCGGCCCCAGAGATTTCTATATTTATCTTGCCTGGGATTACAGGGAGGACAGGAGGAGACTGTAAATAGTTTGCAGCTTTCTTCTCAATTTATCAAGGACTTCTGATATGGAGAAGATCACAGGCTGGACTGAAACCAAATTACAAAACAAACTACTTACATGCAAAGTATCGATGAAGTATAATAGACAGTATAATAAATATAGTGTGGCTGAAATGTATTTTGCTTACATTTGTTTACAAGTTACCTAGCAGTAAAATTTCTGTTTGTAACACAGCAGGAGGTGTATTTCTTACAACATTTTCCTGATGAAAATAGGTAGGTATATCTTCAGAGTACACCTGCTATGAGTAATGCTTTGTGCATGCCATAAAACAGTCTGCATTCAGGTGAAATTCATAGGGCACTGCTGAGGGCTTCAAACACCATTGAAACTTCCATTGCCTTTGGGATCATTCTGGATGATGCTATCTTCTTAGTTTGCCTTTATATGATGCAGTTTTTAAGCACTTATTTGGACAGCTATCAAGTATCCTTAAAGACTCCCACAGATGGAGGAGCAGATGCACGGTAACCATCTGGGGCTAGAACTATGATTAAATTTCAAGTTAATGTGCCTGTTAAGAATGGTCTGCATATTAGAAATGTTTCTTCCATTCCAACCAGGAAAAACAAAACAAGGTTTAAAAGTAGCCTCTACATTTGGGTGCCCAGCATGAGAATTCTTTTTCTGTTAGGCATGCAAATTCAGTGACATTTCTGAAATTTTGGAAGCTGATGATCTCCTGTCCCTCTGGGCAAACCAGCATATCAATTCTTACATCATCAGCAACCATATCCACATCAGCAAAGCACCAAATGAACCTCCTTCCCTTTTTCTCCCTGCCTGATTATTGCATTTGGTTACGTTTTAGCTTTCTGGTGTAAGTCAGATGAATGTAAGAATCACAGATGGGTGATGAAGTCTATAAATGAAAATATAAATTGGGCTAAGTCAGAGTAATGGCTACACATCCACGGGTAGAACAGCCCAAAGACCTTTGTAAGTGACCTCAACTATAGCTGGTCATGCTTAGCACAGGAATAGCCTCAGTGCTTTAAGAAATGAGAGAGACCATGTTTGACATATCCCCATTTAGCCTGCTGAACTCTATCCTTTCTTCCTTGAACCCAGTTTCAGTCAGAAACTACCTGTGTGCCAACTTGGACCAGGCGCAATTCGGTCAGGAGAGGGCACACAGAAACAGTATAGCACAGACAGCCCAGTCATGTGGCTGACAGAGGAACCAAGGACTGTAGATGCCAGAGGAGATGTCGGTATGCAGACATCCCCTAGTCCCTGGCAGCCAAGAATGCCGTCACCTTGGTGAAAATATCAGGACTGAAGATGGGATGTTGCTGCCTCAAGTTGTGTCAAAGGACAAAGAGATGGGACAGCATGTTACCCCTTTCCCTCAAGAGCTCATGCAAACACTTGGAAGGAACTAGGCTTGGCACTTTCAGAGCCCACATGCTGTTTAAATGCAGGTGTCTACAGACCTGAAAATAAGCTGATATTCTGCAACTGCCTATTCTTGTATGCCCAGAGTTCGAAAAAGAAGCACAGCTACCACGGGGTGAAAGGACACCCTTTAGCCACACTGGTGCACTGCACACAGAGAGTCAAAGGACACAGGTGGTTGTGTCACTGTGCAGATCCCTCATTTGCACTGCAGCTCCAGGGAGCCTCAGCCAGCCATCTACTCACACTGTGTATAAGCATCAAGCATCCTAAGGCAAGCTTCTCAAAACTTTGAAGATACTTAGACTAAGGGAGAGGGATTAAAGTATTTGTTTGGGCTGTCTTTGATATGAATTTGAATGAAGAACTTCAGTAAATAGCATGTGCATGCACAGTTTCTCTTATAGGGACTCCTGCAAAAGAATCAGAGGATGTAAAGTGACACTATTGTTATATTCAGATATAGCATTTTCTGACAGGAATATCAGAGCTCTTTGTAATTTTTAGCTAATTAATCTGATTTAATCTTAATTATTGATTTCTGCGAAGTAGAAAAGCTGCAATGGATGTGAATCCCTTCATTCCAGCTCTGAAGTGTAGTCACCAATAGAGCGGAGAACATCAGCTGCATTGTAACGTGCAGTGATATCTCACTCCAGTTTAAAAGGAAGTGAAGACTATCATCTCTAGTTAAATTTCATGAGGAGTGTGGGAGGTCAGGAAGCCATCTGCAAGCCTGGCAAGGCTAAGATCTGCTTTGCAAGACAGCTGCCACAATAACATCGCTCAGGGCTCATGGTGGTCAGGGCAGCAATGCAGGTCAGTGATCCACCCATTGCAAGAGCTTTGGTTTCTCGGTCAACAGCTGGGTCAGCCTGAAAATAGATCTTAAGGAAAAATCCTCAGCACCCTGCCAGACTGCTGACAGCCTGCACGGGATGAAGCAGTGCCTGTTTGCATTGTGCTCCATCCCCACCAGCACTTCCAGGGTAGGAGCTCTCTCTGGCGAGTCCTTCCTTAGTCAGGGCAGTGTGTAAGCTTTGTGCTTACCCGGAAGCAAGTGCAATCTTGTTCCAATTCTTCTTCATCTTGAGTCAATAATTTCTGTAAGAGCAACAGCCACAAAGAGATTAATGAAATTAGCAGAGCCTCACATGACTAAACAGGTGAAGAAACCCAGCAGTAAAATTCCACTGCACATACAAAGTCAGACTATGACATCTCCTGCCTTAAGATGAGAGCATATGTACTGAATCCATTCATTTCAATGAAAGGAGAGACAGAAGGGAAAGTGTTAATTATTCTTTGTGGGTTGAATGAAATGCACTGTACAATTATCACCTTCTGTGTTCCTGTCTAATGACAGGCTTAACTTAAGAGAATTCTCCATACTGTCCTACGTATCACCTTTCCTCTGACATTATCTTCCTTTTCTTGGCTCCCTACATAGAATTTTAATGAGATCTTAATTGTTTTTCCATCAGCTGCAAGGATTTCAAACCCAAGTCATATGCTGGTTGTCATTTTGCAGAAGGTGGTACGGGGAGCTGTAGAGATGTTCTCTTGCTAAAAAGGAGCAGGAGGCAGCCCCCACACCTCCCACTGCATCCCGGCAAAGGGCTGTTGCTGTATTTCCAGTGCAGGCCTAGAGATAATAGCACGGTATTTCTGTGCTTACACAAGGGGGACTGCAAAAGTCTGTCACGCGCATGACTGTCACCACCTCCCTGGAACTCTGTTGGCTACAGGGAGGCTTAAGGTGTAGGTTTCTGTGCCTCAACTTGACAAGGAGCACAGCCCTTCACAACCAGGGGACTCACGGGGGCTGAATGAGCTGTACATCAGCCTCCTCTTCTCTGTCCTTCACCATCTACTAGTCATTTGCACACTCCTTCTCTTCCTTCATCATGCAAGGCAATTTCAGTGATGTAACATATTTAAAGCATAGATTTACTTACTTCTCTTGAAAATTTTCAAGGGCACTCCAGAAGACTTGGTTGAGTCCCTGCCATGTCACAGCAAGATTAAGATGTTGCAAGAGCAGCTGGGTGGAGCTCACCGTGTGTACTCACTGCAGGGAGAATGAAGGCACCCATTGGTGCAGTGCTGGTGTGCACAAAGATGCTAGATGTTAGAATTACTGTTCATGGTCATCAAACTGCATTAAAACTAATTTAGTGTGGAGAGATTACCCCAAAGTTTGTTACCAGAGTATTTCAGGCTGCCTGCGGGAGCCTTTCTCTAGGCTGAGAGCATGGGCAGAAGACTGCTGTGTGGGGAGAAGTGGGACTACTGCAGTCAGGTCAAGTCTCAGGCACAGGAAGAAAAGCCTGGTCTCTACATGGGCTGCAAAGTCTGCCATCCCTGCAAAGGGCCTGGAGCATGAAACCAGTGGCAACTGATTATCATCCCTGATTTAATAGCTATCCACGATCCTATCATAACTTAAAAACAATATCTGACACTGGTCTATGAGTTATGTCAGACAATGACAGCATTTTAGAAATGCTGTTGATCACATTGCTGTCATACCTTGATCACACCTGGTCCAAAGGGCATGAAATCAGAGGAAAATATGACTTGCCAAGATTTCAGAGAAAGCAGGTTTTGGGGCTAGGTGGAAAAGCCCTGCCGCCCACTTTGAATCCTGTGCTCCCCCAGCTGAGCAATGCTGCACAGCCTAGCCAGCCATGTTTAACTAATGCTGAGATATTTTTGTTATTCATCCACGTACTTGATATTTATTAAAATATTTCTAACATCCTTTCTCCTGCACATTATTCCATTTCAGTGCATGAAGCATACAATGACAGCTTCCATTTAGCTGTCTCCCATAATCACATCTTCTGCCCTCCAAAAATATCTCTCACTCTTATGGTAAACGGTACAGGAGCAATAGCATCTTTTATGTCATAGCTGCTGTGTGACAACTATGTGGTTTCCATCCACACCTTACACTCGTTACAGACATTCACATTTTGACAGCTAGATTCTTCCCTTTTGGGCCTTAGTGCCAATCCAAATCTCAATAAGAAAACAAACTAATTAGCAGGCGCTGGAGAGTTTGAATGTTGCCCAGAGAAATACATTGAGAACTAAATAAAAGAAGCGTATAGTGCTTATTAAGTGACTTGAGCATGCCTGGTTTTTATTTGCAGTGACACTGGGAACCTTGGGCAGTTCTGCAATTGGAAACTTGGTCAGAGCTCTGTAATAAGACAGGCCAGACTCTCCACATTAATATCCAAGAGTACTAGAAGTGAAATCCTCTTAGTGACAGACCACGACCCACTTTGCTATCCATAGAGCTTCACAATCATTCATATAAAATGCTTCTTTTTTTCAGCAAATATGAAGTAATAAACTGATGAAACCTGGGAAACTTGCTCCTTCTTTCTTGGGCTATCTTTCATTAACTATAACAAACATTTAAATCAAAGCAAACACTGAAGGTACGAGTGGATTTTCAACTCACTGACAAGACACGCTACCTTCAAGACCTCTTTTGTGTCCATTATATATAGAAGGCCATAACACTGCAAAACTAAAATCAGTGCTGACAGTCCACTTCTTGCTTTCTTTAAAGAAATTGCCAAAATGTGCAAAAATTTAAATATTCAGAGAGATAACACACTGCTCACTCAATGAACCTCATCGTAATTTACAGATTGTTATTGCTGGTATCATTCTAACACCCCAGACTTGTTTAGAAAATGTATCCCTTGCCTACAGCTTTAGACAGATCATCCTAACAAGCCAGTAACATGCAATCCAGTGCTGCTACTGGAGCTTAACTCAATAGGTTCCCATTGTATCAAAAGTGTGGGACTGCTCAGTCTGTAGCTGAAATGTAACGGTCCATGCAGGGTTGATGCATGTGTCATTCCTTATATACTGGGTGAATTCCTTTTTCAGGGAGTAATCAAGCCTCTCAGTGTGGGAGACAGTCAAAAGGGCCCATGCTGCCAAACACTTTCCTCCCTCCTTCTTCTAAGAAATGTGTGATACACACATAAAAAGCAAAATATTTTAATTTGGAAATTCTTCTGAAAGTCTTATGACAACTCTAGTTTGGGTCCCTCCTGCTTCCCATTCCTCATTGCACACCTGGCTCCTTATCTGTGCTGCATTTTCTGATGCTGGGCAAAAATCTCTCAACAGCCTTCTGAAAGCACACACTTTTCACAAGCAGTTCCAAATTAAACTGGAAAACAGTCTCACTTGAAAAGCAAGCAAGCAAACAAAACCCCACAAAAGTCCCTGAACAAGCTCTATTCTGAGAAAGAATGACCCTGTGCTGGATTGTGGCAAGATTAAGCAGTGATATCCCCAGGGACTGGAAGGCTTCCAAAGGGATTAAAAACCCTTTATATATAATCCCCTCTGTAACCAAAATCAGAATGCGAATGTAGCTCCTTGGAAGTGACACTCTATTCACCCCAGTAGCCTTGCATTGAGGCACCATGAGAAGTGCCTGCGTCTTCAGCCAACAACTTTCTCCATCCCTTGGCAGAGAGCTGCAGGGCTGAGGAACATGTAATGTCCTTGCCCGGCTGCCTGCTTTCCTCCTCAGGAAATGTGCATCTCTAATATATGTTTGATCCCATCACCTGGCAATGTGCACACATCCATAAGGCCCCTGACAAGAGAAGACAGAATATCTAGTGAGTGTGAACCCTGACCACGGTGGGAGGTTGGAACTAAACGAGCTTTATGGTGCCTTCCAACCTAATCCAATTTGAGATTCTATGATGATTCCATGATATGTGAATCTCATGACCACATGGAGCATTTAAATACATACACGGTTCATTCATGTATTCTTCCACACAGCACACAGGGCTTACTGTGTGTGTGTGTGTGTGTGCCTTATGGCTTTAGGAAGGACTGCACGGGGCAGTTTGAGAAAACACTGCACAGAATCACAAGGTGGGAAAAGACCTTTCAGATCATCAGATCAATGTCAAATCAGGGGAGAAAATCTCCAATGGGTTTGGAGCTCTGGAAACTATTAGATCCACCCAAAATAAGGCACAGAAAGAACACTGTGAGATCCTGGATATTGTACTTTTTCCCATTACTTATAAAAAAGATAACTCATATCTTTGCCTGTGCTGCAAAAAACTCTGGTCACAGGAAACTGTGACATAGCAACAAAAAAAAATCAGCTTTCCTCCCAGTTCACATCTGTGTGGTTCCCACTGCTGGAGCCAAGATTTTTTTTTGGTCCTTAATTTTAATCATGCATGCAGAAAATGAAAACTATGTAGCACATTTTGGCCAAGCCAGAGCCACAGACCTTGTGTCTCCTCACTCCCACCAACGGTCTTTTGGGGCCACAGCGCTCCTGATTGTTCAAGAGCACACTTTACTGACAACTTACACAACTTCACAAACAACAAGTATGGAATGGCAAAGGAATTTTCTTCTCTTTCCCTCTTTTTTTTTTCCTTCTTCTTTTTCGCTGCACTAGATCTATACAAACCAATTATAACTCTGACTGTGCCAGTAAATGAGCTTTTCCAGCTGGGAACAGCTTTCCATCTAAACTAGAGGATTGGAAATACTTTGCAACAGAGGCAAATCTAGCTCGGACACATCATTCTCAAAAGTACTGTAAAAAGGGAGAGAGGAGAGACTAAGGGACCAGCCAGGACCTTTCCATTTCTACCTGCTATGGGTTTTCATGGAGAGAAACCAGTTGCTCCAGGTCTCACAGAAGTGATGAAAGCCTGGATCTTCTGCCCTGGTATAGCTTGATATTGGGAGAAACTGGATGGGCAAAGTAATTCCAAAAAAGCGATGGTTCCTTTTCCCCTTATTCTGAGGAAGATGTTCCCCAGTATGCAGTGTAAGGGGGTGTGGAGGAAACGTGATACCACCATCACCACCTCATAATAACAATGAAACTTCCCACACAGGCAGATCATACAAGACTTTTCATATGCTCTCCAAACTATTTTCTCAGTTGTTGGTTGTTTTGGTTTGTTTTTGGCTTCAGAATGATGCCATAACCTACAGGCAAAATCACAATTTCTCTCTATCTCTGTGCATTTCCACCACAAGCCCTCTGTAAAGCACATGAAAGAACGTTTTTTGTTGTTTCCTAACAATGGCATAATACCAACATAACATAATCAGTACATAACTACATGTATTAAGCTTCTTAAGACAATTACTTGTGTGATTTGTGACAAGCTTTCATGAATAACACATATAAGCCCACTACACAGCCCTTTTACATCTGTGAGGGCGCAGCAGTATTAGAGTCAGGCATGGGCTGCCTTAGGCTGACCATGGAGCAAGGAAAACAGGAGAAGACAACATAGTAATTTACAAGCCAATAACCGTTTCCCTCAGGCCTCCCTTTATATTTTTTCAAGATACACTAAGTACTCTCATCTTATTAGAATTACCTTGATAATGAATAACCTATACTGTTCTTGCTTTGTAGCATACTGTTCTCTTGCACAGCACACACATCTATTACAAAATTTTCTGTTGAGATAAACTCCCAGTAAAGTTCAACAAAAAAAAATTCAGATCAGGGCCAATTAGTGCCCTGGGGACAGGGGGATGGAGTGCTCATTTTTTCCATTTAAGTATGTTTTTTCCATGTAAGTAAAATTTAGAAAATAACTTTACTTTTAGTCAATATACAAGTTCTTTGTATGTGTTTGTTTGGGAGGCAGGCCTGAAATTGCTTAATTTCACTGAATCAATGCATCTTCTGTCAGTCAACAAGAACATTCAGCTCAGACAAAGACTGAAATAAAGCATACCAAATAAAAAAACATGGACCTAGAATTGTCGTTTCCCAAAAGCTTCTTTCGGTCCCAGCTTCTCAGAAAACTACCCAAGCATTAAAGCTGCTGCCTCTCAGGGAAACTAATTATAACTCAGAAAAAAAAAGAAAAAAGAACCAAAAAAAAAAAAATCCAACCCACACATTTAACTGAATATATAAAGGATAATTATGTCATTAAAACTAACAACATTTCAGACGGTAAAAGAGTCACAAGGCAAGAATGGATGTGTTGGACACCATCAGGCTCCCATCAGATTATTCACAATAAAAATGCAACCATTACCAAAATAATCTAATCCTTGTGTGCTTCCACTGATAGGGCTCAGATGTGTGCACTGGTATTTTTTAGCCCCAGCAGAGCTGAAAGGGTCAGCAATTCATTGTTTACTGTCTGGACTGAATTGACTCTTCGAGCTTCTTAATGATACACAGACGACCAATGCTTCATCTACCAAGGCATGTTGACTGCCATCCAAGTGAGTGTAAGCTTTCACATAGCTGTAAAGAAGGCTCCTCCTCACACAGAACAAAGAACACTCATAAAGCCTCTATTAATCAGTGCAGCTCTGTCTCAGTGGCGTGGGCAAAACAATCATCCTTTTAAGAAAAACCAACTCCTGGAATCAAAGAAATCTAATGGGTGCTGCAAGTAACACAGGAGATAAGTATGTTTTCTGACCATAATGTATCATGAAAAAGAGCTGCTATCTCTATCAGCATAATCGCAAAGCCCAAAAGAAATCACGAGAACATATTTTCTGAATAAGTTCAATCATTCCCTGTTCTAACCTTGCCAAAAAAAGTGCTTGATAAAGTGAGCTGTTCTATGAGCAGCTGAGATAACATTTCTCAGTGTCCAAACGATTGCTTCCATGCCCCTCATACTACAGCTGACCTTAACTTATGTTTTTCACAGTATCTTTTCCCTTCAACTTCAGGATCACAGCACACCTCTCAGTCCTTGTCACAACATTCCCAGTTTTTTCAGTGTTTGCCGCTCCTTTAAACAACTGCATCCCAGAAAAACTGAGTGCAGTACTTCCTAAATCCCTCTTTTGCTGCCACCATCACCACAGTGCTCTAACTTGTTTGTATTTTCCATTTGACACCCTACAGTTCGTCACATCCCTTGCAAGTCCCCAGTCACATCTCCCACAGAACCTTTGCTTTCCCACTGCTTTGGGGTGAGCAAGAGGCTGCACATGCTGTAGCTGGTTTTAAAGCCACTCACATGTCAATGGGGCAGATGGTTGCTGTACATCGCCTAGTTGGGACAAACAGAAAGGGCAATGGCTGAGTGATCATAGCTTTGCCTTGAGGGGACATTAATCAAGTCTTTGTCAAATTTCCAGCAGTCCTCATGAAATTCATAAGCATCATAACGTCTCTGAGATGCCTCTTCGTCCTTCCAGATTGGCTGAAATTCGCTGACAGTTTGAAAGTTATAGGGAGTAGCAGGGGGAACCAACAGATGGACAGACAGCCACTGTGACTGCATAAGCCTCAGTTCCCTAGAAAACCAGACTAAAAATAGATGGAAAATAGAGGGGCTGACAGATTTAATTAACGTAAGCAGGCAAGGTTTCTGACAGCGAAGGCGAGTCCGTTAACCTTCTCACTGGTCCAAGTGTTGCACACAAGGCTCAGGTTCCTCTTTGGGCAGAAGCTAACACAGCGAGGTGGTGTTCTGGCTGCAGGAGACTTGTGGACTCCCATTTCCAAGACAAAGGACACCCTTTCCCGCTGCTTCCTGGCATTAGTCAAGATCTGCCTCTAACGAATACTCAGAAATCTCTTAAACTTGTCTTGTGGTTTGTGTTTTTTTTTTTTCCCCCTCCTCTCTCTCTGTTTATTCATACTTGACTTGGAAAGCTGCAGGCTTGATGAAGGCATTAAGTCTCACATTCAAAACAATGCGTTATGTATTAAGGGTATAAATCACAGCCATGATGTCAGTGGAAAGACTCTTGTTAAATTCAATTGGTTTAGAGTGTCAATTAACAGAGCTTTGAAACCCTGGTGAGTGTCAGAGCATCTCCAGGGGCTGAGGGCCTCTAGACAGCACAGCTGGGCCACCCTTCATGTGCTGGGGCCAAACAAAAACAAGATTCACACAACACTTGCTTGCTATACTAACACAGGGCCCTCAACTAAGATCTGACAGAGCTGCTTCTAGCATTAATGCAGGCTGTGGTACTGCTTTCAAGGGGTGCAATCTAAGAAAGGATATACATTACAGCATGAGAAAAATTAATAAAGCCTTCCTTTGCTCAATCTCTGCTTTTGGAATTAAAATTCCTTGCTTTACCCATTTAGCCCAGGAGGTAGCTAGGATGTCTGAATGTTGTCTTGGTTTAATCACACCTTGTCCACAGTTTAGACACATCTTTCTTCAGTAATGCAGCACATAACCTTTAAGATGCTCCCTTGCCCATTAACTGGACTGCTAGAGGAAGTGAATTTACCCTGTGGAAAAAAAAAAAACAGCAGAAGTTTCATCTAAAAATTACCACAAAATGCCCCTGCTAAGTGGTGACCAGACGTTGTTTGCGCACATTATGATTTTAATTCCATATAAACGTAAGAGGTGCTCATTCTATGGGCTACTGACATACCTCCCACACTTAACAGACCTAGCAATTTTCCGTTGAACCATTATTAACCTTTTGGGCTCTCGGATGGCAGCAGGGCAGCTAAGAGACTGTACAGATAATTGCAGTAATATGCAAGGACAGCAGAAACTAAAATCACTATAATTCGGTCAAAAGTGCTTAATCTTTTGCCCAAGGAAATTAATGTCATAGAAGAAGATCATCTGAGATAGCAAACTGCTGGGAGAGCTCAAATCTTTTCTTTGATCTGCTGCTCTGCTCCAGGCTTGTTTTCAGCCCATGCTGTGCCATCACACTGGGGCATTCTTGAACTTTTTTGTTACCCAAATAATTTTCCCATGTTACTGTTTTGCAGATATAATCACCTTATCAGGGCACTAGTCTTCTCCAGGGGTCTGGGCAGACCCCACAGCCCTACAGAGACCGTGTGATTTGCCTTTGCATCATCTCTGGTCTGGGTTAGCACTTCCATCCAGCCTTCTGCTATGAGCATTTCAATGGCATGAGAGCTTCAGAAAGGAAATTTGTTTTTCTCCTTCATATTTTTTTTCATCAATTTGATATAAAACTTTATTATTATAAACTACTTGATGCAGGCAGGAAGAAAACACAAGAGGCGTAACTTCTTTTGAGATCAGCCTGGGGAATAAGACAGAAGAAAACCAGGAGCTAAACTTAACTAGGGAAAGGAAATGGGCTATAAAAAACTGTTGTCATGTTCAAAGAAAACTCTTGGGAGCTGCAGGGACTTAGTCTTAAGAGCAAGAAATTAGAAAAACAGCAATAACGCTATCTTTTTATCAGGGAGATGGATAAATTCTCAGGTTTCCAGGTTGCAGAGATGTGGGGAAAAGACAAGTGCGTGTTTTAGAACTTGAGTTTGGATAGTGATGCATCAGATAAAAGCTGCTGCCTTCTGACATTGTGAGCATACCACAAACACTCATTTCTCATTTTTCACAGACATCAATGACAAGCATCGTGCACCTTCCTCCTTCTCAACATGTTCCCTTTGCCATAAATAGTGGGGACCATTATTTGGGAAGGTTAGGGAAGTGGCAGACAGTTTGTATGGCAGCATCTGGGAATTTTCTGGTTATTCAAAAGGAACCGGAGTCTATCTGGTTGCACCCAGATGCTCTGAAAGAAAGTAAAATGTGTCACTGGGTTAGCATGAAACTGATGCTTCCAAGATGTCCCATCCCAAAATCACCTCAATAAAATACAGCAGCCGGAACATGCCAAAGATGGTTTGAAAGTCAGGGGAAAAAAGGGTATGGGGAAAAGGAGATATTTGCACAAAGCAAAAGTGCATACTGGATGAACCTCTCATGAGTAGTCTCACTACATCCCTCCCCAGTGAATGCTTAGATCAGCTCTGCAAGAAATGCTAGGAGATGAGGCTGCCTCCACTTTAAATGACTTTTCCATCAAAATCCTAGGTAAAACTGGCAGTGCTACAAAGCCCATTTCATAGCCCTCAATGACGCAGAAATTTTCATCTCTGGAGAGAGCCAGGAGTTGGGATTTCAGATTAAATCAGGCCAGAAGTAGTTTCCTTATAAATAGCAGTAATATCAGAATGCCTCCTGGACCTCAAAGAGAAATCAGTCGGCTAAGGATCTGGCCGCTGGGCTGCACCAGTCCAGGGGATTGCAGCTCAGGATGTGAATCATGGAAGCAAGGCAGTCATATCCTGTTATGTGAGCGCTGTTTGTTTTTCCTGCTCCTTCAGCCCTGGAGCTCTGAGCCATGCCTACCATTAAGGCTGCCAGCTGCAGAGACAGCAAGGTGGACACCTGTCAGCAGGAACAAGGCTCACTCACCAATCTGCTACCCAGTGGATTCTTTGGCAGTCATCAGCTGGAAGCATGGTCAGAGAGCAGCCAGCATCCTGCAGGTCAGAAACTTTGATGCTGACTCTTATTTTCTGTAGGAGAGACCCATGTCTTGTAAAGCATGAGAATGCACTGTTCTCATTTGATTACCTCTCCATAGCCTTAACTAGAGGTGAATAATTAGCCAAAAATGGCAGCTGAGGAAAACCAGGCTCCTCCACTGGCATACATCAGTAACTTTGGTACATAAAGTTGGTTAATAGAGAGGGGTAACTGTCTCTGGGTCAGTCTCTAAGACCACATGAAAAACTCTGGAGCAACAGACATTGATTTTATACCTATGATCACTGTAAAAGACTGATTTTGAAGACCTCAGGCCAGTAATAAGTACAGCACTCAGCATGCACGTGGCAAGGAAAGAAGGAGCCCCCACATGTCCATGCATCCCTTATTCTCCTCCACCAAAGACCATACAAGGAGGCCATGGCTAATCAAAGCAGGACAGGAACATCCTGGCACAGCGACACCAACACTTTCCCAAGTGCTACAGCTCTACGGGGAGCAAATAGACCTAACATGGGTGATGCTGTTTTTCCAATGAGTGCCCTTACTAACAGTGACACCACAGCTCGTCCAGACAACACAGCTGTGCAAAGGTCACCTTGAAAGGTATTATACAGAAGATCCCAGTGCCTCTCTCAGCTAGAAGATGCAATTAAAAATATATTACTATAAATAACTCCGAAGGTTCTGTCCTCACTGCTGCAAGAAGGCAGACATTTAAAAGACTCTTGTTTCTTTGTCAAGATCTTCAAAAATCCTATTAATGCTTAAAAAGCTCTCTTTTGTGCAGTTAGCCATTTCGAACAGAAATGTGGGACAAGCAGGACTTGTACAAGCAAGCAAGCTCTGTCAAAAGCAAGCCTTAGGTTAATTGGCATACACAGCAGAGCATTGGATAAGGCCAGGGTTCCTGTAAGGAGACAGCTGTGCAATGTCTCCACTCTCAAATGCATCAAGACCAAGTCTTACTGCCATGGGCATAATTTCCCCTGACCTCAGCAGGATGAGACCAGGGCATGCACACCTTGCACAGCCCTTCTGCTGCCCTCCAGCACAGCAGGTTCAGGTGTTCAGGGATCTCCCATGACTGCTACGGCTTCCCATGGGACCCACTATCACTCACACCAAATCTTCCTTTGGGAGGCAGGAATGCGCCAGACCTCACGGGACATCCCTCCCTTCCCAGAGGAAATCTATAGCACAAGCACAACTGATAAACTGTTAACATTAAGAAAACTAAAGGACAGCCGTCCCAGGAGAAGTACCTTCACCTATGCTGCCTGCTTCCCTGGGCTAGAGAAGGTTTGTCACTCTGCAAGAACAGGGGTTTGTCACTCTGCGAGGAGAGCAGTGAGTGTTTTCTAGCCCTGCCTGTATTGCATCAAAAAGTCCCAGTGAATTACAGCAGGTCACCTATAAGTCACTGGAAGGGCTGGCCCAGGAGGCATGAGACACTTCCTTTCCCTGAGCACAGATCTAGTTGTTTCCAAATTCAGGGTCGAGACCCCATGTGGGTTGCAGGAATTATGACAATATTTACAAGGCTGACTAAAACTCACTTTCATCCAATATCTATGTTAGTGTTGCAGACCCACAGCTATCCACCCACACTGGAAAAATTCTGCTTCCCACCCTACTTCAGCAGTGCTGTCTCCTCTCCTACGGTCCTCTTCTTGTCCATGTTTCCACACAATCCTGCTAAAATTAGTTTAAATTGTTCATAGCAAATTATAAATCCTAGACAGTTTTCACCATGTTAATCATTTTTAATCATTTCAAGCATATAAATAATTGATGTTGATCTAGAAAAGGGCTAAATGGTGTGGTGGAAGAAAAGCTCATGCTACTCAGACAGACAAGATCCACTCTCACCAATACCACCAACCCAAAGTGACATGCTCAGTCCCTCACCTGCAACAAACACAAATTTAATGAAAGTGTAGGACAAGTGCACGATGCTCAACATGTGCACCAGCACAAGGTCCAGGCATAGCTCAAACATCTCTCTAGGTTTTGGAACTCACCCTCTCAGGGTTAAGATAGAAGAGGAACTGTAGCCTCATCTAGGAGAGGTAGAACAAGCCCTCCTCAAGTCATTCTAGAGATGCAAGCTGCTGCATACTGAACTAGGACAGGCAAGAGCTTAATGGTACTAACTGGTCCAAAAAGGAAAATACTAAGATACAAATCAAAGATCAGCATCAGCTTTGGAGAGCAGCTGGTCCACTGCACCCCGCCAGCCTGAAAGTCTGTATCTCCTCAAACCCAGAGGAGCTGTCAAAGTCACTGGAGAAAAACGGAGAAGAACAAAATTCTCTAATTCCTTTGTGCTCATAAATCAGAGGTTTTGTTTTACTCCTACAAACTGCAGCAGTTTCCCTTCTTATGAGCGCACATGCTTAGTGAGCTTTTCCCCACTAGTTTGTCCATACTAGTGGTCTTTCTGGTAGCTGTACAAAGCATCCCTATTGTATAACATTCCTTTGACATCAATATGTGTGTGCATACACATATATGTATGTATTTTCATACTACTGTGTTCACCCATCAAAACAAACAAACAAACAAGCAATGAAAGCAATGATTTTCCCTTTCATTCTGTTTCATTCTGGTGCAAGCACACAAAATGAACAGATGATGACAAACTGTTTAAAATCCAGGATGGCACAAACGCTGGAGTAAATGTTGGGCCCAAGGGCTGAAGCACTGCTCCAGCAAAATCCTCCTGGCCTTCTGCTACCAGTTTGAACCATGACCCGCGGTGCAAGGATGACAACATTACTAGTGGAAACTTGGAAGAAATTTATCTGTGAGGAAGCACAGATGTAATTCTGCTGATGTAAACAGATCATTGTGTATTAATGGCAAATTTAATCCCTGATGCTGATTACATTCCCCTTGGAGGTCCAGATAACCATCTGATATAAATCAGTCTGGTTCCTTTGAGTTCAGTGGGATTACAACACTCAAATCTAGTTAAAGATCTCACCCAACGTCTGAAGAATATTTATTAATTTTCACTTAAAGCTGGCAAATACTCCTAGCTTCAAGTTTCTAACCAAAGGAAGAGGGAAGGCTGAACTGGTTCTGTCAGAACAAAAAATTATATACATATTTTTCTAAACAGTGTAAAAAGGAAAAGCAGACATTATTTCAGCTCAGCCTGAAACATTTAATTCAGAGTAAAAGGGTTAGAATTCCAAATGCTTCTAAGTTTCCTAAAAAATCCACACCAAGATTCGATATGCTTAATAGTACTATGTTAGAACAGAGAGATAAAGTTTCGTTTTGAAGGCACTGAAATGATAATTCCATTTAAGGAACAACAGAGAAAACTTATTTTGTGGATCAACAGCGCGTGTTCTAGGTGATGTACGATTCTTCACAAACTCAATTTTTTGGGGGCATTCTAAGATGAACTGGAAGGAGTGGAAGTGCATTCTTCCAAACAGTAACATTTTTTTGGTGATAGTCACAACAGCAAGAGAACCTGGCAGTCTCATTCATTTCACTTTATCTCTTTTGGAGTCTGCTCTGTGCCTTTGATCACTTGCTAGCATTAAATAGTCTTGCAGCAATCTAATATTAGCAAAGCTGGTAACCCAGAGAGAACCTGGTTTCCTACTGCTGAGCAGCTTTTAGTAAAGACACCAGAGACCCTATCACACGTGATTGCACAGGAGTGTGCACTTACACATTGGACTCACCTCCAACCATGTCAGCAGATACTGGCATGCACTGCCCAGAACACATCCACATGACACAAGCACAACGCAAAAAGAGCTTCTACCTGCTGCACACCCCACCTCTGCCCCACCAGCTAAACCTAGATGTCACCACATCCTAGCACATCATGCTCAGCACATTTTGTGAATATGAAAGAGCAGTGACTGCAAGTCTTTGAAAGGAAGGGAAACCCAGGTAAAGCAACCTCTCACC
Source organism: Lagopus muta (assembly GCF_023343835.1). Lineage (NCBI taxonomy): Eukaryota > Metazoa > Chordata > Aves > Galliformes > Phasianidae > Lagopus > Lagopus muta. Next base: position 83,478,708 of record NC_064434.1, read on the forward strand.
TTTAGAGATCACCATGGATTCTCTTGTAGAGTTGTGAGCTTCAGCCTTCACGGAAAACATTCCCAGTGCCCAGGTGACCTTTGATTGCTCTTTGGTATTGCTTGACAAAGGTTTCACTTCTAAAAGAACAATAATTATATTGATACATGCTACATTCTCCAATGGTAATCAGGAGGAGGATTCTCATACCAAGGACTGTACACACACCCTGGACACGTGTGGCCCTAAAAGCAAGATGAGAGCAACAGAAGCAAAACCCCAAAGTGCAGCAATAGCATCTTGGCACTGATGATTTCTTTTTTTAAAGCAGACTTTGTTACCTCCTCAACAGCTGGTGCCTGGGTGGTATCATCCATCTGGAATTTGAACTTCTTTCTAGGAACCTCATTTCTCTATATACATTCTCATTTATTCTTCAAGAGGCAGAAAGCAAGCAGAAACCAAGGTTGAAGCCTGTTGCAGGATGCTCTGAACTGCTACCCTTTCCTGCCTACATTTGTTGCCAGTTGTTTATCCTCCTCAGAAGAAATTGATTTGCCATTGTCTTTCTAAAACTGCTTTCAGACGTGGAATTTCAGTGTGAGGTGATCTGGGCAGGTCTCATCCTGAGAAGTGCTCAGCATGGCCACAGGCAGCTCCCCTTTAAGAACAGGACCGTAGTTTTTAATCTGGGAGGGGAAAAAAGACAAAAGCAACAGTCATTTGATCCCAAGAGACTGTTAGTTTCAATAAGGAGAGCAAGTCAAACATTGCACACGATGTGGGACATAGAAGTTATTTACTCGCTTATTGATCACATTCCACATAAAAGTAAATGGGAATCACCCAATCCAAGGAAACCAGATTTTTATGAGCTGGACAGTCAGGATAGAACCTAAAGAGCCCTTTTAAGAAAAAAGAGTCTTTAGAGAATGACTCAGCTATCACCCAAGCCAATGACTGTTTTCCAATAGAAAGAGATATTCCAAGCCCCAAATGTGGGAACTGGAAAGGAAAGGAAAAATTAGGGAGCTTTGGGAGAGCACCAAACCAACATGAATTGGAGGATAACACCCTCTAAAACTTCCAGATAGATAAACAGGTTTCAAGGGAGACTGACTGTCTGTCCTGGCTCCATAAAATAATCCTGGGCTGGGAGCAACAGTTTTACAACCTAGTGTTCAGATATGGGTGGCCATTGCAGCAAAGGTGACTGACATGTGCCTGCACGGCCAGGGAACAGCATCCTCAGATACACATGATTGCTGCGTGCCTCACGTATCAGAGGCTGAAGTGAAGTGATAATTTTCTGAAAGGCTGGAGCAATTGGAAATCACTGCCTCCTTCTCGCTTTTTCACAGATCCCATGTCTGTAGTGTGTCTGGTCTTTTTTTTAACCACAGTCTTACACTTCTCCTGTGAAGATCGCCTTGTATGTGCTCTTACCACCCCCTTTCCACACATTTAAGCAAAGGGAGGCAAATGACATTTTCTTGTGGTTTGCATAATCTCATCTGTATTTATAGCCATTAGAATTCTGATGCAAATCTTTCCCTTTCATTTTCCGTTTCCAGTACAAAGACCCTGTAAGGGAAAGATCCTCACAGAAAATCTGAAAATTCTTTATAGTGACTTGCATTTATTTATGCCCCATCCAGACTTTCCTTACATAAGGCTGAGTCACTCCGTAGCTGAACCTTTGCAAAGGAAGAAGAAAATAGTTTTTCAACATTTGTTTGGGTCTCACTTCTCTCTGTTACAGCAATGAGGGATAAGGGTTATGGCTTCACCAGAATTTTGATTTAATTCCCTGTGACTTTTTTTTTATTTAATATTTCATTTATCCAGTTGCATCCTGTGGGCCAGCATTTCCCTTTTCACTTTGACTTGTTTATAAATAGGAAAAGTTACACAACTGGAAATTTACTAACCTGTAAAACCCACAAAAGCAGGGCTCTGCCCAGACAGGAGCAACAGTGACATTATAGCAGTGCCACTGAGCCGATCTGGGTTTTGGGCTGCTATCTGGTACACTTCTAAGTGAAACTGGTTGTCTTGGAACATTTTCTTCCATTCAGTTATTCCAGGTATCTCGCTTATTTTCCTAATCCCTCACAAAACACGTCAATGAGATGTATTTTTCTTCCTATGCATATAAGTTGTGTTTCTTGAGAGTTTATTGCTAATTTGTACTTCTGACTCACACTGCTTCATATACAGCCATCAGCCCAGCCTGCCCAATAGAATCACAGAATCACCAAGATTGGAAAAGACTTCCAGGATCATCTTGTCCATCTACCACCAATATTTCCCCACTAATCCATGCTCCTTAGTACGGTAAATTTTTTAACCTTTTAGGTTCAAAGAATGCATTTTTCTAGAGAAAAGAAAATCATACTGCACATCATAGTTTCCTAGGCTTCACTGGCCAATCTTGTCTGTGATGTTAGTGGGTATTGTCTACATGGCAGCACCTAAATCAAGTTTACCATATTTTCTGAAGAAAAGGATTTAGTACCCCACACAACTTCAGCAGTCCATGGAAAGGTGATCAAGAATCACAACCTTCTGAGCACCCTGATGTAGCTGTAGGTATCCCTGTTTTGCAAGGGGGGGTGGATTAGATGACCTGTAATGGTCTTTTCCAACTCAAACAATTCTATGATTCAGTGAGTGGCAATTAAATTATGTGTGGTGAAGTGTAATTTCTCTGTTGCAATGATTTTGTGCCTGTGTCTGTACATGTATGCCCCTCCACTGCTGGGCAGGCAGCAATGTAACGCTGTGGCAGCTGCCAACACTCTTCACACCTGTTTGGAAAGTTAAGCAGAGAGTTCAAGCCTTTAGCTTGAACCTCATCCTGCAACTGGTTCCAACACCTTTGAGATTTCCATTTGTCACTGTATCCCTGGACAGAAAACTGCTCTGGAGTTGCAAATCACTGTCATGTCTGCTCCATCAAAAGCCAGTCAGCAATTACATACATTTAACTCGCCTAGAAAACTGCATCAAGTATCTCTGTAGATAAAACAGATGGACACCAAATATTTGGCTCAAATGAGAAGGTACTTGAGGCAGAAATTCTCACAGTGAGGCCATAATTTCAGAGATATGTTAAACCAGGATGGGACTGCTATTCCATTCTGCTCCTTAAGGGTAAAGGGGTCCAGGAAGCCTGGACACTCCTCAAGATGGAAATCTTAAAGTCACAAGAACAGACTGTCCCTGAATAGCGTAAGGCGAGCCGTGGGGGGAGAAGACCGGTGTGGATGAGCCAGGAATTACTGTCAAGACTCAGGAAGAAAAAGAGAGTCTATGTCCTCTGGAGGAAGGGACACGCTACTAGGGGAGATTACAAGGAAGTTGTTAAGGCATGCAGGGAGGACGCCCGGAAGGCGAAAGCCCATCTTGAACTTAGATTGCAGTAAAAGAGAATAAGAAATCCTTTTACCAATATATCAAAGGCAAGAGAAGAACCAAGGATAATCTCTATCCTTTAATTGATGCAGCGGGGAATGTGACCACGGAAGACAAGGAGAAGGCTGAGGTCCTCAATGCCTTCTTTACGTCTGCCTTTCTAGAGCATCCAAATGTTAAAGAAGCGTGCCCCAAAGAAGCTGCATGAAGCAGCATGAAAGACGGCCTTAAGGGTCAGAAAAAGAAGAAATGCATGTGATGCCTGCCCAGACTCTGCATATCCCAGACGATTTGACTTGTTAGCAGTCTCTTACACAGACACAAGTTGCTGGAGCAGGGATTTCAGCCGCTTAGCATCAACAAGAAGAGTTGGGTTGAAAGCAGAAAGAATACACCAAATGCTCATTTTGAAAATGAAATCTGATCTGCCTGCAGCCCATTTTGCACTTGCTTTTCTACTGACACAAGAGGGACAATATTTGCTGTTCTCTGGTTGCTTGCCACCAACAGAAGCACAAAGCTCAGCACTGTCCAGGTTTCTTGACAGTAAGCCAGAAGAGCACAAATGTACTGAGAGGTTTTATAAATGACTAGGGAACCCCTCCCCAGAGTATTAATTCTCACGTAATTGTTTTGAGGTACTCATCTTACCCAGGTACTGTGCAAATATGACTGTCAAGAAAAAAAATAAGCTCTGCTCTAGATCAGCTTGAGTGTCAGAATGAACTTCTGAGAAGATCCCCAGGCACCAAGTTCTGCCAAGGAGTGATGGTGCTGCAGGCCAGGATCAACTGAGGCATTACGCCTGCCTCACTGAATGCTGTTATCACCGTTATTACTTCACAGCTCATTTTTTCTTTCTGGCACAAGGCTTTCCAAGCACAGGAATTTACTGAACTCCTGGTAACTTGCCGTGCACGTGGACGGAGCTGGCATTTGTCTGCCTTTGTCAGAGGTGCACTGCAGTCTCTGTGCTTGTAGTCCCTACTCACACATACTACATTTACATGAATCTAGTGTTTAATCAAGCAGTACAGTTTCTTGAAATCTTCACCAGCTGCCTCTTTAGTTCATTTTTCCATTTATGAAACATACATTTTTAAAAGGTCGTATTATTACAAGCTCTTGGTGTTAGCAGCACATCTAGTTCCATAGAGACAGTACGTATTTTAGCTGTGGCTGCCCATCACAGACTGCTAATTCTTTTACCTTCTCCTGGTGGTACTAATGAGCTAATGGCTCACCTTCATGTTTCTGGTGCCTTTGCGATAATGTAATTCGAAATGAACTGCACAGCTTCAAAAAAGTGCTAGAGAGATGTAGTCAAAAAACATGTTAGACATTCCAAACCAAATTATTCTTTCATTTGTCTCCCCAGAAGCTCAAAAAACATTTAAATGTTGTACTAAGGGACACAGTTTAGTAGGGAAATATTGGTGGTAGGTGGACTACATGACCTTGGAGGTCTTTACCAACCTCGTCGATTCTATGAATGTCTGAAGAAATGGCAACACCTCCCAGTAACTTGCCTCTTACTGAGTTTCAGTTTTAGACATCCAATACCGGAGAGCAAACACTCAAAGCTGCCATGTCCTGAGTCAGCTTCTCTGTTTATCTGTGCAGAAAAGTGTGGGCAAGGATGATAATTACTAATATAGCTGATTTTATACAAAGACAAAGATCCAGTGATTCTCAGCAGAGTAAAGCATGACTCCAAAAAGTGACCATTCCCAGCTTTTTATGAATGTTAAGTGATGACTGAGAAACAGGAGGGAAAGAGAAGGGCTCTTTTTGGTCTCTAATTCTGCCCCTCATTAGGAACAATTGTTGTAGATTCTCAAAGTGCAAGTGTTTCTGTTCACCTGGGCCCTTTGGGGATGGCACCATGGCATCAACATTTGTTTTGGAGATACTCTTACCAAATAGAAAGGTATGAGTATCTCCATGCCAGGGCAGCCTCCACAGTCCTCTAATTGGCTGTGGCTGGGACCACTGGCAGCAGTGAGTTAGTCTGCAGTTCCAAGTTCAGCAGGAAGTTGGCATAAAAAAAAAGCGAAGAACAGGTTGGTGTAAGCCTGACCAGCACTAACAGAGTTTAAGGTATCTAGAACCACAGTTTTTGTCTCTTTCAAACAATGGAGGACCTAACAAAAGTCAATTAAGATACATCTCCAACTCATTAAGCAAGCCCCACCTCAATATATATTTCATACCAACTTAGCATTTATTTAGAGAACTGAAAATTGCTGTTAGACTTTTTCCCTTTATAGACTGCCGTGCTTTTAAGTTTCTCTTTTCATCACGAACTTAACTTTCTTATTAGACTTTTGCACTTTTGAAGTTTCTGATACCCTGGATGAAGCAACATTGCTGACCACACATCCCCAGTAATCAATACCTAGCATACATGTGATTAAAATTTTTTTGAAACAATAACAACAACCTAACAACAACAATACCAGAAGACTAATAATATTAAGGTCATCAGTTATTGGGGAATTTGCCCACATTTTGTGAACTTAGAGAAGAGATATGCTGGTAGCTTAAGCAGTTTCAAGTTGAGCAACTTTGAGAAGGCTACATCCAGTCTGACATATTTATGACACGCTTTAATTTAGGGGCTTATAATTAACTTCAGAGACATGCTGTTCATTTCAAGACTGACTGCCTGTATCTCACACTCATCCCTGCCTTTGCTCATTTTATAACCTGTGAATGGAAAAGTTGAAGTTCTAATAAACCTCCTGCTGGAAAGGCAGAGGATTAAATTGGACTTAGGGGGTGAAATTTAATACAATACTTAGTTCTGACAGTCATTTAGTAACACGAAAGCTGGAAAACAGTGCTCTCAGCTCTCTGATGTTCAGATTTCTCCCTCTGTAAAATGGAGTTAATAGGACTTACCTATCCCACAGACATGCTGAAACAATTTGTCTACCACATTTTGAAGTTCTCATCTAAGAGATGCTTCAGCAAAGCAGATTATATTAAAAACACAGTCCTTTTGGAAATGCAGTTAAAAATAACACAATATATTTTCAAGTGTCTTCCATAGTCTTTTTTTCACTGCTGTTCCTCATTGTATGTTTCTTGGGTATTTTAAGAACAGTATGGCTGCCAACAAATAACATCTGCCCGAGAAAATTACTTTCAAACAGTAACAAAAAATTGGGTGGATGAAACAGAGGGAGCTCTCTGCTGTTTGCCAAGTCATTCCTTTCTCATCAGGTACAAGTCAAGAAAACAACAAAATGGAACACCATAAACGACACTTGTCACTGTCTCACTTGACACTTACTGCAAAAAAACATACATTTTATGGTTTTCAGTTATCTTTACATGATGTAACGACCCATTTTGTTGCAAAGGATCTCTACTGGGGGCAAATCAGTCTGTGTGGGTTTATTAAGCATGTTTTCTCTAGAATGTATGATTGTTTCAATTCCCCCCCTTAGAATACCAACAAACATTGCTGTGCCTCACAGCAGTGTGAGTCAGTAGGGTCTTAAGATCTTCCAGTTTTGCAGGCACAACCAGAGAATGAAAAAATGACACATTTTTCACGCAAGCTAAATATACCTCAAAACAAACCTTTTTGCTACTCAGGGTTGCGTTCTGATCTTAGAAAATGCATGAAGTAGGATTAATTCCATAGCAGAGAAGGAAATGATTACGTGCTTCCCCTAGAATTGAGAAGTTTGGTCCTCTGAAGACACCAAATATGTACAATGGTCCCTCAGCTTCTATTTCTTCCCTGTACTGCCTCACCAGCAGCCTGGACTCCATGGGATCTGACTTTGTGCTTTTTCAGACTACAAGGGCCTCTCAGCCACTTCCTCCTCCCTGGCACCTTTTCACCTCATTTTCCCTAACCACAGAAACACACACTCAGAGAGAGTCTTTACTTGGTGTTATACAACTGCAGGATGTCTCTCCTCCAAAAACAATTATGTTGGTATATTTGAAAAAAGAAAAAACAAAACAACACAATAAATCATTTAATATTTAGAATGTCTTTCAAATTAAGTCATGATGCAAGCCAAAGAAATCCCTTCCAAACAATTGAAAGTTCCTATGCAGCTGACATGGATTTTACCTTTGTAAGTGGAAAGGTGAACCACGATACTGCACGGTAAAGCATAGCTTTCTTTGTGTGAACCAACACGGGAAAAAAAAAGAAAAAAGAAAAAATACCTCTTTTTCTACTACAACATTTAGTTGTAGTGCTTACCCTGAAGATCAGAACAGATCCTTGAGTAAATACATAATTAGAAAATTTTACAAAATGCATTCAATTTACTTCAGAGACAAGAACAATCCCACCAAAGCATTTCTAGTCCATCAACTGCATAAATACCTGCAATTAGATATTGTTTCTTTAACTAGACAAGACATGTTATGAACTACAGGAAAAGAGCAGTCCCAGCCCCAGTCACTATATCCATTTGATGCTTATGTAGCATTTCATTAATATTTTGAAATTATTGGATCTCAGATCTTTTTATGATCAAAAGACAAATGACATCTTTCCATCAGGATCAACCTGAGACATCACACTTTTTAAATACTGTTATTCTCTCATTTTCTGTTTCTTAGAATACTGAGTTGACGCATTTAAAATGACTAGGGAAAAATAATTCTTCAGCTGTCACTTTGCCAAGTTTCATTGTGAAATGTGTTTTTATAACTTCATTATGAAACTCTGAAAGTAGGGAGTAAAGACCAAACTGAGAGGGAAGATAGGCTGCAGCTCCAGCCCAGCAGGGCAGCTGTCCACTGTGGCAATGATTTACATGCTTGCACGTTGGTACAAGTTGAAGGACCAGGAAAGAACCATGACAGAGGCTTTTATGGCAGAGCCACACAGCATCTACCTATGTTTCATAACTGCAGTGACAATCTTGAACAGCAGCAATTACAATTCTGTTAGAATTCTCTATGATACAGCTATTCCCTTTCACACTAGATGCAGTCTGAGGTAACGTGCTGAAGAGTCAGCATCTGCAATACGAAGTCACAAGTCACACCTATGGATTGTCACTCTCACTTTTCACAAATCCATATATGCATTTGAAAAAGCAAACTACTTTACTATGTAAATCATCTGGAAATTATTGCATCCCAGGTCTTTTTTTTTTTAACAAAAAATAGATGACACCTCTACATTACTGGTCAGAAAAGCCACTGTTTGCCTTGTCTCTATTTTAACTTTAAACTTCAAAAACCAGATTGCTGTCTCAGAATCTTATTGATGTATTACAATGAAATGGACAAGCAGCTATGAAAAATTTACTGCTTCTGGCTTTATACCAGTGCTTCATTATTTCTGCTGTGGAACTTGGACTAACTTGGTGTAGAGAACAGATTTTCCAACAGGTAATTGACTTCAAGAGAATGCCTAAAATAATTCTAGCTGGCTATTACACTGAGAATGAGTCTCCATTAATTAATCACTTTTGGGGAATTTTTCTTTCTGAATAAACTCATTATTTTTAAACACATGACATTTGTCTGCATAAACAGGCTCTAAAACTGTGATTTAAAATGTGTGCTTACCACAGCCATGGCATGCCAATGGTAGCACAGCCTCCTCTGCATTTCTGAAGTGACTTCATCTTCTGATTACAAGGAAAATGAGGAAGGGAAGCAAACCAACTTGTGATTTCACCCACTTATTATCAGGATTTAGTTACTTGCTTGACTGTTGGATATAAAGACACAAGGAGACATCAACTGTGTATCCAGAGAGACTGAAGATTTTTCACACAGAACATTATTATACTCAAAGAAGGCAAAGCCCAAGCAAACCCAAAACAAGATACAACAAATCAGGTTTTTCTAACACAGAGATACTCCCTCAGGTTCAACTGCACAAGTTCAGTGACAGTCATTCAAAATTTACTTCACTTTAAGCTCGCTTTCACAGCCTGAGGCTTAGGCAGATGTTCTCTTTCAAATCTGGTTTTACCATCTGAAGATATTACTACCCACATTGCTAACAAGAGGTTATAATCTCCCAGCTAATTTTATCTGAAGTAGATTGAGGTTTCTCATCAACAGAGCTGGGTGGAAATCTGCATGCAATGGAGAAGCTGATTTATCTAAAACCTTTAAAACAAATTCATTTTGCTACTTGACACTGACATGGAGAGTGGGATTAGTCCTGGTACTTGTTGCCACAAAATGCTGTGATTTGCAAAAAAAATTAACATGAGAATTCAAGAGATAAAATATGTTGATGGAATGTGGATCCATTCGTCACTGGACCACAATGGTCCAGATGCTGAGGTTAAGACCTCTGACTATTGGAAGGCTGTACACATTCTGCAAACATTTCTTACTTGACTCAGCCACCTACAGGGCATTGGACTGGTCCAGCAGGGCCATTTTAATCCTGCCGCTGTTGCTCCAAATTAGTTTTTTAGAAGTACCAGTAAGCAAGTAGTGGCTTCAGTTTCAATCTGGATTACTTGTCTTCCATCTTCCTTCTCTCTCCTTTTTCCCAGTCTCCCTACAAAGGAGGAGTTCAGACTGAAACAGCCTCCCACACCAGGCTGAATTCAGCTGCAGGTACACTCTTCCAAAAACTCATCCTTGCCACTTCTACACAGAATAATCACCATTAGTCTCAGAAGCGTTGGTGCATCACTGCAAGCATTCAAAGTCACACAGGTACCTTCCCTGCCCAGCGTGCCAGCTCACAACAGGCAGCAGTGCACAGAAACACGGAATTATCAAGGCTGGAAAAGATCAGTAATTTCATGCAGCATGTGGTTGGCTGTGGATCCAGCCCCTACAAGGACTAGGGGACATGCAGAGCTCTTCATCTACCAGCTGCAAATAGGCATGAAGACACGAAAAACAGAAAACCAAACCACAACAAGAACCAGTCTTTGCTTCAAGTATTAACATGAAGCTCCAGAACATACAATTGGACAAAACACTAAGATGATTATATTTTTAGGGGTCCCATATCACCCTATGGTGCTTTAGTGGTAGCATTTCTCTAGCCACTCCACCTCAGCACCTCCCTCACATGCAGCTACCCACAAGAATCGTGAGCCCAAGACAGCGGTCAAGCTGTCCTGCCGGCAGCCCTAGCATCCCCCAAGCCAATGTAGAAGGAGCTGCAGCTGCAGCTTTGGCTGCACTTCACTCAGGAGGTATGCCCTCACCATTCCAAAACATCAAGTACTTTATTGACCTTGTTAAAGTACCAGCTAAAAAAGAAAAAGAGAGGGAAATAAAGAAATTAAAATTCATTAAGTTCATTTAAACTTTTTTTCAGTCATTTGGAAGCTCTAGTCTGTACAAAAACAATGCATCCAACAGACTTGCCACCTAATTTGAATGTGTCTGCACAAGATGAAAATTCAAAGCTTTCCTAGTTGAGCTATCAATCAAAGTGAAGCTAAAATTACAGTTTAACAAGCAGGTATACATGTTTTACTTAGCAAATGAGGCAAGCAGGGCACATTATTTTTAGTCACATTTATGAGGAAAAGAGTGAAAAATAGAAGGAGGAAGGAAGGAAAAACTGTCTCTCTTTGCTTGGCTCAGGCTTCTGATCTGACACTGGCAACATTTGGGTATGACCCTAATAGCATTCAAGTCATGTCTTGGATTATTGCTGCACATGTCATTAAACTGTAACTTAAAAAAATATATATGAGCTATTAAAGAGTGATTGAAACCACCCCAAAACTTATGAATTACTTGTAAGCTGCTTTACTAGGTGAGCCCAGTGGGCCAGGATGACCATAAAACACCGCTTTCCCATGCAGTGGGAAACTTGAATATCCATCAACACGCCTTTCGTCTAAATCCACAGAGAACTTCTGAATTAAAAATCTGGACCAGCAGCAATCCGTTTTTTGCTCTTAAACTATGGAAACTGTTTGCCCAAACGCAGTCATCATTATTTCCCCCCGCTCCATACAACAGCATGCCAGTCACAGCACCACCGATTGGAGTGCAGTCTGGGCCCTCAAACCCACAGACAGACATGTTTCCATTTTCTGCATTGTGTCAGCAAAACAGTTTCCCATAATGCTAGATGATGGAAGAAGACATCTAATTTGTCTTGCAGATGCACTTAATTCATCGCTGAATATATTAATGAAAGTCACGAATACATTTCAGCACACCTCAAAATGTTTGTGGAACAACTTGCCCACTTGCAAGAGAGCTCACAGCCAAGCATCTATGTGATCTCTGACAAAAGCCCCCAGCTCCAGCAGAAGCATGGTTGCTGTTGCGTGTCTTTTCCCCAAGGCTGCTTGACAGAAGTAGGCCTTCCTTCTCCAAGACTCAGGTCCTTGACGACCATGACTGTAGATGCCAGAACTCTGCCATGACCTCATTCTTTGGCACATTTTCTCCCAGTTTCCAGTCCTCCACCTTAGCTAAAGCTGGTCCACCCATGGCAGCACTGAATTTTCAGGTCACAAGAGCATTTTTGCTACAATTTGATTTAAGCTAGAATTGTTTTGGTAAACTTCTAAGTAATGCAAGATTGTTTCCTCAGAAAGATGTGGCAAAAACTTGTTTGCCAAAGATGAAGTCACCTGTGAAATATAAGCTTTTTCTCAAAGTAAAACATTTAACTTGCTAATATAAAATGCAAAAGGAAGAAGAAAACTCAAAGGTGCTGCTGAATCAAATTTCAGAATAACCAGCCAATGTTGGAAGCAAGGGTGAACCAGTTCACAATACCAGAATTTTCTGAATGCTATTCCTGTTGACTTGATGAATATCAAGGCAGGGATTCTCCTTTCCTTTTCATTTTTTTTTTTTTCTCCAACAGGAATCATCTCATCCAAAATGGCAGAGAGTAGCCTGCTGATGAGGGAAAAGAAACATCAGTAGTGAGGAGTCAACATTCTGACACAAGCAGGGGATTGAAACAAGAAGCTTTTTTGTATTACTCCTTAGCCCATCCTGTGACTCATTAGTGCTTTCATGGCTCATCGAGACGTTTTGGTCAGTCTTCTAATTTGAAGAATAGTCTGATCTGTTTTTCCCTTTCTTTCTGATTGTACGCTACATTTTCTATCACTCTCTATGCTGGAGGCACTTTGGGTTCAAAACAGCAATTAGTGGGGAAAAAGATCTCTGAGCCAAAATGAATACCTTTGATAAGCTGTTGTCCTCTAGCAGGAATCATCTCAAAATGTCCATCAGAGCTTGAATTTCTGTGTGGCTGTGGTCCCACGACATGAGCAGGATAAGCAGGGCACAAGGATCCAGATAGCAAGAGCCTGGAGTACGCCTGGGCTGTCATCCATGAAGAGGGCCACAAAGGGCAGAAATAGGAGCGAGCCGAATCTCAGCTGAGACCACAGACAACTTTACTGAAGTGCAATACATCAGGTGGATGTTTACCGATTCTGATGATTATTTATTTATTTTTAGCTCAGAACAACAGTGGTGGAGAAATTTCAGCCACAACTGGCTGATCTCCTGGGGAAAAAAATCAAAAACACAAACTTGTCGTGTGGGTGCTGGTAAAAACAGGTCCTCTCCCCAACCAAAGCAACTCAGCAAGCAAACACAGGCGAAACAGGAAACATCAAGAGTAAAGTCAGAGGCAGGAGCTGTTAGGGAATGGAAAATCAGGACCCAAGAGCAGAGTAAACCATCTGAACTGAAGTCACAGACACCCATTATGCAACCTCGGATCTATCTAAGCACCATATTTTAAATCATCATTATTTTCTGAAAACCAGTGAGCTCATAGCCAGGATAACTTTGGCAGTGATTCTCAGTGCTTCATGAGCCTTTTTTTTCCTCTGTTTCCTTTGAGGGAATAAAGTGAAAGTAATCAGGGTCTGAGCATTAAGGATGAGGAAGAGATTGTTGATATCTTGAAGAGAATCCAGACATGATGGTGAGACAAAGTAAAGGTTTAATGTGGAAGAAGAGCAAAGGCAGAATAAGAGCAGGCCATAGGACACAACAAGAGTACCCTCAGGTGCATGCACACAGGAATCACAGGTGGTGCTGAGAGCTGTGCTGGTGAATAAATGTTTGATCTGAGTTTTGGAAACGGATTAGCCCAGGACACACCAGTTCTAGAGGGAAGCATTCCCCATGGAACACTGTGATGATACAAGGACCAACACGGAGGCTGCCTTGGGATTTTCTGGCTGAACTGAGCTCTCGTGGTTGCAGGGAAATCCTGTAGCTAAGCAGTTCCAGCCACATACTTTAATATTAATCGCGTGTGTGCATTTCCTCTACCGTGTTTATCAGCCTGGAAAATTAAGAGATGAGGAAAACAAGTAATGCCATGCCATGCTCCACTGGCTCTTCCCGCTTAACTTGGAGTGTCACCAAAGCCAGCTGCAATGAACTCAGAAAAGAAAAACTGGGCAGTTGCTCTTTCCATTGCAACCAGGCTCATCTGCATCCACTAAAAATACTACCTCTGATAACCAGAAGAGCAGTTTACTTGAACTCATCTCAGCTGGAAAGTGATCTGTCCTTCGGGGAACAAGACTACCACAGAAAAGGGTTTTTTGCCTTTCTGCCCTAGCTAGGCCATTACTGTTTGCACACACTCCAGAATAAGCAGCATCATAACTAGTTTCTTTCATATCACGGACCCTGGTAGTCAACACTCCTGCTCTCTACCCTCCTTTTTCCAAGCTGTAACCTCTTGTTCTTAATTGATCCCAAAGGCTCTGTAAGGCCAAAAGATTTTTGAATATTTTGAGCAAAATTTTTGGTCTATTTCCAAAGTAGAACCTATTGTTTGAGATTTGATGTCTACACACCTTTGCATGAGCAAGCTCAGCTGCATGCCATGGAACACAGACCTGATATTTGTTACTGTAATGGCTTTTATATCTAAAGAGTTAGAATCTCCACAAGGATTTCCCCTAAATCTTCAGTATTTGAGGAGGCAGGGAGAGGGGGTGAAGAGGAGTAAAAAGCAGCTACACAACCAAAAAAATCCTTCTTTAGTAGTTTAAACATGCTCAATAGAATGTTCTAGAACAAATCCACCTCCCAAAACTTCATCTGCATTCAGCAAGTTCCCACTTTCTTTGATACTCTCAAGAGGTCTTACAAGCACATATGAAGCCAGTATTGTTATTATAATATGAAGCCACTAAGAGCATATAATCAACCAGTTTCACGCCGTACTTGCAGCAGCACAGAACTTAAACAGGCATGGATGAATCTGAGAACAGGTACCAGTTTTTGGGACGCAAGACAACAGGCTACAGAAGGAAATTATCATGCCAGGATAGGGAAAGAGTGTCAGGAGGAACACACACACACACACACACAAAAAGAATTTTCTGAATTGGTACTTCAGACTTTTCAAACATGGTGCAAACATTCACTGATGGTATTATCTTGAAGGCAAACTCCAGATGATGACAGGGTTGGCAAAGAAATGAGCTCAGAGAAATATGTAGCCAGCAAAAGAAGAAAGGAATTTGCTCTGAAGAACTCAGTTGGTCATGCAGGTTCAACCAGCTCTGGTGCTTGCCTTCTGGGAACCTGCTGAGGAGTTCAGCACTGAGGTGGGAGTTTTTGGGCCAAGAAGCCAGGCTCCTTTGTCAGCCACTGGAACAAACAAGCTTCACATTTTAAGAGTTAGCAGAAGATACTGAACAAGGAGAGTGATGAAGCTTTGATCTGCCATAATAGTATAGCCAAATGACCCGTTTAGTCTGCTGCCCGGGAATACCTATCCTTAACTATTCTAAGATAATCTGACATCATTAATACTGGATTAGCATTTTCCTTCTCAACAGCTGTAGAAAGTTCTGTCGTTGGGATGCTGATGCAATGGGAAGCATCACTGTTCTTTGCTCCCCATCACTAGCGGGCTCCTGTGTAGCACTGGTGTTTCTTCCCACAGAAATCTCTTTCTCCTCCCCCTTTCTCTGACAAGAATTTTCCATGTGTTAGATGACCAGCATTTCAGTGGAGCCCAAATAATTGCACACTTGCACACTATATTGTCAAAAGAGGCATGTGCAGGTCAGAGGAAGAGAGGAACAATACTCACAGAATGATAATCTCAACACCAACAGGAAGGAAGGATAGATTAATCTGTTACAACATTATATTTGGATCTGACCTCAGTAAAAAAAAAAAAAAATTTGCTTTGGCTTACTCTCACTAATTCTGTGGTTTTACAGGTGAAGTCCACTTTTTGTAGAGGTGTCTGCAAAAAGTACTTTGCTTCCACACCCGTTTTGTGATGGCTATGAAAGAAGGCAGGGTGATGGAGAACAGTCTGGGAGAAAACACAGATTTATATAGAGTGTAATAGAGAGAGCTGTGCAGTAACTGATCTGTCAGCCTGACAGCAGTCCTGGAAATGCAGAAAGATGTATTTTAGGTTGGCTTAAACTTATTTTCAGTTTTTCTTGCCAAAAAAGAAAGGAAAAAAAAAAAGAGAAAAAAACCCTCTGAAAAATATGAGAAATTCAGTCAGGAATAGAAGCCTGGAGCTGCACTCCAAACTGTGACTGCTGAGCAGAGCTGCCACACTGTCAGTTTTTGGCTTCCTGCCTAATGGACATAAGAAAGAATTTATGGGGAAAACCATCGCTAATACAAATCATATTTTAAATGTTTGATCAGCAATTACATTCTGACTTCTCAGAAACTGACAACTAATTCACGCTCTGTACCAACAAACTCAATGTTATTAAAAACATTCCAGGCCAACAATGCTAATAATGTCACCAACATGGTTTCCATCGTGCCAAGAATTATATTAAAAAGAAACCCAAGCATAGCAAGGAACAAGAAACATACGTAGGTGATTTATACACACACAACTGTTTGGAGGAGGTTTGTTTTCTTTTGTGATGTCTTCAGCCATGAATCCATGGGAGATTAGCACAAGTATCAAAATTATAATGAAACATTTAAGAAATGTTTACATGTTGTACTAAGGGACACGGTTTAGTGAGGAGATATTGGTGGTAGGTGGATGGCGGGACTGGATGATCTTGGAGGTCTTTTCCAACCTTGGTGACTTTATGATTCTATGATTTAACTCCCTAGCTGGTTCATGCAACCATCTCAACAACAAGATGGCTCAGGAGACACAGTGAGGATGGGCCATGCTCAAGACACTCTCATGCCTGGGGACAGCTGTGAATACAGGAGATGCAAGCCTTCCTGCTGTGGTGACAAAGCCTGCTTTTGGCGCTCATCATTCTGTAAAGTCTGTGGAGCAACACAGCAGAGATTCTCAGAGTTCAGGATTGGCTCTCACACCCCAAGTATCACTACCAAGGCCCAGACCAAATTACAGAAACCATTAAAAGCTGCAATAGTTTTTCTGCTTCCAAACATGGCTTAAAATACACTGAGAGGCAGGACATCCTTCTTGGAAGAACCTCCGAGATCACTTTACAAAGGCATGCCCTCCTTCCCCACCCCAGGCAGAGCACGCAGCAAGTTCCCTGAAGGCTTTGGCAAACACAGCATCCCTGGTCAAACATGGTATCACAAGTGCTACTTGTGATGGACAGAGACCTCAGGCGCTGCTTTGTCCTGCCTAGTGCTAAGTGCCTGTGGCTTTTGTCAGCTTCACAACGAACATGGTGCATTCTCAGACACTTTTAGTTTGGACACGTGTTTTGTGAAAGCTCCTGGCCCAAATCTGCTTTCTCTGATCATTTCTCATTGTGGGACTGAGAGCTTTAGGAGTTCCCTGTTCTTCAGGGCAAAAGCTCCACTGCCCTTAGCCCCTCCGGCTCCATGCCATAGGCTTTGCCCATCTCCTCAGGAAAACTCAGCACCACACCTTATTTGTTCAATAACCTCCTCTTACCTTGCCCTTCACGTAGCAGAGTTCATGTGGAAAAGCAGAGGCAGAGGAGAAAGCAGTATGACACGGGCAAGTGTGGTAAGTGCACCCAGCACCCTGACTGCCTCCCACTAAGTGCAAATTCTCCCCTTTGTGATGATTCCATCCTTGCTGGCCACTGCCTCTCTTTTAGAATCACAGAATACTCTGAGTTAGAAAGAACCTTCACCATCTTCATAGCCCTCCTTTGGATGCTCTCTAGGACCTGCTTTATGGAGGCAGCAAAGAATGCAAGACAGCAAGAGCTGTCTTTGAACCTGCTGAACACCAAAGAAAACAAACATAAACAATACAGAGCAGAGGCTTTATAAAAAGAGATATAACTGTAAAGATGTCTGCATTTTCTTAATATCAGTAGTAAACAAACCTTGAAAAATGTAAGTTTTAAAGAATAATCTGTGATCTATCTCATTACAAATTCACTAGTTACAGCCTGAAGCTCAAGATTTAAGAGCTTGCTTAACATTAAAATGATGAATCAACTAACAGAAATGCAAAAACAGCACAGAGCAAATCAGAGGAGTAATGTATGATGCAGTCAGGTGACACTGGGTAAGACTCAAAGGTAATAAGCTCCCAGCTGTTGACTGGAGGGAAGCAAAGCTCCAGGTGCTGCTGGGGAGATAAGAGAAGAGTGTCACAGTCGGACACAGGAAGAAATTATAAGGGTTAGAAAACTAACAGTACAGGAAACATGTTCCAGTACCCTTCCCTACGCCTCCTTCCCCCAGCGGTGATGCCAGTGCTGTGTTTCATAGCCAGATGTAAGCTACAGCTGAAGGGCCTGAGCTGCCATCTGAACAATTTCCAGCAGAATGTGCAGATGCCGGAGGACATGTCTTAATAAATAAATAATTCATTAACTTCGACTAATGCAACCAGATAGGTGGTTCAGCAAGCCCTTTGTTTGCAATTAATATGACATGGCACCTGTTTAAATGACTTACATCAGAGATCACATCCCCATACACTGCTAAACCAATTGCACTCCAGTGTAACTCTTAGAGCCACATCTTCCACATGAGATAAAGTGAAGAGTGAGAAAAAAAAAGTCTGCATTGTTCCCATGAGTAATTACAAATTTACATCATCCCCAAAGGATGTACCTGTTTGTGTCTGGAGGAACACAGCCTGAAGCCCACTTCTTGCAGGTTACAAAATGGGGCCTTTGCTATTTTTACATATTAAAAAAAATAATTTTGTGACACTTACTGTTATTTTGATCTCTTCAGGTCCTTCTTGTTCCTGATCCGACCTGCTCACTCTGAATTCACTTGCTAGCCAGTTAAGCAAAAGCAGGAAAGCAAACCAAACACCTTCTCTGCAAAAAGAGAAAGTAAACTCTCAGTTTTTTCAGTGCAAACGAGGTAGCAGAGCTCAGTACAAAAGTATGCTGCCAATGCCCCATACCCAATCTGTGCTATAATTTCTGCAGCTAAGTATGTTATCCACATTTTTTAAGAAGAGCATGATTTTATCATTTTCATCATCCACTTAAATACATAGTACTCACATTTCTCAATAAACAGCAACTTTATAGCTCTTTCCTAACACCTGCCCACCTAGAATGAAAAATATCTTTCTCGTGTGTGTTTCTATGTCTGTTCTCCTTTGCACTTCACAAGAACAAAAAAATAAACTGTCCAGTTTGCTGTGCATAGTGTTCAACAGCTGTTTGCAGGGAGAAACACAATGATCTCATATGTGCTAGTCCTTCCAAGGAGCACCTACTACTAATTGTGTCAGCTTCAGGTGGTGGTGAGTGATATGTTCTGCTAAGCCACAGATGGACATAGCACACCCTCAGTCTGCAACAGTTTAGGTTTTTGTACATTTAGGACAGCTTTAGCTCACCTACGTGTATGGTGCTTATGTCTAGGATAACAGCCTCACACACAGTGACACCAAGCATCTCAGTGGCCTTGCCTTTTTACACGAGACAAACACTCAACAGGAGGCTGAGCCAGATGTAACGTTTGGTGCCCAGGATTTGTGCTTTGGTGGAAGAGTCCTTCAGGTACACTTTCTCAAGTCAAAGCCATAAAGCAAAGCCATAAAGGACTCAGGGATCTGCTCCGTAACTTTAATAGGGACCATGGACTGACTTACACATCAGTAAGAAGTGATGAGGCCTCGGGATCTGAAGCAAACGTCTCTCAAACCATCTTGTCACAGAACAGCTGATTAGTGCCAATCTAAAAGCAGTTCGTCATCACTGTGTCTCATGGATGTATTCACTCTGGACTTGTGCTGTGTTTTTTATTGCAGTATTCCTTAGAGTCATATACAATTTTCCTGCATGAGCTGAAAAGCCAAGGTAAAAAATTAATATTCAGAATCATAATGAGCTTTTTTCCCCACATTTTTGCATTAATAATGAGTTTGAAAAGGTCAAGGCAAAGTAAGATTTTTGGGCATAATTGTTTAAGGCAGTCTCCAAATACGTTTCATTTCTCCAAGATGACTGTGCAAGAAGCAAGATACTTATTGATCTCCACATCAATGTTTTCATCTGAGTTGCTATGTGTGTTACGTATACTCTTTATTCCAACACATATTCTTCCATTACTGTGAGGTCATTTTAAAGTCACTTTTATTGCTGTTCCAGCTCAACCCTACAAATCATTGTCCCAGGAAAAGATCCAATTTACATTCTTTGTGTTAACACTGTCACCATTTCTGCTCCTGACAGGATGTCAATTACTTTAGGCCTTCAAATACTCCATATTTGCACCAGGATTTTGAATAGATAGTTTAATATAGGGTTGACTGCACAATATGTTGCACAGACTTTGTGCAAAAGTTAGTTTCTACATGGCCTAAAGCCTGGCAGAAAGCCAACTGCAGTATCTGAGCCCTGTTTCACAAAAACCTGAAGTCCCTTTTTATGGTTGGGTTTGAATGGATTAATTCTACTTCCAGCACAGCTTGATATATCTTCTGGTGTCCACAGATTAAGGTTTTTCAATTTGTACTTAAAATGATGTAGCTCACTTTTCTCCTCAGGATTTATAATTGCAGTATGGAACAGATTATTTACTTTGATGATTTTCTTTAAAAAACTCCTAGGTAGTGGAACACGAAACAGCAGAAGCAAGCCAATGAAAACATAACTCCATTCATCTTTAGCCAAATAGCCTCTAGACCCAAGCTACTAAGGAATGCCCAGTCAGCAACCCCCTGTACTGCAGAAAGGAAGTTATTAAATTAGAGCCTTTAAAGGGATCAATAACAACACGCAGAGAAGGGAATGGAGTTAGTCATCGTTTTATCAAAATACTCGTATGCTTGTCTCTAGGGCTTCCAAGAGGTACATATTTTACTGCTACTGATGACTATGGAAGATGTCATTATGAAAGATTTTATAATGAGAAAACTGAAAAATCTGTTCTTATCACTTGTCACAGGCAGGAAACATCTGAACTCCAGTAAAATCTATAGGACGGAAGCATTTGTTTGTTTTATCACACACATCAGCTCTATATTGTTCTAGGCAGGGAAACCCACCAGGGCCTCTGATCTGTCACTGTATCCAATTAATCCAGCAAGGGGTCACTTCAGCTCATTTCCTAGGTTTTCATCACATTTCCTTATTTGATGAAACTAAAGCAAAATGACAGGTACATAGATTCTTAGCATGACTGAGCTGGACCTCCAAGACTCAGCTCAGTCCCCCTGATAATGCTCTTTTTGTTTACTTTTGCTCATTTAAAGATGTGGATACTTGAGAATAATCTTCTGACTTTCATAACATGTGTCCTTGGAGATGGCATAGCCTACGCTGGTATACAATCCTGGGCAAGAATCCATAGAAAATGATCATAGAATCACAGAATTGCTCAGTTGAAAGGTCTTCTTCAAGATCGTCAAGTCCAGCCACAACCTAATCATAGTACCGTACCTCTCACTACCCTACATGCAAGACCTCACCAGCTGGGTGGCCCCAGATGGCTGCACCACCAGGCTTGGAAAGGGAAGTTGGTTCTCAAGCCTGGGACAGTGCTGCCAGATGAGAACATCTCCTTGTGACCTAGAGGCCAGGCAAAATATCAGGTGTCTAGCACACATCACATTCTACGTATGTTATCACGTTATCCTGATTCAACCCCTGTAGGGTTGAGGCGTCTGTATTAAAAGTCTCTTTTTTTTTTGTCCATGCCATGTGTAAAGATTTTAAAACAGCTTTTAGCAAAATTATAGAAAATGAGTCCTATAAAGGCACATCAGCTACGTGAGCTGGGAAAGAAATATCCCTGTGGTTACACAGCTTCCTAAACTCCCCCAGACTGTGGCTTGGAGGAACTGCACAGATGCTCATTTGTTGCTAACAGTTATCTCCTCACCTGCAATTATAAGCCATTTTTAGAAGCTTTTTAACAAATAAAGAACTCAAAAAATAAAATTCACCCCACTTACCCGTGCCATTTTGAGCATCCCTAAATCTGTCCACCCTTGCAGGGGAGGTGACTCTGGCACACACACAGACATTGTATAAGGTGAGAATGTGGATAAGAACAATGAAGGTCATTTCTCAAGCAAATCCAAACAAGACCAGACATTTTGCTGCAGTGAACTGAGGTAGAGCCAGTGATTTCAGTCAGTAACACTTGGCCAACAGACACAGAGTAACACGCTGTCACTGGTGTCTGGTCCATGAGTCATCTGCCGTTATCCCTCAGGCCTACACTGTGCTGAAAATAGATATAACAATATGGAGGAAGCAATATAGGAAGAGAGGCAGAAAAATACTGTATATAATTGCTTGCGTTATATTACATATGTTCCTGCTGACTTCAAGGTCACTTAGTGAAACTTCAGCTGTGTAGATCTCTGACTCCATCAATAGTCCTCCTTCAATTTTAAGAGCAATACAGAGCCCATCATACAACAGACTCTTGCATATATATTTAGTCTGGTCATAGGTTGAAGTGACCCCAACATATATCAAGAAGTATTTTATGATCAAAGCATACATGCTGCTCCATAATCTGTCTGCCAATTCATGCACTGCCCCTTCTGTCAGTCATGAGCTTAATTTCCAGGCCCTGCTCATGAGTCCCATGCCTCTGTATTTTTCAGCATACAATGAACATACATTTTACAAGAGCTCTGCATAGGTCTGAGAGTCAGTCTATGTTGAATCACTTACATTAATAGGGCCAACAGCATTTCTTTATTTACTCGCAGTTAAATTAACAAGCGAAACCTTCTGAGTCCCAGCACTTTGGTTTTGACTGCAGAATTGGCTACATGGACTTGGTCAGCTTGTTCTGTTGTCTGGCCATGAAAGTCTACTGATCTGCTCCAGGAATCCAGTCTGTAATCTTGATACTTTCCTCACTACCACGTTCACTTAAATGATCTGTAAAATGATAAATGTGAATAATAATAATAATAATAATAATAATAAAGCTGTTTTGAGAGTAGCTAAAATATACTTTACAAGAAGCAAATAGTTTTTGCAGGAAGAAAAAAAACAAGACTTGGACAGACATTAGGCAGTTTTCTGTTGTGTAACCAGGTACTGGCACATCGCATACAAAGAATACCCATCTGAGCTGAATTTCATTTATTGGTGAGCTTTGCTTTTGCGAAAGTGGAAAAAGGGAATCTGAGAAAGAGTTAAGAATTTCCTCTCGTCTGATTACATCTGACCTTCCATTAGTCACTGAAAATGAAATGGCTTGTAATGGGATCTTGTGGTTTCTATCACTCTAGAAAAGCCATTTTTACGAGGTCACAACTTGATGACTCTGATGAGTCACACCTCATGAAAAAAAAAATGCAGATTTGAGAGTGGCTAGCTCTGGTGGTCAGGGGGATGTGAAGGGTCCCCTGTGGCCTCTCTCATAGGGAAACTCTGCCAAGAGCTGGCGTGCTGGATCTGTGCTGGTCTCATGGCCAGTTCAGAACTGCTGGGGATGTTGGCTGCTCACAGAGGATGACTGAGGCTCACACACTCCATGTTGCAGAGCAAAAGTGGAGGCATACAGTTGAAACTGTGAGGAGAAAAAGAACCTGCTTCTCAGCACGTGCTTAGATTTATTTGTAAGCAAACATGTTAGCTCAGCAGCCATTGCAAAATGATATTTTCCTGCATCACACCATAGCCTTCTGTGGCATCCAAAGTCAGTTTCCCTAATGCCCCAAAGAACTGTGCTACCTGAAGGGCCTGAGTACACAATACCATAAGTATTGAATTTACTGCATGCATCAAATAGAGTAACTGCAAGCAAACGTTATCACATAAAGAGTGCGGTATCCATACCTATCATAGATATCATGTTTCTTTAGAACAAGTTTCTTTCTCCACTACTTTGTAGCAATATGTATTAAAAATGTGTATTTATAAGGTGGAATGTAGCAGATGAACACTTCAAAGACCATCCTGAAAGAGGCCTTGAACTGTTTGACTACTGCACAACACTTTCACAGAATATCTTTATAAGAGCCAGTCATTTGAATTCAACCATTTCTGGACAGTGACAAAGAAATCAAATTAAAGGCCATAGATGCTTGTACACAGTCATGCAAAGAAAGCTGTGGAAGAGTAGCTTGACTCATTAATCATAATTATTATATATTTTATCTAAGATTTGTTAATGGATCATTCACTACTCTATGTTAAAAACTTGAGAGCCGTGATGCTTGCTGACTCACCTGTTGTGTGCTATCTGTTCTGTAAACTGATGATTATTTAAGCAGGAGACTAGCAAATCACAGAGTTGCAGAATTGTAGAGGTTGAAAGAGAGATCATGCGGTCCAGCCCTCTTCATCTTATTGCAGATGGCTATCAGGTCAGTAAAGCATTGTTGCCCCTTCATAAATCCATGCTGAATACTCCTGATCACATTTTTGTCCTTCATGTGTCCAGAAATAACCAAATTCTCAGGACAATGTTTTCCAACGCCTTCCCAGGCACTGAGGTGAGGCTGACTGTCTGGTAGTCCCTCAGATTTTCCTTCTGGAAGATATTTTCTCTGCTCCATTCATCAGGAATCTCTACCAGTTATCGTGACCATTCAAAGATAATTGCAATGACATCATTTAGTACCATCAGCATTCCTGAGTGCAACCCATCAGAACCCCCAGATGTACATATATCCAATGTAAGCGCTTCCCAATTTAGCTCTTTTCCACCACCACCTAATCTTCTTCCATCTAGTTTTTTTTCTCTCTTCTCAGTGGCCTGGGATATCTTGAGGCTGATTTTACCAACAAATCAAGTAAAGAGCAAGAAGGAAAAGCACTGAGTACCATGGCCTTCTCCACATCATTTGTTCCCCTGCCCTGTTCAGCAATGAATCCATGTTTCTCCTATCATCTTTTTACTGCTTATATGCCTGTAGAATCTTCTCTTGTTGGCCTTCACATCTTTCATCAGATTCAATTCCAGGTCAGCCTTCTCTCTCCACAATCCCATCTCTACACTGCTGCTCCCAGGTCACCTACCCCTGCTTCCACCTCACATACTTCCTTTATATGTCTGATTCATTTTGGCACTCCTTGCTTTTCCAGGAGCAAGGCCTCCTGCCCACTATGCTTTTTGGGATGGACATTTCTTGAGAAGCCAGCCCTCCCAAATCCCTCTTCTCTCCAGGCCATATCCTATAGGATTCTTCCAAGCAGATTCTCACATTTCATGCTCACATGAAATCCAGGGTTATGATACTGCTTTTTGCCTTTCTCCCACCTTTTATTCCAACATCTCATGGTCACTGCAATGCAGGCTACCTTTGACTTTCATGTCTCCAACCATATTTCATGTCTTATTCCTTGTTTGTAGCATTAGTTACCTGTTTTCTCCTTGTTTGCTCTTCAGTCACTTGATTTGTACAGGATTACACCTCTGCTCTACACTTTATGCAGTAAGGCTGTTCTATGTCAGTGAGCATCTCCCTATGAACACCGTTCCGAGTTTGCAGTGCTGGCAGTGAAAGCTGTTCTCACTAGGTATGAATGCCAGGAAGACACACGCTGCATCATTTTGTTTCCTGACTGCACCAACATTGCTCTTAGGACGAGACTTTTGGCACAAATCGTCACTATTGCACTGACAGATTATTCTATCATCAGTGTGAGGTTCAAATGTGAGGTTCAGTAAAAACTCTGCCTGGTGTATCGTTATAATTCACAGGGGAAATTAAGGCCACAGGTAAGGCCTTAATTCCAAAAAGCACTGAATATTTCTTTTCACGCTCTTTTTAATACTAATCTAGGGTTAGCAAAGTATTAAAACTAACATCCTCAAGCTCTCTGTCTAATGTAAGGCTAACTCTCATAGAAGTTAAGATGAATGTTTGCAAATACCAAGCATTCAGTGAGAGACTGAGTACTCTTTAACATAACAGTTCTGCAACGTTTTCAACAGAAAGCAAGGACTTTGGCTGCCCAAATCAAAATAAGTAGAGCCTTAGTTTCGAAGAGTGAGTGCTCAGGCAGCTGAACTCGACTTCCTAAAAAACAAAGGCAATGAAAATTGCTAAATAGCTTTGAAAAGCAGCATTTAACTTCAGTATTGCTGATTTTTTAACTGTTGAAAATTGGAGCCTCAATGTTATACTAACACGTTTTTACATTTTCCCTAGAAACAGATGGAATAATGCTGCTCATGCTATGCCAATGTTGTTGCATAGTCTTTATTAAAATTGCTTCAAGGCAAAAAGATGTATGAACAAAGGCAAGGGGTGGAGAAACTTGGCAACTCCTTAAGATTTTCAGACTTGAGTTGTTTAACTCTCAGCCAGCTCTGTGCATCATAAAGAAATATCCATAACTTCATCATGGGTGGAGAAGCTGGGTGCATTAGCTGGCTTCTGGGTGAAGAGAGACCACGTGACCTTGGTCATGCAGAAGGTAGCTAAGATGGATAACAAATAAAAAGGAAGAAAATGGAAAGGGGAACATATACAGATGGAAGAAGGACATGCTTGGCAAGTAAATAAGGAAAAGTCTGAGAGCAATTAGATTTACAAGAAATTTTAAAATTGAAAACTGAGTATCAGCTTTTCTTTAAATCTGGGGGAAAAAAATCCTTATCTTGCTCAGAGATTAATTCTAATTTTGACAAACTGCACATGGAGCAGATAAGCATCTGTTTGTTTGTGTGTGTGTGTGTGTGTGTGTGTGTGTGTGTATACACATATAAATGTCTTGAATACGTACATCCAAAGCACGACCTAAAGCTACTAAATTAGAAGGAACAATTCCCATTTGGCTTCAGTGGGTTTTGGACCATGTCCTCAATCTTAACAGTTTCAGCTTTGAAAAAAGGACAATAAAATGCACCGTCTTTCTACAAAACCTGAGCTAAGTTATCAACAAAACAAAAACTAAACAAAACAGCAGCAAAAGAGCTTTCAATCTTCCAACCATGTAACTGCCTTCAATTAACTAACATTGATTTCTATTTGCCTATATTGAGAATGTCTACATCCCAAAAAGAAGCAGAAGAAAAACATTTGCATGATAAGCATAAAAATCACCAGAGAGAAAATAAAGTTTTCTGTCTCATTACCTTTTCTGTGTGGTGATCAATTACAAAGAAAGAACAGTGCAGGTTCAATTAAGTAACTAAATCAAAAGGAATTAAAAGCCACAGGGGATCTTTATTTTACTTATGTTAAAGGAGGGTCTGTCTCCAGGTCTCATTGACTTGTCTGTGGCATATAATGGGATTTAATTCCTCCGAACCAGTCTGTCAGCATTAGCTGATCATAATGAGGAAAATGGGGTTAGAGAAAACAGAACTACTGAGAACAGCTTTCCCAAGTGTAGCCTGCCCTCCTCCCTTCTTCCTCCAAATGGGATAATCCTGAGCTCTCAGCACATTGCAATATATAATTGAACCATTAGGGAAAACGAAGGCCCCTCCTTTGAAACGTAAGACACAATTCAGAAAAACAGTGGATGCTCTGTCCCAAGTCAGCAAGCGTGTGAATACATGCTTACCTTTACTTATGTCTTCCACTGATTTCAGGATTGGCATATGCTGAAAAAAGCCTTTAGTGTCTTGCAGAACTGCAAGATCACATGAAGTGGTGAGAGATTCATTTAAAAAGGAATATGATTATTTATTTTAGAACTTGAAAAAATAGCTGTGGGTTTGTTTTTGAGTTTCATATTTTGAAGTTAGTCAAGCAACAATTTCATTGTATCCAGTTAGCTTCCCCTGGGCAAAAACAAGAGTTCTGGACACATGCACAACCTAGGATTTGTACAGATAGCTGAATGGAAAATTTAAGAGAAACTGTCAACTCTGGGATGCTTAGCCAGTGAAAAGCAGTTTTCTGTAGCTCTTAGGTTCATGTATACACATTGCCTTACATAGATTCAGGCAAAAATAATCACAGGAAAGTTGGGGATTCCACTGAAACCATCAACATCATATAGTTGTACAGTCTTCAATACAGCCATGGTTTCATGCTTCACCTTCACACAAGTTGGCTGGGAATCACCACCTCTTACTCCAGCCATCTAATGGTCCCTAGCTCCAGGCAACACCAGCCACATGTGTTTTTGTCTTTGGAGGACACCTAGGAGAGGGAGTCACTCAACCAGTAGAACAGGGTGGGCTATCCATCTAGCAGCCTATGCCAAGCCAAAGGCACTATAAAATGACTCCTGGTCTCCCTTGGGATCTCAAACAGCTCCATCTTTTAGTTCATCACCTGTCCCCTCAACACTTCCAGAGCTCTGTGCTCCCAAAACCAGCCCTTGCTTCCTCCATATCCACCAGCCCAGGAAGGCTGAGAGCAGAAAAGTACCAGCATCCATCTAATGGCATTTGGCAGTCCACCAAGCACTCCATCTGGCTGTATAAAGACAGACACACCCCATCACTTTTCAGAAGGAATAGGTACAGTGCATATCTCACCAAGAGCCGCCCTTCAAAGGGCACAGATGTAAAATCACACTCACAAATGTGCCTGCAGAAAGATAACTCGGTATTTCTCATAAATCGGGCCACTTAATTTCTCTGCCAAGATATTCAACAAATTTCTTATTCAGGCTGCTCATTTTTCATTCCTTCAGGCTACATATAACCAAATAATCTCACCATAAATCCAGGCTCCTGCTGCCATTCATTATGAAGCGAGCCTTGTTTAGAGGTTCTTAGAATTGGTACATTCCTGCTGGATCACAATCCTCAAACGTCTTTCATTTCAAAAGGAGCAAAATGGAAATTAGTTCTTCTCCAAGTTTACCAGAGGGGCAGCCAAGCGCTGATGTTATACAGTAAGATCTCAGACTGGGAACGAGGCAGCTATTTCAATCAGCGGACTTATTTCACGTCTGTCAAGGATGGGTATATTTAGAACTGGACAAGCTGTTTCTTCGCTGCACCCACGAGCTAAAAAATTGACCCAAGCACAGCATTTCTCAGATGGCCTCTTTTGCACTTTGGCAAACCCCTACGAAAGAGCATTTAGATAGCACTTCAGCTATCAGCAGATAGCACCACAATGTAGGGCTGGAGCCACTGTTGTTTATTTAATCATAGCTGTTTAATCAAGTCTTGTGGGTGCCATCAGATTGAGTGAATCACTCAAGTCAAGGCACAAAAATAAAATAAGTCCTTTTATCACTGCTTATCCACCCAGAGTAAAGCTATGTGAAAATGATGTAAGTGAGAATTTCTGAGAAACTGAAACAGCAAGCAGAGGAGCAAAGTTCTGCTCACTGAGGCACAGCTGGAAACAGAAAGAAGAGGTTCCATGAGCTGCCACATTCCAGGCACCCCTTGCAGCAGACAGCCAGCATTTTCAGAAGAGTCCAGCCCCCTTGTTTGAGCATCTGAACAAGCAGCACAGCCTTGAAAGAGTTTGGCTCTGAGCCACCTGTCCTTACCACAATGCAAAGGTAAGAACAACTGTGTGGGGGACAAGCACTGCTTAAAATTGAGCTTGTTCAGCTGTGAAACTGGAATGCAGCAGACTTGAAAACAAGATCCATAGTGAGGAGTCTGCAGAAACAACTGGGTTTTGTCCAGTTCTAGAGGGGGTAATAAGGAAAGTCATCCCATGGCTCACTGCTTATAGAACCACTAAACAAGTGAATTTAGCCAACAGAAACAAATTGCTGGTGCAGCATTTTAATGTAAGCAGTTTTAGTTCTTTTTAACCAATCATTTGTATAACAAAGATTCGGTGATGAAGGAAGAAACTCCATCCTGAACTCCAGTCCCCTTATCAGTTTCACTGGGAAAACATCTCCCCTACCTTTTCCAGTGCAGTTATATCCCTACCTTTCCCTGGAAGGGGACAAGCAACAAGACTCCTTGCTGGCACTTCGTCTTGCCTGCATAAGGTTCTGCTCCAGACTGTTACTAGAATATCTTTAATGGCGCCAACCACAGCAGAACCCTGGCTCTGGCCTCCAGGAAGGCTGCATCGCAAGCCTGTACCCTTCCTGCTGTTTCAACTTCCTTTAGATCCTCTCCTCTTTCTGCCCAACAGCTCCAATTCGACTGCCATGTTTTTCTCACTTCACAGTTCTGCCTTTTCTTTATTACCCTTCCCATACCCCATATCATTCTTTGCCTTCCTTGCCCACACAGGTCGTAGCTCTGTAATACAGGTGTTGCCTTCTGCCATCAGATCCTCTTCCTCCGGCAGTCCATCAAAGAGTGACACCAATATTTCAATATCACGTTTTACCCCACACAGAATCTGCAGTTTTGAGGTTAAGAACTGGTGCCCAAATTTCTTCCTCTGACACCCAAACCTGATATTATTTCACTGTACTCACAAGAATTTCACTGAGAAGAGCTGTAATGCTGATACCACTTGCACTCTAGCAAGACGCCATTTCCTCTTTTATCACCCACAGAACTGTAACATTCTTGCCATAATTTGCACACAGAAGTATCGTAGGTACTGAGAAAGAGATCAGAGACTCAGGCAGCAGGAAATGACCATTTTCTAGGGCATACAGTCAGCTTGTTTTGTACAAACTGTCTGGCTTACTAAATTGGATTTGTCCTAGACTTGTCAGCCAAGCGACATAAGCTACATCTGGAAAATATTTTTGATAAAAAATTATGGTTGCAGAAAGAATTGCAAGTAAGTAGCTGATCCAGCTGGTGTGCAAATTGGGCACAGTGTTCATCAGCACAAATAGGTTCATCAACACTACCACCTAATCCTTCTGGAGAGCAGTAAGTACTCAGGGATCTTCAAGATCACTGAAGAGTTGAGTTTCCTACAGCTCCTGATTGTATAAATGATTCCCATCTTATGCAATGCAGGAGAGGGTGTTTAACCACATATAGTTCTGCTTTTGCCCTGACCTGCTCTGATGTGAGAAATGAGGCTTTTGACTTCAGCTGGCACATGTCAGACAGATCAAAACCATGCAGCCGGACAAATGTGCGCTTTGTTAGGAAATCAGACTAGTACCAACCTGGTAAGGACCCGTGCTCTTCCTTGGTTATTAATAAGAAAAATTGATCTACAAATCACTGTATCAGAGCATACCTTAATGTTAGCAAGAGGAGAAACCAGCTCCCAGCCATCTTCTATACTGCCAAGTAAAGGTTGAAGGGAATATCTGGTGAGATCTAAACCAATTGGTGTTTACCTCAACATCTGACCTCCTCAGCAATATCCTGAAATCCACTCTGCCAGCACAGTACACCTCCAGAGCATCTGTGCTTCCTCGCTAGCCCAGGAGACCCATCCACGCTTGTCTTTACCTATAGGTTCTCCAGACCTGTGGTGATACTACATTAGACTGATTTTAAAAGGGCCAGATCAACGTACATAATATCACCAAAAGGTACAATTTGACTCTGAATCCATAAATGCTGTGCTTGTTTCCTTGACAAGCAAAGTCTGTTAATGTGACCTGGTTCCCTGCAACCACAATTGTTCCTGTAATATGATCAAATGAAAAGCTCCCTGGATATCTGATTTCAGACAAATGTTACTTCTTTGTCTCAGCACAGCGTGGACAGCTTCAGGATCCAAGACCGGCTGTGTGCCCATCCTGCTCAGGCTTTCTAGAAATGACTTTGTTCCAATGTGGGTCATTCAGACTGTGGGATAACTGGAAATTTTACTGTTTATTAGTTTTTATTTTCAGTGCTGAGTGCATTTTCAGTGTTGACTTGCAGCAATGATTTTAAAGGAATAATTGCTTCCAGATGTCATGCATATTTTACTCTGAAGGAATACAGCAATCTTTGTTAAGATTACAGAATTAGAAATACTGTTTTCCCCAGAGTAGCTCTTTTGAGAGGAATTGGGAACACTACCGTGCCTCACATGGCCCCTACCACAGAAGAGTTAAAACCAAAATCTCTAACTAATGCTCTTGTTTGGAATGACACACTTCATAATGCAGAAATGTTGAGAGTGCACCCATGATACAAATTTCAGTTTGCTCTATAAAGAGAACATTGTGTTGGAGTGTTTCAGTGTAGCCCATACAAAGACCTAGAAAACAGGTCTTCATGGAAGACCCTGCAGGTTTGTTTGACAATAAATTTGTAGGGTAACCAACTTGAGTCCATTATTGTTATTACTCCATCATTAAGGTCCATTATTATTATTACTCCATCATTAAGGTTGCAAATGACCTCTAAGATCATCTAGTCCAACCTTCCACCTATCACCAATATCGCCCACTAAACCATGTCCCTCAGTGTTCACATCCACACGTTCCTTGAACACCTCCAAGGACAATGACTCCACCACCTCCTGGGCAGCCTGTGCCAGTGCATCTCCACTCTTTCCAAGGAGGAGTTTTTTCCTAATACCCAACCTGAACCCCCTTTGGCACAACTTGAGGCCATTCCCTCTCATCCTATCACTGTTGTCTGGGAGAAGAGGCCAACGTCCACTTTGCCACAACCTCCTTTCAGGCAGTTGTAGAGAGCGATTGCAAACAACTTTAAAAATGCTGAGCAGCTAAAAGGTTGAGTCAGCTTTCAGAGAAAAAAAAAAGTTGTAACTTGATAAAAAAGTTTTAGTAAGATTTAAATGCTTGACTTCAACCTTTCTACAATGGAAAAATCCATTTTCTATTTGAAAACATTTTTAAAAGATTCTGTGAAATACAGTAGAATTCACTATGTATCATTTAATCAGCAAGATT
This sequence comes from Lagopus muta, assembly GCF_023343835.1. Classification (NCBI taxonomy): domain Eukaryota; kingdom Metazoa; phylum Chordata; class Aves; order Galliformes; family Phasianidae; genus Lagopus; species Lagopus muta. The sequence goes on from NC_064434.1 coordinate 83,511,053, forward strand.
TATGAATCTTTTGGGTTTTTTTTTTTTTTTTTTCCATCTTGCAACAAGAAAAAATTGAAATTGCAAAACTTCTCACAAAAGGAAAAATTAAATGATCTCATTGCTTTACAAGTAGGAGTGGTCGGTGCTGAAAACTACCGTCCTAATGGCACAGGATAAGACTGATGGCACTAAAAAAAGGGCTAGAAAAAACACAGCTAGAAATAAACTGTTCTCTGCATCAGAACACCCTATAATAGGTAGGGAAATATGCTACTTTTCCTAGAAATAGATTATATGGAACACAGTTTTGTACACAACGCCTACTCAGAAAAGGCCCAAGAAGCTATAATAGCTAGCATTAGAAAACAAAATAGAACCAAACTTGTGTCCACATTCAGCAGAATTCTGAATTTAATTCTGACACTACCGCATGTGGACTGCTAGTAACCGCGTGTTAAAATACATTGGAGAATGCGAGGGAATGCAGCTTAGCTTAAAGGCTTGACTGAATGTCCCAAGGACATCCATAAAAACTTAAGTCTGTGTGCAAGAAATCTCTCAAGTAGGGCTGATTTTCTGAACCAAACTAATATTAGCCAAAGCCATCAACACACACCAAGCTGACACTCCCCAGAAGTTATAATATTGATGGGAACAGGCTGCAGCACCCCTAACTGCACTTAGTGTTTGTCCTCCTGAGCATTAAATAACCAACATTATTTGTGGGTGTAGGCAATGATACCTTAGGCATTCAATAAGTAGACTGTACCAGAGAATTATTACAGTTAGTAATGGGGCTCTGATGTGGTACCACAAGCTGCCCAATGTATCTCATCACATTCTCCTTTATAACTTTTCCAAGACACAGGCAAATTTTTTATACAACGTTTGATGTAATTCATTATTTATTCACAATCAGGTAAGACCCCTCAGCAGTCACAAATACTGTGCTGTGCCCAGGTTGAAGAAGTCCTCTGCCTTATCCATTTCATTGAAAAGTCCTATTGCTTCCAAAATATTAAGGCTCAGGCCTGGAATCTGGCACAGGCTACCACAGTGAGGAATGTACTTTTTGGCATTCCCACAAATATTCTCCCAAAGCTGATCAGGACGTGAGCCTGACAAAATATAATCACATTTCACACAAGTCTGGCAGGCCCTTGGCTCGTGATGCAGGGCTAAATCCTCTGAAGTCCAGCTGCACTGACTCACTGCACAGATCTCTCTCTAGGGCACAGCCACAGAACACCTTGTAATGCACAGCACAAGGGACTGAACTTACACAGGTTGTAATTTAATCTGATTCCTTTCATTCTGATATTCCCTAATGCTTGAATGCTACTTTGCTGTTCTTGCAATTCATTAAATAACTCTGAAACATCACATGAAGTACATCAGGTCACCCACAGAGCCCTCACACAAAAACATTAGGAAAAAAAACCAACGCAACCGTGCCACCAAAATGCTCCTCTGAATGTCTGCATCTAAAGTAAAAGTAGCATAAATGGGCTGCAAACAGAACTTTTAGGAAAAAGGTGTTTCTAGGTAGACTACATCTCACCCTTGCATAAGAGGCACTCCGTACTAGAGATGCTTCAAGATCCCACAGGCACAAGCAGTGCTTGGAGTGGCTGTGCTGGGGCTCAGCACTGGTGACACGCACTGCTTTTGCACTTTCTAAGTAACCACTCTTCAGCTGTAGCTCCATTAACAGGCATTACTGCAGCAGATGGGAGAGGTGCCTGTGTAAAGGCCCAATTCAAACCAATGGTTGGGTTTGTTTTAAAAGTACGTCTTCACTTAAAATAGGACTAAGACTTGATGGTGCCAAAGTCTTGCAACATGACTAATTTCAAATGGCAGAAATCCTACGAGATCTGATATTTTGCAAGATTTCCCATCCACATGCCTTCCAGCTTGAGAAGCAATTCAGAACCACAGCTATGGGCACGCATCCAGCTTCAAAGATATGACATGGACTAATATCTATTTTAAACTCCTCTTCCATTTGGTACCTCTATTATGAAACATATTTTTGGCTTTGAAGCTTCTGACTTTACCATTTAGCTTTTGGAGTCAGTACCTCTTGGTTCAGCTGGGAATGAAACTCTGACTGACCTTCCTGGCACTGAGCTTTCCCAGCTTATCTGTTTTCCCTATAAAGCAGGGCATTCCCCTGCCCAGCCTGCAAGTATCAGTGGGGCTGGCAGCTGCTGGAAGAAGAGGGCAGGTGCCCAAGGCATTTCTCCACCAGCTGCAGCCTACAGAGTCCTCTCCTCACTGTACCATAAGATCTCAGAAATTCTCTCAACGTACATTCACTAAGACTCGCTTAGGTTTGAGCACTGCAGGGCCATCAGGTTGAACCACTGACATTGCCAAAACCCACACATCTTTGAAAATGAGCAATACTGAGATCTGCACACTGGCACCCCGCGTTTCAGCTTGAGACTGATCAATATCTTAAACTATCCTTTCATACAGCATAATAGAAGCTTGCTTAGATGGTGTTAGTTTGGTCTGGAGATTAGATTTTTTTTATATGATGCGGGACACAAGAGAACTTCAGCATCTGTTGAAGCCTCTAAGCTTTTCTGTAACACAGTAGATTGAGTTACAGATGAGCACAACAGTCCCAAGGATGTGCCTGATGGTCTGAGCAAACACGCCTGCGGCACAGTGCATACCAGTGGTCTGACAACACCCGTGCAGCCACGCTGCTCATTTTCCTGAGGATGTGGCCTATGACATAGGACATCTCCAGCAAGGTCCATCACAGATTCCCCTTCATGCACCACAAGTGCAGCAGGCACGGGGTCCAACAGGGAGCCAGATGCCAGAGCCCCAAAGCCAGCCGGCCCAGAGGAGCTGACCACTTGGTGCCAGCGCCCACACTGCTGGCTCAGGAAGGCAAAAGGATTCACTCTGTCCCCACGGATGAAGTATAGGTGGCATAACATAGAGGCCTTTTTTCCTTTATTGATCTCCAGATCAATTTGTTACCTTCATCTACTTCAAACAAAATGTAGCCAATAAAAATGAAGATTGTTAGAAAACTTCTTTCGTTCTTTTTCTTTCTCCAGAGCAAATTAAGCAACTGGAAGTTACAACTCTTTTGAAAACTGACAACCCATTGCCAGGCATAATTCAAAGCAGTTGGCTGCACACACAGCCATGCAATGCTTTGCTGGGCTGATATAGCAAAAACTAAGGAACATGGGCCTTGCACCCAGCTGCAAATGCTAGTGAGACTCCAGAATGCCACCAATTTCATGGCAGCTGTCACACCAGAGGAGCTTATCCTCCCAGACAGTGGAAGTGCACAATTAGGTCACATTAAACACTGAGAAAATACCACTGTGGTTCTGCACAACAACTGAAAGGGAATGACAATGGAAAACAGCTCCTAGCTGGCAAAAGCAGTAAAAAGCATAGGTACATACTTTCCATTAAGCATTTGCAGATGAAGGATGTGGGTGCAGGGGAAGATGGAATGCTTTCCCACCAGGCAGAGAAGCCCAGGGCAGCCAAGCACAGTGTGAGTGCTTCATCCCCAACAAGTCACTGCTACCTCAGCCTTCACAGACACAGAAGGGGCCAGATCTCTTGCTGCTAGTTTATTTCATACCCGGTTCCTCCAGGAGGGCTTGCTTCAAGGTCACAATAAACACACTGAGAAGCAACAATCATGGCTGGACCTTCCATTTTGAGTAGGTTTCCTGTCCGTACCAAATGCAGTAACTGGAGTTCCCAGTCCTACCACAGTAGGAAAAGCATTTGCAATGTCTTTATCACTGCACCTGCATGCTACATAGCCCGCCCTCAGCCAGAGGTGGAACAGTGAGATAAACACAGCCCATTCTGTTCACAGAAAGCCTCTTGTGTCCCATCAGCATCACCTAATTACGCCTGGCTGATTTCAGCTTTGCAAAGCTGAAATGAAAGGTGGTCATTGTGCCGGCTCAGTGCTGTCACAGGTAACAGGCACCCTGCTGCACGATGTTTGGCACTCACCACAAAGTAATTGCACTGAAAGGTTCTTATTCCACTGCCATACCAGCACCGATTATTAACAGCTCAAATAAAAGGGTTCTGTGAGGGACTTCAAAAAGAGGGCAACTCTATATGGGGCTGGGGGGAGGTGGGGAGGAACACAGCAAAAACTTCAAACACCTTAAACACTGTGGAAAGTGCCGACCTGTACATGTACCTCCTGTGCACCATTAAGTTGCTTGTGGATTAGAAAAACATATTTAATTTTGTCTGTGATCAAACATATGCCTGTGATGTAGCAAGCAACACACCTCGGAGATGTCACATGGGCAGCACAGCTCTCAGCACCTGAAATAACAACGTGTTTCTTGAAGAAACAGAAAAATGGAAATTTTTTGCCATGTTATTTTCAGAGGAAATAGTAGTCGATTGACATTCCTGTTGCAACATCTCTATGTGTGCATCACCACGGAGCATCCCAGTGGTTCACTCCCAAATAGAAGAGTGAGACTGCTCTCACACTTCTAGGTCAACAGAACAGCCTTTAGCACTGGCCAGAAGCATCCCAGCAGCGCATCTCAAGAGAAGCCACCGGAGAGACGCAGGCGGAGGAGGCAGTGCGGCCAGGTTCGGCTACTGGGGCCGGCAGCGCGGCGGAACGCGGCCTCAAGTCGCCTCGCGGACTCTCTGCCGCTGGACTCGCCGCCGCCGCCGGGTCGCAGAGCGGCAGGGCGCCCTCTGGCGGCGGCTCCGCACTCATCCAGGAAGGCGTACTGGGCCCCGCCGCTCCTGCCCCGGGGAGCGGGGAATAAAATCACTCGGGGAACAGCCGCGGTTCCCTTCCCGCCGCAGCAGCAATGACAGCAGATTCAATGATAAGTGATGTCCGACATGTCCAGCAGAGACACCAAGGTGAGGGGGGAAAAAAAAAAAGAAAAAAAAAAAAATCAAACAAAACTCTCCTTCATGTTCTAGGCTCATCTATGGAGATCGAGACTGTATCACAAACTGCAGTTCAGAAAATAACTCATGACAGCTTCAAACAGCCCATCCTAAGCTTGGACTGGAGGAGATTTCACACAGTGGAGCCTGAAGATCTGATACTTTCCAACATGAGAGAAAATGAGGCTTTCGTGTTGCGTTCACTTCTCTTTTCATAGAATCATAGAATGGCCTGGGTTGAAAAGGACCACAATGACCATCTAGTTCCAACCCCCTGCTATGTGCAGGGTTGCCAACCACCAGACCAGGCTGCTCAGAGCCACATCCAGCCTGGCCTTGAATGCCTCCAGGGATGGGGCACCGACAACCTCCTTGGGCAACCTGTTCAGTGCCTCACCACATTTTGTGTGAAAAACTTCGTCCAACCTAAACCTCCCATCTCAGGTGCAGCAGCGCATCCCAAGAGGAGTCACTGCGCTCTCGTGTTGCCTTCACTTCTCTTTTCTGCAACTCCTTCCTTTCTAACTCACTGTGGCACCCTTTGGCCTCAGCCTACTTAGGGTTTCCTGCAGTAATTTAACATTCTATGTTTCTGATCAAACTCATCCACTGCAAATGCTGGCCTATCTTAGCACAATGCAGTGAGTTAAGACTGGAGAGCCTGCAGCACACGAACACCTAAGAGAAATTAAAGATTTCTTTGCTGTTCATGCAGTTGTCTCAGACTGTTTGACAAAAGTTATTGGTGGCTATTTTTTAAATGAAAAGAGTAGTGAGAAAATAACTTTGCGGCATATTGGGCTAGCAGATTGTTCAGACATTGTACAACAACAATAAAGCCTTTAGGATTCTATGACTGACATATATAACGAATATAGCTGTCAAACTTTTCTGCGGCAATTTTATTTTGCATTGACGAGCTATTTCACTGGACAGGTTTTGCATAAAAGGAATGATTCACTTTGTTGTGATGCTGCTATTTACAGAGCATGGAGGACAGTGGAATCGTTACAATATAAATATTAATCTGCAATTTTTTTTTTTTTAATATGTAATTTTGTATGCAACATAGACCATGCATATATCTGATACAAGGAAAGAGGCATTGTTCTGCAGTGAGAAGGGGGGCCTGGAGCTGCTGGGGTTTGTTGTTCATTCACTGATTCATTATGTGGCCTTTGAAAAGGCACTTAGTCATTCTGCAGTTTTAATTTTTCTCTCTGTACAACAGGGAACAGTGCATCAACACAAACCGTTCCATGACTTTTGCACTCATTGTTATCACTCTGAGTTGCTGAGGTCAAGGAGATGATTCAAGGGTCAAGGGGATGATCTGAGCTGCTCACATGCCCAGGGGGCCCAGAGACACAGAACAACTCCACTCTTCTCAAACATCTTCTTTCTCCTACTATGACAGTGGAAGGGTAAGTCGGGACTGCCCAGCACTGCCACTGCTCTGTGCCCATTCCCTTACTTTGGTTATGAACAATGACATGCCACGGATAGGCAGAATGTACACTGACATCACTAGCCTTGGAGACAACAGGCAGAAAACAACCCAGCAGGCAAAGCAGTACATAAAGGGGGGAGGGAAGAGAATAAGAAGGGATGAATCTCATACAGCATTTGCGATGCAGTCAAGCCTATGAGCAGGTTGTGTATCTAAGGGCAGGAAATCACAAAGACATCTCTTGCTCCCTGGGGAAAGGTAAGCAACGTCTGAAATTGCCTTCAGAGGTTATTAGTAGAACTGCACCAAAGCTCAAGTACTCTGCGCCCAAAGCTATAGCACGCAAATGCTGTGTACATAAAAAGCATTCACAACTCTGCAAATAATAAAACGTGGTGGTTTTTTTGCAATTCTTTTAAGAGTAAAACTGTCTTTGTTTGTTAATTCACTTATTTATTTATTTTCCTTCTAAACTGAAATACCAAAGAATTCTAGAGATGAGGGTTTCATCTCTGGTCCTGAAATAATGGTACCTTTTCTGACTAGAAAAACCAGTCTGGCACAGAGCCCAACAGTCCGCTTATGTACCAAAGGTTTCCATACAACCAAGAAGGAGAACAGGTGCTGCGTTTTACTGCACTGCTGGTCCTCAAAATGGAGAGAGGGAGCCTTCTCATCCATCCCACAGCTCCAGAAGGTCCTAACACAAAGTTAAGGGACAGATTGAAGCAGTTTGGGACAGCTGGAAGTAGAACTGATGCTCACGAGTTCCCCTGTTCACTGTTTAAGGTGAAGGCAACAGCTGCATGGTGCATGGGGCGCACACACGAGGGGATCATAATAGAATGGTTTGGGTTGGAAGGGATCTTTAAGATCATGTAGTTCCAACCCCCCTGCAATAGGCAGGGACACCTTCCTCTAGACCAGGTTGCTCACAGTCCTATCCAGCCTGGCCTTGAATGCTTCCAGGGAAGGGGCACCCACAACCTCTCTGGGCAACCTGCTTCAGTGTCTCACCACCACCACAGTAAAGAATTTGTCCCTGATACCTAGTCTAAATCTACCCTCTTCCAGTTTAAAGCCATTTCTGCTCCTCAATTCCCATCAGCCAACCATTTCTTGAAAGCAGTATTTGTGGCTGGTTTTCCTACACTGCCGCATCCCCTCCATACCATTACAGAGCTCAGCTTTCCTCAGTGTCAGTGGCAGAGAATGGCACGTTACTAGGCTTTGCTAAATTTTCAGCACTGAGAATTTGATTTCAAATAGTTCAGCATCTGCTTTAGCTAAAACAGCCCAGCCATTTCCAGGAATATTATTACAGGAAAAATATATTGCTTGGCACACATTAAATAAATCCAGACAACCTTTTATATGAGGATATCTAGCTTCAGAAGGGGAATTTTGAAATTTGGCAGAGGGGGCTCATTGTGGCAGAAAAGTGTCTGTCCATATTAAAACCTGCCCACACTTGGCCAGCTAACAGAAAAAGGGGCAAACTGCATCAAGGGCTCAAAGAAGTGTCTGACAATGGCAATTACCTGCTATTCCTGCTGTGGGCCCCTCACCTCCTGCATAAGTGTGGGAACATAGCTGGCACCTCCTAAATTTGAAGGCTCGATTGTGCGGTCTCTGTAAAGCTCTGTAAATAGGGTTTATTCGCACTACAGCGGTTTTCTGGAGGAAAAATTCTAGGCCCTAATTCAGCAGGCAGCTTCACACACCAAACGCCCTGCATTCAGATAGCATCTCAGTGAGACTGATACAAAACCAAGACCGTTATCGTTAAAGCACACACAAGAACATCTGTTCAAAGCCACGCAGTGGCGACTGTATTCTTATAGCACAGAAATGCAGTTTGAGGAGTGGCAGATATATGCTCTTGCATGTAAAAGGGAGAAATTGGTATTGACGTTGTGTTTGCGGTATGAATGGACCGATGGTCTATGAGAAAGGGCGCTAGCAGGGCTTCCATTCATCTTGTACAAACAGGGATTAAGAGGATTTAAGGATTTACAATGAGAACACTCACCCACTTGATAACACTGCAGTATTTCTGTAATTCTTCAGTCTTGACTCCTGGAAAAAAGACAATGCCAATCCACCTCCATCAGAATAAGCACGTTAAGTAGAGTTTATCTAGATCATGCTGTTCTTCGTTGCTGCCCACAGGAAATCACAGCCCAAGGCAAACAGAAAGATCTGTGGAAGGAGCATGAGGTAAACCTTCACATGAAACAATCCCCTTTATCAAGGAAGGGAAATAATCCCATTTTTTTTCCCCATGATATTTAACAGATCATACCGTCCTTTCTGTGGTATCTTAAATGCTGTTTTGCATGTATGGAAAGCAGGCATGTTGGCATCAAGATAGAGGACAGATCCAGTTCATTAGCTGCTTCTGAGAAAAGGACTGTCATTTCTCCAACACACACACACACACACACACACACACACACACACACACACAAAGAAAGGAAGAAAGGAAGAAAGGAAGAAAGGAAGAAAAAGGTAAGGAGCAGCTATACAGGAGGAATCAAAGGAGAATTTAACACACCTCTTAAATCCTTTCTCCAGGTTACATCCACCGTTCCTTTTTCTCATCCCAAAAGCAGGAGCAACTTCAATCCAACAGTGTGTAAGCAGAGGTGCTGTGCTGGAGGAAGCGGGTGAGTGAGCAGGCAGTAGTGCTGCAGCTCCTGTAGGATAGCAGAGCCATTCCTCCTGCAGAAGGCCTCCACTCCATGCCGTCTGCAAAAACACTCAACAAACATTTTTGCTTCACCATACTTAGGTGCTTGGTTAATGATTCACCCTAAGCAACCGCACAGGGGATTAAGGCAAGGAATAGGAAAGTTTGCTCTCCTTCCATGCATTAGCTGCATTAAGGATGAGGATCCAGTGTAACAGAGAAACCTCAAATGCTGAAGTGCTGCAGTAAACTCTTTTCAGGAGCATGAACCAAGTCTGCATGTCACAGAAGTACACACACTGAGCTCTTGGCTGGAACTCAGGAGTCAGCCAAGTAACGTGTAGGCCCTGTGTTATAGATTTCATTAGCAGAGCCCAGAACAGATACACAATCATTGTCTTATAAACACAGCTGAAGACTGAGGCATAGAAAACACTTTTCGTGACCTCACAATGGTCATCTGAAGGGCTACAGGCACAGCTAAGACCTCTCCTACTCCAGGCTTGGACATGCTACAAAATCCTTCTTTTCTCTCACATCTCTGAGAACTGCCTGAACAGTTAAAGCAACATGGTTTGCTATTTCCCTCCACAAAATGTTAAAAAACTGACACATTTGTTATTTACGTGGTTTTGCCCATGAGACAACTTTGACATGCCTCATGATACGTGTGCTCTCACAGAAATCTGAGGAGAAAAACCACAGAACAAAGCATTCAGTAAAATATCTTTCTGTCTGGAGCAGATGACTTCAACAAGATGGTTTTAATGGCATGAGGATTCGGTAGATATTTTTGCACATTGGCAGCAGTTTTTGCCAGACAGAATTTTGTTTTTATCATTCATTGTATAGATTGCTAAGCTACTAGAATGAATTCTTTTGAGACCCAGCAAAGATTGTATTGATGGTACAAAAGTCCTACGGTTTCCCATAGGCAGCAGCATGAGATCAGGTCAGTCTCAAGCAGGTTTCCTCCACACTTAATTCTCCCTGGTCACACACTCCTCGCCAGGCAGCTCTGTGAAGGACAACTTAAGCTATTAGAGTTCCACAAAAGGTTGTGCAGAATGACCGTGCTCTCATCCCCTTTTGACTTAAGAGTTGCATAAGCACATGAGTGATTCCATGTTAAACTGCTAAAATTAAAATTCCCTCTGCCCATCGTCTCCTGCAAGAATGCAGCTATTCTGCTTGAGAAACCACATCCTGTCATGCATCAGGTTCAGATGGCTTCCTGTCAAAAGACGGAGCCCAAGTTCAACAACCTGCCAGGACTGCTGCTGATCTCTTGGAGTCTACAGCAAACGTTTCCTTGCAGCCCAACAGCTGGGTCAGATCTGATGAACTATAGAAATTCACATCACCCAGGACTAACTCTCTAACCGAGCAGACGCAGGAATGTGTTTATGAGCCAGATATACTCAGGATCTCCTGGGAAAAGGATTACCTTTTTACACACAGAACGTCTGTCCGGATGGACAATGGCTGTTCATGTTCTCTTCTGTATGTCCAGCAGTGGCTGGAAGCACCATGCAGTAAATTCACTCAGGCTTAGCAGCCAGCTTGGCACTGTGTGGATATTTTGACTTGAAGGTGACTTTCACCCGACCTGATGGGGCCAGCAACTGACTGAAGGTCAGGCTCAGCTCCCAGGTCTGCGCAAACATCTGCCAGGTATCAGGTAAATGGGATTTTGCTGTAAAAAAAAAGGAGCATGACTTGGAGGTCTGCCCCATCAATCAGTAGGAAACAGAACTTTTGATGCCCAGGCTGAGGCATCCCACCACAAGCAGCCTCAGTCAAACATATCTATTTATGGTGGCAAGCTAAAGGTGCTATGACTCAGGTGCCAGAACAGGGATCTCTAATAATACCTTCCAACTGTATGTAATATGTAAATACACTCTGTGGGCAGGAAATGTATGAAATAAAAAGGCATTTGTTATAATCATTTTAAAGGAACTTTTAAAATATTTAAATACTTAAAATTTATTTACAGCATGGCTAAAGCTGATGGGAAGAAAGCTGGATGAGCTTTTCCCCAAGGTTTCTTACAGGCCACGTGGCAACATGAGATTAATTCCATGTTTCTGCCTCAGTTTGCATATTCTTACAGTTACAACCTGCAATACCTTGCCACTTAATTGAGTGACCCGAGTTGATGCAAACGAATTTACAAAGCATGATGTACTTTATAACAATATAAATACAGGGGTGTTTAAACTGTGGCCCTCAGGAGAGAGTCTGGGATGACAATGGTGACAACAGCATCTCATGACTTGAGTACCTGCTTAGTGGGATCAACACTCATGCCCAACACTAGCCAAGCCAAAGCTCCCAGGGGGACACTCATTCTCCTTCTCCCCTGTTCCTGCAACATAAAACAGCAAACGCCAGGAGATCCTCCATCCAGAACAGCCATAACATGACTGCTAACAGAAAAAGACTTCCCAGAAGAGCAGAGAACATTCAGAGATATTGGAATGGGCTCTCTTAAGAAGGGTTTGAACCCAAGAGATGTTTTTGGACAGTGACTCATGATGCCCAGTGCACAGCTGGAGTAGGGCTGCATGTACAATTACTACGATTAAAGTCAGTCAGCTACAAACAACTGCAGCTTCAAAGTGGGATCTGAGAAACCACAATTATTTCCCGTTCAAACTGTAGCAGAAAAATGTGGTATTTTTTTGGTAGCAGCATGTAGCCGTCTTTGCAACAGCTGTACAAGTTCAACTGAAAGGGAAATTATATTTTTTGATAAATTTCATCTCTGATATGAAAAATGTGGTCAGCACAAGAAAATCCATCAGCCACGATGCAGATGCCTTACAGATCTGCAACTTTCAGACCCTTTCAGAGCCCCTTGCTCTCAGGGGAAAGATTTGGATGGGTGATACAGTCACATAAAGCACCATTTAGCAAACTCCAGTCATCTGCCCCCTGCTTCCTAAAGCAGAGAGAGAATAAAAGTCACTGATAGAATTACAACTTTCTAAAGAACAAAATAAATCAACTAAAATTAAGGAAAGCAAAGGACATTGAGGTAAATTCTCAAACACAGCCAAGGGAATTCCTTAAAAAAAAAAAAAAAAAAAAAAAAAAAAAGATGCAAACAGTGTCATAGCTAGCTCCTCTTCAAAGGGAGAGGAACCTTGGGGAACTCCTTGGATGGGGCTGGCATAAAAGGTTCATTGCAGGGTTTCAACTCAGAGGCCTTCTATCAGTCACGCTACTGAGAAAGAGGCTGTGCTGTCCTTCATACTCCTTGGGCTGGGCAGAGCTGTTGGACAAGAGCTCCAAGACTCCATCAACAGATGGAGTTATGGACAAGGAGCAATCACACCCAGCATTCTTGGGTCAGCTAAGCTGAGGTGTTTCATCCAGTTAGTAACTGCTCCAACGCTTTGGCTTTATAAGCCTTAAATAGTCGGTCAGGCTGAGGTGGGGCAGGGAGGAGCAGTCTGACATAGCAGTTGGGCCTGTATCATGCTCTCTAGTTTGCTCTGGCAGAAAACAGTGTCTTCTGGGGGGCTGGCTCGGAAGCAGCAACTAATCTAGACCTTTTAATCTACTAAATTAGTCCAGGATTACTTGGGCTTGCTGGAGTAACACATATTCTTTTACATCTTTGTCTCAGAGCTCGCTGGGGACACAGATGAACAAGTCCAGGCAAGTCCTGAGCAAAGGTCGTGAAATCCTTTCTCTGGAGAGCTTTGACGGACAAATCCTGGGCAAGGGTTGAAAATCCTTTGTCTGGGGGACAAGATGGACAAGGCCAGGGGCAAGGAGAGAGAGATGAGCTGCAGCTAAATAGCTGTGAAGTGCTCCTTTGTGTGGACTTACCTCAGGACGATGGCTATCTCAGCGGGTACTCAGTGATTCTTGCTCAAGGCCGTTCCTTGTCACGTAGGCAGGAGAACAAGGAGGATAAAAAGAGGAACCGAAAAGCATGAGGAGAGGTTTTCTGGCAACAGATTCCTCGTGAAGAAGAACGGAGGATTCCGGACTATCAGATTCCTCACGAAGTGACTCCCGCATGCTGACGAACTCTCCTGGGCCTGCTGCCTGAGCTGCTGCTTCCTCAAGGCTTGGCTCCGCGACTGCCTCCTGCTGCCTGCTTGCTGCCCAAGGCCGGCCGCTGCTGCGCCCCCTCCCTGCTACTTCTGCCTCGGACCTTCAAACGCCGTGCAACAGGACCGCTGCTGGATCCTGCTGGTGACTATCCCTGCTTTACGCAATTCTTGCCTCTTTCCCATCTTTTCTATCGCCCTCCTTCCCTTCCTCGTCTCCCTGATTAGGTTTGGTAATAAACTGGTTGGACCAACATATGAACCGTTGTTTCTTAATCTCACGCCGGGTATACAGGTATTAAAAGAACCTCATCTCCCTCCTATAAATTGGAGCGAGACACTTGGTAACAGATTCTGGTGGAGCAATATGCTCTCCATCCACCCAGCAGTCACCAACTTCTATTGGGATTTCTCACTCTGGGGCATTGAATTCTTTCTAAATTTTGAGCGGGAAAAGCAGCACTTCTTCAGCACGCAGCTCACTTAGCCACCACAACAAGGAATAAAGCGCTCCTAGAGCAAAGTTCTAATGTAACAGCCACAGAAGTATCATTTTGCCAGGAGCAATGTCCATCTCCACAGACTATTCACGTGGCAGACAACTCCACTACTCTTTGTAGCCCAGCAAATGAAGAGGTTAAGTATTCTGCAGTTCTTAGAGTGGGAAGCAGGGTATCCCTGCGCTGAAATCACACATTGCACCTGGAAACATCCACGAGGACCTTCTTTGGTCAAGGTGCAACCAGTTTCCTCACCTGATCCCATCCAAATAGCCCAAGCTTTGGTGGATGGCATTTTAACCACTTCTAGTATTTCCATCCTCTTATTTTTGTTATAGATGGTGCCATAAGAGCTTTTTTTTTTTTTTCCTTAAACAGAACCACTGGGCCCTGGGCTACCATTGTGAAAAGGTTTTCCCAAAAAGCGTCATGGCGCTCAGATAGGAAACCAAATGTTCCTCAATAGCTGAGATACAACGGGAGGACTCAAACATCTGCAGTTTGCAAACAAAAAAATCAAAACAGTAATTAGCACAAACAAAACTCACCTGAGTTCTGATAGGATAAGTGCAGAAAGTACTTTTGTCAAAACACAGTGCAGGGTTGGTGAGCTGTTGGGGCACACATTGCTCACCCTTGCCATTGATTTGCCAGCCATCTGTAGGCTTCCCACAGGATCAAAGATGTGATCTTCACAGACATCTAAATCAGTTCAAAAATCCCCTAAAGAAACAGATGCTAAAGCAACACCCAGAAAGGCAAAGAGAATGAAACATTTCTAAACCCTGAAGGCTTTCAATTGTTGTCAGATGAAGCGGAGAAACAGTGTTTGAGTAGGAAACATCTATTTGCAAATAGATGACAAACTTCTATCACACTAAGAAACCCAAACAATAGACAGCGTGCCTGAGCAAAATGGGAGGCGCGTGTCCCCAGGCATGACAGTGACTAAACTTCAAGAAGAAGATCTGATTAGTTGGTTTTGCACGCTGTTGTCATTCATTACAACTATTAATTACTGTATCTCACCACAGAAAATCAAAGCTGTGATTTAACGCTGAGAACCCACATGGCTCATGGACTGAGGGCGATGGATGGAGCTGTGAGTGGAGATGCTGATTGAAGAACTGTGAGCAGGAGCATCACTCACTGTCTACTGGATCAGTGGTACTGACTGGCAAACTGCTTTATTAGACAGAACTTGTTGCAGCAAAACAAATTAAAGCTATTACTGATTTAAGTTAACAATACGTACGATCAGAACTAGACCTTTTCTTGAGAAGACCAAGAGAGGCCCCTTTGAAATGACCTGAAGGGAACAGCAGCACTGCAGAAAGTCTCCTAAGCAAAGCTGAAGGAGCTCAGAGTGCATATTGCTAATGGTGTGGCTGAAAAGACATCACCTCGATGCTACAGAGAGCAGTGCTCAATCATCCTTAAAGGCAACAGAGTAGAATTTCTCTTGTATGTGACAAGGAGGATGCAGAATTAGGCCCCATTAGGACAGAAGAATTTGGTCTGCAGTCTCACTTGCAGAGGAAACTAGCCAGATTTTTTCCTGTGAACTGGAAACTTCTGGCTACAACAAGATAGCAAAAGCTTCATTGCTTCAGGGAGTGAAAAGCAGGGCTGGCCATTCTCTGTCAACTCTACATCAACACTTGTGATGGCCCACTTGTCTCCCCAGGAAGCAGCGGACATTCCAGCCATACTCAAAGCCTGAGACAACCCTGGTCTGCTTCATTAGGTGACACTGGACCTGACACAATACAAGTATTAGGAATGGGACCTGCAAAAGCAGCTATGCGGTTGGAAACCGGGACCTCTGGAGGGCACCAATGTCTAAATACATCATGCAGTAAGGGATGACCTCCTGGAAAGTGACTTCCAAAGCATCTACCAAGAGCAGCAGCCAAGTGTGGCGTTTCAGGGCACTACTTAACTTTTCTAGACAACTGTATCTCTGGAGCTGGTGCCACTCTTAAATTCCTGTGAGATACCAGACACAGGAGAAATTCAGGAGGTCTTAAAGTGATACAGATACCAGTCTTGGAAATGATTCTTTTGAAAGCTGTGCTGGAATTACTTGCAAGTATCTTCACCTCTAGAGTAACATAATCTTGTTGAGACATAGCATAAGGACTGACACCTTGAAGTATAGAATCAGGATGAAGACAAAACTTTCCGAGGGGAAAAAATAAAGGAAAAAAGAAAGAGAAATTAAAAAACCTGAAGCTGTTGATGTTTCTTATAAGATCTTTGCTTAAAAACCCTCATCACAGACTGCTCCCTGTGTACTTTTATCTGAATAACAAATACTGGAAGATTCATCTGATGATGAGAGGTGGCTGTGACATCAGGAATAGCTTAAAGCCTTCATGCAAAGCCACACCCACTAAGACAAGAAAGCACATTTTTATTTATTCAGAAGTTGGATAACTCCAACTTAGCTGAGCAGTGAGAAGAACAAAGGATGGAGACATCCTACAACCGAGAGCACACAACACGTTCGGTAGACCAGGGAGCACAGAAGGAGAGAGCCTATGTAAGTACTGTCAGGCAGAAGTATTTGGCTTGAATATTAGGTGCAAACATGCTTATAACATGAATGGTCATGCAAAGGCTGCTCTGAAAGTAATGCCTCCTATTTTATTATGTTGGCCCACAATGTCAGAGGCAGATGGTGGTGGTACGGCAATAGCGGTTGAACCTTCTCACTGGTATCCCATTACATGTTGTTGCTGTGTGAGAGATGGCAGCAGAGGGACAGTGTGACAGAACGGCGTCTGACATGGAAGTGTGTCTGAAGCAAAGGTGTGTCACTGAATTCCTCCATGCAGAAGAAATCTCACCTACTGACACTGACGGTGAACATTGATGGAGATCAAACAGTGGGTGTGAGCACAGTGAAGTGCTGGGTGACACGTTTCAGCAGCAGTGACAGTGGGGGCATCTCCAGTGATGCTGAAGTTTATGAGCGTGGCATGCAGGCTTTTGTTTGCTGCTGGCAAAAATGCACAGCTAATAACGGTGACTGTGTTGACAAATAGCGTTGGGTAGCTGGGAGTTTATCAAATAGTACTATTGTGCTCTTTTTTGTAGCTTTCACAGAAAAAAATAGGAGGCATTACTTTCAGAATGACCTACATACAAGAAATCACTTGAAGGAAAAGTCTGTTTTTTCTCTTCTTGGCATACAATGAAACTGAAGACAAATAGTATATAAATAAAACTGCGTGCTTCAGTAGTACAGAATGATAACAATCTCAGCAATTCATTGGCTCACGCCAGGAAATTCTCCACACACACTGCTTGCAGGTTATCAGCTTTATCAGATTGGATACAGAAAAATAAAATGACAGAAGCAAGTAGTCAAATACAGTGCCCCCACAACAGAGCTTGCAAGAAGAAAAAAAAAAAGCACTTTACATGGGAAAACTCACACTCTGGCTTGACAAAAGGTTAGGCTGTGAAATAAAAGACATATAGCACTCAGAACCCTACATACCTGCATGTATTGCATATGCCACATCCACTGTAGTCAGTTACCACTTGAGCAAAAACAATCACTCAGATACTGAGAGTGGACGCACACCTACCTCACATCTCCTCAGTGAAGGACATGTCAGACATTCCCAAATAATACACTTGTTCTATTATGCTGCTTATTGCTAAAACTCCAGGTCTTTCACAAATGGCTCGAGTACTGTCATCATTCTTCCTTCACTAACGGGAAGCCTGAGGCAGTGAACAGGACGGTGTCCAACTTACCCCATGTGTAGCAAGTCCCAAGTTAAGTAGCATTTTTTGACCTTGAAGTCAGTTTCCAGCTCTTGGAACTGAGATGAATCTACATTTTCCTCCTTCGTAACAGATGAGAGCTATAAATGAAAGTATTCTGAAGATCAGAGACCACATAAACAGTACTTACCATTCACTTTAGTTAAGAAAAGGCCACAAAAATCCTACCATAGGTTTGTAACCTTGACTTCCCAGATTTCACAGGACATTTGGTGGGACAGCAAAGTAAGAACAGTCATAAACAGGCCCCGTTAACACTGTTTTGCCCACACCTAAGCTACCTCGTTAACTTTTGGGAGGTGTGGATGCAGAACTGTTTTAATGCTTCTCACACCACCAGCTGCTTCAAAAGTGAAGCAACACCATGAACCCTCCTCACAAACTCATTTGTCCAGGTCCTCTGAGTTCAGTGGCATTGATGTTGTATCAGGAATCTTGTGAGCAGATGTGGGTGACCACATACATGGAACCCCCAGAAACATCCCATACAGGTACACAATCTTTCCCACCCAACTACTGCACATGGCCACGTTCATTCTAGCCCCTTCCTGATACCTACCACATATGCTCTATACCTACCACATATGCTCTATGTTCTGCAGCATGTAACTAACAGACTACTGACATGCTACACAGGCCTATGGACAGCTGAGATGGGCTCCTAAAATCCCCTCCTCTCAGGAGAATGACACAAAGTATTGATGACACAAAGCTTCAGACCACCTGTGTTTCTAATCCTTACGGAATGTTTCTGTTAATTTTCAATGCAACACTTGTACCTCATTTAAATACCCCAATGATTTAATCATTTCTATTAAGGATAATGATCTCTGCAACAAGTTCAGCACAATTACAGCCTCATATTTTAAACGTCACTATACAAGGTAATTTTTTTTTTTTTAAACTTTCATTGACTAATCAATTACTGGCTCATTTTAGCAGAGTTTAAGATGATTAACCTTCTGCAAGTTTCAATGAAGCTAAAACCACAAAGGCAATCTCAATTTAAAGCAGCTGAAACCGGTTTTGCCTTCAGGGACTTACTTTTTAGGACTCCACTAGTGATGATAAACTCTCTAATGTGTAAAGGGGCCTAGAACAAAAAAAGTATTTTCAGGAGCAATACTGTAGAAAAAGTATAATCGACAAATTGAGAAATGGATGCCCAGAGAATACTTCTACAGAACATTGTGCTGCCTTTGCTCTGCCCAGTTACTACTCTGCATGAGGAGAATTTTGCACTGTTCTCAGCATCAGGTAGAGAAGCAGCTCTTCCAGTTGGCAGAAAATAGCTTGGACTAGTCCTGTCTGTGCCAGTGAGGCTCTATGCACACGCATATCCCCAGTGCACATATACATAAGTCCATATCTAAGGGGGGTGGGAAGATCTTGAAATCTGAGTGAAAATCCACGAAATTAAGCCCTTGCTGAGATCTCTGAATGTGATAAAACTTCTGAAGAGGATAATTATTGTTCTCGATCTCTTTGCTCAATTATTTGAGATGCAACAGAAGCAGACTGAGTATCAACACGAGTTGATAATTGTGATCTACCAGCTACTTATCCCTTTGACACGTACAGTAACTAAATATATGCAGAAGTATCTATTTTAAAATATGCTGCAAATGAACTCATTACACCCACTTTTTGCTCCCAAACAAATATAGAAGGAAAACAATACGGTAGTTTATACCCCATTTATTAAGACAGAGGCATCTATTACTTAATACACCAATCGGATAGCTATAGATCACATTATTTTCTCACTATTAAGATGCAAGACAGTTTGGCAACCGGTTAACAAAGACAAGTTGGGCGGCATGGAGACACATGGAAGCTGCAGAGGGCCACCTGGAACCACCTAAGCCCGTGTGACCCAGCGCAGCACTATCGCACATGGAGACGGCACCGGGCGAGTGCCATCACGGCACACAGCAGCCGAGTGCTGCTGGCACGCTCAAGAGCCAACTCCTCGAGTGCCCTGCAGGCCTGCCAGGGCCCCTTCAGCTGGAATGTCGGGATTGGGTCCAGCGACTGTCTGGGTGCCGCTCTTCTGGACACCTACCAACAACTGAAACACCAAAGCTACAGTTTCCTGTGCAGGGATCGCATAGTTTTGTAAGAATGAAGGCTTCTGGTAAGAAAGTTTATAGTGCAATCTGAATTCATTTGTGTCCACAGTGTTATTATTCATTCTCCCAAAACAGTTTAAATATAATCACGTAAGAATTTGACATCTGCATAACGATATTACAAAGTAGTGCTTATACAGTTAGTGACTACACATACTAATTTTTAATAAATTTCTCTCCCCCTGCTTTTTCAAAGCTACAGTATGACAGCAAGAAGTGACAAGTCAAGAAAAAGCAATCAAGAACTTTTGCACCTTTCAAAAGCTATTAAAATTCTCAGGACTGTAATAACATACCGTATCAGACAAGAAGCACACAGCGTGCAACTGAACGGCTTCTCCAAAGTTTTAAGAGAAAAACCTAATTCTGCTTCCTCTTTGCCAGCATGCCACCATGCTGTAACTCCTGCTGGGAAATCAGAGCTTGCTTTATTCCACAGAAGCAAGTTCAGGTATGTCTCTGCTTGTCCGTGTAGCTGTGTGCTTAACGAGTCAATCTGCCACATAACCTATATCATACATACACAAGTATGTATTTTTTCCTTTCTACCAAAGATGGGGGGAAAAAAAAGGTCAAGCACCAAGAGCTTCAGCTCATAAATGCATTGTGTTGGCCCCAAGAAACCTATCTGATTAACGGCTGGAGTTTTAATGCGAATTTACAAAGTGAACATTTCTTCAGCTCGAAGAGTGTATATATACAATAGTTACCTGGGTAACAATGAATGTACAGACACTTCATTGCACTGATGTCCCATTCATATACCACTTCTGAAAATGGAATATTGTATAAAAATAAGAAAAATGGCAATGCTTCATTGAAATACCAGATTTGAATCAGTATGGCAACATGCAAGCAAATTAAGGGAAAGAACAGGTTTATTTCCATTCTCTAAAAGTAACATCAAGAGACAACTTCTTTTTAAGCCTTAAGACATAGCAAAAGAGGTAACTATTCTTAAAAAAGAATCCTCAACAGATCATTACCTCATTGTATAACATTCGCTTTAAGCATCTTAACGTTAAGACATCAAGCTATTTCCTCCTCAAAGTTGTCATCAGTAGTATTTTTAATGGAAAATAATAAAGCTGCATAAAATACAGACATCTTAAGTCAAGCGCATTTGGCAGGTGCAACCAACGGTCAAGCTAAATGATTCCTCATGTCACTGTGAAAAGGGAGAGCAGCTGTGTTACAACGTGCTTTGGAAGAGTTAGCACTTTAAAAGCCAATCAGTTTCTATCCTTCCTATTTTTTTTTTAGAAAAGCAATTATGAACAAAAAAAATCTCCTTCGGCCACAGTCTGTAGAAAACTGCTTATAGTGGTAGTGTGGCAACAGCAGCAAACACAGACCAAGCCATTGGCCATAACATGCAATTACAGGTGAAGACAAAAAGAACACAGCCTTTCTCTATTTGGAGCGTCTGCGATGCAGGCAGGAAGTTAAAGAGATTTTTTTAAATTCCAATATATTAATGCTCACCATATCAATGTACTTTGGGAAGCTTCAATAAAGACCACCAATGCACATGTGCTTGGAGGCATCTTACTGACACACACATTATCTATGGGCAATGCAGATTTGTGTAGACCAAGATTTGGCACATAAGTAATCTCACAAAAATACTTTAGGAAAATAAGAGTTAGAAGTACTTTCATTACTTTAAATGTGAATTGTTTTTAAAATGAGACAGACAGTGATTTTAGAAAGACTAACAGAAAAATCAGCTAGTATGTTTCTATTAAACACTGTATTTCAAGTTATCTTTGAGAAGAAGATGCACGCTGCCTGCATTCATCTCTGTACAGTACTCAGCACCTCTTGACTTTACAGTGTCAGTCTTGCATGCAATTTCACAGCAAATATAGGCTCCAAAGCATTCTGAAAATATTTTGTAGAAGCCTGGCTTGCATATGGAGACTAAAGCAAACAGGTTTTATACTAATGAAATGCAGAATCTTTGTTTGTTTCCAAATTATGCAGAATCTTAAATATAGACTTTGCAATATAAATGACTGTCGGTATGAAGTCTAGCATAGAAGAAATACTAGATACACACACAGATCTTTCAAAGACTGTATGCTTCTAAGTTAAAGACTACCCCTTCATAAGCACAAAGTCATCAAACACAAAAATTTAAATACATAAATGTCAGAAGATGGCTTTGCAATTTATTTTCTTAAGAGAAGTTTCATTCTGACAAGAAAATTATTTGGACCTCAACTGCCTACATCCTTAACAAAACTGATCCAAAACCAACAACAAAAGACCCTCAGCTATTGTCAATAGACTACATTTCTCCAGTTCCATGGGGATATGAAAAGACTTCTAAAAAAGATTTAGATTTAATGCCCAACTTTTTTTTTTTTAATAACTGAAATGGTCTTCTGCAACGACCCAGTAACAGAGCAAACCCCCACACACACACTCATTTCAATAGCAACAATTACTAACTCAATCATTTTCCGATGTCGGGTTAACGTAAAATGGAAATTCTGATTACCACAATTTCCATCTTTTGGTAAAGTAGAACTGCTGCTGACTTCCTAATGTCTCATAAACATGTGCATCATATGTAACAAAACCACCAAGTTGTGCTAAGTATTCAAAGATCTGAGTTCCCTCATAGCACCTGTTCTTTTAAACAATGGCAAAATCTCTTTGCAAGGTTTTGGCAAAATAATTTCACTGAGTAAATCCTACCTATAGCCCTTTCTACAGAGATAAGAGTCACCTCCAATGAATACTTCACATGATTATTAAATACCTGTCTGTCACGTAAGCAGATTAGATTAGAATCATGCAAGCATACCTTATTACATTGAATCCTACAGTAAGAAAAAAAAACAGTTGTTTGCACACATATTTTGATGAGGGCATTTACAACATTTTCTACACAAAATCAGAATGCCAAAGTTAAACTAGAGTCCTCAAAGGAGTCAAGTACTTGCATTCTCAACATACCAACGTTTCAGTGACTTCAGAACTGAAATCATCAATTAGAAAAATATTCTGCAACATGAGCAGCCAACACTCAAGTCTATTATACTTTTAAATTACGTTTACATAATTTTTAACATAGGCACACTAGCAAGTTATTCTGTATATTTCAGTGAAGCAAAGCTTTAAAACAGTTGTAGAGAAATATATAGAATCATTCTTGTGTCTGTCTCTCTCAAGGGAGCAATAAATCCTCTCCATAAAGACCATTTACACAAATACAAATCTTGTGAGGTTAAGGTTTCAGTTGTTGTTTAATTTTTTTTCCTCTAAATATTTACTATACAAAAATCTTAAATGAATGTGTACTCCTGACCACACTGATAATGTCAAAGCTAGGATCTCATCAGCCAGTTTATGACTAGCAATACTGCAATTGTTGTAAACAAAAGACAGGTCCTTACGTTGGGACGAAACTTGGTTGCAGGTTAAACTGTGTGCTGCTACTACTAAAAGCAAGATTTAAAGTAAACTCATCTGGAATTCAGATCTGATCAAGGGAACAGTGAGAACGATACAATGAAGGGACACTTAGGTGCACTTTCATGCTGGTGAATTTTTTCCTCTTTCTACGCCTAGAGTAGTTTTAAACCAGGAGCTGCATATCCAAGGACACACACAATTTAAAACTGAAGTGACCATTAGCACATTTGTACACATACTTACATAAACTTGGTATTTACATACAAAGTTTCACCGTAACAGCTGAAGTCTTAACACATACGAAAGAAGATAACCTACTACAAAGAATGTATAACCAGATCACAGATTTTCCACGAGCATATAAACACATTTTAAAGTGCTTTCTGGGTGCTTGAAATCAACCCCTTTCAGTATAAGCTTCTATGTAGTGCTGTTCCAGTCATTACAAAACTATTTAAATCATTCTTCTTCAGATACATCACGTATTCAAGAAACAAAATGATGACACCCTTGACGTAAAAGTTTCAAGCTCCACCAACACAAATGTATACATTGCTTAAGTTCAGATGAAGTTGTCAAATACTTTGGTTTATCGTAGCTCAGGTTAAATGTTTGATAGACCAGAAATTGCACCTCTCCACTCGCAGTTTTTCACTACAAAACACCCCATCATAAATTGACAGTATTCTTTGGTAAAAACAGGACATTTGGCCAGTTTGCGTGTACATCTATTTATTAAAATAGTCTAAAAGTGAACAAATGCCGCTGCTGTACTGTCAATTTACAGGAATAATCATTCCTTCCTCATTGGGGAGTATCAAAATATTAAGCTAAGCAGTTAGCTACGTAACAGGCTAAAACACATTCAGCAACTATTACAGGGGATCAATAATGTTTTAAGAGTATTTTTTGCTTAACATTGATACTTTACAAAATCTTCAAAATGCTGGATGCCTGCAGACAAGTTCATTATTTTGCAGTGACTACAGAAACATTCAATGCTGTACACTGTCAGGTTTCTGATACACAACATTACAAAACCCCAGAATACGGTGTGCTGACCAATACTCAGCTGCACAGTATTTGTGCATTACCTACACTAAGAAAGCCTAATAAAAATTCAGTTAACTGCTACAAGTTACGTGAATATATAAAAACACAGCAGATATACAAGTATAACACTGAACATACTGTACTTTATTAGCACAAAAAGCCAGAACAAGGCACAGCAAGCAGAAAAATACATCAATAGAAGGGTTAGTGTAGCATACAAGAATAATGTTTATTGTACTTGCAGCCAAAATGTTCCCTACCTCGCACAGGTCACTGCCAGAGAGAAGTAAGTAGTAACATACTGTAGCAGCTGGTAAAGAAACTAGGGAGCATTCATAATTGGTACAAAACATTGAACAGGGGACAGGGCATTCCAACAAAATTTTAGTGCAAAAATGTCTGAGACAGAACCAGATGAAGTTCCATCTCCAATTAAATAAGCAAACAGAACTTAGAATTTTGTTTCCAAGTAATCTGTTGAAACTATTATCAGTGCATATTACTTTAAAACATTTTAAAAAGCGCAAATTGAAAGTTATTTACAAATAAAGTGTAACAGTACCTTTGAAATCTGACATTTCAGACACGTCAGATTTTGTATTCTGATTATAATTCAACCAATTGTAATTTTCTCCATAAAAATATCAGACAACTTTAAATAAAAAAAACAAACAAACATTTTCTCTTCACTATTACCTTCCATTGTAAATTACAAGTAGTTAGGCTTTAGAAAAATACAAGAACTTTCATTTCATGGCTATAACCCAATTCTGCGTCCTGCCACTGAATCAGTAACTCACGCTGGAAGGTATGCAACTGTCCAAGACAGCATTACTTTTGCTAACAATGCCACTTAAATCTCCAAGTGTTTAAAATAGAATTACAGTACTGAGCAGGCATATTCAAGTCTTAATCATTAGGAAACCCTATACACTGAGAAAAGCATGATTCATCTGCTAGCATCCAAAAAAGCCCATTAACTCTTAACAGACTGCAGGTTAGCCCTGCTTCCTGTGAACTGCTCCTGATAAAAAGAGAATACTCTTATTTGCTACTGTTCAGAAACTTAACTGTGAGCTCAATTAGTACTTTGAATAGTGGAAATATTTAAAGACAATATTTTAAAAAAATACTTTAAATATGAGCAAAAATGCTCCTCCAATATAGTCTTTCTTCATTAGCATTACACGAATGCTCCATGGAAAATGCCTCATAGTTTCTTCATCCAATTACTACAGCTATAAAAACAATATTTAGGAATTAGCAAAAATACTTTCACTAGGCCTTAATGAAAAACGTGCAGAATTGTCTGCTTATTGTTTCCAAGAGGCATCACAACTTCGTTTGATTAACAGCAGGCAGCATCTGACAGGATACTAACACTCAGCTTCAATAGGATATTGCAAAAAAGCTAGACGTTGTTGGTGCGTTCGCTGCAGTTAAACTGTAACACACAAGGAAAAGCATATTGTGTAAGCTTACTGGAGACTCTGATTTCCTTTCACTTTGTTTTTATAGGTTCCCGCTCCAGCCATCGCACCCTGACTTTCTGTTTATAGTGATACTCCTTTAAAAAGTCTTGCAACATTGAAGGTAATGGAAGGTCATCAATCCCATCGTACGTAGTGCACCTGCAGATTACTGCCCGGCAGATATACTGCAGACTAAAGGGGAAAGTCCTGTTCAGAGATACAGTTAGCAACGGTTCAAAGAACATGCAAGAGCTCGGGTCTTTGTAGTGTTCCAGAAGCCCTGTAACAGTGGAGGAGTGAAACACACAGGGATCGTGGGCATCAAAACTGAAGTTGTGATTCCACTGCTCAATGCGTGCATGCAGCGATCGGTTGTAACGACGGAAGCTCACAGAGAAGAGGTAGTCCTCTTGTGCAGAATCCCTGAGCAAAAAAGTGCCTTCGGGTTTACCCTCCAGAAGTGCTTCTGCTTCGTAACGGTCCATTACACCCCAGTAACACGGGTTACCTGTGATCTGAAGCAAGTCTGGCACGAGGCAATGGATGTAATCGATCTGAGTGTGCACCTTCCAAGCCCCCTGCTTGCTGATATGGCCGTGGCTCTCTCCAGACATCTGGCGCTGCTTTTGCCTGCGCGACTGTAGACAAAGTGTTGTCGTGTCCTCTTCAGAGTCACAGTTTCCTGGAGGAGTTGCATTTTTGTCCCCGGTCAGCTCAGTCATACCAGGGGCTAGCTTTGGTCCCAGTTTATATAACGGATTAACCTGTGCTGTAGCTTCAAAAGTATGTATTTGGGCATTGGGAGGGGGATCAACCCCTTCTTCAATACTG
Source organism: Lagopus muta (assembly GCF_023343835.1). Lineage (NCBI taxonomy): Eukaryota > Metazoa > Chordata > Aves > Galliformes > Phasianidae > Lagopus > Lagopus muta. The sequence goes on from NC_064434.1 coordinate 83,537,397, forward strand.
AGTCTACGTCTCTCTCTCAGCCTGTCTTCTTCGTCTTCTGCGGAAACCAAGGAAGGATCAAATGTATCAAAAAATGTTGAGTGCGGACTGACGGGAGCTGTGTGCTGTTTAATCAGATGCCACTTCTGAGCCAGATCTGAGCCTGCAGGAAAAGGGCATTTCTCAAGCATTAGTTCAGAGAGATGGATCTTTCTTTTGTTAGAAAACAGAGGTTTGGACTGCTTGCTGTAAGTTCGCACGGGAAAACACAGTCCAACAGTATCCTGTAGACGCTGTCGCAGAGAACGGCTGCCTACTGTCCTGTTTGACACTGCATCCATATCATGTACAGAACTCACTCCATACCTCCTCTCTCTCCTCTGCAAACCACTTCGCGTTCTACCAAATCTTTTTTCGGTATCCAAAGAGCTCTGGGTTTTGGTAGAGCAGGAATGTTTCTTCTTCCCACCCCAAGGAGCATGACGAGAATAAGAGTCCCTTCGAGCAAGTCTAGCTCCCGTGGTGACACATGAGTCATTCTCTTTCTCAATACTTATTTCAACAATCTGAGGAATTTCTGTGACACAGTTTTGGTTCCGCCTGATGGAGTTCTTTGAAGGACTCAAACCTAACTGCAAAGCAATGTTTTCTCTCAGAGGGCTGCTGGGTCGCTGTTGAGCCAAACCGGTTATCTGGACAGCTCTGTCTTTAGCAGATGAGCAACTACTGGAGTTAACGACTACATTTTCATTTTGGCTTCCACCTTCATGACTGAAGAGATTCTGGCACCTGTATTTGAAATTGTTCCACATCTTTCCCACTTTATCCATGGATTATGTTATCTAAGTTCAAGAGGGAAAGAAATATTAAAATAAATGCAGTTTAAAAAAGGAGAATAAACACTCATTTATCCACCAAGTTACAAAAATAACTTTGCTAACTGAACACAATATAGTTGAAAAGGTGTCCTCAGCGTTCCATAGTTGTATAGCACTGACATGCAGCACATCATCTTGCAACACAGAAGAATCACCAAGAAAAAAAAGTGTTTGGGAAATCACAAACATAGAATTTATAAGCAGGCCCATTTATGTTTCTATTGCATTATTAAAAAAAATGTAGGTAAAACTGCAGATTTGTACCTGATAGACAGGAAATAAGCAGTTTTAAATGCCTCTTCACTTTAAGTGTCACATGTAATGTACAACTCCCATATAAGCTTATAGTAAGTAGCAATAAAATTCTGACCAAAAAAAAAACAACCAACAATTCAGGTAACTCTCAACAATGAAAACAGTTAGCAAAAGCCAACAAGCATACTGCAAGCATCAAGATATACCATCCAGAACTGAAAGCTCTTGAGAAAAAAAAAAGAACCAAAAGCAGTAAGATATCAGCAGAACTTAGAATTCTGAAGTGTCTGATACATTAGTAAAGCCATAGATACAAAACATTTTAAAACTGTCTGGCTTTATTACTTAAGCCGTGAAAGAATGAAAGAGCCCAGGGAACTTTTCTATCTTTAGCAAGGGCTCTTAAGAAGAAACCAGCTCTGCAGCAAAACCACAGTGACAGTGAAACGTGAAGTAAAAAGAGAAACATTAATAGTGTGTACTCTGCAACCGCTTCTTCAGAAACCAAGTTTGATAATTGGAACAAAACTGCCAAAAATCACAAGACTGCCCTAGGACACAGAGAAATAGGCTAATACTGTACCAAAAATTCAGGCAATGCCAAGCTAAATTAGATCTAATTAAGCTCTGAGAGAAGTGCTAAACTTAAAGGACCAAAACATGTCACCTTATTTAACTCTTAGTGAAAGCTGCTCTGTTCTATAGATATGGAAGCAACACTCCTCTGTTGTTGCAGTTCTTCCCTGTTAAGTGTTAGAAAGAAATCTAAAGCAGTGATTAAACTTCATGAAGTAAGGCAGATGATAGACAAGTAAGCAATAGCCCTGCAATGCAGTCTAGAAGTTCCTAAAATGCAGCTGAGCACTTATTACTGAGGCAGAATTTACTGAGATTGAGGAGGAGATGGAGGTACAGTTTACAAGAGATTCGTGATTAGATAATTAATTCAAAATTCCTCCTAACTGATATGTGAATGGAAAACAAAAGGAACAAAAACTTATCCCCCCACCTCTTGCTCAAGTACTTCACCAAAAGCACTAAGTTAGGCATCTACACCCAACTACATAAAGTAAACTTCAAGAATCTAGCACGGACTCAGGGAGGAGCGGGAAAAAATAATCAGATCTTAACCATATCTGGGGACTTTTGGCACAAGTTACCTATAACACTGTGCTAATGATAATCTCAATTACATTAAGCAGTCATTAAGAAGGAAGACACTTTTTGAAGTAGAACACTTTCAGATGGAGAAAACTTGCAAAAATAGGAAGCCTTACACATAGAAGGCACTCCAGAGTTCTCAGCATGTGTGAGTGAATGAACGTGAGCACATGAGCAAAAGATGTCTTGCTGATTCAAAAATTCTACATTAATCTTTCTGGGAGTTGTTTGGACCAAGTTGGTAGACTGAGGGAGTCTTAAGAGCAAAAGAAGTAATTACAGATCATGTAGATTTGTAGGAACCACTCAACCAGGTGTCATGCCACCACAGCCAATAATAGCTGCTGGTAGAGTGTCACAGATTGTCCACACTTACAGGGAAGCGTACATTTGATGTGCCAGCTTGTCAACACAGTATATATAAGGTTAAGTTCTACCCACTGTTCTTTCACATCCTCCATTTCTTCCTCTTCCAAGTCAGCAAGATACATAAATTTATCCCTGTGACATCTACTACCCGACTGTTGTTATTCAGCTGAAACCAAGAAACAAATTTTAAGATCTTGGGATGTGAAAAGGAAGAGACAATGCATTACCTCAATTCCCTTTGGAAATCAGACTAGAAACTGAAATTTTTGTGACAGTAAATCAGAACTGCTTTTCTGACCAGTCACTGCAACCGTTCAGCACTGTTCAGCAATGTATTCCATTTGAAAATTGCTTGCTATTCCTCTTCCTTTGCACTATTATACCAAAGTGTGTTTATGCTGTTAGGTGGGTTAGAAATCCTCTAGGCTTGCACGAAAGTCTGCAAAACCCAATTAAAACCAACCAAACACAAAACCACCACCATGTCGGCTTGACAAAATACTTTCCAAAAGTTTTAAAGTTTAATTACTTTTTATCATAGTTAAAAGCATGCAGGCATCTTTCTTACCCAAAAAAACATGAGCCGCTGTATCTTGACTTGAGAATATACCTCAGCATGAACTTGCTAGATTCCTTCTCTGAATTGTAGACATGATTACTAGAAAAAGAAAACACAGTATTTTTTCTTGTTAAGAGCTAACTTTGCACTTTGATACTTACAATCTGCTAACAGTATCAGAGGGATATTTCACTAATCACACTTTACATGGGGTAGAGAACTACTTGCTTATTTTTTTTTATATATATATATATATATACACACACATATATTCTTATGCTTTTAACATAAGAAAAAGGTTTCATAAAACTTCTTCACCCATTGAACACATCTGTCAAACAGAATCTAGAAGATCCTCAAATGAAGCTTTAAGAAATAAGAGCAGTGTCACAGCATCTGGATCACTCAAGTACCAGGCACAGTGGGCACACTCAGGCTTGTAAAAATGGTTTCCCCACATTTCAGTTCCAAGCCCAAAGCGGCGGTTCCCAAGTCGTGACTGGCAGTGCTGTCAGATCACCTCATACTGCCTCCCCTCCTTGTTTTCAGCTGCTACATCACATCAAAAGGCAGCTAAAAATATACGCTTTTCTAATATTACTTTTCCAGGTAAGCAACTGCTGTACTTGCCACAAGGATGTTATATGATTGTGAACCAAGAGAAAAACGAACCACGATTCTAAAAATGGGAGAGTGGAATGCAAGACAAGTTCTTTAGTGAAAGAATAGGTCAGCACTTCCCTAAAATAACGACCTATTGTTTTTCAGAAGTCCAAGAGGTATGATGGGATTTTAGTACAGTATGCTCACGCCACCGTCAACTCTAGCAGGAACAGGAGACAACCTGCTTCTTCACATTAAAACCAAGCCTACAACGGTGTTTCCAGTTAACAGGAAACAGTGAGAAGCTACACTAATAGCTAATAGACACAGATCAGAAACAGGGTACTTGGATATCATGGATATTTACTGGAATAAGAAGTGTAGTACATGGATATCAGAAGTTATTGTTCCTAGGCAGAAACTCCAGAGTAATGACAGACAAGTACTAAACTTTATTGCTTTGATTCACCTGCGGAAGCACTAAAAATGATGAAATGCTTTTAAAACTATGCTATACTACTGTACTACTAAAAATTCCATAAAAACAAACTTCCCAGGGAACAACAGAATTAAAAGCACTAAACTAAGTCAAAGGCAGATTTGAAATTCTTTCACAGCGTTAATGTTTATTTTCCTCCCCCCATCCATTACATTCCTAGCAGGTCTACAATACACAAGACACGAAAGAGTACTGTAGGTTCCAGGCAAAGCCAGTTATGCTGCTGCACTGCACACTAACCTTTTCCATTCATTAAAAACCTAAAGAGTACACAGAAGGTTATCTTGAAATTTCATGCTTAACTTCTTATTTTAAGATTTAGTGCCATTCTTATACCTCAGCTGCGCTCAGAAACGTGAGCAGTCAGGGCTCTGCTGTTACACCACAGGAGCAGGCAGTGACAGCCTGCTCCACCAGCTGCCTGCTGCTTCCACCATGGGCTGCTTGCTTCAGGAACCATTCTTTGCTATTGGAAAACAGTTTCCTGAACTCAGACAACCATCTCAGTTAAGACATCTTGCATTAGAATAAAACTTGAGTCATTCGTGAAGTATTTTATATTCCATTTAGTGATTGCAAACCAATGTGAATCAATGTGCAGCAAACTTGTGGTTTCACAGATCTCTTGTGCAGCACCAAGGTCCATAAAATACAAATTACTTCTAAATAAACTGGCCCTAAAACCATCCCAGTATCCCAAAGGAGTGCTGTCCGAGAAAATCAGATTTGGAAAATACTATTTCAGCCTGAACAAAATATAAACTCCATCTTATCAAAATCCACAGTATGAATTTTGCAGACCACTTTGCAGATTTTCCCAGAAAAATTTATACTAGAGTTTCCAAAACCTCTTTCCAACTAAAAATAATTTCTACCTACCCTAAGCTGAGCCTAAATTACCTGAAATTTATGCCAGAGATGTGCTCTGACCATTCTTTCCAGAAGCACCATTCTTTCCAGAAGCATCACAGCACCTTGCTACAGCTTTCTGCTCATGACTTCCTAATAGGAACACTCCTAGAGCTAACATACTTGCATCCATCTTGATGTTACTTTACTTGAAAACTAGATGATACATTAAGTTACATTCAAAAAACAAAACAAAACAACCCACCAACAAACCCTGAACTACACCATCTACCCAAGGTTGTAACTCTGTAGGTAGAACACATTAAAAACATGGCATGCCTATTTCCAAAACAAGTGCCTACAAAAATCTTTAGCTCAGCGTTTTCACACTATGACAGCTTCAAAACACTGAAAGGCAATGATACAAAGTCAAAACAATCCCTAATGTGAAGGAAGGAGAGAAATCGGAGTCCTCTCTCTGCATGCTGCTCAGCTCACTGCTAGCACCAGCACTGTGAGGGCACACTGCCCAATATGCTCAGCAACACTGCAGCACACCACCTAGGCCCACAGAGGGAGAAGTAAAAGGAACGGAGAGAGGAAACAGCTACTGTCTGAACTGTCCCCTACTTTAAAGCGATTCACAGAATCACAGAATTGTAGGGGTTGGAAGGGACCTCCAGAGATCATGGAGTCCAACCCCCCTGCCAAAGCAGGTTCCCTACAGCAGGTCGCACAGGTAGGCATCCAGGCAGGTCTTGAACATCTCCAGAGAAGGAGACTCCACCACCTCCCTGGGCAGCCTGTTCCAGTGCTCCGTCACCTCACTGTAAAGAAGTTCTTGAGCTTAGCAAGTAACTTAGCAGTAACGAGAGACTCCATTAATGAAGATATTTTCCTTCATTAAGGCACTCTTGCTGAAGAGGTTACTGCTGCCTTTGCATGTTGCTAAACACCAGCTGCAGTAACAACGCTGCTCACATCACTCCTCAGCTCACTCAGCTGCAGTGAGTAACACTGGCCAACACCCACCATTTGAGGGAACCCACCTGAGGAACGTACAACAGAGTTACAAGGCAATTTTCTCCTTTTCAATACACATTCCAGTAATAATGAATTACTGCTGTAATACTAGAAATGACATTTCTTAAAAACAACAACAAAAAACAAAAAACAACAAAAAAAAAAAAACCAAAACAGAATAAGTTAGCTGAAGTGGAGCCGAACATTTCTGTACACACAGACACAAAAATGCAGCCACAACAGCCTGAAGAACCAATCTGGAGAGCTGGAAAGAAGAGGTGGTTGTTATATGTATTAAAATATAATATCCATATACCTTATATATTTTAACAGACACAGTAAAACAGCCAAGTGCCTCAAGTTTTCATGAAAGTTTAACTGGGGCAAAATCCTACCATTTCTCCTAGCAGGCTCTGAAAACTTCCCGGCCACCTGTGCTGGACCTGGTGCAGGACACAGCCTGCACACCATGTGGGATGAATCAGGCTGTGGAACCGATCCTGACTAAAATTAGCTATCAGAGTCTCAATCTTTTGCTACATCTTGTTTATGACTTTATAAATATTTGTGTTAGCACAAGAGAGGAGCGGATGAGTAATAAGCCAGACAGGGCAATACTGCTTCCTTGCACATCAGCACTGCCATACTCTGCTCACAACATCAAGACCTGAGATGGCTACTTTGAAGAGTAATTTCAGCTGAAGCCTGTATGTTATTCAGAAATGGTTTTCTGGCTGCAAAGGGAGATTAGGACTGTATTTAGGATACTTCTTTGAATGTTGAGGTTGAAAATTCAGCCACTGAAAACATTCATTTCAAAAATAAAATGCTGAGTCAGCTCGATGCACCCTGCTAAAACAGTGAAAGCTACAAGTCCCAAGGACTTAGGCTGGCAGACTGTCAAGTCAAAGAAAAATAATGGCATTTGTCATTGTTTAGATTGAAAGTAAGAAATGACCTCCTTCTCAATACAAATTCACAATGAGTGAAGCACATACTCAGCTTGCATAGCTGATGTTCTGCCAGTTTCTTTCTAAGCAATCCCTTGGCTACTTCAGAAATACCACCCCAAGGTATTTTCTGTGGGACAAGCTCTTCCACCCCCTTGCTAGGTTTTGGGACTCAAGAAAGTGTCAGGGCTATGCATGTTTAGATTATAAAATATCATTCAGCTGCCATCTATTTCCTTTCTTTTCACAAAACTTAAAATCCCTACAAGAGAAAAGCATGAATGAAGAGCAGAACACGAATAACACTGTACCAAAATAGAGATGCTTGTTTCTGAAGTACTTTTTTAATTATACAAGACTAGCAGATAACGATACAACTGTGATGAACAGTTTTTAGCATTTCTAATAACAGTTTAGCATTTCTAATTACGTAAGGATCAGAGAGCTGCACACTGCAAGCATAAGTTTCAGATATTAATAAAGAAGTAATACTGCACAGATCTACTGAGAACACTGCATACCAATAGATATCTAAGGCAGAGAAGCTCTGGAACTTCAAGGCAGTGGTGTGCCTGAATTCCAGGTAAAGACATCCTCAAATTAATTGTTAAGGTGTTACTAAGAGTGGCCATCTGAATAATATGTAAACCCACACAAGCAACATCACATGCAAGCATTTTCCCTTAAATGACCCCAACACACCATAAGTACGCAACTGAGCATAATGCCACCTTCATAGAAAAAGAAGAGAAAGCATTAAGTTAGCTAAGGAAGCTATCCACTATGGCAGAGAACTCTAGGTGACCTACCGAAATGATGCCTTCTTTACTGCTATATTTAAGCCTCCTCGATCATAAGCTGCCAACATTTTTGGGTTTTTCTGTGTTTGTTTTTTTTTTTTTTCCTTTGTTTTTAAACGTGTGCAGAATAAATAGCTCCAGTCAGAGCTGAGTTAAGCACAACAGCCCTCTTCATGACCTCTGCAAAAGCCATTAAAAGTATTCTTAGAAAAAGTTACAGAGCTCTCCTCTAGCAGGACAAAATTCCCTTCTACTTTTAAGAACACTAACAAAGCATATTCTTTGCTATCAGGTTCTAAAATACAAATAAGTCTCCAATTGCTGTAAAACAATCTAATGGCTGTTTGTCACATCAGGGCATTCCATAACACATTGCGGAAAAGCAACTTTAATAGTTCTGCCTCGATAAAGCAAAAAGGAAGCACAGCTGAAAAGGAAGGATGGGTCCAGCCTCATATACATATTCCTTACTAGCACAGTAGAACATCAATTTTCAAACTGAGCAGTATTACTTCTTATCACTTTCTCCTACAATTTTCAAGACCTCCACAGCTTGCCTAATGCCTCTCCCTCTTTGCAGTACCTTTCCCAACCTCCTTACAGCCCTCTCCATGCACCCAACTACATCCCATGTTACCGTGCCATTTTACCCAGCAGAAGACCACATTAGCTAATACTAGCAACCTGTCTGACACCTCAAAAGCTGTTAAAAACAAAGCTCTACTAGTTACTCTCCAGTGATGTATCTACAGCAGTGACTACATCAGAAAAACCGTAATGATATTCATTCTGTTTACATGAGTTAAGGAAAGCTGCCCTCCTTTCAAATTTGAGTGCAATGAGTGAAGTTCAAATGCCTCTACAGCCCTAACAACTGAGAAGGGTGACAAGCTGAGGCTGTGAACTCTTTCGATCTGCAACTGAAAACATCAGTGTTATCCTGAAAACTAAACAGAGCCAACATGCACTTCAAAAAGAATTTTTCACTCTCAGTTGCTCAGTTTGTAAGTTTGGCATTGGTGTCGCAAAAAGTCCATACACCCTGGGCTTTATGGACAGTATCTGTCTTTTTCATTCACTGATAACATTAACAGGAGAAAGCATCCCACAGTAGCAATGTTATATGCACATGCAACAGACAACAAGAAAGCTCAACAAAAAATCTACAACCAAAGAGCTGTTCTTTGCAGCACCATAAATGACTTGGCAGGCTTAAGGAATATGAACCACATTAGCTGTAATTTATAGTATTCTGATATAAACAGATAACCAGTATACTGGTCCATTGTGCCACTGCAGTACTGAAGACATAAAGTTTCAGGCTAGGGGGAGAAAAGCACTGAAGCAGCGTGGTGCCCTGTCTAGCTGTGGCCATGCACTGCTGTCAGGCAGAAAGGTGGTCTGGGATGGGCAGCTCCGATAGCACCCACATGTCTACAGAATGACCTTCACAATGATTCAAGTCTCAGTTCACATTCTTTAATGCCAGAAGTTTAACAGGTAAACCCTGGTGCCACTGGCAATCTTAGATCAGTTTCTGTGTAAAGCCTGTTTTCATAAAACATAAGTGTATCAAAATGCAACTGTGCCACAAAACCTGCAGAGCATTTGGCAAGCTAGGAGTTAAGCCCCTGCCTAGGCCTACCTCCAGCTGCTGTCAGCAGTCAAACGTGTCAGGAGGAGCTCTGCCCTGACAGAGCTAATTGGCAGCAAGCACCTGCCTTCCCAGGCAGGCAGGAGTAGGTAAAAGAATACAAACCCTGCAAAGCAGAAGCAGCTGGAAGGCTGCCAGGAGGCTTAGCCTGTTTCATACTTTCACTGTGATCCACGGGCAACTTCATCCTGGCCTACAGGCAGCCTGAGCAGCAGAAAACTTCTCTGCAGCTTTCTCACTGCCAGGGGCAGGTGCCTTGCCGCTGGGTGCAGGTGAGCTCTGTCGCAGAGCACACAGGCTCATACTGCAACACCAGCACCCATAGGAACCAGCATTTCAGCAAGTCTGAAACCATGGGTACCACTGGAACAAAGCCACCCCAACAGCTGTGGAGAGCACAGTTTTTAATCAAGCACCCTGCATAAACAGTTGTGCCACTGCTTTAGCCAATCATGATGTTAAACAGTACAGATGCACAAGTCCATCAGCAATCTTTAAAAGGAAAAACCTCAATGGAATGAGATTACAAGATACTAATGTTACAATTACTGCTCTAACAACAAGAAAAATGTTTCTTAGTTGATAGCACAGCAAGAAATTAAACAATTTGCAACACTTGCCCTTCTTCTGTATTCTGCACCTTTACACAAAGGCAACATTTGAGTTTGCACTCAGAAATAAGTAACTCTTGATGCTGCCAAAACCATAAGACCATCACTTAATACATCAGAGGCTGAATAATCACTGATAAGAAATGCCAATCTCTTTCCTCTCTAGAGTATCTATTACCTCAGTCCACCACAACTGAGGCATTAACTAAAGATTTATCATTATGTCGCTGTGTTATCTTTCAGGAGCCGGATCTCATTTCATAAGATACAAAAGAGGTGATGATGTAAAGTGTGGCTGTACCTTTCTTCTTGGCCTTACATAATGCAATCAGCTACATCAAAACCATCTGAATGAAATGCCTGTTCTGGCACAGAAGCATTGGCGTACTTAACAGAGTAATCCCCTATAGGATGAAAGTTTTGTAAGAGAAGACTAATAAGACTTACCCTATTTTGTCCTGAATCAGATTCATAAAAGCAGAGATTCAGTTGTGTGAATGGCTTAAGAGAAAGCATTTCATGCAGAAAGAGCTAGCGGCACTACATCAAACTGAGCAAACCTAAATCAAACAATGACTACCAGATGATGAACTTGACACGAGCATTTCCATGAAGAAAAAACAAAAAACACACAAACCCTCAACCAAAAGAAACAAACCACGAAGAGGTGACTGATGCTATTCTTCCATATCAGCTTGAAATGATAAACTATCCTCTGTGCAAAAGAAACAGAAGAGTACAGGCCTTTCTTGATTGTTTCTCATTCACAGTTTAGATACAGCCAGGACATCCCAAGGGTCACTGTCCATGGCAATTCACCTAGCACCATTTCACTGCTGTTATAAAGGAGATGCCTACTTCTCTCCCATGCCTTTGTATCTGTGCTAATATTCACACGACCTCTGTTTTTACTACCTACCATAAAGGTACTCAATTTTCAACTGAAATTACCTTGCTAGATAGGAACAGAATGTTACCTTGGGAAAAGAAACCAGAAGATGCAAGTGATAATGAAGCCAAGAGAAGCTTCAGGCTCTCAAACCAAGAGCAGAAAGAAGAACCAACTCTTCCAGCAGCAGTGAGCTATTAATACTGCTTTAGCCATTTCTGTGAAACCTTATCCCTCACTGCTAAATCAAATTCTTATCTTAGGAAATATGTTTTATTGAAAGAAAGTCACAATTTTGGAGCAAAAACATGAAAGGAAGCCCTAGGACATAAGACTTACCTATAAAAATACATTTCAGAAGATCCAGTAATCATGCAACTGTTAATAGGATAAGCTGGCAACATCAAAATACAGCAACTAGTCCTGTTTCTTTCAAATAAGCAATATAACTTACTGAAAACACCAAACAACCTGCAGAAGAATTTTCAATAAAACAGTGTCATGATTTCATCAAAACCTGCTCAATAAATGACTTCAGGGAGCTATGATCCTTAAGTGCCTATGATAAAAAAATAATTTGATTCTTAGCTTAGAGGATACAAGTCTCTTTATCATTAGGGCAGATGTGGCACTTCCTACATTTAGCTATTGTCACAGCACAAACATGCAGTGATCACCAGAATGAGAACAGCAAACTGCCATTCCTCATTACTGCCTGGAAGTTTCCTGGAAAACCTCTGATTAGGCAGAGCTTCAGCTCACCTCCCAAACCATTAGAGCTGAGAGGTCTGAATAAATCAAAGCTCTTTGAGAATTTCACACTGATACCCAACTCTTCTGCCTTGGATCAGCCAACAAGTCTACAAGTCGGGTGGAGCGAAGGAGGGGAGAAAACATGAAAACAGCATCCAGTGTTTGAATTGTACAGATGCTTGGAAACTTCTGATACCACTGCTGTTGGTGGCACACAGGCTTACAGAAGCAGCCTGTAGGTAACTTGAAATTAGCCATGATTTGAAAAAATGAACATTTATCTTCCTAAGAATTTTGCTAACTAGTCTTCAGCAAAGCCTATCTGTGCTTTTCTCTACTGAAGAAGTGTCAAAAAGAAACTCTTGCCCAATTTGGTACTGTCCTCCTGTGAAGAGGCAGTGTGCTCTGCCTCTGGCCCAGAGGAAAGGACAGCAGTAATGTTCATGGAAGGTTTTCAGACAACTGTAAGTGTCTACATAACAGATGAGGATTTTGCTTGAAAAACAAAAGGCTACTTTATGCCAGATGGTATCAACAAGTAATGATGTTTTGCCCCAAACTATGAACTACCCACCTAAAAAGCAGCAGAGAAATTCAGCCTAATCAATGAGCTTCAAGCCTTCTTTCCAATAAGAGTGATATTACTAAAAAAAACCAAACCACTAGAATAGAATAAAATAAAATAAAGATGAAACCATGGCTGTAAGGAGTAAGTGAGGGGCTGATGGGAGAAGAGGAGGAGGAATGGCTCCTGATTGATTTCCTGATTGATTCTGGAGCTGGCACATACTAGATCCGTCTTGAGATTTTCCTCCTTGCTTTGTGCCATTACCACATCCCCACCCCTCATATGACTTGGGGGGAGAACTCCTTTCTTACAGTTTTAGCTCCCTGCCTCTGCACAGCTCACTGCAGCCTAAAGATGCACTTGAGAGGAAAATCCTGCTGAGCACACAGACTGCAGACAGTCTCCACAGAATTCCATACAGAAACATTGGCATGTCAAGATAGAAAACTTACAAAAGATTTGGCTCAGTTTTGGCAGATTTTCATGTAAAATTTAAACATTACATCTCTGCAGAGGTCATCCACTGACAAATTTTAAACACTGCTCTGGTTCAGAGGTGCACTACAATATTTCAAACAAAAGAATGCCATTTTAAAAAGGCACAATTCCTCTAGTTCTGTTTCTGGAAACAGATGAAGAATTACAGCTGAAAGTTTTAAACAAAGTTAAAGCCAAGGTAAAATAAAAAAAGCATAAAGTATTTCAGTCCAAAAGACTGCAGCTGAGCAGTTATAAACAACTAAATACAGCATCTCTTAAATTTCTAAGACTTCCTATCAGAGACACTATAACCGTAACTTCCTCAGAGACACTATAACCAATCTGAAAATCTAATGGCACTCATCACTCATCACTGAAAGAATCCATCCTATGAGCAGTGCAAAAGATGTCTATGCAGAGTAGACAAGCCTCCTTTTAGTCTGAAGATGAGAAACCTTCATTTCAACACTAAGCAAACACAAGGGCCAGAAGAGGTTTTTCTTCACTCTTCTGACCCTCCTCCAAGCAGTCCCAGGCATCCTGTTTAACTTCAAACCATATGGAAATCACAGAAGAACAGCCACAGCCACTGACTCTTCACCTCAGTTACCACTGCTCTACTTCCACCAGGGACAATTTCAAGTGATATGAAGTACCACAGTATTAGAGAAGGGCATTACTTGCAGCCACCCTAGGATCAAACAAGGCACCACTACCACTGGCTACTGCTGATATGCTGCATGCTTCAGCTCAGCATCAGACTCCACACCTTGATTTTCCACCCAGCTCCTCCTTTACACTGTGATGCTCTCCTTGTGGCTGCTCCTCACCAAGGAGGCTCACCTCCATCTTCCTGGTACAGACCCCCACTTATAGCTGATGTGTGCAAATACACAGTTTGTTCCTTTCTACCCACGTCCTGCACATACAGGATAACTTGAAAATACTTTTGACTAGCAATTTTCTGCATGCTTTTCTTTGACCTTTGGGGCTGGCTTCTGTAAAGAGGTAGTAAGTGATTACATTTAATTACTTACACTGAGGTCCTCATCCCAAGATTCAGGCACGAGCCCCCTGAGAAACCCAAAGGTATCCTTAAATACCTTTTGGGAGAGATTCATCAGCTGTTACATACACACACTATAGCCTTCAGAATCATGCTACAGGATACAAGCTTGGTGTGGGATCAGGGAGCCTTATTTTACCAGGTAAATCAGTTATTAATAACCTCTGAGAGATCATGCCAGAATTTCCCCAAACTTCTCATGCTGAAGCACAAGCTCTTCCCACTAAAGAGCTAAATGCATAGTTCAACTCTAAAATCAATAATAAAAGTGACTGTAGAATACATACGCAAGGCTAAATGAGTAGCTGATGAGGATCAGGAGCTTTGCAAATCCTTTAAGCAGAGGTGAACCCGAGGTGTGCTACGTTGGTAGGCCTACTTTGTGAAATGCTATAACAGAGAGGTACACAGTTACCATTCCTTTCCAGATCTGGCTTCCATCACTGCACAAACCAAAACCAAGAATCTTTGCTGATATGGCTGTCTCTATAACACCGCTATAACTCCTGCCATAAGCAAGACACGAGGGCTTCTGACGGCAAAGATCAAGGCTAATGTCATTCAGCTACATGTGCAAAGAGTTTACCTTTCGGTCACATCAGCACTCAGGTGTTTTTAGGAAAAGTGCACACTGAGCACTAGGAAAACTTACAGTGACTGATGAAAATGCAGAAATAAGAGATCCTTCAGAACAGAGGCATCTGCTGAGTACTTTTGCACAGTATACAACAGCTGAGATGTTCCATCCTGCCCCAGAGTAGGATGGTGCCTCTGTAGCCCCTCTGGGATGCTGAGCCGCGCACACAAACTAGCAAGGCCAAATAAAAGAAATTCCATTAAGCTAGTGATCTATGATGTCAGCATATTCTTAAAGCATATTCTTAACAACTGTTAACTTACTGCCTTCTCCAAATTCAGAATAACCTGAAAGAAAACAGCATACTGTGCTTTAGAGCTGACAGCCCAACCCCACTGCTGGGGGGAAGCTTAGCAGCTGTAGACTTCATATTAAGGTTTTAACATCTACTTGCTTCTAGAAGTTGTAGAACTTCCACAAAATTACTATCGACTTCAGTTTGTTTTTTAACAAATGAGCTATATCCTAATACATTTCTCACTAAATTAAAACAGTTTCACACTTCCTTGAGCGACAGCTCAAAGTAGATCTACAAATGAGCGAGGCAACAGCTTTGAAACCTTTCCTAGCACCTACTCCAATGTTTGACTTTGGCAGGAAAAAGGTTTTGACTCCAATTTTTGTTTCATTAATCCACAGCCACATTCTTCATCGAAGGACTGCTGGAAAAACTCAACTTGCTGGAAACAGTAACTGTAATCACTGACCTTCACCAAGTTTGCCAAAATTAAATTGCAAAGCTCTAACTTCACAGCACAAAGAAAAGCATGTCTGTGAGTAACAGAAACCGAGTCAAATTTGTGAGATCTCAGAAAATGAGATAGGAACAGCAAATTTACAGGAATAAATTGAAAGCGTTCCCTGACCACAAGTAAACCTCTACATTTGTACTGCATGACAAAAAGGGCAGAACTACTTCGTTGTACATCACTGCTGAACCAAACACTTGCCCTGTAGAGCATAAGATTCAAAACATGGAATATATTTTTATGAAATCTGACAGACATGACCAAATTGTAAACCACAGCTGTACATCTCACCTCCTTACAGAACACCCTCCTCTCTCCACATTTTTCAGACGCGCTTCACTTGCTGCTATCTGGGACGCAACATGTAGGACCACCAACCTCCACATTCAATGCTAGAATGGAGGTTGGTGGCCCTGCATGCGGCAAGGGGGGTTGGAGATTCATGATCTTTGAGGTCCCTTCCAACCCTGGCCATTCTGTGATTCTGTGATTCGGAAGGGGAGAATTCTCTCAGTGTATCTGCATTTCTTGTGGAAACCAAGCGTCACTGCAGATGCCCCATTAACAAACCTGCACGTGAAATTATACATGCTTCAGTCAATTATGAAACTGGCAAATCTGGATTCTTTCCCCTTATTACAGGCTTTAAAGCAAACACAGGAATGACACAGTCCTGGAACTATGCATAGATACACTGTTGGTATGCCACTTTTCTAGCATTGAGATGATGAGCTTATCCTGATACAAAATTGATTCACATTTGACTAAAGTTCAAAATATTCTAGAATTAATTCACAGGCTGTGTGGATCTTTCACAGCCTTTGTTTCTACAGCCAGCCAGGAAAAATTAGGTAATTATTTGCATAGATGAAATAAAATGTGATTTCATAACACAATTTTTGAGTCTATAAGCAAAAACTTACAGGACTAGGATCAGAAGTCATTTATTTCTTACAAGCCATTTACAAAATAGTATAACAGCAAATCTTCAGCAAATCTGTTGTCAACTATGACACCCAGCAAGAATATACTTTTTCCCCAAGTATGCCAACTGTATTACTGAAGCAGGGCTGTGAAGTGACACTGGAGCTCACTGCCACTGAAGACTTCCAAATATCAGTTAAATATGGATCACGTCAAAAAGATTCTTTTTCCCATTCTTACAATCCCAATCAAAACCAGTTGCAAAAAAAAAAGAAAAAAGCTAAACAAGTTTAATCAAGAAAAAGACAGTTTTGCCTGAATTAGCTACATTTTTATAGCCTGCAGTAGAACAAAGGGATTTCCAAATCCACATGCCATACTAAGTCCAAACCTTAATCTAAATACAAGACAACTTTCTCAGACAAATTACTCCACTGGTAGGAACCTCAAGGCCCCTAAGCCTCTCACTTACTCAGCTCAGCTATCAAACAGTCAATATCTGTCCTACCAAATTACTGATAGCGAAACAGAACCTGTGCCCAGCGCACTGGTCATCAGCCACGTGTATAACCAACTCTGAGTGCAATTACTTGAGAATTTTGAATTTTAGTCACATTCTGAACCAAAGACTAAAAATCCATTAACAGAGGCTTCACTCCCAAAGGAATCTGAGAGAACAAAACAATCTCATATACATGTAAGACTGACAGCTCTGCTGACAAAAACACTGAAATCTTCTACAGATGCTCCAGAGCCCAAGGAGTCTAAAGAAAAAACTGCAGCATCTGCACATGAGAACTGCCACTGGTCGAGGCACACTCATGAGGCAAAGCAGTTTTCTCACTTCTTACCGTACAACTGTGTCAGCAATTTATAATACACAAACCCAGATTCACTCGTTAATTTCGGTAAAGGGAAGCAGTACAGCAGGCCAAGCTGAAAGACTTCATTTTTATCCATACAGGTTTTACTAGAATACAATTCAGTGGACATAAGAATGCCTCTAGGATCATTAATACATTAGAAGAAACCAACAATCCCAGTGGTGTAACACAGGATGACTTAAAAATAAGAAAAAAGATAACGATGGCAGCTTTGAGTCAAGATAGAATTTCGTCTGCAGCCAAACCAAGACATAAGGCTCTGATGTGTCAGTAAATACTAACAGTCAGATCTGTCAGGCCGATACTTGGTGCCCAACACAGGATACAAGAACAGAAGAAACATTTATCATCACATCCCCAACATCTCTCCCCAGTGATGGATCAGGGCCTTTCAAACCCAGAAGCATCACCTCTGCAGTATTAGGAGGAGGTTTTTCACTCAGAGGGTGGTGAGGCACTGAACAGGTTGCCTAAGGAGGCTGTAGATGCCCCATCCCTGGAGGCATTCAAGGCCAGGCTGGATATGGCTCTGAGCAGCCTGGTCTGATGGCTGGTGACCCTGCACATAGCAGGGGGTTGGAACTAGATGGTCATTGTGGTCCTTTTCAACCCAGACCCTTCTATGATTCTATGATTATTAGATTAAAATTTCTCTTAATATAATCTCAGTCTAAGTTATAGGTGCAGGACAAATTATGTACAATAAGAACCAGAGGTCCCGTTGTTAAATGCCCTGCCTCTATAAATACAACATTCAGACTCTAAGAATGATAGCTCTGAGGAACTCCAGCAGATAAGCCACTTAAACACTTCTAATGATAGAGCTGGTCTTATATCCTAGTTTAAAATTCATTCTATAACCACATGAAACCAAATTCTGACAATCATTATTAATAGCAAGTCAAGGCCTTGATAAATGAAAATAAAGCAAAAATCAAAGCAGCTCATGCTTGTTGCCAAAGCTTTAAAGAACATGAAACAGAAAAAAGGGTAGAAATTACTGGTGAGAATGTGCAGAATACCCAAGGAGATGGCAGCAGAGCATTGCTAGCTGGATTCAAGACTTTATTTTTTGTTCTTACATCCCTGGTGCAGCCAGATGAGAGCACAATTGCAACAGCCTGAAGGGGCAACAACCCCAGCATCTCTCTGCATGCTCTCCCTGCTCCCAGATCTGCTCCAGCACCCTGAGCTGCCCAGCCTGTTGGCACAGCTCCACAAACCACTGAAGGGGAATACCAACGTCTCTCTTCTGCTCAAGCCATCATCTCAGCCATCTCCTTTAAATGCTGCTAAAGTGCACCAAGTGAACTGATGAAATTAAAAAAAAAAAAAAACACCTCTTTAACGGTTTAGAAAAAATACATAAATACTCTTCTAAGCAACAAGACCAATGAATGAGAAATCAAATTTACCAAGCCTAAAATAGAGTAGGACACAAGTGAAGAGAAATGGCTTGCATTGGAAGGGACCTTAAAGATCATCAAGCTCCAAAACCCTGCTGCAGGCAGAGCCACCAACCTCCATACTTAATACTCAATCAGAATGCCCAGGGCAAATTTTAAATGAGAAATGCACCTTGATAGAATTGCCCTTTTAATACTACTTGTACATCTAAAGTAATTTAAAAACCTCACACCAATTTTAAAATGCTATGTGTATTTATTTGAATTCTACTTCCTATTCAAGTGAAGCTTTTAACACAAGTTTAAAAAGAAGCATGTAATTCTGCAACAGAAAAGTGAAAATTAATGACCTGAAAAAACAAAGCATCAACTAAGCAGTGAAAGTCCTTATTCCAATCCATCTCACAATGCTTCCACACCACTCTGCAACCTAAAATTCACTCTCTTTGTCCATACGCTATTTCAGAGGAATAAGAGACCTCTTGCTGCACGACTGAGATGACTAAAATACCGCTGTGTCTGCAGAGGCCAGTCAGATGTAAAAGCTCTCCAGAAACAAAGTTCCATACTGGGGTACTTTTTCCATAAGCGAGTCAGTCAGTAAATCAAACTGTCTCATAGACAGACCTTGCAGCAAAACCCAAATCCTACGGGAGGCAGGCAGAGCACACAGTTAAAAACAAAGGCAGATACAACCCAACACACCAACAGTTAGAGATGCCTTGGCGAGGCAGGCCTGGTGTGCAAGCTCTGCTCAAGAAGTAGGGTGGTCACAAGTCTGCCCCCATCAGCATTTTCAAACTCATAGCCAAGTTTCACAAGGAAGGTTTTGTCAAAATAGTTTAAGCAATCTCTACGACCTACATCTCTGCTGTTGAAGGACAAGCGTTTTAAGAGAGAACCTTGATCAGTTTCTGTTGTAGTCTTGATCAAGCCCAATTCATTCAACTGCAGACCTTGAGCTTCCATTACTTTAAGAGAATCATCTAAAAGTTGCTAAGTGCCAGGCCTCTGTATCCCAGAATTACAACCTTAGTCCAACAACTAACATAAAAGTCTCAAGTAATGACATCCAAATGATTTTACCTGTGTGCCACACTGGTTTCTGAGTTACGACCAGAACTTATTCTGCTAGAAAGATATTTTACATTGCTTCTAAGTTACTTAGATTGATAACAATCTTTCCAGTCCCATTTCTGTAGGTACACTCCAATCAAATTTCAAAGTGTTTCCCAACACTGGACAAATTTCCTCCCCTCAGAAATCACTGCTTGCAATAGCAAGTATTGCACTACAACCATATTCTAAGAATGTTCCACACATCTTCAGCAGAGAATCCTCATTACAAAAACCTGGAGCTAACAAAGAAGCCTTACGGAGTACAATGAAACCCACCTTCTCATTTGCTGCACTGTTTGATCCTTCACCAACTACTGCAGAGACCCAAACATCCACGTGAAAGGATTTGTTTGAGCACTTCAGCTGATAGCTCAGTGTGTAACGCTCAATTGTTACCATGATAATCAGGAGCGTACTTTATACAGCTACATGAGGACACTGAAACATTTTCCTTAACAAATACTGCTTTTCTGGGCAGCCTCCATCTCTCCTTCCTTCTCATCCCAACCTTTCAAAGATAGGCTTCGGACTGCCCAATGCTCCCTCCAAAGAATTCAACCACAGGTAAAAGCAGAGTTGAGGAAGGCTCCCATGTTATCCAGGAGATCAGGACTAGCTGCAGATCCAGAAGAGGTTCCTGACTACAAATCTCTTTAACTAAATCCAGCTGAGGCCCATGAGCAGATGAAGCAGTAAAATTACTCTTTCTTTCTTCCAGATAATTCTTCAAAGGCTTTTCTACCATACAAACTAGTGCAGACTACGCAGAACCACACTGAGTTTTAGCCAACCTCTCTCACGGCCAAAAATATCATCCACCACCACTGCACACATTTTCTTACTGAGATTTTCAGAAGGTCTGCATAATCTCATAACCATGAAGTTAGTGAGCCATTACATATTTCCTGAAACTAAGCTGCACATTAGATGATTCACCAATTAGTGTATTCATGAAGCTTTAAAAAGCAATCAAAATTTCCTTTATGTTGAAAAATTTAAGAAAGATGTCCAGCTGTATGCACGGGGAGAGCATGTGGGCTTTTCTCCTTAACTAACAGCTACATTAGCTGGTGAAAAATATTCAGTGTGTCAGAGTTAATTTATAGAGCTGACAAAGTATAAGGGCTCCAGAAGGTATAGCATACATTTACTAAACTTTAAATACAATTTTTAAGCTAGATATAGCTCAAAGATGAAAATAAGCAGCCCAACAACTAAACCACTGAAATGGGTATCATTTCATGGCACTTTTTATTTAATGGAGCATGTGTGTTTCAAACTAGCGGACAGGTTACCATCGCAGCAGAAGAGCTGATAATCCTTCTGATCCCATCAATGGAAACATTTTTCTGAAGGAGGCAAGCACCTCTGGAAGCCAGCAGACACCTCAGCACGGCGCAGCCATGACCGTGCAGAGGGGAGGCACAGCACATTGCTCAACACCACCAAGCACCCAGGCCTTAATGAAGCCTCCAGGCATAAATACCACAACATAAATACTAAGTGTTAATTTCCCCTTAAGGTTGAAGAAATTACCCAGCAAAGCTCTTGGGGAGGCAGGTCAAATAGCTATCTACTTTGACAGCACTCAAGAATTATTTAGCTATCTTGCTTGTTTTAGGAGCCAGCATTTTAGGACTCACGGTGAAACCTTTACATCAAAGGTTCTTTCTTTTACTCTACAAAGCCAGACATGCACACTTTAGCAAAGAAAAATATATCCTTTTTAGACTATGGCTTTTGTCCTCTATTCATAGCAGTAAATGAAACTACTTTAAGCCCTAAAAATCATGTATCTACTGAATGGAGGACGCATGGAGTCATCTGTATCCTGTGAGGAATCCACTAAAAACCAAGCTGTTCAGCAGCATGCTATCACAGCACAAGCTAGTTTACAGCAATCATCACTACCCTCTGATGAGCCTAAAATACATCTCTTGCTTAACTATAAGCATGAAGAACAAGACCAGAAAAATTCACGTCACACCACCTTGGAATATTAGCCCACTACAGCAACATGAATTGCCGCATCAAATTGGACAGCCACCTTCTAGAACCTCGCCACAGAGTGACGGGTTTCATATGTTTCAAAGAACACGTTAAAAAAAATCCTGTTAAAACACAGTTATTTCTAATCTCTTCCATCTGCTCTGCCTTAGATGTACCTGCCATCAATACAACAGTAATAGAAGGGAAACTCTAGCTATTCCTCCAAAGACAACACGAGCCATTTTTCCATTACTCTCATACATACGAGGTCATGTCAAGTTTCTGCATGCTACCAGCTGTCTGCATTCATTGCTTCGTTGTACTGCTAATGCAATTCTGAAACTAGGGTAGATAAGAGACATTGAGGCAAACTGGAAAATCAGAACATATTTCAGTAGCTCAGTCCATCAGGTCTCAAACTCGCTTTTTCTTTCTTGTAGCTTCTGTCAGACTGACAGGGAATGCAACCTAAAAGTATGCTTAATTCACTCTGCCATAGTTATTGATGTACAGACACAAAAAGAATCCAATCTGCTCTTACACAACCTCCATCTCTAAGGCTACTGGTTTGATATCAAATCCACTCAAACGTCCTACTTTGCAGTGAGTGAATTAGCAGATGTTAACTTGGAAACTCACCTCCTTTCAATAGTTCACCACAGCTACCTATCTCCTCTCAGTATCTCACAATTACAGCCTCAAATGTCTGACAGGGCTATGTCAAGGCTGAGGGAAGCATAACAACTTCAGTAGGAAGCCTTTAACGGCACAAACCTGCACAGTGCAAGATAACATAACTTAGTCCCAAGATTCCTACAGATATAAGACATTTTAACTAAGGAATAGCCTTAACATCATCTGTGTGCACTGTGACCCATTAAAGACCTGAACTCAGAAGAAGGTATGAGAACTGAGTGAACAGGTTAAATGGCATTTAGGGCTACGATGTACTGCATGGTGATTACCTGGTGACACAACCCTAATTTCCCTTCCAGAAGTGGACTTAGGAAAGGACATTCCATCCTCCTCAATAACGCATTGGACTCAAGGCTTCTGGCACACAAATTAGAGTCTGAGTTGACAAATACATTCTGTGGGGAGGAATGGGACTAAAAAGACCTTTGTAAGAGTAATCTTGGAGTAACATTCCTGAACTGAAGTTAACCAGGTTTACATGAAAGGATGTTAGGAATTACATCCCCATTATGTAATTCCGTAATAAATTAAAAAAAAAAAAAAAAAAAAAAAAACAACGAAAAACAACCAACAAAGCATTTCTAGGAAGCCATGTTAAGGCACTGGTTCTGTACAGAAATTCACACTAAAGGTAGCGGCCACTGACCAGCCTCCTTCTGGTGCTGGGCCTCAGCTCACACAACAGCAGCAACATTATTAAGAAATAAAAGCACCCTGAAATGCAGCTGTTTGCCTCTAAGAGAACTCTACATTTAAAAAATAAAAACACAGAGCATGTTATGATTAAAAGCTCAATAAAACACTGAAATGTATCTGAAGCATTTCAAGAGTTCTCATAGCCATGATGACGTCAGCGGCAGTCTTCTTTCTGCACAATATTCTAAGTCTAGGAAAGACCTGTCAGGGCTTTCATGCTCACCCTGACATCGAGTGCACACATTCAAAGCACCTCTCTCCTGATGGAGACAGATCACTTTGAGATCCAGTCTCCTGTGCACATTTACAGCATGTTTCTTTTTGAAGCGAGTTACACAAACACAACCCTTTGGAGTACTTTCCATTCATATAACCACCCTGCAAATAGTTCACTTGGGCTACGTTTACCCTAAAAACATTTTCTTGTTGCAGGAGCACACCACAGCAACAAGGAACTTCTGAAGTTGTCACAGATATGGAAAAAGCCATATCTTTACCAAAGCAGGCAATGTCACCACCAACAAAGGAGTGAACTTGAGAGGAAAAGCGCTGGATTTCTCATCACAGGGCTGGCACAGCACCAGCAGGGGCCATACCCCACACGACAGCAGTACGGGACCCCATACACTGGTTAGACGCTGCATACAAACTTGCTAATAAATTACAGTT
This sequence comes from Lagopus muta, assembly GCF_023343835.1. NCBI lineage: Eukaryota > Metazoa > Chordata > Aves > Galliformes > Phasianidae > Lagopus > Lagopus muta. The sequence continues at coordinate 83,561,112 of NC_064434.1, forward strand.
TGCAATCACGGGTACATCGCGTAAAAGCTTTTGAAACAGAGGGGGGGAGGAGAGGGAAAGAGAAGCACTCCGTAGACACTCGGGGAACGTCAGTGCAACCTCACCGCATCCCGCGCTCCCAGGAATACACGCCGGGATGGCCCCCGGGACCAGATTCAGAGCAAGTCCCGAGCTGCGAAGTTAGCAACGGCAGAAATAAAGCCAGTTATCGCTCCAAGTCCCAAAAACCGCTCGCAACTCGGACTTAGCGCAGACGCCCCAAGTTTCGCCCACCCTCTCGCTCGCGCGGAAGCAGCCCGCTGTCCCACGCACACACATCAGGGTTAACGCGATGGCTGCGCGCCCCAAGGCGGCTCTGCGGGGCTGTTCCCACGCGCGGCTCCGTCCCGGGCGGCCGCCGAGCGCCACCCGCCCCCTCAGGCCGCGCCGGGCCCGCGGCTCGCCCGCCCCCACCTGCCGCGGCCCCTCACCTGCACCGCCGCCCGAGGCGGGCCCGCCTCGACCCCGCCGCCTCTAGCCGCGGCGCTCCCGCCTTCTGGGGGACGGCCGGGCCCGAGGGAGCTGCCCCCACTCGGGGCGGCCTCCCGCTGCCCGCCGTGTCCCGGCCGGCCGAGCCCCGCAGCGGCGGCGCCCGCCCGCTCCTGCCTTCTCCCGGCCGCCCCGGGGGCCGGCCGCTCCCCTCCTCCCTCGAGAAGCCGCGGCCTCAGCGGGGAGCGGCCGCCTCCCGCCGCCGGGGGGCGAACGGCGCGGGTCCCGGCCACCGCTCACCGGCCCGAGGCACCTACCGCTGCGCCGCGGCGCGGACGGCGACGCCTCAGCGCCGTCCCGGCGGCCCCAACGGCCGCAGCATCCTCCGCCGCCTGCCGCTAGGCGAGCACGGTGCTACCGCCAGAGCCCCCTCCACGGCCCCCCTCCACCGAATGGAAAATAGTTCTCGGGCCCCGGAGCGGAGAGAGCGGGAGCGACACCTCAGTAGCCAATGAGAGCCAGCCTAGTCCCCCGCAGAGCCAATGGCAGCGGCAGGCCGGCCGAGGCGGAGCGTCGCGCAGCCAATGAGGATGCAGCTGTCGGACTGACCCGCTAGGATGGGTTCGACGAGCCTCCATTGACGACCATCTTGGAGTCGGGCGCGGTGCCCAATCTGGGAAGGGGCTCGTCAGCGGCCATTTTGAGTTCGGGCGCGGGGCGCGGGGCGGGGCGGCGTGACGCGGCGGCGCTGTGGGGCGGAAGCGGTGGCTGCGGGCAGCGCCCGTCCGGGTGCGTCTGGCCGGGGCGCTGTCAAAACGCCGGCAAGTGCAGTTGCTGCGGGCCGGTGGAAAGAGTCCTTTCTGCTCCTCGCAGGCTCTGGTGGCCGTACTGGAGCTAGGGTCAAAGCAGACTGAGCCAGAGCTTAGCCCGCCTCAGCCGTCCTGATTCTGTAGCGGTATCTCCAGGACACCTGAGAGCTTTTGCTCCAGAAGCATCAAGTCACAATTTGTACTTTCTGCAGTTACGCCGTACTGACGCTACTTGTACAGCACTTGCATAAATCAGTCTTACTTCAACTTTCAGACTCTCGGTTTTAATGACTTCTGTGGCAAACATTCATTTTTAATTTTACTGTGCAGTAAATATTTTCATGCTAGATACTTACTGCCTTCTCACCAGTATAAAGTTTTATTAACTGCAGACCTTAAAACCCCGGATTTGCTGTCTCACTTCTTATTCACAGAGCAAATCCTTCTGATGTTTCTGTTTTTGTCAGGATTAAGGTACAGCTTCTGCTAGAAAAACAGCAGTTACGCTACAGTTTCAGCTAGAAAAATAACAGTTAATCCCACACCCACAAAGATGCTACCTGCCTGTAACCAGAGCCTCATCAAAAATATCATGAACACTTCAATATCATTAAATATATTCAATATGTAGTGCATGTGTAAAGTTTTATGTTCTCAGACAGAAGTAATAAAGCTGAGAAAAATCTTGAACCTATTCATAAAGAATAACAACTTCAGAGAGACCATCAGACCTACGCTTTAGAAATCATTGCTGCCATTCTACAGACATTCCATTTAACCTAGAAGGAATCCCATTTCATGTAAACCCCATCCACACAGACCTCATTAGTTTAATGAGGAAAGTTAAGACCTGCAATCATTTACTGCTTTTTCATAAAATCCAACATCTCTCATCTCAATGCAAATTGCTTGTCCAAATAACTTCCTTCCTACTTCCTTCCTTCCTTTCATTTCCACAGGCAGGAGATCTTTTGGCTTTTTTTCTTAGTTTCTACCTGGATTAACCCCTTCATGGAAACACTGAAATAAAATTAAAATAAAATAAAATAAAATAAAATAAAATAAAATAAAATAAAATAAAATAAAATAAAATGGCAAACAACATAACTAAGCACAGAGATGAAATACAGAACTCCATGTGACTGCAATGAGCTGATGCAGAGCTAGCAGAATAACAACCTCTTTTCAGCTTTGGTCCATAGATTTGCTTACTATTTGTGAACCTGAGTATGGCATTCTTGGGGGTGTGCTAATTTATTTCATGATATCCTGTTTTATCAAGCAATCACAATGGTTCATTACTCAAATTTACTTAGGCACTAGTCATTCAGAAAAGTCATGAAGCCAAAGTTTTATGTTAGAAGACAACATCTGGGAATGAGCGTCATTACTTCCACAGAAGTTTTTTAAAGTTGTTACGAGTTTCTTTGACTATGCTTTTAAAATAAACTCTTCTGACAAAGTAAATATATTGGTGTTAGGTTTTTTGTTTGTTTGTTTCTTTCTTTAAATCTGGTTCTGTAAACATATATGTTTTGTCCAGAGCTTACAGAGTTACAGGAGACGGAATTGGGAATCCCTGATTTCCAGCAGAACTGAAGAGAAATCATGTGTGTTGCATTGCCAGCACAGCGGACAAGGGATATACACAATGTGTTTTTGTTCGTGATATCAACATTTGGGTAATTAGTAGAATTCCTTATTAGTTGCACCTAAATCCCCTCAGGGCTCAAGGGAAATATCAGCTCTGGGATACAGTAAAATAATTGTCTGATCCATGGGGATTTTCAGAAATGCTCAGCTGCTTCCACATGCTCACCAAGACAGTCTGGATTTTATCACATCAAGTACAGAGCTGAATTGGCAAAGCAAAAGTCCTGCCGGAGGGGAAGGGGAAGGGGAGAGATGGGAAGGAGAAAAAAAGAACGAAGAAAAGATAGAGAAAAATAAAGGAAAAAAGAAAAAGAGAGAGAAAGGGAGAAAGGGGAAAGGGAAAGGGAAAAAAGAAAGGGGAAGGGAAAGGGACGGGGACAGGGAAAGAAAAAGCTACAGTTTGTCTTTAATAGGTAAGAAAGTGTGAGACTGGCATAATGATTTCAAATGTTTCTGTTTATTCATCATGGTTAGATGCAGCTGCTCATTAGCAGACAGAAGAGGATAGGTATGCAACTGTTACCATACTGTGTGATTTCTCTAAAGTGCTTGCACCATGTAGTACAGTACAAATAGGATAGTTATAGGTTGCTTAGCATCTCAAATAAATCCACTGTTTAAGGAGGGAGTTGGACCAGATAACCAAGGACTCTTTTAATGTTGATTCACACAAAAATTTAATTACAGCTTTACAAAGACGTCAGTCACAAGTAGAAGTGTAACTGGAATGGTATGAAGTGCACAGAATACAGGCTGGACTTTACTTGCCTTCACTGCCAACCTACAGGCATAAGAAGTCTTTCTCCAGTTTTCGAGCTCTGTGCGTAGATAAGAAGGAAGTTAGCAGGCTATCATACTTCTCTCCCTTCCAAAAGCACAAATTAAAAAATAGTCAATCAGAGGAAATTTGTGCAATGGCCTAGATAGTCTGATTGCAGAGCATCCACATGAGAAAGCGCTCCTCCTGCCTTCCAGGTTTTCTGGCTTTGGTTTTGCTGAAAGCCTGTTGGTTCTTTTTCCCTCAGCTATGTTACTTAGTGTAAGAGAATGTGTTATCTCTCTACCAGCTTTATTCCCTCATCTATACTTTAAAAGCACACTGGAACAGCCTTTGTTCTGCTGTCAAAGGACAATGAACTCCTGCACTGAGAAAATTATTACCCTGAGTGAATTCCAGAGCAGAATGTCGCAGTCTCATTTCCACAGAATTCTGCCTCTCCCATTTTTTTTTCCCCTGGTCTGCATTACTGCTCCACCTTGGCTTCTGAAAAGTAACTGCTGTGATTTGGCAGTCTAGGATCAACAGACTTCTTCATTTAATGAAAAAAACCTTTCTGGTTTGCTGCTCAGGCAAAGAACTAGTAAGTAAGTAGAGAGAAATAATTCACTGCTTTGTTCTTCTTACCATACGCTTCATTTTGGGAATCTGATGGTGGGATGAGGGAAATGGAAGAAAATTGGGTACTACTTATTGTAAAACAGAAGAAAATTTTCTAATCACAAGCTTTGGTTATTTATATTAGAACTTCCAAGAGACCTGCACTATCCATAGGAAAGCAAACTAAAGTCTTCTTTAAAAAAAAAATCTTTAACACTAAACACTGACTGATAAAAACTGCAGATATAAGTTAGATTTAGGTGGGTCTACATGTGTTTCAGAATTTAGAAAGAGAATAAAAGATCAGCCTTTAAGAAGGTATGTATGTATTTTTGGTGTCTGTGCACAGCCTTGGAAAGTGTTTTTCACTGACAGATTTCTGGTTACCTTAACTTCTCTTGTGATTTCTGATTTAACCACACAGACATTTCACAGTAAAAATCCATTCTGTTGCTGCACATCCATTACGTGCAGCAGGTCTTTATTCTGTCTGACAGTTTGTCCATCAAATTATGGCACTGTCTCATTCACAGGGTTCAAACACAAAGATTTCCTTGCAATTACTCTCCATTCAGTGATGACCATTTCCATTAGTTCTTAAGTGAGACGTCTCATGACAGCAGAAGGGACAGTTGAATATTTTCCAAAATGTAAATTGTCCATATAAAAGTTAACTGAATAGTCTCTCATCTGCTGTGTTACTTTTGAGGAGGAAAAATAATAAAAAATAAATGGCAGCCTCCAGATTCCAAAGATATAATGATTGTAGGATCAAGGTTTTCAGAAAGCAAAAGCTATTTCATGTAAATTGACAATAAATAAATGTGTTTGAGCCTGAGAGTTTTAGTATGGTGCTTAGCACTGTTGCTTGAAAGGTATTAGCAGTACAGATAGGCAGAGGGCTCCCCTGAGACACAGCGTGCAGAATACATGCATTGAGCTTTTCCTTTCTGCAATGTTGTTCATGGTAAGAATTGCTCATGTGATACCTCAGGTTACATTTAGGGGTGATGGAAACATGTCTCAAGTAGACAACAAACAGAAAATTCACCAGCACAGATCTAGGGTGTGATGGCTCGGTGAGTTGAGGTCAGTTTGAAGAATATACATAACCAAAGTTTTGTAAGCATTTACCCAGCTTTATACAGCTCATTACTACAGATCAGAGTGATGTGCTTTTATTCTGAGTTCATGGATATGCCAACCACTGACTTTCCCAGAAGGGCTGTAACTGCCCTGCTCCATGTCAGCGCTGCTTGCTGCATGCTCTGCAGGTCTGGCCATGCAGCTGGGGAGCTGTCGGTAGCCAAATTATGTCCGTTTCCTTTCCTGCATGTTTCAGCAAGCGCTGTGGCTGTGAAAAACAGATTCTTTCATCTGATCCACTGGTAATAGATTTGATTTTATGTAAGTGGGTGGAAATCAGTTCCCTCTCTTTCAGAAAAAGGCAGTATGGCCAACTTGGCTAGAAACAGAGAAACATGTTGACATCAGTCATGTATCCCTTGTATCCACAGACTGCAAACTGTCACTAAGGCAAAAACACAGGTACGTTCTCCTCTTTCCTTTTCTTAAATAAATAAATAAAAATAAAGGATTGAAATGAAAGAAGGGAGCCAACTTGTTCCAAAAAACCCTCTACACTGTGCTTTGAATAGTTAGCAATATATGGCTTCACAGAGTTTATTTTATTCCTCCTGCTGCCTGACAGTATTGCATGGTTGCACACTCCATCTACATGGTATATTTTGCATTTTATGTTTTGCTTCATCCTCTGTTCTAATCACTGCATCCAAAGCGAACATGAATCAATTAATTTTTCAAAAAGGACAGTAAAGAAAAGTCACAGGACTGAAGTAATGACTAAGACACAAGGCTACACAGAGTAGCCTTCCAGTAACAGGAGATCGGTACTCATCCTTCAAGACATTGAGAGCTCAAGCTCATCAAAGGAGAGGTCATGAAGTGCCTTGATTGCAGTGTACTGGTAAATATCTAGGAAGCAGACTTTGCTAGAGAAGGCTTTTCAGTATCAATCATACAAAGGTACAACAAGAATGATAATCTGGAAGTTTAACCTCATTGAGTTCAGACCAGAAACAAAACTCTTCCTTTTTCACAGCTTGAAATAGTTTACCCCACACTGTAGGATGCCTCTTCATCACTAAGGACTGATTTCCAAAATGCTGTGCTGCAGTATAAACAAGAATAAACCATGGCACTCCTGTGGTTTGTATTACAGACTATTGAGATTGCCCCTTCTGAGCCATGGATCTTTCAAGCTAGGACAGTTTGGCTGGACTTCAGCTAGCTTTTGTTGGCACTCCCAGAAGCTGTAACATTCTCCATCTCTTGCCAAGCAACAACAACTGTAGGAAGAGGAAATTCCTTCTTGACTTTGCAGCTCTTAAAAAAAATCAAGTACATTACTTCTTTTGTAAGCCTTAGAGCAAAAAGCTTTTTAATCAATAGGAGGGAAAGGTAGTTCTTAGCAGCCACAGCAGAAACAGCACAGAAAGCATGTTTTGACCGCAAGAGTGAGACTTGCACTGCCCAGCTTTTAGCTATGCTATGTACCAAGAGGCAGCTGTGGGCAAGAGCTGGGGACAAAGAATAAGCAGCAGAGAGTCAGAAATCTGAGAGTTGTTGTTGGTAGGGAGGTCAGCAGTAACCATGTAGTGCTGTGCCAAGAAGTGCGGGAAGGAGGCAGGTGGGTTGGTATTCATCTCTTTTTATATTGCTCTACTTTCTTGTCAGGGCAAGTGTCAAGGACAAGCCTGATTTATGCCAAAGAAACTTGATTCTTCTACAATTTCGAGGGCTACTGATAGAATTCTCCACCTCTCACCTAATATGAATAAGCAGTATTGCGACGCTACTTCTGTTCCACTTATGTCCCTGCCCTCTGAATACTTCTGAATGAGATGGCCAATTTTTACTGCGTGTGATAAAGAGGTAATAGATGTGACATTTCATTTCCTGCAGGTTTTGTGGAAATTGGTGGCTGGGTAGAGGAAAAAGACAAATAAGACTGATGCAAAGGAAAAGACTGTTAAGAATGAGACCCTTCCTCATTTCCAAGAGGCAAGTTTTTGCCAGCTGACAGGGCAGCACAGACGTACATACCATATTAGTATAACGTATTCCTTACATGATGACGTAAGCCATTATACATACAAGCAGCTGGACCCATCTGAATTGATTGGTAGGCACAGTTCACATCGAGCTTTTCACTTAACAAGGTGGTGGCAAATCAAGGTCTTACCTTGTAACCAACCACTCATTAAAGCACATAGACAAACTTCAGTGAATGAAAGGAGGAACCTGATTGTTCTGTACGTTGCCTCCTATGTAATTACTTACACTTCTAAGAAGGGAATGTAAATTGTTACTCCTCTATTCAACAGTATGTTATGCTCTGCAACAGCACATATAAAGAATCTGCTTGATATACATTATGATCTCTTACTGTATTTCTGAGCAAAGTAACAATCGAACCAAAACATAATAGGCCAGTCTACCCTAACATACCTACTGTTTCCAAACATGTTGGCGGATGCCTCATTCCATTGGGATTGTCTCAGTATGCAAACTCAGGGGAATGAAGGGGAATTGCATGGAGCCCCCTCATCAATTGCTTCCATCAGCTTCATTTCTTGTGTATGGGTATTGAAGTCAAAGTTCACTGCCTTTTTCTTAAGTTTGAACACAATTATGCCTTTATTGCAAACACTTTCTCTTTGGGTGGCCTTTTTTGCTCATGCATACTTATTTTTCAGGATTCCTATGTCTGAAATGTTTTATTCAAATTGGGAAAGGCAGACAAGAGTATCCCTCGCTATTTGTAAAGTCACTGAAAAGTCACTGTCAGAATGAGAGATGTAGTACATTTTTACTAGAGTTGGGGGGGGAATAGTAGTGCAGTATTAATAAATATATAACTCCTAGAGCAAATAATTATACTGGCAATCCAAATAATTCTTGCTATTCATCACACTGGGTGATAGAAAAGAAAATCATTTGTGACTGCAGAATAACAGGACTCATTAGATTTGGGAGGCTTTTATATTTAATGTGGAACAAAAACAAAACAAAACAAAACAAACCTGAGGACTCTGAGACCCAGCACAGCTCCTTTCAGCATGTCTGTGAAGTGGAGTCAGATATGTATGCAGCATTCCTAAAAGCACATTATTTCTCTATTTCTACAACGTTTCAAGTTAAAACAATTCCAAAGTCTCGGAAAATATGTTAATTTCCCTGAAAAATACATTTGTAGTACACTCGGCATGGGATCAAAAATACCGTGGCCTGAAGGAAAAAAAGTCATGTCAATAAAAAGCTATCCCAGATCTTTTGGAACAGTAACTTGACTTCTGCGTGTGGTGTAAGATTCGTTGTGGTTTATCCATATTCCAGTAGAACCCGGTCTCTCTGTGTGACTTCCCAGGGCCTTTTACCAGTCTCTAGCCCTCTTTCAATTCTCAGAACCACAGGTTCCTTTTTAAATTGATGCATTTACTCTGTCACTAGAAAACAGGCTTCTATCTTCTGTGTCCTGCCAGACCACCTGAACTCCACCCTTTCATCTTGTCCATGTGAACACCATTATGGTGACTCAGATCAGCACCTGATTCAGCCGGCACCAGAACTCAGCAGGACAAAGACTGTGATTTTCTTCCCCATCTACCACATACCCAGCCTGACACTTACAGATGCTGGAGCTACATATATTCTGGGAGGAAGCACTGATGCAACAGGCCAGTGCTGAGGCCTCAGCACAAGATGCAATTTCTTGTGGCACTTCTGTAGCAATGCATTAGTGTGGGCATCTTAAAAAGCTCTATCTGTGTGACTCTGAGAAGGACACAAGAAAGCCAGGGACAATTGTGGATGCTCCAGACTATGAGGATGCGATGCGTCTATTAAAAGAAATCAGATCACTTCCTTTCTCAGGATGTGCACACACCCACCAATGCAAAGCAGTTCTCTGGGGAAACATCTGGGCAACCCCCTTCTTTTACTAAGGCAATTCATTTTCCTGAAGGAGAGCAATGATCCATTCATTGTGAGTGGACAAGGAGATACTGTGAGGAGGTCGAGCTTGGAAAAAGGTGACCAGAGCCTGGAAACCAAGCCGGCTGCTATCTCCCACACTGACCTCCTTTCATCTTTTCACATTTATCTCCCAGACTTGCTACCAGCAGCTGTGTGCTCTGCCAGCAGTGCAGTGCTGCACTGTTGGGCGTGCTGTGCCCTGTGCCCCCAGCCTGCTGTGGGTAACGCTGCCCATTGCTGTGCTGTGAGCTGTCTTGGACCCCAAGCTGCCAGACTAGCTGCGTTTCCCTAGCCCACCTCACCCTGGTTATTGTTTCTCAGTGTGTTCCTGACCAACTGTGGTTCCGCATAAGAAATTTCAGGCTTTTGCAAGCTCTGCATCTCTGGCTCTGAGCTCCTTCTCCCACTGCCTTCTCCAGGGTTTATCCTGTCTCCACCTTAGAGCAGTTTTGAGAAAGCAAATAAGGCATAGACCGTAAATCAAACCTTTTCTATTACAAACAGAATTTCATGAAGGGACATGAAGTTAGGCAAGGCACATGTTCTTCCCTTTCTCCTAGCAGTTCATCAATCACATAGTAAACCTCAGTTAGTGCACTGGGAGTTGTAAAATTGAACTGTAGTTGAGCAAAGCAAAATAGAACCCTTTTAATTTTGGATGGAGTAGCAGCTTTCTCTGTATACTCTACATCTCTGCTTCGCGTCCAAAAGCCTGTCTGTCTATGAGAACCACAATGCAGTACAATGGTAGGATTTTCCAGGCTGGAGAAAAGAAGTGCTTCTTCTAGCCCACAGGATACAACCCACACATTGCCCATTAAAGTCAGAGCAGTCTTCCATTGGAAGTGTGGTCATTTGATGTTCCTTTTTTACTTCTAGGCATTTTGTCTTCAGGCTGGGACTAGACAAACACTCCTCCCTTCATCCATGCAGAAGAGAAGAATCAGTGTTAAAAAATCTAGGATAATTGCAATGAAAGTTAGCTGGAGAAAAACAATAATCAATTCCATTATCCAGCTCAGAAAATCTTGGTATCTGTGGATAAATCCTGTCAGGAAAGGATACCTTGAAGCATAAAGAATGATGAGCAAGTATGGGAAGAGGGACCTCTGCAAAACAAAAATGGATGATTCTGGAGAAAGTGGAGCAAGCTTAAGCAAGAGCAGAGCCCCGTTCTGGTGTCTAATTCAGCAGAAATAATCCTTACATCAGCTGCCTTCATGCAGCTGGGCAACCTGAGCTAAGGCTACACTGCTTTGCCCTTACTGACATTCATTTGCTGCCTCCAAGCAAAATCTGCTTCAGTGTGGTCATCTGCTGGCTTGCAAGTACACTCACTAACCTCACAGGATCAAAAGTTGCATCTCATCCAAGCAGGTAGAAAGTGAACTTGCAATTAAAAATGTGAGAAACTCAGATACCAGAAGAAGACTTTTTGTAGAGCTAAAGATCCAACACACCTGCCCTGTCCATGGTCTGCCCCTCAAGAAAAAAGAAAGGTTCTTAATGCTATGGAACCAAGGTGGGGAGACAGACCCAAAGCAGGCTTTTTGTCTGGACTAACTGCACATGACTGGAAGTGGAGAGGAATGAAATAAGGATATACTGCTGTTAACACTGGCAAAGGAAGAGCTCAGACGTAGTTACTTGCTTTCTCCTTCAGTCCTTTGCTTTCTTCTACATTCTGAGCTGGGGAAAGAACTGGCTTTTACTGAAACTGAGTCATTTGGGTGGATAAAATAAGGACATTAGTGATGTTCCCTTTTCCATTGCTGCATGCCTTCAATGAACACTGACACCAAAGCTGGAGCACCAGCTTTCTGATTCAGTTGCAGTTCTCCACTCTGCATGGGGGTTAATAGTTATTTGTCCTGCTGGGCAGTCAGACTCCAGGACAGCTTCAGGCAGGCACAACTCATATAGTGATATTCCAAAGTACTCTGACATGTCCAAGCATGACCCAAGACTGCAGGATGTGGTCTTGATCTTTCTTTTAATAAGCAATACAAAACAACTGCTAGAACCGGTCCCTAGTCTACCTTCCTTTGCTTATATGTTTGTTAATTAAGTACCTTCCAATCATCCCAAGAACCTAGAATTCTCCTCTTGCAAGCCCAAGGAAAGTGTCCTTTTAATTTTTTTTCCCTTTGATATGTATGTATTTGAGATTTGAAAATCTGTTCTGAGGCTCTTCTGCTAATTATGAATTGACTTTTTTTTTTTGCTACCAGTAAACACCACCTACACTGGCCTTAAAATGACAAAGTTTGAAGGTTTTGACAGCAAGGTGGACAATTTCTAGTAAGTCAGTGCTTCGCATTTTCTGAAAAACAGGTCCCTTCTTAAGGCATTTCAAACTGAACCCATAAAAGCAAAGAAACCCCAAATCATTAGTTCCTTCTGAAAATTTTAACCAGGGAACACTTCTTTAGGGCTGTTTGAGGAGTCATTAATTATCATTGCACAGAATGTAATAACAAGCCAGACCTCCCCAATGAGCAGAAACAAACCACGTCTCTTCTAGTTTTGCTTTTTTTTCTTTTATAATAGCAGTAATAAAACATATTATTATGCACCTCCAACCATGAATGTTCTCCAAAGCAACTTGATACTAAAACTCAAATAATCTGACTGGATGAGTTTTAACAGATTGCTATAGCAGGGCAGGCCAGGAATGTTATTAGAGTGGCCTGAGGCATGGTACTATTCCATGGAAACCAAATAACAGTTAAAAATTTGAAGTGTTCCAAAATTCATTTTCTCAAAGGGGATTTGTGGCACTGCTGAGAGATTAGAGCCATTCCTATTCAATCAGCTGTATTCCCTGTATTCACTTGTGCCTATTCTGTCTGAACAGTTGGGTTTACTCCACTGTGACAGAATACTAATGGGAGCTTCTGTTGTCTGGACTCGGTGAGTTTTTCCTCCTTCCCTTAGCAGCAATGCATTTGCATGCTTTTCCAGGCTACAGCAGCAGTAAGAAATGGCTGGGTTGAAACTTAGTTAATGCCATCCAAACATGTTCCAGGTTTGTATTTTCACTACCTGGTCCATGGGACTGCTCACAGGATTTGCAACTGTGTTCTGCAAAACTCAGCGCAGGGTCCCAGTTTTCAGCACTGATGTAGCACTTTTCCTCTGCAGATGTCACAGTTCATTGGAAAGAGGGCAAGAAAAACAATGCGTACCTCAGCTGCCTGTGGTGCTCCCCTGATCCTCAAAAGAGATCTCTGCACATCTTTGTAGTGACTATCCTGTCACGCAAGGAGCAGATGCAGTTTCTAAAAAGCAGATAGTAGTGCAGATCTGACATTAGACTGCACAGGGCTGCCTTTTGTTTTGCGTATCTTCATGAGTTTTAGAATGAAATTTAGGTACAAACAGGTAATAAAATCAATGTAAGAGCCATGGCCAAAGTTTTTTGAAATTTAGGTCCGAAACTTACAAAGTACCATCAAGACTTCTGTTTGTACCTCAGGTCTGAAGGTCACTTGTCTGCCAGCATAATCCTACTATGAACTGGAGCAGCTGATCAGTCCCCTAGACTCTGTGCAGGCCAAATTCCCCTTGTGGCATTATCTACCAGGAGACCAGTGGTCTACCAGTGGTTTGGGAGGACATATAGTTGGTGGTTACAGCTCAATTGGAGACTCCCAAACTTGCAGCAAAGAATTCTGAACTTGCTCTTTGAGCATTAAAAGTTAGTGATGGCATACTGAGGATTTGGATGTCTTACCCTCAGAAAAACCTGATTATAATTAGTAATGTTCAGTGTTAGTGGCTACTATTGTGATTTCTGAAGGCTGGCAGCTAAACTTAATGAATAGAAAAAAGTGATAAAACTGCCCATACAGTGTCAAAGCACTGATTGAAATTCAATAATTCTTTGTCTGTGTATGTGGATGTGTGTGTAGATAAATGTAAGCATGGATAAGTAATCAAAAGCAAGAATGTATTTAAAAAAAACAGAAAGCGTCTCAAATTTTCTTTTAAATCTCCATCAAGGAACATAGAAAATACAGTGTTGCTGTTTGTTTTTTCAGGATCTTTGTTGCTATTGAATGAAAAATATGAACTGGGATACACAATTAAAACCATAATCGAAAAGTGCTGTGGAAGTGAAAATTAAAGGCAAATGAGAGCAAAAGGGATGAAATACTAACAAACATACAATTGATCTGAATCTAGTGTCATTTACATTTAGAGTAAACTAGGTTTTTATTAAGACTGGTGCCTACAGCCTGTACCAGGGCTGTCTGGATTCACTGCAGATCGGATATTATAAAGATATATACAATCATAATATATTGCCCTTATGGTACCAAATCAGCAACGACTTGAAGCTGTCTTTTCTTACAGCAAATCCACAGAATCACAAAGTCCCCAAATGTCTGAGGTTGGAAGGCACATTTGGAGGTCACTAGTCCAACCCTGCTGAAGCAGGGACACCTAGAGCTTCTTGCTCATGATCAAGTCCGGCTGGGTTTTGGATGTCTCCAAGGAATGAGACTCCACAACTTCTCTGGCAAACTGTGCCAATGTTCAGCAACCTTCAAGGTAGAAATGTGTTTTCTATTGTTCAGACAGAGCCTCCTGTGTCTCAGTATGTGCCCACTGCCTTCTGACCTGGCAATGGACACCACTGAGATGAGCCTGGCTCCATCTTCATTCCCTCCCATCAAGTATTTATATACATTGTTAAGATGCACCTGAGCCTCCTCTTCTCCAGACTGTCTCATCCCTCTCAGCCTCTCCTTACATGAAAGAGGCGCCAGTTCCTTAATCACCTCTGTGGCCCTGTGCTGCGTATGCTCTCTCCAATGAGCCTACATCTTGTACTGGGGAGCCCAAAGCTTGGTGCAGCTCCAGGTGTGGCTCACCAGAGCTAAGCAGAGGGGAAGGATCACTTCCCTTGACCAATGCTGCTCCTAAAGCAGCCCAGGTTGCTGTGGCATGCTGTTTGCTGGGCATGGTGACGCTTGCTTGCTTGCTTGCAGGCTCAGCTACTCAGGAGGCTGAGCTTGATGGATCACTTGAGCTGAGAAGTTCTGGACAGCAGTGCACTATCAAGTGACCACACTCATGCACAGCATGGTGATACTCAGGAAACTCAGGGTCACTAGGTTGACTAAGGAAGGGTAAAGCAGCCTAAGTTGGAAATTAAGCAGGTCAAAATTCATTGCAATAAAATGAGAATTTGAGAAAGTATTAGCTGTGCATTTCAAATATAGAAGGAAACAAGTTGTTTTAAATGTGCTGTGTTTTTAAACTATTTCATGATAACTGACTTTTTGAAGTACATGGGAAGACTTTTGTCACATGTTCTGCTAACTGAATGGTAGCTATGTAATTTCTAAACTAGTTTTCTAAGCTGTAGCCATTGCTTAGAAGAGGATGCATTACCCTACCTTGCCATTGACACAAAGGGAGCATAGGTGAGTAGTTTAGGCAAGATACCTAGCCTTCAAGTATAGAATTAAGTAAGACAAACTTCCTGATGCCCACGTCACTCACCCACATACAAATACATCGGTTTGGTAATGTAATTTGAAATGACCAAGCACACACCTCATCCCAAGCCTGTGCAGCTGGGCACTATACCCTACTGTTGTGGCTGTACTTGCTTGAAGACAGCTTAGACACTGTTTCATCCTTTTGTGTGTCACCTTGTGAGAATGGTGAACACAACACTGGGGCATTGCTGTTTCCCAAAAGTGTACCACACTGTTTGCCAAATCTCTTCAGGATCTTTTCCAGCTACTCTTTTGCACCTCAGATAGGTAGTTGGGATTGACTTTTTTAAAATCACCAAGGTGGCCAAATGGGCTGAGCAACAAACTGCATGTCTCATTAGAACTTCGCTTCCCCAGCAAGTATTTCTGTGAGCGCCATGCTTCACTGCCAACTAACTACACAGGTCACTTTTGCATATAGGAGAGAGCCTGCTTTTAGGACATATCTATCAGAACCAACATCAGCTCCAGGAATGTAGACATGGACATGTCTGAAGAAGCACACAGCAAGTTATGGTTGTTTTCAAGCCTCTTCTGAGGCAAGAAGAGGCCTTAGGGGTACATCTCAAAGTGTAAAACAGTGACCAGATTAAAGGAGATTTAGAGCACAGATTAAAGGAGCCCTTATTAGAATACACATTAGAAGAAGTAGGACAACTAACACATTTTCTCAGGATGTGCTCAGAACCACGCAGGAATCATTTCAAAGAGCAGTGGCTTATGACTAAAAGAGAGAGTTTAAAGGTTTTTTTGGATATCATATGTCTCTTGTCTTTACCACAGGCTTAGCCTTGCATGGACCAACAGTCCAATTCCAGCACAAAGGGCATTTAATTTCTGCTGTTTAAATGTTGGCATTGTTTGAAGCAGTGGAAAAGATTGTTATGTTATTCTCAACCCTCTTGTGCTGAATGCCCTTTTGGGTTAGCTTACACATGTTGGCTGGGTGGGAGTGAATACTATGGTCAAATAACACTATTGTTTCCAATGCTTCATTTTCTAAACAGTCCTATTGTCTTCAGTCAAGCTATTTATATGGATGGAGATCATTCTTGTAATAAAGGAATCTACTATTCAGTATATATACATTTTTAATTTAGAACAAGGAGGTATATGGCCTTTTGGCTGGAAATATGTCTAAGCTCTAAATAGCTATCTGATTATAATAAGATATATTTGAAATAAATTAAACATTCATACCGATCTCTCCTTAAAACATAAGTGTCAGAGCAGCTGAGATAACTGACTCCCACTGATTCAAGTTAATTAGATACTAATTACCCTTTGAGGATTTGAAACTGGTGCATAACAGAAGGCAAAATGTAACTAAAAGAAATGCATAACACGAAAATAATTATCATTATAAAAATAACTTGTATTGCTTTTGTACTGTATAATCTGCACTTACATATTTCCTTTAAAAGGATTTACAAGATTTATTTATTAATCAGGTTCTACAACTTTTTAGAATTCAAACCTGGCATGCACCATATCATTTATATTGCAACAACCTCCTGAATTGAGTTTAAATTGGTTCACTTCACAAGAAAGGGCGTGACTTTTTCCACAGGTTCTTTTTTTTCCTACAAGTATTTGATAATACAATCTACAGAATCATTCAACTGTTACTATAAAAGACAGCTCTTCTGAAAAGTTCTAAAAGCTGGCACCCAGATCAGCATATTGCAGTACCTGTTGGAGACAACACATCATTGCCTGTAACTAGGAACAAGATGTGTATTATTAGGAACAAGGTGTGTATTGAGTTTTGATGTTAGCTAGTAGTGCTGAGAAACTTTAAAAGAAAATGGCCATAGTCAGCATTTAACTCAGTAAGATAAGGAGATGCATGAGGCTAGTCCCAAAATGTAGCAGACTTTGACCCACAAAGCCAAATCTTCATTTCTAGGCACCAAACACCTAGCTTGTACCTGCAGACAGGCACTGAACTTCCAGTTGCCACCACAACATAACATTTTTGGTATTCTTTTGAGTGAGATGATTTTAGACATACTGGGTTTACCACTGAATCTGAATATTCTTCCCTTGGATTCAACGGAACGTAACCAATTCTTAGGTGCTCATGCAGTCTCACTTTGTGAAACAAAAGCGTTCAGTAAACTTTTCATGCTGGTTTGCTGTTTTGTTGTTGTTGTTGTTGTTCACATCAAATGTATCATATTATTTAGCAACCTACAAAGGTTATATATACCAGAATCCTTAGAAGGACTGCTATGTCTCATACGCCTCGGAATCTCCCCAAGCCACCCGGCTAAAATTTAGGTGGCAAATCGCAGCTGCCAATTCA
Source organism: Lagopus muta (assembly GCF_023343835.1). Classification (NCBI taxonomy): domain Eukaryota; kingdom Metazoa; phylum Chordata; class Aves; order Galliformes; family Phasianidae; genus Lagopus; species Lagopus muta. Next base: position 83,578,299 of record NC_064434.1, read on the forward strand.
GAGATGGTTGCGAGTCCGTCTTTTCCTAGGTTTGGCCTAGGCTTTTTGACTGCAGATAACTACAGTGCCATCTAGTGCCACTTTGCTGGTGCCTGCATACGCTGCATAACATTTCTGAGGACATTGCTCTGTATTTGTTACTTCTAGCTCTAAATACTTTTAAACCATGAAAATGCAATCCATTTCCTCGGGAACATTCCCTCCCCATCCCGCTTTTTTTTTTTTTTTTTTTTTTTTAATTTCTTCTTCCTTTTTTTTTTTTCCTGGGAAATGATAATGTAGGTTATATATATTTCTATAACAGATCTTTCAGCAATGCCATGAAATAAAATTGGCACTGAGCAGTGTGACTGTGTGGAATGGGGAAGGAACTGGAGATTATCTTGCAAAGACCATGTGTTCCCTCATACTCAAGATGTAAAGTTTTTAAAAATAGGAATGTGGAAGTTGCTCAGTGGAGTAAGCTTAGAGAAGGGGCCTGGGGCCTTCTGGCACAAGTGAAGGGCTGGAGGGTACCAGGGAAGAGAGAACCCTGAATGCAAAGAGGATTTCTACAAATGACGCCCAGCCAAAATAGTAAAGAAACTATTATTTACCATATATATTTGGGAGGCAATCTATTGAAAAATCTATAGAGATTCCACACAGCAGGAGATGAAAAAGACTTCAAGACTTCCTATGTGATTCTGTTAAGTAATATGCAGCTGATTCATGTAGCAATCATTCTCATCAACTCACCCAGGGCACTGCCAAAGTAGGAGCCCCGAGAGAGGCTTGGTACAGACATGGGAGGACAGCTGCCCTAAAGGTAACCATAGCTGAAAATGTTACCCCAAATGCAGCTTTTGCCTTCCTGCAGCTTGGAGCAAGGCGGCATGCTTTGAGGCAGCTAACACTATGTTTTTGAACTATTTTTAAAGTAATCATACAAGGAAGGTCCTAGTGAGAAACCAATGGGAAATAAGCACTTAGTGAAAACACTGCTGGGTTCCTGTCTACATCTGCAGAAGCTTTTAAATCTGACCTCAGGACATTTCGTGGCCAAGTAAACATGCTTTGCTAAATCTGACGCTGATTTTAGGTACTGTTGTATAATGTGACCTGTGGACTGTGTGATTAAAAGTAGCTGCTGTTGCCAGATGTTCCACGTGTCTCCCCAGGCTGCTTATTTTAAGTGCTGGCAGCATCTACCACCAAGCAGTCCAGCACCAAGTGGGCCAAGTGACTATTTCTGTTTTCTCAAAGACCTGTAAAGCTGAGGTGTTTATCTGAAACAGTTTGAGGACACGTCCATGACAACAAATTTCAGGTATATAGCAGGTTCCATTTAAACTGATGAAGTTTGTTCTGTGATTTCTCTCATCTTACAATCACTGTATTTCAAGAACTGCACTGGGATTGCTCTTGAAAAGTCCTCCTGGCACTCCCTGCATTCTCATTTTAATAGCACCTTCAATTCTGGTCTAAAATTAGACTCTGTTCCTGAAATGAATATGTTGCTCTTTAATACACAAGACACAAATACAATAAATTCTTTTCTCATATACTTAGTGCTGAATTGGTTTGAAGCAAGACAGGAAAATTTGTTTTTTACCCCTCCTAAGGCCACAACAATCATAGAAACTGTTTTCTGTGCAATCTGATTGAAAGTTTTGGCATTTTATTAGCCAGCAGAATAAATTTTGCCTGGTACCAGAACTATAGGTAAGGTAGCAAAATAGACAAGATAGGTAATGTTATAAAACTCTAACTTAAATAAATATGTATCAAGAAATTAATGCAACGTACAAATCTACATCTATTATTGCTAAATTTTTCAACTAAGAAGTAGGTACAAACTTCCATCTACTTGATACAAATGTCTAGACCTTATCTTACTCGAGTGAGTTCATGTCTGTTTAATAAGCAGAATGGTGCCAACAATTTTATAGAAAGCCCCACGTGTTGTTTTTTTCCTCTGGAATGTTTCCAAGCAAGTCACATTCTTCAGAAAAAAAAAAAGTTTGGCCCTGATCCTGCCAAGACTTATGTATGTGTCAAGTTTTACATGCTATGAAGAGCCCCATTGATTTAAATGGAACTATTCAAAAAGCAAAACGTTAAGCATCTGCGCACATTCCACCAGCTTTAGGATCTGTGTTTGAAATACACTGATATGTTCTTAGCCTTCCACTCTAATGGGCCCTTTGTTTCTGTGCAGTGAGTACAGCCCACTGTTCAGTTTTTGTGTATCCAACACCTTCTGTAGCTGTTGCATTACTTCTCCAGCCTGACTTTCCTGGATCATTTCACAGGATACCTTAAACTGTGCAAGGGTGAACTGCGAGCAGGGAACCTACATAGTCAATATTTTTCACAGATAAAGAGTGCAATACATTATCTTCAGTACAATATTAATAGATCTCCATGAATTAATGACACAGAAGAATAGAAGAATTTCATCCAATAAAAATTGCCTAAAATTCAATTTGTAAGAATTAAATGAGTAAGAATCCGCCCCCCCTCCACCTCACCCCCCCCCTTGCCCTGTGAGTGCCAACAACTTCTGTTTGAAAAAGTTTTCAATGCTGTTTCTGAAAAGAAAATTTCAAATGTGATTTGAAAATGACACAGTCGGGTACCATCTTCCTGAGTCTGCAAAAGAGAATTTCAGAGCCTCTGCTGCTTCCCAAAGCCTTCTCAAATTGCAAAGGAGTGAAAAATGGCCAGAATTTAAACTGATACGAGAAAACACTTTCCAGATTTTGCTAGGAAAGTCTTACAGAATGACAGTAAGTCTAAGGTTCTCCTAAAGCTCTGAAGTGACTGCATAAGCTGTCTCAGAGATGCCCACCATCTGTCCTGAACAGTGCTCAAATAGAGAACAGAAAACAGTGACTCCTAACCACGTCAGACTGCTTCCCGTTTGGAACATAACACCGAAACTGGGGTTAAGACTGACACACTTTAATTTAGGGACATTCTTACAGAATTTTACTTTCTATTCTATGTTGGCTCTGATAAGAGGCTCAAATTTAGGACTATGCTAAATATGCAAGCAAACTACATACACTTGAATCTTTTCTTAAAGGTTGGGACAGCATTCCTATTGTGTCTAGGAAACATTTCACGTATTCAGTGAGCGCTGTCTACAATATATAAAAAAGAACTGACTGACAGTGTCACAGTTAAGCACAGTATACTACTGTCTCATTCTTTTAAATGTCAAATAGATGTTCCACTCTGGTATATTTCAAAGCTGTTAAGAGACTAAGATAGAACAGGTGTTGATCAATTTTTCACTGTCAAGAAATAAATATAACTTAAGGAACAATATAGAAACAGAAGGCTTGAAATATAAATGTTTCCTTCATCTAGGAGTTCTACCAGAACATGTCAACACAAGGATTTCAAATGACTTCTGAAGAGTCAGTGACATCTCACTTCACATTTTTACCACTAAGTGGTATTTTGCATATAAACTTCTTCCCTGTGATAGTGTTCCTAATGCTAAACTTTTGATCTGGACTAATTTCTGTCAGAAGGACTTTGGTCTTGTCTGCTTTCTTTTGTGAGAGTGAAAACCAAGAGAGCCAGTGAAATGTGGGTGTATGAACTAATGGAGAAGAAACAAATAGCAATGGGCCAAAGAAAAGGAGGCTGGTGCAGAAGTAGCAGACATCCAGACTGCAGAGCTCAGGACATGACAGTGTCCTGAAAGATGAGGCCCTCTTTAGATGGTGGGAGAAAGCAAGATTTTTGAAGGCTGTGGTTTTACTCTGTGAGTCAGCCTCAAATGGCTGCTTTGAAGGAGAATAAGTTTTTAAACTGCTTGAGAGAGAGGGGAATAGAACTTGGAATCTCAGTGCAACTTACGATTTAATTGTTTGCCAACACAGAGTTTATTTTTCTGGTTATTGTTGGACAATATTAAGACATGTATCAAGCTGTGACTTGTTAAAGGTTTTCAGAAGGGTTTCAGTCTCAAGCAAGGAAAAGATTTTGCCACTCCCCAGGTTCAATATTTAACTTGGCCATAAGCTGTCTATCAGTGCAGTGGAAGATCCAGCTGGAGCACAGGGGTGTGCACATGATGTCTGATAAAGATAGGTGAGATCAAACCCAAAACCACGCTGTGCGGAAGCCTGTGAATGTCATCTGTAGCCTAGTATCACATTGAAATAAAATACATTCATAGCGAGCTCTTCTGGCTTTAAGACTCAGATGTCCTGAAGCCTTAGAGCATGGCTGATCAGTTCCTGCAATCTCTTTGAGCTGTAGAAGCCATTCCCCCATCCAGCAGTGCTGCCTGGCCAGCCAGTGTGCAGAAGTTGAAAAGCCCTTCTAAGCACCTGACTAGGGTTACGTCTGATGGCTCTGGGCAGCCCCTTCTGTCTCACTCTCTCATCCCATCTCTCCCCCGTCCCTTATCCTAGCAGCTTTAAGAGTGAAGAGGGAATTGGTAAATGTTCGCTGGATACCATCACTAAGCTTCACAGGACTTGGGCTCCAGTGGGAAGGTGCTGCAGCACCCATCTCCCTAAGGAACAGGGTCCTCAATAAGCTTTCACTAGTATAGCAGCAGGCTTCCAGAGTCAGCACTTCAAAGCAGCTGTGACGGCCAGCCTTCAGAGCAAGGGAAGGACAGAGGGATTTATTTGATTTGTTCTCTGTTTCCTATTGTCAAATATCAGCGCATGCACCTGTCAGTTTTCACAACTCACTACAGATGATCTGCTGTTTAGTAAGAGTTGCTTCATTTGCTTTTATTTTGTAAGGCCGTGTGCTCTAGAGCCAGTATCTTGCAAAAGGTATCCCATTTAACACTGCTGCCTAGCACACCTCTCTCTCAGTGGTACAGTTTCCTATCGCATTCACTTAGTAGTCATAGATTCATTTTCATTCTTTTTTACAATTCCTTTAGCTTCACATAATTCACCGATGTAACTCCAAATACTGTCCATCTGGACTATCACTTTGGCTTTCTATTTCATATTACTGGGAATTCACTTAGTTTTGTCAGCGTTTAGGTTTTGGTAAACTCTGCCTTCTCTCTTTTTTTTTTCTTTTTTTTTTCTGTTTTGGTGGTGGTGAGTTGTTGGAAACTGTTAGTTGGTTTTCTGGGTGGGTTGAATGAATTTCTCATTCTCACTTGGAAGTACCAAATGCTAAAATTTAACAGGTTGTGGCACAGCAGAGATGTAGCAGTTTTTCAACAGCCGTGAATAATGCTTGTGGTGAAGTTCTTTTCTTGCCCTCTTAATTCTTGCGGTATACTTTTGTCAGACCTTGTCAAGAGAACTAGTTTAAATATGAATTTTCACAGCTGTTCAGTTGCGTTCCCAAATGTCCATAGTTCCTCCTTAGTAATGGAATGGCTATTTCTGCATTTTTTCCTCATGATTAGGTAGCTTCCTGTCTCAGCAGTTTGAAAAATTATTGTTACTTAACATCAGTAACATGGATTTTTATATAACTTCCCTTGTCTTACTGTAAGATTGGTATCATTCTATTATTCTTTTCCATTTTATCTCTACAATACGTGTTAGAACTGACGTCTCATTACCAAAGCGCTTGAATAATATCATAGAATCATAGAATGGCCTGGGTTGAAAAAGACCACAATGATCATCTAGTTTCAGCCCTCCTGCTATGTGCAACGTCGCCAACCACCAGACCAGGCTGCCCAGAGCCACATCCAGCCTGGCTTTGAATGTTAAATCCATCTTCTGTTTATGATTCTTATGCCCACAAAACAGAAAGCAGTAAAGTCAGTCATTCAGGACCAGGTTCTGTTCTATTGTTTTCACATAAGGAAATGCAGAAGCCACCATTGACTGTTATGGAGTTGTTGTCAGTGTATCTCAGCTCAAATGAAAACAAAATTTCCTCGGGCCCAAAATTTGGCATATTCATACTGTACTCTGCTCAGAGGGCTTTCTGTAATGCGACTGAACTGATGAAGTGAGCAGAGAAAAGGGCTTAAAGATATTGTTTTTCTTTTCTATTCATTTAGCACTGCTGAGTGATTTGAGGTTCACTGGCGGGAAAGAAAAGTACTCAGGTTGTTAATGTGACTTCTGTGGTCTGCAGTAAACATGAAAAAGTTTGAAAAAGAATTTTCCTTCTGAAATTTCCAATAGTCTCTTGTCCAATAATACAGGCTTCATTCTTGGCTTGTGCACGTAACCTGAAGAAATTCTGCTTCAATAAATTCAAATGCAATGTTTGAAATTGCGAGATAATCTTTTTTACTCTCCTACACTTCACAAGTAACTCACAATTCACAGGCAACCTTCCTTCTTTTGAGGGCTGTGAGGTTATGGGGAAGTTGGAGAAAGTGAGCCCCCAGAATTAGCCATTTGTAAAGCCAGATGGGTTATCTTTCTACTAGAAGTGATGGGCTCAATTTGTGAAATTCAGCTGCCTGTGTCATGCCAGAGGGAGATAAGATGATAGATGATTCTCTCTGGCTTGAGGGCTTATGAATAAAGGAAAATAGGAGGAGGCATAGAGAAAGAGCATTTGTTCTTGAGGGAGTCCTCTGTCACGTGAGGAATGGTACATACATCCACATGCACAAGAAGCAGAGTCAGAGACGCCTACAAATACCTTCAGATTACCATCTCCTAAGATTCAAGCACATTTCTTTATACTTCTTTCATATTTCTTTTTTGAGGTAAAAGTTTTCCATGGAATGCAACCATAATCTGAAAACTTTTGACACCTTCATACCTAAATTTGGAAAATCTGAAAAAGATTATTTTTGCACAGTAATTGCCTTCTTCTCTGACAGGATAGTACTGACACGGTACTGCAACAAACCTGACACTATAGCTGCAGAATTCCCGTGTGTCACTCATTCTGTCACAACACATTTATCCAACTCTGTGTTTTTTTTTCCCCAGCTTTTACTGACTAATCTCATCGATGTGCCATGATAAAGACACTGAAAAACGATTGTGAATGATGGCATTATGTGTTGGATTACTGGAAATAAACTTTTTGTGAGACGTTTACTAAAAGCTAATTACATTTGTTTTAGAAAACATATGAATTGCATTATTGTTTTTTTCTAAATTGCAGCAATTTAAAAAAAAAGAGAAAAGAAAGAAAAAAGCCTCTTTTTACAGTTTCTAGACTCTTAAGGGACAGAAGTTTTCCATAAAAAAGCTTTACTTTTCAGAAATAGTTGATTTTACTCCAAATGCCAAAAGCTAAGATATTTGAGAATGCAAAAATCGTTTTCTATTTTCATTGGCAAAGAATCCTCATTTAGAGGAAAAATCAAGAGGAATAAATACAGGGCTCTGCAAGGGAGCAGAGAGCATTCTAAGTACATTTATTATCCTGGCACTTTTAATATTTCTTTACGTAAGTTTATCTTAGCCTCACAGCTCCATCACAGCTAAATGGCAGCCAGCTTTTCAGCATCCTAATACTATCTTTAGGACTCAGAATGGCGTGATATGAAATTGTCCCTCAGAAACCCATTGTATATTTCTACAATTAAGTTAATTTTTTAGGTAACCATTTATCTTGTCTGTTCCTAATCGTTTCCCTTTCATTTTCCAGGAAAAGCCCACAAAGCAAAACCATACCAACATTTGAACTAATGATATCTGCAAAACCAACATATAAATGTAATAGTTCATTTTAGATAGTCAGATCCTCAAGAACAGCTTAGTGGCTACATTTCAAGCATATCATTGTTGCACACAACTGAAGCTCGCCTGCTATGGATTGTCCAATCTGTTTGTACAGTGCAGTGATTCAGGGTGTGCTCCATCCCTCCTCCTCGTCTGTCCACTCAATAAGCTAAAAGCCCTCAGCTGTGGGAAAAGTGACCACTGGGGCAGCTTTTGCACGCGCAGAGGAGCAGATGCATTTGCACTCTTGAAACATGTTGACTTTTACTGTCACGTAGAACAAATTCAACTTCAAGAGTTAAGGATCTAGAGGAAAGCTATGGATAAATTAGAAAGGTCCCAGCAAAGAAGTAGAGGTCTAGTTCTAACCTCCACGAGAAGCACCCGTAGATTTCAGCATAGTCTTTTATATTTATTTAAATGGGACACAATCCAGAACAAAGCTCTGAATTTGCAGGACCATACTTCTGACAAACAATTCTGCTTCAATGTCCAAATCCTCTCCCTGTTGTCCTGCTCTCATGATCCGCTTTCCCTGCACTTTCTGCTCTTCCTCTTCAGTGGCTACTGGAATTTTTCACAGGTCGTTCTCTCTTTAGGCCTAAACTAGGAGGATCCCTCTATTTCTTTCCTCTTAGAGGAGAAGAAACATTTCAAGAGAGAAAAAACGTGTACAAAACGTTAAAATACAAGACTGATGAAAAGGAAGCCATTCAATAGCTTGTTTACATGCAAAATTTCTTCACACACCCTCAGTTCATGTGAGAGGGAACCCTAATAATTTGCTTCAGCATGCATGACTTGAGGCACAAGAAGCAAACACATTCCAGACTTGTCGCTTCTGTTATCTTTCCTCTGTACATTTCTGTATGAGCTATTGAATAAGTTTATTAAAGTCAGTTAAGTGACTCACAGAGTGTGTTTCCAGACAACTGAAGGTGGCAGAACTAAACCTTCCTGGATACATCCATGTTTTCAAAGGCATGCTGTCTCTTGTCTGATCTTTTGCCTTTTACTCCCACAACGACAGCTGAGTGGAACATTCCCAAACCAACCAGGCTGGAGTAAGAAAAGCAGCATGGACTGGGACCCCAAAGGGGGAGGTGTTAGAGAAAGTGTAGATGAGTGGAACAGTGGGTTCCTCTTGCTTCAAAGAGATTAATGGAGTACAGAGCAGGAGAGGTGTGTGGGATTGCTGACAGAGCAGCTTTGCTACTGTATGTTCAGCCTGAAGCTGCTGCAAAAAAAAAATAAGGTTACCAGTGGAGTCCAGTGGGACAAAAGACAGAGTATGCTGTGATTTAACAGCCATAAAGACCTGGAGAACCAGAGAATCTAAAGCCCAATATTTTATTTATGTATCGTTAATGACAAGCATTCAACATTCATGAGGCAGCCCCCCAAAATCATAGAAGTTTGTTGTTAATCCTTTGGGTTTTTATTTTTTACTTTGCCTTTTAGAATGTGTAATTTTTCTTTACCATTACACAAATAGGTGTGACACTAAATAATTCCAGGACTTAGACTGAGGAAACTCACATCACCTTATTGTTGTCAGTTACATGACAAGGTTATGTGCTTTTACAATAATGATGAAGGTTTCAGATCATTTCCATTTTATTTAGTTCCACTTTTTCCATGGAATTGTTTGAGTTACATGGCATGAACCATATTAAATCATGTCTGGAAAGAGATTTGTAGATGTAGAAATGAAACTTGCAGATCACACAACCAGTACATTCTTCTCACACAATGGCAAAGTTCTCACAACAGCCTACTCACGTTTAGATGAAGACAGTCTTTGACACTACTGAAATCTAATGAATTCTTAATCAAAGCACCACAATGCCTTTCACTGAATGAAGGCAGTCAGGTGACATAAAGACTGACACTCTTAAAGCCACAGCTTGCATATGAGTTCTAAACACACTATATACTTACAGTTTTCAGTTGCATGTGAGAGCTTGTGACTTTCTGGGCCTTCTTTCATGTGTAAAAACATGAAGGACTGCTTGTTCTTCTAATGATCCATTTAACTAAGACAAAGGAAACCCTTTTATCCTGCTCAGAAGACACAAGCTTTGAACTTCAAATGTATTCCATTTTCCCAGTTAGGCAGACATCTTGGGAATGATCAGGACACATCTGAATTAGGGATCTGTGCCATTCAGATGCCCCAGGTTGTCCAAGGCATCTCTGTTGGTCTGGCAGGTATACTACACTTACAGATGTGAGCACTTCTGCAGCAGCAATTGAGGCCGGTCAGGACATAAAAACAACTAGATGCTTATGAATCATCTCACATATAATGTTCAAAGCTGTACCTAAACAAGATAGCTGACAAAATCCATACATTTTGTGTAGTTCACCAGCTCCTGTATTGTATATGCAAGCAATGATTTTTAGAAGAGCTGCTGATTTTACACACAAGCATCTCAGGGACTGTGCCTTATTCTGGAGCCAGCAGTGATCGGTTGCCTCTCTGTCCTTTATGTTTTTCTCATTAATAGTTCATGAAATCTTGCAAAGGTGATAGAAAGCACAGACAGAAACCAGAGACTGAAGTAATGAATGCCATACCACTGAGCAGACATCAGAAGTGCTATGTGACAGAGCAAGATTACTTAGGAGACATAAGCAGTGATGCAGGATTGGTAAATCCTTAGGCAACAACTCCAACTTCTTTTCTGGGATGTTCCATGCCAGTGCCAGGAGGAATCCTCATAATCCCTGCTTACCAACAGCATAGCCCCGGAAACTCTGTCCCTGCTCTGGGACTGCTCAGAGAAACAGTGCCTCCTATGGATGCTACTACTTGATGAGAAAAATTCCTATAATAATTCAAAACAATAGAAAAACTCCTCTTGACTTAGCAGAAAAAAAGGTTTAATCCTTGGAGAAGCCAAAGAGTAGCACTGTATTTCAGGACTAAGCAGCTCTTATGCCAAGGGACTAGAAAACACTTCAGCTCCTCAGTGGTTCAGAAGTGGATGCTCAGGCAGAGCTCTCTGTTTGCTTGAAATACCTGATGGAAATAACCAGAATCTGACCTAAAAACAGTATTTAAAATTGGGACGTTATTCCTGAACTTTGAATACATCTCTCTTGACTATAACTAATGAGGAGAGCGGACAATCTGAAGTAAAGTGGACATGCAGCTACAGAGAAATCAGCGGTCATGAACGTTCACACTGCTGGTATAGTCACATGCCTATTCAAAAGTCTTAAACTCCTTGAATGCAAACACTTACCAAACAGTCTGGGGGTATAAAGTGTGGGGGGTGTGATATAGACATCTGTCATTGTGCTAACACAAGTTAACTACTTTGCTCTGCCTTCAGTTTTCTGATGATAGAAATGGAAAACAATTTTCATTTTCCCAACTGGATTCTGAGTTTATTGTCCTGGGAACATTCCTTGCAGATGACAGCTAAAAAGAGAATAAAGTATCCTAACAGATGTAATTCTGGTTCTTCTACTATTTATCCCTCCTGTCAATTTGGAAGCCTGTTTGTTTGGTTTATTAAATGCTACAGCTTACGATTTAAAATACCATAAAGCAGGACGCAAAAAACTACATGTTTAACCACTACATTACCCTTCTTTCTTCATCTGTTATCTGACAAGGTCACTACAGAGCGCAGGCACTTACAATGTTCAAGACACAGTGCAGCAATAGATTGTTCTCCTTTTAGTAACAGCTGTAAAATCTGCAGGATGACGAAAAACTATGAACACCTCATAAAATGGGGTAAGAGGATGGGATACTGGATTCTGTATGTATATTCTATGTTGGAGGCACAGTTTCTGTAGCTGGAGATATATAAGCAAATTAATGGGAGCATATGAAATGCTACACTATTTTGGCTCCATTTCCTCTTCCTCTTACCAAATGATGGTCACCATTAGAAATCTTTTTTCTTCTTCCACTCCTCATCAGAGAGAAAGCTAATTACTATCTTTGTATATCTGTGCAGCTGGAGAACTTCTCAAGCATTTGCTTCAATAAAGTGTAAACTTCTGTCCTTGGGGTCCCTACATGCCGTAATTCAGTGAGGAATGCGTCTTTCACAGGACTTTACATTTTGTATTGGTCTGTACATCAAAAATACATGTGATACAAATATTTAAATAGTTTCAGTGTATGCAGTTTTTACTTTCTCTTTATGGAAACGAGAAATTACACTGATCAATGCCCATGTGATAATAAGAGCTTTGACGTGACTGATCTCAAATCTTCTTTTAAGCATACCCTAAGGGGGAACCAGAGAGTGAGCATGCAAGCTTTCAGCCACATTAAAAATCCAAAATGTGCTGAAGTTAAAACCAGAACCTAGTACTTTGTCTTCAGTGCTCTGAAGGATGAAGGTCACAGAGTCTCACCCATTTTGGTATCCCCTATAAAAGACCCTCACTGGTAATGCTAATGGCACAGCTTTGTGCTCCCTCCTACTTCCAGCTTTCTCTGTTCTCCCATCTCTCCTATTATTGCCACATGCTGTGTGGACATGAGAGGACAAGAGTGAAAGCTACAATATGCTGTTTTCAAACTCAGAACTAAGAGAATGATCCTTTTCTAAGTAACCATCAGTTCTTAAGGATAATAAAAGTTTGCACAGAATTCTCAGAAACATTTGCCTTCACCTTCATCTGAACCACACTAGTGCCAGCGTTCTAGCTCATTTATATTTTTGAATTCTTCAGTCATATTTTAACAAGGAGATAAATGGCAGGAAAGTGTGTTTGCTCTTTTTAGTTGAAGTAGGTAAGTGCACAGACACAGTAGATCGAACTTCTTTCCAGATGATTAATAAAATACAGTCAATGAAACAAGGAAGATTTGCAGTGCAAAACTAAACTTGACAGTCCAAGATCATTTCCAGGCATTTCTCAAAAATATATTTATTTCTGTTATTTATAAACTATGGATTTAAATCTTCACATTGTAAAAATGAGGACAGTTAATCGGCTTGAACATCATGGATACTGGTAAATATTCAGAGAGAGCTCAAAACAATTTAAAAATAATCCTTGAAAATTTAGTAAGGACTGCAAAAAGAAAAGCAGTGATTTATATAGAACAGTCTGGCACCCTTCTACAGTCCTGCTGTTAATTACTTGATTTCTGTGCTTTGCCAGTTACGACATTCCAGACATATGCAACAGGATACAAAATGCACAAAAAATGAACTAAACTAACAATGTTAAAAATGACCCTGAAAGAAATTCTACAGGAGAAAAAGCAACTGCCTTTCCATTTGATCCTTCCTTCCAGAGAAGGCCTCAGGCCACCTCTTTACCAGAAGCCTTAACCCCACAGAACCTGTATGGTTTGATATTGGCTGACACCAGTGTCATGAGAGTACATTCTGTTTATTTGCCAAGGGCTGAATTGAAGTGGATAATTGGTGTCTCTCAAGAAGATGTTTCTGTTCAGGTAAAAGAAATGCTAGATTTTCCTGGCTAACATCAAATGTGTATACAAATACATGCCAGTTGACAGCGACAAAAGGTATCTTCTTTCTAGAGCATACCAGATGTTTTCAACCATCTCTGGAAATCTTACAGATTTTTGGAACAAGGGGAAGGCTTAAGCTCAAGAGTTCCCCTTTGCAAACTGTCATCCACCAGACCTTAATGTTTGAAGTAAGGAACTAAGCTGATCTCACCAACGTAAGAGCCAGAAGAACAAAATCCTCAAAGGGCATATCTATTTACAATCACAAACACAAACTCAGATGAGGTATAAAATATGGTTTTGGTTAGAGTGCAGCTGTAGCACCGTGGTCTAGCTCCCATACTCAGCATCTTAGATGGATTCTGCAGTTTGCACTCAAGTGCAAAGTACAACTGCTTGCACTTCTGATAATAACAAAGCTAATTGTATGAACCCCGAGGTTCAGTCACTCCAGCACAACTAAAGTAGGTATTTCTTACAAAGTTAGCACAATCTGTATGTAAGTAGAGATTAAATGCACTCTATGTATACAGAGCACAGGCACACCTTCCTTTTCTGTTAGCTTGGATTACCTTTGTTCTGGTGAGGAGCGCAGTGATCCAGAATGGAAGTGAGAAATGCAGAGAGATGCAGCAAGGTCCTTGACCAAGGAAGGTATTCGCTGGCTGCTAGTCAGGCACAGGGGGGTTCCAGCCTCCACCAGCATTTGCACATCCGGAGGCAGCCAAGGAATGCAAGTTCTACAAAAAAAAAAAGGTAGATATATTGCTAAACTGATGGAAAAGGTCACATCTCTGTCACTTTGCCTGTGTAAAGTAGATACAGTTTTTCCTGAAATTTGACAGCATTAACGACGCTTAGAGATCTGTAGCTGGAAGGCATTTCCTGGTATCCTTCAGTCCACTCCCTAGTACTGACACAGAATGAAGCATATCAAGCTATTCCTGACAGATGCTTATTTCATAACAGCTTCCAGTGAAAGTGATTGCACTATTACCACAGGCAGCATCCTCTCACAATATTTCACATCTAACTCTTCTAGCTAGAATTTTTTTCTAATGGCTAATCTAAGTCTCCCATTACAAATTCAGATAATTTGTTCTTAATTTCTTACCTGCACTGGGCACAGACAACAGTTGAATCAACTTTCTAACAACTGAAAACATTCTTAGCAGTTTGCTGTATTTCTTCTTCAGCTTCCTCTTCTCTTCCCTTTTTTTTTTTTTTTTTTTTAGCCTAGCTTCCTTCTTTTCTTTCTCAGAGTGCAAGTTTTCTGACATTTCTACTGCTTTTCTCTCCACTTTCTAGTTTTTCCATCCTTTTTGAAACACGGGACGCAAAACAAGGCACTCTATTCTACCAGCAGAATAAAAATCCAACACCAAACAGACCAGAAAAATAACCTCCTTTGGCTTAAGTACAGCCCTATTATTAACATTTCCCAGAACATCATCTATCTGTTTTGCAGTCCTGCCACAGAACTGACTCATATTCAGTTATGAACCATGTAACTCCAGGTTTACTTCTACAGAAAAGACTGCACGAAAATTTTGAGCTCACTCTGAAGGGCAGACAAGGGTAGATCAAGTTGTCCTGTGACAGCTGTGAAGAAAGAGAGCCTCAGGGCCTGTATTTGCCAGCCACAACCAGACTGGACACAGCTTTAAAAATCTGCACCAAAAGCTGGGAGACATCAGTCCCCAGAGAAAGTCTTGATCCTGCCACCTGTTTTATAAGGAAATTCTTGCTCTTATCAGACTACTTAATATTACAGAAGTGCTGAAACAAATGTAAATGGAGCCCATGAGCAGAGAGAAGTGAGGAACAGAGATAACAAGCATATGCACATCATTTTATCCACTTAAAGACACTGGTCTGAAAACTGTCATGCCTATGACCTTAACCCTAAGCATGATGAATAAAAAACAGCA
Organism: Lagopus muta; assembly: GCF_023343835.1. Classification (NCBI taxonomy): domain Eukaryota; kingdom Metazoa; phylum Chordata; class Aves; order Galliformes; family Phasianidae; genus Lagopus; species Lagopus muta. The sequence continues at coordinate 83,593,316 of NC_064434.1, forward strand.
AAAGCCACTAACTGTATGTTTTCCTTTAGGTGTCTTCTTCTCACTTCACTTCTGCCTCCAACTTAGTACAGGTCTCATCCCATCCAACTGTTCTCAATCTGGCATAACCTCTAAGCTTGCCTTTTAGGCCTCCTCTACAATCCAGGAGTGGAAGAACTACCTAACGAACTCTAGATTCATTCCACTTCAAATTAAAAGTCTTAGATACATGGAGTGAATCACCTTCTGAAAGCACTGTCTCTCCATTGACTAGCAAAGAGTGTAAAGACCAACCAGATGTCTAATTGTCTGACAGCCATAGAAAGGCAATCACAATTACTTCCTTAATGGTGGCTCAGGCTCTCTATTCCAGCTGATTGCTTTTCTAAGAAGGCACTTGTAATCTGTTTTGTGCATAGCCAAACTCAATATATGTATGAGGATCCACAAAGTTTAATTTAAATGCTGAATATCCTCTCTGTTCTCTGTCTTCCACACATCCTCTGCTTCTATCTCTAGTTGACTATGGCAGATTGTCTTTTCCCAGCCATTCCTGGCAATACATCAACAACCAGCAGCTGGGTCACATTCATGGACTCACAAGAACAAGAAAAGCTATCAGTTAAAAATGATATTACCTCTCCCTGGCTTTCATTTGGCCTGGCATAAACTGACAATGGGGTATATTTTTTTTTCCCTGACTACATTTCTCATAGCACGTAGAAGGAAGTGTAATTTGCTCTCACAGCATTATTTCCCTTTCACACTTGGTTAACCATACTGCATTTCACGCACATCTTTTCAGTCAGCTGCTGCAAGTCATGGTCTCAAGATATCAGAAGCCAAAGACTATGCTGCCTCAGCTTTTTTAGAAGCCATAGGACTCTATGCTAAAACTACAAACCTTTCACTGATTTTATTAAAATATAATCTTCGTTGCAAGCTATATTCATGAAATACAAAATATTGACAGAAAATCTCTGTTGGTATATTTCTGAAGAACAGCATATCTGAATTGATATAATAGTTCCAGTGCAATTTCATCAGACAACAAGGGACTGAAAGGCATAGAATCACAGAATCATAGAATCACCACAGTTGGAAAAGACCTCCAAGATCATCTAATCCAATTGTCCACCTACCACCAATATTTCTCCACTAAATCATGTCCTTTAGTACAACATCTAAACAGACCCAGGAGCTGAGACTCAACACTCTTTTGGAAAAGAAATTTTTCCCACTATCCAACCTGAACCATCCCTGACACAACTTGAGGCCATTCCTTCTAGTCCTAAGTTACAAGCATGTACAGGCTTTTGCATATCCTGCTCTTGTATATTTGTATGCTGTAACTGGAGAAATTTAATTCAATGGAATTAATTAGATGATTGTTCCCCGGACCAGTGTTGGTGGTTTTGCTTCTTGGTGGGTTTGTTTTTATTTATTTCTGTGTTGTTTTGGGTTTCTTTTGCAGCTGAAACCTCTTTTTGAGCTCAGTAATGTTGGTATACATTTTCAAACACTAGATGGTGCCAAGGGTCCACACATAACAAAAAACAGACTGAAGAAGCAAAAATATTTAATTTAATGGCAATTTTAGTGTAATTGGTTGTTTGTCTATTCAGTGAATTAGTTTTAAGTCTACTATTAAAATGTCTTGTTGCCTTGGAAATGATAGGGAAAATTCTATTCAAGATGACAGTAACTCATGTAAGCTCACGAGAAATTTGGTGCTGGAGCATGTAAAGAGAACAGCAGTTCAGAAGCAAAGTTTCAGTACAGATATATTACCTGCATAGGCAGGTCCAGATTCATTTGGTCCAAAGCATTTTCTCTGATAGTGTTCAATACAAAGTGATTCAAAGGAATTTCTAAGAGCCTCATGGCATGCGAATAGTGAGACTCCTACCCTTGGTCTTAGCCTGGGTTCTAACACCTACAAATTGGTTCTAGCAGATGAAGCCAAACTTTCCAAAAGGGTGCTTCCTTTAGGTGTCTTCTCTTCAAAAGGGCGTTTCTGATTCACAAATTGGATATTCCTGCTAGATATATAAATACTATATAGTTGATCTATTTTATGAGGTTAAAAAAAAAAACCAAAATGTTGCAAATTTCTTAGTAACAGATTCAAAAAATCTTCTGTTTCCCAGTTAGTACTTCCTTGAGTAAAGAATGTTATTTTTGCTTATCTGTCAGTGTTACTGATCTCAGTATATATGAACAAATTCTTTAATTAGATAAACAAATTTATAATAGTTTTAAATCAGAAATGCATAATGTCTACCATGTACTACTTTAGAACAGTATTTGGGAATATAGGTGTCACACCTTCCTGAAGGACTTCCTAAGAAACTCCTGTCTGTGAGATAATCACATCCATAGTTTGCAGGAAGTCTGCTATTAAGTTACCAGCAAAAAAAGGGCAGAGTGAAGGAATATACGACACCTCATTAGCATTTCTATTCTGATACACTTTTGTTTCAAGTTACTGATGCTCTTTTCCCAATATGTATATGCCTGCATACTGTTAGATTTCTGTGGAAAGAGGAATTTACGCCTGCCAAGGATATGCAAGAAGGTGCAATTGGCTTTCTCTGGGTTTCTGCAGAAGAGCTCACTCAGTTCATGGAGTTATTTGCCAATACATGTGCTGGATCCTGTCCACACTATCAGAAGGGTTATCAGAAGGAACAGCTACATGTCACTATAGCTGGACAGAGAGTCTGTTTTATGGATGTCTGCACAGTGCAGTGTCTCGGTGTCTTGTGGGAGCAGTATATATGTAAATAAATCAATTTACTTTTAGAAGATCGGTCTTCTGCAAGACTACAGATATCTCTTATAGATGCCTCTAAAGCACGTTCACAAAGAGCAAGGCCGAGTCCACAGTTAACAGAAATGATATGGTGTAGCCCATCTTAAAGGAGAATGGGCAAACACAATGCACTGTGTCTCCATTGCTTCTGTATCCTGCATTTACTAGAACTATGCTACCTCAGCAAACTCATGTACTGGAGCTTTAGTGGGAAGGTGCACAGGATAGACAAACATACTGAGAGGAAAACAACAGAACCCAAGCTGAAATCTCAGCCTGCATGTGTCCTCACTTCCAACAGCTGTGTGTGTAGTTCATGTAACTAACATTGTGCAATGATGGCACCAGACATCCAGGCAAGACCCAAGTGCCAAATGCAAGTGCTGTCGACTACAATTCATGCCATCTGAGTATGAGCACAAGTTGGAGTGTAGAACTCCCTTTGTGGGCTAAATGCATCTTGTTGCCCAGACACTGAGCAGTCCTGCCTTAAGCATGCCTTTACAGACAGAGCCTCATTTCCTAGCCAAAGACTGATTAGCTTCACAAGGCCGACTTCATTTTCCTTACAAAACCACCTACACAGCATCAACTGAAGCCCAAAAGCAGGAATCTTCAAATTAAACAGTACTGATGTAGTGTTCAGTAAGAAATATCCCCCCCTTCCTTCCCAGCAAGAAAAACATCAAACAAGCAGTTTTATTTACAAGTAACCCTTCTTAACTAGAAACAAGAGAAAATGAAAAATAACAGCACTGATAAGCCTGGAGAGCATATAATGACAACAATCACATCGCTCCCAATTTAAGACCAGAAATATATTCACCCTAAATCTCAAAAAGCTGTCAGGGCTGACTGAGATAAGCAGCTACTGCTCACAGCTCAAAGTTCAGGCTGAAAAGTGATGAGCTGATGGCTGCTTGAGCATCCTGTAAAGAGGTTGCTCTTCTAGACTTGGCAATCAGCTTGCTAAGACAAAGGAAACACATGATAATTTTCCATCTTCTAGACAGAGCTAATATGGAGTAATAAAATGGCCCTGGGTATCAGAACTGCATTTCCCAACTGCTTCTTCCTTTTTCCCAATTAAAACCAAATTTATAATCATACCATATATTTTAGTTTTAATAACATAAGCTTTATATACATGCTGTCCTAAGAAAGGGTGATTAAGTAGAAGTAAGTAAGAGTTAAGCTCAGAATAAGAAATTGATTCAGATCACAGCTCATTTACCAGTTTATGACCATTAATGAATTTTATAAGCTATGTCTGACTTTGTCACTTGGAAATAAACCTCTTAGTACTTACCTGTTTCATAGTGGAGCTGTGGTGTCTAATCTATTAAACTCTGAAATGTGCTGAGAGCTCCAGAAGAGGTCAGGAACAAATAAGATATATCTGAAAGTGCAGAAAATGATATGAACAAAAAACAGATTTTGATAAATTAATATGGGGAAAATATATTTTCATTCTATTAGAATGAATGGCATTTTGCCTGGAATATGAGTCATAGGAGAACTTTATATTCTAAGTGTAAGACATCGCTAGGCAAGACAGAAAGAGGAACAGTAATCTGAAGGATAAATTGCAGAAATAAATAAGTAGAAATATACTGAAGTGATGGCAATAATGCATGAAGATCTACCCTACAACAAAAGGTAAATTGTATCTTATTACTTTGAAAGCCATTCAAGCTAAAATGCTCAATGATTCTGCTGAGAGAATTTCAAGGCATGGAATATAACACGTGAGAGCTTATGACAATATGTCTCAGTCTGGGAGACCTGGCTCTGGAAAGAATTTTCAGTAGAGGTTGGATGAATCACAGCCTGAGCTCTCATGAGTCACTGCAAAACCTTCATTAACTCCTATAGACCCAAATAAACATTTGCAATACCAACAGCAATTTGCAGAGAACAATGATGGAATAGCAATAATAGCCTCGTCCAAACCAAAGCTTTGAAGGAAGTGAAATGTGAGAAAAAACAGAGACTCAGAATCCATGAGGAGACTTGAACCAGCCAAGGCATTATACAAAAAAGGCATTCTGATCCTGCCATGGCACAAAGGCTGACAGCGGGTAAGTATTTTAGCTGAAAAGTAATGATTGAAAAGAGAGAGCTGCAAGTGGAGAGAGAAAGTCCAGTCATAGCAAAAGATCCTTGCTGCGCTGTGGAATTCCTCTGATTTAAATCAAACACAAGATTGTACCAACAGAACTAACAGCAAAAGGGATCTTGTGGCTTGTGAAGTCTTTGGTGCTGCAAGAGATCAAAAGGCCAGCACATTCAGCTGTGCTCTACACTGACAACTGTGGAAAGGCACACAAAAGTCTCTGGTGCGTTCCCTTGGGTGCTGCTCATCAGCACAGGTCTACTGGCTGCACAACTCCAGCCCAGATCCAGCTTTGAAGAGCTGTGCACAGGCAACACTGGAAGGAGCAGCAAGGCCAGCTGTAGGGAGGCTCTCTTCACTCAGCAGACTCTCAAAGGCAGTGAGCCCAACAAAAGCCTAAATATTGCTATACAGCACATTTAACTAGAGCTGTGCAGAAGTGCTCTGAACATCCAAAAAGACTGACACCACCAAATCTGACAGTTGCTACAGGTTAAAGGGCTGCTTCTGTACTGCTACCATATTTTCTACGCTGTGATAATTTGTTCATGATCTAAGACTCACCAAAGTTCCATGTATATCCCTCAGAGAGATACGAGCATCTTTTTGAGCCCTGAGTTTTATCTATTCCTCTTCTGGCATGCTAGCAGTGATGACATTTATGGCAACATATTAGCTTTTACACTTGCTTGAAGCATTCCACTTGTTTAGAGGTTGAAAATCCATTTGTTTGCTGTCGAAACATTATTCATTACTTTTATAAGGGACCTCACAGAATTGGCGTTGCCATTTCCATCTTTTGTGTAACCATGTCTGCTCCTGTGGTGGCTGGAAGAGAACTCTGGCTAACAAGTAAGATTGCAGCTGAATCTATACAAGTGAATAGTGGTATCATGAACAAGGATATAAGGATCATAAGAAAGGTAACCAGAGATGGGCTTGAATGAAAGACTCGTGAAGAAGAATCCCAAAAGCAAAATGGGTGGGTTGATTTCCCTGGCAGCAGAGGAGGTAAGCAGATGACTAAACCTCAGGGGAGAACATTGCAGTCAAAGGGTAAGGGAACATATCAGAAACAATAGAGAGGGAAAGAAACTTGAAGAAAATGTGAGGCATATTTGGCCATCAGGCTTTTGAAAACACAGCAAGAAAAGTCTCAGATGCAGGGTACTCTGGATGGAATGAGAGATATGTTGGAGGCAAGGACTAGGATTAACAATTCCGTGTTACCTAAATCTCACCTGCTCTGGAACCACACAGCATTACAAAAATCTCCACAACTAATTCTTCAAAAGTAAGGACATAGGAAATACAAAAGCATGTCAGCTTGAAATAAGGAAAGCTATGAATAACATATCCAAGTGACACTGGGACAAAGCAGATACAGTGCCAAAGTACAAATGCTACACTTTATCTTTACTGCTTGCCAAATGCAGCCCTGTGCAGTGTCATTAACAGAAGCCAGTCTTAATAAATGTCATTTATGTAGAGTATTCACAGACTCTGATTCAACGTAGTTATTGCTAACATTACAGCAGTTCTGCTTCAAGTCATTTTCTATTGAATGTGCTACAGACTGCCAACAGATCTGCAGATATTACTTCCACAGAACTCATGGAGAATTATTTCTTGCAACAATGACCTGGTCAGAAGTGGTATCTAGTACTTTCTAGTACTTTTTACACAGCCTAAAAAACCTACACTTTTTAAACAGCCTAAAAATATGCTTGATGATTTAATCTAGGTTCGGCTTGCTGCTATATTTAAAATCTACTCACTTATGCTTTCAACAACAGAAAATTCCTCCACACACTTTGACGCACTCTGCCTACATCGTTTTTGAACAAGGCACACATGCCTTCAGACTTTGGGGTTGGCAATACATTAAGCTTATTACCCTGGATCTCACTCTAGGCTGTCAGCTTTATTTAGATTCCATTCCGTTTTTCAGCTTGATTTATCTGACTTGGTTCAGTGCCCAGCAAAGTTAATGGAAAGTTTCTATTGACCTGAAAGGAAGTTAAATTAAGGCACGTTTGTCTGTTTAGTTGTGACATTAAAATTATTTTTCCCTTTATGTTCTTCACATTTAAAATGAGTTAGCAAACTGTCACAGAGTCCTGAATTGTTTTCTGAATAGAGAGAAGTGAAAAAGAGTACTGCTCAAGAAGTTCTGCTCCAGCTCTCATTTAAATGAGCAGAAACTGTTTCATTTCAGCAGTGGAAATTGAGCTGGAGCTGAATATCACAGTTAGGTTTATTTTTATTCCAGGATTTATTCCAAAAAGTGAAAATCTAATATGAAAAACAGATGGTTCTGCCCTTTCTGGGTTTTTATTAAGCTGAAGAGAAGGTAGGATCTCAGTGCTGTTCACAGTTGCATGAATTTCCTCACATGCAATTTGTTGGCTTCAATTTCCAGAGGTCTATGAAACGATCAGCTTTCATCTTAAAAAAGGACACTGAACAAAAGGTAAAATGTTGGTTAACTGCTTTGAACGCTGCAGAGCAAGGTGGAAAAACCTAAGTCCTAAGACCTCAAAAAGAAGGCCAGGTCCCTGCCCCCAAAGTGACTTGTGATGAAATGTTATGATTTTTAAATCAGCTTCATGCTTTGGAGGTCTGCTTCACTTTGAACTCTTGGGTAATGCTAACGCCTTTGTCTCATGCCTTTGTGCTGGATGATTTACGCTCTGTGCCACGACATTCTCAAAGACTCGGCAGAATCAGTACTGCCATCATGCCAGAGACTGTCCAACAAAAAAAACCAGCCTCAAATTTTAAAAGGGGGATAGACATACAGAATGTTAGCAAAATTAATTTTATCATGAAATAACGTGAAAATTGATTGAGAAATTCTGTTTAAACTAAAACATCACAGTCTGCCTTGATTCTTGCATAAATATCGTGCAGCAGATATGATATGATTTTGTGAAAAAATGTATACAAAGGAATCAGGATATTTTTTTCTAGAAGGAAACCTGTGTCAGATATAAAATACAGTGTAGTTTAAACAAACATTTCTCTATGTGAATGTTTCTGCATGTATGAATAGGTATTTGAAATTCCAAAGCTCGGTAACTGGTATAGATGTGATTACTTATCGCCTCACATCATTCTGTATATGATATATTGCTCATCTGCTGTATCCAAATTTCTTCAACAGAGATTATTGGAAGAGCAGTTTCATAGTATACTGCTCATAAAAATGTCTAAATACTTTATTAGCTCTATATACCTGGATGTCTGATACTATTTTGCTATGCATCACAAAACTGCATTCACAGGAATGAATTTTGGTGCTGTCTGGGCAGTTGCAGTGCACTCTAACCCTCAGTGGGCATGCAAACTGTCCCACCAAATCAGGAGGTCACAGATAAAATTTCTAGGAACTTATTGCATGTTTCTTCTCATGCTTTATCACCCTGATTAACACTTAAGTTAGCAAGTCAGGCTAAAATATTTTATCTCATCTTTGCTAAGTAGGCATGGATACCATATTAGCAGTAAAAGGAACTACTGTTTATGGTACCTGGCCTGTTTTGTGATTAAGCAATATTCATTAATATGTTTGGCTTCAAAGTTCAGAAGAGGTAACAGACAACATATTAGAAATCCATTCCCAGAGCCTACTGCCAGCTGATTTCATTGGCTAGCTGACAACAGAAACATGCACCAAGTGGGGCATTACTATCTAAATATCCATCCGTTACATGCTTTCATTTTCTGTACATCTCTCCCTGTCCCTTCCAAAAAGCACTTGTTTTTAATTTCTCAAGCCAAATGGGGAATGAGAGGGGGATGAGAGGAAAATTCACAGAGGGTTTGAAAGTTTGGTATGAAGACTCCCCTGAGATCCTCATTTAAACCTGCACTAGGTGCCTGCGTTTCAACCATGGGGTAATTACAAAATCATCTTATGAGGCACTTCTGTCACGTGCTACCAGCCTGCAGGAGCCATTACAGGGGAAAAAACATCACATGCATGTCTAATGTGAGATGAATCACACCCTGGAAATAGATTTTTTCTCTCCACTGATGGTCAGGGGAAAGAGACATGGATCTGTTGGAGTGTGTCCATATGAGGGCCACAAAAATGCTCCAAGGGATGGAACACCTCCCCTAAAAGGACAGGCTGAGAGAGTTGGAACTGCTCAGCATAGAGAACACTCCTGGGTGACCCAAGTATCTGAAGGGAAGCTGTAAGAAAGAAGGGGACAGATTCTTTGGAATGATATGTTGTGACTGGACATGGGAAAATGGTTTCAAACTAATAGAGGTGTGATTTAGACTGGATATAAGGAAGGTTTTTTTATAATAAGGGTGGTGAAGCACTGGAACAGGCTGCCCAGTGAGGTGGTGCATGCTGTGTCCCTGAAGATATTCAAGGTCAGACTGGACAGGGCTCTAAGGAACCTGATGTAATGTGTCCCTGATCAGTGCAAGGAAGTTGGACTAGACAACCTCTAAGGGTCTCTTCCAACTCATATGATTCCACAATTCTGATTCTTTGAGAGGAACACAAGGTGATTAAATCAAACTTGGCATCTAACTTTTAGTTGGTGTATGATGAATCACCACAAGGGAAAAGGGGAAATAGCAAGAACACAGTAGTCTAGTGAATGTATAGGGAGCCTAAGCTGACTAGCCCATGTATATATCTTTATGACATTGATATTTATATTTGCTCAGACAAATCCCAGCTTTCTAAACAGGCCTGGCTTCCTCTCCAGTTGACCAGCCGGTCTACAGTTCTTAAAGCAGGCTCTTGTCTCAGCTGGGTTTCTGTTACACGTGACTCACAGTGCAGCTTCCATCTCTTCAATAAGGTTTCTCCTTGCTCAGCCTCCAGGCTTCATAAGCATGAAAGTCAGCTAAAGGGTCTTTAGACTAACCACAAAGGTACTTGTCCATTTTCTTGAAAAGTTCCAATGAAGACAAATTTACAGCATGCCTATACAAATTATTTTAGCACCTTACATGGCAGAATGATGAAAACCAATCAGCTTAATTCACAGCAAGGAGCATATATGCATGACATGAAATATTTTACTATTTTAAGGATGAAGACCAGCCAAGCACTACATTTTGCTAATAATCATTCATGCACTGGAAAATAGTTAAAATCTCTACATGTAACCTTCTCTTTATTAAGTGAACAAACTCATTCCTCTAGCTTTGCTTTGTGTTCTCTAAAATCTGCCATCAGAATTTTCCATCTGAGTGTTTAAAAGGATCAAATAGAGCATAACGATTACATGTTTAAAATAGTTAAACAAAATCAAATTAAAATACGACAACTCTGCCCATTCAGCCTAGAATGATGCTATTTAGTTGTCTCATATGTATTTTGTAAGATACTTTGCTCCCACAAACATTCTGTATTGCTGATAGGTGGTTATTTTCTGTATATATGCCACTGTTTCTTCCTTTCTTGCCAAGCTAACTATTCCCTTAAACAAGAAAATTGGACTGGTTCATCTAATGACAGATTACTCTGGGGGCTTGTGGGTGGACTGTTATCAGTGGCTTATGTCACATACATTGATTCTTCAGTGTTTCATTCCAAAACTCTCCACGGCACAAAGTTAGGCTGATGAGTCTATAATTTGTGACTTTTCTTTGCAGCTGGATAACTACCATTTCTTTTTTCCAAACCTTGCAGGTATCCTTGCAGCGACTAATTTCAGCTAATTGTTTGAGTAAAATGAAAGTCAATAATGCCACATGTAATGCATACAGCAAAATCAGTGAGCAATTGTAGATAATCTGCTGTTGGATACAGAACAGTCACTCCTCTACATAAAGGTAGTATCTCTATCCAAAGTCAGACAAACTTAATCCAAGTTTTATACTCACTGGATTAATCTTGAAATCCTTCTACAACTGAGACTCCCATTACATTCATTTGTTTTTTTTTTTCCCTTAGCTGCACACTTTGTACTGCTTACCTAAACCTTTCCCTTTTTGTAGCTCCAACACTTACTCCACATAATCTATAGCAGCTTGTATCATTTGCCATGTGCAAAAATACAACTGCCTGCTTTCTGCTTTAACAAAAATCCTGCTGTGTAGGATGTAGATCCTCAATGTAGACCTATATGAACCGTGTCTCAAAGATGACTTATTTAATCATCTGAACCTTTAATTATGATTTAGTTTCAACACATGAAAATTCCTGATTTGAACAATTACTTTTATCTTCTCCTCTATTTCCACATTTTTGTTATTTCACCCAAAAAGTTTTCTTCTCATTCATTAGTAATGTAGCGTTCATTTGCAGCAGAATGTAGTCTCTACATTGTCTTCTTTTTGCTAATCATAAGACAACTTTTTGATTTAGACAAGCCCTCATTCAACAAAACTGGTATTTCTTGGTGTGTATTTATTTTTTATTCCTGACTAGTGTTATGCTACATTTAGCTGCACACTGTAATTCAACGATAGCACTAAACATGCAGAATTTAAAAGTAATGTTTTATTACTTATTAAAATGAGATTAAATTCCTAGCTAAAGAAATAAAGAGTTGATACTACAGTAGTGTTGTTCCTTTGAGAAATGAAAATCTGGCAGATAGCTCTGCTGTGTCTCCTAAGCTGCAGAAGAGCTCAGCTGCCAAGTGCATAAATGAAGGTCTTCCTCTATCCCAAGTTCTGTGAATGCCTTCTCCTACCCACAGCAGGCAAGAGTCTTTTACGGACAACAGGAACAGTGCAAACAATCTGCAATTTGCTTACACCCCTAACAAAAACAACCACAGTGATGTCAAAATATAGACACATTTTTGCTGAAAATTAGAGCTTACATAATAGGACGTTGTACTTTATGTAGTTATCTGCAGTTGTTTCATAACATAGTTTTTCATACCATGGAAATGTTGTCTTTTCTAACCCTATTTTCCCATCAGACTGTTTGAAAGAACACTTGCCATCATCTACAGGCTGAGACTGGCAGGAGGGTGTTCAATGTGAAAGGTGCTTAATTGAGGAGTTGGCACCTCAGCCTGAACTGAAATAGCCTCATAAGCATGCTGCAAATATTTTCCTATTGCCCAGACTTCTCAGCAGGGAGGGACTTGGCAGAGAGCTAAGGCCTGTGTGAAGGGTAGATTCTGTGATCTATGTAGTTAAGAGCTAACACCAAGCACACTTATTTTACTGGCAGCTGCTGATGGCCCTGCTGGTCACTTGCTACTTTTGCCAGATTAGTTTTGTAAGCAAAGCAAGGAATACCTACATCTGAAAGCAAAACGAAACAAACAGAAAATCAAATTACAGCTCTGCACAATATAGAGACAAAAATAAAAATAAATTTGTCAGTGATCCTTTTGTATTTCTGCTGTGCTCTGAACTGCAACTCATAGATATTAGAGACTGCTTTATAATTGTGATAGCATGCCTGATACCACAATAGAAAATGGATCATATTGGTAAAATATGATCTCTTTGTTTCGGCTGACAGATGTCTCAAGGAAAAAGCAGACCTTTACACATACTGACTTCAGAAGATCATAACTACATTTATAAACTAGATGGATTAAAACAAATGGGTGCTGGCTTACCTGCAGACTGGGCTAGTGAGGAAAAGAAACTGGGTTCAAGCACAGCTGAATCACATAGGGTGACATGTAGTTCATTGGCTTATGGTAACAGTACCAGGTGTTCCTAATGCCTTTTTAAAATGGAGCATACCTGCAGTGCAGCAGAACCATCTCAGCATTGCTTCGCAAGTAGTGGCAGTACTAATGGGGTTTACAAGATCCTGATTTTCTTCCTGTAGTTTAAGAGCAGCTTACCAAGCAGTGCTCTTACAATTACTGAGGCTCTGAAACATACTGGCTTTCCCCCAGGTTGTAAAATCACTATACATACTTCCCAATATCTAATCACAGTGCTTGGTGTTAATATCATGAATAGCTGCACAGACTGCTGTTTTGCCCTTGTTTCCTTCTGAGAGAGTTCAGGTGACATTCTGAGTCAGCCCTTAAAGCTGATTCTGCTAATGACGCTGATACAGTGACCTTGGTGAAATCATTTGCAGCTGGCTCTGCAAGAAACTTTGGTGCTCCAGTACTTCCTTGTTAGGTTAAGTCGTGTGCAATGGTACTTGAGGTGGGCACTGCAGTTCTCCTGCACAAAAGTCTGTGTTGTTGGGTGCTGAGGGATGGAGATCCTCAAAAGCAACAAGCTGTCTGAGAAGCTACCTCAGCAGGATAAAGGTCTTCCCCGTTAAGGGTTGCTAAGTATCTAATTCTTAAGATAAAAAAGGGGAACTTGTCTTCAGTCAGGCTTTCCCTATGAATTCCATTCTAGAGATAAAAAAATCTACAGATAAGACAAAACCTATTCTTATAGAAAACACAGTGCATGATTTAGGAGTTTCTTGATTAACTGGCACTTAACTACTGATTATGGAAAATAGCAGTTCATTTCAGAGCTGTACTCACAAAAATGATACTCCAGTGAACTCTGGTTGAAACATAAAAAGATTTTAGAATATTTCCTGAGCAGCCTAATTTGGGTAGCCCTGCCTGAACAGGAGGTTGGACCAGAAAACCTCCAGAAGTCCCTTCCAACCTCAGTCATTCTGTGATTTTGTGATAGTAAACTAAGGCTGAACATTTAAGAAAGCATTTTGTAGACACATATGCATGGCATTGCTTGGAGCTGATGAACAGCAAGGTGAGCACCAGTGCCATTTTTGCACGAAGATCCAAAATCCAAGGAAGAGTTCCTCACCCTGATCAAGTATTAAATGGAGACAGCTTCTGAATTGTATTTACTGTTAGTACTCTCAAACAATTGCCAGGAAGTGATTGCTATATGTGGTACAGTCAAGTTATGCTTGGAGAATGTGAATAAGAGCAACAGCTATTTCACAGCTTTGCTTCCCTTCTTGTTGACACCTTGCAGTCTTCTAGAACTCTCGCTGACAGATGCAAGTATTTAATTCATAGCTACACAACAAAGAACAGACAAGGTGTTTTCTCGCTCTTTGTGCACAGTGCCTACTTGGAGTATGAATGACCCATTCATTCCCACCTAAGAAATCAGACAAACCAACTTATCTCAAGCAACAACTAACAAAGACCGCATAAGATAAACTTAAATACAGATCTCCAAAGCTACTCCAGCATTTAGATGAGATTTTCACTCAAATAACTACATTTGATCTTCTGGACAGCCACAAGACTCTGGACTGATGCAATGTGTTTTTACTCCATCCTTCCTCCTTTCTGTCTGGCACAACTGGAGAGCAGGATGAAATTCCTAAGTGGTATGGTGAAATACATGCCACACTGCTACCACAAATAGCCCTTTGGTAGTCTGGTGAGCTGCCCTTTGGAAGTCATACAGCACTGAAAAAAAGAGTAAGACAATTACTTGCCCATTTCCAAAAGTCACTAGCAGAAATACATACAGTCATAGAATATCCTGAGCTGGAAGGGACCTGGATGGTCACACGTGCCTCAGGAGTGGTCTGGTTAGCTGTGTCAGCTGCTGTGACCAGTGAGGCCAAGGGGACACAGCTTTCTGCTGGGTGGGTGCCGTGACCAAACTGCTGGAAGTGACAAGTGACAGTGCCCTACTTGTGTGCCCTCCCAGGTGATCCATGATGCCAACTGCTGTGCCACACTGTGACTACTGCAGCACACCCTGCTTGTTCCACCTATTTGCAGCATTCCAGTCACTGCAGGTCCCTAGGGATGCTTTGTACTTTCAGATATAGCTGTGTGCTCCTCAATGCAGTACAATCCTACTGACTCGTTTTTTTGATAAAATGTCCTACAACAACCTGGATATGCCTTAAACTTTGATAGAACTGTAAGAATGTATTATAACCTGTAAGTGTCCAAATGACAGTAAGTTAAACTGACTTTGTTTTATATATGTAATGTTTAATAAATATTACATTCCCTGCCTAAATTTAACCAGCACTGAAAATTGAAGTTATAAAAAAAAAAATCTTTATACAAATTAAGGAACTGTATAGCTCAAAGTATTAAGTTAATTAAATAATTAAGTTAAAAAATAATTAAGTTAATTATTTACTGGTGGTAAAACTTGCATGCACACAAGTGAATATATACATACAGTCTTATGGAAAACTGAACACGCAGGAAAAAAAAACTATACAAAAACTATGCTCTATTTGATTTCTGAATTAATCAACTCCTGTATCAAACTCTTATCATATTCTGCCCTGGACACTTGGTAGATTATATAATAATAATACAACAAAGACACAGGCACAAGTTACCTCCTGCTGTAAGGGAAAATTAATGCTTAACAAGTGCTCAAGGAGAGAAGCGTGCATTTGTGCATCACACTCTTTTACTGTTGCTAGTATTACAATTCCCTCCCTCGATTAAGCATTGACTTTTCATTACCAGTACAAAGGCAGGAATAAAGCAAGAGCACATGGCACTTGATGGTAGAGTAGTTGTTATAAAATTTCATTTCACAGCTCGTACACAACAGTTAAGCTTGAGTAAGCTATAGATTCATCTCCAAACAAGTCTTGTGATTTTGTCATATACAGGTTTATATGGAAAAGGATCTGAAACTTTTATTAAATTGTTTAAATATATCAGCCTTTCAAAACCTTTTCCCTGGCACCCAGCTGCTGTATTTCTGGAAATGAACAAACCAAACAAGAACAAAAAAACAAGAATTGTTGGCTAGATGCCAGATCCCTGGCAGCCATGAAAGCCTTTTATCACACACAGCCCAGTGACACTGATGTATTTGTGAACAGGAGTATACACATCAGAACAATAAGTGTTTGTGACAATCTGGGATCTACAGAAACAAAATTCTCACTTTTACGTCAGCAAAAGCAAAAGAAAACTAAGGATTGATTTTCTGTAAAATAGCCCAATAACCACATTATAGTTACATGTGAATAGACCCATTAACCAATAGAAAATTGCAACTATGAGTTCTACGTTTGCATATGAACTGAAACAATTAAGCAATAGCTATATTTAATCGTAACTACAATGAGGCAGAAAAAAAAATGTCTACATTTCTTTTCCCAATACCACCTGGCAGACAGGCATATAGTAAGTGCATTTGCTGGAAGCACTTATGTTTTGCTCTGAAAAACAGCCTTAATGAATTGCTAACATTGCCAAGTTCAGTCTGCATCTTTCAGTGCAAAGAGAGAGGCTAAGGAAGGAAGAAGCAGTTTCTTGAGCTTTTCTACTGTTTGAAATCTAGTCTGGAAATGCCTGCTTAATTGGGTAGATTAACTGTCACTTCTGTGATACCTGAAAACTCAACTTGCTATTTACTCAATTTCAGAAATGTCTCGATGAACCATGTCAGAAAATAATCTTCATCAGCAATATCCACACGGAGGAGACTGCCCTCAGCTTTTCCCTTCAGTTTTTTTTACAGGATTTCAAACAAATTCATCAAGGCCCCTCCACCACATCTGCTCTTGTTGCCCTGACGTGGGTGAAATGAGCCCTCCTTATCCACAGAGAATTCAAGTCTTCTGCTGATGTTAGACAGAGATGATGAACATGTGTATGCCTCATGCAAATTTTGTTAAGTGAACTGCAGCTTCCATCCATAAAAGTTAATGAAAAAATCAGGTTCTAATGAAGTTCAGATGAACTTGGAAAGGGTCCAGAGGAGGGCGACTAAGATGATCAGGGGGCTGGAGCACCTCCCCTATGAGGACAGGCTGAGGGAGTTGGGCTTGTTCAGCCTGGAGAAGAGAAGGCTGCGGGGTGACCTCATTGCAGCCTATCAGTACCTGAAGGGAACCTACACCCAGGAGGGGAGTAAACTCTTCAAAAGGGCTGACAACAGCAGGACTAGGGGAAATGGATCCAAGTTGAAGGAGGGAAGATTTAGGTTGGATGTTAGGGGGAAGTTCTTTACAAGGAGAGTGGTTAGGCCCTGGAACGGGCTGCCCAGGGAGGTTGTGGATGCCCCGTCCTTGGACGTGTTTAAGGCCAGGTTGGACGGGGTCCTGGGCAACCTGATCTGAATGTGTATGTTTGGTGGCCCTGCTAGGCAGGGGGGTTGGAACTACATGATCCTTGAGGTCCCTTCCAACCCGGGTGATTCTGTGATAACTTCTATAAAAGCAGAAGTCTGGGAGGAACAAAATTACTTTAAAGCCAACTGCTTTTCACAATGAGGCACATTTATAATCCTCACTAACATAAACATTTGGCTCTTATTTGCAAGGGCTGCCCTCATGCCTAATCAGATTGTCCATCCAGTTCTACCATTGGGGATGGGAAAAATATTTTCATTTAGTGGCAAACCTCAGCTGCAGTGTGGCAACGGTGTTCATTCTCTAATGATATTCCAGGTCAGTTTTCCTGTTATCAGTATACAGTTTTGCACCTCGCAACCTAAATCAGTGACCTGGTAAGACAGTGGAAGCAAGAGACACAACCACAATCCCATGCTGAACAACTGCTCACTGAGAAGATAGTTTAGTAACATCTATTGAGCAACCAGTGGGCACAAAGGCACTGGAAACAAAATTTCTTCATGTAAACAATTAACAAATCTCTTTCAATTAACCAAATGCTGCTTGCATACAGCAGTGGCACTAAAAAGCTGTACTGAAAGACATTCAGAAGCATTATCACTGCTTAGTTTCAGTAGCACTGTCTGAACAATTAGAGGTACAGAAGTTCTCACTGTACATTTCACGTCCATCATGAAAGCCTTTTTTACTTCCTGACCCTAAGAAATCTTACACTGGCTTTCTTGTCATCTACAGACAGTTTACTGTCCTCTGATGTAGAGTTTTCTCCTTCTCTTGGCTTGCTGTCTTTCAGTGAATAATGAATTTCTCAGACTGTGGTCTGTTGTTTCCATGGCTGGGAAATGTACAGCTCTGTTAGCAAAATATAGTAATGCAGTTCATTGTGTTACTTCATGCAGCTGCTAAATTCAAGCTATTGTTTATTATTTTTTTGCACGTAACTCTTGTGTTTACAATTACAATTTACTCTTGTGACAATACAAAAGAAGCCCTAAAGTACTCTGGATAGAGCAATGCCCAGCCAGTACAGAACCAGGTAAAAATGAAAATAGTCTTTATGCCTTGGAACCGTATTTCCAAATGACTAACCTGGGTGGTGTTTTCTCTAGCTGAGGCAGCAGTAAGAATTGGGCAAATCAATCAGAGGAACAAATGGGAAGGATGGGACGAATGCAAGGGCGCAAAAAAAACAGTCAGTGGTTTCTGCTCAATTTGTATCTGTTTGGCTGCTGCATACAGAAGCATTCTTACAGCTATTCCCTTCATTTCTCTCAGAAATCTGCATCAAAATGTTGTTTGTACTCAGTAAGTAATAGCTCTAGCCAACAAACATGCTGAAAGAGCAAGGACAGTAGAAATTCAGCCCTACTGAGGAAAATTCTAATCCAACTCAATTTGGCAGCACAAATCTCTTACATAACTTGTGAACTAGAGGACAGTCTGATCATCTGGGAACATTGATTTGTTCTTCTCAAGACATTAAACAAAAGTGGCAACTTTCCATAACAGATTTTCCTTTGCTTTTCAAGGCATAATGTTGCAAGAAAGGCATCACTGCTAATGAGACATTTCTAATATAATAAAAAAATGCTTTTATATGACAAATCAATTATACTGGAGTGGTATACAAATTTAAACCATAATGCAGAGAGGCAGAACGGTGCCTGAGACACAAACTTATAGTAGTAGGTCTCCAAAACAATGATTTCTGAAGGAAAAGTGCATTTCTGAAAGCTGACTGCTTACATGAGAACATCTTACGCAGGCCTCACTGAACTTCTCATGAGAGTAAAGAAGTCTGAAAGACCCCAAGCATGTGCAAACCACCAACAGAACAGGCACCATCTGTAACCACTTTAAAAAGCAAAAAAAAAACAATCAAACCAACAAACAACTCTCTTCTTTTTCCACCTGAGATACACAGCAATAGGGCATAAAAGCTCCATTCATAAACCAATTGTCAACAAAGAGTCATATTATTTACACGTTGCAGTACACATTTACTGAATACCAGTATTTACAGCATGAAATAACCCTGAACTGATACAATGCATTCAAGAATTACAGTCATATTTTTGAAATAAAGATGCTGGAAAACATTAGGAAGGCAAGAAAAACTTTTATACAGAATGGGAAAACTAATCTTACAGAACAAATACACAAAGAATGAAGAGTTTGCAGAATGTCAGAGGATCTTTCACTTGAAATCATCTCTAATAAGTCTGATCAAAAAGCTGAAGGTGAAGGCTAAGTTGGAAAGTTAAGTTGATGAAAATTGTCTAACTCAATTAAGGGAGGAGAAAAAAAAGTAATATATATATATATATATATATATATATATATATATACACACACACACTTTATCTTCTAAGAAAACCACAGTAACTCCTATGACTTACAGAGTACCTTAAAAATCCCCAAACCATTTTACCTATGATTTTTAGATTTCCTTCTGTAAATGTGGGAGTTTTTGCAATTGTTTAAAATACCACACCTACCACAAGAAGTGACTTGCCTAGATGTCCAGTTACATCCCCCCAGTTAATCCCTTCACATGATTAGAATTACTTGATTTACAACCTTCACTTGTAATGGTCTTCATATCTTTAATGCAGTACTGCCAGTGCAGTAAGTCATACCAATTGCACAGAAAATACAGCTGCAGAGGACAAAAAAGAGGCAGTAAACAAGTACTGTCAAGTGAGACCCTTCAGCACAACTGCCTTACGTAAATCCAGCAGGCAGTAACCAAATTCGGTCGCCTCACCACAAATTATTGTTTCCAGCATGACAGGAAATATATTCTGTAGAACATACACTCAGCACTAACCATGATCTCATCTGAGCCTCTTGATGGTTGCCAAGATCTGTGCATTACAGAATTGTTGTTACATAGGACAACGATCCATACGTAATGTTAACTACTTGGTCTTCACCTCATAATTTGTTTGTCAAATGGTTGACATGTTTTTACAATTGTACTGAGAAGCACTTGCTGCAAAGCATGAGGTCCATTATAGACATTTTTTCATCTGTACAAGGGTGCCACAGTGATGTACATCAGAATTGGTGTTACTGTACAGGAGCTATTCCATGCACTTTCTGTTCAGTTTTTCACATTAACACAGAGAAAGAACAGTGACTGCTTAATCTGCTTAATCAATATGCAGTTGTAGTAGATAAGAGAACAAAATGAAATTTTAACTAGAAAATCTATTCACAGGGAAATTCCTATTGATATTTTCTCCATTATGGTTGAAAATAAGTTGCAAAACTGTAAGAATTTGCTAAGAATAGATGGCAAGAGGAATAAACAAAAAGGTCTAGTTAAAATCCTATCATGAATTCAAGTCATTATTCTTTGTAGGAGAAATTACTTTCTTACACAGAATTCACAAAAGGATGAAAGAAATGCAGCCTCACATGTTCACAGGTGCTTGCCTCAGTCTTATCTCCAAACAGTGCTAAAGGGAAGGCAGTCTGTTTTGATCTTTCAATCTGACATTTATATAAACAATTATACATCACAGAATTGAAGAGCCAGTTTCAAAACAAGCGTTTAGAAACCACACCAACTTAGGAAATAAGGAGACTGAGACCTGGCATGAGAAAGTGATGCTCATTATTTTATTGCCTTGGGCCACCAGATGCTGTATGCAAAATCTGCTTGGGATTTGACAAGGGAATAGCTAATCAATCTTACTCTGCCAGTTCTTACTTTTGCAGCAATACACTGCATTTCAGTAGTTTAACAGCTTTCGATTCAACAGACACTACTGTTGGGTCAGAACAATGGAATTAAGCTCTGAAAAGCAGCACTTCAAAGTGCAGGACATAATAGTTAGGGATGAGCAAAAATATAAATACCTGTAAGCACAGAACTAATTAATGATGGTATTTTAAAGATGTGATATAAGCTCATATTTTATGCATCCATTAAGTATTACCACCACACAAGCAGAAGATTCAAGACAGCACAACAGAACAGTAAGTGCTAACCTCAAGGATCTGATATGATAGTAGCATAGTTTCAACCTATCACTATGAGCTGTATCAGCTGCTACAAACCATTACCCCTTAAATATTAATGTTAGTGCCACAACAACAAAAATCAAATACCGTGTTCGTTTCTACAGAAACAACCAGGCTGTCTTCTCCCCTAAACTCATCCCAAGTAAGTGTATTATCTTCCAGGAAGTAATATTCATCAACAATATTGGACAAAGGTAAATGTACAAAGATGCAGAAGTCAGAAGTTCATGAAAAACTGATCAGTGTAATCAGACAGAAGTTTGCTTGTAGTTCTTCGTATCCAACACCTTCTTGCCACACATTGAGCAGATGCCTACAAACACACAAAGGTGTGTAAATTATTAAACAGCCATTATCTTTTCTAGTTAGTATGTTTTTGTAAGGATAATTTTCAAGAAACTGTTGAAGATTTCAACTTGACAATCTACCCATGCACCTTCTCACCAGATACTGCACGTTCAGAAGTAGTAATATGATTTTTAATAGTAATTAATATTTGCAATATATATGTAATACTTCTGCTTAAAAAATAAACTCTGGGAGCATTATGATTCACAGCAGCACCTGAAGCCTCTAATTTGCTGAACTACTGAAGGACAGCCAGGAAAGGATCCCACGGGTAAAAACAGCATGTTACCAAACTTTACAATTCCTGTAGCCTGAGATGGACAGAAAGTAGCTAGGCTAAGGAAATACAGGCACCAAGAAACTGGTTGCTAAATGAAAGATTAACTGACAATTGAGAAAGCTGATAAGAATACAAATTTCAAAGAACTAAGCTAATTACAGAGTGCAAGAGAGGATTATAATGGACACCAAGAATAGCTGAGAGTTGAAGTAGAGACAACTAATGACCCAGAGGACTTTGACCTAAACACAAAGAGTGGTCAGAAGACTGGAGCAGCAAAAAAGTACACAAGTTCGGCAGGGACAGAAGGGAGAGTTTCCTCAATGTTTCCCCCTTTTTCTAAAACAGAAAGGTGCCAAATATTCTGTCCAGTAGGACACATCTTGCTTTGAGAGATCAGCAGACCAAAAATAAATAAATAATTAAATAAAAATTAACTGACAGCTATTTCTGTTGCATCTCTATAAATCATGACTTCACATATAGGCTTCATTTGATTGGACACACATCTAAGAGTCCACTAGAAAAGAGAACAGTGGGGAACACGCTTTGTTATTTACTTCAGAGTTCGAACAGTGGGGAACATGCTTTGTTATTTACTTCAGAGTTCAAAATCCATCCCATACAGTGTTCACTCCACATCTAAAGTGAGGAGCAACAAGCTTTTTAGATGGTATCTAGATTTCAGAGACATGCAACAGCTGAAGCATCAAGACTGCAGCTGCTTCTAGAAATATGCTGCAATCTGAGCATCTCTGATGTTCAGAATCAGAATCTAACATATTTGAAGTTTAACTTCTGATATTTTTGAGGTTTCTACCTGGAAGGATGCACAAGCAGACAAAGATAAAATCCTGATGCCCACCCAAAATGACGAGAAATTTAAGAAATAACAAGGTTCTATCATATGGAATTCAGACAGCCATCTGGTGAGCATCTAGCAACTAGAAAAAGCAGCTCTCCTTTAGCAGACTGCTAAACCATGTACTCAGTGACACAGTGCACAGTTGTAGAACAACTAACATTATTCCATAAACAAAACTCATTACTAGTTAGCTTTGACTCTACATCTAACAATTTGTCCACCCCATGTCTGCGTGCTAAGTGAATTCTTCAATATTAATAAGGAAACTGAGTTATGTTGCTCTATTTCCTCCCCACATGGATTACAAGTTTGAGCCCTTTTGCTTAGCCTCTCAAACTCACAAGACTGATAAAGTTTTATATTCTCCAGCAGAGATTTCATAAGGGTTCTGAGTCACTGTTATTACAATGTTTGACCATCCTCATAGTGAAAATTGATTTATTTATATGGAATTCAAGACTTCTATTCTACACTCTTCTCCATCACTGTGCACTGTGATGGAATCAGAGAGTCATGACTCTCTGACTCCATCTTTTCTACACCTTCATATTAGTAGTTGAAGACTGAACTCATCACAGCATTCTCTTTGCAATACAGAACAAAGTTCTACTTGTCTCTAATTTCAAACCAAAGTGGGGTAATATGGTACTCAGTGAAACTCACCTTTTTTATAGGCACATCCTTGACAGTAGTGAGACCCAGGCTGATGGACAGAACTCTTACAAATTCGACATATTGCAAATTTGTTCTTTCCATAAGGATCAAACCTGGAAAAAAGGAGAAGTACTTTATTTATGCACACTAAAATAAAGTGCAAAATAAATCCTTCAACTCATACTAAAAGCGTTATGTGAGAGGACACAGACAGAACCTCCAGCAAAAACTGTAACCAAGAAAAGGGACATAAAGAGGTCTACTCTAACAGTCTACAGAATTCCTATAGAAAAACTCCCGCTTTCTCCATTATGAGAGATTTCTTGCATTACAGAGATAAAATTAATAAACGCTGAACTAAAACCATATATTTTTATTAAGATACAAGCCTATTTTGAACTCCAAATACATTCCAGCAGTGGTTTGCTCCTGGCATAAGATAACAGAACATGCTTTAGACATAAAAGAGATGCTCAAGAGATTCAACAGGCAATCTTAGCATGGAAGATCACAGAATCATTTGAGTTGGAAGGGACCTTTAAATGTCACATACTCTAACTCTCCTGAAACAGGGACAGATGGCCTTTTCAGCTCCTCTCCTAACACAAACACCAATTCCTACCGATTTTAGGGATGACTGCAGCAATACAGCTACCCAGGCTCTGTAATTCCACAGAAAGCCTCCATGAAATACATACAGACACACTTTCACCAAGGAATAACATGTTGTAACTCTCTCCAAAAAAAAAGATTAAGGTGTATTTTGGACAAGTTTTGAGGAGTTGCCCTGCTTTGTGAGAAAGTGAGATCTCAATTACAGAAAATTACCTTTTTTTTTAAAAAAAAAGGTGAAATCAGGGTCAAATACTAACCTTGCTTTCTTTGAGGTCAATGCCTTGTTTTCGTTCAGCTTTCGGCCACCGCTTTCTATAAAAAGAATACAAGCACAAGGCAATACATACATTAAATAATAAATACATTTCTACAGTTTGAAGCACACTAGAAAGAGCTCAACTTCCAGTGTGCAGTGTGCACGTGTGCTCAGAGTGACAAGAAGCACACAGCACAAAGAATGGGTAGGCACTGTGTATCATTCTTCAATACGAGGGAAAAGATTGTCACAGAAACACAGAATCATAGAATGGCTTAGGTTGGAAGGGGCCCCAACGACCGTCAAGGTCCAACTCCCTGCCTCAGGCTGGGCCACCAACCTCCAGATCTGGTACTAAACCAGGCTGCCCAGGGCCCCATCCAACCTGGTGTTGGGAAGGGGCATTCACAGCCTCTCTGGGCAGCCTGTTCCAGCACCTTACTACTGTAAGTAGTAGTAAGTTCTGTGAAGAACTTCCCCCTGACATCCAATCTAAATCTTCCCTCCTTGAGCTTAAAACCATTCCCCCTTGTCCTATCGCCATCTACTCAAGTAAAAAGTTGATTCCTCCTCCCCCCCCCAGTTCATGATTCCCTTTTAAATACTGGAAGGCTGCAGTGAGATGGACAAGTTCAACTCCAGAAAGCTCAAGGCAAACAAACCTTCACTGCGCTCAAAGGAAACTAGAGCAGCGAAGAGCCAACCCAGTAACTACCGCGGAGGCCGGGGCTGCGACAGCCCGCGCACCTCGGTTAGACCCGCGGTGAACACCGTGCGGCCGACGTTACCTGTGGTGTTTCTCGCCCCATCCTTCCAGGTATCAGGAGTGATCACCGTGCCCAGCTTCCTCTCACCTGCGGAAAGAATAGCAACGATTAGAACTGCGCTGCCCGCCGCCCTCAGCCCCCGCCCGACGCCGGGAACCCCTCCGAGCCCACCATACTCACACTTCTCGCACACCATGGCGGCTCAACATAACAACCGCCTCTTCCGGGCCCGCCCCGGAGCTGACGCCATCCCGTTGCCGGGCGGCCGGCGTCCCGTGTAAGGGCCGGGTTGTGAGAGCTCGGGGGTCGTTATTCTGCCACGAAAAAAAGCCCTTTTGGCCCCCTGAGCGCTCTGAGCGCCTTGCTGGCGCCGCTCGCCCCGCTGCAGGTGGGCGGCGGCGCGGCGCGATGAGGGAGGCAGAGCTGAGGAGGCTGCTGGCCGCCAACCTGCTCTGCGCCGTCTCCATCGTCCTGACGGCACTCGTGCCTGCTTTGTTTCTGGACGGGTTCTCGGTTTTGGGCACGCACCTCACGTGGCTGTGTGTTTGTTCTGTTTGTGTTAGCGTCCTTAACGTAACCTTGTGTTTAATCCTAAAGCCAAACCCGTCTTCTAAGAGAAGCTCGCTGTCTAACAAGGTAAGATTTGGTGGTTTTTTTTTTTCCTTAGATTCCTACCGAGTGATGTGGAGAGGATGCAAAGTCTGTCACTGAAATGATGGGGTGGGAAAGAATTTACAACTTTTGGTGGTGAATTCTTGTTTTCCATGAGTGAGCACGTGCTGAAGCTGTTGCACAGTTTAATTCTGTCTGGACCTGCCAGCTGTCCGCTGGGATGAGCCATCCCTGCCACTTGTTGCCCACAGGTTGTGGTTTGTAGCTAGGAGACAACACTGGCCACCAGCAGTTTTCCTGCTGGCAGGATTTGGGGAGCAGCAGAATGGGCACAAATGCCACTTCACATTCTAGGCCTGACCTTCAGTATTGCTAAGAGATGCTTCAGTCTTGCGTAGTTTCTCATATGTAGGATTTGAGATGGAAAAGAGGGAGCAGCTCGTTACTACTTAAAGTTGATGAGGCAGCGACAGCTGCCCAGAGAAGCTGTGATGCCCCATCCCTGGAGGTGTCAAGGCCAGGTTGGATGGGGCTGTAGACAGCCTGAGCTGGTGGGGAGCAGCCCTGCCTGTGGCAGGGGGTTGGAACGGGGTGGGCTTTGAGGCCCCTTCCAACCTAAGCTATTCTGTGATTCTCTGAAAGTTGCTAAAGTTTCAAAAAGTGAAGTTGAAAGGTGTCAAAATGATTGCATTTCCTTGAATGACTAAATGTGCACACAGAAGAATCTGGGAGATTTTTTTGTAGTTACAGTTTGTGACAGGACCATTAAGGCATGGATCCCAATATAACTGGTTAGAAGAGAGCACGTTTGGCATAAAACACAGCTGGATCGGGAGTGGTAGAATACAATTTGAAGTCAGCTTAGTCGTGCACTCCCACCAGCTGAGACAGACAGTGCTCTTACAGTGATTCTTAAAGAGTTAAGCAGTCATCCAAGAAAGTGGTATCTTTGTATATACAACTGTTAACTGCTGACAGAGGGGATGTAAAATACATGAAATCATCATGGAAAACAAGTTTTTTAACCATCTTTTATTTGAAAATGAAGTAGGCTTATGTGTTCTAGGTGAGGTTTCATCCCAGCCTAGTATAAATAATAAATATCAAAGAAGCGGACAAGTGAGATATGGATTTCCATTTGTGACCTGATCAGAACAGGCCTAGCCAGATGTGTTTATCCAGTGTCCGTCCTTCTGTATGATATAGTGAGTACCCAGAAGCTGTCATTTAATTTCCTAGACAGTTACACGTAGATCTACAGATAGCCACAGACACTTTTCAAAAGGATTTAGTATATACGATGCCAAGTTGCAAAACAGAGTGGCTTTAATTACTTATGGTTTTAAATACCTCTTTTGATTCTGAACGTCTTTTTTTCATACTATGTACTTTCTTACTTTGAAATTTTTTAAACTTTCATTAAAAGGCAGCTTTCACAGAATGTGAAACCATCTCTGGTTATACTGTCATTTCCAGTTATTTACTTTATGATTGTTTTATTATAATAAGATGGATGAAGAAACGTTGGATGCAGTGAGTGTGGTCTTTTTTAATTCATTGTTTAAAGGATACCTGTTTGAATACATACTGTGCTGTAGGTAGCTAAAATTGAATATCTAAAGAAAGAGTAGTGTGTGATGCTGTTGATTAGATACTATAAGCTAAGTATGTTATTTATATTCTCTTTACTTTTGAAACTTTATTCTGATATTTTATTGCTCTTTTTTAGATATCCAGATTTCTAAAATGCTGTATATACTTTTTCATGTCTTGCATACTATTTCATGCGATTATTGTTCTTTATGGAGCACCTCTCATAGAGTAAGTCAGAAGACCCTACTTTTCTCTAAACGCGTTAAGGGGGAGTTCTCCTAGCACATATTGGTATAAATCCTTACATATTATTTGGTACATTACAAGTTAAAAAAATAAGCTCTTGGCTGGAGGAAGCAGGGTGGCTGTCTTTATAGAAGTTGGCTCTTAGACTTTTATGTGTTTGAAGATCTGTTCTGTGAGACAGTTGAAGACAACTTGTTTTACTTTAATATTTGTTCTGTGTAGGGGTACAGCTATTTTCCATGTTTCACGTTTGTATGGGTACAAACGCTTGCTAAGTTTTGTTTAATTATTTTTCTCCTAAGATTATAAAATACACATCTTGCATATCTTTCATCCTTTTATATAAGTAAATTTTTAGGCATAATTAAATAAGGAAAATAGGAGAACCAGAAAGCAATCTGATTTCTGAGAGAGTTGACAAGTTACAGACTAACAATGGTGTTTGGTTTGATGGCTGCTTTCACAATGTCAAACTAGAAAAATGAGCTGAATAATGAAGTAAATATCCAAGCATTCAAAATGTATGAGATAAACCTGTATTTAAAATGATACAGATATCAGGGGCTAATAAACTACATTTCAGTCTTTGCTGAGGCAACAGATGATAGTGATTTTCTTCTACCCTTTTGAACTGTTCTAGAATAAGAAAAAGCTTTATGCTTATACGTGAGGCTTAAGAAAGCACGTGTGCTTTCACAAGTTGATTGAGAATTTTTTTTTCCTAAATCTTGAAACTCTTAGAAAATTAGTATTTATAACATAATTTTGTTATATTGCTTCTTTGTAGGTCAGTGACTGAGACATTTTTGTTTGCAGTTCTCTTGTCTACCTTTACTACTTTACAATGTTTATGTTTGCTGGGACCAAACGTACAAGCTTGGATACGAGTATTTAGTAGAAATGGGTAAGTTCTGTTCTATTCTAATTTTCAACCAGGATAAAAATTGACTGAATTGATGTGAATATCATAGAATTATTTTTATTATTTTACTTCGGGGAAGGAAACTCTCTGAATTGTTGTGTCACTTTTGTAATTACAAGCCTTTGAGAGCTTTTCTGGCAAAAATAGTATTATTTATTTTGAAGACACTGGTTCAGAAAACTGGCCTTTTACTTCTGGTATCCAGAGACCAAGCCTTACTTTGTATGTGCTTAGAGGAGGTAAAAGTTTCAAACGAGCATTTTACTGGTGTGAAAGCATCCTGCAGTCCAGTATAATGATTATAATAAAGAGGAGACTTGTGAGTGAGCTGTAGCGGAAAAATCTCATGCTTGATCCAATGTTAGCTTTATAAAAACAGTTGTTAGAGTAGGAATAGCAGCTAAAATCAGTATTATTTTAACAGTATTTTTAACTTAGATGTAATTGTGAAAATAATGTATGATCTACTGTCACCTTAATTATGTAATCTTTGTCCTTGTTCTTTTTCAAATTTAAAGAAAGCTTTTCTCAGTGTCAGGTTTCTTTTTTTTTTCCATTCATTTAAATGAATGTAATTTTTTTTTCCTAGTAAAAGCCATTACATTAGCATGGGTAATATGTTCTCCAGAAGTATTCTATCTCTTCTGCCTTTTTTCACATGCTAAATAACAGGACTGTTGAAAGATTGGACTCTGAAACATAAAGAAGCTCCACATACACTTGAAGTTTAGTAAGATGTTAGTGTTTGTTCCCTTTTAACAGCTCATAAGGGTAACTTCTCATCTCAGAAGAAAACAAAAAGTTCTATCCTTCCGCTGACTGAAGGGAGTTACATTTAGTTACTCTGCATAGAGAAGATCTTAAATAAGAAATTGAAAACTGTTTATAGTAGTTTATATATTGGCTTTTGTTTGTATGAGTTCTCAGCTTACAGAGAAGTATCTAAATCCTTGTGCACGTTGGTTATGCTTGGTTTTTATTTTCAGTGGAACGAGTGAATAGGGTAATAAAAATGATACCTTGCAAGAATTTAATGAAATCATAGTGTTATTTAGCCAAAACAAATCATTGCTGATTCACTTGTTAGTCTGTGGAAGTTTTGCAACTGGAGAGAATAGGTGAAATCAAGTAAGAAACGTTTGACAACTGCCAGTCTTTATGCCAGGTTAGATTTTAAATGCATGTCTTTCTCTTTCCTAGCCCAGTTCTTCCTGTTATTTCAGCATAATTATTGCATAGGAAACAGGATTATCTTGCTATGATGTTTTTGTACATACCTGTTAGTAGGGAGCCATATGACTTTATCTGATTAGATGTGCATTTAGTAATGATGTTTGGCTATGCAACCCTTTCAATGGAAATAGATTATGGAGCAATATTGTAATATTTTAATTTTATTTTAATATTTTAATTGCAATATTTGCAATATTGTAGCAAGTTTTTTATGGGTAACAGTAAGGTGCCCTTTTGAAAACGTCTGTGTTTTTTCATTTAACTTCATGAATGAGTTGCAAGTAACTTAGATGTTAACTGAGTGTAGGAGTGATTTACTCAAAGGTTATATCCTGGCTTAACCACATGGAATGAGGTGGGACTGGTTGAAAAGGGCATTTAGGTAAGATCAGCATGGCTGTGTGCCTTGAAGGAAATGTTTAGAGAATTGAATTGCAGTGGCACAACAAGCTGGAAAGTCTGAGTAGGAGTGTAGTGCAGAATGAAAGAGGAATTGTTTGAAAAGTATGTGTACAACTTAGACTGAAGTAATCATTGACATTTATGTTTGTTGCTGTTGTTTGCAGTATTTGTAAGATTGAGATCAGTTGTGCCTTTGTCTTTGCAGAAATGTAGGAGAGGGCATCTATAAAAAGAAAGTTTATCTTAACAAATCGAACGTAAACAAGTAATAGATTTTAATATTAATTAGTCAACAGTTGTTCTAGATAGCTGTAAAATCTTTCTGCTATGTTAAGGTGGTGGTCATCCAGTGTGAAAACACTGTTAGACCTAATATTTTCTTGGAGGCCTATTCATAAGATTGCATCCAAGTAACTCATGCTATGTAATCTATTGCACTGTAATAGCTATGGTACAGTTGAGTCATTCAGCATAAATATCTTGCAGGTAATCTTGCCAAGTGCTTATTTTTTTCTGCAGAGGTACTTTCTCCATCTGCAATTGCAGCACTTCTAGCAAAGCAGTCACCTTGAGTAAAATCACTTTCAGTTAGAATTCAAAAAAGATCAGTCTTTAAGTCTGCTTGCCTGTAAGGGTCAGATTCTGTGTGGCATTGCATGGTACTGTGTGATCTGTGGTTTGTTTGTTACATAAGGGTTGGGAGATATTGGTGGGTCAGGGACATGCTGGAATGCAGAAAACAGTTACATGCAACACAATTGTAGCTCAGATAGCTTAAAAATATCAAGTGTGTGGAAATTTTCCAAGTAGACTTTTTGAGCAATTAAATAAAGCAAGTGAAGTATAGAAGTGCTTTGTCCAGTTTTCATTTCTCCCATTTAATCATTTGTCAGCATACTGCATACTCACAGGTTTGGAAATGTCCTTTGTGAAGGTGGGGCAGCAAAGGTGTGTGCTGCTTTGCATTTCAGTCCTGCCGTGGTGCAGAGTTCTTCATCTTGTCATCTAGGATCTATCTCAATACATAATCTTATGTTAACTAACCTCTTAATTCATATATTATTTAAAACAGTTCTTGACTTGTATTATGAATAAGGTTTGAAATGATCTGAAGTTTTAAAATGTTACTATGCCACTAATCATCATTTGCCATCTTCAATATCACTAGTCACTATCACTTACCTATAGAATATTTCAGTTATAGTTTTCTCAGTAGTCTAAAAATAGAGAAATAAGATAGTTTTCATATGAATACATACAGGTGTATATAAAGCTCATATATGTTGCTCCTCATACTAATGAAGGACTTGTGTGGTGTGTTAATGACCACCTACAAAAATCCTGATAGCTGACACTCCATGCAGAGCAGTGAACGATCAATGCATTGGTACTGCGGTATGCTGCTGGAGGACAAGTCATGCCAGGTTTGAGAGGTTTATGTCCATGCTTTGTCTGTGTGGATGAATTAGAAGTTCAAATTGTTGCCAAACTACTGAGAACTGCTCTTTACTTGGGCACTGTGCCTTGCTCATTCTGTTATTTTGCTTTTGGACTCAATCTAGCATCCCCATATGGCACAGCAGTATGTGCTTACGTTTACCAGATAGGATGCCTTGTGTGATACAAATGTACCTCAGTCAGTCCTTAGTATATTCTGCTGCCTCTTTCACTGCTTTAGGGCTGTAGCAAATGGTTTCCTCTCCACATTGGCTCACAGCTCAGTTACTCATCTTCTGGAAATAATTTACAACTTTTGGTGTACAGACTAGTTTTTTTGTTTTGTTTTCACGTTACAAGATAGAATTGTGTGCTCAAATCTGGTATTCTAAGTTACAGCAGTGGGATTAGCATAGAATAAATAGTGTTGTTTTATGCCCAAAATGTCAGTGTTACATTATAAATATTACAATCAGTAGGACTTCTATTATGCAAGCAGTAGGAACTGTTTGTTCCACACTTCCTACACATGGTTCCCTCAATATTGAATGCAGCAATGAGTTACATGTTCTAGACTTCTGAGTACTTCAGACTTTTCAAAACAAGGGTTAAAGGTTTCAAGCTTTCATGTCATACAATCTAAACATCACTTGTGAAGCTTGGAGTTTGCAGTTCATCCAGACTTTTAGCTGTGAAAATGCCCATCCTTTTTCCTTCTAGCCAAAGCTAAATTTGTGTTTATAATCTGAGATGAAGCAAATTTAAGGTTCAGGTCCTGTACCTTACTGATTTGGAGTAGGGATTTGAAGTCACAACCCTCTGTATGATGCCCTGCAGTGTTATGAAATGCACAAAGAACTCAGAAATCCATGGCTTGAGGAAAGCAAAATAATCACTCAGTAAACTACTGATGGACAGTAAGCACTTACCTAATAAACAGAAACCCAAATTTTACAAAACTTTTGAAGTCACTGCTTCAAAAGGTAGGAGGCTATAAACTGAGAACAAAAGTCACTAAGATCCGTTGTCATACACTGTATGCTTTGATGGGCTGTGCAAAAAGAGTTCACCAGCATGCAAGAAATTCTTCCTGACTCCTGTGCAGTTGAATTTAAATGCAATGTGGCTTAAGAGGTATAACATGCAGTCTGTATTTACTTTGCAGTGTTTATTTTCATGTCATTTTAAACTAGTAACATTTGCTCCTGCTGAAATCCTGTAACACACTGTTTTTACAGAGCTATGTCCATCTGGGAAAACAGCCTACAGATTACTACAACGTGCAGTATACTAGGAGGTTGGTTTGGAGCATTTCCTATTCCTCTTGATTGGGATCGGCCCTGGCAGGTTAGTGTCTGCATCTTTATTATAATTTAAAAAAAATTGTTTTCCAGATATACAAGCTACTCAAAATTGCTCTGAAACTAAACAGATATATTAGATTTACTTGTAATTTGTTTCTACAGGGTAGTGCCAAACATTTAAAATACCATTGGAAGCACCTTTGCTTACAATATAAGGATGTAAAATGCACTTTTTTTTTTTAAGCCTCCCTTTTTAAGATTCTTTGTTGTAGTTTTGTGAGCATGTGCTGCATACAGATTTTATCACAAAATAGAGCTGCAAGAATTTTGATATGAATGACCTAAACAAGGAGCAAGAGAAATGTGAAATGATAAAGATTGCTTCGGGTTTGTCCACCTTCAGTCTGATATCTTTTCTTTCTTATAAGCAGGGAAGAAATGATGCTCTCTGCCAGTGTCTTAGTTCTGTACAAGCACTTAGCAGAATGCATTTAAAATAGATTTGAATTGACTTGTGGAAATGGTGTGGCCAAAGAACTGTACTACAGTCTTGACTTCCAATTTCAAAGGGAGGCAAGGATTATCTTTGTATTCGCACAGTAAAAAAGTGCTGGCACTCCAGATTTTGTCTTTAGATGAATTCAGATGTGTGTGTTATTTTCTCTGTATTTTGTTTGTCATGGAGAAATGGTCATATAACAGTGAAAAACTGCATTTGCTATAAAATGATGATACTGGTATCAATTTGCTCTAAAGATCCTCAGTAGGTATCTTCTTTCCTCCAGTTACCAAACTCAAAAACTCTCAACTGCACAGTATCTATCAGGCCTGTTTGTAAGCAGACAGTTTCAAAGGTTTATTTCAGAAATCATATGACAGACAACATGCTTTTCTTTCTGATACTGTGGAGACATTGTGGCTTAGAGCTGCCATAGAAATTTGTCCTCCTGAAGTAGCTAGCAGCCTTATGCCATCAGCCTTCCTTTACACCAATGTAATGAGACATTAAAATTTCTATTTCAAAAATAATAGTAGAGGAATAGGGTAATACCTTGCATACAAAACTAAGTTTTCCTCTCTAAAATGGCTTGGATTTATTTTTTGCAAGATACCTATGTGAGACTGGTGGTAAAGTATGTGTCAGCAACTAGTTAATTGTTGGCTGACCTTCCCTAATACTGCTTAAAACAGACAAGCAATTCTTCTCTTGCTTAGCTATGTTTAAATGGCACGTTGCATCTGGCACACCATTTTACTTTACTCTTACACTTGCACCCAAGATTTGTCATAGTGTCTTCATTCACTGGCATTTGTGCACTGAATCAATCTATGTAAGTTTTTATCAAAACTTGCATTTATGTAAGCATATAATGGCATGTTGTCCGTTTCCCTGCTCTGTTGACATTCATCAGAAAGAAGTTCTGAATGCACTCTGTCTTTTAACTTCTGTGAATTACACCAAAGAAAGACTCTAAGAGTTGCATTTCCTAATACGCAACTTGATCTCGGGTGAAAATTGTCTGCATGAGTGTAGCAGTTGGACAGATCAACATGATGGGAGGATCAGCATGATAGGAAGGTGCTGTAAGGGAAGAAGATTGCTTACCTGTATGAAAAGATTGCAGGTTCACAGGAGAAAGCTCCACCAAGAAGGGATCTCCAGGAAGAGATCCTTCCCCAGTGGCAGTCAGCCCTTAAATGAAGCCTAAGAGGGTACAGGCTCCACCCCTTCCAGAAACACAGCTGAATTGCCTTCACCTGTGCCCCCAGATGAAGCACAGGTCTTCAAGAAGCTCCATCCTTTCCCCAGCTGCTCAGTCAGTGGTTCAGGCCGTAACTCAACAGTTCCCTTACAGTGAGTTATCATTCTGACCAATGCTTTTGGAAGTTTAGAACTGGAGTTAAACCCACATGCATGAGTTTTGGGTGATACTTGGTAGCCTAATCATACTATTGAGTGCTATCCAATGCATCAGAAACTCATGTAGGGCTGATGGCAGAGGACCTAGAGGAAACACGTCGCCTTTCATAGCAGTAGCTTGAGAGGAGAGAGCATAGTTAGAATGGCACTGGAACCTCATGTTTAGACAAATGAATACCATCCACACGTGTGACTACTCATCTCTATTATGCTGGTGCAGATATATTGCATGCATGTATACATCCACAAAAGCTCAGAAAACACTAAACTGCATGTATAAAAACTTTCTTTTATGCACCAGTGATATAAGAAAAATTTAATAAAAGTCAATAGGCTCTGATTAAGACTGATAACTTCAAGTCCATTTCATTTTTGATCTGTCCTTCCCACTGTCTCCCCGCTCTAAGAGACACAAGTTTGCTAACGGTCAGCTTTTTCTGTTTGAGAAGTCTTTGAAGTCATACAAGCTGAACATAACAGACTTACTGAAGTTAAGATCTGGAATCTGTAAATCTAAAAAATATATTATCTGACTCCTCAGAGCAGCAAAGAATTGGCAGAAGCTTCAAATATCATAACTTGTCACCAGCTGTTTCTGGGGGCATGAATGCTCCCTGCTCCTCCACCTTTTACCTTGTAGAATTTAAAATAATGGGGTGGGGGAAGAAATCTTAATTTCCATTTTGAGTCTGAACTGCTTGATCATTAGTTGAATCATCATCTGAGTAATTCAAGAGGTCAGATGAATAGAGAAGTTTGCTTATCAGTTCTGCAGGCTGCCATTTCAACAGCCTTTGAAAACTGTAATTTTAGGTGGTTTTGTTTTGTTTTGTTTTGTTTTTTAAGGATCTGCTTTGTAGGGAAAAATGAAATAAGTTATTCTTAAAAGCCTTTATATTTTATAGTTGTATTGCAGTGAAGCATGAAAGTGGTAACAAGTCTTGAAGGTAGGAGTGGAACTTCTTTAAGGTAGCTTTTTAGAGGTCCTGTTCACAACTCTGAGAAGTTTGCAATTATCTATTTATTTATTTTAATCGTTTTGGTTTTATTGTTTGTTTGTTTGTTTGTTTGTTTGTTTGTTTTGTTTTTCCTGAACATGATCTCTTAAGTGTTGCTAACTAAAGAGGACAGTAAAAGTGTAAGTATCCTAGGCAGGTATTTTCAAAAGCTGCCCAGGAATCACATCTTTCCAGTTCAGCCAAGCTGGCTGATACATATTTATGAACCAGCTTCTCTAGAAACACTGTATTTCATATAAGAGTTTACACGCCTTTTATGTCTTTCTGTCCCCACTTAGTATGGATTCAACATCACAGGTATTGACTTGCATGTAGCAGCTGTGTCTTGCTGTATTCAGAGCCAAGAGACATTTCTGTCATTCTTCAGAAATTATGTGTACTAGAAACAGTCTCTTTTTGGAACAATGTTCCTTTTGGTACCTGATGGCAGCTAATTATGGAAGCTCATAGTAGATCCTCTCACAGTAGCAATGAAAGAGGAAAGGTGCTCTAAGTGTTACCTTTAGCTTAAGGCAGAGAATGGTGAATGGGCATGATGAAATATTATGTAGTTGTAAATCTACTTGCTTTATGAAGAAACTATTTAGTGCAGGTTGACTTCCTGATCATAAAAATATCTGTACATAGTTACTGAACAAGGTTCACGGGAGGAAAAAGAAAAGACCGAGCTGGGAGTGTTCTGTGTAGAATTTAATCCAGCTGGCATGCTTACAGGAACACCTACAGATTAAGTCCTTGACAAGGTGTGGAAAAAATCATGTAGATATTAACATAGGCTCAAAAGTACTTACAGCCCAGTCAAAACTCTCCTGGTGAGGCCTCACCTGGAGTACTATATCTGGATGTGGTATCCTCAGTACAGGAGAGGTATGAAACTGTTGGAGTGCGATCCAAGGGATGGGAAACCCTCCTTACCAGGACAGACTGAGAGAGCTGGGGCTGTTCAGCCTGGAGAAGAGAATGCTCTGGGGAGACCTGATGGGGACTTTTCAGTATCTAAAGGGGGGCTTTGTGAAGAAAGGGGACAGGATTGTTCAGTAGATTCTGTTGTGACAGGACAAGGGAAAATGGTTTAAAACTAAAAGAGGGCAAATTTAGACTGGACATAAGGAAGTTGGTTTTTTTTCAACTTAAGGCTGGTGAGGCACTGGAACAGGCTGCCCAGTGAGGTGGTGGAAGTTCCATCCTTGGAGACATAGAAGAACTGGAGTAGTTTATAGTACCATTACCTATTTCTTGCCTTATTAGAAAATCAGATTTCAGTATGTCTGGTATATCTTTCACTGGAATTCATTTTCACTTCAAAAAGATTAAGATTTCAGTGGAGCAAACTTCATAAAAAAAATTAATTAAATTTCATCATCAGGAGTTGCAATCCATGTCCTAATGGCTAAAACCAAAATGCTGCTTCATACTTTGTTACCCATAAACCAACTAAAAACATACTGGTTCTTTATGCATACCTCTTGTGGCACATAAGAAAAATAAGATAAATACAGATATCTCAGAAAATCTTCACTTTATTTTCCACGTTCATACTGTGAAAAATATTGCATACAGGGGATATTCAGATTAGTGGCCCTACATTTAAATATAATTATGTAAAATGTGTCTTTTGGCATATAACTGACAACTTTTATTCTAAGTAAATGAAACTCAGCAGGAATGGAATACTATACTGGAAATAAAATGACCATTGTCTGAATAATGTTTCAGAATGGAAATTAAAAATATGTAAAGCGTTTCTGTTAGAAGTATGTAACATATTGCTGAAAGTCATTTGGTATCCTGATTCATTGCTCTTCATTATTCTGTTGATATTCATAAAGTAACTTTTTAACATAGAGTTTGGCCATGCCTGTTGTCTCTCTGCTACTTTTCAGTAAACTTTATTTTCTAACTGTGCAAAACAGTTGATCAGGGTAACCTACCA
The DNA here is from genome assembly GCF_023343835.1 of Lagopus muta. NCBI lineage: Eukaryota > Metazoa > Chordata > Aves > Galliformes > Phasianidae > Lagopus > Lagopus muta. Next base: position 83,630,684 of record NC_064434.1, read on the forward strand.
GGTGGTTCTTTCTGGTTATAGAAGAATTGAGAATACTGCAGAATTAATCCAATCTCAGACAAAACTGAAGATGCAGGGACAGCTGTACAGGAAAGCAAGTCCCTACATTTACATTTCTGTATCAAAAAAGAAATATACTTTTCACGACATAAAAAAAGACAGGTAAAACTCCTAGAGAAAAAAATGTCATATTGGTAGAATGAGTATTTTTTAGTGTCTTGAGCCTGCTGTCAAATTCCTAAGAAATTTTACAAATCATTTGTGGGGTTTAATTGTGACTTGACTATTCTAGGTGATGATCAGAAGTTTTCAAGAGTTATGCATCCATAGCTAGTTGCCTCTGATGCACGGTTGTGTAAGGATTGGGGTTAGTTAGAATAGTTTCAGCAAAGAAAAAGGAAATAACTCCTGCTGCAGTTGCTTAGTTGTGGTTTTCTTTCCAGATTGACTCTTTCAGGTTGATGCTGCAATTACGTGTGATTAGGATCCGAGCTTTGTGTGTCATCTGAGAAGTGGCACCTCAAAGCACAACATTGCTGAAACTGAGTGGGATAGTTTAGGTGGTACTAGACACAAAGTGACACATCCTTTCTTTGCACAGTCTGAGGTAACTGAGTTGCAGAACAAGATGGTATAATTAATGATGAAAACCTGATCAGTATACTCTGTATGCTGTAGAACTAGTTTTCCAGACATCCTATACATCACTCACAAACTTTATTTAGCAAAGAGTAAAGTTCCTGGCTTTCTTGCATATTTTGACACCAGATTTTTAAAACATCTTAAGCTCACTGTTTTCATGCCCACCCATTTTTCTCATAGCATAATTTTGATCTGTAGTTATTGATGATAAAATGTGACTTTGAAACCGTATCTTGTCTACAGTGTTTTTGTATCATATGTGAAAATGACATTGAAATATGAGTTCCTACTTCATACTGAATGTCTGTAACATAACAGGTAGTGCTGATATAACTTGAGTTGCCCAACTGCCATGTAGTTTAGCCAGTATGACTCTGAAGGTTGGCCTAGATACCTTTTGGATACTTGCAACCTGAAAAAGAGTTGGTAGAGAATCATGGACACAATTTTTGGTGGTTACTTAAGCTGAACCAGAACCATAAACTTTCATGCTACATTGTTATTCTTAAGTAAGCTGAGAGAATATCATTCTTGTATTTGCTTTAGCTTCTATTAACTACAGCAGATATTTTGATGTAGAAGAAGTTGCTTCAGAAGAGTAGCAGTGATAATATCCACTGGGATGGGGGAAGTGTTTGATTTTGGTGTTTTTTTTTTGTTTGTTTTAAAGAGAGGTAGAAGCCCGTTCCACTTCAGTGGGGTTATCATTGTTTATTTAAAGGTATGTTTTCTTAGTGTAAACCTTAATGGTGAAATCAGAGGCAGCCATGCTTGCTAGGTCTTTAGAACACAAATCCACAAAACCAACTTCTGGTTACAAATGCCAGCCTGAAAAAGTCTTCACACTTTCCTCTCCACAGCACGTGCTTGTCAACATACACATTCTGTACAATGTGGTAAGACACTTTTACTTAACATTCACACAACCAAAATGGGTTAAAAATATGTTTTGAAAATTTTAAGACAGTGCAGACTAAACAATCTGTAATTTAAGGCATGTTAGAAACAGAGGGAAAATCATTGTGCTCATTTATTCGGTTCTTAAGTGAAATAAAAATACAGCTTACATAGCTTTCTAATTGACAGCCAGAAACAGATCTTTGGAAATAATAACAATACAAAAAAATCCTAGTGTAGGCATATGAAAAAAGCACTTATCTGCAGGATGGGACCAGTCTGTTTATTTTTTTAAATAATAAATGCAGTAGATTACCCCACTCTGTCTGTACCAGCAGTCACCTGCTTACTTTGTGATACCCTTAAAACCTTTATCAGGGTTTTACTGCTCTGCGTTGTAAGAATCTGGCCTTTATGTCATTATCAGTGTTGAGATGCTTCCTATTGCATGGGATGCATGTTGTGGACTCACAGTAGAGAAGAAAACTGTCATGCAGCCAGAAATCTGCTTTAACTAGCTATGTGCATAGTATAGCAGAGCAAGGATCATCTTGCTGTGATCCTGCAACATGCTCCTCTTCCCATGCAATATGTTAAGTATTCTCAAGTCGGCTCACAGGTGTTCTATAGAGCACTTAGGAAACTAGCTCATTTATTTCCTGAAAGGTTGGCAACTCCTCATTCTTAGAATAAGTTCTTAAATATACTAGAAACCTTGCAGTTCTGCAGTATCTATGTAGCTAGCCTAAAGAAATTCCTGTTAAATCCTATCAGCACTGCCAAATGAAAAAAAACAAGGCTAGAAGAAAATTGAAATAGCAGAAGTCAGGATTGCTTTCTGTTAACTACTGGCTTCTGCTCTATCCCTTAAAATTCAATTTCTGTGCTTGTTAAGCATGCAGGTGGGATTTGTTGTTGCCAAGCCGCTGTTCAGATTCTCAGCAATCACATACGCATTGTTAGAACTGGCCTGGTTCCACATGCATTTGGTACATAAACTGACTGTTTTTGTAGTGGGCTGTGAGGATGGTAGCTGATGCTTCCCAGTTGCTGGGATACACAAGGTATTTCACAACAGTTTCCTGAAGAATGTTCTGTCCTGCCTCCTACATTCCCCATATTAATCTCTGCAGATCAATTTCCTCTCCTCTCCCTCAAAAAAACTGCAGTTAGGTAATGTTGCCTAATATCTTATTTTCCTGCTGCTGACCCACCTACTCCACCCTAAGCATGATGTCAGTGATGGAGTAGGTTATGTCAGCTTCCTCATAGCAGAAAGGAACACAAAGTAGGAGAAACCAAGCTGAGCAGTTTTCAGAAAGTGAAAAGAATATATTACGAGTTGGGTACTTCTAACAAGTGGGATGGAGGGAATCTCTTACAATTGGTAGGTGTCTATCAGCTGCTTAGATTTTTATCACTTGGAACTGAATCAGGAACACCAAACCAAGTTTAAGAGAAAATATGCAAGACAAGGCAAAAGTAGATTGATCAAAGAAGTCAATTTCACTTAAAAAGGTTCAGCAGAAAGCGACTGAACCTCAGAAAAACAAGGCCAGCACCTGATGAAAAAGAAAGCACTTCACTTTTTTTGGTGGACGCGATGCAGTACATTTGCTACAGACTGTAAAGCATACAAACGGGCTGTTATTTCAGTGCAGCTGATGAGCTTAAGAACCACATATTAATATTTCTCTGATTTCTTGAAATACACCATATGGCATTGGTCATGAATAAAAGGTGCAGAGCTTGTACCATTACTTGTTTATTGTTTTGCCCTGCCTTGAGAGGTGACATCCAGACAGCTACTCTCTTATGTCCAGGCTTGTAGCTCCTGTGCTTAGGGAGTTTTCAGAAGGCCAAAATGTCTTCACAACTGTTTGGGCCATTTCTCCAGCATAAGACTCATGGGCCTTTAACAGTAATAAGGCACCTGGTAACATTCTTTTTTTCTACAGTACTCTTCTATGCCACTAGAAGGATGATGTTTCTTTTTCGATCCCATTCACAGTCAGTGAGATGGAGTGTTGTACAGTTTCTCCCTTTTACCCCTTACCTTTGATATCTGCCACGGGTGAGGGATGGATTTCAGAAGTCATGTGTTAAGTAAGACAGCCTGAAAGCCTGTGAGGTAACACTGATTTTTTAGGAAATCAAAGCAAAAACTGAACGTTTTGGAGGGCAAACAGAGGCATCATCAATATTAAGTTACATAATTCAGGAAAACTATTGAGAAACTGCGCTCCAAGTTGTGATTCAATCAGGAAAAAGAAGCTACAGCATCAACAGAGATCATTTTAATCATTTCAACAATTGCTCACTATACATACGATACCAAAAAATACAGAGCGAATGGGTCATCAGAGATATTGACCTTACTGGCTAAGGGAACATGAAAAATCAGTCTGACATCTACTCATACTTCTGAAAAGCAATTTGGCTACAATAGATTCACCTAATGTAGGTAAAATTTAATGAAGGATCATTGATCACTCACAGAGAATTTGATGCAAAAGAAGACCACTGAGTTATGAAGCTTCTGTTGTTAGTTTTGTTAGAACGGTATTTCACTTCACCAGTGGATAAGAAAGTTTGACTGCTGTTTCCATTGAACGTTTCTGAGTAACTGGGGTCTCAGGGACTTTTTTGCTTTTGTCCTTTAGACACTTAAAATAGCCTGCAAAGTGTTAGAAATAACTTGATTACATTTCTTTTAAAAGTTGAAAAGATCTACCTGAAGCATAAGTTTAGCCAAGGCCACAAAGTCATGTGAGTTTTAAATATACATAATATCCTACTGTGCCAAAGCATCTCAAGGCTTTTTATAGAAGATCTACAATGCCACTGTTAGCTGAATTGAAACAAGCAAGTCTTTGGTTTGAGAGGCAACAGCCAAAACATTCTAGCATTGAAACCCAATAGCAGAGATAGAATGTTTGGAAATGGAAGAATGAAACAAGGTCAATAAAGAGTACCTAAGGCACCTTGTTTATAGTCATCTTTGCTACACTCCTTAAGACCTCCAAATAATATATAAAACTGCAAATGCTAAGGAATGTGAAGATGAAACAGCAGAGGACAAAAATAAGTTACTCTTATTCCTAGTTAGAATTCCCATGATTGAAGGACATGAATAAATCTATTTCTCCCTGTGATAATGGAGTAAAGAAAATAATCAGATCTAGGAAAATGAGAAACCAGTACCATTAAGAGCAAGTTCATTTGATTCTCATGAATTGCCTGTCAAAATGAAGTAGAAAAAAAGGCTGGACACTGAGATGTGGATATTTTCTTTAATGTCTAGTGCATTTCTCAGTCTCAAGTACTATAGAAGGGGAATATCCCCCTTAATTTAAAAAACAAAGAATAGGACAGTGCAGTCTGTACTAGATTAAGGACTGTACAGCAGGATGTGCAAAGTTGTCCCTGCAATATACAATGGAGAATTTTGAAGAGAGGTGGGAATTCAGTTTATTCTACAATATTTTCAATCACCAACTTAGTTGGGACCTTCATCAAATGCAACACGCAGTTGACATTAAAATATGCTACATCTGAGTACAGAATGGTTACAGTTTTGTTTTGGCCCATCCTCCCTGAAAATCAATTTGACAGTGGTGGTGGGAAGGATTCCATTACTTCTTTGCCTCAATACTAGATGCTTTGTGTGAGTCAGCTGTATTGAGTCAGTTCCCTGTTTTTATGTTAGGAAATAGAGCCTATAATGAAAGCTCTCTTGCAGTTTTCAACATACTGGCTTATTATATTTTTCCTGAACTGGGTGCAAGATGTTCAGTCAGTTTCCAGACTTAAGTTTGCTTCCTTCTTCTAGCCAGAGGGGAATTCATCCCTCTGCCTACTTTTCAAGCCTAAAAAAAAAAAAACACAACCCTCTATTCATCTCAGTTTCTGGCCTTATTGTATTATTAGGTTATTTAGACACACCTCTGAAAGTTTCAGAATACCATGAAAGGTTGGAAGGAAAAATGGAAAAAGGCAGACTTAGAATAGAATAGTTTCAGTTGGAAGGGACCTACAAAGATCTTCAAGTCCAACTGTCACAAAAAATAAAATCTGTAGGTTTCAAGGTGTGTTCAGCAGGACGCTAAGTTAGCTGAACACTTCGGGGGATATAAATGCTAGTAAGTTTTTCACGTAGTTTTGGGAACATCAAACTAAGATCTGCAACAGCCAGAAGCCTGGTTACGTTTTAATACATATTAATATAAAAAATAACAAAACTGTACCACGGCATTTAGTGTTCATGAAGATGCACGTATGATTGTTATACTTGTGGCATTTTTAGGAAAGCACATCAAGCTTTAGAGTAGAATAAGACTCCACTGTCTTTCAGTACCTAGATTACACTGAGAATTTGTGCTCACAAAGTACAAAAAACACAAACAATTTTTCTCATTGTCTGCTTTTCCCTTGCATTCTCCCCTCAGGTATGGCCCATTTCATGTTCCCTCGGAGCTACCTTTGGCTATATGGCTGGTCTGATTATTGCACCTCTGTGGATACACTGGAACCGCAAGCAGCTTACATACAAAAGCAGATAACTGGCGCAAAGAGAGACAAGGTATTTCTTTGTGCAGATTCCATACAGACTGTGCAAAAGTTTCTTTTTTGTTGTTTTTTTTTTTTTGTTTTTTTTTCCCCTCTAGATATATCTGTATATGTGTAGTCAAAGCAGACGACTATCCAAATTCATTTAGAGTATTACAGGCCAAGCACCTCCACTCAATAGCATCATACAGATGCTGTTTCAACATGGTGCAGTTTTTGCTTCCTCTAGACTATGTAACCCTGAGAGATTGTACCTTCCAGTCTGAATAAAATGTTTGTAACAGATGTGGTGACTTCTTATTACAAAGTTCATTGATTTTGACTGTATTCCTCTGGATTTCACTGGTTGTAGAAGGCAGAATCATTATTTTAGCTTTCAAACAAGTTTTCTGTACTTAACGCGTTGTATTTAAATTCAGTAGAATTTCACAGTAAGCCTGGCCATTGTCAAATGTATCTCACGTGATCAAACAGCAGTTTATGCATCTCGAACCTATTCTCTTCTTCACCGTGTGTTTCTTTGGAGTTAGAATGGCTATAATAGCTTCATCAAAAACAGTCTTCAGTCCTTTCTGTGTTAAAGCTGAACACTCCACATAGCAGTAGGCTCCTATCTGTCAAGAAAATAAGTTAATTCAATAGCAACATATTGCAGCTGTTCAGAACTGTGCACCTCAGCGATTTGTTTCTATAGTGAAAACCACAAAGTTTGGCTGCGATCTTGCAAATTTTTCTGAATGTGCTTCCCCCTGTAGAAGAACAGAAGATTTGTATTCTGGCCAAAGATAGGGCACTTCTTTAATTTGGTTTGTCTTCTAAAGGAAGCATATTAAATAAACTCTTTGGACAGGCAGTGAGGTCCTCCAGGCATTTTCAGTAACTAAACAGCAAAAAATAACATAACCAATTTATGTTTCAAAAGGAAGTCACAATAGAAACGGTCACAGTATCCACACAGGGTGTTAAAATGGTAATACAGCATTCAGAAATAATTTCCTACACATGGTTCCAGCACCTTGCTTCAGCATGGGGATTTGACAAGATGACCTCCAGGGCTCCTTTCTAACCTCAACCATTCTGTGATTTCAACCATCTCTTACTAATGCTTACCTAATTTTTACCGAGTTTCTATTCAGAAAGTTAGAACAATTACTAATAAGGAAGTACTATTCCATAGGTCTGCTCCTTAGCTACCAGTTATGAGGTTTCCTATGTCAACTGGTAAAAGAAATGGGCAAAGCTGTAGAGGAAGAAAAAGCCAATTGAAAATTGATGTTTGTTGCTTCTTTGCTATGTCATTTCATTTAGGAGTTTCTAGTTTACCTCTTTTGCTAATTTCTGTCCTTGTTCCACAGATAAAGGCTTCTCTTTCATATCATTCAATCTTGCCAGAGTTTTGGGGTCATCACGAAGATCAATCTAGCAAGAAAGATTGCAGACATGTTGGAATAGCTTTTTTCTAAACAAAAGTCAACTGGTTGTTACATAAATAACCTCTTTTTAAAGCATTAAAAAAATGGAATCATGTCACTGTTCAGATCTTCAATCCTAACTGATCCAAAAGCCCTGGAAATTTAAGCTGTGAACTGCTGTCAGTCCAGAAGTTCAAAACATTTACTCCCTAACTCAGCTCTTCAATTAAAATACTAGAATGTATATCTAGCAGTGGCAGCACAACAAACTCAAACATAATAGCGACAGGTGGATCACTTCATAGCTGGAGTCCAATCCACTGGCTACAAGATGCAGGAGGAAATTTTGTCTCACTTCTCCACTTGTTCCTTAGCTTCCATAAGTAATAGATATGACTGATAGTTGCAGACCAATGCATTTATTTCAACAAAGCAGAAGTTGCTTATTAGAGAACAACACAGATTTAAAGTTTCCTGCCGATTGTTGGGGTAGTTCTGCAAATCCAGAAGGAGGTGCTGCTCAGATCCTGCTGGACTTGAACTCTGAGCCCCAAGAAAGGGCATAAACAGTCAAGTGATTTATATAAACTAAAACAGAAACAGATACCTGTGTTCCTACTAGTAAAAAAGGAACATTAGGTGCATATTCCTTCAACTCCGGTACCCATTCTTCCTTCACGTTTTGAAATGAAGCAGGGTTTACCACTGAGAAGCAGATAAGGAAGACATCGGTCATAGGATAAGATAAAGGTCTCAGACGATCATAGTCTTCCTGAGAAAGAAAAATTCTGTTATCTTCAATGCTAAGTTGTTGCTTGTATTTAATTAATTTTATATTCAGGAACTATATTTGTATTTCAGGAAGTATGTTGAGGCAAACTTTCTCAATGTTTACAACTGTTCCTGGTTAGTTAGTGTGGAACAAAACCTCGATATAAGAGTAATTATACGTGAATATAAACAGAAATACAATCTCTATGTTAGTACTGACAGAAACTTACCTCTGTAATAGAATATACTGAAGAGTATCTTTATAAAATGTTTTGATTCAAAGGAAAAAAAATTCTGTTCCAAACGTGCTTTCAGATCAAAAGTTAGAATTTGTTTGACCAAAGAGCACAAGATGTGACTGCTATAAAGTCATCTAGGTTATACAAAGCTAGGCTAGATTGAGGCTATTTAATACACTTAACTTAAATGTTCCCTTTAGATCATATGTAGAAGTGATGTTCTTTTGGCCAAATAAATCTTACTGTCCTGTTGCTAATGATCAGGACAAGGTAAGAATCAGTAGGGAGCTCCTTTGTCCAGACTCTGCTTTCTGTAAACAAGCTCAGCAAATAGCAGCAAGAAACAGAAATTAAAGATTAAGAACCCTCTCAGAGAAACATTAGTGTCCTTTTGGGGACATGTCGGAAAAGATTACTGTTTGGATCACTTAGAGCCATAGCATTTAAAGCCACCAGTCCTACTGCCAATGCACACAGGAACAGAGGTACTTAAAACATTATCCCTACTGTAAAACAGACATAATCCCTCTAGCAAGAGGAAGAAAGAAGATTTTGCCACATATTTTAATTAAAACCATGAGGGAAGATGCCCCAGCTTATTTCTGCCAGGATTCTTTTGGTCTGTAGCAGGAACCAGTGTCCTACTATTCCTGCCTTAGTTTTTTTGTTTTTTAGCATAGATAACTAAGACTGATCCCGATCATTGCCAAGACAAGTGAAAAATGACTGTTTTGTACCTTCTCCTCCACAATAAACACCAGTGCGTGGTTAATCTGTAGGCTGTAGCAGCCTCCCTCTTCTGCACATAAGCTCCCCATCTTAATTAAATCTCACAGATATTGGAATAATTTGTTCATTAAATATAAACAGAAATGTAATTCAACTCCATGGTTGAAACAGACCAGAAAATTCAATTTTCGTTTCCTTGGCAGCTGTCACATTACCAGATTATTAACCTATAGTTGCACCCTCAAAAAAGTGCTTCACTGATTAACTGTTACGTTTTTAAGATTGCATCACTAGAATTTCAGAAATCGCGTGAGAATTTCCTCAGAACAGTTCCTGCTAGACCTCTCTTCATCTGAAAGTCAGCAGCTGTGGGAAGAAGACTGCTATCTTCATCATGAAACGGAGAAAAGATGTGGCAGCAAGCAAGCACTGGAGGAGATTTTGCACTAGTGAGGAGGCAACCATTGGCCAGGCTCTTCTGTGCTCATGTGCCATTTTGGTTACACAGACTTTAATGCCAGCCCTATTTACTCTACAGTTTTGTCAATAAGCCAGAGTAAGCTGAGCTGCAAACATGCGCACACTATTTCACAACCTATAGCTGAAACCACTGTGAAACATTTGACAGGCCATTTGAAGGTCTGCTCTTTCTCTGCTACCATCAGGGTCCTATCTTGTTGCATAAGAAAGACGTAGTAAGCAAGTCTTCTCAGCCACTGTGGCTATTCATCATAGAAGGCAGAAATAACTTTTTTTAAAACAAACAAGCAAACAAAAAAAAATCACAACAGCAACATGATTTTGGTGTTGTTGTTTTTAAGTGTATGCTTTATGCTTCCCTTCTATTACTGAATGTAGTTAAAGCCTGCTCAGAGTTACCACACTGTTCTTTAGGGTGGAGATCAAAATCCTGAAAGAAGGTTCCTAACTGCAAATTAAACTGGTCCCTGGAGTTCAGAAATCTGCATGCAAGAACACTTGTGTGGATCCATCAGTGACTCTCTAAATCAGCTCTACTAAATCGTATGCAAGATATTCTTGAAAAGGTTTTGATTTTCTTTTTTACAAAAATAAATCTAGTTTATAGTCATAATTTCTACCACTGAAGAATTGCCTTTACTGAACTCTTCAGTTTTATGAAAGTCTCACACCTGGGTTACAATAATTAAGAGTACTACATGCATTAAATATTGGAATGGAGAGAACTATCACCAGAAATTACTGCGAGTCCACTGACACTAAAATATGTACGAGTTAATTCATTTCAAATTACAGACAGACCTTTTATTCATGGCAAATACTCATTTGCTCATCCTAAAGACAAGTTACATTTGTCTGATTTACTTCCAAACTATTTAGTTTTTCTATTTTAAATCCCATGGGATACAAATCTTTGTATGTTCAGCCACATTTTGGTACAGCATCTTTCTTCCTCAGCATCTATCAGCAGTCATCCAGGAGTGAGCGATTTCACTGCTCTTTCATGTACCACAGCCAAAGATGTACGTGGTATTCACTATAGAGATTTCACTGCATTGATGCTGATGTAAATTGACAGAAAATTTGGCTATACCCACCAATCCTATTGCTTGAAGCAAGGTCAGTGCTACCAGGCTGTTCTTTAAATCTCACCTGTGCTATGAAAATGATGTTCATATTGATACTAGTAACGGCCCACCACCACTTACTTTAGTAAGACACATAGTTAAACTGGTCCTGGGTCCTCCTCAGAGAGAGCCTGGCTTAAACACTATGAGCACTGTGTAAGCTGCCTGTGTATAAAGGCTCCTTCTGCTCCCCAACAACCCCCTCTGAAATAATAAAACCAAATCTGAAAACTTTCTCTGATGTATCAGGTCTAAATAACTGCTTGCACTCAGTTAAAGAATCTGAAATACCATACGAATTTAGACTATTATTCAGAATATCAGAGAAGCCTGGAAAAAAATCTGATTGCTTCAATTATAGTTTATTTCCTGAATCTCTTGTAAGGGAAATAAATGTGCTTTATTCTAAAATTAAATGCAATGGCAAAATCTAATTATACAAGTCAGTCAACATAAATTCCAATTTGAGTGCATGTACACACCATGCTGTACAGCAATTAAACTTCCAGACTAAATGGGGGAGGCAGTTTTTTGTATGTTTAGGCATTGCAATATTTAAAGAATTTAAGTGGAATATTTATGAGTATAAATAAGATGGATAAGAAAGCCACTAAGAATTAGAATATACAGTGAAGTCTTAATTCCAGACATACAGTCTAGTCCAGTCCATAGTACATAGACTAGTACAGTCTAGTGAAGTCCACTCTGGACTTCGAAGTTTTTCACTGTTTCCTGAAAGAGATACATATAAATAAGAAAAAACATGCTGAAAATGTAGGAACTGTAATAAATTGAATGTGTGTTGGCTAAATTAACACGGTACGGTGCTGTGGTATTATATGGACACCATCTGGAAGATACTACACTGCAACAGGAGCATTCATCTTTTACCTAGCATCTCTGCAGTAAGCAAGGACAGCTGCCAATGAAGAAGAGACAAAGGAAAGAAGATGAGATGGAGGAACCAGTGAGTCATCTTGGCTTCTCAACTACAAACTGGGAAGGACTGTTTTTTGGTTTTTGTTTTGCTTTTGGGGGGAGTTGTTTTTAAGAAGGGAGAAAGGAAATTCATACTTACAAATTTTCATTTCCCTCTAGTTTTGGTATTTTACAGGCAAATCTAGCATTATCTGTGTCCTTACAATCTTTCCTTTAGGTCTCTTTTTCCATCTGCTACAGTACCTAACAATATCCCTCTCTCAGGTTCTCTGCTGCCTTGGCTGGCATACTGAATCACTGATTTTCACTGTATTTTGGATGACTAGGCGGATGTGTTTTAATCTACAATCCAAAACTTGGCTACTCCTTTTCCTCACCTTTAGACACTTAAAAACAGAGGTCTCAAAGAACTCCTTGCATGAAGAATGGTGTTGATATTCTGCAACAGCATATTGTTCTTCATTTCAGGATTTTGCTTAGACTAAAAAAACCCTGTGCTGTATTTCAAGTTGCCTAATTCCATGGATATCAGCTGGAAGACATAGTTAAAAACACACAAACTGCATTCCTAACTCTGCTGCTGACATAATTTGTTGCCCTGAGCAAGTTATTATCCTCTCTCTGCTTGCATCTTCCCATCTGTTAGGGTGCCCCATAGGGGTTTGCTAGCTTAATAATGCATTAGTCTTTGCAAAGCTTTCCAAAAGCTTTTGGTGCACACAGCTTACAGTGCGATGGGATATTTAAAAAAAAAACAAAAACAACAAAACAAAACAAAAAGAAAACAGCTAAGACAAACTGCATACTCAATTTCTAGACAACCTTCTTGACTCACAGAAGCATAATTTCCATTTATTTATAAGAAAACTGAAGTCAGAGGAGTGGACATAGCTGAGATCCCACAGTATTCTTTGTAGCTTCCCTGTTTTATGGTAACAATGGCCAAGTAAGAGCAGTGGGGACAGAGGTCCTTGCCCTCCTCAGCACAATGTGAGGCCACTGGCTTCCCTCTCCTCCGGCATGGAATTAGGTTCTCTCTGTTCAACTTGGAGACATGAAGGATAATCAGAGGAGCCTACTTTGCAGCAAGTACCTCCCCACACCTTGACCAAAATGTCTAGAGAAATTCACACCTCTAAGATCTGCCGTACTGAAGAAGACACAAACCTAGATCTGTTTGTTTTCCTTGCAGATATCTCCACACTTACAGACAAAAAGATTAGCTATTTTATATTCTGAGGAGATAGGATCTGGATAGAGGGGAACAAAATATGGCTCACACCACGCTGGAATTAAAACTGGAACTTGACAACTCTAGGTTTGTGCTCTCTGCATTGGCAACCATCTGTTGCTTTCACAGCTTACAACAGCAATCATAAGAGGAGGTTCTCACTCCCAACCATCTGTTTTTAGACAAGAAGCCAAAAATAGATCTCAGGCGGAGTTGCTAGAGGAATCCAGCTTTCATGTAGTGCAGGGTAATGACAACTGCTGCTCACAGTGAGCCACACACAGATCACTGGAGGTGGAAAGTCAACCCCAGCTGTATGTCCAAGTTGTAACCTATTATGTAGTAGGACAGATGAAAGTTTGCTTTCCGAAAAAATCACCGTACTTCAAGTTCACCATTTCTGGGGCGAATTTAATTGCTATCCTTCAACACTGCATCATTCATAGTTTTCCTCCCTGAAATTCCCAATTCAGAAGGCCCCCTGCAATATTTTGAAAAATTTAACAAGAACCATAATAACTCCTGCACCAAGTACACACCTCAGAGACTCCTTCTTACAGCAGTGGGCAATTCCTGCTGTCTCCCCCCAGACTATTCTGAGTTAAAAGTCCATCTGCAGTTTTGCCATACGCACCAGGCAGAGCCTTAGCAAACAACAGCCTCCCCAAAAGCACACCAGGAAGCAGATTTGTGCTGAGGGGCTGAATCACGCTGTGGTTTCTGATTCTGCTAGAAGCCTGGGTGGGGGAGGAGAGAGTGAAGCGTGCTGTACTGCCCCATACAAACACTTCTCTGGCTTAAAAACTGAGCTGTTTTCAGTGTGGGCTGCATGTACACTGTAACACTGTGCAGGGGCGCAGGGCGAAGTGTCCCCGGCACAGTGCCCACGATGCAGCATCACCGCAAAGCAAACTGCCTGCAATCAAAGCCTGTCACGTGCATCGCTGTGTTCGATTTCTCTTGTGCCTACATCTGTAGCCCCTGGCTTCTGATCATGCACGACAAAGTCAGCTGATGTTCCCTGGCTACAGGGAAAAAGTACACGACGGCCCCTCTATCTCTTTGCTGGCTGCTGGGGTTCCAAGTGAGTGCTGATGAAGAAGCTGGAGTTGTCCTGCTGTGGCTTCTAACACAGGTTTCCCAGAGAATGCAGAAAGTGGCTGATTTGGGTCCAGCATCTACTTTTTATTTATAGAAAAGGCTGCAAGAATACAGGCTAAGTGCTCTCCCATTGTATTCTAAAAATGAAGTAAGCCAATCTAAATCCATCTCTGAATTCCTGTGAGGAGGACTGTTCAAAAGAGGTATGAATTATACATTGAAAAAGACTAGGGTTTGTGAATCGTGATTTTTCTTCTGACAGAACTTCCCTTCTGGCATATCTGAGAACTGAGCTGCTGCTTACATGTCTGAAAAGCTTTTCTGCATATAAAGCAATAAGCAGCTAAAAGATGAAGCCTATTAAGATGGATTTTAGAGCATAAAGACAAGAAGGACAGAATATGCCCTTTGTTATACATAAAATTGCTTTTAAGCGATCAAAATTGATCCCAGTCTTAAAGTGCGATTAAATACTGTCCAAATCCTACATCTTGGCATGAGGTGATGCTCACTATTTCCCTAGACAGTCTCAACAGAGCACTTCCCTCCATTACCACAGTAACTTCAACTTCCCAATTTCTCTTTGGTTTTCTAAAAGAAGTCATCCCCAGATTTTGTCTCTAAGACGTATTATTTAGCATCTTTCACAATGGAACATGGATTCCACTGACTGCTTGCACATTTTTACTTGAACACACCTTTACCAGTTGGCCACCCCTTGCGGATGTCCAAGAAAGCAGTGCAGTGACTGCCTGGGAAGCCCTTTCACTCGTTATCCATGAGAAATCACCAGGCTGTGGTGAGCTGCTGTGCTGGTTTCCTCCTCACTTTCCGTGACCTTATGAACAGCAGTCTTCCCTCCCCAGATTTTCACTTTTTCCACAAAAGGAAGTCATCCCCTTTTGGTGATTGCAGCCATGAACAATTCACCGCAATTGACTCCAACACTGCATCCCAACTGCAAATCAGACCAACCAGGGCAATAAAGCAGGGAGCCCTACAGATGATCTTTCAGCATTCAAGGCTACATCTAATTTAGAGTGCAAGCTGCTTGAGGCACATTCAGTCTGTTTTATTCACCTAATGCAATCAGTTCACCTGAGATGCTGTCAGATGTTCCTTTGCTCTGAAGAATCATTCTGCAACCTGCATCTCAATACACACACCAGCAAGTGCCAACCATTGCAAAGAATTACTGAGCACATGCCACCAAATGGATGCAGCAGTGATTAAAAAAGATGAGGATGGCAGCACCTAATGCTTGGAGGTTAAAATAAGAACTGAAGCTCTGTCCCAAAGCATCCATTTCTGTAATACTGTTTTGTATAATTCATAGTAAAACCGCAGGATTTGGAATCAGTGTGTTTTATATTATCTCTTAAAGCCCAGGCTCCCATAGACTGCTGATTACATAAATGAAAAATCTCATCCTTCTCACTTTTAAATGAAAGGTAAATTTCTGCTCATCCATAAATGCAGAGAAAACTTGAACTCACAAAACCCAAAGGCTTCAAGGAAAGCCACTTCCAGCAAAGGGAGTCTCAAGCCATTTTCATTTCCTATGTTTTCAGGTGCTCCGTACCACCAGCGTGTGAGGATAGGATTGGCTGACTCAGCATTTTGAATGCAACTATGTTTTTTTTTATGTCCCTTTAGTCTATGTGTTCTCAATAAAGGAACTGGAACAAAGCACACTGAAATCAGCAGTGACTGCCTGCTGACACAAAGCTGTGGCTCAGACCCTAACTTATACTATATGTGCCTTTGCACCAAGGATTCTGACCAGACAAAGGAGGTCTTTGCTATGGAAGCTGTTCTCTTGTCTAAACTACACTTAAGTTGTTTGAAGGCGTAGTTTAGAGGCTGACTCAGGAGTCAGACTGCAAGAGAAAAACAGGGCGTTTCTGAGATTCTTCATATTTGCCAAAATATGAAAAACTCTGCAAATGAAACGTTTCACTCAGGAAATGTGACTGCAGAACTTCCAAAAAATTCCCATGGTCTTGTACAGCAAAGCTTGTTGTCAGAAAGCCCCGCTAGCTCAGGCTGCTCACCCAGCTGTCCCCTTCCATCACTCCTGCTGCCTGCAGGACAGTTGCAGATTATATGACAATTTGCTGAGCACAGGTGCACACCGTCTTAAAGTGAAGTCAGGAAGCAAGAGGATAGGCCATAATATTATGCTGGAACAGTGATAATTATTGCACTCAGGGTTTCTTTTGTAGATTGCAGTGTTTGGATAACATGGAAACATGCCACTGTACCTCAAAGAAAGCGAGCAAAACTCAGAGAGAACCTCCTCACAAACTAAAGCGTATCTATGTCTCCTAACCCAGAAAAAGAGATGTTTTTACTTGACAACACAATCCGTGTTTAGCAATAGTTTCTCTATGCCAGTAGACTCCATAAAAACATGCCTTTAACATACCATAAACTGATGTTTTGGAGAACCTCTCATGCTTGGTTTGCTTTGGGTTCCTCACATTGGCCTGCTGTTAACTCACTGTTCATATGACCGTGACATTATTGGTCTTCATTCTCAAAGACAACCTTTAATTTAATTTTAAGTTAACTCAGCCCCAATTTTCAGAAATGCAGCAGGCCTTTGGACGTTCTGAAAATTAAACATTGGGTTTGCCACAATGGATGCTTTTGGAAACTCTGAGAAACATTTCTCATCCTGTGACTCTTCGCCTGCTGATAACAGTACTTCCCTGTCTTTCTAGGGAGGACTTGAGGCTTGCAAAGCGTGACTCACAGTTAACAATGAGGTATTTGGATGTAAAGTTTGCACTGGAATTATTATTATTGGAAGACCATTTGGCCATTCTAAAGGTAACGGGCTATTACCTTTCAAAGGAAAGTCTGTCACTGCTGAAGTATCTGCTGCTGACCTCCCATCACAGCAACACATCAGCCCGCACATACTACCTCCTTAAAATCTTAAACTTCAGAGAAAGGATCTGGGCATATTTCTATTTTAAATTACGCACATCCAGTTGTTGCTGCAGAGCCATTAAACCTGTGTGGCTCTCTGCATCCTCACGCACAGCAGCTTCAGCTGAGCTATTCATAGGGCTGCAGCCACCCGGGCTGCAGTGAGCTCACAGCCTGCCGGCAGCAGCTGCAGCCTGCCTGCGACAGCGCAAAGCGAGCGAGGGAAAACGCACGTGGGAGGAGGGAGGTGCAGGGACAGAATGGGGATGGCTCACTTTTAATTTTTAGATTTGCCAACATCACGTCGGAGTTTTCAGCATTTGTAACTCAGCAATGAAGGCTCACAGGGTTTGCTTTGTGGAAGCGTGCTTGCGTGCTCCGGGTTTGCATTTGGCACTCTGGCTTTGTGGAATGCGCAGATCAGAAGGAATAATGCAGCCTAAGGAAGGAAATTCCTATTCCACAACAGACTACCCCAACAGTTAGCAGCTGCCTCTCCTCTCAGGATGCTGAAGCAGTACCTGTGAAACTGCGGCTACCTTCCAGAGCCAAGGCAAACAGTTGGCCAGGATTACACAGATGACTGCTATTTCTTGTCTTATTTATAGCAGCCATTGCAAATTGTGTGTCTATCCACTTTAAAAGCCCTGCCTCCATCCCTCTCTTTCCCACAGGCTCATTCACAGTTAGAATTATTTGTTTTTACATCTGGCCTTCAGGGAAGCACTGATCTTGCTAGTATTTGAGTTTGCTTTACGCACTCCAGCTTGACCAATTCTAACATAAAATTGCTTTTGACTTCAGTTTTAACTCAGTTACAACACAAAAAAATATATATCACTGTGTCTGAATTAAGGTGGCTGCAGCTGCAACAAGAGCAGCCATCAGAGTACGCAAGTTGAAAGAAGCCAGGCAGAGGCTGTTCTCATACTGTGCTTTGCATTTTTGCAGCTTCTGTTTTGGTCACAGCTGAGAAGCCACTGAGAATTTCACTCTGGCCTGCTCCTGCAACCTTCCTGCCCGCCCTCTTGTTCCTGACAGCCCTTCACAGCAAAGCACACGAGAAGAGCAACGCTTCCACGTGTTCATGCTCAGGACATGCTGGATGAGACAGACCACACCATGAATGGAAACCCCACATCAAAGGAGAAGGAAAGGAGAATTAACCCTGGCTGCCATGTTAAGTAGCAGCCTTCAGTGTGGAGCACAACCTCCAAGAGGTAAATGCTGCATATCCTCCCACTTCTTCTCATCATTTGAGATGCAGCAAAGGGACACACAGCCCACCTTTCCGTTAATACTCCCAGAAATTTTTCTGAAAGTTTCAATATTGTGAGAGCTAGCAGTATTATGGAAGACCAAAACGATCATCACTGTTCTTAGTTCCAAAGCACTCTGCCAGGGTGAAGTCAGCAGGCTCCTGCTGGAGCCCCAGTTTCCTTCCCAGGCTTGTTTTGCCACATACCCCTGCTCCATAAGGAACATTACTGACACGCAGTTGCTCTCAGAGCAAGAGAAACAACCGTAAAGCCAAAGGCACCCAAGCATCACCATCAGGTGCACTTCATGTTCATAAGCTTTGTCATGTTTCTGCTTCCAGCTCTGTGTTATGCAAGTAGGCTCCACCATTCATCTGAGGGACAACAAGGAGGAGTAAGGGGACAAAGAAACTCAAAGTGGAGGGCTGTGCAGAGCAGTGAGGCCCAAAGGAGCTGCAGCTCCACCTCCGAGACGAATTGCCTGTGGAATGCACTCCCCAGGGTGGCATGGCCACACTGGGACCAGGAGTCAGCCTCTGCAGCTGTGAAACCTAGTGGGCTCCAGGAACCTCCCCTCCCAGCTGCTGTACTGGCTGTTTTCTGCTGAACTGGGGTATTTTCAGATGAAGTCTGCCTGGACATGCACATGGTGGGGAAAGTTTGTCTGTATATAGACTGTAACTTGTGAACTGTGTCATTTTTCCCTGCTATATATAACCTGGAAAAAAAATAGGACCTTAATAGATTTATTCTCAACCTACTTTAAACTCAAAAAGATGCAAGGCATGATGTGATTGGCGCAGTTACTGTGCGCGATTCTCCCTACATTGTGAAGCAGCTCACTAGAAAAGCAAACTAGATGTCATGAACTCAGCTCACAGCCCCCCACCAAACAGAAGTCTGTCACACATTGCTAAATATGTAACCATACAAGCTAACAACACCCACAGATTGGTAAGTCAGTACTTCAGGCTGATGGGCCTGCTGCACACTGGCAGCTTTTGGCTCCTTGCTCTGCCATGGGCTTCCTGCGGGAATATGGAGCAGGTCACAGCCCAAACTTCTGCACTCTCACTCCTCTTCCCACAGAAAATGAGATCTGGACTCAGCCCAGGGCTGGGGCTGTATGCACTCAGAAGGCTGCAAGTAGCTCAGATGCCACTATAATCACATGCTGCCAAGCTTTGATAAAATGATACTATCAGGCTACTGTTTTGCAGTAAAACTATTTGGGGGTGACAGGATTAGAAATAACAACACTGATGTTTGCTGGCACAGAAATCCCAACTTCAAGCTGCAATGAATCCGAGCTGAACAGAAGTCTGTACAACCAGCAGGCACGTACCAGACGCAGCATGCTGCTTCCTCAACACAGAGAAGAAACTACCAACTCCTGTCTTTTCTGCTCTTAAACACATACAATTGTTAAACTTCACAGAAAGCTTTCTTTTACCCCATGGCTCTCTCAGAATGGCTCATCAGCAAACTCCGATGAAGGAATAAAAAGAACAAAATTGTCAGACTGGAGGCTCTACATGGGTTCCTGTAAGAACCTCCACAGTTGTTCTGGGTGCTGGAATGGGGCTTCCATGGGCAGCCCCAGATGTCCACTGCTCCCCTCCAATAACCTGAACTAGGGTGAGGAAAATGGTAAAGATTTTATGATTGCTGCAGGTCTGAGTTTTGCCAAGAGCATATCGCTTTGTGACAGCAGTCTCCCTGAAACAATCTACAAGTCTAGACTTACAGTACCTTTGCTTGCTGTTTGCTGCAAATTGGCTCGCTTACTACTAGTGTTAGAGGAAGCCAAAGGTTTCTCCGTGCAGCTACCCAGATGGACACCACAAAGCCACTTGAGGTAAGATTGCACAGAGCTTACAACACACACTCTCGTAATTAGCAACAAGCCAGCATGGGGTGTTTGAGACAGCATCCACAAATAAGCTCTGCATACATACACGAGTGCAAGGTGCTTTTTCTTTTTTTTTTTTTTTTTTTGCTTTGTTTTGTTGTTTTTTTTTTTGTTTTTCCAGTGCTCATTATAGAAACTGGATGCATGTTAGCAGATCTTTATTTGCCTCAGCACACTTGAACAGTATTTTAAAGCCAGCTGGGTTGTGAAGCATTTACTACTAAAAAGCAAAGCTATGGTGGAGATAGTAAGTGAACTCATTTTGCATCACTGGGACCAGTTTGTGTTTGTATCAGTGAGTTCTCAATGATGAAGTCAGTCTGTTGGTAGAAAACTCACCCTCCAGCTACTGGCTTTCTGGAAGCAAAGCTGTTCCCTGGAATTCTCCCTGAATTGATTGTGTTGCTGCTTTCAGGCCTTAAACACTCAAGACTGGCTGAGTACTGCTTCCCTTACAGCTACATGCACACTTAGAGAGGCACACTAATTTGAACAATTGTTCAGATAAGAGCAGGAATTACTGAGTTACAAAGTATGTAGCTTCAGTGTGTGCCAGTGCAGAGAGATTATCTTCCTCGTTGTTCCTTACCACAGGGAAGCACGTCTGAGGTCATGTGAGACCCAAACACAAGCTCATGCTGCAAGAAGTTTTAGTATAGGGAATATACAACTTTGCAAAAGACCACACGGCATTTCTGTAGAGGCGCCACACTTTTTTAGCACCTCCTGCCCCCAAAGCCAGGCCCTTTACATGCTGTTTTGGTTCAGATATGCCACCCCCAAAGTATTTTAACTCATAAGACTGTGCTCAGCCGGCAGCTGCTGGCTGCAAGTTGTGATAACTGAGCAGAGATGTCGATAATGGAGCCCTGTGCTGTTCGCTACAGTAGAGATCTCTCTGAACATCCAGCATTAAAACTGCCTCAGTCACATGCTGACATAGCGTCTTCCACTGTGGGCTGTAATAACCTTCTCAAGAGAATCACTTGGACTGTCTAGTATAGTTAAAAAAAAAAAAAAGAAGAAGAAGAAGAAGAAGAAGAAGAAAGGAAAGAAAAAAAGGCAGCAAAGCCAAAAAGCCAAAGCTGAACAACAACTCCATGAGCCCCAAGTGCAGACACGGGTCCTGCAGCAGCCCACCACCGGCCGTGCCGCGCCTCCCCGCTGCCGAGCCGGCTCCCGGCCGCCCAGCCAGCCCCGCTCGGTCTGTCCCCGCTGCGGCAGCGGGCGACGCGAGGAGCCCCGCTGAGTAATGCCGCCGGGGCGCGCAGCCGCCAGAGCAACTTCGGCGCCGGACAGCGCCGGCTGCCAGGCGGCCGGGGTCTGGGGTCGCTCACTCACCTGCCCGGCGGTGTCGTAGAGCCCCAGCAGGTACTGCTTGCCCTCCACGGTGACGCTGACTGCGAGGAGGGAGAGACAAACCGGGTGAGGCCGCGGCGGGGAGAGCCCCGGCGGGGCAAGGTCGGGCGGGGGGGAGCAGAGCCGAGCCGAACCGAGCGGCTCCGCGCCGCCGCCCCCCGTCCCGCTCACCTGCGTAGTGGTCGAAGACGGTGGGCACGTACTCCTCGGGGAAGGCGTCGTTGGCGTAGCTCATCAGCAGGCACGTCTTGCCCACGGCGCCGTCCCCCACCACCACGCACTTCAGCATGACCGCGGCGCTGCCATGGGCCATGGCCGGAGCCCGCCCTCATGGCCCCGCGGGTGCGCCCCGCCGCGCCGGGCCCCCCGGCATCGCTCCGCCGCCGCCGCTCAACGGGCGCCCCCGCCGGCCCCCGCCGGGCGCGGCCCCCCCGCCATCCGCCGCCGCGCTGGGCCCGGCGGGAGCCGCCTTCCCCTGGCCGCGGCCGTGCAGGGGAAGTGCCCGCGGGAGGCGGGGAGGCGGCCCGCGCGTGGGCGAGGCGGCGGGCGGCCCGCGGGGCCGGGGAGCGGCCGCCCTCGCTCCTGCTCGCAGCCACCGGCGGCACCCGGCAGCGCTGCTCGGCTTAGCCAGCCGGGCCCCCCTCGCCGCCGGGAGCGGCTCCGGCAGGGCTACGGAGCGGGGGCGATCGGCAGGGTGAGGGGCGGTCGTCTGAGCGCCGTGAATTTCGGTTGTTGGGGAACCTGAACGTGTGCGCTTGGAGCGGGTTCGAGCACGCACCTGAAAGGCTGAGAAGCGGGGGGCAGGTCTAACGACGGGGTGCCGCGCGGAAAGGAATGAAGTCACGCTTCCACGCGTGGTCGCGGCAAGCAGCGCCACGTCTAGCGGCACCTGGGTGTCATTCCAGCAATCGGCTTTCAGCTGTAGTGCTATGACATGCGCCTGGAGTCAAAGGGAGAACAATCGCCTTTTCTGGTTCGTGATTTTTTGGAGACTCGCAATTAAGCCCCGTCTGATAAAAGGTACCGCAAAGACTCTCTGTCGTGATCTGTGGCACATGTGAAAGTGAATGCAAATCCCACGGTGCACAAGGCTCATCCGAGTATCTGATAGGATGTGTTTTTGGATGAGGACAAAGTCTAACAGTTTCTACTTGGCAAGTCTTTCCCTCAGTTGGTGCACTCGTGTGCCTTGAGAGCCCTGAGAGGAAAAGCACAGGGTCGCAGAACCACAGGGGTTGAAAGGAACCCCTGGGATCACCAAGTCCAACCCCACTGCTAAGGCAGCTCCCTACAGCAGGCTACCAAGGTGGGTGCCCAGGCAGCTCTTGAATACCTCCAGAGAAGGAGACTCCACCACCTCTCAGCAGCCTGTTCCAGTGCTCTGTCACCCTCACAGTGAAGACCTCCCTCATGTTCTCACGGAACTTCCCATGTTTTGCATTGTGCCCCTTAGCCTGTCACTGCACCATTGAAAAGAGCCTGGCCCCATCCACAACAATTCTCACCCTTCGGGTATATTTATAAGCATTGATAAAATCCCTTCGCAGCCTTCTCCAGGCTGAACAGCCCCAGGGCTCTCAGCCTTTCCTCATAAAGGAGATGCTTCGGGTCTCATCATCGTTGTGGCTTCCACTGAACTCTTTAGAAGTTCCCCGTCTTGAACTGGGAAGCCCAGAAATGGACACAGCACTCTGGATGTGGCCTCACCAGGGCAGAGTAGAGGGAAACAATCACCTCCCTCCATCTGCTGGCCACGCTCTTTTTAATGCACCCTGATCTCCAGATGCACTCAGCATCAACCCAACCCCTTGAGCAGACAGAAAATGGTGGTATGTCCTCAGCCTTCCAGAGCATGTCAGCTGTATATGGAAGCCACTGTCTGGAGAACCCAGCAGGCTGCCAGCACAGAGCTTGGGGCACAGGTGCAGTGGCCTCCTAGAGAGCAGCTCTGCTCAGCAGGCAGATGTATCCTGCACCCATCTCAACAAGGAACAGGCCCAGAAGAACTGCTTCATAGCAGTCTGGTGCATGCTACTCCTTAGTACCTGTTAAAGGTTCTCAAGGTACCCACAAAGGAGCTGACAGCATGCACACCCACAGTAGCCTAGGTGACACCATTTCCTTTTTACTATGCTTGCTGAGGTTCAGACTCAGGAGCCAGCTGCCACTGCACAGGCAATGGGAAGTGTGCTTCCTCCCTTCTGGCACTTGCATAATTGCCAGCATTGCTTCACAAATCCCATAATCATCATTTTGCACTTGCACAATCTCAGCCAAATTAGTCTCCTCCATTCCTCCATCTCTCGCAGACAATGGGCGGCCAATCAGCTTGCACTAAATATTTAAAGCAAATGAAGACTCAGAGCTGGTAAACTAAAATGCTTGCTTGGATCTGCTCACCACATGGCATGGCTACAGGGAGTAGGAGTGGGATCTCGTAGAACTTTCTTGGAGCCCCCTGGCCAACACGTTTCTAGGAAACCACCCATAATGGGCAAGGACTGCAATGCTCAGGCTGTGTCACCCACCAAGTATTCTGAGAGGAAGAAATACAGCTAGGCTACCTTTTTATATTTTACAATACTATTTTACAATACTTACAGACTCGGAACAAAGTCTTGGTGAAAGTCAGTAAAAAGGGCAGTGCCATCTGAATGCCCTGTTTGCAGCATATTGTCTTTCAGACCACTCAGTTTCTCATTTTCAAACAGAGCTCCCCCTCACTGCTGTAAGCAGCAGAAGGTAATACCAGAACAGATGTAATGCAAGCCGGTATTTCAGTCTGAATGATTCATTGTCATCATCAATGGTGAGAACACTACTTCTGCAGTTTATGAATCAGATCATTACATATTGCTTGTCTTTCCAAGATTAGGTAATGCAGAGAATGTTTGTGTATATATAGATAGAGCTAATACAGAGGAAGCAAATTACATGTATCTAATGTGCCAAAAATGGATAGGGAATTCAATAGCTGCAGGTACAATTCTTTCTGAATGTCAGCATCTACTTCATTTCAGACATTTTTTTTCATCATTTACAAGAGCAGAGATACTCATTTTCTCTCAGTTTAAAATGTCCTAACTGCATTCTTGCTTCCTCCATAATGCTTTTCATAAATACAGTGATGGTCTCCACGCGAAAGGCACACGGTCTGTAAAATTAGAATAAAGCAGGGTAACACATTTGAGATCATCAGCTGTAATTATCCAGTTGTCCAAGCACACTTACCACTTACAGTACCCATGGCAGTCACTTTACTGAAATAGGACTGACTATCACAAACTAACAAAAAAAATGTATTCCACTTACTTCCTCCAAAAAACAAACAAAAAAACAACCAAAAAAACCACCCAAATTAGTATGCTCCATTATAGGGGAATCTCATGCACAGGTCTCTTCAGTTATCCGATTTTATCCTATTATGCTATTACAGCTTGTGATAGCATAGTTTTATAATATCGTGTAACATAAAAGAAAAGATGACATCATTAAATATTTAAATCATTTCTCCCCTCTTTTTTTTTTTCCTTATAAGTTTTTTTTCAGGAATTTTTAGATTTTCTGGTTGCCTCCTAATTATTGCCCAAACCATTCTGCTGCAAATCACAGGAGGTCCCCAACAGGGAGAACGATACTGCAAAAATCTAGTGCATAGATTGATACAGTTGATTTCCCTTCAGTTTGGGAATCATTAGTGGTGCTTTTCTCTCACTTTCTTCCATGAAAAGGTATTTATGAGATGCTCTACTCCACAGATTTATTTGTAGCTTCCAACTGTGACATTTAAATGACTGAAATGCACTGTCCATCTAGCAGAAGCAGTGAAGATCATAGGTCTCCTGTCAAGGGGAGTGCCTGCCTCTTGACTAAAATCAAGGACAACTCCACAGCAACACTAATGAATCAGTTCCTTTGAAGAAAGAAAGATAAAAGTGACTTTAAGGGGAATATTACATCACTCTAAGTAACTTTCCTAGGCAAGAGTTTTAGACAACATGGATGCTTTGGACACAGTGTGAAAAGCAATGAGCAAGAGGTTGAGGTGCCTCTTCAGACTCTCTTTTCACCCTCTGAAAGGAAGAACTTCACTGGTTTCCAGTGACATTTGTGATACCTTTTTAAGTGCCTCCTATACCATTCCTGGTGTCACAGAGGTCACTTGTCTCTCTACACTCCTACCTCAACAGCATGTAGGGACCATGCTTCACTGAGCTCTGCAACTGTGATACTGCCAAGACTTAGGCAGAGCAGTGAGTGCTTTATCTTACCTGATGCGTCCAACTGCGTCTCCTCTTCCTCTCATTGCATCCCTAGCACATGAGCTGGGGCAGCCACTCAGTCTCCATATTATTGCACCCAATCTCACTTCCAGGTGAGCACTCCTTTTGTTGTGTTTGCATTCAGTCAGTTGTTAGGATGGTTTTCATTGCCTTAGGTATCTCAAAATACCTGGTTTCTACTGTTTAGGGTTGAGTTCTTTTGGTACTATATTCAGGGAAGGAGCCTGAACAGAATAAATCACTACGGAGTTACTTAGAGTTGAGCTGAGTGTCTAAAGGAAGCAGTTCTCTTCCTCACACCAACTTGGTGACAATTACCTGCAGTTCACCAAACATTTTGTTGGAAATAAAATCTGTTTCACAGTGGAGATTATTGTACAGCTACAGTTACCAGCATTGCCAGGCATAGAACAGAGGATTAAGCAAGCAAGGCCTTCCTCTAAACATTTAACATCTTTTCAGGCTACCTATATGACTTCATACACCACTATAGTACCAGAACATCCCTTTCATCATTGCAAAGAGATGTACACATCTGTCTCATTCTATTACTTGAGACTGTGTAGTCCAGCATGGCTCCTACATACCACGGCATACCAAACAGGAGAGTGAATGGAGATTCTGAACTTTGGCTGCATGCTTGAGACCCAAAGAGACATTCTTGTTCCATGAGTGGGACATGATTTACAAAGGGAATACTGACTCCTTCATAACACCACGTATTTTGAAATTAAACTAATCCCCTTAAATTCTAGTGCTGGAAGGTCAAAAATGAGCGACTTTTATACACTAGAGATAACCGTCCATTTCTATTGGCCTTACTGGAAACTGAGGGAATCACATAATGGATCCACAGGATAACATTTCCCTCTGTGTACTTTTTACTGTACAGTAGATTTCAGAGGGCACCAGGATTGCTGCTGCACTGTGTGTGCTGCTCACACCTGTGATTATCACAGATGTGCCTCTTGGAGGGTAAAATGCAAGCTTTAGCATCATTTTAGCTAAATTAAAACAACCTTTGGGGAGTCAGAAATGCCACAGGCTATAACCCTTCAAGCAAACTCAATTGGGCCTGGACCTATAATGTGGCTCTGGTACTGGCAGGCATGATCTGGCTGTGTCCACAACACTGGCATCTCAGACCCTGCAGATAGAGGTCCTTTCTCAAAGCTGATTTCTGAGCAGTGCTGAAGAATTTTCTGGGACATTCCTGGTGTTATTCCTCCAAAAACTGCTCTCAGGAATGTTTCTGGGGGTCCCAGTGATGACAGCTGAGTCTTAGCACTCAGGAATATTTCCAGTTTCCTAGGACAGATGTCTTCACTGTGATTGCAAGGCCTTTGTGTTCTCAATTTTTACTGGGATGCATTAATTCCAATGCAAATTCTATTTCTTGGATCTTGTCAGCATTTGTGATGGATTAATTCTGATATTTCCTTTACTACAAAAAAACACTGACCAACAAACAAATAAACCTTCCAACTCTAAACACGCAGACTTGGAAAATATCTTTTAAATTCCTTTATTACAAAGGGCTCTGTGCCTAATGTGTATCTCTGGGTTTCTTCTCGCCTCTGATGAACTTGAGATTTGGGTCTGAACTTCCAATAAGGTCTGAACTTCTTTCATCAGCTTCTTTGAAAAGAAAATGTACATAAAAAAATAAATATGTATATAAGCATATTTTATCCCATGCCACTTACCAGTGAAATGGCTTGTAAAGCCAGGCATCATGTGAAAGTAAAGAACAGTGGTGGATGAGATACTGAGAAATGAGATGAATGGCAAAGAAGGGGAAAACTGAATGGAAAGGGAGGGAACATTGAGGTTCCCCTGCTCAGTCCTGCCCTGGGACTGCAGTTCTCTTCCACAACTTGTCATGTAAATTGGCACATGGAGAGTGTTGAAAGGAATTCAAAAACAGACCCAAGGACAGAAAACCAGAACTGGGGGAATCTAACATATGCAATATATAAGCTCCTCGCTGTGAAGCCTGCCTGCAACTCCAGAGGATCAGAGAGAAAAGAGAAACTTTTTAAAGCATTGATAGCTTCTAAGACGCTAATGGTTTAATAAAATTGAAGAGAAGAGCCTGCTGGAAGCTTTCTCAGGAAGGGTTATGTTTATCCTGATAGGAGATGGAGGGGAGGTAGGAGACACGCGTTATGTAGTTCTTTGGTATTTATTCAATGGTTCTTTGG
The DNA here is from genome assembly GCF_023343835.1 of Lagopus muta. Lineage (NCBI taxonomy): Eukaryota > Metazoa > Chordata > Aves > Galliformes > Phasianidae > Lagopus > Lagopus muta. The sequence goes on from NC_064434.1 coordinate 83,658,775, forward strand.
TGTAATAAACATGAAACCATAATTTCTGATCATACTGTCAGTACTTTCACCTTCCATATTTTTCAGTAAGTGGTAATAACACCTATTCCAGTATCACAACAGAGAGAGTAGGGGTTGACAATCACAGTGTTAGTTCCCTTTATTTCATCTCAGTAGTGCCATGGTTGCACCCAATGAATTTCTGAGGTCTACAAGAAATATGCCTCTGTTAGAAACATTACTTTGCAGCAAATATTTAATATTTTATGGTTAAGATTGCTCACTTGCTTTCATAAAGTCAAGTTCAGCATAATTCAAGCCTCCGAGAAACCATGAAATACAGAACAAATCGCCAATCTTTATAGCAGTGCCTCAATGTACCTGTAATGGAAATAATTCACCACTACAGTGAGTGCCTTTCAGAGAACACTGTATATGACTACTACTGCACAGGCAGACCTTCTACTTGGAAAAGTGTGCTGTATTTACAGTGACACTTCCTCTACATGCATACAGTGACACTTCCTCTGACCCAATTTCCTAAAACCAATTCCATAGTAATTATATTTTCTCTTTCCTGCTAGGCACCGTGTGACAACAGTTGGTCACATACATATTATTAAACCCGTGTTTATTTTCCCTACTTTACTTTGTCCAAGTGCTAGTGGCTGAAACATCCCCGTGTCCCAGCGCTGACTCAGTGTATGCAGCTCATCAGTGGGAAGAGGCATATGGTTATCACGAGGTGCATATAGACATTGTTCTTCTGTTCCCATCCACAGAAGTGATGAGCAGTGTGGGACTGAGGATCCATCTGTGAGGCATGGCCTAACATATTTCCTGCTATCACAGTTTAACTAGTCTGCTACTGTTTGATACAGTAGTACTCAACTGAGTAAATATTGCCACTTCCCGTCTGAAGAAGGAAAAGTAAAATAAAGGTTGCCTGAATGTTGACCTAAGCTCTGTATTACCTGGTTTTCAATAGTCTGAATTTTGCTGAAGGTTATATTTTGTAAGGGCTCTAGCTACTGCCAGTATGTCCTCACCGTGCATTAATTACAGATTTGCAGCAATCACTAAGAAGGGAAGATGCTTTAAGGACCAGAATTTAATTTTTTCCTTGATCCTCAAAATGTGGCTTGCATGGGTGTCTTTGCAATTTCTTGGTCCATAATTCAGGATGAGAAAGAAAAGCAGAAACTGCTGGAGTCCTGAGGCTTCTAGTGAAAACCAATGCATGAGGTATGATGGGTGTGGGGTTTTTTGGTGTGTAAGTCTGGCTAGTCGGTTTTTAACATTTTCTTGCTATCTCTTTTGTATCAGGAGAAGTTCACTGCTGTTTTATTATTTTCTTTATCGCTGTTATGGGTTCTATTTCCATTGGTGGTTAGAAAACTCTGAGGTAAGGATAAGCAGGCTTCTTTAGCAGGTATATAGAAAGAGAGTAGCTTGCTTTTAAAAAAGGCTCAAACTCAGTGCCAGTTTTTAACAGAGTCCCGCTCCTATTTACCCCACTCAGAAAAAAAAAAAAAAAAAGGGTAATTCTCCCAAAATGTGAGGGCTGCTCCAAAAGTAATGCTTCCTATTTTATTATGTTGCCTCACAGTATCAGAGGAGGATGTTGGTAGTATGGCAATAGAGGTTGAATATTAGGTTACACTTTGTTGCTGTGTGACAGATGGCAGCAGAGGGGCAATGTGACAGAATGGTGTCTGACATGAAGTGCATATGGAAAAAAGGTATAGAACTGAGTTCCTTCATGCAGAAAAAATGGCCCCCACTGATGTTCATCTACATTTGCTGGATGTTTATGGAGACCAAACAGTGGATGTGAGCACAGTGAGGCAGTGGGTGGTGCGTTTCAGCAGTGGCCTCGATGACGGTGGGTCACCTCCACTGGCGCAGACTATTATGAGTGCAGCATACAGGCTTGTATTCATTGCTGGTGAAAATGCGTATGTAATGGTGGTGACTCAATTGAAAAATTGTGTTCTGTAGCTGAGAATTTGCTCTATCAAATAGAGCTATTTTGTTCTTTGTACCTGTGGTAGTTTGCATGGAAATAAATATGTGGCATTACTTTTGGAGCAACCCACATACATACCACAGCTGTCACTCAAGGTGGTTGTAGCCTTCTTAACCTTCCATTTCTATCACCTGATAATCTCTCCCAGGATGTCTGAAAAATGAGGGCAGTGAACGGTAATGAGGGCAAAGAAAAAAATGTCCTCAAGATCAATTCAAGCATTTCAAGTGAAATTTTTAAAAAACATTACAAATAAATGTTGTCCATTGGAAAACCATTATTATCATGCCAAGTTAGGAGTGACAAAATTCCTCAGCAGTTCATGTATTCATGAATATGCAGGAGTGCTTTGCTACCAGGTTCACTTCTCCTTCCACCCATTAAATCATCACCAGAAGGTGACAGTTGATGCTGGGCATTTAGAAGAGAGATAAAATGGATGTAGATTAAACCTTACAGTAATAGTTTGAGAAAAAAAACAGTGGTAGCGTGAGTCAACCGAGCTGCATCAGCTTCAGTGGTGTCTGAGTTTGGACAGTGAAGGAATCCAAACAAAGCAGGTATTGCCTCAGAAATAAACCTTGCATGGCCTTTGTACTATTGAGCAGTGCAAGAGAGGCATAAAAGGATTTCAGGCACCACTCCAACACCCCCCAAGGAAGCTGTCTGTGGCAACCTGTGATTAAGTGTGATTGGAACCAGGCAAAAATAGATTTCTTTTAAAATCAGCAGATTCTTAAATGAAACCACGTGTCTTTACAAATGTTCCGATTTGTGCTCCATTCCTCTCCCAAAAATAAGTAACACAATCATTCATTTGCAATAATAACTGCCCCCTCCCTCGCCCCCCCCCCCTCCAAAAAAAAGGTGGGATTAATGGTTGTAAGTCTTTTGAATTTCAAGCTTGATGAGTTGTTTTAGATTTGTCTGCTGGCTCCAGGCAAATCTCAGTTCCCTTACCGATTGTCCTGCTTCATGCAATCTGAAAAAAACAGTAGAAAAATCTATTTAATGTTTTCAGACAGAGGAACTGTACTGTGTGTGCTGTCCTTTAGCTGGAAAAGATACAGAAGTTGCTACTTCCTTCTGTGTGGATCTCTAGTGTCTTACTGACCATGAGAAACCCAGAGAGATGGACAGGAACTTCAGGAAGTAAGAATTTGCAGAAATAACAGTCAATACAGTAAAGACATTAGAGAAGAGGAAAATAGGCCACCCAACATCTAAAATAGCAACACTGCCAAATTATGAATGACCTTAGAGAGTACTCCAAAATCATGGATAACTTAATTTCTTTCGTATCAATAGAACTGCTTATGGCATAGTTATGTGGAAGTCAGTTTTGTGAGCCTATGAGCAATGATGTTACATTAACTGAAGGATGTGAAAATTATTGGTACTGGCAATAATGTGCTTCTTTTGTAGCCACAGTGAATCCGTCGTGTTTGCCACATTGTGCATTCTTTAGTTGGTGATCTATAGTAGCAAAAATCCCTTCGATCTCATGTACAAATATGTACTTGCCTCCCACATAAATCCCAGGCTAGGGTATGATCCACACATACTTTCAAAAGAGGTCAGAAAAGAGTTAAGTGCAAGAGGCACTAAAGGAACCAGAAAAGGCAGTGCTAGTGCTAATGACAGCTTTTATGTAAGCGCCCTGCCACCTGTCTGACTGCCTGCAGGATGCCATCCTTTGTGCTCTGCTAGGGTATGCTTAGAACATTTTAATGGGATGTGGTCTTGTTTTTAAAGAGCCACCATTACTGAGAAAACTTTGTTCAAAAAATTGAAACTGTGCTAGAGAATATCAGTGCAAATTGAACAAAGCATTTCCAAACCTGACTCTGTCTGTATGTCCCATTTTACTTTGATTCCTTTTTTTTTTTTTCCCCCTCCTGATCGTGAAGAAAAAGTAGAAAGAGGAACTGTAAAGCTTCAATCACTAGTAGAATTCTAAGCAGATCTGAGGATGGAATCTGGGGGTTCAAATTTCAGTTTGGGGTTTGCAGCAAGGACAGCCTGAAGACAGGAAGGCTTGAAAAAAACTGGCTTAATGCACACATGAAGGTCTGAGCAGGATATTTCCTATAAGTCTTCCTTCCCCACCCCTAGGCTAGTACCAAATTACATATATTGCTTCAGATTTTCAACGTTTCCCAATCTGGATTAATTTACATTTGGAGAGAGGGTGTGAATTAAACTGTTATGAAAGGCTTAGACGCAGTGCCAGCTTGTTACTATGCTTTTTCAAACATTAAATGCTTTTTCTGTTAAGGAAGCCCTCAGAATTTCTTGCATCTGGAAATCTCTCTTGTTGCACAGCTGATTTATAAATGTAAAAGGAGACATACACAAACAAATGCATTTGTAATAATACAAACAACTCCTTTTGAATTCGCTGTAGTTGGAGGCCCTATTGTATTATGGTCTATAGTAACGTGTTCCCTTCTTCATGGAGATTTTAATCTGAATAAAAGATAGCTGCTGCAGGGATGCAGGAATCAAGAGAAAAGTTAGAAGCAACATAGAAGAACAGAGCACAGAAGGGCACACACCAAACTGTACAACCAATGCAGTGAGTACTTGCAGCTTGCAGCCTGAATTGCACTCACAGTCCAGAGCAAGAAGATGGGCTTGACACCATTTCTTAATTCATTAGATACTGACTTCAGCTTGCATGCTTCATTTCTCATGCCACAGACAGTATACATAGCTATGAATATGAAACTCCTCCTGGTTTTCTGCTGTCATTTTCTCCTGAATTCTCTTGTGTACTAAATGCCTGCATACACACAATTCCATTTTCTACCAAGGGGTGTGATTTAATTCCTGTGCTCTGTTTCTTGCAAACACATTTATACTATGTGTTCTAATTAAAATAGTAAAACATTGGATAAGGCTTTATTAGAGTCAAATTGGATGCTCTCATTCTTGCTGCAGTTGATACCTGTATGAGAACTGTGCTAGTCACTAAGGATTTTGCTAGCAAATTGTATTCAAGGCCTGTTCAACTCCTCCCTTGGTAGCATTCACAGAAACCTCTCCTTTACATATTAATTTAATCAATTAGCCCCTTCCAATTTCTATAGGCTCTGTAACAATTACTCTAGGATCCCAAATTTCTCAGCGATTAGTTTCCATCCTGAACTATTACCACCCAAAATATCCTCCAGGCACTTTAGTATGTTCACCTACTTGTGACTTATCGTCTGCCCTAACACTCAGCTCACTACCACCTGTGTAAGCATCTTCCTTCCAAGTAGAGAACATGGGAAGGAGCTTAGAGCTGAGCTCCTTTAATTTGTCTTCACTGGGGCCACAGAAGCAGAAGGGACTCAGAGCTTTCAGAAGAGATTGTGGTGACTTTCTTTCCTTCTTTGTTCACCATTTGAATTTAGAAGAGCCTTAGAGATTCTATATTCCCTTTTACAGGCCTTCTTCAATCCACGGGCAGTAAGTCATTGATTGTGGTATGGTTACAGACCACAGCTCGTCTCTCACATCACCAATACTAACGTCAGAGACAGTCTAAATGCTGGCAGCAAAAATTGTCATCAGCTCAACAGCTCAGTTACTTTTCTCCCTAACTCCTTGCTGAGTAAGGAGACAGTAAATGTGTGCATTAGCATATCATTCTTCAAATGTGACTGCTAGTTGTATGGTGCCTAATATATGAGATAAATGTGAACTCAAATGTAAAGAAATGATCAGGCAGCATGTATTAAATAAACAGAAAACAACTGCTTAAACACAGTGCATCCTACTGTTGTGAAGCTCATAGCCATCAGCAAAAGTTGTGTAAGAAAAAAATGCATAAGCAGGCTTAATAAGATTGGAAAGATTTGCCTAGGGTGGTTCCATCCATGGCTATTAAATATGCTGGTCCAAATGCATATTCCAGCTCAGGAAACCACTAAACTTTGCCATGAAGTTCTAGCAGAAGAAACACTCTGCAGAGCAGTGTCTGCAAAGTGGTAGAAAATAGTGATGTCCTTCTGTATCTTGACATCACCTGCAGCAGATCTGGCTGTTCTTGTCATTGTAAAATAACTGGAAAGAAAAAAATAAAAGAAAAACAAAAACTACTCTATACAGTGATATTCACCTTGGAAGCCACGTTGCAGCCCAGGTGAAAATCATGCAGCCACAGATTGGACTAAGAGTCTCAGATTACAGTGTTCAGTCCTGCTCAGATCAGCAAGCTCTCCAGAAGCAGTGTGGTTAAATCCACCACTCCTAGCATTTCTACCAGAGAGGCTGCTCTGAAGCTTTCTACAGAGAAAGGATTTAATTAACCAAAATCTCCAAATGTGATTTTCAATATAATAAACTGCCAGAATGTATGTTTTGTGATTCATGATGCTCGTTTGTGTAGACAGCTTTCAAGACAATCTCTAAGTACCAAAAAAGCTCAGGCACTAGAGGAGGAGATGCTATACTGAGCAGGTTTGAATGTCATAAATATACTGTTGTGGGTTAGTAATTGTATCACAGTTGACAGATGCTGCAGCAATCATGTGACTAGAACATGACCTCATATTTCTGCTTTCTCTTCTCCTCCCCCAGTAGTGAGGGCAGTGCTATCAGCCCTTAAATAAGCAAAAAGCCTGCATGGAAAGCTAGTCAGTGAGTTACTTAAAGGAGAAACCTGAATTTGGACACACAGATATACTTTGTATGAACTATTAAGTAACTTCTCAACAGTGGCAGTTATGCAAAACTTTTTTTTTTTTTCTCTTTTTTCTTTTTCCACTTGGGAAGTGCACTACATTTGCTATTAGGGTAAAAATATTGAATCACAAATCACATGGGCTTAGATCATCCCTTCCCAATGAAAAAGCTGCAGGAGGGGCCTTAGAGGGAAGAAAATGCCTGAATGATCTGTTCACAGGATTACTATGCAGACAATCGGGCTGCTGCAAGCTCTGATGTCCTCCAGGGATACGTGGGAGGATACTGCAGCACGGAGGGGGCTGTCTCTGCCATGCCTCTTCCCCAGCAGCCACTCTGGATGCTCTGTCAGGGTGATTTTGCAGGAGGCATGGCAGAGCTGCTTCTTTCACCAGAGTCCCAGGAACTGGGGATTCCCAAGAAGGATGGAACAGCTTCGAATGGCACCTCATTTTCTGGGGATTTTACAGGGGTACTGAGTATCCGCATAAGCCTGCTTGCTCTCTCCTCTCCCTCTCTTTCTTTTCTTTTTTCTTTTCTTTTTTTTCTTTTTTTTTCTTTTTTCTCTTTTCTTTTCTTTTCTTTTCTTTTCTTTTCTTTTCTTTTCTTTTCTTTTCTTTTCTTTTCTTTTCTTTTCTTTTCTTTTCTTTTCTTTTCTTTTCTTTTCTTTTCTTTTTTTCTTTTCTTTTCTTCCTAGATTTTGGATCATACAAATCCCTAAAGGGTTCTGTGAGAAGAAACAAGATGATGCTTTCTTGAGAGATGAACACCACCTCAGCATGACGGGGATCCCACCTTGGAAATTTCCAAAGATGCAATCTGCCCTGTGGGGACGATTTTCTGTCAAACTGTTACACAGGGATCAAAGCTGAGGCTAGGTGAGGGTTAGAGGTTCTGAATTAAAATCCCAGCTTTGCACTGACCTCCTGGCCTCTTATGCCATGCATGAAATGACAGTAGCAATTACTTGCTCAGTGATCCTAACAGAAAGCGTTCTAAAAGTGCCAAGATTTTTGTATTTTTTTGAGTTTTCTCACTAATATACCTTCAATTTACAACCATTCCTAGAACACAGACCAGAAATTTTTCATAACAGCCTCAGTGCTATTAAATAGATGAAAAAAAAATTTATTTCATACAGTTACTCTTATCTAATCCATCTCTCCTTTTCACTCTACTGCTTATTTCCTCTTGGGATCCAAACATGTCACAGGTATTCTAATGTAACAATTGCTGTGGTGATGCTTTGGATCAGAAGGATCCTAGTTAGTCTTCTTTATGTTGATAACACATTGGAAAGGGATGGGATTTATCTCTTTAGATAAGCAGGGTTTCAGTCATGTTTTGGTTTCAGATCCAGGATAGCTTTTCCTGGGGAACCTGCACTCCATGGCCATGGCGCTGCCTCCTCGCCCAAGCTTTCATGAGGTGCTTTCAGCCAGCATTTTCCCTCAGAAAGCCTTTCCATGGCAGAGAGAAACTCTACCGGTGTTAAAAACGAGCACACTCATCAATGCCGTAGGAAGGGAGCATCCCCGGCTTCTTTGCCCGCGATCCCCCCTGGCGCAGCCGCCATCTCGGGTGCCGCGTCCCGGGCACGGCGCCATCTTGTGGTGCCTGCGGGCTGGCGCAGGCAGGCTGGCCGTTGCGCCGGGCAGTGCGGGGGGGGGCCGGTTGTTGGGGACATTGCTCTTGCTGCTATGGAGAGAAGAGAAAGCACTGTGAAGGAACAACCGCTTCAGAACCCCGTGAAGCCTCTCTGGGATGTGCCTGTGTGAGAGCTGCAGCTGTAGGGACGGTTACCACCTCTATATTGGCATCACCCCAAGCCCCAGCTCCTCCTCAGCACGTTGTGAAGTGCTTTCCCAGCGCAAACCACCCAGCAACACAGGACTGCCTTACACTCGTTGCTGAACAGGTAAAATAGTGTGGTGTTGAATAAGTATTTGCCCTGTTTAGGATGAGCCTACATCTAACTCCATCTACGTGTAGACGACTGATAATATATTTTCCACATTTCACCAAGAATTAAAATCCTCGGTCACCTCTTTTCACTTGTAGCCTGGCTTGTGATAATGTGTTTTCTTGTGAACACCAAGCTGCAAGTGAGTAACTGTGAAAAGAATCTGTTGACCCTCTCCATTGTTCCTAAAATGATGGTGATGGTGGTGTGAGTCTGAGGGCGGTGGGGAAAACTGACTCACCCCTAGTTCTGAACTGGCCTCCCCTGCTGCAGGGCAGCATCAGCAGGAACCAGGCACAGAGCAGCTCAGGTAAGCACTGCGAGGAAAGCTTCTGAAAGCTTACATACCTCCCAAGGCTGGAACCCAATGACATTTATAACAATGTGGCAAGAGTCAGTTTCAGCTTTGTCATGCATCTTCCATTAGGGAGTCTCTCTTCAGGTGTCTTCTCACCAAAGCCTTATAAAAAGTGTTATTTAGGCCTCAAGTATCTCATATGATTGGATGAAACATTTTCGGAGGTGCACTCTGTATTCACAGTGTTATGAATATGGATCAAAATATCTACACTTCAGCAGATATATAATGTATATTTTGATGCCTATAATCATCTGAAAATCTACTTCTTGGTGTTTGGCTTGCTTTTTCTTACTTCTATTAGTGCTGGCAAATGAAGTGGTTATCAAATAATTACTGTTATTTATTAGAAAGTGCTAGGGTGAAAGCATCAAACAGTCTAATGCATATTCTGCTGTGTTCACTTATTTGATGAGACAAAGAAGTACAAGACCTCTATGTGAGCCCCACTTAAGCCGTGGACCTTCAGGAGTGACAAAAGCGCACTTTCGTAAGTTTCCACTAAAGCCACATGCCTTGAGTATATAGGCCAATCATATTTTTACGCCTTACACACTAGACCCTCCCTGGCCAGAGTAGGAAGGGAAACTTATTACAGAAGGGCCTCAGGATATGCCCCCTTGTATGTGGTAAGCATTGCTGTAAATGAAGTTTTATTTGTGGTGTAGGTTAGATGACAGTACCCCTGGCAATTTGTCTAGGGCTTTAAAATTTTCTCTTTTGACTTGCACTGGGAATTAAATTAAGCAGCTGAACTTTGCTTTTCTACTCACAATCTGTCTAATCAAAGCAGGAGATCCTCCTGAATACCTAAATGACCAACTTGCTGGAAGGAGTCCCTGATAGATTTCTCTTTTAAATTTAGCACAGCCCAGAATAGTAACTCTTACATAATATATACACAGCAAATATGGGAGTTGCTATAATTTCAGTGATAGACTGCAGATTTTCTGCCTTGCAGAGTAACCAAAGCAGACAATGTTGCAGTCATTCCTCATTTAAAAATCTTGAGCAAATAAGATTGTTCTTATGAAGCAAAGGATAGTGTTTCCTTTAGGTATCAGAATATTGACAACCAAGTGGACAGTAACACATCCCTTGTTGTGTGTCCATGAGTGTTACTGTGGCCTCTGTTTACTTCAAAACCTACAGGTTCACTGGTCCACCAGTTTCTGAGGAAAAAGGGCAGGAAGCAGGAATTTGCACTCTGTTGGTGACAGTACTAAAGGAAGTGTAGTGCTTAGATAAATATGATCCCTGCTTATTCACAGCTAATTATGTCTGGAGTATATACTCTTCCATGCAGTCTGTGCCTCAGGTAGGAGATCCTAAACAAGAAAAGAACAGGAATTGGACCTTTCTGGCATAGCGTGTTTGACAGATATCTGGCAAGAAGGAATGAAATAGACATTCAACCTATTTTCACCCTCTCCTGCTTTCTACTTTCCACAGCTTGATACTTCTCATAACAGTGAACCCCAGAGCAACTGCAGAGTCTGTACTTCATATGGATTCATTTCAGTCTGATACCTGTTGTGTTTCAAGGAGTGAATCCATGAAATACTGCATTCTCTGAGTGATCTGTCTCTGTTAAGCTGACAACTCTTGGGGACCATAGCTTACCAAGCTGGGTAGGATTTACGTGCTTCAGTAGGCAGGACACCAGGGTACACTGGCCTCCCAGAGTTGCTCAAGTGAGGAAGCAGCAACGACCTTCACGGTGCTTAGTCAGATGGTAGTCGTCATGAAGATTCTTGGACATAATTTGTATTTCACTGGAACCCACAGACAAAATGTCCTAGAACTGCTGGCACCTTGCATATAGAGTGCAGGCTGGATGAATATTTGGCCCCATGTCACATGATGAGATTAATTTACACAGTGGAATTTGCTTATCTAGGAAACCTGGATAGAAACAGGAACATGTCAACTAAGCAGTTACCTCCATACTCAGAAGCTGAGATGAATCATACTGACCTATGGTCCTTGCCATTTCCCAAATCCTTAAAAAAAGAATAAATCTACCAGAGAAAGCACTAAGGAGTTAGGCATGTCAACCTCAATTTTGCAGAGTCATCTTTGTAATTTTTGATCTGATAAGAAGTATCCCTTCTGCTGATTTGATAGGGTGCCCTTTCTTAGATAGGTGTAAATGAGGATACAGACAAAGCAACGTAACCAAAAGCAGCTCATTATATAGAAGAAATGTGTCAGTTTCATTAGAATGTTGTTGATGCACTTACTCAACTTCATGTTCGCTTAAACTTTGCTTATGCTTGTGGTCCCCTCCAGAAACACAGAGTATGCACATATATGTATATCTGCACTGGTTGATATAATTGATGTGATGCTGTATTTTTAGCTAAATCATTTAACTCTTTAATGAATATTTCGGTGTGGCATTTTACTATCCCTCAGACCTGCAGCAGTGCTCTGATCCTGCTATCTTGCCTCTGTTAGTCCATGACTGTTTTCTCTGATACAAAAAGTTGGGGACTGAACATGTGCAGAGCCTTCTTTCCTATCTGGTTTCCTACAGACTCTGGGTGTTCTTGATCCAGAGGGCAGTGCTAAGTGAAAAGGTGGCTTGAATGCCAGGCATTGCTATTCATAGCCACGAGTGCACTCTTTCTGCTCCTACAGTACGAGGAGTCATAGACCATCTAGGTCTATCAGATTCTGTGTCTGTATTCAGTCTCATGATAGCTGGTCAGAATAAAATTTGCCAAAGGGGTATAAATAAATAAAATAAATAGAGGAACCTGCCATTGTGTTGTCAATAGACTGGCAGTAAACTTCATGGTGAGGTGGGGAAGAAGACTTCAAAAAATTGAACTTGAAGGCTGCAGCCTTTCTTGGGGGTCTGAAAGTCTTGTTAGATTTCAGGCTATAGCTGCATGGTTTTGACAGTGAAGGGCAGCAAGCTACTGGGTGTACTGGATTCTCTGTTGTTTGTACCCTATGTCAAGAGCAGATGCCTTCCTTGAAGTTGAACTACATTTCAAAGGAGAACTCTGGGCTTTAAATAGGAATTCCTTTGTTGTTTTATTTGGTCAGTCCCATGGAGTTAGTTGTACTAGAGTATCATAATTAATACAGTTGAAACTAAACAGTTTGAGGCAATTTGCTAATAAAAATGAACAATTTTGACCTTAGTGGGGTTTAGTCTGCATTGTAGGCGTAAGCAGCCACTGTGAAGCAGTGGGTGTGCAGTAGTTTGCTGTACATCTGATGGTGTGCAGGCTTCAGCAACAATTCCAGCCTTCCTGCAGTCTGGGTCGTATTTGGGAAGACTGTGGAAAGACAGTGATTTTGAATATAAAATCAGCATTGAAGTATATAATCCTAATGGAAAGGTTTAAAAATCCCAAAACTTGATTAAAAAATTAAAATTAAGTTTATATAGTGAATATAAAACAGTGAAATCAAGCATTAAGTATTTATCTGATCCAGTTGCCTAGAAAAAAAGAAATCAACATCCAATATTCCACATGTAAACAATCTTTGTGTTATAGTATTTTTAAGTGGCCACAGAAAATTCTGAAAGCAGATGGTGCACTGATTCTTCCAGGCTTTATTCTCTTTTCACTGCCGTATTTGACCATCTGTCTCCTTAGCATCTGCTGAAGTTCTCCCAAACTAACGAATTCTCTAATCCAGCACTGTCACTGTTTAAGTCCTTCTGATCGGTTATTACTAAGAAAAGACTTTCTCCAGTTTCATCTTTGTTTAAAAAGACAGCCCGCTGAGCACTCCTGTGAGAGTCAGGAGGTGTGCCTGAAGTTTGAAGCAAGTTGAGGTAAAGAACAGAAATTTTGGAAGTTATGCTCTCAGAATACAGTTTGTGAGTGTACCTACAAAAAGGAAATGGGATATTTTTGGTCAGCTATGACTCAAGACTCACTGAACCATCTTATTTCATATGGAAGTGATCTCCTCTCTGATGTCCTGAGGCTGTGCAGTACTTCAGAGGTAGTAGGACAGAAGAAGGGAGCAAAGCAAAAATTGAATTGTAAAGAATATACATTAAAATGAAAGAAAAGAATAGACACATACAAAGATGGTGCTTGAGAGTTAATGTCTCGCTGAGACTGTCACAACTTCTGCAGTGAGAACTGCTTTTGTTATAACATGTATCACAAAATACAGTTTAGTAAAAGGGCAGCTGCCATTGGACTGTTTGCTTCTTTTTCCTCTCCCTTATGCAGGATACTTCCCAAAGAACAGCGTGTGCACTAAAATTATTCTACAAAAACAATAGTTTCCCTTGCTAAATTCAAATATTCAAAAACCACAACTTTTTCAAAATTTCAAAATGATGGTTGGCTGAAAACTCATAATGATTTTCTTTTTATGCAACTACAGGCCCTAAAGGTCTTCAAATCGCCATCTCGTTTCTGGGCTTTAAATCTTATTCTGGGGTTTTCATAATTATGAGAGCTCAAAGCTTGAAAAGAATGCGTTACTATGTAATTGTGTAATCATGACTAGCAGCTGTCATATGCAACAGGATACCAAATAACACGGTGAAAATAAAGAAATAAATGGGACATTCATAGCCTAGTGTTGAAGAAGGATATAATGGATATGATGCCCAATTACTCAGTTCCCACTCCTTCAGGCAGCGAGGAAATGACTGCATTCCTGGAAACAAAAATACCTGAAGTTACCTTTGGGTGCACACTCTGGGGCCGCAATAACTCTTTACTGTGAGCCTGAGCATCCCCAGGGCTAATGTAGTTTGTGTTCTGCTTCTCAAGATCCTGTGAATCACAGATTATACAGGGCTTAGTGTATACCAGCTGTGTTCCTGATCTTCCCTGTGTGCTGGAGCAGAAAGAAAGGCCAATGTGGATTTACTACACCAGTTCTTCATCGCCAGAAGGGGCTCTTGGTACAGGTGGTACTCTCAGCAGATTACTCCTCTGTTGTGTAAAGCTGCTTCATGTTGCCAGAATAGATTTCAAGACAGGAATTGCCCAAGTGAGATCGACAATGCTACTAAATGAGCTGGTTTATATATCTATATCTATCTATATTCTAATGCAAGTTTCTTTTTGAAATGGGGGTAGAGAACAAGTCTCCTGAAACACAGAAAGTCATGCTAAAAAGTGAGGGGAAAAGTGCTTGAAAGAACATATCATTTTAAATCTTGCATACAACAGCTCAAATGTTTTGGGACACATAGACATCTCACAAACATGTGAATAATATTTAGTTTAAAGTGACATTATCTTTTATTTATACTTGTTTAGTGAATCCAAAACATACGGATATTTTACTGTTCTAAAGATAAACGAGCTTTGAATCCAAATATGTTATAAATTAATTAACATATTTGGACACAATTTAAATTATTTGATGAAGGTTTGTAGAAGAAGCCTGTGGCATTTCAAGAGGTGGAACTTCAGAGCCCTTTCTGCTAGTTTTCTTATGCTGTAACATCTTCACCATTGTTTGCTGCTTTAGTGCAACTGCTACCTGCTCACCTCTGGACTCCACACAGTGAGTTTGCGGTTCATAAGCAAATGGAGGTGCACGTCCAAGCAGCCTACTGAGCAGTCAGGCACTGCCCCATGTGTGCAAGCACTGTAGGAGTCTGTCCAGTACGTGGACATTCCTTGAAATGTCACAGAGAACATCAGCTGCTGAGTCCTCCTCTCATCTGAGCTCTTTACACAGCGGTAATCATGAGCTGGGTTTTCTCTCTTTGTACTCACTTGATGCTGATGCTGACCAATCTCTTCACTCTGTCCACCTCAGTATAAGCAGGATTTGCTGCCCTTTGTTCTCTCAACATGGTTGTCCTGAGAAATTGCACATACATGTGCAACTTGCTGATCTAAATACCAACAACACTTATTGTTCCTATAGTTCTATCCTACCTTGTGCCCCTTCTGGTAGTTCCACAGCCAGACAATTCCTATTCATACCACTCTTAGCATTTCTATTACAGCTCTCCACAGCAGCAAAAAACTTCTCTCAGTCAAAGTATGCTTCTTTGAATCTCCTGAACACTTATCCGTGTTTTCAAAAGCCACTTCCTGCTCTTTGTTCCTTCTCTTTTACTGTGCTTTTTCCACCACTCACCCCCAGCTCTTACAGACCACTGGGTGCAGCCATACATATCTTTTATGCCAGACCTATTTAAAAGGAAGACTGTTAATGTCTATGACTCATTTAGATTTTTTTTTTTCCCATTCTCAGGAAGTTATGTGACCAGCTGTGGTAGCAAATTGCAGATTCTCTGTATCCTGAACATTTCCATGATGCAGCCATTTTATAACCTCATCCAGCATTCATAAATTCCAAATAAAGAGATTTTTGCATCTGTCATTTTTAGGTAATTAAGACAAGCTTTGACCCCACATGAGCTTACTGAATTATTTGATACAGACCTAAATGACTACTGCCTAAAAACATGGGGAAATTCTGTTCCAAAATGCCTAAATGGGCCTAATATATGTGCTTATCATAGAATCATAGAATATTCTGAGTTGAAAGGGACTGACAAGTATCATCAAGTCTTAACTGCCAATGTGCCTAAAATATGTGAAGAAGTACAAAGTGTATGATGCTCCATTGCTGTGCATTTGACATCATTTACAAGGGTTCCAGGTAGAGGTTTATGCAACCATCTCACTTGGTGGTTGTTGGCAGTAGTGTAAGTGATTAAGCATCAACAGTACGGAGTCTGCCCAGTTTTTTTTTTCTGTCACATATCCTTTGTTAACATGAAGAATGCCTTATAGAAAGGAAAAATGATAGCAAAGAAAAAACATGTCAGTATTTGCAGTGGGAACAACTTCACATTCATTACTCAGGGGGAGGACTGAACTGTGGAGATTTGTTCATAGAAACATACATAAATAACACCAAAAATTATGAGGTGAAACTCACCTGTAGGAAAACTGCAGGTAAACAGGTGCCACTCTGCGGGAGTTCTTTCCTCTCCCATATAGTGATGGCCTCCTGTGACTCGAGGCATTAATACACCATGAGCCAAAGCTATTTCTGTAGTGGGGAAAACTGACACAGGGGTACTTACTTGTACAAACCCTATTCAATTCAGTGAAAGAACTGGAGCAAAGCCCCAGAGATTACTCAGCATCATGGAAAAGGTTATGGTTCAGCTCACCACTAAGCAGAGCGCTTAGTGCCATTTTTGGAAGTACAAGGAAGTTAAGGTGTTGGAGCTCTGATTTTCTCTTCTAATACTTAAAGAAAGAAGCTGTCTATGTAAGGAATGGAAAAAAGTCTGCATAGGAAAAGTGAAGACAACAGGGAATATATTATGGGAGATGCATTATTTACTGTATGCTCAGATATTTACTCCCATTTATAATGGGAGAGTGATGGTTTCCAGGTAAGAAAGTTCATGTATGTCTTAGCTTTGCTTGAGGCTATAGTGTTGGGATATGGAACATAAAGGAAGGTCTGAGAACAGAAGCAGATGTCATCTTTTTCCATACTGCAGATGAGCAATGTGTCAAGAAACATTTGCATATATTAAGGGACATGGTTTAGTGGGAAAATACCCACCAAAGTAGGTAGGTAGATGGGTGGACTGGATCATCTTGGAGGTCTGCTCCAACCTTGGTGATTCTATGGTTCCATGATTCTGTTGTTTGTTAGATTAATACTTTATTCCTGATACATTTCTTAAATCTGCCACAGAGTTTTGTCAGCCATTTTTTTTCTTTCCCCTGGGAAAAGTTTAGCAAGGAGAAGCATCTGCTTTGTCTTTAGACCGCCTCTGTTTACAGGCTTGCACTGAGGGCATGGACAAATAGATAGGCCACTATGTGAGGGCTGATACAAAGCAGCATTTTTCATTCTTTTTGCTGGTGGCTGAATGTAAATGAAAACTTGCATTCACTGTGGTTTGAAGAGAATTTAGGGTTACTATGGTTTCTTTCTGTTCTGCCACTTATTCATATGGCCTGTTTTTCAGTCACACTATTCTTTCAGTCTTCCACTGCTCTGATGTCCTTGGGTGAAATACAGAGCTGTTTCAAAGCTGTTCTAATTGGTATAGCTACTTCTGATCATCTTTTATCTGCAGGGTATATAGAAAACCTGTATTACAGTGCCACATAGAACACTCCCCAAAACCTCCATCTGGGTCCTCTAGTCTTAAGAAATGGAGTAAGAAGCAGGTACCAGAGCTCTTGCTTGCTGCTCTAGGAAAGATGTCACATGGTCATCTGCACTCCAGAGCTTCAGTTTGCCACTAGTTCACCCCAATGGAGCTTGGAGCTTTGCCATCACTGAAAATAAAACCCTTGGCATGAAGCTATGACAGACGCACTGCTTCTCCACACTTCAGTGTCCCCAACTCTACATGAAGCTAATAGTGCTTGCCCATATTTTTGCCTGAGTGATAGATGTGCACCTGGCATTAACATTTGTATAGCCATTGGAGATCCCTGGATAAGCACATTAGAAACGTTACTATTTATGTACTTATTCACTTGCTTGCTTTATCAGCACGTTATCTAGATGCTGCCGGCCCACATAAGAAAGCAGGATTGGAAGGACATCCTGCTTCAGTTCAGTTCCACTGCCACTGCACATATACATATAATTTCTGTCACAAAATGACAAACCCGTAGCTAGGTAGGTAATCAGGATCGTTTCTCCTCCTAGTTCCACAAAAAGGCTATTAGAGGCTCTCACTCTCTAAGGGAAAGAAAAAAAAAACCTCAAAAATTTCAGCCCAAATATATTGGTGACCTATTTACACCTTCATTGTTTTTGTTGTGCAAACACATCGCCTTTAGTTTGCATAGCTCTTGTTCTTTCCCAAACTAAATCCACCCGAGGTGTTTCTGCAAAGCGATCCCATCTGCTCCCAGCCTTTTTTTTCTCTGTTCTTTCTCATTACAGGTAGCCCATTCTCCTTATTTCCCTTTAAGCTTTCTCCACAGTTGTGCAATTCGCAGTTCACCTGCATGCGAGGGACCAGAAATCGCAGGGTTAAAGTAGAACCTCAGCTGCGGTCTCACGGATGGGATACTGCCGTGGCTGCCGTAGCTTGGATCCGTCTTTCTCAGCCTCTTCCAGACTGACGACGCCCCAGCTGAGAGCGCAAATCGCGCTTACTCATCCCTAGGCGAGCGGTTTCGGACCCAACCCGCTGCCATTATCACCCTCAGCAGGCTTCCCTTTCCTCCTGCGCGACGCCCGGCTCCTCACGGATGCCGGCGGTACATCATACGCGTTCTCCACCGCCCCCTCCCGCCCCCAGACCCCTCCGATGGAGAGCGACCGAAACCGGGCGGCTGCCGGCGCTCACGTAGGCAGGGGGGCGGGGCGGCGGCCCCAGGAAGCGGCGGTCAGGGCCGCACGTAGCGGGGCTCCCCGCGGCGCCGCGCCGCCCCGCCGGTCACGTCGGCAGAGCCGCCTCAGGGCGTCCGGCTGCGCCTCCGGCACCCCCGGCTGCGTGACTGAGTCGGGACGCGGGGCCCGCCGGCTGCCCCGCCTCCTCCTGCCTGCCTGCAGCCCTCCCCTCCGCTTTCAGGGCACGTGCGGCATGCCCCGGCTTTGCCCTCGGCTCTCCCTGCGCTCGGCTCTTTCTTTCCTGTCCTCATGGCGCTGCTGCTTCTTCTAGTTCCTTCTCTCCTTTATCCCCCTTCATGCACTCCTCCTCTTACTACTCATACTTCCACTGTACGTGCCAGCAGCTGCCGTCTATTTCATGTCAGTGTCCAGGAAAGTAAAACCGAAGAAGCAGCAAGCTGGTTTCCTGTCCTGAAAGGAATCCTTACTGCAAAGTGTAGAGCCTGACATTCGGGTCTGCTTCTGCTACCATCGCTCTGCAGCTACAACAAATGTGATCTCAGAGTCAGGGAGCAGGACAGGAGACAGTTTCACAAAAGCTACTGACTCAGTGAAGCGGACTCTAATATTGAGCAACTGGAAGAGTGCTCTGAGTCATGCCAGAGACCAGACAGAATCCTTCCTGCTCTCAAGATTTGAATATAAGAAAGTGCAGAATGACCTGTGTCTAACCCTCATCCTGCTTCTGCTCTTTATTGCAGCATCTAAGATTGGCCTTGAATGAATGGATATTGGCAGCAAGCTGTCTCTGAGCTCTAAACCTCTGTACAGTGATTGTGTTTGGGAGAGAATCCTGTAACTGGCACAGTTCAGCAGAACTTCCAGACTGTGACTGTGAAGGGTCTCTGAGAAGACCTGTTTGGAGGGACTAAATCGATTTGTTCCGGTGTTGTTTTTTTTTTCCCCCCCACAGTAGTAGTAGTATCAACGCGTTCTGAGTTTCACTTTCAATCAATTAGTATCTCTCAGTTTTCAGGGTGGTTATAAAAATCTATGTGAGTCTGGTTGGATCCCCTCAATCATGTAGCCTCAAAGAGAAGTGTATCAGACTGTACCACTCTGTATGGTTCCTCACCATATAGAAGATAAGGCATTTGTTAACAGGCAGATCTTAAAAGAAACCCATCTTTCTATTATGGCAAAATTTATGGACTTTTTTCAATGTCTTTACTGTGTCTTCAAATGTTTGCAGTCTTAAAAGAAAGAATCTTTGCTCCTACATGCTACCCAATGCAATCTATCTGTCCTTTATCCCAGCATAGGTGGTATAATCAGCTGCAATTTACAGAGAAGTCACAGGATTGGAGTGAAAAAATTGATGTTGGTGTCTATAATTGTAGCCAATAATGCAATTGTCATCTACAGTGAAAAACATATGCTTCTATGAAACTTTTCATGAAGTAACACTAATCACTGTTTCTGTCTTACAGTATTTATTTTTTTCCAATGTGACGACAAGAGAAAAACCCTCATGTTCCATGAGTAGGATGGGACACCTCCCTACAAGGACAGGCTGAGAGATCTGGAGCTGTTCAGCCTGGAGACAAGTAGACTCCAGGGAGACCTGAGAGTGGCCTTTTAGTATCTAAAATGGGGCCGCAAAAAAGAAGGGGACAGATTCTTTGGCAGGATCTTTTGTAATAGGACACAGGGAAATGGTTTCAAACCAAAAGACGAGTGATTAAGATTCAGTATAAGGAAGACGTTTTTTAATGTAAGGGTGGTGAGGCACTGACACAGGCTGCCCAGAGGGGTGATGGATGACCCATACCTGGAGATGTTCAAGGTCAGGCTGGACAGGGCTCTGAGCAACGTGATCCAGCTGTGGGGTCCCTGTTCAGTGCAAAAGAGTTGGACTAGATAACCTTTAAGGGTCCCTTCCAACTCAAATGATTCTACGATTTATGAAAAAGGATTAAGATGGAGCTAAGGCTTTAGCCCATACCAGCAGCTGGCAGTGCTTTTCTGCCATGCATGGTCTTCTCAATCATCTAGAGTTTCTTCTCATGCCTAGGAAAAAAAAAATCCCTTCAGGAACCAGATCTCCAGAATAATTGGGAATCTACTATCTGGTCATCTGTTGAAATCATTGTTTTTCTCTCCATACAGCAAACAGTCATGTTGTAGGTTTATGTTTTTCCTGACAAAAAAAAAAAAAAGCCCTAATTAAACTGTGTAGGGAGACCAGGGGTTGTCAAGAAAACCATGCCTAACATTCTTCTTTCCTCTAGGATTTTAAGAGATCCATGGGTTGTAATATATTCATCTTTATCCTCACTTATCTATCCCCAGGAGAGACACTTCAGTAAACAACAACTGAATGAACCACGAGGTCAAAGGGAAGCTGCAAACAGAGATTGTAGAGATGTTAGAAGGCACAAAAAACTCCCAGAAGGGGAGTGACAGAGGCAGCTGAAGGTGCAAAGGGATGATAAGCTTCAGGAGTGGTTGTCTTGCTTTTGCTTTGCAGTAGCAAATTAGTTGACAGGAACTGCAGCATGGCAGAAACTTTCTTACTTCTTTCTGAAGTGAAGAACGCCAACTTAGCCGCAAAGCAAAAGTACCCAGCCAGTAACACAGATGTAAAATCCATTTTGTCTGCATCAAACTCTAAATCAAGCATAACACTCCTAATTCACGGTCTAACTGCTGATAACCCAGACTTGCACATGCAATAAAGTATAATAAAAAAACAAGCTTGGAGAAGAGAAGGATGCAGGGTGACCTCATTGCAGCCTTTCAGTACCTAAAGGTAGCCTACAAACAGGAGGGGAGTCAAGTCTTTGAAAGGGTAGATAACTACAGGACAAGGGGAAATGGTTTTAAGTTGAGGGAGGGAAGATTTAGGTTGGATACCGGGGGAAATTCTTTACAGAGAGAGTGGTGAGGTGCTGGAACAGGCTGCCCAGAGAGATGGATGCCCCATCCCTGGAGCTGTGCAAGGCCAGGTTGGATGGGGCCCTGGGAAGCCTGGTCTAGTATTGAATGTGGAGGTTGGTGGCCCTGCCTGTGGCAGGGGGGTTGGAGATTCATGATCCTTGAGGTCCCTTCCAACCCTGGCCATTCTGTGATTCTGTGACCTCCTATCTGAATTGCAGCCATGAATGTTATAAGGACAAGCATTTCACACCAATGGTTGCTATGGTATACTGAGAACCAATAGAAGAGTGTGGGAGAGTGCCAATGAATTACCAACTAATGGTACTGCTCTGTTAGGAAACCATTCAGCTAGAGTTTGATGGTATACACTACAGTTTCTCTAAATATCTGAATATTCTAACACCACATTCTATCTTTCTTGTACTTAAAGCTATTTGTCTCTTCTAGCATGGATGGGAATAGCAATATTCTAGGCATTTCTAAATCAGCTGCAGAATATTTCTTTACATTCAAGATGATAAGTAAGATACAATTTCCAACAATTTATAAGTAAAATCTCTTGAGATCATTGCTGCTACTTTTTTTTATGTCTTCGGAAACTAGTTCTTAGTTCATAGTTCAGCCACCCAGAAGAGACTTCACAGAATCACAGAATTGTAGGGATTGGAAGGGACCTCGAGAGATCATGGAGTCCAACCACCCTGCTAAAGTAGGTAACCTACAACAGGTCACACAGGCAGGCATCCAGACAGGTCTTGAAAATTTTCATGGAGGGAAACTCCACAGCCTCTCTGGGCAACCTGTTTCAGTGCTCCATCACCCTGACTGTAAATATGTTCTTCCAAGTGTTTGTATGGAACTTCCTATGTTCAAGTTTTAGGCGATTGCTTCTTGTCCTGTCACTACGCACCACTAAGAAGAACCTTGCCTCCCATCTCCCTTTGGATATTTATAAACCTTAATCAGTTCCCCCTTCAGACTTCTTTCCCCAGGCTGAACAGACTCAGGTTACTCAGACTTTCTTCAAACTGGAGCTGTTCCAGGCCCTTTATCATCTTTGTGGCCCTCTCTGCTGCACTCCTTCCAGGAGACCCTTGTCTTTTTTGAAGTGGGGAGCCCAGACCTGGATGCAGTATCCTAAATGTCAGTATCCTAAATGTGGTCTCATCAGGGCAGAGTGGAGAGGGAGGATCACCTCCCTTGACCTGCTGTCCATGCTCTTTATAATGCACCTTCTATTCAGCACGCTGCTCCAAAACTGAAATGCTGCTCTAACTATTCCAGGAACACTATCATGTTGTATATTTGGCAGCTGATAGCTGTTTTAAAATCTGACATGTCAGCTGGTATCCCTGAAGAGGTATTCTGTATCAAATGAGAGCTGAATTAAGCTAGGATTGGGTTTTTCCTTGTGACCTTTGCCACTGGTAAATTACAAGCATTTATGAAATATGTGGTATCAGAAGAATTCTTTACTGCTACATCTTTAAACTTTTTCAGGGGAGTACTTTATAGATTAGTTTTCCTATTTTCATACTGAGTAATCCAAGAAGGTATTTCATGACTTCAAAAGAATTCCTGGAACAGATCTCAAGTGGAGAACCCTGTACAGAATAAAGCTGTTGTTACCTAATGCTTAAGTTACAACTCTACTTTCTAAAGTATCTGCTAAGTCTGTGCTACTGAAAGAACAAGGTAACAGTGGACATTCTTGTATGACTCCTCATCAGGTGTGTCATAATCAGGCATGTCATAATAGATTTCTTAACATCACCGGCTTCGTTTTGCTTTCAATTGGATAATTGTTACAAAACTGCCACATTCCTGAGACAACTAGAGCTTATTTTTTTGGCAGCTAGGATCCACAGCCAGCAGTCTGAATAACAGAAGACTCATTTCAGAGCTAGCTGAGTTTCCCCACAGCTGTACTGCCATCTGGCCTGTTTCTTTTACATCATGCTCCATGTCTCATTATTCTTTTCCTATGAGCTGTCCTTGTGTCTATTAACCATCAGAACTGCTTGTTTTCCCTTGCACAGGATTTGGTCCTCTAATCTCTTCTTCAGTTTCTTCTAATTTGTCTGGTAACAGGGCATCTTTGATGTGCCTAAGTGGGTATTCCCTTGCCTTAGAAAAAAATAAATGTGGCCTTTGTAATAAAGATTCCACCCTTAGCTCTGCCCTGCTTATGTTGCCCCCCAGGGAAATAAATTTGGAGCTATACACTCCAGCGATGCAGTTATAAGATATAGCAAAGTATTCTGGAAAGATGACTGGCTGTGTGTAAGCAACCCAGAGAGACTGTAGGAGTAACCGAGCTGTGGGCCTCTCCTGCTCCCAGCAGAGGGTTTGGCAATGTCTTTAAAGTAGCACACAGTAAGCAGCTGGAAAGGAAAACACAGAAAAGGAAGGAAGATTTTTGCGTGGTGAGGCTGCCTGTTGGAGGACACTAATGAGCCAGAAAGTATCTGGGAAGAATTTTGGGCAAGGAAGGCAGAACTGCCTCCTTTAAGCAAATCTTGTAGCTGTAGATTGAGAGGTGGTAAAAAGAAGCTTCCTCCAGCTCTGTTGGGCTATGGAGAGAAGGATGTCCAGCTGAATACATTGAAAGAACTTTTATTGAGACAAGAAGATGCTTCAGGATTACATTTGGAACCGGTGGGTAGTGAGCACACATCTGGAACTCCCTGCCCTTCCTCACTGCTTTTCAAATAGACCTACATGTACTGGTGATGACTGCAGCCAGAGAAAACACATTTTCTGTTCATGTTGCTGTTGCCTTTGCTTCTCATCATACTGGCATTTCAACATGGTAAGCTCCATATCCAGCCTCAGCTTTTCAGACTGAGATGTTTGATTCAGCCTGAGGTTTTTCTGTTTTGCCTTTGGCTGGTTGTTTGTCTCACCCTCAGTGTTGGATAATTTGGTTCAAAGATTTTCATTTTCCCCCTTCATCAGCCTGTACATTTCATGATTTCCAGCTTCTGGTGACTGGAGACTTCTAGTGTTCAAGACATCTTGAACTTTACATCAAGACATCAAGGAGAATTTCCCACAGTTTCCCCCTAATGCATTTTGTAGGGAAAAAGAAAAACGAAACAAAACTGCTCTTATTCATTGCCTATAACCAAGAGAAACTATCATGTTTGTGTGTTTTGGTTTTTTTTCTTCCCAATCTAGTTAACTGCAGCAGATTACTCGCAATAAATCTCCATGAAAACACATGGGGCTTACAAAGACTTTCTTCTGAACTATGGAGTCAAAGGGATAAGGCCTTGTCAAGTTACCGTACCACATCCCCATGGAGAGATCAAGGCCTTTGACCCAGGTTCTTGACATCAAGATGGAAAAGACAGGAAAATTCACTGTCAGTGAAACTGAGAATGAGATTAAAGTCAGATTTGTCATTGGTACAGATCTAATGAATGATGCTATACAGTGTGCAGATTTAATCAGAGGCTGCCCATTTACTGTCCTGGTATAGCAGGAATCCATCATACAAAAGCCAGCTACACTTTCTCCTTCAGAATATACAACAGTTTTAGCTTCTTAAAACTGTAACAATTTTTTAAACTGAGATAGGCATCTATTTTGCAATTTCTTATATTGTTTTTCACATTTTTCCAAATGTTTTAGCATCTCTAGACTTCATGGAGTGGAGCCTATCAGTGTTAACCAGTTAGGCTACCTTAATGATCATAAACTTAATTATTGATTTAAGAGTCATTCTTGCCTTTTCCTTACTCCTTGATTGAAATGTTTTTCCCTGCCATCTGTGTCAAATGCTAAACCATTAATGCGATATTGAGTTCTAAATGATAGCACGGACATCTCTCTGGGTAACTGACAAGTTTACCTTATTTTTCTCAAATAGAAAGTCAATAATACTTATAAGCAGAAAAAAAAAGCTAGAGCAAGCTAGTCTGTTTTCTCTCCCACCCAGTTATTTAAAGCTGATCTCACTTTTGGGTCCCCCTGTATCCCATGGACTTTTGTCTCCCAAATTCTTCATGCCCATGACTAACCCTTTGTAGGTTTTTCTCCTTGTTTTTGGTAGAAAACAACTTTGTACTGAGATATCTAGTTATAGCTGCATTTGAAGCTTTAAAGAAAGACCTGGTAGGTACTTTCATCAGCTTGTGTGTAAACCTGCACAGTTCTGTGCTCTTTCAAAGCAATGTCAGTTGAGGTAAGTTGATGGATGTAGTCTGAAGATCTGTTTATTTAGCAAGTAACTGCAGGGAGCCCAAACAAGAGTTTTCATTAAAAGAAGAGTCAGACAGAAAAAGCAAACACCCAAGCTGTTAAATTCTGTCGTAGTTCAAAGTCTATGTTAAAACAGGAGAATAAACATGGGAAGGGACAGCATTACTCTTACCATTGAGAAGTTAGGCACAAAGAGAAACTAACTCCGGACTCATAAATAGCAGCCTCTGTTTGTCAAGCCTCTCCTTCACCCTTGTAGAAGACTCAGCAGAGCCTGCTCAGTGCAGTGCTGTGACCTGGGCCAGCAGAAGCCTGGTGGTGTTGATCTCACTGATGCCACTGTGCTGCCTCTGCCACCCACCCAGCTGCACCAGGGCTGGGTATGGCAGGCTAACAGGGCTTTTGTCAGAGAATCCCAGAATCATGGAATAACTAAGGCTGGAAAAATTTGCCTCTCCAATCTGGAAAGTTTGATGAAGAATTATCCATATCTATTATTATAATTATTATTTATAATTGTAATTATTTATAATAAATAATATATAATTATTATTATAATATTGGATATTATGTGTACTGGAGCCAGGTCAGAATGCAGTTCACCTGGGAGCTGGTTTCAAGCTGCTATCACTCAGCTGTCTTTACGATTTTCTTTCCTGCCTGCCTCCTGTTTACTGGCTTCTATAGTGGAAGAGATACAGTTTCTTCCACATCATTCTACATGCTACAAAGTAGTCTTAGTTCACCCTCCAAAATATTCATTATTACCCAGAAGGCCTAGAGAAGAAAAGACTTAAGGAATCTGAAGAATGTTCTGATGAAGTTTTCCTGGGTTTTAATAAGGATTTTCATATCATGTCACATATTGATCATAACAGATCAGGTGTTATTTGCAGGTATTTTTGTTTGCAGAATAAGTCAGGGAGTTGTTTTTTTGTTCTGAAGGAGATCTGATAATAATTATGATATTACATTTTGGCAGTCTTTAAAGCATGAAGGAATAAGCTTACATTTGAAATAGTAAGATGATGAAAGAAAGTGAGGTGGAGCTGGAGACATGAGCAAAAAGCAAAGCAGAAAATAGCAGTAATGTTTGGCATAGAAAAGGAGAGACAAAAGGGTTGGAGGTGAAAGAGCTGGAAAAGTGGAGATGACAGTAGTCAAGCAACAGGATTATGAACCCATCTGCAAATACTTTGGTAGTTTCTCAGGCAAAGCAAGTCTTTGCAAAGTTGTGGAAGAAGAAGTGATATGATTTAAACACAGCCAAGATATAAGGTAGTATAGGAGAAGAGACAAGGAAATATGGTGTACTGCTTATGCCTGGTGCTGCCATCCGTGATGAGAGGAGAAGGAGAAGGGAAAATGGGAAGAAATTTGAATGTTAGTGAGCTTGAAATAACAGATCTGCATCAAACTGAAGTGTTACAGTTAGCCATACAGCAAAAGTTTTTTAAGAAAGCCTCACAAGGTTTTCTAAGGTACTTCTTTCTTCATGCCATCTCTCTACTCCCTGTGAGCTCAACAGCTGTGTGCAAGTGTATTGAAAATATCTGATTATTTTGCCCCATCCTTAATGAGTCTTCATTTCTTAAAAGAAACTGTTCCAATCAAGGGAATATCAAAATAATGTCCCTTTAGCAGAAGATGAAGCAAATCAGACTTTGAGAACTGAACAGAGATGAAGCAATTATTAGAATTGATCTTCACAGAAACTGGGGTGGGAAAATATCTAAGGACAGGCAAGCAATTTTCTCTTGCAATATACACAGAAGCAGATAGGAGGAACTGATCAGGGTGTTTGAAGTACTTAAAGCCTATTGCTTTCCAGGGGGAAAGAAAAAGCCTATGATGTAGAAAAAGTGGACAGGTTGTTTTCGGCTACAACTTGGACAGTTGCAGTTTTTGGACAAAAAACTATTGATAGTACAGAAGAATCACCAACCTTGTGATTCCACCTGTGATTCTGTGAATCTCATCAGAGATGAAACTGTTGCCTTTCTATCCCAATCTGCAATAAGGAAAACAACAGTGACAAAACATATGGAATTCCTTTTACGATTGTGGAAGAGTTACCAAGTGAAGTAAGGTAACAAATAATCAGGCCAATCCTGAACCATGAACATTACAGGTATGAGCAAAACTGACAGGATACAGAACATACCTATTCCATACAGCTGAGATATGCAAGGATGAAAACATCAAAACTTAGTTTTCTATCTAGTGTGCCAACAAAAGGCATGCCACAGAAACGCCTCTGGTCTTTAAAGCTAACTGGTTAGAGCCTGTTTTTGGAAGACATTTTTAGAACATTTACCTGATTTTCCTTGAACTGTGTATCCTGCAAAATGGCATCACTGAAATCTCAGCAAACATAGAGCCTGCCTTGAATGCTCTGAGGCAAGAACAGTTGAACAAAAAACTTAAGCAAGTATAAACTAGAAGCTGGCATGTTTGAAAGAAAAGGTGAAGGAACCATTATAACAGTTTACAGGAGGAAAGAGGCCAACTTTTTTGTCCACAGATGGACGTTATATACCAAACATAATAGAATCAAATGAAATGAGAAGGGAGACATCATTTATGCTGTTGGTTTATAATAAGAAGCAGGTACTAAAGAAGCCTGTGCACTGTGAGGTGTCCAGAATAGCAGAAACAACCGTGTGGATTTGCTGCAACCCACTTGGTCTGTATAACATTATTTTGCACAGGTGCTGGGTGCTCAGTGTAGATGATTGCTGTCCCAAATAAAACAAAGGGGAAGTCACCTGCTCTCCTCACTTGGCAAGATAGCATATCAAGGGAATGTCCCAATGAGAGACTATCTGCATTAGAGCTATTTCTCAAGGGGTATGTGAAAGCTTATCAGAAATGATGACATCTATGCAGAAAGCAGCACTCAAACAGCAGGTGAACTAGTCAGAGCTGCAAGTAACATGGACAAAGTGAGGACAGTTACTTTAGTGTACCACCTTCATCTCTGCCATATTTCACTACATTTGATAGGAATCTTTGTTTCCTTCAATGGTCACTGGATGAGGATTTGACCTCTTGGTTTCTTCATAGTAGATGAAAAAGCACTGGTAATGCTTTTAGAATGGTCAGTAGCATCACTAGTGGATTGAATGCAGGCACATAAAGTTTTTATTGGGAAGAGGTAGCTCCCATTGTCTTTGTGTGATAAACACAAAGAAAAATAAGGGATTGCAGATATCTTCCTGTTTCGAACAATGACGCTAAGAATTGTTAGTAAGAAAGCCACCATGAAAGAAAACCTAGATAAATTTTATCAATGTATATGTATGACAGTACTGCTGTACTGTATTGTAAGAGGGAAAAAAAAAAAAAAAAAAAAAAAAAAAAAAAGCCTGATTATCTTCACTACCTTTAAAAAAAAAGGGCCATCAGAGAATCTGGTAATCTGGTAAATTTAACAAAAACATTTCAAAGCAGTTTCTATGGAATTTACTATGGAGAAAGAAGAATGTAGCTTTTTTGGGGTGAGGTGGGTGGAGAATGATCTAATGTAACTTAGTCATTCTCAAAAGATTTAAAAATAAATCTGATTTGCCTCTCCACCATTTGTTATCGTTTTTGACTGACAGTAAGTTACATAGGACTGCTAAATACAGCAGCAGTATTGTTTGGATTTTTTTTTTTATAATGATCTGAATGTCAGCTCAGTTGTGGATCTCATTTAGAAGATCATGCAGCTAAAACAACAGAATGGACTCATTCGTTTTGGATTCACTGTCCAAACCACCTGACATTTTGTTGAGTTTGGACAAGCTAAGGTGAAACCTGAAAATACACAAAAATCAAGTGATTCTGAGATTTGTGTCAAATCTCCATCTATTAAACAGTGAGTTAACTGTATTTCTTCTTAATCTTGCCTATTTGTTCTGTAAGATCTATGTTTGTATGCTCTTCGCCTGAACTGGTGCGAATACCCAATTAATCATTTTGGCACCTTTGTTTTTCATAGATAATAAGAGCCAAAATTCCAACCTAGTAAGTTGTTCCTGAAAAAAATGTATTGGACAAATCTTCACATTATCATGGAGATGTCATTAGGTGCCATGTTACATCTAGAAATCTGACCCCCTAGTTTTTGGCTCAGATATATGAAGGATAAATTCTGAGAGGGATATAGGAAGTACAGTGTTCAGTAGAATTTACAAGTTCATGGTCAGTGTTCTGGTACTTAGGAAACACCAGGGGAAAAATAGAATTTGTCTTCTTTTTCTTCAGAGGTAACTTTTCTCTGATTTCCATGATCAAGATACTAAATTTAAGCATTTGAACTGGTTCTTATATATTAAAACAACTTATACATTAAATCCAAAATTACCCCTTGCAGTGATAACACTGTTTAATCTGGGGTTTAAAATACTATTTTAATGAAAAAATTCAGTATCTTTATTAATTTTTTGCCACTGTCTGGTTCATATATTCTCTGTTTGAAACTTTGCATACAGTTATCCACACAAAATACAACACCGTAAACAGGACAGAAGAGAATTGCTCAAGAATCAGGACCAAATTTCAGATCTATGCTCTAGGCTCAGTAATAATATAGACATTGAATAGAACCAGTATTAAATAATATTACCATGGAAAAAACTTTTTTTTTTCCTAATAATTCCCTCCAAGACTTCAGCAGTGGTGGAATTCTCAGCATAAAAAATTTCAGCTCTGAAGGCTCTTATACCCACAGGGACTGCATTGGTTGATAGGGATGGCTGCAGGCATTTGGGGGCAAGCCAGAAAGTAAAACTATTTGTCAGAGTAACAGAAAACCAGGGGTGTGAAAGTAAGATGGCTCACCTGCAAATATGTCACTTAGAACTGTGAAAAGTAAAATACTGCAGTGTCACTGTGTTGACAACTGGACTACTGATATAAAGGAGACAATACTTCTATTCCAGCTGGGACCTACAGTCACATCCCAATCTGTTTTTTAAGCAAGGCCATCAGGCATAAAGTCTGTGGCTGGAGATGGTGATCACATGGGTGATCAAACTTTCTTTCAGTCATAGGTAAGCAGTGAAGTCCTCTGTCAAGTGAATTATTCTCAGCAGTCTGATTATCATCATTCAGTTTTTATATCTTTTTTCTTCTGAACTTTTAACCTTCCTTCTTCAGGGCAGAACTCATCACACTTTAATAACCTAACTCATCTACTTGAGCTGCCCAAGTGAGTGTATTTTGGCATTGTCTGTGAATATGTTTGTGCTGTTGGTACGGTGCCCAATCAAATTTCACATGGGCTGAAAGGATTTCTGAAGACTATGTCCTGGTAGAAAGAGATATTTGCAAAGTGCAGAAGCATTTAGCAATGGAGCCAGGTATGCTACTTCCTTATCCTGCTTACTTATGCATTCTGCCCAACCTTCTGTTTCCTGCTCTCACTGATTTGTGGGCTGACTATTCATGTGCCTCATAGATTTCCTCCTCCAATGCCTTTCATGTTTTGTTATCTTTTAAAATTTGTTTTTGTATCCCACCACATTCTTGCCAGCTATCTATCATCTTCTGTGATCTTCAGGAGTCAGAGTTGTTCCAGGTCACCCAGACTGTTTGGCAGAGAAAGCTCCCTAATCAGCTTTGGCAGATATACATACAGCATGTACTTTTCCACATGTTATCCTAATTGACTACACACAGGTAAATCCTATGGCCTAGTTGTACCGTGAGCTAGTCACATTGTGAGGCTTTCCCTCTTTTTGGAAAACATCAGACTACACAGATAAAAGCTGTTAGGTCTCTGGCACTGTTCATAGCAACAAGCTTATCTGAGCTAAGGGAGAATCTATCATCCATTCTTAAGAGCTGGCAAAAGTTATTTCCTCGTTGATAAGAGCTTTCTTCTGATTATGACTTCTTTTCCATTTCAGGTTCCTTCAGATACTGTGTAAAACATCTGAGGCTCTGCTACAAGATCTCTTCCTTTCAATTTTCTTTTTTAATCTCTAACTAAAAGTGCCAGCATAGAGCCTGCTGATCATATACTTACAGCTATTGAGTCTCCTTGTTCTGGTATGTATTGAAAACTCAGACTTCATCTTTACTTTCTGAAAACTTAAACGTAATGCTAAACATATTGTATGTCTATGATTTGATCTGGCATTTATCACCAAACTGGCACCAATGTCAAGGGCTGTTGTTTGTGGAAAAGATTTATTCTCATTCCTAGTTGGCTGATTTGAGGGAAATATCAGGATTTGCATAAAAAGAAGCACTATCTTAGGTGGCCGGGATACAATTGATGAAGACATTTTTTCCTGATACTTACCAAATACTCTCCAGATTCTGTGATCTTCACAGTAACATAAATATACTTTCTTCTTCCCCTTTCACCACCACAGCTGGTTGAAAAACGAGATTTTCAAATCTTATTTGTGAGACACTAAGTTGCTGGGTGTGTTTGACTCCTTCTAGGAGAAAAAAGCGCATACACACAGTAATAGACAGCCTTCTTTTATAGCCTTCTAGAGCATTTCTTCACTCTTACAGACTGGCTTCTCAGCTCTGTATGTGAACCTGCTGCACCCACAAATTTCATACCTCTCCTCTGTTCAGTCACACATCAGCAGCCCACATGCTCCCACATCCTGACCCAGAAGTGCAGCTCCCAGCAGAGTTCCTGCAGGAAGCACTGCAACAAAAGCACCCAGCCAGCATGGTGCTGCTGGCACACACAGAGCAATGAGCTTTTTTTAAACCAGTGGATTGAAGGTAACTCCCTTCATAGAGAAGTGGTGCCTGAAACTCAGCTAAGATGCTTCCCCACACAAGGAACTGAAACTGCTATTGTCACCTGCAAGTTGCTGTGAGCCTGTGTTCACAAGAGATATTGGCTTGTCTGGCACCAGCTCCAGAACCATTCTCACTAAGAAGAAGCTTTGCTAGTTTCTGACAGAATTTCCCTGGCTACAACTTGTACCCATAGCCTCTTGACCTTTTCTTACATGCCTCTCAGAAGAGGAACTGTGAAGTTCAAGCTGAGTACAGCACTCCAGACATGATCTCACAAGTGCTGAGTAGAGGTAATAAGCAATTCCTTCGACCCGCTGGAAATGCTTTTGTTAATGCAGTCAGTATGCCACTGACTCTCATCCCCATAGACACATTGCTGACTCCTGTTCATCTTGATTACAAACACCAAATATCCTGTTCACCTAGTGAGTTGGAGGCCATGTGGCCCAGTGCTGCAGCAGATGCTTTCTGCTCTCTTACCAAGACCAGTTTTTTGTGGGTTTCCATTTCCTTTTCATGCTTTAGATAAGATGATTCACCTTTAGTCTCTGTAGGAGGAGAGGGGGAGGGAACCCCACCTAATTCTCTTGTTAAATTATGTGTAGGAGAAATTTTATGAACTTTCTTCATCTAGTGAATGAAGCTATATTGCTGAATATTGAGAATATATTATCATAGAATCACAGAAACATTAAGGTTGGAAAACACCTCTAAGATCATCTAGTTCAATTGTCAGACTATCATCACAATGCCTGCTCTCCCGTCCATCACTGCCACATAAACACCTTTCTGTGGCAATGCAGACAATATAAAAATAATTTGTCATATAGTTTACACACATACAGCCCCATTACCCTTCTGAACATAGAATGCTTTTTTGCAGAGACCTCAGTAATGGAGAAAAGTCTCAATTAATTTGTTTCTGTCCCATTACACATCCTCTCCAGACTGGTATAGTTGCCATTTGATTGAAGACAAAAAAAAACAAAAAAAAACAAAAAAAAAACAACCTATGAGATAATTTAGTGTTGTCTGTGCCCCATCTCCCAGTTTTATGTATTTTTCAAACTGGATCAGTGACAGGCGCTTCCCTGGAGTTTTTTGTCTATGCAGCTCAATCTCTTCATGCTGTTACATCTCTGACTGTTCAAGCCCATTCACCATTCCCGGACTTCCTCCAGAATGGTTTGCCATGCCTTATGTCAGAGTGATACATTTTCTTTGCTGTTATTATGTTGCCTTGGTAGTTTGGGATCAAGAAAGACAACTTCAGCAAGCCACTTTGTGATGATACAGCACTCCATTTATTTATTCAGTAAATCTGCTTTTCCTCGTACAGGGAAAATTTAAAATTTCAGGGTAAAGGAAGCTTGACTGCATGTGATGATCAGCATCATTCTTGAGTTCTACTATCTGGGCTGTAATAGGACCTTTCTCTCGTCTCCTTGCCTCTACTGTATGGTGTTGCTACTTAATGAGATGGATGATTGCTTGGAGGAGCGGCAGCCAGGCTGAAGACTTTTCAGCTAGAGACCTCCCCCCAATGAAGAATAGAGGCAGCTGTTAGGTGCCTCGAAGAAGTTTTGAAGCAGAAACTCTGGAAGATGCTTCTTGAAGAAAGCATGTGCATAGGCCTTATATCTCCTTAGAGATTTTAGCTGACAGAATCTGTAGGTATTTGCCTGCAGGGAAAAAGAGGCTTATAGTCAGGATGATAATGGTAAATTGTGCTGGTGGAAAAATCTCAGCAGGCTTTACATTAAGGACTAATTATGAAGATCTTGAGCCATCTCGGAGGCTGGCTGGATGTTTCCATGTTGGTCAATGTTTCAGTAAGCATAAGTTCCCAAAACACAAATGTTCTCTAGGACGTGTCTAACTTGCTAGGAGAACGTGAAGGGAGCTGAAAGATGTGGCATTAGGATCATCATGCTTGCCAAGAGGATGCGTGCCTTGGGATAGAGCTACATTGCCTTTTCACCCATGCAGTGTGCACAAATGCAGATTGAAGACAGAGACTGCCTTTGATATCAAGAGTGTCTATATTCAGTTAATATTTCTTTACTCTTTCGCTTCTCTCTGAGTCACCTATTGTTCTTTGTTCCTCCCTCAGTCCATGAGGGAGTTCAGTCTTAGTAATACTAATCTGTTTTGTTTTTCATGAGTAATTGCTCCCTTTCTTTATTCAGTTCATGTATTTCATTTTCTTCCTCTTGTGTATCTTTGTCCTATAAGGATTTCCATGCCTTCTTTTTGCCTTGCTTTTCTAATACAAGAATCATCTCCCAGACTGCTCTTTATATGCATCCTCTAAATTATCAACTTTCACCCACCGGACTAAGAATCATTGTTCAGCTTCCAATGCTCTCACTGTAATTCTATTTCCTTTTTGAGAAAAAAAGTCATGTAATGTAAATAAATAACACGCGCTATTGACAGAAGAAGAGCTGTGCCAGGTACCATTTGGTCTTTTAACTGAATCATCTGACTTAGGCTTATATTCTAATTATGGGGGGAAGAGACTCTTCAGCATGTTTACATCAATACAGACATATCATGGGTGAACAACCTCAGTGAGATTCTTCTAAAAACAAACAAACAAACAACAAAACACTGTTCTAAAAAGTTTTTTTAAATAGTAGGTTTTTTTAAAAAACATACAAAAAACTATTGTGTTCTAGACTTGATAACTTTATCTAATCATTTACTTATTTTTCTCTTTGAAGTAATAAGTATTTTGAAGGAGGATTGCTGATAACTGAGAATCATATTTCAAATTGCTAATATCAAGAGCGTTCAGACCATATAGAATGAGATAGAGCAGACTAAGTAACTAGGCTGACATTTAGTCTGAGTGGTATTAGTGTGGAGCCACTTCTACGTACAGCTGTAACTGTGAGCCACTTCCTAGGGTAGGAGGAGAACAAGAGCAGCTAACCAAATCACGGCAAATCACACTCTATGATGGTATCTCACAGGTTTGATTGCTACCGCATGTCTGGTACCTGCCTAATTTCAAACCACTGCAGAAGGCTTCCCAAGCAACTACATTTCCATCTCTTCCCTTCCTCAGTGCATAACCCAAGTTTTCTGAGCAGAAATACTGTACACTCTAATTTTAGTGAGTGATCTTGTCTGAACATCGATATCCTGAATATTCAAAAACCTGAGATTTGCCAACTATTGAAAGTGCTTCTATCCTTGCAATCAAGGCACTAAACTAATTATAAAGATCTTGAGGGAAGTGCACAAGGAAAAGAAAATATGTTAAATCAGTCCGTGGGAAGGAAGTACCCTGATACTGATACAGAAATAAGACCTGAATTTATTAGGAAAACTATAGACAAAGAATGAGTGAGTTTGGCAGAAAAACAAGACCACTTTCTCTCAGTGCATCATATGTTCTTCTCTTTGTCACACATTATATACAGCCCATGTGTTCTGTGCTTGTCTTCAGGGAATTCAAACATACATATATTGTGCAGTCATAAAAATTTGCTAGAAAGAACAATGAAGTTAGCTAGGATAATTGAAAAAACAGTTCATTGAAATTGATAAAAAAATACATAAAGGAAGCAGTTTAACTTTTGAAGTGCTTGGGAACACCATTATCTTTTCAACAAGTGGTACATATATTTTTATTTCATTAAACACAAAGTCTTGTGTTTTATCACACCGAAAGACAAACTTGATCATTTGTCTGTAATTTCTAAA
Source organism: Lagopus muta (assembly GCF_023343835.1). NCBI lineage: Eukaryota > Metazoa > Chordata > Aves > Galliformes > Phasianidae > Lagopus > Lagopus muta. The sequence goes on from NC_064434.1 coordinate 83,694,679, forward strand.
TCTTTGGCCACTGATATATTTGCCAGTATACACCGATTAACTGCCTAGTGCCTGCACGAGGCATCCAGTGTGATCACAATGGGAGAATGACAGTCCTTGTGTTAACTGTTGTGTCTACTCATGGCTTTCCTATGCATTTCTGGTACAAATGCCTTTGCACATGTAGTGTTATAACTACATTTGTTCTCAAAAGACATTATATATAGGAGAATTGTTCTTGTCTGTTTTAGAGAAGTTTTGTTTTGTTTACTGCTACTCTATTCAGAAGGAGAATGTATGAGTAAAGAAGGATGGTAGAGCAGATAAGGTATAATTCCAAAAATAATTCTAAAACTCAGGCGTATGCCAGTTGCCTTAGCCAACCATTTAATTCCCCATATAACAAGAGGGGCTACTTCCCATGCTATTAATTCATAAATGAATTAATTCAACACCACATATGCCCCACAAAACAGTTACCCATTAATTTCCCAGAGTAATTAAAGAAGAATACATGACTACTTTAACACCCTGAAAGCTGCAGTCTAAAAAAAAATGTTTTGTTAGCCCTTTCTCACTTTCCCAAACAACTCATTTTTCCAACAGCAGAACTGTGAACCAATGCATTGGAACATCATCTAACCTGAGCAGAGTGAAACCTCTGGTGTGTGTTTGCATTCAGCTCCATTTAAAAAAAAAAAAACTATTATGTAGTTAATTGTAGCTAATGTAGTTAACTAGCAACGCCTGAGTACCAAAAAATAAAAACACATGAAGGGGGGAAAATTCTCTAACAATTCAGCATGACTCATATCAAAGAGATTTAGACAGAGAGCCAAGAAAAGAGACCAGATTCCTTTTGTGCTACTCTAAATGATAAAATCAGAGTCTTATAAATTTTTATTTCCCCCCCCAGTGTCTACTAACTAGGATCTTTTATGGTCCACTTGCTATTTCCATCTAACCATGCTTTTTATATTTCTTGGAACCACATAGAGCTCTGGTAATACACAGATACATTACTGTAAACACTGGCTTAGTAACAATTGAGAACTATCTTAAAACCTACTGTTTTTATTTTCCAGTTTTTGCTTCCCAGGTAACGTAGTAAACAAAAGCATTTCCCAGCTATTAGAAATTTGGATAGTATTTCTCTGTATTTACTAACTCTTACTATTTCTCTGGGACACACATTGTCAGAATGATAAAGCACGATATCTGTAAAAAGCTACAATTTCATTCACTCAATTTGAATGTTCCAAATCCATTTCCTTTACAATAAAGGTGCTTTCAGTTGTTCCCAATGAAAATTGAACAGTACTGTCATCCATTTATTTTATAAAGTCCTCCACCAGCATAGCTGTCAGCATAGCTGGGAACTGTGATCTGTCACTAGATTTACATTAATCTTCTCACTTTTTCTTTTCCTTAGGAGAAAAGTATCTTACACTACCAATGTTGCCACATCTCACTACTGATAGAGCCTGAACTCGATTGTCAGAGCTGCAAAGCCTAATGCTCTTCCTCTTGCACAGAATTTTCAGTAATGATTGTATCCAGGGAGGTCCTGTTTGCATTTACATGCTGTACTTTGTGCACTTCTTACCAAATCACAAAATATTCAGGCTATCCAGATGTTGCCTTCAGGATCTGGAATCATTTTTCTGAAAACTACTGTCCAGATAAAGATCTGTTAAGTTTCTTAGGCTTTGGGTTAAAGTTCAAGGTCAGGGATACTTTTGTACATTCCTACCTGGATTTTTCATCCTCACAGTGATATTTCACATTAGTCAGCATTCACAGGAAAGTTATCTGATTTTTCTTTCAAATGAAGTATTTAGACTTCCTTTTTCATCTCCAAGATGTGTTTCATAGGCTGTTGCAGTCAGAGCTAGATTATTACTCATAGATCTGTACTATTGCCTCTCCTATGTGTATCCACAATCTGTAGCTTCTCTGAACTCTGTTTCTTTCATGACTAGAATTACACCTGCATCGACAAAGTTTAGAAGAGACAATTATTAGAGGAAAACAAAAAATAAAAACAGAACCTCCAACAAATCCTGTTCAGGCCACTTTGGGAATTGCTAGTGTGTGGGAATTGATGTTAGTGGCTCTTCTACTTTCCCCAGCTTTCTCAAGTTCAAATCCAGAAAAATCGGTTTCATGTGATGAAAGCCTGGCTTCTGGCAATTAGAGGTCTTCCACTCCATCCCCACTTGCCAAATCCCCCCGCATCAGCTGACGTTCTTTTATATATTACAGAATCACAGAATCACAGAATTGTAGGGGTTGGAAGGGACCTCCAGACATCATCGAGTCCAACCCCCCTGCCAAAGCAGGTTCCCTACAGCAGGTCGCACAGGTAGGCATCCAGGCAGGTCTTGAACATCTCCAGAGAAGGAGACTCCACCACCTCCCTGGGAAGCCTGTTCCAGTGCTCCGTCACCCTCCGTCGTCCAAACTGCGTCTCAGGAGATGCTTCTGCTTTGCTGCTTGGCACATTTTGTGTTGTCCCTCTTAGTAATTATCATTGATCCACATCTTCCATCTTCTTTTCATGTTTTTACTGCTTATTTTGACTTCTCTGTTCTCTCTCCCACTCTCCTCCATTCGCTTCATAAATGTATTTTAGCTTAGATAAAGTCAGTGCACGACTTTTCTAGATCACTTTAAATATTGGATCTGATTTGCTGGTAGGATACTCTATATTCCTCCAATTTTTTGCTCTGGATGATACCAGATACTGCATCTCATCCATTTATCTTCATATTACCATTACCTCTCATCTTCAAATATCAGTATCTCAGAATAGTGAATTCTAAATAAGTCTCTACACTTTTTCCAGTTCATTATTACGCAATAATGACATTTATCCATTCCTGTTTTTCAGAACAGCTGTTATCCATCCAAACAGCACGATCTAAAGTGCTTTGAAGGCTGATCTTTGTAAAGTTTTTTGCTGTATTTCATAATTCGAGCAGAAATATTTTTCATTGTATCACAGCTCCAGTTAATTTCCATACCAGAATATTCAGTTACTCTCTCGGTATTTATTTAACCCAGCCTGAAGTTCATAACATGTATGTTGCTTATGCCCAGACCTTTACAATTACAGGGGAACAGTTGCTAGATGCTTTGTACCTTTAAAGATCTGGGACCCAAATAATCTTTAGTAAATTTCTTATCTAGTTTTTAACACAGCTCTGCAAATTCCTAGTGAGTAACTCTTCCCTGAAATAGATGAAAGTGACAAGTGGGAAAAAGACTCCCTTTTGTAACAACAGCACAGAAACCCAGATTACATCAGCCATAGTACCTGCTTAGCCTTGGGATGTAGAAACTTGTATTATATAAAGGGGAACTACCTCATCATTCAAGGAATTTTACATTTTCCTTAGACCCAAAAGAGAGCTGTATTTTGTTCCCAGTTTCAGCACCCTCCTCATCAGCAAGTACCAGAATTCAGTTGTTCCTCTCCATACTCACAGCTGCAGTGAGACTCCGTATCCTCATTCTGTAAGCTCATGTTCAGAGGAAACAGGTGCTGTAAGTGCATAACCTTGCAGGGTGGTGCTGATGAGCTGATTAAAATAATGTGTGCGTTCTTTGCCTAACAAAGAGACACCTGTGTTTGGTTGTATTTTTTTCCTTGCTTTATTTGTTGTTGAGTTTTAAAACAGTCTGAAGTTTAAAAAGAGTGAATAATAAAATTATTCGGCAAGCTGTACTTGTTTTTTTTTTTTTTTTTTTTTTTTTAATTTATTATTATTTTATTTCTATATATGGGTTAGTGATTTTTTGTTTCAGTTTCTACCTGTCTGCTGTGATTCAGCTTTATTGGTACTTTCCAAGGAATTTCAGCTTTAATGGTACTCTCCAAGGAATTTTTGCTGATATTTCAACAAAAATGATTTTTTTTTTCTTTTTTTCTAGCATGCTATTTGTTCCTTCCAAAGTATGTAGACAACAGCTGGTGCTACCCAGAAAAAATACTTGAAGACACCCATAAGGACAAAGGATGGCTATTCTAGAGTTGTCCCTTAATTCCTTAAAGGGTAATCCATCCTGTCTGAGTGGCCTATAGCAGACTCTTTCATTGACATCCACTTTCTTTCCTTGTTCCTTAATCCTCACCCACAGCCTCTCAACCATGTCACAGCCAGCTGCAAGCTCCACACAGCTCAGCCCCAACCTCATGCATGGCTGCTCTTGCAACCAGGTTTTGCTTCCTGCAATGATGTTGTAGTTGTGGGATTGAGACAAGGCTTTTAGTTCCTCTTGTATGTTCATCTTGCTGCATACATTGGTGGAGAAACATTTCAAATATTCCATGTTGTACCCAGCACCTCATGGAGCAGGCTGAGGATCTCACTAGCACACAGCCCCTTGAATTTTGCAGTGCCACCCAGCCTGTTCCAATAAACCTGCTTTCCAGAAGGAACTAGTCAGAACTGGCATAGAAACATTCTGGGAGTCCACAAATTCTGGCAGAAAGCTTCACTGTGACACAGAGATGTATTTATAATGAAGAAAGCACAGTGACATAGAATGGACTGTGACAAAGAAGGAGTTATGCCCAGTCCCCTTTAAGAGTCTGGATGCTGCCTTAACATTAGAACAAGGATTGTGACAGTGTATGAGCTTGCCAACAGAACCCCTGAGTTTGTTATGGCAACAGGGCTGTCATGAAGTTAGCCAAGAACAGGATCTCCTGCAATCATAGTGTCCTTTGAACTGGGACAGCTAGATTCAAGTTTTCTATACAGAAATCCTGTGAAGAGAAGGTAGTTGTCTTGTGTTAACCTGTTGCATGTCTTTGGAAATCAATTTCCCATGATACTCAGCTTATCTGCTTTCTTCCACTTTTGCTCCTCTTCCTCAAATTCAGTAACAAATTAATTGCCTTACTTGCCTTAATCTTTTATCAAATATGAAATTTATGCTTTGTATCCATTTTATAAAGTGCAGCAAATACCATGAGACTGGAAACAAGAAGCTGAATTCTTAGTTTGCATGCTGAATTGTCTGCCTAGCTCCAGTTAATTAAAAGGACAGTATTGTCTTTCAGCTAACAACTTGCTGTAACCCTACAAGTTGTGATTTTGCCTATGCAGAAAACTGTAAGAATCCCTCTAGATTAGGGTAGATTTCTCAGCCACATTTCATTTTGAAGAAAATGAATCATCTATGAAGAAAGGCTGAGTGAACTGGGTCTGTTCAGCCTTGAGAAAAGAAGACTGAGAGGGGACCTGATCCAAGTCTACAAATATCTAAGGTGTGGGGGACAGAGTGGTGAGGCCAGACTGTTTTCAGCAGTGTGTGGAGACAGGACAAGGGGAAACAGCCAGAAACTGCAGCATAGGAAGTTCTGCACAAATGTGCACAAGAACTTCTTTACAGTGAGGTGACGGAGCACTGGAACAGGCTGCCCAGGGAGGTGGTGGAGTCTCCTTCTCTGGAGATGTTCAAGACCTGCCTGGACACCTACTTGTGCGACCTGCTGTAGGGAACCTGCTTTGGCAGGGGTTTGGACTCAATGATGTCTGGAGGTCCCTTCCAACCCCTATGATTCTGTGATTCTATGATTTTCCATAAGTTGAGTAGTACTTTGAAGGGAATTACTGACAAATGTTAAAAAGACTAGTGAGATTCCCAGAAGATGTATTTGCATCACTACATACAGTGATTTTTCATGCACTTCTAGACAAAAAAAAAATCAGGTTAGGCTTCTTGACACTTTTATATATCATCCCTAAACATATGCCCTAAGTGTATGTTCCTAAATTCAACTCGGAGTCACTTTGTTAGATACATGTGATCTGCTTCATACATATTCCCATTCTGTTCCAGAACATCCCTGGAGACACTCTGATGTCAGTAGAAGTCTCTCACATTCAGAAAGGATCTCTGTTTGCTGAAGACCAGCAAATGTGAGGTGATTTGAAAGAACTCAGCGATCTAGAGGAATTGAGACATTCATTCCAAACAGCTATGGACAAACTAGTGAAAGATATTGAGCTTACATTACAGGAAACCCAGAATAATGGTAACAAGAGGCACAAGAAGCAGCAACAAGTGAACATGGTATGTGGAAAATAGAGTTCTTCCAGATGTAAAAGTACAACAAATCGTGGAGGGTGTAGATCAGCCTGCAAAGGAGTGTGTGGATCATGAGAAATTTGAGTTTCTTCTGAGAGAAAAAGAACTCCAGTAGCTCAGATTTTTTTGTGCATTATATCAAATTCACAAGATGTGAGATCTTTATACTTGGTTAAAAAGGTTGTAGTGTTTGATTTAGGCCAGAAAGACCCTAATTAAATATTTTTTGAACATTCTGTAAATGTTCAAATCAGAAAATTTTGACAGGGGGGATTTTTCATGTTTTGTCAGACAACATTTGTGAGATGTAACAGTGTAAGATTTCTTTTCAAAATCTGATGATTAAATTTAGAAATGATGGAAATTAGAGAAATGAGGGTTATTAGAGAACTAGTGAATCATTACATGAAAGTATGAATAATCGCTTGAACAAATACTCAGATAGACTTAGATGAATCTAAGATGAATCCTTTTGCATTTCTATCAGCTTGAAAATGAGTTTAACAACTCTCCAATTTCTAGCAGGGTGCCATGAGAGACATACCAACATCATATTTCATCTCAGACAATACAACTGAGAACATGGATGCTAGGAGTCATATGGCACACTTGGATGTGATGGGAAGAGCAAGTACTTTGCAGTCTGAAGTGTCCACCAGTGTGGAAGAACAGAAAGAACTTTGCTACATGCAGGTCACTGCTGCTGACATTGAACTTCAGAGGATGTGGTGCAATTTTATGCTGGCTGAACAGAAATATGAACATGAGGATAGTGACAAACAAAGGCTTCATGAAGAGAGAATGGCCCGGATTCATCAACAGGTAGAGAAAAGAGCAGTGAGTAGGAAAAGGAGAGGATTGAACCCAGTACAGATCGAAACATTCAATTCCTGTGTGAAGTACTTTGTAAAATTTTGTTCTTTTGTGTGTTGAGTAGTGCTGTGACCTCTTTTAAAGTTAGACTTCAGAAGATGATCCTTAAAGCTTGTACATGTACTAAGGAGATGGATTCTTCTCCCTAGAACATTCACTGCAATAAAATGTAAGAACTGATAACTCACAAATTAAGTTACGAGGTAAGGATCCACAAACACGTTTTTTTTTCTTACTCTTTCCCCTTGAATGACAGAGGACTTGATCTGAATGCCATACTAGTCAGTGCAGAAGTTTCCTGCCTCTACAGTAGGAGCAATTTCCTGAGTTACATTTGGCTGATTCAGATAGGAAATGCATGAGTAAATGCATGGATGAAATAATCTATCAAAACAATACAACTAATCAGTTTTGCAAGACTGCTTTTCATAGAAGTAGCTGAGGTTATCATATGTTCAATTTTTAGCGTGTTGTCAACAGCAGCCCAGTTCCAAAGAGGCCACTCGGCAGTTTAGCCAACAGGGCAACTAGAAAACCTGGTTTTTAGAACTTTCCCTAATGAGCCTCCAATTGTCATTGGATTGAGTTAGGGAATAAACAGAGCATCTGAATTTAAATCACACATATTTTAGAGATACTTGTATATTTGACTTCACTTGCATGTTCTGTGCTTTAAACCAGGACAGAATAAAAGGATGTTTTATGCAGCATTCATAGCATTGTGTTGTACATATCTCAGATCATGTGCAAGAATGGCATTCTGGTAAGCTCCATAGAATCCTTGAAGTTTTCTAGTGTCAATTAGGAGAAATACACTTGGTTAGATTACATGCATCTGACTAAACATCTCAGGTATTGGATTCTTTTTAGTAAAGGCCTGAAATTTTGCCCATGAGCCTGCGTAAATGTTTGAAAATGACCATGCAGCAAAGAAGCACTGGCTATAGTTATTCCACAAATATAGAGATGGATGCAAAAAGTCTTACCATGAGCGTGCACTTACCTCTCATGAATTACTCTATGTACTTGCACACTCTATAAGTGAGGTCACTTAACATTTATTTCAGAGAGAAAACTTAGTCTGTGTTATGGATATGGGAGGGAATGTGACTTCTGTTATTTAACAAAATAACTGATTTGGTCTCAGTTCACATGCTGCCTAACCTCACAATTATTCCTTATGAACTAAATATGCCAGTGAATCAGGTGTGCTCAGGTAAGCACGTGGATTGGGTGTGAGTGGAACACAGTCATGTAACATGATGTCTATCTTTTCTTTTCACAGTTTAAACAAGGACTCCAAGACCGGCTCCTGCCTCCAAACCAAAGTGTTTTGTTTTTCTTATACTGCTTCACCTTTATATTTATTATTTACATAGTAAAAGACCTGGTCTTTTACTTTTTCCAAAACCATCACCAGTTCTCTTTTGCTATTGTGCTCTTTCTCATTCTCAAAGGGATTTTCCAGGATTAAAAATCTAGGACAAATGTGCTCTTAAAAGAGATAGAATATTGTTCATTTTTCTGCCCCTGATCTTACTGTTTTTTTGTTATCCACACCAACAAATAGTTACACAAAACTAACTGACTTCCTGAAGAAAACTGGAAATGGATGACATGATTTGACATCACATTGTCTTTACAAATAAAATAAGAAGTCTCCTTTGAACATGTTTTATTTTTTTTCCTCTCCTCCTTGGATTAACAGAGTGGCTTGGGCTTATCCATCTACCTGTATATGTATTTTTGTGCAGAAGTTTCAGAGCTAATTCATTAGTTGTGGAAAAGTACTCAGGATAACTTAATATTGCTATAAGTTCATTGCTATCTCTGCTTCTGGGATAGACATGTTCCCCTCTGTGCCGTGGCACTCTCTATACTTACACACAGCTTCAATCAGCAATAAACCAGCAAGTACTGGCAAACGCATACCTGATTTGTAACTCAGGTGTCATGATTTCTGAAGTCTCCACAGTGATAAGAAAAGGTATCAAATATAGCCCCAATAAAAAGGCGTTCTGTCTAGTGAGATGAGACTTTTTTAGTGCTACTTTAATTGTACACTGATATTGTAAATTGATATTTCTAACAAAAAATAGTCATCTACCATATGGGTCATCTACCATCAGGTTCAAGTAACTACAGTGTCATAATCTTCCAGTGATGTTAGAACATAATTCATCCACATATCCTCATACACATGCCTGACTGTTTCATTGAAATAGCTTTTGTCTCAGTCTCCCTTCTCTTTGCACTGTGCTGTAAAAAGGACAATAACCTGAAGGGTACTTGATAATCAGGTAGGTTACAAAAAATAAACCAAACACTCAGGTCAGGGTTTAAAATGATGAAAGGGATGTAGGCTTCCTTACTCGGGTCTCTATCTGTGACGAGTTTGACATCAGTCAATGTTGTATTTCTTGGGTGTTGCTGTTGCAATGTTTTCACAAAGCCACAGCTGCATATAAGGCTGTCTGCATCAAGGCAGTAGAGAAAAGCACATTTCACATCCACATTTAGTGACTGAGTATTTTCCTGACAGTGCAGGAAAAGCGTAGAGCACAGGGTCTTGCACTTCCACAGCTTCTATATTTCTTAAGCTGTGAAGGGTTACAACGAATGTCCAATTGACATTTAGGCAAAAATCCACAGAAGTCTGCGATGAGCTATGACAAAATCTCCCTAAAAGGAAATTTGACCAAGTAAAATGAGGTTGCTTGCTATAGGTATCACCAGCATACACAGATTTAGACAACTAGAACAATCAAAAATAAATGAATGAAAGCTTTAGTAAGCTACAGTTCCTCTACTTCTAGTAGAAGTGGTCCCTTCATCTGCTTTAGGATTTCGGTGGAAGTCAGCAATTAGACTTCATATTCCAAATGACCTGGGAGTGAGAACAGTAAATAAGCTGCTTTTTCTGTATTTTTCAGTGAGGAAAATACAGATTTTCCTAAAATCTTAAGAATGTCACCCTGATGGCTGAGAGAAACCCATCCTTTGCTTACTGCTGGATCTGAAAATGCTTCCTGTAGATAATCTTTAATATAAATACGGTTTGCAATGAGACAAGTTACTTGGAATATCTCTTTTCATTGTTGGAGACTTTTGGGTTCTAACAGACAGGAGAGATGATAGCAGTCTGCATTTGGAATTAACTCAAAAGACAACCAGAAGTTGTCACAAATGCGAATCCACTGGAAGATCCAGAATATGGAGTCTGTGTAGAAGTAGTATTTTTAATACTTGCTTGATACTAGGTTTTGGAGATGCTGACTTATTTCATGGGGGGCAGAAAGAATAGCCTTTTGCATTTTATTTACTGCACATGTGAGATAATACTGAGGAGCCTTGAGAGACAGCTGCCAAACCACGTGTGTATACTCCAAACACACACATAGGCTAAGACCATAAAATTAAGGAAAAAAATAGGTAGACCTCCTTCTGATACGTCATCCTTGTGAGCACCCATTCTATACTTTTAAACATATTCCCTTAAGGATGAGAGACAGACAGAGATTGCCACTGAAAAAAAATTATATTGGCTGAGCTTCTGGGAGGTGCCTGGCTATGCCCCTGCCCATGTTTTACAACAGTAGGCACTCATCACAAAGTGTATGGTTTTATGTGAAACCACAGGAAACTTGGTGGTTTCAGCTATTTTAAGTCTACAAGTAGGCAGTATTTTACAGCTGGTGTGGTTTCAAGAACACCACAGTAGGCAAAGAAAGCTTTTTTAACCTTAAGGGTCATAGAAAAAATACTAGTCCATGGTTTCGGAGGTCCCCGTGAAGAGCTCCAAATCAATGAATAAAAGGTTAAAAATAATGGCGTGATATTATACATATTTACATGTTTGGCATCTAACAGGTGTTTTATAGATACCTGAGCTGGGTGTTGCTAACTCAACAAAACAAAACATTCGCTGATTCTCATATTAGTCAAGACTACACTTCACAGCATTTAATTTTCTTATTCTCCTCTAATGAGGGTGGCTGAATCAAATGAAAGTGCAAACCTAGAAGAGAAAGCATCACCCTGCTGGATAAGCAAATCCAATTCATATTTAGCAAACTCATTTGGGGGCTTTCTAGCCAGTTTTTTTTAAAGATCACAGCTGAGGTGTTTTAGAAGGCTGCAAGGTCAGCTGCGCTGCAAAAATTTTGCATGGTCTCTCTCAGTTAATTTGTGCTTTCAGACCTCAGATTTATGTTTTAAGCTTAAACAAAGCTCTTACATACACATAAGCTTAATAAACCTGGTTCAAACTTTTTCATTCATTGCAACAGAAAGCGAAGAAGAGAGAAAAAGGAGACTTGGAGCGCAGCAGAGAAGATCATGCCTGAAAACAATCCACTGCTTTGAATGCCAACGAGGCAAAGTTCAGCAGGTCAGATAACCCTCAGCAGAAAGAAGGGAAACACAGCGGTAAGACTACACGCTTTCATTGCCTCCGCTGAGCAAAATTAAAACCACATTACACCGAACGTTACCGGCGACACTGAGCAGAGGAACTGTGAAAGCCCTGCATTTGCTCACGTTGCCTCAGCAGGCAGGGAGGAAGGGGTTTACGGAGCAGCTCCCCAGCGGGCATTCGAACTTTGGCTGGTCTGGGACAGCCCTAGGACAGGGATGGCAACACCAGGACAGGCACGGCGCTGGGAAAGACGCCAGGAGCCTCGCCCGAGCCCGGCCTCTCCGGGGTGCGTTAAGGCTGCTCTTAGGGGCAGGATGCGAGCAATAGGAGTGCTGGGCGAGGAGGAGTTACCCGCCGTCCCCAACAACGTGGGACAAAGAAACCTTGGAGATCCTCACTAGAACATAAGGGTGAGTGGTCTGATGCTCTTTGTAACTAGGGGAGGGGTGCTGTAGGTGGTTCGGCGTGCTCTTAATTTTACTTATTTCTAGCTACGGAATTCTGGAAGATGTGTTGCTCAGGTAAGAGACCTGTAATTTTGGAAGAGCGATTTGCAAATCGGTTATGAAGGGAGTGAGACGTGACAGCAGAAAAATGAATTATTTTCAGTGAGCTGCGGTGGTGGGCGGACAGCACCTGTGTGCTCCCTGCCCAGGCACTCAGCGTCAGCAAAGTCAGGTGGATGGGCTCCTGCACACCTGATTTCAATGAGCGGGGGGATTGTCTGTGGCAGGGCTGGGTGCCTTTCTGCTGGTGGTGTCATGAGTTGCTGTTGCTCTGGACTGGGCACTACTGCTTTGAATCTTTTGAGATAAGTTTAAAGGCTACCACTACTCTTGCTAGCAGTGATGAGCAGCCTGCTTCCAGGTATGTTGCATGTGCTTCTTTTTGGTGGTATTTTTTTGTGTTGTTGTTTTCTATTGGGGGGCGGGATGGAAAGGCTTTAGGAATTCTGATGCCATTTGCAGTTAAACTTTTGTCTAGCACAGATAAAGCTTCTGCCTGTTGCCTTCAGCGTTATAAACTACTTTGTAGATTGTGTGGTGTGAGATGGGCTCCCTGTTGTGTTACAGTTATGGTAATGACTCCTATATGTACAAAATTAGAGAGTAAAAAGGAGTTGATTGAGCATGTATGTGGCTTGTTCTTACCCTTAGCAGTGGTAGGTAAGCGCTGATTGTGAGTGCTTGTAACTGAGATGTAGTTGATCACACCCAGGTGTGGGTTTGGGCTCTTTAAAGGAGCCTCATCCCTAAAATCCCAGACCAAATATCTTTATTTGTATTTTCCAGGACCTATTTGGTCTAAGTTACTGTAATGTTCTTGAATTTCCCTTTTGTCTGTGCTTTAGTTGTTCAAGGGCTCGTTTTGTTTTGTGCTGTATGTTTAAAATTTAACTTGTCTCCAGGGATGCAATGTTTGTAGAAGTGTTGCATTCTTGGCTTCTCTTTAAAAAACTAACAAAACAAACAAACAAACAAAACACCCAGTGATTGCAATACTACAGTAAGGCTAACAAGCTTCATGCTTTGTGAATTCCTTCTCATTTGGAGCTCAGAAACTTGTAGTTGCTTAGAACTTTATGGATTGCCCTCCTTTTAAACAAATTGAAATGCACAATTTGGATAGGCGTTACTGAAATGATTATTTGGTTTCTTAAAAACTGATTTATTGAGACTTGTAGCTCTTCGTTGTTGTGAAGAAAACTGAGAAACCACACTGGTGCATTCTTCCAGGGACCTGACCAGGAAGATAGACCAGGCTGTAGCAATGAGGATAACTTTCACTGAGAGTGGAGAAAACCATTTTTTAACCTCAGTGGTAGATGGGTTAGCTGTCCTGGCTTGCTTATTTGGATGTTACTACTACAGTAGCTGTTGTGATACTATGGGTGTCAAGTCTCATTACAGACACAAAAAATCTCAGATATTCACCCTGAGTAGCAACTTTAATTTGAGTGTCCCCATTTTTTTCTGTTTGCCAGCAGTAAAAGCTGGAAGGGTGGTTTTTTTTTATTTGAATGGGCTTTGCTTTCTGAGTACTTCAGCAAGTAAAATGTGAAGATAGGCCCTTGTTTGCTCTCTTTTACAGCCTTAAAATCTTAGTTAAGAATTTCTCATTCTGGCTAAGAAATCTTTACCTTTGTATTATTACTGTTGTGTTCCAAAAGCTTCAGTGCTGCTTTTATTCTCAGTCTTAAACCTAACTTCACATTGCAGAAATATCTGAAAATCCTGATGCCCATGTGGGTTAGTGTTATCTCTCCCGAGCATTCACATGAAGTTGTCTTTGATGCTGATGAGCAGAGATGAGGTGCATCTCTGAGATGCTGAGGGTCATTCTGGTTGAAGGAACAGAACTCTTTCAGTTCCAGTGGTTGGAGTAAACATGCATTCTGTCACCTGAAATGCAACAGCAGCTATGACTTGTGGGGGCAAAGTGTGGTTGTGGGCAGCTGGACAGAAAAGTGCTATCAAGACAGTTGTGTATAAATCAGGATGCTGTTAAGTGGCGTAAAGTAGATTCACACTCACAATAATTCTGTCATTCTTCATTTCTTCAGCTGTTCCTCCAGTGCTCCTAAAGGACTGACTGGGCCTCTGCCCAGATGACTGCTGTTATGTTTTACCACTGCCCTTGTTCCCCAGAGCTCTGGGTGCTATTTTGTGCACTTTTACTTAGCATTGGTCTAAGTAGAGATAAATATTTCATAGGAGTTATTTCCAACCAGATTGCCTTATGGATGCTGAGGGTAACCATATGAAATATGAGGTTTCTCCAGGACCTTGTAACTACCATCAATCAGCTGGAGCATAGGCTGCTGGTATCGCTATTGAAATGATGACTTAAAAGTATGAAGGGGCTGGAAGCATTGGGATTCAGTGCAAAGCTTTGCTTCTTTCCGGAAGCCTCTGCTCACTGGTGAGAAGGGAAGTATCAGATTGTATTTCAGGTTGGCTTTTCCAGATGGTCTTAGTAAGAGTCTGAAGAAAGGCAGTGAAGACTCTGTTCTGCTATGGTTTTGTGTCTCCCATTTATTTAAGCAGTAAAGCCTTTACTCAAAATTGAAAACAGGCAACAGGGCTTGCATAGAAAAGCTGTTTGATAGCGACTTTAAAATAATCTGGCAGGATTTTTGTCTTTACAGGGAAATGCTGTATCAATTGCATTTTTCTTCCTGCACTGGTGTTCGGTCTTGCAGAATCTGAGCAATTGCCTCTCGCACCAATCTTCCTGCTGGTGAACTCAGAAGCAAGGGGAAGTGCTGTTGACTAGAATTAATCATTTATTTAAGATAGGGTACGTGCCTAAATATACACTTTCTCTTTAACTGAGATCCTTATGCAGAATGCTGTCCCTTTCTGTAAACGAGAAAATATTTCTCTTCCCTTCCCTTTCAAGCTTGCAAGAGGCTAAGTAATAAACGTTGACCTCGACTCGGTTTTTGTTTTTTTGTTGTTTGTTTGTTGGATGAGGTTACTTAAAAGCCACCCTCCTTAGGTACATGCAGTGAGATGAGGCAGGACACAGGTGTAACAACAAATCCCTCTGTGAATCATTACCAGTCAAAGACTGCCCTCTCTTGGAGCCTACCGACTGCTGCACTGTGCTTAGATGTCTTTCTCATTCACAGTTTTCCTTTCAAACATTTGTGCTTTGTAGTGGGTCTTTGCTTGTACATCGTTTCTAAAGCAGTGGTTATCTTTTTAGAAGAAACACTAGAAAGTTTCAAAATAGTCTTAAACTTCTACTGCCATTTTCGCCCAAAGGCAGGCTTTTGTCTTCTGGGTGACATTTTATCCAAAAGAGAGAGTGGAAGAAAAGGAAAGCTGATGGAGAGTTAGAGAAGAGACAAAATCTTTCAGGAAATGTACTTTAACTTAGCAAAAGCAGTTGCAAGAAGGCAAAAGACCAGATTGGAATGATTTCTTCTCCTCTTCAGGAGTCTTAACATTCAACAACCTTAATACTGTGAGAAATCTTGCTGTTTTGGTATGTAGCATCCTATATCTCCTAACTGATCACATACAAGTAGTATCTTAATTATCTGACAGGAAGAAGAAGACATTTGGACAAAAAGTTATCTTTGGCTAAATTGATGCTCTGATGTTTGTTAAGATTTGACTGCGTTGAAGAGTTACGTTGGTAGACCTGTTATCCAGCCTAACTCTGGACAGAAAGTGTTAATTCAGCTGTCAAGGATTTTGTTTTGTGTTTTGTTACCATTGACAAAACATGAAGCCCTGGTGGTGAAAATTCAGTATGGTTGATTTACAAAACATTCTCCTATCCTGCTGTTAAGTCTGTTTTGATATATTCTGGTGATCAGCTTATTGGTTTTGTTGTTCTTTCTTCTTTTTAGGAGAAAACTCATCTGAATATTTCTGTGGGGTTAAGTGTTTCTCTGTTTTATCACCTGTTGGAATGTTCCCAGGGAGCCTTTTTTTTGTTTGTTTTTTTGTTTTCTCTCCCCTCCCCATCCTTAATTCTGTAACATATCCTGAGGTCAGAGGAGTGATTCTTGCATCTGTGTTTCTGGGCAAGCCAAAATATACCTTCGGCAGTACGAGTAAACCAATACATGGAGGATACAAAGGCAATGCAGAATAGTGTTGTAAACATCTCAATAAGATCAGAAGGACATAACTTCTATTCAGAGACATCTTCATAGAGTGAGCCTACTTACCTTCAAACTGAGAACTGTGGGGGATTAGATTACTTTTTGTCTTGTGTAGGGTCATGTTATTTGTTGCTTCTTAATGAACTATTGGAAACTAGGGATCAGCTCTGCTTGATTGTGCTTCAGTGTCTGAGATGAAGAAGAATTTTAAATCCATGCCTTTAAGTGTCACCTATTTCTGACAGTGTTCTTCAGCTTGCTTTCTGTGGTTAGTTCTGCTACAGTAATTCCAATGGACAAAATGCTGCTTCTTGCTCCCATCCAGGAGAACAAGGATACTGATTAATTCTTGTTGGCTTACCAATTCTGTGGTGCCTTTCAAAGATTCAACCAAAAAAGGGTATTCTGAACTTCTGTCTTCAACAAGACTAGCTTTGAAAGACTGAAACAAGTTATCTTGTGTTCTTCCTGTGGAGTGAACAACCCTCCCTCCCCCAAATCTCTTAATAAATACTACATATGTTTGAGGAAGTTTTCCTGTGGTGGTAGGAGCATATTACTTCAGGAACCCGTAGGGGGTAGAAAAATGATTATGGCCTCAATCCTTAATTCAGAGGTATTGAGTTTGTAGCCACTTCAATAGCAAGAAGTTTATGAGTATCCTTTACTAAGACACTTCAAGCTAACCTGAAATAAATATCTTAAGATTGGTTGTTACAATTCTGGTGCTAAAAAAGCATCAGGAGTGTTTGATAAAAGAAAGTGTATTTGCAATGAATATGACCAAACTGGCTGACTGGCTGCTACCACGATGATGTGCAACACTTTCCTCCTCTGCTCACCCCTGAGACATGGTCTTTAAGGTGGCTCATCTTCTCAGAAATAAAACTGGAATTTTATCTGAGATATTTTTCCCTTTGTCAAGTTTGGTTGAAAGTGGCTAAGAGATTAAAAACTAATTGCAACAGCAGAAGTGAATGAACTACAGTGTAAAAGTACACCTTTTTTGAGAAATATACTGTAAAACAAACTAGCAGCTTTCAGGGTCCTTCTTATAAAAGATCATTTTTCCTCTGCGGGAAGTTAGCTGAGATTGAATTCATCAGACTCTGATGTTCAGGCAAATGCAGAACAAAGACTGGAAATTTACAAGAAAGTTGAAGCACTCTTTTATGCTCAGCCTCTCACGCTGTTCCCCAAGAGGTGGCGGTATCTGCTAGCAGGAGTGTCTTGTTCTGGCAGACGGATGCTTTTCCTTAAGGTTCATTCAGTTTTGTGTTCTGTCCTGGCTGGCTGCTTTTTTCCTCCCCTCCTCCTCCATAACCTTTATCTTTCAAATGAGACCAGCAGCCTGTATATTTGACAAATATTTGTCTAGCACAGTAAATGAACACAGACTTAAAAATGACCTTTGAGTCAAACCAGAGCAGATTCCCACACAAAAAGGAATTAGTTTTAGTTACTTTTTGTCTAAGCTGTGTAAACAGAAATTATTAGAATGCATGCTATGAATGCTTTATCTCTACATCTGTGGCTGGATGTCTACAGATTTTTAAAATGTCATCACAGCTACAACTGTTCCCTAAAGACTCTGCTGAATGTTTGGACCCTCACTCTCTACTTACAAGCAAGCTTTCCAACTTTTTCAATGTTTTCTGTTGGGGTTGGATTTAAAGAACTTGAGGCTGTCCCAGTATCATAACCCTGACTCGGTGGAGCTGACACTCTTTTCTTATCAGGGTTCTTCTGTTGGAGCTATATTTTATTTCACTGCCCGGACTTGACTGTTCTGTAAAGTTATTCCTAAGCTACTGCTTGGTCTGACTGCAGCTCTGAACCTGTTGATTCTCCCATAAGATTTGGCCAGTGGTCATCATGGAATGAGGGGAGTACAGTTTATACCCTGATATTTCCATCTCCCTTCCCCCATCACATCCTTACACACATGATTTCCTCATCTAGTTCTGTAGTCTTCTCCCTGGAGAGCTCACAATGAATCTAAGGAAAGGAGTGGAAAATGCCTGCAGAAGCGACTAAATCTGTCCTTCCATCTGGGGACAAGAAACCCAAGTTTATCTCTTGGGACACGCTCAAAGACATACTGGCTGTTACTTAAAAACAAATGAAAAACAAGCTTCCCAGAGTGGATTTTTGCATTTAGGAACCTGTCAACTATGTGAGACCGTTTGTGAGGGAGGGGTAAATTAATATGGATACTCTAGAAATAAATTCACTGTGCCTGAACTGTTTCGACAGTCCAAGAACTCTAAACTAGCTTTGTCTTTACAGCATGACAATTTCCATTTCAGTCTGGCTAGAATAAAAGGATTGTCATGTGAATAATAATTCAAAATAGCATTGTATTTAAAAAAAACTCAATAAGGCAGAAGTATTTATATCAGCGATTCTGCTTCAGGACTGTATTTTTATTTTCTTTCAAATATTCATTGGCTAACAAACCTGACTTGCCTTCAGTCAAAAAACTAGATGATTTATAGGGATAAATTTCTTAATTTCTTTTCTTTTTATTTTAAAAGAATGCTAGACCCGGCAGAACTGATGACTACAAAATCCAGTTCTCTCCTCACTACTAGTTTTCTTGAAGAGCCATTTGTTCCACTGGTACAATTGCACTGAGGCTTCAAATAATTGAAAAAATAGTCAAAAGCCAACAACAAAGGAAGCAGCTAAGAGTTGTTCTGTATCAGAGAAGGTAGAATAGAAATGGAGGAAATTAAGAGCAGAGTAGTGGTGATTCTCAAAGATGCTGAAAATCTTAAAACAGCAGATAGGCCTTGGACTTCTTTTCTTGAGAAAGATGCCACTGAAAAAGGATGGATGAAAGTATTTTAATGCCACAGGCAGGGAGAAGATGAACAGGACTTTGTTTGCTGCTGCTTATTATATGAAGTGAAGATGAAGCTAAACATTTTAGGGAATTTGAGGTTTAAGCAAGGATGGTGATTTATAACAGTATCTAGGACACTGAGACGAGCTTAGAGGTGCTGGAACTTCACAAGAGTTCAAGTCGTGAGTTTCAGGACTCTCAGAGTTGTAAATTGTGTTGTCCCTGGAAGAGTAATCTTAGGAAGGGTTGTTGTACATGCTTGTGCTAGCCTTAGCACTTGGTGTCAGAAGCAGGCTGCCTGAGCTACCAAGACTAATGAGGCAGAGAGAATCCCATTCACTGTGGATGTTGTGAATGTGTTGTGATTTTTCTTAAATGCTGAAATAACTGATCTTTTTTTTTTCACATGATAAAAACTAGTTTGAAAGTCAAACTGCTGTGTTTTTTTTCTCTTTTTAAACGTAATCATGACTTCTAAGTAACTTTCCTCTGTCTAAAACAAATATTTTAAATGAGTAATAGGAAATAAGATGATCCGAGCTATTTCACAATCGCAGTGTAGAATTTGCTTTGTTTTTTTCCTTGCCCCTTGTCTTGCCTTGGCATGGATAATTCCTCACCAGGGGCCAGGTTCTGCAAGATGAATGTCCCACAGAAATTTTCCTGGAGGCATTTGGTGTGTGAGTGGAGAAGAAAAAATTTTCTATTACAGAATGTTGCTTTTTGATTACTTGTTTATTGTTGCTCAGCTGATCACCTTCAGAAGTGTTTGTTTTGCTTATGCCTTGATTAAACCAAAAAAAGGAAATAAAGAAAGCAGATGAGTCCTGCTCCCTGCTGCCTTCACCCAACAACACAGAACAATAATAAAACCAGATCTGCTGGTTCTTCCCTTATGACAAGGAGTGCAAGATCTGTGTTGCCCATGCTGTAGAGAGCTATTTGAATGCAGACAAACTGTCACTAAAATCTGTCACAACAGTATTTCTATTATGCTTTTAAAACTTTTCCTCATAGAATTCTTTTTTGTTAGCTGGAATTTGGGACTGGGACGGAGTGAAGCATGGGAGGAGTACATTGTTTGGTGCTATCTAAGCTTTCTGGGATGGTGGTGTTGACCATAATCTTTGTCAGATTTTGGTTTGAATTATTTGACAATTTCTCTTCTTAAAACCAAGAGCAACAAAACAAACAGAACTGGCCCAACTGTAATTTGAGGCATTAATAGGGTTATGTAAGCATAACAGTTTTTTTCCCTTTCTTATATTTCTATAATCTCTTAGGGAATAAATTTCCTAATAAGATAAGGAATGAATGTTAAATGCACAATGCTTTTAAAATAGGCCTGGAGTTTTAGTTTCTTGGATCTCTGTTGGGATGTTTGGATCAAAGCTTATTTCTTTAATGACAAATAAATTACATTAAATGCAATTATATGCCTTTCATGAAGAATCAAAGACAGAGCTTGTCAGCCATGCAAATATTTTGGTACATGCATTACAGATTTCTTCTGGGCTTAGCAACTTCTAATTTAATTTAAGAAATGAGTGGGGGAGAATATTTATAATCACTATTTCAGAGGAAAAGAGTAGGAGCCTGTTTGCTGACTTCAGTGGGCTTTAGATCAGAAGCAAAATTATCGTTGTTATCTCTAATGCCCTTCAAATGATTGTGATAAACTTCCTTTTCTTCTCTTCAGTATCCACGTGCAAAATCTTGTAATCTCTGCTAATTCTGAGGCAACAGTTTCCCTGACTTTATTAGAGGCTTTCCAGAACTGTGCTAATGAAACAATGAGACATGACAGGTTGGGTGTTATGGTTTAATCATTATTTGCCTTGGAGGTTAATGGCACTTGGCTGACAGCCTTGTGCTAATAGCCAGCATGTGCAGCTAACTGCCCAGGTGTAACATCATTAATTTACTTTGGTTTTCTCCAGGCTGCATGTACATAATTGAAACATGCAGTCCTTCATTCTTCAGCCCTCGTGTAGCCTGATCTTATTTATTTATTCTTGTTGGAGGATCACAAGATATAGCCAAGTGGAAGTAGTGCATCTTAAAGTAGTGACTCACTTGATGAGTTTCTGTGTAGTGTGTGGGGAGATGCATCTTGCAGAGAGGACAGGAACAGGGATGGGGTGACGGAAGCCTTCTCCCTTTCCTGGAGACAGCCAGCCCAAGGCACTGTGAGTCCACAGATGTTATGCTTTATGTTACCTGTTGTTACTGCCAAGAGAGATAATGTGAGCACTGAATAACACACATATAATCATCTCAAACCTGGAAGAGAAACAATAATTTTGTTGAGCTTGGGTGTACTAGTTCTAGAAGAGGAAGAAACCCAGAGGCTTAAGAGCAGACTGCCTTTAGAAGTTCTTCAGGCTTTGATTCAACCCCTTCAATAAATTCTTCTGAGGTAGACATAAGAAAACTGAAACCAAGCCATCTACTTTGTATTATGTTAACACTACCAGATATGCAGTACATGTAAGAGAGCAGCAAGTACATATGCTGCTGGGTGTAATGCAGATGCTGACCTTGAATGAGACTCCATTGCCTACAGTTCTGATCTGGGAGTAACTTACCAAAACAAAATGCTGCCCTGCATCTCATAGGAAAAGAGCGCAGAAGAGCTTATTTGGATCTGGATTCTGGATTCCTGATGATTTTTACTTGTAGATAAATAGACTTTGGACCTCTTTGTTAATTTTGGAGGCTGCAAGTATAACCAGTCTAAATATGTAGAGAATGATTCCTTCTGCTTATCTAAGACACACTTCAGGATGAAGTAACTACAAGGCGATATGATAATGTCATTTGGTTTGATGTTTGTCTAATAGAGTGATTTCTTGTACTATGTTTTTTGTTGATGTTGAATGACTTCTTAGAAAAACTTTATTTTTAACTAAATTCCGTGGTGTTATTGTTCAGTGATTAAAAACAGCTACATACATGGAAGAAGAAACTATGAATTTCATGAGGAAAAGAAAATCCCTTAAATGCTATCCAGAAAAGTATAGACAACTAATTGGGAGCAAAGACTATTGAAATACAATTATTACTACGTAATACCTCTTGGCCTAACTCTTTCTGCTGGAACTGCTGTTCCTGAAAAGAGTACAGATGCAGCTCCTGTGAGCTGGCTGCTGATTTGCTCTCTGTTGATGTGTGAGGCAGTGCTGCTGTATGAGCTTGCTGTCTGTGCCCTAACCACAGGGGAGGCCAGGTGGGCCGGGATGGAGAGGGGCTCAGGAAGCCAGAGCTCTATTTCTGGCTTTGTCAAGGACCTGGAGCATGACCTAGGGAAAGGCACTCTGCCTCTCTTTGCCTGCATTTCCTTTCCTGTTTATATAGGCTGCACACTCCTCAGGCAGAGTCTTCTCTGTTTAGTGTCTAGTTCTCCTCGACTCTTAAGGGTTGTGGCTCCTGGTTCTGATGGTGAATAACTGAAGGTATAGGGAGGTTTGTCATGATTCCTGGTGAGGCAATTGCTCATGAACAGCAAATACATCTGCTCGTTCCTTTGGAAAATAGATGATTCTCTTTGTTGTGACTGTGAAGTTGCTTTGTCCCCAGTTAAATAGTCTTGATCTAAGTTTCAGAGGCTCTTTAATATAGTAGCCACTACACTTCCTTGTTTTGAAAGGTAAGAATGGACTTAAGAAGACAGGAGTGCTGAAACAGTGACTTGCATATGGAGCTTTCTTTTGGAAATATAGTATGTTATAGAACACACCTGTGGTATGGAGTAGTGCCAACAATTTCTATGCAAGTTGTAATAATTCAGAAAAATACACCTTGCTAGGGGAAAATACACTGTAATAGTTGCAATGGCCTGAGATAAGTGAAGCTACTGCATCTGCATGTGCCTGGGTCCAACCAGCAGCAGGGCATACTACATATACCTAGCAAGCACACACTTGAAGCACACGTGCATCCCACATACATGCATCACACATCGCACAGATCCCAGAGGCACACAGAGCACTCTAGAAACACAGTACCATGGGCTGCATCCTGAGGCTGCAGCCCCAATCCAACATCTGGTACTCAGTGCCTCACTGTTGCATGCGTGTACACACATACACAGAGCTGACCACAGGACTCCCTTGGTTCCTATGCTCTTGATCCTCAAGGCATCTCTGGCTCCCAGAGTAGTTAGTTACTAGTTAGTCCAGCTTGCTCTCTGCTGGACCTTGCACACCCTCTGCACACACTACAGATGTTGGCATTGTGGACATATATTCCTCCCAGCCATGATCTTATTACTGTTGCTGGCACTCAGATTCCCACGCAGGCACGTGAACCAAAAACAGAGATCCTCACCCCTGAAAAGTTATTAAATTCTTTTATAAGGTGGCACAGACAAAGCTGATCAGGTGCTGGATGTGGTCGGACAAGTGTACCAAGCAGATAACTGTTTGCATGGTATACATTTTATAGCCCTTTGCCCCTCTATTTTTGTCATATTTATTTACTTCCAAGTCACATAAATCCATCTTTTTCCACCTCTGATGCCTTCCCTCATCATCCCATAATGTCTTGTGTGATCCTGAAATGCTCTTCCCCCACTTTTCATTCTGTCCTCAACCTCTGACCAAGTAACCCTTCTCCATTCAAACGATGATGTACTGCTGGCTCATCAGACATTGTTCATGGTTTTAGCACCTGCCCATTGGATCTCAGCACTGGGAAGGTCATGGGCAGGGAGTCTTTTCTTTAGAGTCCTTGTTTTGTGTTTCTGCCTGCACTTGTGACTCTATGCTCAACCAGGCTGGCAGAGATCAGTTCTGATGTACCTGTGATGGGTCTGGGAGGAGCTAGGGCAAGGTGTCATTGGTCTCCCCTTTCCTTTATTAGTTCTGTGCTCATCTGTGCATGTGCAGACAAGCTTCTCTCACACAGCCTAACACACCTGAGGCTTTCATTTTAACTTCGTAAATCGCTAGGGAAAATGTGAGTAAGCAGGAAAACCCAAATTTGTAGCTGGTTAATCCCAGGCCACCCAATATGCGTAACATCTGAGAAATGCATGTATTGTTCTTGTCAAAATGGTGTAGTGAAACCTAAGGCAAAACAATATAGCTACCTTTCCATATTAGCAATTCAATTCTCACTCTCTCTATTTTTTTTTGTTTGTTTAAATATCATTCTTTGAACTGTAAGTACAAAACTATAATTAGTAGGCAGAGCAGATACACCAACTTCAAAAACAGAAATCAAGAAATGTTGCCCAAGGCAACACAACCACATCTTGGTTGTCACTAGTGTGTTACAGAGCCAGTAATCATATACCGAAGTGGATGACTTCATGGGAAGATGAGATAGACATTTATGAAGGTTAACACAATTTCAGCACAGAAATTGAAGAGCTTTATCTGCTGCTGATGTTGATAGCTAACTCCCAGTTTTGTTTTTGTGGTTTATCCTGCCAGTTATGTCAGACAAGGCAAACTCTAACAGATTCCTCTTCAACTCCTATATCGTCTATTTATCAAACTGTCTGCAAGCCACCAGCTTTCTTGTCAATCTGGGCAAGCATCAGCCCTGGAAACAAATGCTTTCTCCACCTTCACTGTTTGCAGAAATGGATTCTTATCCAAATAATCGAGCAAGCTGATAGAAATGCAGTTGGTGATTTTTGGTGCTGGGTGATGGTTTCGTGTTTGGTGCAGAACTTCCCTTTGAGCAGGCTGGGTGCAGGGCTGAGTCTGGCTAGAGCTCACGCGAGAGCTCTGTGGAAATACGTATGGATTAGTCTTCTGTGAACTAGAATCTGATAGTCCAATTCCATCTCAGATCTTGTCCATGCTGAACAGTTGTATTGCCCTAACTATTCCAGACACTTTTTTTTTTGTGTAACCCACTAGTACAGTTGAACTTGTACTGCCAGTGCTGTGGTATTGCATATTAGAATATCTTTGCTGTTGACTGCTGCATGTGAACCACAGACTATACTGGTACAAGGCACTTAAAGCTCCCTGTCTTGTACAAATGGCCAGAAACAAAAGAGCCTTCTCATTGTCATTCTGGCTGCCTGCAAGCTGGGAAGATGTTTCATGATCGCACTTTGCACGTATTCGTGCGTGCGTGTGAGACAGTACACACAGAGATCTACTGAAGTCAATAGACCTTTACATAACTGACAACAGAAGGAGTCTTTTAAGTGAAAACTGAGTCAGACGCAGTTGTCTCTGTGTACTGCGTTCCAGAAGTCCCAAAAGCTCTGCCTCCCTTCTTGCAGCCTCCCAGCAGCAGCTGCACTACCAGGGTGACCTGGGAAGGCAGCAGTGCTGCTTGGGACGTTCATCTTGGCCTCTTCAAGAGGCCTTTTACCATGCTGGTGCCGTGGAAAAGGAAGGACCAGAAATGAAGATCGGGTCAAGCATGTTATTTGAAGTAATGTTAAGGTCATGAAAGCTGGAATTGAAACATAATCTGGAAAAAGAAAACAACATTAATGGTAGTGCTTTATGAGGCACAAAGGAAAGGAGAAATAGGGTAAACCACTCTGTTATTGCTTAAAAAAAAAAAAAAAAATCCCTTTTATCCCACATTGAGATTATTTTCCAGCAAGAGTGCAACACAACAGTTGTAGTGCACTGACAGCTGCTCCAGCAGTGTGCTGTCCTCTCCACAGGTCAGGAATAAGGTGCATTGTTCTAAATGCTGTCAGACTAATAGTGCAGGGTTTACCTGTGGAGATATCTGTGATAGTGTTGTTGAAGAAAGAACACTTGAAAGCAAAGATAAAATGGAGATGAAGATATTTTTTTCCACAGATGACCTGATTATCTTCCTCTGTATTTACTATTCTGTATTTTGATCAGGTAGTTTCTCATTTCTTCTCCCTTCCTCTGATAAATAATTTGCAGATTCTATTGAGGTTTTCTGAACTGAAAACTGATGCCTGGCACTTTTTTTTTCTTTTTTTTTTTTCTTTTTTTTTTTTCCCATGAGAACCTCTCGCTTTGTGGTTGCTTGAGGAAGTTGACTTTAGCGATTTAAAAAGTAGTCGTGGCTTATTTAGAAAGACACTGGCCGTTAACACAAAAATACATGCCTAAATATGCTAACAGGTGCAAGAGATGTCTAATCACATGATGGCTACAGGAAGTCTATTAACCATAGTGTAGGGTTAAAGACAGGTCATTCTGATAATTACATCCAGAAAGTAAATTTTTTGCTATATTTTTTTTTTTTTTTTTTCTTTTTCTTCCTGAGTTTTTCCTCCATTTACAGCTGGAAGCTGAAATTTTCCATGTTCTAGATTCAGTATGAAAGGTTGTGACACTGACTGAAATCAGCAACAGTCATAGCTGTAGCTGAAACAGAAATAGAGGTGTGAGGTTAAGCAGATATCAGCATTCTTTGTGAACTTCTGTGCTCTTTCAGTTTTCAGGTCACAGCCTCCAACTTCTTTCTGCATGCTACCTAGTGTCTATTAAAAAAAAAAAGTGTAGAAAAGACAAGGCTACTGTCCCACTGCCTAGGTTGTCTTTACCTCTCGAGTTCTCAAGGAAAGTAATATTATTATTTTTTTAATTATTATTAAAAATAGAGAGATAAACAATGCAACAACAGCAAATGTTTGCTTTTACAGAGCAAATCTATTGGCTTTCTGTATTTCAGATTTCTGTAGGCAGTAGATGCATGGTGATTTTTTTCTTAGGTGTGATCCAATGTATTTCAAAGGTTTCAAATGCATTCAAAGGATCCAATGCATTCAAAAGGTTTCAAAGGAAATTTCAAATTTCCTTGTTATTAAGATGCTTACTGTTCAAAGATTTAGTGTGCAGAACAACATATTTATTTCTGGTTGTAACTTCTAGTTTATATAAACTATCTTACGGCTGGTGTCATGTTTCTACCGTACCTAATTTTGAATAATCAAAATATATTCATGAAGCATGTACCAATAACTGAGCACAGTACCATTTCTTTTTGAAATGTTTCCTAAGGGTCAAATCCCTTCTATGTTAGGAAGTACTGTGTACAGCAAAGCCAGTGTTTCTCAGAATTTAGATCCTCTGCATTTTTGTCTGTGTAGCAGGTCCAGTCTTTTGGTAAGAAATAAGATATATCTCTATCTCTCTTGCCATTGGAAGATGAATGATTCATCTGGTTAGAACGTTTTTGCTCATCTTTTCTTGTCCCCAGCAGGACAAGACCACGCAAAGAGCAAAATTTCTATTTTTCAAAGTGGTTTCATGCCCCTTCTTGCCCATGACTAAACTGACCTGCATCGTACCCATGGACATCAGTGTGTAAACTTCTCTCAGTGGTTCAAATGTTTGTGCTGCTAGTCAGCTTGTATCCAGTCTGTGTCTTTGAAATTGTAGTGCAGATAGAGGTTGCTATTTTTTTCTCTCTAGGGTTGCAATTCCTCTTCTCCTTTCAGTATTATGGTAGAAAGGTGTTGGTGAAGTAAAACCAGTTGGAAAATATGAATGCTAAAATTCAGTGTCAAATCCTGTAGATGATGATGCTTCTGTATGATGCTTCCATGTGATGTGTTCCACTTGCAAGATGGGAATGTCTGAACAGCAGTTTGTAGCATTCTGAAGACACTCAAAAAAGCTCTTGTCAATCTTGCATTACAATCTGTTTGTCTTGGTGTAAAAACCCCAGCACAGTAGCACTGCAGTAGATGCTTAACTTCTGCTCATACTGTTATTTATATTTTTTGCTTTAAACTGTTGTATAAGAATTTTAAGATCACAAGTGTCTAACTTTAGTGCTGGCAAAAAGTGATGATCCAGTGATGAAGTGATTGAATTCAATTTCATTCTGCAACAGAATTCTTTTTAGTCTTTGATGTTACTTGATACTTTGGATTTAGAGAACGTAGTCCTTGGCTGGCAAATTATCTTGAATGATAAAGAAACAGGCATAGTGGAGCAGTCTGTTATTCTTCCCATCTGACTTGCTGCTCACTAGCATTCCAGGAACTTACATACGTGTAGGATAACCCATTATTGCAATGCTGTCTCAACTACTAGGTTTTTTAACTATTTTTTTTTTTTAAGTTAGCAATCATTTTTACTTTTTATTCTTACTCTTTATTCTTTATTTTACTCTCATTCTCCCTCCATAATGTTGTTTGAACACTGAATTGTATAAATTTGGTCTGCCTACCCCTTATTTTTAATGTTGCAGCATGTTTAGGCACTTTTTTTAATCTGATATTTTCCACCATAGATAAATAACATAAATATGTTGAAAGAATCTTCTGAATAATCTCTGGAGGCTATAGTAACACATTTGCTTTTCTGGAGTCTCCATACCCTGTGTGCTGTTTCTGCTTAAAGTTGCTAAACCCCCATCCAGATTTTCCACTCCTGTGCAATAAAAAAATCTACATATAACCAGCAGGAGAAACCGTAGAGAAGGGGACACAGGGGTGACTTGATAATACGACTACAACTTTAGTCTCTTCTTTCATCTCTCATCACAAATCTACTACCACATTGAATTGCATAAGTATTCCGGAAGTTGTGGACTCAGAGTTTCAGTAAAGGCAAAAAGAAATATTGTTTTAAGCCAGACTTCTATCAGTGGCAGATTTTTGTAGGTAGTGATTTTTGTTACTGGAAAACCAAGGTAGAAACAGTTATCAGAATTGTCATGTCGTGAGCTGGAAATAGGGCAGATCCAGGCAAATGTGATGTGGAAAAAAGTCTGGCATTTGCATTGCAAAAGGACTTCTCTGCTGCTGAGCGCAGTATTGAAAAAAGCCACAACAGATGCAGCAACGTGAAATCTTTTCCCTAGAGAAGAGGAAGCTGCCTTCTATGGTTTGTGACAATGCTTGGAGGTTGTAAAAAAAAAATATCATTTGTCTGCAATTCAACATTATCTTTTATTTTTATGACTGTTTAAAAATGTTTTTCTTCAGGGGGGAATTCAGAGATGAGGTAGATATTGTTGCTTGCTTTGTTGTAACCTTATGCTATTCCTCATGTAAGTTAAGAAACGAACAGCCTGCTCAATAGTTGTACTGATGGCACTTTGCTACTTGAGCCCTGCACTCTGTTCTAAATGCTGTGGTTGTCTCCATTGCTTGTATTCCTGCTCAAATGTGGATTGAGTTTGGTGACTTTTATACCAGAGCAACATTAGCTTTAGAAGGGGGAAGCCAGACATGGTATTAAACTTTGCCAAAAAGAAGCATGCTGCTTTGCTACTGAAATAGGTACATAGGATGGTATTTGAATGTTGAGAACCTTTTCAGGAACAATTTTGTGAATATAGGTAGCTGGGCCCTTACATCCTCAAGATACAGAGTTCTTGTCGACATCTTGATGGAAGTTTTGAAGTTGGCCGTAACAGAAGATCTTATCTGTGGCAATTGCTCTGCAGCTATCTCAAGGCTGTTGTATCAAAAGGCCTGTTGATATAAAATAAAGAAATTGAAGAGATTGTGCTTCAGCTGCAGAGGCCTTTCATTTCTAAGTATGTGTCCATCCTCTGCGAGGAAGGATGAAGGATGTCAAGGGAAGTTTGTGCAGAGATGTTCTTGCTGAGCTACTTGATGTGCTGAATTCTCTTGGAATCACTTGTACAGCTGTTGGTGTCTTTGATCATCTCGCCCTTCATGTACCAGGTCTCTGCCAAATGCCACACTTCTGGAATTCATATGTAAGTTTCCAGTAAGCATAACAGAAATCTAGCACTTGGCTTTTATTACAGGTCTAGAGTATACCCCAGTGATATAGCAAAACCCAAGACTCCTTTTTACTTGCCGTATTCTCTTTTACACTCTCTCCTCCTGTAGTATGCCTCAGTCTGCCAATCCTGCCCTGCTCACCAGGTAACTTCTACAAAAGATAATTGGAGCACTGGGCAATGTTTTCTGATATATAACTTCTGTACCTCTGCTATTCCTCCTGGTTTACGTCGTGCCAACAGTGGGATATCTTTTCTTGAGAAAAGGCAGTCCTTGGAGGATAAAAAAGGGACAAGTGCAGCTGTGGTTCTGTCTTCTGCTTTCTAAATAAAGAGTGTTTGAAGATTTGTACACAACTCTGTCTGCAATGACTGCAGCATTCAGGAGGTAGAAAGGAAACTGAAAACCAGTACACATTTCATGCTCTTGCGTACCTGAATGCAGTGCTGGAAGCTTGACCTACCCTGAGCTTTGATCCTACCACTCTTACTAATAGAGGCATGGTACTAATGTAGAAAAGTCAATATGAACAGTGAAAGACTGCCAGTGCATTTGGCCTCCTGGAAGAGGGAAGGTATTTTGTTACAGGGTGCAGCACAATACAATTTGGTTAAGCAATGTATGTGAGATAAGAGGCTTGAGGTAGGTGACCTCAAAGGTGTGTGGGATAACTGGTAAGCCTGAATGTGGCCATCTGCATAGGAATGAGTCAAGTTCACCTGGTTCACTGAACATGAATCAGGATTGAGACATGACTACTAAAAGCAAGAGATATATCATAAGATGCCAAGGTACAAAAAATATTTGAACATTGCCACGGCGTGATTGACAAAAGAAAATATTTTGTGCTCTACTGAATCCATGCTATTCCACAATTACAGGCAGAACTGAAAACCATAGGGTTCAGAGATCATTATCTTGTGTCCTTGATCCAGTTGAGCTGCAATTTTTTGTCATTGTCTGATAAAACATTTAACTTCTGGAGACTCTTGTTTTCCAGTTTCATCTCTTGTCTAAAATACTGAGCATCCATGATACAGATTATACATTTGGAAGTAATCAGAAAAAAAACTAAATAGATAAACTGGAGGATGTCCTAAGAGGTATCTCTTGAGATACCTCTCTCTAAGATACCTCTTAGGTATAGAGGTAACATCTTAGAGATAGAGGTAACTCTGTGAAAAACTACTTGGAAAGAAGTTGCAGGAATTCTTTTTTAAGACTGGTATCTAGGTGTAATTCTCACATCTCCTTCTGTTTGTTTTTTGTGTTTGGAGTAGTTTGGGTAGTATGCTTAGTATCTATGTCCCATAGATATGGACAATAAAAATAGCTTGAAGTGTTTTTCTTATTTTGTCCTGACGGCTGTATTTAGTAGCACAGCTGGTCTTCAGATTTGTTGCTTTTAAGCTGACGGTGAATACAGAAGAATGTCTGTACACGTTATAATGAAGAATAACACATTTTAAGCTCTAAATACTCAAGCACAGTTCTCTATTGTGTATGACTGTTTTCACTGTGCTCCCAGAGGAAACAAGGCAAAAACTTGAATAATTTTTTTTTTTTTTTTCAAATCCTCCTGATCTACCTGAGAACTTCATATCAGTCTGAGGGACAAGTTTAACTTGTATTACAAGCTTAAGTCTACATCGCTATCTTTTATAATTAAACTTGGATAATTCTTTGTTCAATTTCTATTTTGTTCCCCATCATAACCCTGCTAGATGCGATTACTACCAAAGTGTACACAATGTTTTGGCACGGTTTATGCGAGTAAAAAGATACTGCATATGCAATCTTCTAGCATCAGTTAAGCTAAGGGAAAATCCCTGGACTAGTTCAAGTGGTTTATATAAGTGAAATATCTTGCAATGTGTGAGAAGCCTCAGAAGACACAGAAGCGAACAATATCACTCTTGCAGATGCTCTCCACTTATTTCTAGCAAGCCATGGTTACAATTCATGAATTCAAGCCTCGAAACCTTGAAGAGAACCAAAAAAGCTGGAAATTGAATACTTCACTCTTTCAAGAACACCAAAACAAACAAAAAATAAGATCATATTTGACAGGACAGAGTATAGTTTTAAAATTGGACCAGTAGTTCTCACCTCTGCATTAGAAATAACCTATTTTCCACAGCACACATGGAAGGGAGTTGATTGGGGGAGACTGGACCAACAGAACCTTTAAATCCTGTTGAATGCAGTAACAAGACTACATAGCCTAATGAATAAAAGCATAAATGCTTTATGGAGACAAATGGCCTGTGATTTCCATATGAAACAACTGTATGTTTGGCTGTGTTCAGTAACTGTTGGTTGAGACTGGGTTACACGATTACTTCTGACAAAGAAAAACTCAAGCTCAGGAAAGATGTGAAAATCTTGGATGGAAGCCTGCATACCGGGCAGCAAACTGTGAAAAAAGAGCTTGTTTATGTGTCAGTAAACTATATAACACAGGGTTGTTGCCCATCCTGCAGTTCCTTAGCAGTACTAGGAGTAGACTTACCCGCTTTCTTTTGAGGTTCTTTCTCTGCTATAAACTTATTTCTAGTTGTGGGGGTGATTTACACTATATCAAATATTACATAGATTCTGTTTTCAGAAGGAATACCAGCCCTAGTATGATATTGAAAAACAGGAATCAATCCTGTGTGGGACACGCAAAATTTGAGGTGTCGGGTTTGGATGTTGTCTGGCATACGAAGAATGAGAGTGTAAAATCTAAGAGACAAAATTAGCAATGCATTAGCTAGTACAATGACTTCTTTCCTCTTTCTTCATTGTGCATGTTTTTACAGGTCTTTGTATGTACCACCACAGTCACACGTAGCTCCTTCCTCTGGGCAGCTCAGCAGTGGCTCTGAGTCGCCTTCTGTAATATTCTGCTTCTCACTGCCAACAGAGTGAGCCAACAGAGAGTCTGGCTCTCAAAAACTGTGGTTCTGTCTTTGTGAGAGCTATGCCCAAAGTGCACATGAGGTCATATCTTTGGAAGACAGTTCTAACCAGCTGGCCCTAGAAGGAAGGGAATTTTCTGGTCTCTAGTTTCCCCAGGATTTGATGTCCATTGCATAGATAAAAAGAGTATACAGAACAAAAAATGACTCTTTCTAGATGCTCAGGCAGTTGGATATTAAAGTGATAATTATCCTCCTGGAAACAGGTTAAGCCAGATGTCAGGAGCAGCAGATGCTGTAGCTGTTTCATAGTATGATGGAGTGGTTTTTGGCATCCTTCTGGGGAAAAATGGCATGACAGTGGGGGAAAGTCGCATTAACTATCAGGTGCAATAATATACCGTGATAAGAGAAACATAAGTAGGTAGTGGAGAATGGGGAAATTTGAAAATGGTGGTAATTCTGCAGAGGGTAGAAAAATACTTCCTATGCATCTTTAGTCATTGATTTGTGTTTATCAAGAAGAGCCATTAGGAGTGGCAGCTGAACATATTTCAGTCTAGCTCTGGATTGTGGGAATGCGATCTAGAGGCTTTTCTTCCATCACAGGTATGAAAAAATCAAGTGTATGGATTTCTTTACAAGCAACTTTTGTGAGGAAAAGAAACAAATGTTACAGTGCAAGGTCACAGATTCCTAACCACTGGGGCAGTGGAGGGGAAATGCATGATGATCTTGGGTCTAAGATTTCTTGTGCCCTCATGTACTTGTCATTCTTCTGACTCTCCTTTGTAAGCAGCACAAAAAGCATCTCAGTAATTGTGGAAGTAGTTACGAGGAGAGCTACTCACTGTCATAGTGAAGATTCTATGAGTTTCCCATAGATGGAGAGCATCATGCAGAGAAAATTTTTGGAAAAGCTTTGATCTTGATTTCTCTCTAATGGATTCAGAAGCAAGTTTTAAACGTACCTTTATGGACAAGAAAATGTGATCAGTTCTTGGTTTATACCATGCTTGAAGATGTCCTGAACTGAATGGTTTTGCATGTGTAAGTAAGACTAGACAGACCATAATGTCTCCATTTTTTATTTGCAAAGATAATTAAGTCTCCAGACAAGAGATCATTTTGTGTCTTGTCATTCCTGAGAAGGGTAAACATTTAATTCTCTCAGTGAAATGTGTATTTTTTGCATCTATCAGGAAACTGAGCAGCATAGAGAAGAATAATGTGTATTTATGATATTTCAAATGATAAAAACTTCAATTGGATAAAGTTTGCATGAATTGTGGTGTATCTGTAACTAAACATGATATAACTCAACTTTATTTAAAATTCAGTCCTGAGATTTAGGATTCATTTACATAACTAAATAGTCAGCATGGGGATATGTAATCATGCCCAGTTTCCATGATGAGAAACTTTAAATTGCAGCACCCACCCAGAGCCTCTCATTTTTAAGATCTCACTTGCACTGAAGTATTACATTTTCACTCAAAATACCTTCAGATGAGATCTGAAGCCTCAGCTTTTGGTATCAAAGTACAAGTTTGTATATTAACTAGCATACATAATCTTCATTACTCCACTTTTCTTATGTAAATGCTTGTGGGAAAATACACACACACCCAAGAAAAGACCATTAAAAACTTAATTTTCAGTGCTAAGCTGTTTCAGAGAGATGGTAGTGTTCATTTGCACATGGTTGATTGTCTTTTAGAAGGCTAATGCTTTGGGATTGAGAACCCTTCTTCAGGTCTGAAATTCTGCCTGAAATGTAAGTGTTGGAAACAGCCTCCCACCGTTTAACTGGTTTCTGTTGAATTCAGAAGTTCTCTGTGCTGAGATTGGACTGTGCTATCTGGAGACACGAAGTGAGGAGTGAATAAGATGGGAATGGTGAAGGATGAGAATTAACAATAATGTGGCCTCTCTTACTGGTGTTCTGTGGACTATCATTTGTTCTGTAAACGGTTTTGTTTGTCCGAGCAATGAGTTTGTTAGTTTTGAAATGGAATTGAGGTACATTACTTACTTTTGTTTGTCTTTGCTCACTTGTGCAGCTGAAGTTCCTTCAGAAGGATGGTGGTTACTTGAGAATATTTAAACTACAGGGATAGCAGCTGGGCTATTTCCAGTGAATATGGTGAAGGAACATTTGCAAGAGTTCTAAATAAAATTTGCATTTTTAAATTCATAAAGGCAGCTCTGTTAATTTACTGTGAGCAGGTTCCACTAACTGCCCTGGATCTTGCTGCACCTCATTTGAGTTGTGTAAGTGTATGTATTACGTGATGCTTGTGCACTCACTCTTGCTGCTGTTTAGTATCAGAATTTGGGAGTTTAGCTATTAGTGATTGCTTAGTGACATAAATGCTGAAGACAGAGTGTGTCTCCGTCAAATAGGGCACGCTATTCTCTTGGAAACATGGGAGAAAAGAGTTGTTATGGTACCATGATACTTTTGTCTCTAGTGAGGATGTGCTCCAGCTAGCAGGCGTGTTGATTTCTTTTGTATAAAATACTGCTTTTGTTGATATGAGCAAGGCAGGATGAGCAGGAAGAGATGACCGCAAAGTAGCTAGAGGTTTCACATGAAAGCATGTTGTTAAGCCAAAAAGAAGTACACAGCAGTGGTGTTAGAGCATTACTGGTCAACAGTGAATGCCTAGAGGTAGAGGCTGATTTAAACACCTGCTCCACTTTGTCATTCTGTGTATAAAATTCCTCTAACATGCTTCGCATTGTTTATATCTGTAGAGCCACAAATGGCATCAAGATCCCTTGAAAACCAACAGAGGCAGAAAAATACTGCTCTAGAGATCTTCAAATCACCAGTGAGACCAATGGGGATAGGAGAAAGGGGTCTTGTCCCCTTTCTGTGTCAGTGGCCACTTCCACACCCATAGTTCCTGCCCGCATGGCTGTATAGCCTCCTTCCTTCATGTGTTCAGTGCTTGGGAATGTGCTGCTCACCATGCAACATACACTCTCACTTATGAATTGTAGCACCAAGACTGATGTTCAGGACCTGTCTAAGCACCCTTAGGAGGTCTGCAGATCTCTGCTCCTAAAATAAAGGAAGAGCTGCTGTTTGGGTGCTGTCTGGTGTGGTCTCCATTTCCCAGTCTTCCTGTTGAAACTGTTGTGCTGGCTCTTCCCCTGGAGCCCTTTGATGTGGAAATGGGTTGATGATATTGCACCCAGCAGACTCATGCTGCCATAGAGTGCAAAGACAAGAACCTGAGGTTTCTCGGCATGTGTGCTGTCCGAGTAGTGTGGTGTGGCAGCAGAGGGTCTGCGCTGTATTTCTCTGCTCTCTCCACGTTGTTTTTTGGCTCTCCCTGCTGTGCCAGTTTGTGCCAGTCCCCAGCACCCAGCTGGGTTGCACAGCTGGGGTGGCACGAGCAGGAGGTGAAGGCAGCCCTGTACCAGCTGTGGCCATGCTCTGCAGGGCCTCTGCACGCCACTTCCACATTTGCCAGTGAAAAGATGTATCTGTGGATTCACCAGTCATGTGTGGTTTGCTCTGATAGCT
Organism: Lagopus muta; assembly: GCF_023343835.1. Taxonomy (NCBI): domain Eukaryota; kingdom Metazoa; phylum Chordata; class Aves; order Galliformes; family Phasianidae; genus Lagopus; species Lagopus muta. Next base: position 83,730,632 of record NC_064434.1, read on the forward strand.
CTGTGAAAAAGCCATGGGGCTCCTGAGCCCCTCAATAGCCCCACAGAAACATGAGTGTCACGGAGTTTTTGTGAGGTGCTCATCCCTTCACCTGGTGTGGGGCTACAGAAGCAGCATAAGAGGAAGTGTTCTGTAGGTCAGGTTGCTTCTCCAGAGGGACCCAAACCAGACTACACCCAAAATAAGAGAGAAATCAGGAAGTGTAGTAAGAAGGAAAAGGCTGCACTCTCTCACCTTGAGAAACGCAGGCAGTCCTGTTCTGAGACTCCTCCCGAATCTCTGGCATCTCTAGACCATGTTTCATCTTCCACCTTTGAACTCACTTGAGTTCACCTGCTCTTCACCCATATGCTGTAGTTTATGATCTTCCTGCAGCAGTCCCTCCAGCAATCTGCCCTACCTACCTCTTGTTCGTCAGGAGATAGTTTGACTTAGGGCAGTATTTGTTAAATGAGATGCAGTCTTCAATTAACATCTTACATAAGCACTGCTCAAAGAAAATGGATCCCACCTATTGTGCAGCAGGTATAATGGAGCTTCTTACACAGCACGGCTTGGGATTAACCCAGTTCTTTAATTAACTCTCTCTTTCTATGCTAAAGCCAAGCTACTCAGGCAGTTTTATTCTTTTCCCATGTCTGGGAGGCAGTGCAGCGTTTGAAGACTTCAGGAAAGCTGCATGTTGATTTTAATGTCAGCTGTGTCTTAAAGCTGACTGTGAGGGATAGCTGTCTGTCATTAGACAGTCACCCTGCTTAAACTCACTAATCAGTTTGGTGGCTTCAGCATTTTTTGCCAAAAGTGTCTGTTTTGGAAGATGCCTTTTGCTTTATTTATCAGATTACTTGGTTTTTCTTCAGCTCTTGAGTAGAGGGAGTCTGCCATGCTGGAAAGAAGCTCCTCTTTTACAAACTAGTGTATGCCTGTTGAAATATTTATGGAAGGATCCAACTTTTTGTTTGTTCTGTATTTATTCCTAATTAAACATTAGAGGATCTCTTGAGATAGTTGAAAGCTGAAATGCTTTTTCTCTATGCAATTCTTCAGATACTCCCAGCTCCCAACAACTTGCCTTCCACGGTCCTGCTGAAGGCTGGCTCAGGTTTGTGAGGGAGAGCAAAGCAAAAAGACTTTCAAGGGTCTGTTTTCTGTGAGTGCATGTAGGCACTGGCCAAAGGCCACCTGCATATGCCACACTGATGTTTTTGAGACCAATCTTGTGACCCAGTGTGTGCTCTGGGTGAAGCTTAGCCAGGCTGATGGACTGATGTAGAGATAACGTTGGCCACAACAAACCTGTACCTCATCTCCATGAATTGATCGGGCCGAAGGTTTAGGCATGTGGTACCTCTAAAGCTCGTACAGCCTTGCCGACTCTTCTCTTAGTAACTTACAGTGATGTGTGAAGCTTCTGTTGCAGCGTAGGATGTATTAAAAGAGCATTTTTCATGTTTGACTTATGGCTTTAGGAGGAAATGTTTTACCTGGATTCTCTCTTTAGAGAAAAGTATGCTTTGAATGGGAGCCATCCTTTTCCTGGATTTCAGCCATGGCACCACTTGAGAGATGGTGCTGCGGGCTGAAAGTTAACCTCCCCTTCCCCCATCTCTGTGCCCTTGCAGGAGTGCATCTAAGCATAATTCAGCAACCCTGAACCACGTTTGAACCTCATATATGCACACCGAGCAGCTCCAGTGATACCGCAGTAATTTGGACAGTACAGATGGAGTTCTCTGTGGCCCAAAATTCTGCAGTATTCTTGTTACTCTCTCAACAGATGTTCTTAGCTGCTATTTAAGGTGTTCAGTGGACCAGAATCAAAACTTTATTTGATTGCAATATACTGCATATATTGCATGCAGTCATATACTGACTACTACTGAGCTTTCCAAAGCAAAGGTGGGGTGGAGATTTGTATGCGATACTTAAATAAATAAATAAATAAATCTCAAGAATAAACAAATTCAAGTCAAGAATATTTTGTAATTACGATTTCATGTTCAACAGAATTGCGTGGCAGTTGACAGTGCTGCCTTTTGTGGCACAGGCTCGTAATGGTTTGTATTCCTTTGTAAGTCTCTTTGTAGTCCTATCAAGTCGTGACAAAAAACCCTGAGAAGCGCTGGCATATTTGTATTACAGCTTGTGACAGCTCTGTAATGAATCCCAGAGTGGGAATTTCCATCTCTGCTTCTAACTTGTCTCCTCTAGCAGATTATCCATATACGTGTGGCTCACACTTCAGATGGGTTAATGAACCAGGAAGGCTCCAGACCGTGTTCAGGTCCTAGAAACATGGTACACGGGCACGGGAGGAATCAACTCCTTTTTGTGGGAGATGGGTCAGCATGGCAAAAACTCCCCACTGCCTGCAGACAGGCCTTTGCTCGCTGGACAAACTTATACCACTGATTTGGAACATATGGGACTTATTTGTTGCCCTATTAAAGCAGTTAGTAAGATTGTGTTCCCATTTAAACGTTTGCAGAGTGGAAGACGCTTCGACTCTTACATCTATGTGTAACCCTATCTCCTGTAAGTTGCAGGAGATGTTGTAATAGAATGGCTTTCTTCCTTTGAAGTTTAGTAGAAAAATTCAATGATGCCATTATTATTATTATTATTTTTTTGCTATTGCTTGAAAACGGGAATTCAATAAGCAGAGAAAGACCATTATAAATGTGATTTCAGAGCCTGTTCAGCTTGAAACAAAGGGATTTCCTCACATTCAACCTCATTACTCTGATTAGTGGTCTTGTAAAGTGGAGCATGAAAATGAAACATGACATAGACATGAAGTGATTGTACTAAAATCCACGCAGACTGCTTCTTGGAAATGAAAGTATGACATCCATCTTCTCTGAACTGTTTACAAAGTTAAGTTTTCTAAGTAGTTCATTTTTAAAGTCTGTAAACTAAGTTACTGGAGCTGTTAAGGGGAGACACCAAAAACAAAAAAATCCAAATAAATGAGCAGGGTGGGTTTTATTTTTTCAGTGTCATTAAAGAAAAACAAACAAAAAATAAGTAGAAGTGATAAATTTTCAGTAGAAATAATGTTGAGCAGGAACATGTTTTGACTGGGTGGAAATAGATGAAAGTCTACTTGTTTTCATGGCAAAAATGGAGAGAACAGTCTGCATTATTTAAAAAAAAGACCTTTTTATGCTGCTTACTTCTGCCTCTGAACGTACTCTGTCCTTTTGCCTTAGCTGTTACAAAGATACCTGTTTAGTTGGGTCTTCAGAGGTCATACAAGGCGATGATTTCAGTGTTACAATGCTTGTTTGGTACTATGCAGTGCAGGAGCAACACAGTCTCTCATATTTTAGCTTTAACAATAGAGCTACATCATATTGTCTTAAAGATTTGTCTTCAAATATTGAGTTTTCTTAACGGAGCTTAATCCTGCAAGACCGTACCTCTTTGATTTAGAAGCTGATTCAGTGCCACAGACATCTTATGCTGTCAAACTGCATTGTGTGCTGTGCAGAATGCAAATCTTTTTGTTCTGCAGCACACTTTTTTTAGAGGAAAAAAATAAAGAACAAAGATTTGAATGCAGGTTTTGGTGCTGCTGCACTGTTTCTAGAGATGACTCACACTGATACAATTAAGATCCCAGAACTCTGTATGCAATTGCACCATCTTCATTTCCAATAAGAGCATCTGGAAGAGGATATCTAAATGCTGTTGGATATTGTGAAAAAGCAAGCTGGTGATACTCAGGAGAATTCAGCATCCTGGTGTTTAGGAAATGAAGGGCAAGGCTGTGGGTTGCAGTAAAGCAGGTCAGTGTCTGACTGCTGTGAAATTAGCTAATGTGAGAGAGTGCTGCCTTTCCATATGAGGGCTGGCTGATGGGACTTCATAATGCTGCTGTAGGTCCTTGCAAGCTGCTGCCATTGTGGCTTGGCTCACCGGGAGAAGCAGGGTAGGATGCAGTCCAAAGCACACTGGGTGCACAGTGCAGTTTAAAAGTGAAGTTTGGTGTCTAGTGTGAAAGTGGAAAGTATGATTTTTTTTTTTTTTTTTTGAGAGAGAGCTTTTGGGGAAAGTTTCCCATTCAGCAGCTTTTGCCACACACAGTATTTCTCTGTAGTGCACATCTACTAGGTAAGCTCCATGAACCTTAGGAGGAATGCATTTCCAGGCTCATTTGTGCTCTTATTCCCACTACAAAGGGGAATCATCTATACTGAACTTGAGGAGATGGGTTTTGTACAGGTGACCTGTGCTGGGTACAGCTCATGGAAGAGCACAACCCTGGAATGATGGAGGACAGCAGGGTTCCCACCAGCCTCCGAGGCATCTGCTTTTGGGGCACCCCTCAGCCATCAGACTGTTACGTGGGCTGAGTAAGCACATGAGATTTATTTCCTCGGCATTAGTGAGGACAGAGTTTTGCCTTTAGGACTCAAACATTGAGAGATTTCCCTGGAAAGGAGACGTAATGTGGGGAGAAGGGAGGAGGAAGGTGTAGGATCACATGTTTCTCCATGTTCTTGGAAATGTCCTTGGGAATGGCTCAGCAGCAGGCAGGCAGGAGCACTTCTTGTGCTCTGAGGCGGCTCACTTGGGACCCACACAACCCATACCCACCAGGGAAAGCATTCTCCTGGCAGGTTTTGAAGAGAACCTGCTGTAAGAATGATTTGAGACACGCATTTTGGGTCAGCACAGCAGGCTGCTGCTGAACCTCTTCTGGTGCTTGAAACACTGACCATGGACACTTTTCACTCTGTTTATTATTTCCAGTATATGTTAGTGGAATTAATGCACTGAGCAGAAGAAATCCCGGATGAATAAAACTCTTTTGAGCAGCATGTGTGTTCATGTTTCTGATACAAAACCCCAGTACAAACAAACTGCTCAGTGGGGCCTACGTTCCAAAGGGAACAATAAGAGCTCTGTTGAGTCCCATCTTTCAAAGGAACTTGAGTTCCAGGTATTCATTGGTTCTTGGTTCCTCTGCTGGTTACCCAGATGAGTATTTTAGTGACTTTGTTTTTCTAAAGATGCTTTCTTCTTGGTTTTGCATGGGGGGAGGGAGAGCTTGTACGGGCTGAGGCTGGGAAAGTCACTCTAAAAATGAAAGCACAAGTGTTTGTTCAGTATATTAAGATTTAATTGATGGTTGCAGAAGCCACATTTTTGTCCGCTTTTCAAAATGTTTGGGTGGCTTTGTGCAGACTTGAGGTATGGGTCACTGTGGATGTGGGGAAAGGCAGTGTTGTGTTAGATAAGAGCAAAACAAGTGTCTAATTGTTCCAAGAGTTCAAACCATTGGCTATCATTGAACAGACTCTTTTCTGCAGAGGGGAGTTTTCGGACAGGGAGAGGGAGGCTGCCTGAAAATTAAAATATTTGGTGTTGCTGTTTCCTTCATCTTTGAGATGCCTGCAGTGATCAGACCCACCCTGAAAGTTCTGATACCAAAATATTACTGAAGTTTAAAGAAATGGAAGCTGTGAGCAGCGAGCTACGCTAAAGGTGAAAACAGGCTGATAAATACAAGCATTTATGTAGTTGAGCAAAGCACAGGAAAGCTCATCTTTATGACCCCTGTAGGGTGTCTTCCAACATAAATGATTCTATGATTAACTATGATTATTTTAATTGCAGTTGCAGTTAAAATAATGGAGAGCAACCTGTTTTTTTAGCACACCTCTGCTGTTTTGCTTTCTGTTAACTCCATGGAGTTTTGGGGATTGTAGTTAAGCTTCAGTACAGTCCATGCTTGCTAGGTGATAAGACACAATTAGTACTGTGTGCCCTGTCAGGAAGAAAGCCAGTAGCTGGCCTGTGACTTACCTAAAATGAGTGGCAGCGGCACCCATTTCATGCTTCATTTGATCCTGAGTACTAATGTGGAGCTGTTGTGTGGAGGAGGGGTGAATTAAAAAAGCATGTATTTCTATTGATCTTAAGGCTTGTTGCAGGATGCAACTTTTGTGGTTTGCCACTTAGAAGTCATGCAAATTCTGCTTCAAAATAGAGTCAGGGAACTGTGGGCTTTGGTCTGGGTTTTTGTCAGCTGTGATTGTTTAGGATTTGTGCTTTCTCCTTCCGCTTTAGATTTGGCCTCTAGGCACATCTTGGGAGAAAGAGAGCAAGGCTTTCAAGCTGATGGGTTGTTTTTTTTTTTAATAGATTTTTTAAAATTTATTTTTACTGAGACTTTAAGTGAAATTCAGTTGTATAAATATGCTCATAACTGGGAAAATGCATCCCCGTCAATGTCTTTTAGAAAGAATTATTCAGGAAAGCTACTGAATTGACATTGTGATCATTTGTTTTACTGTCACTGTCTGGCTGCTCTATGAGTCAGTTTAAGTTTAGCTGTGGGAATTTCAGCCTTCTATTTTTCTGACTTATGGGTTATACAGCACAGAGGGATCCTTGTGAGTCACCTTCCTCCAGTACAGCCTGCAGTTCTCCAACTTCTATCTGCCTGGACAAAATCAGGAAGGAGTGCGTAACGATTGCCTAGGTCTGAAAATATAAGGGGATACTTTGGGATTCAGCAATTGCACATCAAGCAAGGATGTTAGTGTCCATCAAGATTGTAATAGGCTCTCAAGGTGCTCTAGTGCATGTGTGTGTAACTCTCTGAGGCTTGATTTTTGACCTAAAACCCAAATCACGTGTTTGGGGAAACGCAAACCCAGGTTTTCTTTCTGCTGGTTGTAGCTCCATGGTGCTTAATAGAACTAAAAGAAAAAACACACCACATCTCATGGCTAAGAAATTGTCCAGGCCTCATAAACAGAGTTCAGGCACTTGGGGAAATAGCTCAATATTGCTCTCAATTTCAAAAGTTGTAGAAAAAACTGTTTGTGCTTGTGATGTTTATTGTCAGGATTTTGCTTGAAGCAAAGCATCGAGGTGAAGGTGAAAGAGGTGTGAAGGTGATGATGAAGAAGTAGGTCATGCTTCAAAACTGAGTAGCAGATGTTTTTTTTCCTCATTTTATTTATTTGAAGCCATTTTTAATGCGGATGCTCCAAAAATAGGGTACATACAAATTGCTACATCTTCCAGTGGTGCTTTTGCTGCTTCTGTTGACTAGGCAAACGGCACTGAATACAGTCTGGGAAAGGCACGGGTGATGGCGCTGGGCTAATGTGTGGCCTCAGAAGAGTGGAGCTGTGGCAGTGGCAGATGGCTTTGTCCTAACAAAACACTGTTAAGGATTTTCTTTTTCCTAGAATTTTTTTTTTTGTCTCTTGGGAAGTCTATAATGGGAGAGCTGGGGTGAGGAAGAAAACAATGCTGTTTACTTAAATGTAGGTGAAAATTTCTACTTCTCTGCAGATGGGGGGGGAAAAAAAAATCTGGCTTGTATGTGAGTAGCTTTATAAAGCTCCCTGAGGAAAAGTAATAGTCACCACCTTGAACAAGAGCTGCTGTGTGATGGGCTGAGTGCTGTCAGCCAGTGCTCTGTGCACCACTGCAAGAGAATGCAATGAACTACCTCGTGCCCAGGGATCTCAGTACTGCTTAGGGACTGGTGTCCTGACTGAAAGGGTAGTTGGAACTTGCTCTGAATCTTCTGGGCATTTTTTTCAATTCTATTAGAATCACAAGAGACACTAGGATGTTGAGGACTTGCTATAGAATTCTGTTGATACCATTTGCTTGTCTGAAAATGATGGTTTTAATGTCTGTTCTCTTACAGTGTGATTAGTGTTACTGCACTGTCAGAAATAGCAATTCCTACATGGAAAAACATGGAAGTGTTGAGCAGCAGCATTGCAAAACAGGACTAGCCGAAGCAGCAGCTTAGATCTGCTGGGGCCAGCCGTGCTCAGGGCCTCAGGACCGCCAGCACAGGATGATGCCACTGCTACAGAAACTGAAGTGGGATCCCGCAGCAATTCAGCTTCAAAAGTCACAGGCCACCTCTCTAGGCAAGTACTTGTCATTAAATTATTATCAGTATTTTGTATAGCAGCATCTGTTACGCACATTTGAAATCGAAGCAGAAGTCCATATAACAAGCAGGAAAAGTTTGAGAACACAAGTGTGGTCTGCAAGGTATTAATATCCCATATGAGGAAAGCTGGAAGGTAAACTTAAAGTAGAAGAATGAAGTTACTCATAAATGAGAGCTGGGAAGTAAGCTGACAAAGGCCTGTACTGTCCACCTTTTTTAAAGATCAATGCAAACCTTTATTTTCTATAAATAATTTAATAAATACTTTTGTTTTACAATGATACAATAAATGACAAATTCATAGCAAATGAGTCACAAAGAATTTAGAATCAGTATACTTTAATAAGGTATCAGTGTCAAAATACATTTCCTTATCAAATTAAAGTTCCCATATAGTTATAATATTGTCAATAAGAATTCAGCAATATAGATTATGAAATAATTATGATAAAAGTATGATTAATATTAAGATGGAATATTTTTCCAGAGTGTTTTAGTAAACTGTTAGGCTATATAACATTTTTAATGCTGAAAATACACAAATAAGAAACAGAAAAGAAGCAGTATTCAAGTGTCTTTAGTCTTTGATGCCTTTAAGTCCTTGCCACTGAAAAATGTCAAATCTGGCTTGCCAACTTTCATTCATTACATGTTGACTCTTACACTATCCTTTTCCCATAGGAATAAATTCACTTTATGAGTAGCTTATTTTTGGTAAAAAGAAAAGAAGAGCACAAAACAAAACAACTCTTGAAAGATCTGCCTGCAATAAGGACTATTGGAATTTTTATTTGACACTATATACCACTACTAACATAAGATCTTTCACTTCCAAAAGAGTGCACAGTATGTATGGTTAAGACTCACTTAACACAGCAATTTCTGAAGTGCTCTATGAACCCAAGGCTCCCTCTCTGCAAGTGTCAGTGCATGTAGAAAGCAAAATCATAAAACAGGCTTCAGTGGAACTGAATATCTAAAACCAATTATCTTTGTTCTCAGCTTCTGGGCCAGATTTTATACCTTCTGTACATTGCCACTGTTCCATTTTTTTCTGTGAAGCCACAACGATTTATACCAGTGGAGGAAACCAGATGAATTTCAATAAATATCTCAATATGTAGCTATTTCAAAGGCAGAACTGCCCACCTACTTCTATTAGTTTTAATATTTTTGCTGCTTAAATACACTCCAATTTTCAAACATCAACATTTGAAAGCATTCATAGCCTTATTTCTAAAGATGTGCATGACAGTACATCATAGTTGAAAAAGAGTCCTGAAAACATCTGGCTGAGTTCAGTAACATCTCAGCTCTTGATTAAAACATAAGGTAAGTTAAAATGAGAAAAACCTGTCAGTAATTCATCTCACTACACCATTCTTAATTCTTTTTGTCCACTTACAATTAAGTTAGCATAATATGCCAGAAAATACTACTTCTAGTTTCAATATTGAAATTATCTTGCTAGCCAGCCATACACCATGATAAAAGCTAGTAGTATTCAGAGGTGTTAGTTCTGGCCAATGGTCAGATTCCTGAAGTGTCAGAAACATTCCAAGAAATACTACGGGTTCTTAACTTTGTTGCATTCTAGATATAGCAAAAGTACCAAGAGCTGATTAACAACTGACCCAAAGAGAAATAATAATAATAAAAAAACCCAAAACACAAAATCTGTTTTGTGTAAAAAATGAAGGGAACGACAAAGAAAAAAAACAAAACAAAACCAAAAATACAACAAGCAAGAAACCCCAACACAAACAAAAACACAGGTCTGAATCCTCCACTGGGATAAATCTGTAGGACTCTTGTGTCTCTAGCACTAAGCCAGGTTAAGTCAGCTGAGACCGTGACTTGATTCAGAGGGAAAAAAAGCTTACAATGTGCAACCTTCACAGATACCCACAAACACTGTAGTTCACCATTCACATTTCTTTCACCAAGGTGTATAAAACTGAAGGGGAGGGGAGGAAGGCTGGGATTTCTCTTTAGTATGCTTTTCCAGAAGTTATTAAAAGTTACAAAGCAATAAATGCTGGAAAACAGAAAGACTCAAAGGATTTCAATTTGGCAAATGAACAAAAAACTGTGGTTGGAGATCAAATTTGTTTCATTTGTCTTTGGCAATAAAAATAAATCTTTGCAGTACTGCAGCCAAAGTATCACGCAACGAGGCACAGCTTTTTCCTAGCATGAAAATTGAAGGAAATTTGAAAGTATAAATTACTGGTAACAAGATAAAGGGAGGGTAATCAATCTCTCTAAACAACACTTTCATTGGAATAGAGAAAATACAGTAGATGTATTTCTTTAATGTGAATAATAAAAGTGAGTAACTTCAAAAGGCCACTATTTGGTAACATGGACAGATTCAATATCTATGTAAAATCCTGTAAAAGTGTATTGGTATTAGAAATCGCCTACTTGCAAAAATATATTTAAAAACTGAAGCTGTTTTGAACAGTATAGGCCAAGGAATACTGCAGGACTGCTCAGGTTGCCTGGTCCAGGGCTCTGAGCAGTTCACTGCCCTGCAGAAGCGTGGAACTGCCCAAAACAGGGACGTTTACCTCACAGTCATATCTTGTCAACTCAGGCAGCAAATAAGGTTCAAAGGAAGACCCCAGCAGACGACTCGTCACACCTGAAACAGTAAAAGTAAGTCAGGATGCTGAGATCAGAGGGAGAGAATGATAGTGAGAGAATGTTTCTCTCCTCTCTTCCCTCTTCTGTTTATACCAGTTACTGCTTTGTACTGTACTTATGCCAGTACACCTCAAACTACCAACAGTTCACATTTTCAGAGCAAATGCAATCATCTCTGCCTTTAGGGGTTACAAGCACAATGTTTTCCACTTCCACACTAAATTCAGATTGAGGAAAATGACACTGGTGCAAATGAAGAAAGCTATAGTAACATAGTTCATAAATTGACAGCCTTGCTGTCTCCATTTGTCTCCTTTCACTGCAGATACTAATTTTTAGAAGGCAGCCTTTGGTCTGTAACCTAGAAACCTCAGCTATCACTGCTGCACTGAAGCTGCTTAATACAGTTTAATCAATTTGATCACAAGACAAGAACGTGTAAGATGATGACTAGAGCACTAAGGTAACAAAGGTACTAGTTCATCCGAAATGAAGGGGGAAATACTGTTTTTCCTCATATATCACAAATGTAAATATTTAACAACCAAATCAATTTTTCATTGTGTGGAACACTATGCAATTGACTCTCGGTTTCACATTCTCTAACTTTTTTCTTAAAAGTTTTATTCTCATGGAATCAGTAGTGGAACTAACTGCCAACATTTTTCAGCCTCTGTATTGGACTCTGTATCTCTTACCTGACACTTTATGAGCTGACTGCACAGTATAGTCCTGATAATGGGGACTGTAAAACTGAGGGGAAAATGCTCCTGCTTTCAGATTTTCACCAGTACTGCCACAGGTGGGCTGCTGCTGCTGCTGCTGCTGCAGTTGATTCATTGGTTGGCTCAGACCTCTCGAGTTGCAGACAAACTCATCTAATGCATACAGGAGAAAACAAAAAAAAAATATTAAATCAAGCCATTGTAATTGTTATAGTAGCTAATACTAATTTGAAGCAAATTGTTCCTCAGTGTGACAGTGACACAGTGTAGGCATATCTGAAGTCTAGAAACAGTATCATCTGGAAGTAGTATTGTACTAAAGATATGTGAAGAATGAAAAACAGTGTTTTAGAGAGAAAGCATCAGTTCTAGCTCTGAAATGTCTGCACATTAGATCAGCACTAGGTAAACCTACCTCTATTAAACTGCTCCCTGTTTACCTCCCAAGTAAAGGTATGGACAATATACGAATAAACAATCTACTTGGCATCTATAAAACATACTATAAATTGTTCAACAGTAAGCTATACAACTCGATCTTGAATTTTACATTCTTTGTATTTTTTTTTTCCACAGAGCTTATTTGACATGTCCTTACAAAATAGCTTTTCTTTCTATTCAAACTAGCTTAACATTGCAAAATCAATTTCTTTTCCCCTACCTGTAAGAACACTTGTGCTGAGAGACTTCTTTTCTGTAAGCAAGGAACAGTTTTCCCCTTTGAGAAATTTCATTCTCTTCCACATCAACTGAGATGGGTTAATGACAGATAGATCTCCCTACAGTTTGGAGAAAAGCAAAATGAATGATTATGCTGGTGATCTTGGTACATGCAAAAATTTGAAGGGGATGCATTTTCTTATGATTACCCCACTCAGCTGTTGCAGTGCTTGCTCTTCATAATCCAATTGTCGCTTCAGTTTCAAACTATTAGACAAAGCAATTCTTGCTGGGTTTATATCTATGCTTCTTTGCCCCAAACCATCCAGCGCCCTGTTGAAAAAAGATTTCTGGGTGAGCAAGAAGGCAAATCTAAACTATCTTTTTCATTTATACAGATTCTTCTTTCATCTATTTCATCTATTTAAGATGCCTCTGACACATGACACTGTATGTTGAATGTCTTTGTTTCCTTTTATCAGTCATCCCACAGACTTTGGGAACTTTGGGGATCAAAGGCTAGCATGAACAGCCTCTAAAATCTCCACTCAGGCATAAAAATAATATGGAAAAGAGTCATGAGATTTTTAATCTTAGGATTTTGAAAGCTACGCCTGTCTCCTTGCTAAGCACAAACACGAGTTGTATGTATTCAAGAAATCTACCCCTTTCTGCCCAAATATTTCCTAAGTGTAATATGTGGAAAACATAAATTCTTACCTTTTTTTATATATGTGCACGTTGGGAGAATGTATTGGGGGTCCAGAGGGGGAATTTGATAGGGTTCCTGAGTATTTATCCATGAGTCTCCATTTAGCAGGAACATATTCTAACGGCGGATCAGGTGGCCACTGGGTGTTCGGTCTACCCCCCATCGAAGACAGTGGAGTGCTGGCTTGGTTGTGGTATGGTGGCAACGATGACCTACTCATATTGTTGAAGAACACAGATGATAGGGACCCAGAACCAGGGTTAATGTTTTTATTTGATAGCTGTGGGAAATATTTCTCTGGGAGGAACTGATTCTGTGAAGCAGAAGCAAGAGGTTGGAAAATGGTACTCATGCTACTTAGACTCTGCTGGGTATTTTGTGCACTGTCAGAGAGAGGATGTTCTTCTTGGCAGATAGGGCTTAGCTGGAAATCTTCTCCATCCATAGGAATGTAAGGAGCTAAGGTTTCAAGGTCCAGTTCATTGAAGTCAGTCTGCACAAAAATGAAAGAAGTTAATGAGAAACCTAGAAGTTAATAACAGTTGTGGCACTAAAATGTGAAATACCAGTTGGGAGATATGAAGTATAAAAAAAAAAACACAACAACACTGTATGACAAATTTATGTAAATGAAAGTGGCTAGCTGCTCCATATTAAAAACAAAGAAACAAACAAACAAAACATTATTACTATGAATTGCACATATGCGTACTCATTCCGGTTCAGACAGAGTTAATCTCACTCACAGTAGCTCACACAGTATTATATTTTGGACTTGTGGTCAGTGTTTTAGCTATTGCTTAGTAGTGCTTACAAAGAGTTAAGGCTTTCTCTGTTCTGCACCTTGCCCCACCAGTGGAGTAGGCTGGTGGTGGATAAGAAGCTGGGAGGGAGCACAGCTATAACAGCTGACCCCAGATGACCAAAAGGATATCCTATACCGCATGACATTATGCTAAGCAATAAGAGCTGGGAGAAAGAAGAAGAAGCTGGGAGGCATTCAGAGTTACAGTGTTTGTTTTCCCAAGAAACTGCTACATGTGATGGAGTGCTGTTTTCCTGGAAATGGCTGAACATCTGCCTGCCAATGAGCAGTAGTGAATGAATTCCTTATTTTGCTTTGCTTGCACGTGTAGCTTTTGCTTTCGCAAACTAAGCTGTCTTTATCCCAACCCAATTTCACCCTTCCAGTTGTCTTGCTCATCCTAATGGAGGGAGTGAGCAAGTGGCTGCATGGGTTTAGCTGTCTTGTGGGGTTAATTGACAACATTTTTCATTTTGAGGTTTTACAGGAGTTAATTTATTTATATTTTGTTCAAGAAATGATGTTTTGTCACTAATCATCAGGCCAGATCAAAAAAAACCAGGTGCTGCTTATATTCCTTATCCAGTCTACAGAAGCTTCCAATTTCTGAAGCTCTGCTTCTCTCTTTTCAGCACTGCCACAGTGACACCTCCAAGGTAATTGCTTCATATTGTAAGGGATAGAAGAGGATGCCTCAGCTTTTCAAAGCATATGCTTGTGTTAGTGCAGTGCATCCAAGTTTTGGTGTACGTTATGACACTGTATCTGCATGCATCTCTACTACTGTCTGCTAACAGAGGGCCAATTTTCCTGGTTTTGGGAGAGATATTAGATTCTTACCTGGGAGTTGCACCGACTTTTTGACTCTGTGTCCATGGCAAAGAGTTTTTCAATCACCTCAATCTTAAGATCTTCATCCACAGAAGTGTAGTAATCTTCTGGACTGTTTGGCTGCGCAGAAATAACAATTGGCTATAAGAAGCCAAAACAACTACAGCTTAGCATACTCAACTACATTTCTACCATATCATTTCTTCCAACATCAGATCAACGGTCACTATAAACTTAGAGAGTCACAGTGATTTAACAAAGGCACCCAATACAACAACTTAGTTGTCCTGTTAGTTTAAATGTTTGGTTTTTTTTTTTGGCACATCATACTAATAACATGAGACATGTACTATTCAATTATTTTGTCAAGAAATTATAACACTTCACAGTACCTCAATAATTTTATTGAAAGCGGACATAAAATAATTTTGAGTTAGACAGGACTGCTAAAAGCCCTGCAATGAACAGAGACATCTACAGCAAGATTGAGTTGTTTGGAGACTGGTCCAGCCTGACCTTGAAGGTCTCCAAAATCCAGTTGAGTTCTAGCCTAGTAGTCATCTAGCAAAGTTCTGATAAGAGTGGCTCTTGCTCTCGAGGGCAGTACCCTGGAAAACTCATTCATTCTTTCAGCAGTAAACTCTGTGAAGCCACTCTCAAAAGCCAGAGTTGGGTAAACTTTCTTGATAAAGACTATTGTTTCGTAAACAAACAGAAAGAGGACTGGCCTGAGGGGAATTTTGCTAATGACCAGACCACTTAACATTGGAGTTTCATTTAGGGCTAATTCCATGTAAGATGATAGCAAGTTCATCTACTAGCTGGTTTATAGACTAGTTGGTTCATAATTACTTAGTGAGACAGAGGAAAACAAAGAATGCAATATAAAGGCAAGATACAGTTTCCATCTGACATTTTTGCTATCAGTGCTTTCCTACACAAACAGCATAGGATAAAAATACACAGTACAGTAGGGATATAGATATGCCGGTCTTGTTACAAGCATTGAGACAGGACTGCTAACATGAAAATATCATCTCCTGATGGGACTTGCATAGAGAACATCACTTTTGCATTTTTTAAAAGCTTTTCTTACCGTGGAACAGCTACTGTTGCTGCTTACACTCGGAGTACTGCTGCCAGGTGCAATCTGAGGCATTGTAAAGGACGGTATTGTCAGCGTTTCACCTTGAGCAGCATGGCTTTTCACTTCTACTGGCCACGGTTTGTTTGGTGTCAAAACAGCACTGGAATAGGCAGGGGTTTCTTCAAACTTCTGTATCCCTGGATGGAGTTCTAGCAGTGTTAATAGTACAATATTAATGGATGCTTTTAGCTTGTGCCTGTTATGATATAATTACAGCTATTCACTAACAGTAAACACTAATCCTAGTTGCCATAACAGTAAGTAAGTTCACAAAGACTTTATCTTGTTCAGTCTGATTCTGCCCTCTTTCACAGAAATTTTCCACTAATGCGAGCACATGAGCTCCTATCACTGTCACTCTTGATTTATACATACAGCAGACAGACCTGGTCTATTAAGTTTCTAAACATAGGCTCATATGTGGCTCTTTGTTGTACAGAAATTATTTACACAAATACTAACCAAAATCCAGGGAAATAATGGCATCTCCAGGTGTTGGAGCCAGCTGTGCAAGTTCCTCTGGTTCTTCTTTTAGCTTAGTAAACAATAAATCACTCTTGTCCCTCCCTGAGATCCCGTTCTCAAAGGCACTGCTCATCGTCAACAGGTGAGGCTTGAAGAGTGATTCTGTTTGGTCCATAGAGAAGACAATATCATTCTTCTCAATTTCACTAGAAAGAAGAAGAAAGAGTTTAAGTACTTAGCACTCTAAAGGAAAAAGATGTGGTAAAGTCAGGTATTATAACTCTCTAAAGGTTGCTCTAAGAGTATTTTTGGTTTCTCACAGCTGAATGCCAGGCTCTTGACAGACAAGGCACAGTTCCAGTGTTGCTGAGCACCACAATCTCAGATGACGCAGAGAATGTGGTCAGGACTTCTGTGAGAATACTCAGGGCTTTGTTGCTCTGGTTTTTAAAGGGATGTACTCAGGGCTACAATGACCCAGACTATCACTCAAATAAGTATTTTATTTAGGCCCTGTCTAGGACCAAAAATACATGAGCTTTTCAAGACAGAGATTAATCTGTGCTTCTGTTTTTTGAAAAGAAAATGGCTTTTCCTAGGAACACAAGATACACTTACTACTGAGTTTTCTCTCTCTGTCACAGTACTAGAAAAATAAAATGCATTTAGTAGTTGCATTGCACAATAAAATCTTTAGTGCAGGCCTTATGTTCTGCTTCACCAGCAAAGCAGAAGAAAAAGGCTGTGGTGTAATTCAACAGCTTGTATGGGAACAGGCATGCCACATTTCTTCATCAATGTCTAACATCAGTAAACAAGATTGAACAAACATGACTAAACTGATTTCAGCATAGCAGCACTGGATAAATAGACCCTTCAAAAATATTTCTCATCCTTGCATTTTTTCCAGCACAAGGATTCAGAAATGTTTTTCCTGTTCTGCACAACTTACCTCAGCACATAGTTGACACAGATGATACACTGAGGCTGTAGGTTGCGCGTGTTGTAAATGACGGTCCCTTGAGTTTCCAGCCACACGTATCCACCATGCTTGGCAAGCATACGGTACTGGCCAGTCACCACTTGACCTTTTGTACACACTAAGAAATGGGAGCAGAGAGATAAAAATAAGGTAGCAGCACAAGTAAGAGTGCATAATACGTAACACTTGTTTAAATACAACTGCTCCCAAGTTTTCATTATGCAGAACTGCACTAAAACATTTGTAAACAGTGATCGTAGAATGGCCAGGTTGAAAGGGATCATAAAGATCATTTAGAACCAGTCCCCCCCTGTCATCAGCAGGGTGGCCAATGATGCTCAACTTCTAGAAAAAATCAGCTATTTTCAATATAAATGAGTCTGCTAAGCTGAGCTCTCCTCTCAAGACACTTGGCATTTGAGACCTTTAGATTGTCTGAGTATTTAGATCAATGCATGGTTGTTTTTTTTTGTTTTGTTTTTTAATTTATTTAATATAAGATTCTAATTGCCCTAAAAAGTAAAGTCTGCTGACTGCATATTTCTTGAAAGTTTCTGTTCCAGTAGAATTGCTCTCAATTTTGGTTCCCAAATTGATTTAGGAAATTATTCAATAGTCTCCCTAATTTAGGTGGTGGACAAAACCAAGGGTCAGACGATTTAAAAGCAATACCCACAATAAAGTAATTCTCATGGTTTAATTCCATACCTATCTCTTTTTTACGCCTAGTCAGGAGCTGAAGGCACCAACAACACAAATGAAGTGAAAGTAGCCTTAGCACAATATTGGTTTCAAGTGGTTGAAGAAGTAACATCACTTTTAAAAAGGTATCAACATTGAGAAAGAAAAAACATCTTATTTATCTAGTTTTGGTTCTCTGTAATAGCTTGGAATTAACAAAAGAGAAGGAACTGAGACTCATGTGAAAAATCAAATAACGTTAACTCCAAATGTTTTATTTGAACTGGCCTGTGTTTCTCAAGCAATATACTGACGACAGCACAATTCAGGTTTAAAGTTTCATGTAGGCATTCAAAAGGTGAAGGTTCTCAAGGTGTTTTGAAATATTAGAAAAGAATGGAATTTCAACGTGGAGCTCCGGACATCTAAAATGTAGTTTTATGATGTCTGCCTCATACACACTTTTCTTAAAAGCAAGGTATATTGTCATGCAATTTACAACTGTTCATTTGAAAAAACTAGGAACTCCTAGTGATCAATAGCAGTAGAATTAGGGCTGGAGTACACAAACAGTACAAACAAGAATGTATTTATTTGTATGCAGACATAATTACACTGAGTACCTAAATGGGAACTGGCGAACTCAACACTTTGGCAGTTTTTCCTTTTAAACAGTTTTATGTGTGAAGACAGTATGTCATCAAAGTAATGCCCTAAAAATAAAGCATTTTACTCAATAAGACTGGAACTTATTTCTGCATTCTTTGCACAGAATAATTCCTTGTGAATGTGGCCACTCAACAGTGACTATTTATTGTCACTCTCTCCTACATTGCCACAATACAAACCCACAATCCAACCCTGTGAAACACAACTGCATTGTAGATAATTGTCACTGTTTATCTTTCTATCTCTGAAGTTTGTTTGTTTGTTTTCTTCCTAGGAATATTTAATCATCCTTCATTTAATTTATTTAGACAAAGTAGAACATTACCTTTATTGATTAAATACTTCTGGCAGAACAAAATCAAAAGGCTTTCATTTCAAAGTGTTTTAGTGACTGAACTGTTCTGCTCTGCTTGTGAAACACAATTACACAGCTTCCTAATCATCAGCTCATCAATAAGAGTCATGGCGTAGGCGCCTGCTACATTACAAAGAAGCTTTTTACTGCTTTAATCTTTTTTATTATTATTATTCAAAGCATGTCATGTTCTGATATAATAAGGTACAGCAGAATCACTCCTTGGGGTAATCTCATAAATTACTAATATACTTGTAACTGCTGACTTTGTTATCAACACTGTATTCAAGGTTCCGGATTCAGAGCGAACTATATTTTTTTTCTTTTAAAATATACATTTTAAAATAGATATATACATGCATGCCTGGATTTTTACAGAATTAGTAACATGTCAACGAAATACATTCATATTCTACACCTTACTGTTGGGAATAGAAAGGTGCATTCTATTCTAGGTGTATCCTAGGTGCATTACCAAGAAACATGTCCCAGACAGTGACATTCAGTTCTCCACTGAAGTCAACAATGAAATTCTCATTGGTTTTAATGGCAACAAGACCAAAGCCTAAATGGAAGTAATTACAGACTATTAATCACTAAATTGGAAAATATAACTCTACAGTCAATCATTTGTACAGGCGTATGCAATAAAACAGATTTACATCTTGTTTGCATAATGTGTGAAAAACAAGGTATGCTAAATACTGCCACTTTCTAATCTACTGATGATGACTTAAGACTTTCATATTGTATATGCAACTATTCTTAAGAACACAAGCACTACTGTGCCTTGCTTGAACACAAGGCTGTTAATGAAGAACTTTGGCAATGAAAAAAAACAAACCTGCAGTACAGTAGAACTGCAATGAGCATGATTTACGACTAAATTTAAAGGAAGAAAAGGGAAGGAGTCCTGTTTTATTTATTAGACTCATTTGAGGTTTCTCTCTTTCTTCCTCTTTAATGGACTTGTGCAAGGCCTTTGACATGGTCCTGCATCACATCCTTACCTCAGAATTGGAGAGATAAGGATTTGAAGGCAGGACTATTTGATGGATAAAGACTTGGTTGGATGGTCATGGCCAGACAGTCGCTGTCAATATCTCTATTTCCAGGTGGAAGCTGGTCACTAGTGGTGCCCCCCAGGGGTCTGTCTTGGGAATGGTGCTTTTCAACATCTTTATCAGTGACAGACACTGGGATTGAGTGCACGCTCAGCAAGTTTGCTGATGACACCAAGGGGAGTTGTGGTTACATAACAGAAGGGAGGGACATCCAGAGGGACCTGGACAGGCTCAAAAAGTGGACACATGAGGATTTAATGAGGTTTAACTAGGCCCCTGCCCACAGCAAGGGGTCAGAACTAGATTATCTTTAAGGTCCACTCCAATCTAAGCCATTCTATGACTTAAGCTTCACTTTCCTTCTATTTTCTATACATCTCTACGATACTGACAGAATTGATCACTATACTGTTGTATATTTCTCACTTTAAAAATATTGTTTGATACATACAAGGGTGCTGATCATGAATGCTGTGTTTAGTTCTGTATTCTGATTTACAACTCTTTATACAAGCTAAGAAGTGGATATTTTCATGCATGAATGAATATGGCTAGGAAGAAGCAGTTAAGTCCTGTACAAGCTACATGCTTGCTTGGTAACCTTTTGCATTAGACAACATCTCAGTAATAATGGGATTTTCCTAAGCCTAGGGATTTTCTAATTTGTCTTTGTGGTCATCCTCTGAATTGCTAAGACGTCTGACTGACAATTCTGTTGAGGGTAACAGTATATATGGTGTTAACCATAGCATGGAGTGTTGACCAGTAGAGATGATCCACGCTGACCTTGTATAGCGCCATATGCACTAGGATGAGTCTGATTCTGAATATTTTCTATCTGTGTAATGCACTGTATTTTCAGCACTTTTGCTAGTATACCTCACCCCCTCTCTCACTTTTGACTTCATTCAGCATCTTGACCAACCCTCATGTCCAACAGCACAAGTCTGTAGAACGTGATACTTTCAGTAGACACAAAGGGCTGTCAAGCATCAACTCAAGCCCTTTGTGAGATGATTCCAATTGCTACATCGAGGAGAAGCCACCATCAATACCTGGTCAAGAGTACTAGTAAAAGCAATCTAGAAATCTTTACACAAACAGGTCTTGATTCAATGGTCCTATCTAATTAATTAGACAGGGATAAACAACATGGGCTCTTTTCAGCCACCAAAAAATTTGCCAACTCTCATTTTATTCCCTCTAGCATTCTCATTCTTAGATGAGAACTCAACAACTCAACAGATGTAACTCAACAACTCAAAACCAACTGTAAAGCATAGTCACCTATTTCCTCATAGGATTACTTCTAGCCCATCATGGGCTACCCACATCCTATCTGTAAGTATCACTCTTTCTCACTGTTAAAAGCATGAACACATTTTCAAAGAAACAATTTTAACAAATATGTTCCCAGAGAATCTGTAAGTATGGTGTGATTATTATTATTTTTTTCTTCAGCAGCTCTGGAAACCCGATGATTCACACTAACACTGTTATACAGCACCCAATTTTAATCACTGTCAAACATTCTTTCAAATAACGTTCAACTCAAAGCTGTCCTGAATCCTTGCCATTGCAGCTAACAATACACTGTATTCCCTTTTTCTCCTTAAAGTCAGACAGCTACTCTTTACTGACACTTTTCTCCAAGATGTACAGAAAATACTTTCTTCTAAGTGCATTTGCTGGGTAATTCCCTACAGACATGATGTAAATCATAGTCCTTCCTGAGCCACAGAGACATTGATCATAATAACTACAAGGCAGTTTATGTTTTTGTTTATAACTTGTGTTCTCCAGCCTAGCAGCTCTGCCTTGTTTTTATTAAAACAGCAGCAACAGAAATTTTAGTGGTTCTTTGCTGAGTACTCTCCCATGCACCACTAGTTCACTGGTTGTAAAGCCAGACGTAGGAAGCATAATTAGCATGTTAGGGCACTATGCTGTCTCCAGCCACTGTGCCACCTTTAAGGACAGAGACTGCAGGTTTGAATCAAGCAATTTTAAGATATCATAAGATATCTGCCAAATAGAAGGAACAGATCTTGGCTCTGATCTCCGTTACCAAAACGACTCAGGTATTTCACGTCAAAAACAGCTAAGGCTGGCAGTTTAGGCATAAGAGTAACAAGAAGAATGTGTTTCTGGCAGTATATATAGTCTGTATAATGAATACCCCGTTTAGAAAGTCTCTTTGCACATCTCTATTGAGTGATGAGAGAGTTTTTTTTGGTAGAAGAACATTTAGAAATATGCTGTACTAAGCTCTTCCTTCTACTCTTTACAGCCTCCCTTGTTGCTGAGCCAGACAGTAGACCAACAGTACACCAGAATGATAAACCAGTAAATGCACTTCTCACCAAGCTAATACTGTCTAACTCAGCTTTTCAATTTTTCAACTGATCTTTGTATTACTCCTGAAAGAAAGATCCTCTTTTAGCTATGATCCAAATTTAGTTTCAAGTATGGCAAAAATCAAACCATGTAGAAAGAGCAGCAGCAGTTTTCAGCAAGACAAACATGGCAACGTAAACTTTCTTACAAAGAAAGAACCTATTCTTTTTTCTAAGAATACATGCACATAAATACCCATCCTCACACACAGGGTGCACTTATATTTTCAACTACTTACTGAGGTATCTACTAGTTGTGGCTTATTATTTGCAAACTGAAGAAAACTAAGAGAGTGACTTACAGTTCTGATGACTTTTGGTCATGTTCTCTGAGTCCAAGGCATGGTAGAACTCATATGCTGAACGGCCCAGCAACTCCTCTGGGTGATATCCAATCAATTCTGTTATTCTAGGTTAAGAAAAGCCAAACATTTAAAATTCACATCACCTGACAGTGCATCACAGCACTCACTTCTAGTCCTTAAAAAAAAAAAAGGATTAAAACTACTGTGTGAGAAATCCTGAACTTCCCTACACTTTAGAAACTACAGAGGATTTCCAATCATGTTCTTAAATATTTCCATGTTAAGAATAGATTGGCTTTTAATACTACTACTCTATTCCTAGAAATATCTAGGATGGTCATCATTGCACATGTTGCAAATTTTCCCACTCATTGTACAGTATCTCCTATAGAAGCTCAGAACAAGGAAATTATTGCTCAACCTGTTCCCTACCCACAGAAACTCCCACTACCATCATTCAAAAATAAATGCACTCAAGGCAAAGGAATAGTGGCTGGCACCACCAGGTTTGAAAGTATATAAATTGTAAAAGCTTATGTATATGAAAGTGTTAATTCACTGCTTTTGGTATTACATTTAATAAAAAAGCAAGGTGAGTAATTAAGGACAGTTAAAAGAAAAAAAATCAGCTCTTTCACTTAGTGTTTCTCAATTGTATGAGAACTTCACCATGTGGATTAGGTTACTTGGGTGACTAATCCACAAGCTAAGTAGGATTTTACACAAAGAAAGCTATGATCTGAAAAAAAAAAAAAAAAATGGACTTTTTTCAGAGCTTTTCTGAGTACTCAGGCAAGGCACGGTTTGTCACCAGTTCCTGAGTAAATGAAAATAGGTCAGCACACTGTGCAGATGAATCTCTCTAATGAGGGGGTGGAGGAGAAGGGTTCTTTATTCCTAAGCTAAATTTGAATTAAAACCGTCATTCACACACATTTACAGAAAATACAGTTAGTAAAATAATAATAATTTAAAAAATCCTCTATATGCATTCACAAGTTACAGATATCACACATCTCCCGGGAAAACACGGAAGCATTACTGTTTTTCAAGTCAGCAACAATGGTCTTGGATGCCTCTTCCTAGCTTTGAAACTGCAAAAATCACCCACAGTGCTACACGGAGAAGTACCAAAACAACTGCAAATCAACTGCTTGGCTGTCATAAACCTTAAAAAGCCAGGAAGTTTGGAAAGAGGGTCACATCTTACAGCACGTACCTGCCATGAACAGCACTGCCCAAGTTTTATGCCTCATAACTAAGCTCCCCCAGAAGGATTTATCTGACACCACATTTGATTAGTAGCATTACTGCACTGCTACTTCCAAGATGCACATCTCCACTGTTATGCACTGCTTGGAAGGACAGTTGTGGCCCAGCCCTCCAGATAGAAGCATGTCTTTACAAGACAGACATGTAAATACTGTAACACAAACAGAACAAGAGCACGGCAGTCATCTAGATCCCCCTCGAGCAAGGAAGATGAATCAGATGCAGCTATTTTGTGTACAGTTTGAAAGCCAAGGTGTTGAGTCAGCTTTTCCCTCACCTCCACAGAAGCTCATACCCCCAGGACACCTTGGTTGGTCACGCTGAAAACTGCTCTCCATCCTCATCTCCATGGAATGAACCTGAGCTCGTAAAGGTTCAGCTAAGCAGACAGTTGCTGATTTTACTGCATTCCCCCAGATAACCTGGTCTTCTGTTTGTGTTTATAGCTTTGTTTATGCTTACCATTAGACCAACAAAAGGGGAATTCTTGAATCACTCTTCACTGGCAAGTTGCTGATCATTTAAATTGTGACACAGTCTACTCTTAACTTTTCTTTGAAACCACAAATGCCTTTTCATTTTAATAAAAGCAAGAGTCCTCATAATGAGTGGGTCAGAAGAGCTAAAATGGCAGGAGAACACACTGAATACAGAAGGAGCCCTAATTAAATTAAGGCTCAAAGTACATTTTTTGCTCGCAGTCGTGTGGACGTACTGGAGCAAGCAGCCAGAGGTTTTTTCCAGACCAGTGTAAATACACAGTCTTTAAAAACTGAAACTATAGCCTTTGGTTGCACAATGGCAGAGCACCATAGAGCTAGCAGGTTAGTTTGGAGCTCAGCACAAGGGGAAGGTTTCTAAAATTCAGGAAGTTCATAATTTAATCTTAATCCTCTCATTTGAAGCTCAAAAGCAAGTAGGAATTGCATGCAAAGAAGGAAAAGGAAATAAAAGTAATGAAATAAAAGCAGCAGCATGCACCCAGAAGCACCAATGCAAATCCAAAACCAGCTGTAGAGGATGTCAACAATGGGACTGAAATAGCAAGCAAAACATATGCATTACAGCAAGCTAAGGGACTCTTAACTCCTCTCATAGATGAATTGCAATCTCTATGCCAACACTGTCTACTTCAATCCTGTAATTCCCCTCTCAAGTTACTCCTTACTAACAAGCTCTTAACAATATGTGTTCCTCTCTACAAAATTACCCTTCTCCTTATTCTATGGCATAGGAAGACTTGTGGTATGATCCATCTGTGATAATGCCAAGTTTGATTAGATCAAATTTTGTCTTGGATTCAAGTTAGCAAATGGCATGTAGGTTTTTACTACAGCCAACAAAAAAGTATACAAAAAGATGCTCACAAACCCGACAGGACTGACCAAAGCCACAGCAAGCAACAGTGAAACACCAGTCATAAACAATTGTTTTTAAGAAGTTACTTTTAAGCACAAACTGTCTAACCAGCCTCACTGCCCTTGCTAACTGATCTATTATTCTGGTATTGGCTTCATTACATTTCTCTTCAAACACTCCTGGGAGTAAAATGTTTTTTTTTCTGGAACTATCTATGTCTTTCACTCAGCCCCAAACACTAAAGAGCTGGCTGGCAACGTTTCCTAGATACACTTTCAAATACCACTATTTTATAACAAGTATTTTCTGTCCAAGAATTGCTAACAGCATTGCTTTCTGGAGCGAGAGCTGACAGGTCGCATGCTCCTTTCTTCCTCCTCTGGTGCTGCTAACTCCAGTAAGCTTTGATGCTCACAGATGTTGGGGCCAACATCTTCCCCTGTGTCCATCACACGGTCCTGTGCCTACCCAAGGCGTTTGCAGAAGACTGGCAGAGCGGCACCGAAGTTGAAACACAGCAAGGGCTGTAACAGCCTCTGCACTGACACTACTAGGGCATTGCATTGAGTTTGGCCATTCTAGTGCAGCCTCCAAAATCTGCATGCTTTCCACAGCAGTCTCTCAGCAATACAGAACACCAAATGAGCATGCAGAGGAGGAAGTGCCAAGCAAAAAGCATACTACAGAGCTATGAGGAGTACCAAAGTAAAAAAAAAAGTCTCAGAAATTTATATGGATTTTTTTTTTTTCCTGTGGTACAAATGGGTCATTTACAAAACCTGAGTCCAGAGAACAAAACCTCTACTTTAACTTAGGCACTAGATGGAAAACTGCTTTTTGGACAAGTTGTGGAATGACAAAATTGGAAAACAAACTGTACGGCGATTTTGGATGGCTTTCCTACCATGTTAGGCTTTGTGTTTTCTTTGTTTCTGTAAAAGCTGAATTGGAGGCATTAGAAGAATACCAATTTTTGTTGAAGAGGACAGGTGGGCTGAAAGGCTGTTTGTGCTCCTGCTAAGCAGCCCTTTATGGAGCACAAACAGCTTTGGGGTAATCCTAATTTTGCCAAAGCAGCACTCCAGTTTTCTGAGCTAAACTTGTCCCCAAAATGCAGCAAGGTCCAAATCTCAAAGAACACGTTAAGAGATGGGCAGCAGCCCTCCAATGCGTGTCTGCCCCAACTACCACTATTTAAGTGCTCTTTTTCACTTTTTCAGTTCATACAGCCATCTCTTGAGATGAAAGTGGAGACTTCTGTGTTAAGTAAAACGATGAATTTGAATCCTGTACCTGGACAGGTACAACTTTGGCCTTCCTATTCATTTTGAGACATAGAAAAGCATAAACGAAGCTTACTGTCCACGGCCACATCTCGTAAGAGATGAGCTATTTCAGGTGTTCTACTTGTCTATTTTTTTAATTGGGTTTTGGTGTTTTTCTGTCTCTTTGCAGGAGTACAAAGCTTTTTATTGTATAACATTACTTGAGTTAAAATAGTATAGTGAGAGCTAACAGGACCAAGAAGCCAGGCTCTTTGTGCAACCTTACTGTAATGTTTACTGCTCAGAGAAAATAGCTGGGTGTGTATTCGTCAGCCCTTGTGTGGACTCTGTGTATGCGAGGGTGTGGATCCCTTAACAAAGCCTTTCTGTATTCAAACTGTTACCAAGTTATTGAAGTTAAATTGGTCTTGCTGGCAACTAACAAACAAACAAACAAAGTTATACTTAAAGTTGAATGACCTAAAGCCCAGAGAGAATGAGAATGAGCCCAAACAGTCACTGCCTCTAGGGTAAAGCTGGGCAAGCACTGTGGTGTGGCACTCCTGCTGAGCACCAGCCTTCCCTCCGGTAAGGTGGCTCCAGATGGTGCTGTCACAGAAGGCAGTGAGACACAGGGAATTTTTCATGGCATCTCCCACTCTAACCCATGCCAACCAAATGCACAAAGCTGAGATCCCCACCCACTCTCCTCAGAGGCAGAGCTGTCCTGATGGGGTGTATCTGCCCTGCTCAGGAAAAAATCAATAAGGGTACACTGAGAACGGCAAGAGTACTCTGTCGCTCCTCCACCCTTGGTCTATCTAAAACAAAGTTTATTTATTAACAAATGCTCTTATTCCTGCTCTACGCAATAATTCAGAGGAAAAAAAAAAAAAAAAAAGAGCCAGTTTTGCCAAATGCAAACCTCTGGTTTCAGCTATCACTCTGCTCCTCTCCCTGCTGCATTAACCCTGAGCAGGGATGCAGAAGGGACAGGACATCCTTTCACATGCTTATTTGCTTTCTCACACAATTTGAAAATATTCTCCAAATATAGGTCAAATGGAAAAGCAACTTAAAACCTCTTGTCAGGAGCTGTGCTTGCATATTTCAGCTTTACGCAGTCCTAACTGGAAGTACAAAACAATCCAGCGTCCTCTCAACTGCGTTATGCTCATATTAGAAGAAAACAGATTGCGACCAACACTATTGGAATTGCATCTTCCTGCACAATCATATTTAGAATCACTGCGCACTTTTGTTCTTCAATTCTTCCATTACAAAATCCCAATCAAGAAAAAGCAAAAAGAGTGTAACTAATTGGGTTTCTTGTAAGCAGGAACACACAATTCCCCAAAGCAGAAATGCCTTTATAGTAATGCACAACATATGCTTTCCAGTGTATCGGTGCCAGGGAACGGGTTTGTGACAGCCTCCAGAATGGCTAACCTGCATGCGCAGTCCTCTCTCATTGTGCAAGACAGATTTTCTCCCTTGTGCTTCTCTCACACATGCCACACACTGTCATCTGGGGCAAAGAGCACTTCCCCCTCCACTCCACAGCACCCCACAGAGGTCTTGAGGGTGAAGGTAGAAAGTCAGCATCACCTACAAGGCCACATCACCCACTGTGCTTTCAAAGCCCCGGTTCCTTCAAAGATACAGTGTATTTGTTTCCTTTGTACCTGTGGGTACCTGAAGTACTTTGGGAGTTTTCCATCAAACACAAATAGAGTTTTGGTCTTTGTTTTGTGGATTTTTCCACCGCAGAAACACGCTGCAGTTATTTCTGTCTACCCGTTGTCCCAGTGGCCCTGCACAGGAAGATATGCTGAGCATCATCACTGCCACTGAAGTAACAGAACTTCTTTCACCCAAAGACTTGCCCCTTTGAGACTAAAACACCCTCTCAGGAGATTGTCCCTGACACGAAGCCTCATGCAGCTGAACTAAGTCCTCACTTGGATTATTGAATTGTGTCACTGATCAGCATTTCCGTATTACAGCTAAAATAATCCTTCCTGAAAACCACTTAGCCAAGATAAGCGGAGCAAGGGAATGTTTTTAAATCACCCTCCAGGAACGGCTAAAGCAGGCATTTAGAAAAACAAGAATTTGAGTTGGGCAACAATGTTTAGTATTTTATGTCTCAAAATCCCTGTCTTTGTGGGTTCACCACCTTGCTAAAATTGTTTTAAGAATACAAATCCTTCCCACATAGCCACAGGCAAGTAACAGACCCACATATATACACATTTTATATTTGGAAGGCAAAACATAAAGGCTACTATCTCAGACATTTCAGATGAGGAAAGGCCAGTCTTACCCACTTCATGGCTTACCCATGTCATGTCTTCCCTGTCCCTGCACCCTCCTGAGGAAAACCCTAAATGATCAAGGGGCTTTATACTAGCCATCTAATTTTTGTTACTTACTGTTGAAAGGTAATCAGTGTATTCTTTTGTCACATAAAAAGACAACAGGCTTTCCTAAGGAGATCACTGATGCCACCTTCGTTTTCTGCAATAGACATTTCCATTGCATGTAGCCATCTTTTGTATGTATTTGAGCTTCACACTGAAAGTGGATCCTTGCATCATGAGTAAGGCCGAGCATAATGGCCATTCATTACAATATGCCCCTGAAATCTTAGAATTTTTGAACTAGATGCTTCAAAAATAAAAACACTGTGGAAGAAGTCCAGAGGGTAGACCTCTTCACACCAGATGAACTGCAAAGAGGGTCCTCAGACTGCGTGAGGAGGCACGCTGCTCCCAGGATATCGGCCCTGAGCTCAGAACACACAATGATCTCTCGTGGTGAAATGATCCATGACAGCCTTGTCACGCTGCTGCAGAAAGGCTGAGTGCACTGAGCAGGGTTTAGGCATCCGACTGCCTCATGCTGCCTTTCCTTTCTCGCTCCTCAGCCTGGATTTACATTCCTGGCATAAGCTACTCCTTTAATGCCATTCGTCTAGCAGCACCAAATTTGATAAGAACAGCTGAGTGTTTTACATTTTTATGTGTCTGCTGAGGTGTCACCCGCTGGAGAGAGACCAACATCCCTGTGGGAGGGAAGAGAGCCAGGACTGACTGGGAAGAACCTGAAACGTGTGAGAGGTTTATTTCCTTCTCTGGCCTGGCTGGCTTCTCATGGCTTATCATAATTTCAGTAAAACATGAATGAAGCCTCCCAACTAAATTATTTAGCAACAGAGATGCAGTTTGGTTGCTTTGTTTTAACGAGAAATCTCTGAAATTCCTTACAAGTTATGTAATTCAGAGGATGCTGTTGCATTTCACTGCTACATGAAAGGTTTTCCCTGTACATCATCTCCTCGTAAATCAAAGCGAGCACATAATGTTTCACTCTTTTTAAAACAATCATATATAGAATCATAGAATCACAAAGTTGGAAATGACCTATAATATCATCTAGTCCAACCATCTCCTCGTCACCATTGCCATCACAAGCACTAAACCATATCATGCAGCACGTCATCCAGATGCCTCTTGAACACTGCCAGGGACTGCGACTCCCTCACCTCCCTGGGCAGGCAATATATCTTCCATAGAAAAGTATCAGTCCTGCAAATTTGCACTTATAATTGCTCAAGCATCAATTCTGGTAGAGACATGAGAATGATGCAATATAGCAAAACCTTCTGGTAGACTCTTGAAATCAACCACGGAGTAAGATTATGGCACCAGTACATTGTTGTTTTTTTTTTTAATGATGAATCACTATTGTCTTGTTTGACTTTTCCTCCTAATAGCAAAATCCTACTGATATCTCAATACTCTCATCTTTAAAGTACTGAACAATAAAGGAATGTATTTTATTGCAGTTACACCATAGCACATTTCTAATTACAACAGACTTGCTGCTAAATTCCCAGAGAGGTCAGAATAAGGTCAGTCATGAGTTTCACACTTGTAACCTTGCTCTCATCCATAGCTGCTAAACCAGCTGTTTTATAAGGCTGATGCATCATACTATTTAAAATAATAATCTTGGTTAGAACAACTTTTAAAAAGCTTTCAAAAGATTAAGCAAATAAATAAGGACTCAATCCTGTGAGTTTTTATTAAGATTTAAGCATGTATATAAACCCACTGACAACCCTACAGAAAACAGGCAGAGAGACTATGGGGACCTCCATTCTTTCAAGAGTCTGAAGAGCGGAGGGCACTGCACCCTAGCTGTCTCTAGATCTTCTCCACCTCTAAAACGTGCACATAGACAAACAGTAAAGGATAATCGCTCTTCTTTGAGCACCAACTCCTTTCAGAGCTCTGGGTGCCTTAGCAGTTCTTAGTTAATCTAGAGCATAAACTACTTTTCCAACTAACTGATAACAGCAACTTAGGCCAAAACAACTATTAGACA
Organism: Lagopus muta; assembly: GCF_023343835.1. Lineage (NCBI taxonomy): Eukaryota > Metazoa > Chordata > Aves > Galliformes > Phasianidae > Lagopus > Lagopus muta. Next base: position 83,761,305 of record NC_064434.1, read on the forward strand.
GTCCTTGACTAAGGTCCATAAGGCATGTCCCTAGAGGTATTCTCTAAAAACATAACAGAAACTCTCTGTACTCTTCAATTTAAGACTCAAGAAACTAATGTTTATGGCTCTAAGTTGCCTTGTCTTCTGCCAGCAAAGTTGAATTTCTCACTTGGAAGTGGAAGAAATGCAGCAGGAGTACTGTTTTGTCTAAATTGAGATTTGAGTAACAGATTGTACTTTCTTTTAGTCCTTGCTTATCAGGTCTACACAGGAAGGCAGCTTGACTGTTAACTGACTGCTGACTGCTTGTTTTGGATAAAATTGAAATGTCCATGAAAAGGAGAAATCAGTTGAGTTTACCTGTCATCACAGTAGGTGAATTTCATGTCCATGCTATGGCGACTCATGAAGGTCTTGCTGTCCAGAGGGATATCAATATTTGAAGGATGCTGAATAGGCTCACACATTATTATAAGGCAGGTGAGAAGAGGCTCTTTATACCCACACAAAGTATGAGGAGGACAAGTGTTGTACACCTTAACTTGTCCAGTGCAGTGCAAAACCTGAAATAACAATTTGTGAATGAAAAACAGTCTCATAACATATGTTCCCTACAATCCAGAATGTCTTCTTAAAAATAAAACAAATAAACAAAAAAACCCAACAAAGTCAACACTTATGGCTAAAATGGTACCTTCCATGTGGCAGATTTGAGGTTAACTGTTCTGCCTCTGTTGGTAACAGTGCATTTCATCCTCATGAAGAAGTCACGTTCAGTTGACATCTCCTTGTTTTTCTTTCCGAAGCCTGGACCTACAAAAGGAAAGTGGCAAATGAGTTTTCTCAGTTTTGTTTCCTGATTTCTCCTGTTTATAAGCACAAAAGATGCAATAAAAATAATAGACTAATTCTCAGGTAACATAACTGCAGAGACCATCAAAGATGCATGGACCACTGAAAAGCAGTTTGTAGATCATAAACTTTAAGTGAGATTTAAATGGGACTTTTTGCATTAAAACTTATGTTTTAGCTTGCAGCACATAAATCTTCGCGAAGAGTTATAAGAGAAAACATTCCACCTGTTTTAATTTGATGAAAGGAAAACACTAAACAAACAGCTCTGAGGTCTATCAGACATAAGCAGTATTTAGCAAAACAAAACAAAACAAATCTGCAAAGAATTGAATAACAGTTGATGATTGCTCTAGGAACAAAAATTCTCTTTACTATGACTAACAGATCTCTACTATCGGCCAATTACTTCATTTGGTTATTTAAAAGCAAACTCTTTATTTCATATTACCATTTTTCAGACTCAGATTCTCTCTTATTTCTTCATGATCACATGGATGAGTGAAGTCAAAAATGCTGTGTCCAGTTAATTCCACCTATTTAGAAATAAAAATGATCCTTATTTAAATAAGAGCAACACGTACAGAAAATAATGTGAATAAATAAATAATGTGTAATCAAATGGATCAGGGACAATTTTGGGGGGGACTTGTCTTTTCTTACTGAGAATTTCAGTTGCTCATTTATATGCTTTTAAATATCATTTGTTTAGAAGAAAATGTTGCTACAATTAAATACACTAACAGCAGCTTTGGGTTCGTTTCCAGTATCCAAAGACACTATAACTTTGATAGAAATGGAGAGAGAAAACAACAACAGAAACAGTGCTGCCTGGTGTACGGGGCATCTGCCTGACACATAAGACAGTCTATTTCTATTTTATTTTTTATTTTTTTCCCAGAAATGCAGACTTGTTTTTCTGCATTTAGGCATATGCCTAGTTTCTAGGAATTGTATTACAATGACAGGAAAGTGCGAGGGAACAAAGTTACCTGGGTGAGACCCATGTATTTGTTGACATTCTCTGACAAAAAGATCATGTCTCCATCCTGTGTCACCACGGCAATAAATCCCTCCAAAGCTTTCAGGTACAAGTTGTCCATCTGCTGGTCTGCCTCTAGTTCATTCTCATTGTCGGCACATACTGAGAAAAAAAGAAAAAAAGCATCTAAAATCTTTGGCCAGCCTTTTTCAGCACAATCACATCCAATAACAAGGCAACAAAATATTTTTCTGCTCTTCGAATTTCATTTCCATAAATCCTTTCTGGAGGAGCCTATTTTTTTTTCTCCTTTTCTGAGAAGAACATGATCTCCCCATGGAAAGGCAGGAGCTTCTTTGCTAAACCTTTTGACAAACACAACAGATTCTCTATTGACCTTGTTTGCTTTTCTGCTGGACACGTTCTTATTGCATAACACTGCCAATACTCAGACACAAAGTACAGATTCTGGACATACATTCTTTTGGCCACACGTTACCTTCACATCTAATAGGTGCCAAGTGCAGGGCAGATCTTAGAGAAGGCAACTGAATGGTCTTAACAAGAAACATTTACGTAAGGTCAGGTTCTCTAAGGAGTTCAAATACTCTTCCTATGAAGCACGCCTATATACCTCTGCACTCAGAATGGAAATGTCTGTTAATACAATCTCTAGAAGAAAAAGTAGGAAAATTCCCTTGCAGTCCATTTGGGGACATCTCATCTAACAATTCCCAAAATTCCTGTAAAAAACCCAGATCCATCCCGTCAATACCTGCTTTTACACCTGCAGGAGTCAGAACTCCATTCACCTCTGAAACATGTTACCTGCCTATGTTCCCTCCTGACCAACAAAGGGAAAAGCTTCAGATCCCACACATTTGCCTATGAAGCGTTCACAAATTCAGCGCATCTTAACATTTTCGGGGAAGAGTGCTACTGCTGTGCTGAAATCTAAGGCCTTGCTGGAAAAATGAGGACATCCTTGCTTTGTTTTGTTTTATGTTTTTATTTTTGATACTCACCTTTCTGGTTTTTGGTTTTTTGTTTTTTTTTTTGACTTGGCTTCGCTTGGCTGTAGAGATGACTGATGGCACTGCTATGCCTTCAGTGTGTGTGCTCCACCTCCTGAGATGGGATACAATGGGTAGCCACGGCTGCAGGAGAAGAGGGCAGACACACTGCTCTTCCTAACGCCTCCTCTGCTTTCACAGGTTTAAGTCTGTCATCCAGCTGGCCATACAGTACTCTCACCTTCTCAACTCCCACACCAATTCAGCCTCATAAACAAGAAGCGTGCAGATGGCTTGTACATGATTGGTACAGAAGAGCTTCCCTGCAGGGAGGGCTCAGGCTGAGCCCACCAGGACTGTGCTGGCCAGAGGCTCCAATCCTACTGCATCAGCCTGCTTTGTGAGAATAGGGAGACTCAAATAAGTTGCTTAGAGTAGTTGTTTCGCTTTGTTGGTTAAATGTTCCAATTTCAGCACGGAGATTTTAATTGTTAGCACACTCGAGAAAAAAATATTTCGTTTATGTGTTTTTCTTCCTCTCCCTAAAACCATACATTCATATTCTCTTCTTGTGAAAAGGTTAGTTTAAGGAGAAGTTTATAAGCAGAACTGGGGTGTTGCTTTGCAAAGTACTTTATTGGAAAAGACTTTTTTTTGGTTGTTGATTTGTTTTTCTTCTCCAGTAGGGAAGAATCTAAGCCAAACTAACGTGGTTCTTACTATTAAGTATGACACAGCTATGATTAAAGGAGGAATCTGATCTATTCACCTCCTGCAACTGCACCTCTAATACCTAAGTCTAGACCAGAACAAGCACAGAATGATGGGCACTTGCAGCGTGCAGACTCTGGTTGGAGTAGATGAGTGATGACAAAACTGACATCAGCTTCTGCACCTCTCTGGCAGCTGCCCATCACCCATCCTGCAAAGCACTGGAAGGAGCTGGTCCAGCCCCGGAGCCATCAGGAGCACTTTGTGTCCCAAACATTGCTTCTCAGCACGGCTGTTTGGTTAGGTGGAAAGACGAGAAACCTGGGATGGGCACAGGCTGGCATTGCAGTGCTTCGTGTCCTTGCACTGTGCATTGAACTACATGCACAGGGGCCAATTCCTCCTCAGTACAAAGCAACTGGCTTCAGGAAATTACGTCAGGGCCAGCGTTTAAAATACAGAAAATACACAATAATATATTTGAATAGTATGCACTTTGACCATAATGACATTTAGGTGGGGAAAAAAAATGGTAAGTGACCATCTGCTCCCAAGCTTGTTTCTGCTGTGTAAAGAATGTCAAGGGTCTTTTTTAACTTTTCTGGATGCAAACAAATGGTTTATTCAGCAAGGATCATGGCTACAGCCCAAGACAATCAGCCAAGTGTGGGTTCGGAGAAAAAATGACTTTTCAGCTCTAACCCCAGACCCTCCTTTCCATTTTTTTTTCCAGCTCATTAAGTTTGCATTAACAAAACATCACCATTCAAAGGCAGGAAGGCTATTCAAAGCATTTGTATTCTTAAATGCCTCCAACAGTGAAAGACAAACACTTTACTTGTATTATCAGGTGATTAAGTTTGCTTTTCCATGTATATAAATTATATTACTTGTACAAACACATAAAGAGGACATCGGATCATTCACATCAGGGCTGCAGGTTCAAAACCTTAAGGTCTTAGTCCAGCAAAGCACTTAAAGACACAGACAGCCTTAAAGCTTAAAGTGGTTACAGGGATTTGTTGGATCAGAGTTTAACTGTATTATTAAAACTACCTTCGTCCAGCTGGAGGCATCTGTGATGAGGGCTAGGAGGACGGAGGGGAATGGTGTGTGCTGCTGTGCCTCCTGGTGCTTGCCAGCCCCGTGGGCATCCCTAGCCGCCTCTCCAGAGGCATGGGGAGAGGCCGCTGAGCTGGTCATGTTTTCCTCTGCTCAGGTTCCCTGTGGTGGCCCCAGTAGGCACAAACAGTGCTAAGCCCCTGAGCAGCACAAACTGAAATCGCAGGTCTGCAGCAAAGAGGGAGGCCGGCACCACTGCTGTGCCCCTGCTAGGCCCTGCACTGGGGGCTTAGCAGTATAATTACATTAATACAATTAATACATAAGAATCCCTCCTTTGGCTACACTTACAATGTTACAGCTTGTTCCCTTTCTCCTGTGAAAATCACTAGCTATTAATACACAGAGGATATACGCACATTAGGAGATGGATACACTGGGCACAATTAAGTTATTCCTACCTGCAAAAATCTGGTTTTCTTTAGAACAAATCTATTTAACAGCAGAAGAACAAATAAAGCCACAGTTGCTTCGAGCTGGTCCCAGAAACCCTAGTTATCTTTCACTTTGCTTTGAATTTTCTTCATGAGTTTATGGTAGTGCCAGGCTGGAGCGTTAGCATAAGGGATTTCAGCTCCAGATGGAAAAATGAGGCCAGATGAAAGCAGGTCGTCTGCTCAAGGAGGAAGAGGCAAACAGCCTGAAATTTCCAGTAGGTCTGAGGCCACTTATCTGGGCAGTGGCAGCCCATGCAGACTTGCTAGCCTTTTCCAACTCTTAAAGAAAGTTCTTTCTTAAAGAAAGAACTCTTAAAGAACTGTGGATCCAACTTACCCTGATTTTTAGGAAGAATTTTTACTGTCATCATTACTGTTTAAAAGAGCTGCTACATTAATTCTGCAATAAGGATGAACTTATTTTTTGCCTGCGATTATTTTTATTTCCTCGCTAATAACCAGATTATCTCAGTTCAGGTAGCAGGACAATGGGACAGTATTTTAGTCTACCTATAAATTAATTCAGCAGAATGAGGCACTGTAATATAACTGTTCATATTATAGTTCCATTTATGGACCTCAGCCAAGATTATTCTCATACACCACTAGGAAAACCTATAAGAGAGGGAGAATCCCTGTCTTACTGAAACACGTAGACCTTGAAATAAGTCAGGGAGCCACAGAGCAGTGAAGTGGCATCCCTGGGGCTTCTACATCACACACAGAAGCACAGCAATAGTGTCCTCAGACCCCATGCAATGCATTCACATTGCCTCAAGGCACTATTTCTCAGTCTGCATCAATTTTTGATATGGCATTTTTGTAGCCTATTTCTCAGTCGGTATCAAATTTTGAAAAGCATTTTTAATCAGCTCTATTTTGAAAAAAATTCGCACCAACTTTAGTAGAACGTATTCATCAACAAGAAACTTTGAACTGTAATGGCAAATGCTTATTGCAGTGTTTATGATAACCTTTAATGCTAAAAATAGCTCCTGTAAACAAGCTTTGATTAATTCCCACTGTCAGGATGTGCTCTGTTCCCAAGTTTAAGAACACTTTTTCCGTAGATGCTTGCTCATTTCCTTCAGTCCAACCTCTTGGAATGAATCTGAAGGCTCAAACTCTAGGCTCTCCTTACTGCTCAGGTACAAACAGACCCCTAGCAAACAGCCTCCGCTCTTTCAACAGCTTTGTTCTGACCAAGAGGTGCATTTTTTGGGGGCGGGTGGGGGGGGCCTTCTACAAGGGATCACATCACCAACTCCACAGACTTGTCAAGGTTTGTCTCTTATCCTGAATCCAACAAGTACCAGAAAGTTGCTCAGATGCTGTGCATAGTAGACACGAGGCTGCAAGTCCTCTAGAGGATTGTAAAAGCTGCTTGGTGCCAGTCATCAGAAGTTAGGGAATATGTAAGAGCAAATTTAACCTGCATCAGAGAGGGCAATTTTGGGACAGACCTGTCTCTTCCCAGTTTCTTTTTTTGCATTAGAGGAAAGCAACAGATTTCCCACTTCCCCCCCCTTGACAGAAGGTACATCCTGTGCAAGGGGTTATTTTCAATACAACCAATAAATGCTTTCTTTTTTCACAAAAAAGCTACTCTTAAACCTGAATCTTCCTGAAGGCTCCTATCTCTAGGAGCACAAGAAATTTTGCTAAAGAAAACACTTAATGTTAATGCTGCAATTTTACTGCAGTTTGTACCTAGCCAAATCCCTCAGATTCTACTCTGAGAAGGTGCTTTGAGTCATGCTGCAATTGATGATGAGTAGAGGAACGCAGCATCACATCAGACCAGGCTTTCTGAGCACACCTTCTCCCCAAAAGGGATGTCACTTCAGGCAGCTGAGGGTCGGTACCCACCTCCACCCACTCCTACCAGCACAGCTGGCACAGAGCTAGTTTCCAATTTAATGAAAGCAAACAAGTGGACAAGCTATTTTTAAAGCACTGTTTTATGCCACAATGGTCTGAGATTAGATGCAGCTTGTCCAGACATTCAAAAACAATGCCCACATCAGTTCTCCTCGCAGTTTGTGCTCTCCCTTAAAAGCACAGAGAAAAGCTATTTTTTCCCTTCTGCTTCCCACTGGTTTTCCTGCTCTGTTGTCTCCCTCCCTTGAAACAACTTCACACTGGCTTCCTTGTGGCCTCCCTTCTCCCAAACAACTTCCCGTCTGCTTCCCTGTTCCCTCCCCATTTCTTCTGCTGTCTGCTTGCACAGAAGCGACTCCCACCCAGCTTCCTTTGCTGGATTCTCTGCAGAAAAGACACCTGGGTGACTGTACAATTAACATGAGATTGTAGCAAGCTGATAAAGCTGTGCTTTCCTGATTAGCCTAACTAAAAAGTCAGCAGTCATGGCACATTGGTGCCAAGGTGTCCTGGTTGCAGTAACTCCTATCACATGTGCGGTCCAAATAAACACTTAAAATTATTGGCACCCCATATGGGCTTCCTAAAGTGAATTCTCTTTCTAATATTCAGACTACAACACACTGAGTAAGCCTTAGAAACTACCACAATACTAAGGGAGACAGATCTATTATTGTGTGGAAAAAGACAATTATTTTTCTTTTGCCATCCATTCATACCCGAAAAGCACAAGCTGTACTAGGGAATAGTAAGACACAAATACTGGTATTGGTCTTTCTGACCATGCTGAAAGACATAAGCTCCTAAATCCAAAAGCTCCAATATAGATGACCACCAAACAGCCAATTTTTAGCAGCAACTTTATGGGATCAAAGCCTTTACTTGAACAAAGATCTATTCTAAATTTATCCCAGTGACACTAATGCAGCGACGGCAAAATGTATTATGCCAACAGAATTAGAAGACAGCTTGAAAAATATTTAAGAGGTCATAATTAAATGATATTTCTACTAACATTCCAATTATACCGCGTACTGTTGTGTGCACAACATGGAAACAGTATTATAAAGCCATTGTTTCAGTTTGCTTCCTGTGATACTAATCTCAATCAGGCCGTCAGACTAACAGCCTGCATTTCTAAATGTTAAAGGCTTCCTCTCCAACATTCCCACACAGAATTGCCTACTGTGAAAATCAAAGGGAAACGCGTTACTAAGTAAAGAAGCAACTTTTATAAAGCAAAGCCTGGTATTTTTTACCCTTTTGAACTCTGAGATATACAACCAGCTATTTCCTATTATGATAGGATGCAAGGGCCCGGCGGAGGCCCCGCCATGGCTGCAGGAGAAGCGCGCCCACAGCCCAGACGCTGGGCCTTCCAGCAGCACGTAGCGCCGAGCTCAATGCATGCTCAGACTCCAGGCTCTGCCTTTCACCTGATGGAAGAACGTAGGCACAGATCTCCCAAGGTCTCAGCTTTCTGCCAGCTAAATAATCATTATGCAGGCACAGGTAGCCAAAAAGTCGAGTTACACAAGCGAAAAGCTCTGTTCCAAGTCAGAGAATGGTACAACAGGGCATCAAGCGTTCAGTGCCAAGGGACCGAGGCTGGCACACTGCCTGAAGCCATCCATCTGAAGCATGAGGATACCCCATCTCTGGAAGTGTCAAGGCCAGGTTGGATGGGACTCAGGGCAGCCTCAGCTGGTGGGAGGCAGCCCTGCCCATGGCAGGGGGCTGGAATCAGTTGGGTTTTAAGTCCCTTTCAACTCAAGTCATACCATGATTCTACGTGCTTGCAGAAAGATGAGGATGCAGTCCCACGAAAGCTCTCGCTTGCCCTGTTCCCAGTAAAATTGCCATTTTACTGGCAACAAACAACATTATTAAATATAATGTCTTCCACCAGGAGCTTTTGATATAATTAATAATAAATAACAAAAATACTAATCAAGTAGTATGTTTTTCTCTACTAACTTCTGAGGTATTTACCAAGCTGTATCCCAGGCTTATTTTAGCGACATTGTGTGTGCGTGTATATGTGTATACATATATATATATATATATAAAAGTACAGTAAATGTTATTTCAATGTCCTAATTAATGACAGAACGCAAACTCCCACTTAACTCCAGTTTACACTAAGAGTCTAGCCCAAATAATCAGTACTGTTCCATGAAGACAACATAAAGCAAAGAGGTCTGCAGGCTGGGGTAGGTGTTTGTCTCTCACGCATGCTCCAGTTCTCTGCCACCCCATAGAGTACCCAGTTAATCTGTCAGAGATGACAGAAGAAGAAGCTCTGTGCTACCCAGCGCTGGAGTTAGGCTCCTTAAATGCAATGCAGAGTTAATTAACTCTGAATTAACAGTCTGCTAGATGCGACTGTCAAATGGGGGCAGTTTTGGTTGGGTCTTGGAAAGAGGAAAACCAACAGGGATCTCATAAGCCACTTCCATTTCACTCCATGCTCTTGGCAAAATCTCTTCATATGGGAGTAAAAAAATAATCATTTTGAATTAAATTAGACATCCTAATAGAGAAAATGTGTGTCTTTATGAAGACTGACATTGCTCAGCTGACCACAAAGACTTTGATTCCGCTCTCACAGGAACAGGTCAGAAAAACAACACCTTTCCAACATTAGCTGCATTAAGTAAGTACTGTACAACAGGCCTGAATGGCAGAAGCTTTTCAAAAACTCTCACCTGCCAAAAGTTTGCTTAGAAATACCTATATTCAATTTTCCTGCTTTGTCTCCTGAGGGGAAGAAACAGTACTCAAACTGATATAAATTTGCTTTGGTTAGAATAGCACTCTACCTATGTGAATTTCAGGAATCTCAGCAAGTGTACACTGCACAATAATAATTAAAAAATATATATATTTCAAAATCATTATTCTGATAAAGAAAGTTCTCTCTCTGATTACCACTGAATTCCAAAGCCTGATACGTTTCTCTTTCCAATATTCGGAGCTAAACAGTTTCAGCTTTCTTGTTTAGCTTGATTTAAGCATTAGCCAAACCTGGAAGAATATAAGTAGCAGATGAGCAATAAATTACAAGTACTCAGTGGTTTTCTAGTTTGAGTTCTTTCATTTCCATGTATTCCCCACGTCAGAAAATAATATCCAACTCTGCTAAAAAAATCAGTCCCTTCAGACTAACTTAAGCTCAATCCCTCAAAAGGGAAACATTTAAAGATTTTGAAACTCTGATCCACACCTCCATGGACAAATCTGCATGAGGTGACTTAATCCAAACCAGTATTTTAACTGGGGAAGCAGATCAAACTAAAGGCTAAGAAAACAACTAACATAGAAGAGATTTGGAACATCGTTAAAACACAGTCTGCCACAACTGTAACATTTCATTTCCAGATTCCTGTCTAACTGCTTGGTCACGGTGATACCTCAAGAAAATGTATATCGACTACACAAATCACACTGGTTTTCAAGCAGTGTCACAGAAGACACACCAAAGTATGCAAATATATGAATAATATATCAATATATTGAGTCGTCATCAATATCAAATAATACAATCTTAACCCTTAACACTTAAGAAGTGCTGAACCAAATATTTTGTCTGTAGAACTTTGTTAATAAATGGAAGTGTATTTGAAAAGTTCACTTTAAATTCAATGGTTTTCAGGTCAGCAAATATTTCCTTCTCACAATGACAGCATCAAACTATTTTCTTTGAACATCCACAGACACAAGCATTATTTATATTATCTGTTACAATCCTGCAGAAATTTGCTTTTCCTATGCTGTACAGTCACTAGTTCATCTAATGTAAATATTTGTAAAGCTGAAGCTGGTTGTGGTTTTTTGTTTTGTTTTTGCTTTTTTTGTTTTGTTTTTAATGAGAAAGCCACTAAAAAATTGGCTTGCTGTATAGCATTTTAAAGAACGTTTACCTATTTAATGCACTTCAAGCATTAATTACATGGAGATATCAAGGATTATTTCCAAATGCTGTTTAGCAAATAAACTTTCCTTTTCACAGAAGTAAACACTAAAATCCAATTCTATAAGTTAAGGTAAAAAGCCCATATTTCATAAAATAGTCGTAATAGAGTCCAAAATAGCTACAAATAAATGGGGCATACAGACATAGAACTGAATCTGTTGTATCCTTCAGACTAAGAACAACAAACTAACAACATACTTTTCCAGGGGATGAGATACTTCCTAATGGCATTTATTAAAGCAGTTGTTATGGTATGACTCAATTTTTCTAAAGAGAGGGAGGGCAATTGTGACCTTATTGGGAGCTTTGCCATAAATGAAGTAGAAGACAAAATTTTGGCTTTGCTTTTCACAAATAGTTCAACATTTCTTTTAACATATTCTTGACACATAAAGTCAGTATAAAAATTTCCCCAGACACAACAGTTATTCCCACTGATTCTACATGCTATTCAAACAACAAATTTCTATCAATGTGATTATGCAAATATAGGTGCAAAATAAGAATATTGTTTGTTTTATCAGTTTTAACAGGCTAAAAATGTAATGCTAGTTTAACATTTCAGATTAGTCCAAAATAAGCAATACTGATTAAATAGAATCCATTCATATCAATGATTTAAAAGTTGTTTACTTTAGCTCTCTCACTCTGCCATATATAGACAACCTACCGTTCATTACCAGTGTGTAGAACAATCAGGCTTTTAGAACAAAGTATTGGACCTTTGGAACTTCCCAGCTGCCTTCTGAATGCAGTGGAATACACACGCTTGCCATGCTATTAGATGTGCTTGTTTCAGCATGGAAGCTTAAGGTATATGTCTGAGTTCTGATTAAATTCCTAAAAGCTCAAAACATTGTAACTAACTTTTATAGACCACATTCAATTGTTCTTAGAGTTCAGATCTTACAGATGCAAAAATGCATCAGTTGTTAGTTGGATAATGGAAACCTTATATGACTACTGTCACTCAGATTTTCTATCTCAGTTCAAATATAGACAGTACTTTTTGGGGAAACAAAGCAAAACAAAAACTGTAAATCTCACAATATTCTCACAATACAAGCAACTGTGTCCTGTTCTCCTTTTAGAACCTTGCATGGATCATGCACATTCTTACTAACTAGCATCAACAACTTCTTTTAGCCAGACATTACCTGAAGACAGAAGCTTGTGAGTGCGTAAGAAACTGATTGCCAGGCGCATTATGGATGCCTTGTCCAGGTGGGAACTGACATTGTGGGGCAGGGGCAGTTCATGAGCCAGTTCGTAGAATACTTCCGTCTCTTTGCTTCTCCTGCATCTTGCTGCATCTCTCGATTTCTCCTTTCTCCGCTCAGAACTGCTCCTACCAGGTAGAGAAGAGAAAGGAAAAAAGCATTTTTTGAAATGCAATTCACAACTTCAGCGAGGCATTTATACGAGTTAGCCTTGTCATCAATGAATCCATTCTGCCAACTGGTTCAAACTTCACTGACCGAATATTAATATTCATTTGCTCATTTAAAGTGGGAGTTAGGGGGGGACTGCTGCAACTGGAAAATCAGCCTTCAGACCCTTTGAATCCTTGCTGAATGTAACAGGTTCAAGATCTGTTTTAGCCGAGATTAAATATGAAATAGCAAACTATTATTCCTGAGATTCAGTACATGTTAAAAATTGTGTGATATCTAAATTTGTTTTGTTCAATCTACAATAGTTCACTAGCAAAACACTTCAGAATGAGTTGGCAATTCATTCTAAAGCTGGAGAAATTGCAGAGCACATGTGTTTGTGTCACAGATAAAATGAATTGCAATTGTCATTCCCTTCATTAAAATAAAGGTAATAACAGGGTATCCAACTATGTATGTACAGCTGTCTCAGTTCTTAACGCTACTCTGAAAAATCAACTTTCCTTGACCACAAAGAATATAAAATGGAAAAGAAAATACTGCTGCATGCAAGAAATTTTGCCTTAGTAAAAGCTATTTTAAGGAAAACAACATCTCTCCATTGTCCATGAGAACAGACACCTTCTTGAGTGAAACAACAAGACGAATAAAGACAACCTCCCTTAAACACCACAGAGAACAGAAGAGCAGGAAATAACAAAGGGGAAGACATTTTATGAAGCAAGTATACAAAACTAAGCCACCAAGGGACACAAAGCTAAATTTAACGTGAGAAACACAAAGGCTACATTTATTATGGATTTGGGATACAATCGTTTAAAAGAAAACTTCACTGCCTTGTGTTTCAGAAAATACAATTCTTTTATTTCAGAGCATGAAGAACCCAATGTTATTGGAAAAAAAAAAAAAGCTCAAAAACTACCAATTGTTTCAACCTAATGAAGCTCTGCTGATTTTACAAGTTTCTTCCACTTGCACGGGTTGAGGTTTCACACCGTAATTAGATATATTACACCATAATAGACATATTTTTCTGTCAGAGTTCCACAGTGGAGTATCAGTGCAAATTGCACAGCTCAGATGAGCACAAGTTGTGGAAAAGATCGACCACACCATTTGTGCTGATACACATTCAATCTCTAGAACTCGCCAGTGGTGGGTCTCTTCTTGCCAAGCCTTACAAATATTTCAACTTGCCATTTCCAATGTTAGTGTAAAGTAATGAGTCTTTAAAGCTTAAAAAACTCCCCATCAGGGCAGGACATATCACTAACTATACACTTTCACATTAAGAAGATGAGGAAACAAATGATGTGACAAATACTAACCACATTGCTTAATCCTATAAGCTGTTCAAATCATGGTTGGTATGGAATAAAACTGCACAAAATAGAGTTTTAATATACAGTAATGCATTTTAGAGAAGGTGATCATTTCTAGAAGATCCTGAGTGACTGCAAAGTTTCTAGCATGGAAACCACAGGTGGCTTAGAAAATTATAAGTAAAATAGCCAGGGTATGTATTAAGTGCTAAGAGCAAAGTTACAGTAAGGTGTGTGTTGGGGTCCACCCAAGGCTGAGTGTTCAACATCATCTTTCAAAGCAGAAAACTGCTCGAAGCACATCAGTAGCACTCCTATGGTTCAAAACACTTGAAGCTGGGCATAAGCGTGGGGATCAGATAGGTGGGATGGCAGGTGTTCATTACTGGGTGTGCTAACAGAGAACAGGGCCTCATAAATGCTTATGGTATCTTCTTAAGATCCATGTTCAGCCTTTGGCAAACCTCTTTCACAATTCTTTTGCCTGAGGTGAATATTTTCTGACATGGTATCTGTTACAGGAGATATGTACAAGATGAGACCAACACACTTTTAGTTAGGTAACAGCAGAATTCAGCTGAATAACAACTTCAGTGCATTACAGGAGCGAGCATCAACCCGTCCAAGTCTGAATCTAAAGTATCAGATATTCACAAGGTAACACTAGCTCCTTATTTTTCTCTTTGCCAAGTAAGAGTCAGATTATACACACATTAAAAAAGTCCCTTTACACACAGGTGTCCTTGAAAGTATAACAAAAAAATGCCCTATGTCACCTTGGAATGGGAAAACCAGGTGAATTACTCAATCTGATGCTTCTTTTACAGGTAACTTGCTCTCTTGAGAAAAATGCATCTGTGCAGATTCCACTCTGGGAAAAAAATTCTTCTCAGTTTCTAATTCAGCCACTGAGAAAAAAGGGTAAAACAAAGGAAAACCAATCCAAACATAAACTATGCAGCAATATTCATGAGAATTTCCAACTGCAGCTTGGAAAATCTAACTTGAACCATGAACACTTAAGCTCTGCTCTAAATCTAAACCCCGTGATTTTCATATTAGAACCAACGTGGGCAAAAGATGGCCCAATTCTGTCTCATGTAAATACCAGATTTTGAGAACTAAAGCCAAAGCCGTGTCGCAATTCATGCAGGGAAAAAAAATGGGTTGTATAAGAGAGGGTAGGGTCTTTCAGGACGCCACTCCAGCCACAAAGAAAAATATTTAGTTTTGCTAACATCTGTAAATATAATTACCAATTGTGGCTAATAAGACAAGCTTGTTTCATAATCACAGGTTACCCAAGATTTCTAACAAGTAATGCTATGAGCTGAGAATGACTTTTTTTCTGTGCTGCAAATACCTTCCCTTAGCACTGCTTCCAACAGTAAGTAGTTCCCTGCTTCTCTGCAACGAGACATAGCTCAACGCACACCACCCAGTGTCCTCTTGACTTGGAAAATGAAAGGAAGAGTTGGCCTGTTTGACTGCTTTCTAAAGAGTTCTTGCTCACACATAATCATTTTGAATAAACAAACAATTTGCTTGTTAAGCATTTCCCTGTGTGGTTTCCTGCACCTCAATTTTCCTCCTCTTCTACCCTAGCTCAGCATACCCTCAAGTTGGGTGGTTGTTGTCGTCAGGTAAGTACAATTACACGGAGGCACAAAACAACCCCTGGCCTCATGCCTCACATCATTTCCCCCAAGCAGAGTCTTTACCTGCTTAAAAGACTGCCATCTAGTACTCATTCATCTTGGTCGCACAAAAGCCTCCAGAACATTCAGCCAAGTGATACAGCTCTGCAGAATGCACTATGTTCATGGTTTTCCTTTGCAGGTAGCAGGCCATCTCACCTCCCTGCAGCTGTCCTCCATTTTATTCACTGGGAGAGCTTTTCTCTCTGAACAAGGTTTGGCTACCCGCAGCCAGAAAGTGAAAATATAACTCCTCAACAACTTTGTCTGAAGGCCAGGCAGAAAGGTTTACATGGAATCCTGCTCACACATCATTAGAGCAATAAAGGCATAGGCTGCAGCTAATTTATGAATCATTCCCTCCCAGCATATAAACCGCCCACTTATGTGGCAAAAACGAGCAAATGCGTGCGTCACTGTTCGGAGAAAGTGGAGCAAGCAAAGGCAGAAACCTTCCTCACCCAAACCCATGCCAGATTTTTAAAAATGCAGGGGGTAATGAGAGGAGAAAGCCACTTCAGATCAACCCATCCATGCACCCTTACAAGGGTGGGAGGTCCTGCAGGGAAGCTTCCATAATGCTTTGTACTTTTGGGAGTCCCAGGACCTGCCAGGACCTGGCCCTGCTCCACCAATACACACACACACTCACTCAGTAATCACTGCATGATCACAAACTGTTCCCCTCAAAAAAAACAAGAAAGGAATGGGAAAGCTCAAGTCTCCACTGGAAACAAGGTGATAGAGCTCAGGAGCAGGCCTGGGGTTTCTGGTTAGACTCAGTCCACTTGCTCCCAGCAGCTTCAGTTTGCCTTTTGAAAACAGAAGTCATGGGCTGCTGCCTGCAGCACTAGCAGTGCTTGGCAGTTTCAGGTGGAGCTCTCAGCGTGTCACAAGTTGAAGCTCTCCATGTTTTCTTCCACCAAGCCAGACAACGAACTAGCCCAAAGTCTACACTTATACTGGCTGCAAATGCTGCCTCACCAGTCAGGAAAACTCAACTGGGAGCAAGAGTGCCTGGTGCAGATGACAGAGGTCAGATTCCCATCCCCTCGCTCACCCCAGCATCCTTGCAACACAGCTGTACTGAAATCAATGGGAATGCCGGCAGATGAAGGTCTTGCTTGAGGTTCAGATCATAATCTGACTTCCAGCAGGCTCTCCGGCTGCCGTGCTGGAAACTTCAGGCTTGGAAAAAGCTGAACCCTCATATAACCGCCCCTGCCCAAACAACTTTGTAAAACTGTCACGTCATCCTGGGGACCTGTCACCCCTGGCAGCTCCAAACCTCTGCAGGTGGGAGCAATCCCAGTCCTTCAGTTACCCATGGAAGCCCTTGGAACTTACTCAGCTGACGATGGTGCCGGGTGGTCAGCCTCAGCCATGCTCCTGATGTCTAGGAGGGTGGCAACCTCCTTGCAGCTTGCGGAGTGGATTGCACTGTGTCCCAGGCTGAGATAGCAACTTCCAGCTCAGTGTTTCACTGCTCTCAAGTCCACATGGATCAATACTTTGCTCATGTAAGACTAGGCAGCACAGTAACTGCACTGTATTACCTTTCTACCTTGTAGGTGCCAGAACACAGGAGATTTTAGTGAAATCACAGCCTGCTCCTCGCATAAGAACACCTTATTTGCAGTCTGGTAGTCTTCACTCATACCTGCACACTGTGTGACACAGACATAAAACCTTTTGAAATACACAGCTCAGAATGACTTCCTTCAATTTCCTTCCCTATTTTGGTGACCCTTGGACTTTGCTTCAGACTGCCTTCCATGCAAACTAGTAAAACAGCAAACATATTACTTTATATCCACCGGCTGGTTATTAAATGTTTCTAGTTCCAGCACTTTAAAGGTCAAGAATCCAGAGTTAATTAAGCTGTCATATGAAATTTCTGAAGTAAACTCGCATTTCAAATGGCTTAGAGTTAAGCCTCAAATGCTAACTTATAGAGCAAGAAAAACACATTCTAGGGATGAAAAGATAAGAAAATATTTTACAGTACACACAAAGCAAATTAAAAAACGGGGTGGATGTTTAGCATAAAAAAAATTCCAATTTGTAAAAATATTTTAATGGGCAGTACTATCCTAGATAACAGCAAAGATTTATTTCAAACCAGCAAATCCACTTTTTGCAGCGTGTTTACATTTTGTTTTACCTTTTGCTTAGCAAATCCCTACATTATTTAAGCCACCACCATATCTAAAAAGGAGTTTTGCTCCATAGCTATCTCGGAACCATACCATCTGACAGCTCAGAGATGTGCCTGCGTGTGCACCAAGCAGCCAGCGGTCATGCTTATTTAGCCTTGAAATTCCTTTAAAAATAATTCAATCAGCTTTGTAACCATTCTATCCAACAAGCAGTTTAATCTGGATGGCACCCTGTGCTTTTTGAAAGTCCCCTCCATTAGAGTAATAAAAGTGACCATCAGTAAATAAAGATACTACAAACTCACTCACCAGGAAACCAGGCCCAAATATGCAAGCTGTCAATGAAATCCAAACACAGTGCCATACAGATCCCTCCTTATACGTGAACATGTTCCAGTGAAAATAATTGTTTCTAAAATCTGAAAAAGCACCAGATGAGCAAGTTTGGCACACCAGTGGGAAGGGGAAGAACAGAGTTATGCCTCAACTGAGGAAAAAAAATAAAAGGTTTGAAAATGTGTAGTGTTCATGGCTGTAAAGTGCTAAAGTGGCACCGTTGCACATTGGAAGATGGCACCCAGTACTCAGGCAAAATGAATATGAACTCCACCAAAACAAGGATTTGTTAATAGAGGAAATGAGAGTTCGAAGGTAACAAGAAAAGTTACTAACAGAGAAGGCTATTACAAAAATAAGGAAATGAAATACCTTCCACCCTTCCTTTAAATCTGCTTTGACTTACCACTGATTCCTTGGTTTGACTGGGGGGATTTTTCGTATTTTCTGCACATACCCACTAAACAACAAATTGCTGCTGCTGGTTTAATAAACACAGGCACCTACTGCTGTATCAACATGTGATGAGATTCTTTCCTCCAAGTTTAAAAGCTGAGTCTAGATTTTATGAGTCAGAAAATACAAAAGACTTAGATCAGAAAAAGGCTCACATTAAGAACAATGTTAGCACGATAAAAACATGTTTAGCACGATAACTGTGGGACTTGGCTAGTCTGAGTAGTGTAGCAAGAGATGAAGCTTAAGAGAACACTGGACTTCTAGTATTTTTAAGCTGAAAATACTGATGATTCACTAAGTCTACATCACTCTACTGTCGCTATGGCTTACAATAACAGATGTGAAAATGCTTTCTTGAATAGGAAATACATCAGATCTTTAGATGGGTACAAGAAAGACAGAGCCAAGCTCTTTTCAGTGATATCCAGTGACAGGACAAGAGACAATAGGCACAAACTGGAAAATGAAATTCTATCTAAACACCAGAATGGACTCCTTTACTATGTGAGTGCCAGAGCACTGGCTCAGGCTGCTCACAGGGTTTGTGGAGCCTCCATGGTAGGAGATCTCCAGAAACTGCCTGGGCAGCCTGCTCTGGAGCGTCCCACTGGGGCTGGGGTTGGACCAGATGGATCTAGAGAACCCTGCAAACGTCAACCGTGCTGTGATTCTGTGAAGTCCCATATGAACTTTAAAACTACATACAACACCAACTTCCTTAATGTCTGAAGCTCTGATGGTATCAGCAGTCCATAATCCTAAACTGTAATTACACATTTCTAGATGTGCAATTTCTTTTTTAAATGAAACTTCCTGGGATTTATTTAAAAAAAAATTACCCTAGGATAAACAGCATTACATTCATACATTTTAAAAACATTTATATCATTTACATTCAATACAGTTGTTAAGATAAACTCTTTGCACCTCTGTTTTTTAGTACCAACATGAATACGTTATCACAGCAGCTAAAGAAAAGTACTTCTGAAGTTTGATGTTGAGAACCTTACTGAGGCTGCTGGATCCTTCATATTTTTTTAAAGCTTTTAGGTTTGCAATATGTCATCAGAGTCTGATAAACGTAATCATAGTAAGCAAAACAATGTCCACAGGATTTACGTCCTACCGTTTTCTCTCATTTTATGAGTACCTTGAACTGGAGAGATAAGTATTAGGATTTCATCAACCATTAATCTGACCAGGGATTATTTTACAATGTTGAGAGCACAGCCCATTCGTCATTCACCATAACAGCATGAACCTGGCACCTCAAAGGATATGCCGAACGTGGATACTCTCAGGCTAGGATCAGCCACCGGGAACCTCATAAGGCCTATGACACGTAGAAAAGATGTCAGGCTGCTGCTTGATCAGCAGGTAGAACAGATGCAGGCATTGCCTTTTTGACTTTTCAACACATTTCTTGCATCAAGGCTAGAAGAGTGCAGTATGATGGAGAAGTAGTTCTTATAGCTCCAAGTCCCTGCACTCAGGAAGGAGTGGTGTTGGCCCCAGAAAGTGGCATGACAGCTCTGGACCATCCTGTAATGCTGCAGAGCACACTCAAGCAGATGAGAGAATCATTTCTGCAGTCTTCTCAAATACTAAGGAAATTGCAAAGGAAACAAAATTCCCAGCACATGGCCAAACTACAACCAGAGGAGCACAAAGATTTCTAAACTTAATATTCCCTCCTGAGACTGGTTTTGCATCTCTCTGCTCCGTTAAGATATGGGATCATGGATTCCTTCCCTGTGGCAAGCAACTCTTTGATACCAGCCAAGACATAGCAAGCTTCAGAGATAACTTGTAGACCAAAAGGAAAAACAGAACCACTGAACAACACAACAGAAAGGACTGTTTCTACACTGGCTGAAATTGAACATGCTTGCCAACAGCCATTTTTGTAGCGAAAAATATACAACTCTGCTTTACTTCACTGTTTCTGCTCTCACATTCAAGAGTACCTGCAGCACAGTTAGAGCTGGAACTGCAAACCCGACCATGGGGATAAGGTTATGACAATGCACAACCTGAGATTTCTATCAGTGATTTGTGTTCTGAGAGATTACAGATTCTTATCTTGGGGAATTACTTGTAGTAATCAGTCAATTTTGACAGCTAATCTAAAGGTCCATAAGTATTGTTGCTCAGAAGCTCAGCAGGTATTGCTGAGATCTGTTTTCAGATAGCCCAACTATTTACCTACTTTAAAAAAACACATACCAAAGGATGTGCTTTATCTCCTCACCAGTGGGTTAAAGCTAAAGGTGAACGAAGTGCAACTCACAGACTATAAAGTTAAATCCCAAACCAACTCCATTTTTCAGTTGGGACACTGACCGCATCCCAGTCCATACCCAACCACAATGAGAATTATTTATCAAGATGGTGCAACTGCGGTTAAACAGGGACAAATTTTCAATCAAGCTTTATTTCAAGTCTAAGGGCAACTGTTGCCATCACATGATGATAATATCACTAGCAAACATACCTACCCTGGTAGCACTTCAGCTGCAAACACCCTCAACTATAAACAGCTGAAAGAGTCACACTGAAACTTGTTGACAAACACTGAATTTTACAGTCCAGTATGTTATGAAGTGGGCAATACATGCTGAAATTTACGTAGCCTGTGGTCAAAATCTCTGGCATTTCAGCAGGCTCAGCCTTATATCCCCAGCCATTTTATCTCGTCGCACTGGCACATATGCTGACAGGTTTGCAGAAGGGGCCTTTGTGGATAGGAACAATGAGAGAGGCGCGCACAGAACAGGAAAATGGGTGGTGACCACCAAGGACTGGAAAAAAAGCTTCTTTCAAAGGAAGGTCTTTGAAAACATTCATTACACCCCACCCAGCTATTTTCACTACAATATTTCAGTACATAAAACAACACAGGGAAAATAAACAGACCACTCTTAAAAATGATGTAGGATCTCCAGTCCCTGAAAAAAGACTGCTGAGCCATAGTGCTACAGAAATCTTCACCAAGCACAGTTGTGTAAGAGGTTTGCAAGCATCTAATGTAACCTTGCTCTAGCAACAGTCTCGTGCACATCCAGTTTCTCTAAATAAGCAGAGTAAATTAGGCAATTTTGCTTTCAGAGTAAAGCCATCAACATTTCAAATGGTACGGGTTGGTAAATAAATGACAGCAAGTATTCATAGGGATCATAAAATGAATACATTGCAGCAACTTTAAAAAAGTGTTACAGAAGTGAATGGTTTTCCACAATGCATTCCAGTTGTGCTTTTTGTTTTCTTGTTTGCCAATTTCACCAATTAAAGTTAGAACTAATAAAATGTTTAGGATAGAACAGCTGTGAGACAGAAAAGGTGCAACGAAACTGATCCGTAATGAAATGGGGCTCCTAAATCAGCACATATTCAAGGATAGAGCCCAGGCTTTCACCAAGGCTTGTCGCCACCAGAGTTGGTGAGGTTACAAGTAGAGAACAGATAGAGCAAGCAAACACCCCCTCCCAGCCTTGGGAATGCAAAATGTCCCTCCTTCTTGTAAGGTTTTAGGCTGCTCTGTGTTAATGCCTTCCATAGTGATCTGAACTCTAAATTCAGGCAGCAGAGCACCTTTAAAGAAAATTCAGCCAGCCTGATGATCACATTGCTTTGCTTCAAGCATTCAGTCTTTGCACTGTACGCTCAAAAGACAATGCATAAAAGCTCAAAACAAAATGTTTTTTCTCTTTTAAAGAATGTCCAAAGAAATCATCTAAATTACTTTGCAACACTGTCTGATAAGAAGCCACGTCTTTCCAAAGTGTCAAATCCTTTAAACACTGCTGCTAATAAAGCTAAGAAAACAGCTCTTGTAATAAAATCTTTATGAAATGATGTTGACTCTTCTTTACTTTTTCAGCCTTGATCATTTTAATATGTGCTCAGTTATGATGCAATTTAATGGTCTCTCCATCTCCTGACTTGTGGTCACTTGAAGTCAGGAACAATAAGATGGATGTCCAGAGACCCAGAAGGACAGATTAAACAGCCACTTCTCTAGCAAGAAGGGAACAATAATTCTTAAGAACAACAATACAGACATTCCTTAATTTTGATTATTCCATGTCACACAATTTCCTCAACTTCCTGAAACAACTATCCAGTGTAAATCCTAAGAACCAGGCTGCATTTTTTGCACTGTGGAATGCAAGTTTTGTCTGCACACATGTCCTGGGACACAGATCATTCTCAGTTCCAGCCTTTCTTTCAGATGGCTGTTATTTTACAGAGTACCACTTCAACTGTCCATCTCCTCATAATTAAGCCATCAGGTAAACTGAGATGCAAGTGATAACTTCACATAGTGTGATTCTAATCTCTTAGTATTGAGGTCTGTTACTCATTTAAACTGATAAAATAGAAAATCAGTAGCTTGATGTACATCAGAGGAATTGGTGCCCTAACTACCCACTCTTGTACACACACCTGATTACCACCCATCAGTAACTGCCTGAGCCAGGCTCTTTCGAACAACTGTGGTGGGAAGAATAAAGAAACCATTGATCACAAAGCATCACAAGTCACTTCATCACTTATCTGTCACTTATCTGAAAACAATCCTCATGATTTCATAGTAAAGCCTTCTCCTTGACTGCCTGCGTCACTGTGATGAGTACTCTCATGGCTGACCTGCCTCTCATGATCTGGCAAAAACAAGAGAGACATTGAAACTGTGGTACTTGAGGAGGAAACAGTCGTGGCCTCTCCACACTCAACTACAGAATTTCAAGTATTCTAAAAATTAAGGCTTGGTTTGGTCAGGAAATGGCCGCCAGCACATCTGATCCATAGCCCTAAATAATTAATTGCTCACTACACAAAAACTTGCAAAGGGAACTGATAGCAATAAGGGCTGTCTGCATTTTCTATTACAAACCAAGAATAACCGGACACAATCATTCTTTTTCAGCATTCCTTGCTTTATCTGTGGTTTTTTTTTTCCTACTGCTGCCTACCGACTCTTTAAATTCCTGTGTACCTAAAGAATCAGAGAATGGCTGCTCTAGACAAGTATAGAAGGTGATGATGAATAGGAGACAGCAAAACTGGGAAGCATATAATTTCTCTCTGTTTTCTTCTTTTTACTTCAAAATTATGAAGTAACAAAATCAATATTCCCGATGGAGCTTTTATCTTTCTTGAAGATAACCAAAGAAGGCACACGTTGCATATACTGTGATTGTGATTCCCATCTCCATCACCATCCCATCTCCCCAGAAAGGCAGGAGGTGGGACTCTAAAAACAGTAAAAAGTTACAGTAATGACAATAGTATGTAGTGGAAAAATAAATAAATTAGTTAGGTGACAAACTAAGATCTTCTCTTTAACTCAGTACATTTTACTGTCATTATCTTACTATTAAAATCCCTTTTATTCCCTAGAAGACACGCTACGAACAGCCATACCTCAGACATACATCAGAATTTCACATTTCAGTTGTGCTAGCATCAGCAGAACAATAAACACAGAAAGAATAACCACCCCCCTTTCTAAGGCAAAACAGCACAAATCCATGGGCTTAGCAAATGCTCCACTTTGATCAGGGTGTGGTACCTCCATATTTCATTGTTCTCATTCTAACTGTATTGCAGACAAATTTCTCACCAGACAGTCCAAGATTCACATGCTGAAATGCGTGCAAATGTACCAGTACATGCATCAGGGGTCAAAAGCATTATATAAAACTGATGGTACTTCCTTTCCAAGATGAGGGCAAAGGTGTGCTCATCCTTTTTGAGCTGAGTCTCATCAACTCCCAGAGCAATTTTAGAAACATACCTTGTGCCTCCTTAAGAGCAGTTCTTGAAAAACACCACTTTTTTTCTTGTCCTTTTCTAAATTAAATTACTTCATCAACCTGAATGGGTGTTCCAAAATTGCCTGGTTTTTAGGAGAAGTAGATAGGAAAAAAAAAAAAAAAAAAAAAAAAGGAGGGAAAAAAAATAAACTGCACTCACTGCCCAAAATAATGATTTTGTCATTAGAAAAGACAGCTGGGATGGTATGCAGGCAAAAGATGAGTTAACAGTTGTACCACAAGCCTAGTCCAAATGCTAATACAAAAGAATGGTGAGACAGGCACAGAGCAAGCAGGATGTACCTGCATTGTTCATGCTGAATCCAAAAGGCAAAACTACTAGCATTAAATATCCTTTTGAGTTGTATTTGCACGCCAATGTGGTTAGCTACATTTGTACAAAACGCGCTGCCATGGCAAAGAGTAGTTATATAAGGATTTATATTCCTCCATAGGAAAAATAATAATAGAAAGTCCCTCCATACACAACACAGAACATGAATAAATACTTAAATCTTTTACTGGAACAGTCAGTGTGAAGTGCATTTAAGATTAAGAAAGCTTAATAATGCATGTGTATGGCAAAAACCATCAGTAATTACTTTTAAAGAGCAGGGCACAGCACAGTGTTTACCTATATTGTAGAAGCATGGTTTAAATTTGACTTAACAGTGCTTTTAGTCAATTGTGAATAGTCAATAGTGTTATTTATGAAATAAACGTCAAAAAAAATACATCTTATGTAGGTCATTTACGCCCATTTTTCTTGATCTTATTCACCATTGTACAGATCAACTACCATTTATCAACTCTTCCCTTCTATTCTTATTGTTATTTCCTCAAACATGCAATAGACTTCCACCAATTTCTGGGGATTTTCCCATTAGTCATTCAAAGAAAACTTGAAAGCATTAAAAAAAAAAAAAAAAAAAAAAAAAAAATCCAAGGACTGTTACACAATATACATGACTATATAATATAGTCATTAACACAGCAAATTTACATTGGTGAACATTTAATGGTAGAGAGATCCTCTACCTCAGAATTAAATAGGTGATCTTTATGAACGACATTATATAAAGTTTTATTATCTACCATTAAATGTTTATGACAGCTCAGAATACGCTGTTTAGCTTTCACTAAGTTGGAAAAAGCCTTTCTGAAAGCCCAGCAAGAAAACTTGCCCACAGTGTGACAAGAAACAGGAAAGCCCATTGACCTATTATATTTTCAACAAAACTTCAAATCAGAGTAGAAGTAGAATGTCAGCCTGTGCCTCTGTAGATGGAGATTTTATACATTATGATTACAGCATGTTTTATCAAAATCCTGAATGAAGACATGTTTCTCTGAAGCTCTGACTTACTAAGAGCTTGGAAGAAGGAGGAATGACAGTGTCAAACCTCATCAGTCCAGAAAGTACGAATAACAACAACCTGTCTAACCTGTAGATTAGAGGTTAAAGGATTCACTTGAATTAAAACAAATTTGAATCTGAGCATTTCTTTAAAAGAACAACCTGGACAATTTATATAACTTTCAGGGATGGAGACTCAACCCATTCTAATATTTAGCAGGTTGTTCTACTGGTCAGTCACCTTCACCGTCAAAATATTTGCACAGGTTTTATTTTTCCTCCATAAGAATTAACTTCTCGCTGTCTATTTTTATAGGTCTGAAGTTATTCTGGGCATATAGGTGTGCCAAGTGGATACCACTTGACTTTCAGCCTCTGTTTTATATTCTCAAAAAAATCTAACCAGCAGGTCTTGCGTCACCAAAATATTCTGTGCAGAAACATCATGCAAATTCAAAACAAGCATTTAAAAATCAGAAAACCTCAGGCTGAGCAGAAAAGAATGCAGAATTACAAACTGGAGTCTGGCCAGAGGGGAAAAGAAAGACAGAAATAAGCAAGATAAGCTGCAGTGTTTGGAGAGGGAAAAAAAAAAAACAACACAGTTCCCAGAAAATACAGTGTTTGCACCAACTCTCATGATTGCAATTTCTCCTTCTCCATTACAAATGGAGAAGTTACAGCAAACTGGTATTTAGGTGCTTTTGGAATTACACTATGCACCATCATACATGATGGCAGGAATATTTCTACAGAAATGTGAGTGGCAAGAGCTCCTGTAAAGCCTGCTCCATAAAGAGCTGAATTGCTGTGGAGTGTGCCCTCTGGCTTAGGGTAGACTTGGAACAATTCTGGACAGTCAATCTCCATACATGCCTTTCTCACATATTTTGGGAGCTACAGCTACTTAAATAATCACCTTGAAGTATTAAACTCCTCACTTCCTCATTTTAGCATTAAAACAAACAAACAAATAAACAAAAAAAAAAAAAAAAAAACAAAACCAGCAACTAAACTGGGAAAATCATCCTCAGCATAGGAAGGGAGCTGTCCCAAGCCTGTAAACCACTGGACTCCAGTTCAGGGTCCAATCCAATACTGACAATCATCCCACAAACAAACAGGGAACCCAAACACACCAGGGAGCAGCAAAAACAAAACAAAACAAAAAAACACACATGAAACTTGATCCAAACAATGGTCCTCGTGGTTCTGTGGAGATGAAGTCCCAACAGGGACATAGCAGAATCTTGGATGAAGGACAAACGTAATGCTACAAAATCAAAGTTTCTCCCTTATGTGATCCCCCACAGGGCGAATTGCGGCTGTCTTTGGGACTGATTCTCAACTCACTACATTAACTGAAAACAGAGTTATCCTGATGTCTCTCTGCAAAATGAGTTTTACTTTCTGTTTTCTTGTATTATGTCAGTGACAATAAACTCAAAATACTTTGCTATCAGATTTGCCTACAACATGCAACTCTTCTTGTATCAAATCTGAAGAAGACAGCTACTGTTTGGCAAGGGAAGGACTATCCAAGTTTCTGCATAAGTTCTGTTACTTGGTAGCCAAGGAGATGAAGACCAAGATTTTTTTAAATTAATTTTTTTTTTTTTTTTGTAAAGTAGGTAGAAACAACAAACTGGGGAACTTCAAACAAAACAGGGGGTTTGCATGGAAAAAGTAGCTATTTCTACAAGTCTGTTACTTAAAAACAACAATGAAAACGTCATGGAATTTCGTAGGCCAAGAAATAATGAATGTCTTGCTAGCTTATAATATAGTATTTCCACTGTCTCAAAAATATGCATAGGAAAAATGTAATAGAAATATTAAGAAGTATTAGAAACTGATAAAATTTGAAGTAAAGCAAGAAGGATCATTAACAGAGATTCATTAAATGATGTTCTCCACCACAAAGAGGTCTGAGCATGGAGAGAACTGGAAACCAGATTTTTATCAAACCATCTCTGGAGGAAGTAGATAACACAATTCAGAAAATGGGAGAAAGATTTGGGAGTGCAGTCAGCAGACTCCAGGAGAGGAAGGGGAAAGGAGACAACCCAAAAAAAATCCCATGGGCGCAGAAAGACTTCAAGAGCACGGAAAGTATTTTAAAAGTGCAGACAGAGAATTAGATAAAAGGCAAAATGGAACAACTTTTCACCCCAAGTGTCTTGCTTCACACAGGGTGAAAGGTGCAAGTGTGGCTGAAATACAGGAATATCTGGACTCTGTTAAGTCCCAGTTATGCAACCAGAGATCATCCCAATTAACTAAGCTTTGAGAACGGTCAGAAGGACAAAGATAAATTCTGTTGAACTCTATGAATAATATTTATGATGAAAAGGCTCCAGCCTGACCAGTAGCTTTGTCAGCCTTGTCTACTAAGAGCTAGACCAGAAATGACCTGAAAGATCCACTTGTCATCCCCACAAGGATATTGTAAAGAAGAAATGTTAACGCGCAAAAACTTTTAGAAAGGATAAACGTATCTCCTTTTACTTCATAGTACCTTCAAAGAAGCATACAAGACTACATCTGCGCAGATACAGCTTTACATTGAGATCTATTTTCTATCTGTGCAAGTATTTCCAGCCCTCTTAGGCTGCTGAAAGAACTCGCTCCTTCCTCACCCATGCAAACCATTCTGGATGGCTCAGTACGCCTCATGATTGCACTTGTACATCCAATATCACCCTCAGCCCTTCTCAGAAAGGTCTACACTCCCTAAGCAGGACATCTCTCCCTTCCAGCAACAATTTAATTTACTGAAAGCCTTTGGCAACGTCTTTCACACCTCCAGCCTGAGCAAACTGCTGCCAGTCCGCAAAGCTCCGGTCTCACGTGTTTTACCTCTGGTCTGACTGCTTACCTAAGCTCCCTAAAATAGCAAATTTTCAAGCATGCTTCCACTTCTGACTATTGCATAACTCAGCAGACCTGGAGGCACTGAGCACATGCAGCCTCCTCCCTGTAGACAAACTGAACGTGCAAGAGCTCCCACGTATTTTACACAGACTTTTCAGCACAGACAGTGTCTTTCTAAAGCTTTCAATGTTTAGTACTACTGTTTTCAAAGGTTTTGTGGTTTACTCCCTATTTGGATTTGCCTCCAGGCAATAGGGGATTATTTTTTTCTTCACTGAGATAGTTTTGTCCAACATCCATTCATAGCTACAATATAACAAATCCATATGTAGATAAGACAGCAAAGCTTCTCCTCTCCTATTTGTGTACTAGAGCTCACCCTCTGGCCTTTGTTTCTGCATGAGCACCAGCTTTACAATTCCATTTGTTAACCAACAGACAAACACTTGTGCCAGTGCATAAGACTGCTCTGCTACCCAGCTATGATGATACAGCTTTGATGCTAGCTCACAGTTTTACTTCACTGAAGCTGTGTTTGACTTGCCATGAAAGGAGTCAGCTTGGTGCATCACATCCCTCCTGCTTGCCTATTAATAGCCAGCTGTGAGTAACAGCAGCACTGCTGCTGGCAAGCAGACCTTTGCCATCACAGTTCCAGGTTATTTTCTTAATTTGTTTTATATCAATAAACTAAGATTTAGATTTTCTTCCATTTTGATGTTATTATTATTTTACTACATTTATACCCAACTATTATGCCACAAAAAATCTCTGAAGGCCCCTCCCTGAAAAACTTCGATGATGAACTTTTTGTTCATCTATTTGAATAGTACTGCAAAATAAGAACATAATTATCTGAATCGATATATTAACGTTTTAACTTTTTTTTTCCCTAAACAGTTGCTAAACACAGAAGGAATACACACAAAATACTGAATAATACAGAAAGAATCCTCAAAGTATTATGACATCGTAAACTTATAACGACAGTGTTGAGCTGCAATAAATAGTGAAGCACTCTAGAACAACAGGGACACATATCACTTGAAAGGTTTTGTTGGCTAAAAATACTCTTAAGAATTTCTGAAATGTGATACTTTCTCCTACGTTAATTCTTGCACAATAAAATAAAGCAGTAGCTTTGTACTTCACACAAACCTGCACCTTTCTGAGATTGTCTGACCAGGGCTGTGTGCTCCAGCTGATATTCTGCACAGACATACTGATGAATAGTTTCCTTAACACCCACAGTGCCCTAGCTTTATTTTTTGGGGCAGGGAGAGTAAGTACGTCTGCTTTCCCAGGCTGCCTGGTCCAGTGAGGCCCTGCCTTCCCCAGGATTACAGGCATAGCCATGAAACAGCAAAATAGCAACTGGTAGCAATAGCTGGAGAAAGAGCACCGGAGAAAGGGCAGTTTTTTTCTGAAGGATGGTTAGAAGCTGGCCAGTCAGGAATGTGGCAGTGTTATTGCCCTTGACATTTTCGAACTGGCAAGCAGTATACAGCAGTAGTCAGGCTGCAAACATAGAATGCTTTTAGGTACTACAGTTAGAGTTGAGCGGTTGCTCCAGTGTGGCCATTCACAACCAAACCTCTTTAAATAAATACTTTTGCAAACTATGTATGTACAGTCAGTATGTTCAGCTATAACAAGAAATCAACCCTCTTTAAAGTATTCCTTGGGTAATATCCACTTTTTACCCTGGAAACTGGCTTTCCATCTTAAAAATATTATGAATTCCAGTCATTTTTAAAAAAATGATGACTCAATTTCAATAGAGATAAAGCTAGCTTAAAAATAAATTATAAGATTTAAAAAGGTTTGTGTACATTTCTATATACAGATAATGGAACCACAACACACACACAAACACATGAGGATCATCAGACTATATATCTGCCTTCTCATTTTTGAGTCTCTGTGAGCAACTGAGGCATGGTTTCGAACTTAATTTTTATGGCTTAATGATAGAAATAGCTAAACAAAACAAATAAACAACAAAAACAGACAAAAGTCAGCTATAGGCCTCACTCACCTAAATACCCCCCCAAGAATGAATTAAGGCTTCCACAATAAACGTCACATGATTCATGGTAAGTTTACAACAGCTACCAGCACAGCAAGGAGTTAAATCATTTTCTCATTTTTCATCATTAGCATTCTTAAAGTTAGGATGGATAGAATTATACTCAAAGCATTAACTACATGGTTTGACTTAGCAATATTATATATATATATATATATATTCAAGCATGAGTGCCTTTCTGAGAGGTAACTAATATATACATATTATATTATCTGATATATAATACCATATATAATAATGTATAATAGTATATAACAATAAATAATATATAATAATAAATAATGATAATTATATATATATATAAGTTACCTCTCGGAAAGGTACGCATGTTTGGATTTAGCGTACCTGTAATTTTAATTTTAAAGGCCCTTCCCAGCATGGGGGGAAGGGGAGAAGACAACAAAAAACAGGACAGAAGTATGTTAGAAGCACTAGAAAACATTATCCATTTAAACTGCTAATGGCAAGCTCTGCTGTTATATTTTTATCATTGCTTTTCTGCAAATTACTTTTATCAGTGATAATTTAGCTTTTATTTCATTATCTAGCACAGCAGAAAAAAGGAAAACAGATTTGTTTTACAGCAGCTCCAGCACTTGCTATGTCCATTAACATTGACAGATGAAGGTACATTAAAGCTCTTAGACCACATTTTCAGCATGCATGATAATGAAACTTCTCTATCTAACCAATGTTTGTTTCTAAAGGAGTACAGAGTGTGTGCTAATGCTTTTATTTTCTCTACACAGCAAATAGAAGTTTTCATATTTTAGAGAAAATTACATAACAGAAAAATCTGAGAACATGCTATGTCCTATAGCCTCCAAAAAACATCTCAGTGCAAACAGGGAGAATCAATGTTTTAAACCAGGAAATTATTGTATTTCAGCCAGCTGAACAGTGAAATAGCACTTTCCTTCCTTTCAGTTTTCTTAAGACCACAAAACCACAGAGAAATTGTGTTTGATTAAAATATTATATATCCATAAAGAACCCTTAAAGGATATTTGTTCAAGTGTTGTTCTTCATCTTTTACTTAGGCATATTTTAAGCTATTCTACTTACTTCCATAGAGGTAAACAGAGTGCTTTACAATTTTCTTCTAAAATAATAAATTTATTTATAGAAGCTAATGTAACTACACGGCCGTTCTGGGCAAATGTTGGCCTTTCCATTTAAATGATAGTATAATGGCTTTGATTACAAACAATTTTACAGGAAAAAAAAACCCAAAATATTATTGACTAAAAATGCAACTAACAGTCATTAGTAATAGCCATTCTCTTAAGTTGTAAAGCCACGCCTGCTCTTGCACAAAACATCTTTCCACAATAAACCCAACAGAAATCCTCACTAAGCAAAACAGAATTTCACGAAGTCTGCTAACCTGCAGCCAGATGTTTAGACTTTTTCTGAAGACCACCTGGGCTAACATTACAAAAAAGAAATAATTCCTTGAATTCCTTAATTCTAGATATTTTGGATAGTTTTACCTTGTAGACCACGTGAAAAGGTTCTCAAAAGCAATAAATGGCATTAGTGTTTGCTCACTTTGAAATTGCCACCACAAACCAAACATAAACACTTATTAACATATAATGCAAAATTAAAAGCTAGTGACAAAGTATTTCAAAGAGAAGAATATTCTGTGTTGTAAAAGCAAAATGAAAGAGTTCTGCTACCATAATTTTGTTAATGATTCGTGTAACAAATTACCCGCTGTTACTTGAAATGCCATTTCATTTTCTATTAAAAGTCTTATTTTTTCTTAGGAAAAAGAAATATATATATTTAAGTCTGAGATAAATTCAGTTCAGCTCTTACGTCCCCTCAGCAATCATTACATGACCAATTACAAACAAATTTTACTGCTGGGGCAGGTCACTGATGAAAATAGATTAATATTAAAGAGCATGGAAATTTGGAAGAGCATGAAAATACTTCTTGGACTCGCACCAAGGCAATTTCAAAGCACAAACATGAATATAATTTAATCATTTCCTTACAAGTAGGCTTGGGGACAGGGCTCCCAAAGCAATGATAAAAATGAAGTCACAAAGAATATATTTTAAGAGGACCTTTACTGAGCTGGGGAAGAGGAAGAACATGTTGAATATTTTTAACCAGCTTTCCACAGATGGGTCTAAATCCAGCTCTTACGATTCTTCTCTGTCATAACCCACTACAGAGGTCAAAGGCTGAAGCTTTCCCAGAGGTTCACTGTGCATAACAAACACTAAGAGTTCCCCAAATTTGGTTTATATGTAATGGCCCAAGTGCTGTGGCCATTTACAAACCATACAGTCCAATTAGTATTGAACAGGTCATAAGCAAGGGTAGAGAAAGGCACAAAATCTTCCATATTTTCAACTGATTTTGTTTTTCATGCCTGCTTGAAAGTTGGTGCTTCTTTAAAACATGCTATGAATGGATGACAAACTCCTTTACTGCTAATACACAAGCATTTTGTCATAAGTAGCAGAGATTTTTTTTCTAAGGTATTAATACTATTAGTGATCTGTTTTCACACATTACAAATATCCTTTTTTTGTTGTTGTTTTGATTAGAGGCTCAACAAATGATTTGAGATTGTCAGCTTTCCAAGCTGGACTGGAGGAGTAAGTTCAATACCCTGTGGTTAACCTGGAGAAATCCTGGAGACATTCGGTCTGTGGGAGCTTGGCTGCTCTGCCAAAGATGAAGTCTTTGCTTCTTATGCCAGGCATCTGACCTACGTGCCATTCCAGGTCTATAATTTATCTTAAAACCAACAGCAGGGACACTATTAGGGCAGGGAGTCCTGAATGAGTGCGTTAAACTGTCTAGGAAATTGTTGTTCCAACTGCAGTGAGGACTCCTGCTTCTAAAACTACAATCGAACCATAAATTTTTCCTTGAACTCTTTGAAACACTTCAAAAAATATAGGAGCCAACACAGTGGATAATATTCCAAAAGAAGCCACCAAAACGATCAAAACTGGAAAGAGAAACTACTGAGTTTCGTAAGGCATGGTTAACATCAGCAAACTCTGTTTAAGGGGATTTTTTTCTGCTCCAAGCTGTTCCTACAGCACTAGGGAAGAACAAAAGGACCTTAATGATGCCTTTTCACAGACTGCACAACCTGATCAGCACCACCTACCCACCACCCATTAGGGCACACGGGCTCCAGGAGCAGGTGCTGCAGAAGCCATAGACAAAACACTTGAAGGTTAGTGTCTTCACAATATCATGTGAATGAGAATTTAGCTTTCATTGTTCTTGTGAATCTGGCAGGTACCTGTAAACCAATCCTCTTCACACTCACTTGATCTTTGACATTATTGTGCCCTACTAATATACAGAACTTGTTTGGCACACGATGATGTTCCAAAAACAAGAAGAGCACTGTAATTATGGTTTTGTGTTGTATGTAAGTACCGGTGACCACAAAATATATTTAAGGCTATTTGCTGTATATGCAATTCTATCCAGCATGTAAACATCTCTCTCTTAAACAAAACTCCACATTAGCTATGGTGATGCCCCACAGCACTCATCACCACGTCCTCTCCTCATCTCATCACTCCCTGCCTACAGTAACACTTTCATATCTGTGTACCATCTTACAAGTCTCCACCACAGATTTTACATTTTTCAAATTCAACAAATGCATAGAAGAGACTCAGCATAAGCATATGCTAAATGCCTTCTCTTCCTTATTAAAGTCACCCTACAGGAAGCAAATGCAAATTGCTGACTTCCATATATAAGGCATGGTCTCAAAGATCTTGTTATTAAGTCACTTATATTCAACTTTCATTCTTCCTATGTTTTCAGTACTCAAATTCTGCTTGAAATAACTACGATACTATTTCCCCATGCTGAAATTTATTGTGAAGTAATTCACTTCATTGATTTAACAGTAAAAAACAACCAAGAACCATTTTTTAAACAACAAGAAAAGGGCTTAATGATTATTGCAAAAGTTAACAAAAGGATTCCTATAATCCTTGTAAAAATCTGTTTGCTCATGACTCTTATTCAAGAGTCCTACATGCTGTTTTTTCTGTCTTCCAAGGCTATAGCTTTGCACCCTAATGATGCTCAGTTTTTATCAGGAGATTATGCCAGCCATGGCTAGTATCTTATCTAAGTAATCCCCCTGTGCTTGACCAAGGCTAAAACTGTGCTAAGGGTATGAAAAATGTGCTTTGCTGAGGAATAAAATACGTATCATTTGGAGAAAAGGGGCAGCAACTTCTAAGGAATAATTAGTAGAAAATGTTTATTTTACTGAAAAACAAAGCAAAGCAGAAACAACAAAAATATTTATTTTGTAAGAGCCCTTATTAACCATCAGACTGAAATTTGATTTATACACGTATTAACAATGATATACAATCTTGAGGATTTCTGCTCAAGAATCATGTGTGGTCAATGAAATCAGCAGGACAGATTTTTGCTGAGAATTTGGATAGAGCAAAAGTGAAGCTGATTGCCTGTTTAAGGTAATTTGTGTGCCTATTTCACCAGCTCATTTCAGTCAGTGAACTCCAACAAGGACAGATAAAACAGCGAGGGTTCCTCAAAACATTCTCCCAGCCTCCATGTATTACCCACAGCTCTTTACTGGACCACCATCCTCAAGAAGTTTGGTCCAGTGGCTACAGTTGCTTTTGATTGCCAACATGTACCTGAGACTCAGTAAAAAAAGGACACACTGTGGTAGGCCAGCACAATACTCAGAGCTTAAACTGCTCATCTCCTTTCCCCACTGCTTATGGTCTGGTCTGTCCAGTCCTGCTGTATAGCAGGCAACGTAGTGCAGCCTTATCAGGAAAACTTTATGCTGTGGAATTGGGATCTGCAGAAAGGGCAGAGCCACCTTGTCCCTTCAGGCACCATTGGGATAGCACACACTACCTCACCCCAAAAGATAGCCTCACTGAGCCTCACATCAGGAGAAGCAAAGTATACTTCTCTTCCTCCACGCAGCTCACATTGCACTGAGCCTCTCTTTGCCTTTATTTCAGCAACATTCCTCATTAAAGGAAATAGAAATTTCCTTATTAAAGAAAACAGAAATTTCCTTATTTTTGCAGTTAAGAGAAACTTAAGCGTGTAAAATTCATGGGACATCACTGTTCTTTCCAACACTTTTTTACTGACTTTTCAAAAATTGCACATTTTGTATTTGTATTTTTGTAATTTGATTCCAGATCTCCTGCAGGATACTCTAATGCTTTTAAAATGCAGAAAAGAACCAATGAAACAAGCAACAGTAATATTTGCCATTTGCTTCTGCTTGATTAGGCAGATCTGACAGCCAGAGAGCTTTTCAGATCTCTATTTTGTATAGTACAACTAAGACTAAACTTCCTCACCATAACATTCACTGGTTTTCACTGTTAATTTTACAGTTCCTTTATCTCACTTTTTCAAACCACAAGCTTTTAAAGTCTTCTTAGACACAAGTGCACTATTTCGTGCCTTTAAGATCTATCCTCCAATAAGTAGAGAGCATGACTATCTCAGACCGTAGGAGAAGATGCTCCAAAACTCTTGAGGCCTTCAATATTTAAGGAGATCAGATTTTATGGGAATACAAGGAAATTATTATTACACACCTACGTCATTACCTCATTTGCAAAGATCCCTAATGACAGCATACACTCTGTAAGACTGTATGAGACATGGCATACTTTGCACTGGCATCACAGATTTGGCTTTCTTTGGGGACAGACCACAGTCTAGAGCTAAGTTTCATAAAGAAATTTAAAATGATAATAAGAACATCTTAAATAAATACGTATATATCACTTGCTCTTTATCTACTGCAATACACATAAGGAGTATCTAAATAGTCATAAGCACTTCACATTCCTCTCTGTACAATATATACAAAGAAATTTACAGATATTTTTGTCAGCTGCAGGACACAATTCACAAAGACATGCCCCAATACTCTTTGGCAGCACAAGCATAACCCCATTTTTCTAATGCTTCCAGTTAGCCTGTATGCAGCTTCTTCCTTAGATAAGAAGGTCACTCTTGCTCCTGCAGAAGTTCAGCCTGAGGAACAGGGAGCAAAATCTTATGCGTCACAAACTGACAGGCCTTTAGGACTGAAAACATCCAGTGTTGGGCAAGCTGCTCCCCTCTAACTTTATCTGTAAGCGCAGGCATTTTGAAAGCGCCTATCTGCCCTGACATGTCCTTCAAAGGAGAGCAGTATCTTATTGCTCCAAAAGCCAATGACGGAGGCCTCTGCCTCTTCAAGATAGCTATCGTTCCCTTCCTACAGCAAAGCCATGTGGATTGGTGATCGTGGCCCTTGGAACCAGACTGCACAGCGTCCCAGATGTGGGCATGTATGCAGGCATGCAAGTGACACAGGGCGTTTGCCAGCTCTGAATGCAGATTGCTGCATACAGCTACATGCTTGTTTACTTGACTGTGATCCATATTTAGACATGCGTACAAGTGCACAACCCTAAGTGCTCATGCAAATAAAACTCCTGCTGAACGTGGTGGGCATCTGCCCCCCTAAAAGCTCCACAGCGATCACTTGCAACTATTTAAATCATCAAAGAAAAATAAAGGCAAAGAAATACAGAAAATAAGAGGGAGAGCCTCTCAGACACTCCTACTAAATTTTGACCAAAGAGCATTTATAGTGATTTTTACTGAAATCCTTTAAATTGGTTCAGATGGTTTAAACAGTAGAGACAAAACCTCTGAAGAAGAAACAGACTGCCAGGTACTAAAACTTATCCTTACCAGCTCCTCTATAGAGGGGAAATCTCTTTTTATGACTGTGGCCCGCGTTCTGCATTTGGCTAAGTTACATTCAGCCCAGCATCTTTTATAATTCTTAGGCTTCTTCCTTAATCTTAGAACCAACTCAGTATTGGTCTACTTCTACAATACAATTTCTATTTGTATGGGCAGGACCCCCAAACAGTCAGTGAGAGCCCACCTTCATAGTGGCATATAAAGAGGCTTCTTGACCATTTGCAAGAAAAATGCTCACATAAATCTGGTTTATTAGACATCCAAGTGTCAAAAATGTGGTATATTTATATAACCCTCCCAGAAATAGTCTTTCAGAAACTTATAAAATAGTCTACTGGATATACAGTAGTATTGCCATTATATTACTCTGGGAATCTTCCAACTGCCATATCAATTAGATTACAATAAAGTCACTGAAGTTCTGATGTAAAGAGTACAAAGTAATAAACCACTCATAACTAATTAGAAAATGACCTCATAACATGGGTTAACTGATAAAAGTATATTTTAAAATAAAATTAAGCAAATTAATAAACAGTGTTGCAAGAAGTCATATGCAGGCAGCACGAACTTTTCTATGTCAAACTTTTCTATGCTAAAGAGCAGGATTAACAGCTTGAAAGCTACACTTGGAAGGAGACTGCTGAAGATGTTGTGTTAGATGACCACCTTTTTGAAAATGGATTGCTGACACAGCTCATTAAAAATAAAGAGTATTACCAGTACAAATGCAGAAATACATCATACAAATTGCTTTGAAATGTATATAGGAATAATCCAGGCTGATAAGCAGTAAATATTAAAATTTGCATTACTTTATTAACAGCAGAAACAACATATGCATAAGCATTAAAAAAAAAAAAATAAAATACGGCAGAATGAGAAAAGTCCTTTCTTAAATTTTGCCATCTTTGCCTTAAAATTAACACTCAATACCCAGAGCACTGTCACAAAGCAAATGCAAGGACTCCTAACTGAGTATGGACTAACAATGATGAGAATTTCATCGTGCTCTGAGAACGTGCTCGTTCACTGATACGCTGTCATCATCTCCCCCTTCTTAATTAACACCTATATTTGCTACAAAAACCAGTCACAGCGCCGCCTATTTCAAAGGTGCGGTCAATCTGAAGTATTGCTGGTGCTTCTCTCATCCCAGGGTCGAGGCAGGAAGCTTCACTGCACCCCGACATGGCACATCACCCCACAGCCTTAGCTCCCACAGCCAGACATCTCCACCAGTGTCACAGCTCCTAAGGCACAGGCCACTCACCCGCACGTTTACAGGGCCGGCCTTTTAAAAGTCAACTGTCTGACGGGGCAGTGACCAGATCGAGTCACAGTTATACAAGAAGCAAGGAAATATTATGCAAGACCACAGGAAGTCAGAGGAGACAGTATTCTGGGCAGGCCTGGCAAGGAGTCTGTGTGAACTCCAGCTAACAAGCAGAGCTCGGTCATTGGCGCCAAATTCAGCAGAGAACATTCCCAGTCCTGCGAAGGATAACACTCCCCATGTTTTTGCCAGTGGGCTGCCGTCCAGGACGCCATGTACCTGATGAGATGCAGATAAACCCAGGTCTTATTTTTCGCCAAGTCTTCATTTATTTTTAAAATTTGGAGTGTATTTTTGTCCGACATTTGTTAGAAGTAGCAAATGGTTTGTTTTCATGGCTTTGCTAATAGACCACTTGCTCTTATGCTCCCTATAATTTCATCTACAATAAGCAACCTACAAAGAAAATGAGTGGCCAGTTTCATTTTTTCCATGCATTTTGTCTACCTCCACCTGAACACACCCTGTGAATAGGATGTGTGAGGATCCTGGATTCCTCTTCCCTTGGCATTTTGGAATGATCGCAACAAGTGGACTTGATGCAAATACAATGACACCCACCTCTTATACAATGACACTGCTTCAATCTGTTTCCATGCAGAAAACAATTGTGGTGTTTTTTCATTTGTTTCTTGTTTGTTTGTTGAAGTTTTGAGAACTACCTCATCCAGGTTTTACTTGACAAAGATGTCAATTCAAGTGCAGTGAACTTTGTCTCCAAAACGGTTGGAAAAATTAGCCTCAATCTGGCAAATACTCATCATCTAGCAATACATGAGTCTAGAGCAATTTAATGATTCATTCTCGGACCTACCTTCAAAACATCAATGGTTTGATGTGGAAATCCGTTTTGAGATTTACACGCATACTTCCAAATAAGCAGTGCAGCATGCAAAATATTACACAAAACAAAACAATTACCAATTGTGATGAGTGTAGACAAAGCATTCTCAAGAGAATCTGTTTTATGTTTGTAATCAACCTCCTAAAAAACAATAGGGCTCTCCTTCCAGCAAATACATAGTACAAACAAAACACAAACAGTACACTGCTGCCTTGATGGGGGAAAAGATTCTGAGAAGTAGAATAGATCTTCAGCAGATACGAATTGCCATCAGCAATGAACTGATTTGAAAAGTTTTCCTCATTACCATCCCTTATGGGAATGACAAACATACGTAATTCTTAACGAGAGATTCCCATCTTCCTCATGCTTCAGGCATGAAAAGGTTTCCATATCCTAGCACTTTTGCAAAAACAATTAAATGAGCAACACAGCAACACAGGAAAGTGAAAATGTTACCGGTGACAATGCTTCATTGTTACTTTAGTATAACAATGTCCAAAATTAATCATGAACCTGACAGCAAATACCAAACGCATACACAGTTGGACCTCTCCAACCAAAACAGATCTTTCTACAGCCAGACCCAAAGCTGTCACTGCTCATAAGTTTTGATTCAAACTCATACTGAAGCTTTTTATCTGGCCAAGGTAAAATATTCTCTACTCTCAAGTGTTAATACTAAACATTCTCACGTTTGTCCAAAACCAGTGAGGCTTAAGCACACTGAAATGCTCAGAAATGCTGAGGGAAAGTATCTTATAGCATCTATTTCAATAATGTATTTCATGAATTTTGAAATGCCACTGGAGTTAAATCATTCTGCAAAGGCAACAAGTTGTTCCATGAACTAAGGAGTGAGCATAATCTTGCCTCTCACAGTTCTGCAAACTCCTGAGATACGCCGGTATCTGTACCATAGTTTGCTGCAAGCAAGAAGCCGGCTGGAGTTACTGCCACTGAGAATGGAGGAGAAAGAATGACCTGGGCAATTACAGGATGGTGAACTACAGTCTCACCTCAATGCCTGGGATAACCATAGAGCAGATCCTCCTGGAAGATATGTAAAGTGAGACAAGGAGGTAATGCAAGACAGTCAGCACAGCTTCATCATGGGCAGACTGTGCCTGACCAATCTGGGGGCTTTCTATGAAGGAGTGACAGCACCGGTAGGCCAATGAAATATAACTGATGTCATCTACCTGAAATTCTGCAAAGCTTCTGACACGGTCCCACACAACATCCTCATCTCAAAATTAGAAATATATGGATTTGAAGGTTGGTCTATTCAGTCTATTTGGCACTGGAACAGGTAGCCTGGAGAAGCTAGGGATGCTAGGACAGGTTGGGCAGCCTGATGTAGCAGGTTGCAACTCTGCCCAAGGCAGAGGGTTTGTTACTGATCGTCTTTAAGGTCCATTCCAACTCAAGCCATCCTATGATTCTAATCACTATCTGATTTCTATTCCAGTTTAATTCTACATTGAAATTTCTTTTGATGACTGCATTTGTAAGTAATTTAAAGGTAACAGCACCAATACAAAAATCATACTCTGAGCTTTATGTATCCAATTCACGTTCATCAACAGCAAACCAAAATATACCTAATACTGCAAGAAACAAAGCATTTACTGCCTTTGGAGTAGAAGGGAAGATGTTTCAGCTCTCAACAGGCAGTGTAGAACCCAAGGCAATGGCATGGAACTGCGTCAGGGGAGAGTCAGTTTGGGGATTAGGAAAAAGTTCTTCATTAGAGAGTGTCCAAGCACTGGTCACAGCCCCAAGCTTCTGGAGCTTAAGAAGCATTTGGACAGTGCTCCCAGACATAGGCTTTGAATTCTGTGTGTACTGCGTAAAGCCAGGAGTTGGACTTGGTGATCTTTGTGGGTTCCTCCAAGTACAGGACATTCCAGGATATCTCTAGCTGCGTATCTCTTTATTTCCCCTGTAGCACGGTAGTCTCATATTCCAGAGATTCCCTGTAAGCCCTCTACCAATTGGTGGTATGTGAGCAAACCAAATACTTTCAACACAATGTATTAAAATAGATTTGCACATTAAATGTTTCCTTCTATAACTTTGAAAATCAGAAGCTACTTCCCACACAAATAACTACATAAGAACTGCTTGTTAGTTCATTTTTATACCTGCTTGAGTGTTTAACCACGTTATTTACTTAATCCACCACTTCACTGAGGTAAAAGCCAAGTGAAGTGATCATGAAGAGGGATAAAGGTTCACGCTTTACATAGTTTATCTTATTTTCTTCAAACATAGTTTCACAAAGTAGTATGCAGAGATTTCAGACAAGAACTGAACTCTGTTTTGCAAGAAGTCCTATGTACATAGGTTGCTCCAAAAGTAACACCTGTTTATTTCCATGGAAACTAAAACAGATACAAAGAGTACTATAATTTGATACAGCAAATTCTCAACTAAAAAACACTGTTTTTCAGCACACTCACCACCATTAGCTGTGCATTTTTGGTAGTGATGAACAAGAGACTGCATGCCATGCTGGTAAAAACCTGCACAGCCATCCAGAACATCGCTTGTCTTTCATGTTGCTGTCACCACTACACTAACCACTGCCTGACTTCCACAGTCACTGCTTGGTTTCCATAGATGTCCAGCAAGCATCAAGGAATGTCAGTGCACAGTTTTTTCCTTGCGGAGTAATTCAGTGACACACCTTTGCTTAATATGCACTCCCATGTCAAATGCCATTTTGACAGATCGCCTCTCTGCTGCCATCTGCCACACGGCAATAAAACATAATGAAATATTGGTGGGAAGGTTGAATCTCTACTGCCATACCACCAATATCCACCTCTGATGTCATGAGCCAACATTATAAAACTGAAGGCACTACTTTCAGAACAGCCCTCATAGACAATCAGACTTCCAGGAGCTGGTGTTGTTTTGGTATAAAAACACAGTACTCAATCTGCTATGTAAGGTACAGATGCAAACTAAGAAACACAAAGAAAGCAGCACACAACCCAGTACAGAAATGACTCTGCAGGTTCATTCCATGGTTCTAACTTATTCATAAAGCAAAGCAACATGAAATCATTTTATGCTTGCTCTGTATTCATTACACTGACTCCCTCCAAAGGAAAGCTTTATGATAACTTCATGTTGGCATGATTTGCTCAAAAGTTTTCAACAAGTCAGGCTCCAGGCACTCTTTATCATTCAGCTTTGTCTTTAGCTGGAGCTCTGTTCCACATCAGCCATCGTTACTCCTAAAACCTGTACTGCCAGCTGCAATGTAGACTTTGCTCCCTGCAGCATTCTGCTCATTGTATTTCCCAGATTTGAAGAGAAGCCACTACTCACACAATCAGCACCATCTGTCATCCTTAAAAAAATAAATAAATAAAGCCCAGAAAGTAAAACTACCAGTCGCTGCAGTTCATGACTTCATTTTTTAAAAGCTGGCATTGTGCTATGCTCTGTTTATGGTGTTTAGTTTTGTGGGGAGGGGGTGGAAGTTTTTCTAAGCTTTGGCAGGCAAAGAGACAGGAGTGGTGCTGCACAGATAACGCGGCTTCTTGCTTTATCTTTTTTGAGGCCTGCTTATACACTATGCACTGCTGCCAATAAAAGCCTGTACAAAATGTTATGCTTTTCTCACTCTCTTCCTCAGCCTCAAGAAAGAGCCTGCTCCCTTCTCCAGGCCTGCTTGCCATGCATAGGCAGGAGAACACTATCCTTAGTGAAGACCATGTACCCACAGAAGGTGCTTGCTTGTGCTTACCTGTCTACAAGCACTCCAGGCTGACTCTGTAATTCAGCACTACTCCATTGCAGCTCTCAGGTCAGAGAAATGGAGACCAAACAGTTGCTGTTTGAAATGCTGCCAAGCCCCCAGTCTGTGAGGAGCTCTGGTTTCTGTGAAACGATTGGATCTTTCTTTTTGTCCTTGTCATACTGTTGGGTTGCTCACCTACCCACATCGAGATGAAAGCTGAAGGAATCTAGACAGATATCACCTTCTAGACATGTTCAGGGCTGTACAACTCCATCTCCCACCAGCACCCCATCTCCTGACCTGCACTCTGATCTCATAAGACAGGAGGGCTCACATAGAAGGTGACATAAATGAGGGCTCAGGTCACACGGCAGCATGTGGGTGTGAGCTGTATATTGAGGGATAACATGTAGAGGTGCAGTAAAGAAAGCAAATTGCCAGGAGAGTGAGAGATAACCTAGCTCCTTCCATTTGACAACCTCCTGTTGGAGAGTTTTCAAATCAGGTTTATCAGACAAGCTTCTTGCTAAACACAGCTATGGTATTGCATGGGGCCTGGAAATAGAAAGCTCTCACTTCAGTAAGTTTACAGTCTAAATAAATAAGGGAGGAAGGAAGGATATAATACCACACCAGTTTTCCAGACTGGGGAACAAGAACTGATGACAGAAATCAGCCACCCTGGCTGAGTTACACTACCAATCCACTGGCCGCTCCGGTTGGGCAGCAGGGCCTTCAGAGAGCATGGTGGAGAAAGACAAGAGCAAAAGCTGCAGAGGTGACACTCACTCTCTCAGCAACCTCATGCAACAATCAGTTCTGAGTGTGGAGAAGCAGATCTAGAGATAGAAATAAAAATAAACAAAAACATTTTATTCAGCTTAGCTGTGCATTATGTTGTGCATTGGCCCAGGTTCCCCGTTCCACAGAGGCTTTGTTCAGGCCAGTTGAGTGGTTAACAAACAAAAGCAGGGTTGAGGGGGTTGTTTTTTCTTAAGAGCAAAATAATGGGCATTTCGAAACACGAGCATTAAGTTTCCCTCAAGTTACCTGCACTTGCTTCTATTCCACTTTCAGGTCAGCACATGCCTAAGTGAATAGGATAGTCCCTCTTATGAATCAGTGGGAAGGCAAACACAGCTTTGCTGTTATGTAAAAGCCAGTAGCAGTGTTAGACAATTTAAAGAAAGGATATTATCACAAAAATGTCCCTCTGATTAGTAATGGCAGTAACACATCCTTCAAATCATGTTCAGGAGGAAAAGAAAAGTAGAACTGAAGTTATTAACTGATAACCTTACACCTTCAGCACATAAACA
The DNA here is from genome assembly GCF_023343835.1 of Lagopus muta. Lineage (NCBI taxonomy): Eukaryota > Metazoa > Chordata > Aves > Galliformes > Phasianidae > Lagopus > Lagopus muta. The sequence goes on from NC_064434.1 coordinate 83,805,800, forward strand.
GCCCACCCTCAGCTGGATCAAACAACCAGAACAACGTTCCATCAGTCAAACAAATGTTCCTCCAAAACATTCATGCACAAGTGCAGTAGTTAGCTGCTGAAAAGGAGGAGTCGACACATTTTCCTTAAAAACATAAGTAATGCACTTTGTTAAGACCAGACACAATCTTCTTGAACAGATAGGGTAGGAAAGCAACGGAGGAACTGGCTTCCCTCTCTGCAACTGAAATTCTCCTATCTTGCTGGCAAAAGTTGGCTAACTCCATCACACCACATTCCCCAAAGGACAAGAAAGGACAATGGCAAAACAGTAATGCCAGTCAGCATGAGGAGACAGTAGAAGTAGTAAATTCCAAACCTAGGGTCCCTTGTGAGATTTCCTTCATGACAGAGATTCTCTTTAAGAAGGGATGGGAAAAATCATGGCCAGCTAGAACCAGCAGTGCTCCCTTCTTGGATGGCTCCCAATACAGCCATTCAGTGGGAGGATTTCTTCTCCCATTTCTTCATTTGTATATATAATCGTGGTCCAAAAGCCGTTTTTAAAAAAAAAAAAAAAAAAAAATCTTCGTTCTCAGCAAAATTCATACCGGCTTCAAAGTCAATGCTCTGCGTAATTATGCAAGCCTGATAATACTTTCATTGACATCAGCCAACAAGTATCTTATTTTATCACAGAGGTGTATGAAAAACTAAGCAAGATCAACAGCGCATAGTATCAGAAGACATTCCGGTATTTGCAAGAAGTTTTAGATACAAAGTCCACAACAGTTCGGTACATTCATAGCAACATTCCACATTTAAATATGTAAAAATTCAGACAGGGTTTTTTTCCTAGTGTTTGCTAACACCACACAGACCTTTGAAGTATTGTGACAACAAGTAGCCAGTAGCACCAAGAATTTACTCACAGAGAGGGTAATACAATGGCGAATAGACAGAGCTAAAGAACCAACAACAGCTGCTACAATGTCCGAAAAACAATGGCTGAATGGGTCTGCTTTGTAGTTTATCATACAAATGCAAGTGCGAAGACAACAGCAATACCAAGAGTTTAAGTGTGGCATTAAAGACTTTAGATATGCTAATGATCGAAAAAAACTACAAGGAATGTTCTTTAAGTACATTTCCACCACCTTTAAAAAAAAGTCCTTCATAACCACGCGACTTCGTGCTCTGCTCAGCTCATTATCTAACCAGTATTTGCATCTTAAAAACGCGTTTTAAAGGAAAAACACTATGTAGTAAATTTTGAACTTTGAGATGACCTACGTCAAATATTTCAGTTCCTAATGGATTTTTTTTTCCAAGTACTAAGGTTCTGAGAAGTGAATAAGGCCTCTGGAACTACAAATTACCAACAAACTTTCCATTTGAAGAAAATAAGATTTCATGCAACAAATTTAGGTCATTGCACTGGGTTCTTAAAAGGCAGCAATTCAGCAAATCACCTTCTGTATATACGATAGTACACGTTAAGGGACTTGGAATCTGACTGCCCACATGTGCAAGAGCAGAGGTGGATGTCACCTACTAAGATCAGTGCATTTCAAGATACTATTGCATCTGTTACTGAAAGCAACAGCTTTCGTGGGAAAGACAAACATTTCTATCTCTCACCATACGTAGGCAGGTTTTCAAGAGCATGACTCTAAAACTGTCAGTCCTTTGAGAACAACTGAGTTAGAAATTCAGCAACGTGGGTTATTTTTTTTGTTTTGTTTTTGTTTTGTTTTGTTTTTCCCCATCTCTTCCATACTTTGACTTTACCATTTGTAACATCATGAACTGCTGATGTAGGCTGGAGTGTGGGGGTGCACCTTCACTGCTGTGTTTTCCATCATAGTACCGTTTCTAAAAAGCTGTTCCCATAACAAAAGCTAGAGAAGATATTTGTCATCTACAAGTCACTCTTCCTGCTTAAACCAAAGACAGCTGAATATTTTCATTGGATCCAGTAACTTGTTTGAGCAATTGCCAGTTTTGATGGACTGGGCCTGTTCTGAGTTCAAAGCACCTCAACTGACAAAGGCTCCATCAGTAGCCTAAAAGGGACAGTTTAGTATTTTGGTATAGCAGACAGGCTTAAAAAAAGTTTTCCTGAAAGGAAGACAGGAATTCAATTCAGGTCAAGCCACCAAAACAAATTAATGCATGTCTACCATGGCTTTAAGTAGAAAGACAAAAATAAATCTTAAAAACATAGAAATCAAGTCAAATACCAGAAAAACATCTTTTATTATAAAGAGGTGGAACAATACCTAAGTCTCATTCAGACTAAATTTAAATAGTCCAGTTTTAGATGACCAACATAGCACAACACAGGAATTCAGACACCTCATTAAAGTGAAGTGAAAGGTAAAATGTTTCAGCATTTCACAAATGTTTTAACAATTTCTCAATCCCATCTCTTTATTTTAGTCTAATATGAGCTCTCACTTCCTCCTTGGATAGTTAATTTCCAAGAAAATATTTTACAGCAAGCTTGAGTCTTGTATATCTACATCAAGTATATCTACAGCTTTTCTAGTTTTGAGTAACCCATTTTTAGATACTTGCATATTATATTTTTGCCTTTGTTTACCTAACTCTGACTAACACATGTTGATATACTATAATACAAGTAACAAACATTTACAGTAGATTAAGTTCATGTTTCAGCTGTTTCAAATATTTTCTAAATGATCCTGGTAATCTTATTGCACATATACCTCCAGACTGCTTGTTATCAAGTGCTGAACGTTACACCCACATGATTCATCCAACAGAGAGCTGCTCAGTTCTAAAATAGAAAAATAATAATGAAAAAAAACCCGACACACACACCTCCCCATTCTGTGACTATTTTTAGTCTCTCATTAAATAATACGATTTCCCAAAGCAAACAAATAAACAAAAGGAAAAAGAAAGAGAGAGAGGTCAGCCTGCACATACCCTAATTCTAAAATATTATAAAATTTTGTAAAAATACTTGACCACATAGATTGATTCACATCCAGATGGAAAGGGATGCTGCACTGCTTCTTGAGGTTTCTATCTTGTTGGAGCTGCAGAGAAGGGGAAGAAAGCAACGAAAGCAACAGGGAGAAAGCAATTTTTTAAAAAGAAAAAATAAAAAAAATTCTGAGGCAGACAGCAGAAGGTACTCTGGCACATAGTACTGTTGGCTTTCCTGTAGAAGAAGCAGTAGGGTAACCCACTTTAGCAGTTCAGTAGTAGACAAGATAAATGAGATACTAATGGGGTTCATCCTGCACCCCAAGATGGATGCAAAACCAAAGCTGGGTGTGTGACAGCCATGCCAGTACTGCCCCCTAAGTTCCAACCCCCCCCCAAACCAGGAGGACCCTTGCCAAGATCAAAAGACTTCGTAGATGGGTCATGGGCATGCTGAGTGGCAGGTCAAGAACATCTAACTCACAGGGGGTGATGGCCAACAGAGCAGCCTCCTTCAGCAAGGAAAAGCTAGAGTTACACTAACAAAAAAGTGCAGCAGAAATTATTCTCTGAATCCAAAGTAATTTAAGGGAGGTTTCACACCAGCCCAGACCAATAAGAAATAGCATCTTCTTCCCATCATGTATTTGAAGTTGTCCTTTATCTTGCAGATCTCAAGTGCAGAAGTCATCACGCTTAAAATTTACCTTTGTTCCACCACAACTGTAAAATAAGCACTACTTTCATAGAGAAACAGCGGGTGACCTAATCTCCATTACTGCTAGCTGCCAAAAAAAAAAAAAAAAGAAATCTGAAAGACACATTACTTGCTGTGAGTTATCGTAAGATCTTGGTGGGGCACTAACCCTTAAGCTTACTGACAATATAGTATGAAAACAAACAAACAAACAAACAAACAAACATCCCAGCTATATGCCTCATAAACCGTCACAGCTGGGTTGTGTCTACTTTGCAGCCTTTGTGTATTCTGGCCAGGTTTGAAATTTGTGTGGGTCACCGCTGAGATTGAGGGGCAAGCCTCAAGATTTACGGGGAGAGGCATGGACAAGATACATTTATAGACATGCATTTACTTTTCCTGCAGCTTGTTTGAAACACCAATAAACTGTCGGGATCATTATGAAACAGTCAGTTTGGTTCTACAGAGATATGATAACTACTTGACATTTAAAATAGATGGTAATAAATGTTTATTTGCTTGAAAGCAGATCACTACACAGCATATACACAGCAGGATGAAGAAACTAGAGGGGTACGTTTCAACATATTTGTTTTAGGAATGAAAGAGAAAAATGCTAAGGATTTCTACTATCCTGTTTTGGTCCCACTTGGAAGCAGAAACAAAATAAGAAAGTCTTTTTCCCTTCTGCACAGATGTACAGAGCTTATTCATAAAGCTGCAAAAATAAGCCGGTATTAATCGCACACCCACAGGCTAACATAAAGCATTCGTAAGTTTTCTGAATTTTTCAGACAATCTTTTTGGAGGCAACGCCCTAAACATTCTAATCAAAGAAAACTGCTGATTCCACATATTCGTGCACAGAGGAGGGGTCAAGACCAGGGCACCTCTTTGACTGAAGATCAGACATAAAAATTCAACTAAAGCAACTCTGCTTCTTGCCTGGCAAAACATTTGGTAAGTTTCTATAGAATAGAATATTGAATATTTGCTGTGTCATGTAATGCAATGGACAGAGGAGCGTAATGGATACTTTATCCTACTCAAAAGTTCTTGTAACAACAGTTAAGTAAACTAAATTATAAGTCTAACTGTTCTAAGACCTAAATGTGTGCATTTAATCAAAATATATTATGGTACTCTTAGTTTCAGCTACATTTTCTAGAGCTAAATGAAGTCACAAAGAAAAGAACCAAAATCACAATTAGATTTGAGCTCGAGAAGTAAAAAGCATAATTAAATGAGAGTTACTTTGTAACATTACTTATTTATCAGCCAATTGGTTTACTTTGCTTCATTAAACTACTTTCCAAAGGCACAATAAAACGCAGTTTCCTATTTTGCCTACTTCATAAAGAGTCCCCATGAAAAGTAGCCCTGTAAATCCAAGAAGGAAGTTATTTTCTTCTACATATGCAGTCAAGATTTAACACTGAGCAGATAACTATTATATTGCCATTCAAGCAAATGGAGCACAAGACTGACAAATGAGAATTAAAAGTACCAGCTGCACAATAACCATACTTCTGTCTAATTTAAGAGAAAGAGTCTGTCTACACCGGGGCAGGTACTACGAGTAAAATTATTTATAACTGATAAGATGTATATACATGGAACTATGCATATTGGTGTAATTGACAGAAGAGCATAACTGGATTTCACAATTAGCCTTAGAGAAATAAAACCATTCCATACATTCAAATTATTTTCAAATTCAACCTCTTCTATCACTGTTTCTTTGCCTACTTTAATGCTTTTTCCAATTGAAACTAAAGCGCACGTTTCTGTATCATTGTTCAAGTGGTGTAACAGACTTAATAAATCTCAATAGAGTTCTCTTCACCCATTAAGTTATGTTTGTACAGCACGGAAAGTTTAACTAATGCTTTTGGAAAAGGTATACTGAAATTAGACACAATGTCAGAATGTCTTTCATGTCCCTGAACCAATACATGAAGGTCAAAGGATCAAAACCCACCCCACCATAAGAGCTGAGCAAGTCAGAGACAGCTTCATGGGACTGAACGTGTTCCAGTCTGTGGGTCCAGAAGGAACTGGATGCTGTGGCTGTCAAGCCACTCTCCATCATATCTGAAAAGTCACAGCTGAGAGGCAAAATCGACAGTGACTGAAATAAGAGAGGAGGAGGTGATCTGAGGGAGCCAGCACGGCTCCACCAAGGGCAGATCATGCCTGACCAGTCTGGTGGCCTTCTATAATGGAGTAACAGCATTGGTGGACAAAGGAAGGGCAACTGATATAATCTACCTGGACTATGACATGGTCCAGCACCACATCCCCATCTCTAACTTAGAAATATATGGATTTGAAGTTAATCCACTCTATGATTCTATGTTTATTGTTTATATTAAAGCCTCTTCTTTGCAAACCAGTTTTGCTTTTTTTTCCCCCTAGATAACAAGAATTCCGTGTTCTGTTGCCAACACTGGCTGTCAAGACTCCTTTCATGATAGCGAACAGTTCTTAGAATGCAGAATCATCAACAAAAATATTCACAAAACTCTTGCAGATGTGACAGTCAACTTCAACATAACGTGATTTTACACTCGCCTGCAAGTAGATCAAGTTTTGTATAGCAGTTAAGTAATTTAAACTTTCTATCCCCACAACACCAAACAACATTATGTATAACATACCTTACATATGACCCAGAAATAAAAATACTGAAGAGTTCTATGAGTTTTACATCATTGTAAGATATTCCATAGGAAGGCAGAGAGTTCAATTTTTATTACTCTTGATGAAACTCTTAAACCAACAGGATAACCTTCAAATTTCTATTAGCAAATTACACCAATATGAAATATATTTCCCATGGTCCAAATAGGGAAAACAACCAACCACAACAGGAGGTGAAGCATAGACTGCTAACGTATTCTCAAGGTACATGGTACACACGGAAAACCATCCCAATGCATCAGTGCAAAGTACAAATCCTGAGGAGTCCAGACATCTTTGGGAGGGCTGCATATACCAGGAAGCATTCACAATGCACACCATGCTCACAGTGAATGCCATTCAGTCCTCATTAAGCTCAAACATTTCAACTCTGTGGGTGGAAGCTCCAGGAGCTGGGCAGCTGAAGCTGAGCTTTTCAAGAAGACCAGGAAGCCAAGTCAGACTTCAGCACAACCTGTTACATGCCATTGCAGACAGAAGCAGATGTACACACCTATAGCCTAGCTTTCCTCATTCAGCCCTTGGGCTGCCCTATGGTAGAAAAAACATCTGTAGAAATACCACAGAAATCAGAAGGACAAAAATCAGATGTCACACTCAAGACTTCTCAAAGCAGTGGCAATGTCATTGCCAATAAGGCTTTATTACTTTTCAATATAAATCTCTTCTCAAGAATTTATAATTGCCATAGCAAGCCTACAACAATAGCCTCCAGCTCAGGTATGTCTTTTACTCACCACTTAATCTCCTTCCAAAGGGAACTTAAAATTGATTTGTTTTGAATTCGAACAAGAAAGGGAAATTGCTGGATCCCTCCAGCTGGTAACTGGGTTATAGACAGAGAATACACCAGCTGCAAACAGTTCCAGCTTCCAAAGGTATTGCACAATGCAGAACACTATAGAACACTACAATGTACAGAAGTGATATGGAGCAGAAAGCAGAGTCTGTTGGTCCCACTGCAACACAACAGTTGTCCATAGTTGTCCATAAGTCCAGTCACTCCACAGTTGAATTGGCCACAGTCATTCAAGATGAACTGTGCAAGTTGAAGTGCCTGCCTTTTTGGTGCTGAGGCATAAATCTAGACGTCACATTGTTAACATCCAACAAACAGATTGCTCATCGGGAAGTTAGGAGATTACATCTCCTTTTGATAACTTCAGTAAGAGAGGTTGTAGGGCAGACGTTAGCACAGAAGCAATCAAGAGTAAATTAAATGCAAGGGCTGTGCATGGGCAAATGCTTAGTAATCACAAAATGTGACGTTGGGTTTCTTTCTTTATACAGTTGAGTCACCTCTGCAATAGTCTGCTAAGAAATGTGCTCAAAGCTCCATCTTGAAGTAAATACAGTGAGGTTTACAAGAATATAAGGAAGAATCCATACTGGCAAGTAAATGATCTAATCCATCGTCATCACAACATAACAGATAAACAAGATGCAATATATCTGACAATCCCGACCTACCTTAAAACTGAAAGCATACTGGGTGCTATAAAATGAGACAGTACATTTCCTGAAAGCTGCAGTTTAACACCTTGGCCCATCCAAACTTTCGCATTTCCTGGCATCCAAATTCATTCACTAAAAGCAAGCAGCTACCTGAGCTGTGGAGCACGGGGTGTCAGGACCATTTCCTCATCCTTGGGAGGAACAGCCAAGAGTGATTTCAGCTTGGAAGAATCACTCTCTTGAAGTAAATATGAGTAGAAACTGAGGCACAAGTTGTCTGTCAAAGGGCCTCAAGAGCTAATAAAGCTAAACGTGAAAGAGGAATTGAAAGCAACCACTTATTTAGCTGATGATGGGAGAATTCTCATTTGTCACTCACTAGACACGAAGAAGTTAAACAGATTTACACAATATTACATCTTTTGGGTTACAGTACAGACTCATTTTGAGCTTCAGGTCCAAAACACAAATTTATTATTATGTGAGAACCCTTGTTACAGAATCTCCATAAGATGCAAAATTGGTTTATTTCTCATACTACTAGAAAAATAGAGACAACATAGTTGCAAAGTCCAAACCAAATTATCTATTCTATTCAGTAGTACCAGATCAGTCCTGAGACTGGTCTCAAACTCTTCTCAAACATACACTACTATCTGTCCAGAACAGTCCATTTGACAAACCATCCAATCCTAACAAAATGATAATGTCCCTCAAATTAAATTTACGGGAACACATGTTGAGTGAATAATTTAAAATTATACCAAGATATTCTTAAAAACTGTCTCGATTAAATTGAGACTTATTTACTAATTGTCATTGTGCTGCAAAATAATTCATAAATACAGGATTTTTTTTTTCCCCTTTTCCCTCCCCACCTTTGATTGTTTAATCAAATTGATTCTATCTCTTCATCAATTTCCTATATTTGGTATTTAAAACAGCTTAGATAATGAATTCTTTGTGAAGTTAAAAATAATAATTGTGTTAATCTCAACTAGTTTTAAAGGTAAGCAACGACCACAGTATTGTTAAATGCACGACAGCACTCGTTCCAGGGAAAGCAACTGCTCTTTCTCATTGACAGACAAAGCTCCAAATGAGAACCTGAGGATGCTCTTCAACTTAAATGGCCCATTAAAAGAATCAAAGATTATCTTCCACAGAGCATCTGTTTAACAGTAAGAGAACTGCTCTTCTAAACATATGTGCCAGAGTTGCCTGCAAATCCGGTAAACCAGATTACCACCACCACCTTTTTTTCCCTGAAATCGATTTATAAGCGCCATTAGCCAGTCAGGTTAGAGTTCCCAGCTGTATATCTGGATAGAAATTGAGCGAAAAGCACAACAACTGTTGAACTCAAGGCAATAAATCTATTCCACCATTGCAAAAAATTAACAAAAATATGTTTCTTGCTTCAATATGCTAGAGAGTGTGGCTTTTCCTACAGGCTGAGGTATATATTTGGACCGACAGAGAGATACAGGCACGGTATCTTAAATCACTCATGTGATACGCTCACAGTTCTTTCACAAGCTCCAATTTACACAACAATCCCACGAGCCAGATAACAACAGTTAGCCTACTTCGGAGAGAGACAGAAAGCTGTCATTGGAATGTCACCATATTTACGGAAAATCGGGGACAGAGCAGAGATTAGCAATCAAACGCTCTGTTTCCAGCTCCGTGAAGTTTCTACGTTGTACCTTACGAGCATTTCAGCGTGCTGCTGCAACCTCAGGTAGCACTCACCCCCTGACTATGTTTGAATGCTAAACCCTAAAAGATTAAGAGTTCCTCATGAAAAGAGGCAATCCAATGAAGGCAGGGAGCGTGCGTAGTGAGAATACACTGCTGCTTCGTTCTTTTAACTCCTATAAACTTCTATAGCATGCTTTTTAAAAGCACACCTTACAGTACTGCAATTGTTTGCTCTCTCTGATAAGTGAGGACACACAATGCACCCACGTTTTAGGCTCTGCACAGAAGTCTGAAGCCAAGAACAAATAACAACGAAGATAATTTGCTAACTGTAAACCATTCGAGTTCGAGAAATGGAGACGGGCTGCATGGGAAACACATGGGATGTACGACGGTCGCTCCCCTATTCCACGATCACAAAGTGACTCAATAAAAAAGCAGCCTTTCTACAAACCCAAACCAGAGTTTAGTGCATCATCAGCTGGAAGGCACACATGACAAATAACGAGATAAAATTCTTACTCGGCAAATCACATCTTTTATGAACACAATCTACAGTCAGAACAGAAGCGCAACCTGAGCCAATAATAGAAGCAGCCTTGTGACTGCCTGTTGTAGAAAACAGGCTGAATAAATACCCTGTCTGAGGTTTTGTGGACCTTTATTCACTCAGTCAGTGCTCACTCTTGTAAACTGGCGATCGCGAGCGCTTTATTTTGATGTTCAGCCTCGAGAATCAGCAGGGAAAACGTTCTGAAGCGAGTACAGAAGCGTACTAAGTCGCTGTTACTTCTCCATAGAATAGTTCACTGGAGCAAAAGGGAGACGGCCGGCCTGCCCCGGCCCCCGTCCCGCACTGAGTACTGCCCGCTGGCCTCGCTGCTCGCACCGCCGACCCTCTAGAAAACGCGTGGCACACGAGGAACTCCGCGGACGCACCGGGTTCCTTCTGATTAAGCGCCCAGCACGAGGCGGCCGCGGGGTCGTGCTGAATGAAATTTATTACGCTAGTACTATTTGCATACATTCGCATGGCGTGCCAACCACCTCTAGGCAAAAAGGTACGTTTAGCTACAAAGATGCTTCGGTCCACTCGCACCTTGAGAGGCCGCAACCGACGGCAAGCCAACGCGCCTCTGCAACCGCGCTCCCAGGTGCACCTGCCCGGGAACTCCCGCAGCACGACCACGGGCACAGCGCCTTCGCTCCGGGCGGCAGCCGGGCCGGGTCCCTTCCTACTGCTCCCGTCTAGACCGCCCGCGGGTGTCCAAACACCGCCGAGCCGCGGCCCCCCCCTCCCGCCCGGTCCTCGCGGAGTTCAGCCGCGGCCCCGAGAGGGACGGAGCGGCCCGAGCACCTCGCCCGCCGCTCCTCACCTCTTCTTCTCCTTGTCAGCTGTCATCGCGGCGGCTGTCGGCTCCTGCGCCGCCTCTCGGGCCGGGACGGGCTCAGCACCTGCACGCGGGACGCGGGGCTCCGCGGGCGGCCGGCCGGGGTCGGCGTGGCCGGCTGTGCCGGGTCGCCCCCGAGGCGGGCGTACAGTCTCAGGACACTGCCGAGGATTGTACGGCCCGCCCGGGGGAGGCAGCGGCGGCGACGCGGCGGGCGGGAGCGGCTCGGCGGCAGGCTGCGCGGCTCGGCACCGCCCGCAGAAAGTTCTCACTTTAAACCTTGGGCCGCCGCCGGTCGCGGAGGCAGGGCCGGCCCCCTCCACCCCGGCCCGGCCCCGTCGTCGCCGCCGCGCCCGCCAATGGGGGCCGCCACCGCCGCGCCCGGCCTCCCCGCCCCCGGCCCCGGCACCCGCCCGACCGCGGGGCAGCCGAGCACCCGGCCCCGGAATGCCTTGCGTACCCTCCCCCCCCCCCTTTTTTTTTTTTTCTTTTTACAACTTATTTTATTTCTTTCCCATAATAAGACGGCTTTAGCCCGCTACGTCCCTGCGTGTCCCCCGGGGGGGTTGAAGTGCGGCCGCACGTGCCCCTCCTCGGCTGAGAGTGGCGGGGACGGCCCCGACCTCTGCGTGGGAAAAGCGTGCGTGTTTAGAAAGCATTAAAAATAATAATAATGGAAGAAAAGAAAACGAGCAAACAACGCGCACGGCTGGCACCTGTATGAACGGAGCTGCTGACTCGGGCAGTGCGCATTACAGCTGTCTCGGCATGCAAGAGCAGCGGCCGGGTCGGAAGGCTGCCCTGGGACCGGGCTGCCTGTCCCCGGCTTGTTTGGCACTGCTGTTTTCTACATCGCGCTGCCTTCCTGTTATTTAAGCTTTAAAACTCCGCTGCTGAGACACAACGAGCTGCAGGCTGTAGCGAGCAGTGCTACAGATCAGCTCATCACAGCACCTGCTACACCATGCTGTGGGGGTCAGTGCAAAAACCTGAAAGGGTTCACTTACTTATTTACACCAAAGCAAATAATCTTGCTGATTAAGGAGTGAAGACTTTTCTTATATTATCTTTCATCACCATACAGAGCGCAGTCTTATCCTCATGTTTTCTAATGAGTGCCTTACATTTTTCCATCTCAATCCCAAATATACACCTTTGCATGAAGCTATGCCAGGTTTCTCATACTTCTCAAAAATGGCAGACTGCAGGCAAAGTGAGCTCAACTAGATGGTCATACAAATGGGAGCAACTTCCTATGCCATATCTTAGGCTGTTTTGTTTACAATGGGTCAGAGGTTTGTTCTCTTTTTTACCATATGGATATTTAAAGAAATGTATTTGGGTTTGAATTTGCATATTCTGCTCTTGGCTCTGAATAGGGCTACACATGCTTACACAGCAACAGCCTAATTACGTGGTAACAGGTTTGGTTTTTGTTTTTGTTTTCTTGTTATACAACACAGCCTAAACAAAAGAAACCCACAAGTATTTAAAACCTAAATAAACTTAGTTAAACAGAATTTGTGTACGCAGGACTAAATGTAGCCTTCTGGGAATAAAAGAATGCAACAGGATCAAAGAGCCAGGTCACTCATTTCCTAGATTAAATAGACCTCTTGGTCCTGCATTGATCTCTGCTGATGTCAATGCTCCTCACTGCATCGTAGAGCACTTCACTTGGATAAACAACTTGCCTTCAAAAATCAGACAAGACAAGCATTTCAATTGGCTAACTCCAAACCACTCCGTAAATTTCAAGTATTTCAGGTGTATCCCATTGACCCAGCTCTTGTTGGCTCCGTCTGCGTGGATATTGCACAGCTGAGCAGCAGCCTTAGCCTCTGGCTCTCTTACTAACAAGGCCTGGAAGTTCCCCCTTGCAGCATCACATCCAAGTGGCACTCCAAATCCCAGCCTGCCCTCCTCTGTGGAGACACTAGTGGCTACAAGGCAGAGCAGAGCCCAGCACAACTAGAACCTGTCTGTTGCATTACTAAAACAAAGCAAGCAGGCCTGAGAGATTCTCACATCTCCATCACAACTTCAGTTCCTAAAAGCTGTCTATACTGTTATTTCTGGCAATCGAGCTCTCCATCTTGACCACAGGAAAAACAAATGTCCTGCCCTCTGGAGCCTGCGCTGTGAATTTCCTCCTTTTCCCATGACTACTCGGAGAGGGAGATTTTTAATAGCATTGTCACTCTTTTTAATGCATTCTGAGAAATCAGGCACCTACAGAGAGGAAGAAATCTTCCTTGCTGGAGAACAGTAGAATCATTTTGTTCTAACCGCACCTCAATACTGTTTTAATCTCCTTTACTGTCAGCCAATATTTATTAACAATGTCTTCCACCATAAGGTAGACTTTCCCTGTTCTTAGACTCTTACAAGTATCAAGAAAAGCCACACTGAATGCATTTACTCTAGAGATGGAATATGTAATCTACAGGAGATGACAACTGCCAGGAAAGCCAAGAGAAACCTCAGACAGTTCTGGTTCAAGACAGTAAACACAGCTTGCCTTCTCAATTAATGCCATCCCCTTATGGGTTCTGTTTCGTATTCCTATATTATTCCTTACATTTTATATGCTGTACTTGCCACATTTTAGAGCTAACTTACAAAAGGTAGACATCATTTGGAAGGAAGCTCGTGGAAGGAGAAAAAGTATTCAGGAAATTTCATGAGCTGAGCTTAATAGGGGTTAGCTTCTGTTCAACCCACCCCGTCAAGTTCTGCAGCAGAATCAACATAGCATCAACGTAACAGCAATTCATCTAGCTATGATTCCTCGCCCTTCACAATCAGAGAAAATATAAGTAGTTTTGTTGTCCTCTCTGTTTTGGAAATTACATGAGGTGACCCACATTGTTCCCATGTGAATGCCTTAGAGATGCTATAGGAACAGTAAGTTCTTGATTTCCTAAGAGTAATCTTTAGATGACAGGCACTGAAAACAACCTGTTATCATCTGCCAGCATAGCAGTGGTTTGTTTCCAAAGGGCTCCTCAAGTCAACAGGGAATTAGCTTATGTCAACCTCTCTTAGACTAGACTCCAGGAAGAATACTAATGGAAGCCTCACAGAAAATAAAACCATGGTCAAATTTCATGATTCACTGTTAGGTCAGACTGCATTGAGACTTTAGAAAATCTGCATACAGTAGTAAGTGGGCCACTGGAGCTCAGCTCATCCCAAGGCAGGATGCTCCGTCACTCGGACAAGAAGCAAGCAGGCTCCTGTGTATTGCCCTTCATTCTGAAACACACCACTGATTTAAGACCACTTATGCTATATCACATATTCACCGGTTTTACATACACATGCAATCAATCAGCCAAATTAGCACATGTGCTGATTTGAATGTGCATAGTCATCAGCTGTGAAGGAAGAGCTCTGTGTTGTATGTGTGCTACTGGTGCCTGTATATACTGAAAGGTTATTGGTAAAACATACAGACAAGATTGTTCAGCAGTTGATGCTCCAGGGATACATGACTACTCCATCCCTTATAAGAAGGTGTTATGATAAAAATTAAAAGCAGCTTGAGAAGAGGAAGAGTTTCAGATTCATTAATAATCCCTGGTCATTTCTTTTTTTTTCTTTTTTCTTCCCCTTGGCTCCTCAATACCACCAAAAAGCAGAATAACAAGATAATTATTTATTATCACAGGCATCATCTTTTTATGAGAAAGGGAAGGGGTGAGAATCCTGTTATTGCAACACAGCTGATCCCTTGAGGAAAAGGGATGGGATTCTTCACTTCTTCATACCAGAACAAGCTATGGCCTCAAAACCTTTGTTATGTATGTTAGCAAATGAGAGAGAGAGAAGCATCTAACTTTTGAAGAGGAAAAAGCGGTAACTGTAAACCGGATAAAAGACAAAAGTACATAAGAGAAAGTGGGGACTACTCCAATGGAGACATGATAAAAATGCCTGAAGTGCAAAAAAAAAAAAAAAAAAAAAAAACCAAAAAAAAACACAAAAAAAAAAACAACAACCAAACCCCAACAAAGAAGTGTTTCTTGTGTAACCAGTCACTTGTGCTCACTTACACTGTCCTTCATAATGAGCAGCCCACAGCTGCATTTCAGCATAACTACACTTCCCGCACAATCAGTAGCTGTGCCCTTTCTGCACTGTGGCACCAACCAGTTCTCAGGCTAGGAAATGGGAGCACAACTTGCACACGTGGAGTTTGTGGGATTTCTTTGCCTTTTTTTTTTTTTTTAATAGTTCTGTATGGAGGAAAGATAAATAAATAAAACAACCAACATCTTATAACAGCTCTCATTCCTGTTATCCTACACGGAAAACAACACATAGTCTACAGGCAGTACTGGAACAGCTGGTTTGAAGTGTTTTGAGGGAATACAGAAAGACATGTCTTAGGACTTCCAAATACTGAGTGCACACCTTTGAGCAAGGCTTGCTGATAAGCTCAGGTATTTTGAGGCACTGATTACTTACACACACATTCCAGACGTTTCAGCCATCACAATCCCATAAAAAAAAGACACAATGGCCAAAACATAGGGAATGAACCTGGAAGTTTTAAAAGGCTTAAATTAGCTCATCTTTCAGCCTTTTTCAAACTTACGTACTGAGGATGCCCGTGGCCTATTCCAATCAAAGGTCAAGAAACAAAGAAAGTGATATGTTGCAATAGGCTCAGTTGAAGAAAACTGATGATGAATAAGTGCTCAGAAATAATTCTGTCATGATACTAGGAACTACCCTTTTGAAATTTTGGGAAAGCTCAACCAAGAAACCAATCCAGCTTATTAAATGAAGGTGGCTTTTGTTTTGGGTTTTCCCCTGACATTCAATAGCTTATTACTTGAAAATGCTGTGAAAGTAGTGTGTTTCACAGTAACATTTTTCATTTGCGTTTCACAGTTACAATAAAGAGTAAAGGCTAAATACATTTGCTAAGCAGAATCCTGATTCATCAATTTGAGTGCAAACAACACCAAGAACACCAAGGCAGTCAGGACAGCCACACCAAAGTTTAAACACAGTGAGCTTGATCTAGGAGCACAGCGTGTTGCTGAATGTTTATATGCATATATATCTATCTATATAATCTGAATCTATCTATCTATATATGTGTATATATAATGCAATAGTAGTCTAACTTAATGAGAAAGAAGTACAGAAGCAGACATGGCCTTCATTTGCAGGAATTCTTTCCCAGTGTTTGTGGAAGATAGGCCCCATTTAGGTGTTGCATTTACTGAGCTCTCCACAAGTCCCCCAGTAGCTGCCAGTGCCCACACCAGGCTGCAGAGGCCCACAGCATCCTCTGCAACAGTAGCACTCCAAAGGAAGCGTGGCTGCGAGACCAGAGACTTGTCTTCTTCAAAGCCAACAAAAACAACAGCAACGTTCAGAAGGGAAGGGAAAACATTCCTCTCCCTGGATCTTAAAAGCCAAACTTTGCAGCAATGTTTTTTAATGCTCATTAGCTCCTAAGCTCATGAAACAGCTGTCTGCACACAGGAGGAGGAGCAACATAACCATGAGGCTCTCCTCCCACAGAGCACTGTGCGCTGGATGAATGTCCAGAGAGACGGGAAGCCGTGACGGAAGATTTTTGCAACACTGAAACCAATACCATTGCCTAGTAGTTAACATTCAGTCACTCAACAAACATTTATTTAGGGACGGTGCAACATGCTCACTGCAGAGCTTTGGATTTTAAAACCAGCCAGGCTACGTTTCTTTTATATATCTGTGTGTTTTATTGTAGGAACATAAATACCATTGGAAATGCTGCTCCTAAATCTTTTCATCTCTGGCAGTTACTTCTACAAGTTTGAGTACTGTTTTCATTCCTCAAAGACTCTAAATAAAGATCTCAAAAACTGTTTCTTTTGAAATAGTAATTCTTAAATTACTGACGTTCAACAAAAGCACTGAACCTGTTAACCCCGTAGATACTTGTCACCTAAAGAATTTGACAAATTACAGTAAAACTGGAAGAATAAAAAAATTCTCCAGATACTGCAATACAAAAATGGTAAATCCCTGACCAAAAAGTTCCTTTACTGGGAACTGAAAATGGTCAGAAAAAAAATATATATATAAAAGATCTGTTTATCATTGCATCATTTGAAAATATTACTAGAGATCCTAGACTTCTTGACCTTTCTCTCATTGCTCTAAAAAAGATTTTTTTTTTTTTTTTTTAAATATGTGGGGTTATTGAAATCCAAGCCTGAAGTTACTCTGGGCAATTCCCAAATGTATTCTGGATAATTTAAGTCTCAACCAATTCCAGAAAGCAAAAGATATTCACAGAGGATAACCTCAACTAAGTCTCCCTCTAGTTGTCTCCAAGTCAGTGAAGAAACATTACATCCATGAAGGAGTGCTTTAGAGCAAGAGCCTGACTGGGGTCTCACTGACACATGCAACACAGCCTGCACCTACCTCTGCAACAACCAAATTGCTCCTGAGATATCTCCTCAAACTTCCTGTGATTACTGTACCCTGATTACTTAAAGTGCTAGTAGCATTCACCTTCTTCTCCTTCACCCTTAAATCTTCTATTTTGGGGAACCACTGCAGGACCCATTTGGCATACGGGGCCTAACATCTCAAGTAAGTCTACTCCTGGAAATATGAATAGAATCACTCAGGTCGGAAAAGACCTTAAAGATCATCGAGTCCAACCACGACCTAACCATGCTACCCTAACTAACAAGCCTCCACTAAATCATGTCCCTGAGCACCACATCCAAACGGTTTTTAAACACATCCAGGGATGGTGACTCAACCGCCTCCCTGGGCAGCCCATTCAAGTGCTTAACAACCCTTTCTGTAAAGAAGCGTTTCCTGATATCCAACCTAAACTTACCCTGGAGCAACTTGATGCCATTTCCCCTCATCCTGTCACCAGTAAGAAAGAGACCAACCCCACTCTCGCTGTAAGCACCTTTCAGATGTCGGAAGAAAGCAATAAAGTCTCCCCTCAGCCTCCTTTTCCCCAGACTAAATGGCCCCAGTTCCTTCAGTCTCTCCTCCTAAGGCATATTCTCTAAGTCCTTCACCAGCCTCGTTGCCTTTCTTTGGACCTGCTCCAGCATCTCAATGTCCTTTCTGTACTGAGGTGCCCAAAACTGAACACAGCACTTGAGGTGAGGCCTCACTAACACTGAATACAACGGCAGGATGACTTCCCTAGTCCTGCTCACCACACCATTCCTGATACAAGCCAGGATGCCATTGGCCTTCTTGACCACCTGGTCACACTTCTGGCTCATATTCACCTGACTATCCACCAGTATACCAAGGATTCTTTCCATCAGGTAACTTTCCAGCCACTCGTTCCGAAGCCTGTAGGGTTGATTGGGGTTGTTGTGACCAAAATGCAGGACCCAACACTTGGCCCTGTTGAAACTCATAGTTTGCCTTGGCCTGTCAATCCAATCTATCCAGGTCCCTCTGTAGCACCCTTCTCCCCTCAGGCAGATCAGCACTCCCTCCCAACTTGGTGTCATCTGCAAACTTACTGAGGGTGCACTCAATCCCCTTATCAAGATCCTTAATAAAAATGTTAAATAAAAGTGGCCCTAGTATCAAGCCCTGGGGCACACTGATTGTGACCAGCAGCCAACTGGATTTAACTCCATTGACCACAACTCTTTGGGCCTGGCCATCCAGCCAGTGTTTCACCCAGCGGAGCATATGCCGGTCCACACCAGGGCAGCAAGCTTCTCTACAAGAATGTTGTGGGGGACAGTGTCAAAGGCCTTACTGAAGTCCAGGTAGACCTCATCGACAGCCTTACCCTCATCCACTAAGCAGGTCACCTTGCCATAGAATGAAAATAGACTCTAAGTACTGACAACATGAGATATTGTCCCCAAAGCCCACTCTGAGTTCTGTATTTTCCTTCCTTTTCCATATGCTACACTCTTTGCATGAAGCACCACTAATGACCTTGACTGCACATACTGCTCTTCATTAACGTTAGATCACAATATACAACTTATGATACAGTTTAATTTGGCAGGTATCTGAGCACCACAGTTATTTGCCCTACCTGCCATCCCACTAGGATAGGGGAGAGAGTAGAAAAAAAACTAAACTAGAACTCCTGGGATGAGATAAAACTAATATAGTGAAAAGGAAAAGTATAACAGTTATGACTACGTTATATACATTCATATACACAAGTTATGCACAAGCAGTTGTCCAGCACACCACAACCAAAGTCCAGCTAGCCCCCTCAGAGAGAGAGAGTGAGTGAGATGAAATCCCATCTCCTTCAAAACTCCTTCTGCATGATGCCATATAGTATGGAATATCCCTCAGCCAGTTTAAGTCAATTGTCCTAATTCTGTTCCCTCCTAGCAACTTGGGCCCTTCAATGAGAATGGCCTTGTCTCTCTACCACACTGCTTAGCAGCAGCTAGAAACTTCAGTGCATTATCAACAATGTTTTTCTCCTGTAACCAAAATCACATATCAGATGCTCTGAAGAAAACACTTCTATCCCAGGTTGAAAGTAAACCACCCAAACACTTAAGTCTTGAATTTCAGTTGTTGTAAGAGTGATAATTAGAAGAGTCATTCCATCTTAGTTTCATTAACAATGAACTCAAAACAATTTAATCTAACATGGTATTTGGTCTGGACACGTGCATTCAAATAAAATTAATAATTCTAACTTTGCATACACAAAATCAATATCAATACTAAGCAGCAGCACGAACAAGAAGAAACACTTATATTTCTACAAAACCAAAATTAGGGATAACACAGGCATCATTTAGGTCATCACTGATTTCAAGTCACTCTTCATTTACATTGATACAGACAACTGCAATTAGATCTCAAGCATCTGAAAACCCTCAGTAAAATAGATACCATACATGATTTTTCTTCTGTCTGCACCAGTGACAGAGGAATTGGACCAAAGACTTACATCATCCTTCAGCCACCTTCAAATTAAGTTTTAAAAAAATGCTCCAAGCTCTCCATTCTCCAACAAGTTTTTTCAGTGCTCTACATCTACCTTTGCATTTGATCAAGCCATGGAAGTTGTTGAGTTATGGATTTTATATGTCCCATTCATAACACAAGTGCAGCAGCAAAAGGAAGGAGAACTGTTTTCCAACAGGGAGACTGTGAACCCAGCTAAAACCTCCAACTACATTTTTCAAATAGCGGACAGAGCATGTTAGGCCAGTATGGCCCAAAATCTTGGCCAGCCTGACAGGCTCAACAGGTTTGCTCCCTGGATTGTGTCACCAACCTTGAGACAAGTATAGCAGAACCACAGACATGCCTTGCATCAGAAGGGAACAATAAGCAACACATAAATACTGCACTCAAGTTTTCAGAGACACACAGGTGGAAACTTTGCTTGAAGAGTCCTATAGAACATCAACACAAATTATGGCTCTGAAAACAGCCTGTCTCCTCCCCCCTCCAACATTAAAGGCATCTACCTCAGCCAGTTTAAGACATTTTCCACTGCCAGTCATTTTCATTAGGCTAAATGATTACAGCTGGATTTTCCTAAGTCACAAGCTTTCAATAAAAGCAGCAGGATTTTTAAATTATACCACCAATTGGTATCACAACAATTCAGCTCAAAACCACTTCTGATACAGAATTGTAGAATCATGTTTCCATGTGCCGATTTAGTTATCCAGGTACTTTACACTTTACTAGAAGTCCTTCAAGCTGCATCACACAGTGCACCCGAACCTTAGAAAAGCTTTTGAAAGTCTGCACAAACTGTATTGTCAAACAAACAAACAAAACCAACAACCTTTCATATTTTATAGCAGCATCCAAAGGTAAGGTAACAACAGGGAAATCAGCATCTTAAATAAGCCCTGATTTGTTCCAAGCACAGGAAAGAACTTAAAAACTTAAGTCCTTCATTGACTGGAAGCTCATATGACTTGGCTTAACACAGGGTGCTGGCATATATCCAAAGTTACAGGCAGACAAATGACTCCAGCAGTTCTCTGAGAAGCTGAATTATGCCAATGTTCACATTAGTTACAAAGCAAAAGCCATGTTAATTAGGTTTTTTAAAAATGTATTTTATTTAAACTTCATTTTGTATGTTCTGTAGCTTTGTCTCCTAAATTACTCTGAAAGAGAATTATGAAAAGCTTTTTGATGTAATCTGTAATTTTTGCACTCTGAATACATGTAACAGAGAAGTTTACATTCAACTCACTAGCTAATTCACCTAAAAGTTACTGCATATACTCTAGAAAGTGATTTTCCCCAGGAAACACCTGATATCCCTTACTGTGCAACCTAAAGCAATGAAAAACAGAAAGACAAGACTCAAATGTGTCTTCTGAAGTTAATTTTCAATTCTTTCTTAGTAAAAATTGGGATACAAAAGAGAATTAATCTCCTGAGAGATAAAAATGCAGTATAAGTCAAAACTTAAATTTCTTTAATAGATAACAAACATAGATTATGAAGGATCCTGATAAAAGAGCTGAGACCAGAAGTTGTGTAAGCATGAAATATATGATTTTATGAGCACGTATCACAACAAAACCAGGCCTATTCCTAAAATCAGAGATTAGTGCTCATATCCCCTATTTATATGGGGTAACTTTCATTTTGTAGCAAAGAGTTTTGGTCTTGAAACAGCATGGATGGTTAGTTCCTATTAGTTTCAAACTGAAAGCAGCCCATGAAATGCCATTTTAGCAACATGGAAACTTCAGCCACAAAGTAAGGGTTCAAGCAGGTAGTGGACTTAAGAATACAACAGCAAGGCGAAAAGAAACGAGGGAAAAAAAGAAAGGAGGAAAAATAATAAAAAAGAAAATGGGATCTTCAGCAGCTTAAAGTTGCACCCAAGCTGGAAGGAAGCAAAGCACTCTTTAGAGACGGCCACAGGACTATCCCTTCAGCCAGTCCCATGGCTTTGTTCGCCTGTCAGGGCTAGTTTTTATGTCTTGCAGGAGTAATGATGAGACGCCTGCTCTCTACTGCCCTTTAAATCCTCACTCCCTGTTCCCTCCTTCCCTCCCTCTTGAAAAAAATGCAAGTTCCATTCCAGACTCCTCTGTGAGTTCTCTCTGCCCCCACTGCCCTTCATGATTTTCTCAAACTGATAGTTTCCTTTCACTCAAAAAGCTCCAATTAAAAGACTCACTGAATACAGTTGTCATAAACCCATAGATATAAGCCAATAAAAAGGCATATCCAGGGAAATTTCCTAGTGTATTTTAAATTCTTAGTGAGAAAACATAGTAACTCTTGGTAACGCTTCTCATGTTTAACTTCCCAGTTACAAACCTACAGTAAGTGTGAAATGGCTTGTCTTTTACAACATCTATTGTCACGTGTTTCTAAATAAAAATAAGATTTTTTCAAATTGGTGCTCATGATCTGTTGCCTAGTCAGCTCTTGTGCTCCTGCTTGACTCTTGAGGAAATTATGTTCTTTCTTGATCCATTACAAGCACAGTTGTCTGCTCTTTTGGTTCTTTACAGATGGATCTCCTGCAATTTCTATTCCAGACTACCTGCAAAGTATTATAAAAGCATCCCCCATGTCAAATACAGAGCAAATGTACAAAATCTTGTTGATACAAACTGCAATTCTTGTGCTCAGTCCTTAAAACAATCAGAGCTGGAGTAAGTTAGACATTACGAAACCTTTCCAGAAAGAGTCCCTATGCACGGTCACATTTTGAGACCTACCAGTCAAGCAGTTTTAACCTACTCAGTGTCTGCAACTCAGTTAGATCACTCTAACTAATAACTGAAATAATGTATGACAAATCAAACGTTTTATAGGAAGAAAAAGACTTTACTACAATACTAATGCTTTTGTTAGCAAAACTTACAGGAAGATTTTGTTTATGGGGTGTACGTCACACTGCAGTACTATTGCATAGCACTAACTTCTGCTAATTCTTTATCAGTTTGCATACTGTTTATTTTCCCACAGAATACAACCATCATGTATGTTCTAAAAGTGATGCTGCAATGTTTCTGGTCAAATCTCTTCATCTTTTCCATGGTTTCAAAAAGCTATTTGAGAAAGGTGAGGGGGAAGAAATCAGCATCTCGGAGACCCATTCAGCTCTCAGAGCAAGTCGTCTGAGCCTGCTAATGTGCAGGTCAAGAAACTTCTGCTTTGTATCCTCCTTTGTTACAAGTGATACTGAAACACTTTGGATTTCTTCCTGTCATTTGTATGTCACCAGATTTGTCTTAAGCAGAGAACAAAAATATGAAAGCCCAGCCTTTTCAGTATCACTGCTTATTCTTACATTTTCTTTACATTTAAGTGAACAGTATTTATTTTTTTTTTAAGTCATGTTTTTAGATCCTCTTCCTCACTGGTGCTATCATTTTCATTTTCTCTTCTTGAAAGTACTCTGCCATCAGCTTACTGATATGCATTAGTCATTAGCTTTTTCAGCACAGGCAGCCTTCTTACTGCAGCTCAAGAAGTAGTAACTTTCTGAGCACATCGCAACACTTTGCTAGGGAAATCTCACCAGAACTATGAAAAAAATAGAGTGATGACTCCAAATGACAAATCAGCCACCTGATCTGATGCCAAGGAAGTTGAAACATTTAACAGCATCTTTGCGTCAGCCAGAAGCCAGCTTGAGTAGGTTGCTTATATAGCAAACTAGTCACAAGGATTACGTAACTAGTAGAACAGGGAAAGAATTAGTAAAGGAGTACTTAAGTTAAAAAGCTTTCACCTCGTCTTCATCATACAGTGCTTACAGTGCTTACAGATTTGGCTAATGTAAGCTTGGAATCTCCACGGATTATCTTTTGAAGCTAACGGAGTGCTTGCTGTACAAGAAAACTGGAAAAAAAAAACAACTTGGTGGCTGCTTCTAAAAAGGGAGTGTTAAAAAAAAAAAAAAAAAAAAAAAAAAAAAGGAGTGAGAAGGAAACTACATGGAGATTGCTAGGCTTCACTTAAATATTTCCAGAATATAGAAAATAATTGAACAAATCTGCTGGAGAAGGAAACAGTAACAACAGTTCTTTTGGATCCATCAGCAACAAATCTTGCTCATCCTAATGAAGAACTCAATTGCAGATAGGAAGTCATGGCCATTCTGTTTCTCAGATCTGGACAGAGCCAGAGAAAGAACAGCAGACAATAAGAATTCAATAAGATTGATCAAATGTTAGAAGTTTTTTTGTTTTTGTTTTTTTGGTTTTTTTTGTTTTTTTTTTTTTTTTTGTTTTAATTGCTAACCAATAACATGCTTCAAATGTAGAATGGCTTCTTCAAAAAAGAAAAAAGAAAAAAGATAATGTCTGCTAATCACCAGCTGTGGTGAGGACAGAACTGAGACTTAAGTTATACAAGTTCAAGTATCAGTGAAAACTAATTAATAATAGGAAGAGAAGAAATAAAATGAGCTGTGACTAGACATTGACACATTAACTTAGACAAGCACTTCTCAGAAAAGATGTGTAAGTAGCTGCTGGGAACAGAAGTACAGCTGAAAGATCATCTCTTCAGGTGCCTTTGGTCCTGCATTTCCTGTGGTTGGCATTAGAAAGCCTACATTCAGCAGTGCAAAATTGACAAAAAAAAGCATATAGGGCACTGGCTCACAAGATGGACAATTGGAAGAGAGTGAAAATGTGATCAAAGCAATCCCACCATTTCTTCTCCACTAATTTTATAAAAGAAGAGGAATTAAGATTTAATAGAAAATATATTAAAGCTACATCATGTCTTTCCTCCTCCCTGATGCTGAGTATTCATTTTCTGCATTTGAAAACCTATCGTTTAGTATTTACCCGTTGCTCAGAGCTTGCAGCATGAAACAGCCATACACCATTTTCCCATAGTAACTTGTCACTGTTTTTATTGTGCAATGCAAGCCAGGCACCAGCTTTGACAAATCCTTAAACACCAGTGATCTGTTGCACACAGCAGACAGAGTGGAACTATATCCCAATTCTTTTGAAGAAAGGAAGTAAATATATTGAAGGAAGACTTTTTCCCCTTAACATAGTACTCTAGTTAGTAATAGCGGAGAATCTCTTGAGAAGTCTATGGTATCAACAAACATCATAAAACCACGTGAATGTTATTGAGCTCATTTTTACTACATGAAATTCACAACCACGGTAAGACTTGGGAGTGGAGGTTTCTGAAGAGCTCAGTTGCTGCTGCAACAACAGAAGAGTGTGTACTTTTTCCACACATTTCTAAACAAGTTTAAAAACGTATTTAGCAACTTCTACCTCCTGTTAGGGGAGAGCTAGGTGGCAGACACAGAGGCCAACACATGGCCAGAAGTATCTGTCAGGTTTCTGTACCACATAGTGACTGTACTGAGTCATCTGCCCATGTGTATTTCAGAAGGGGCATGCACACAAGCCTCAGTAGAAGATACACATGGACCCAACTTTCCTGAAGTAATTTACTGCCTCACAAGAAGTCCAACAAAAGTATACAGGTGATAGCTTTTGATTTTTCTCAGATGGTACAGCACAGTACTTACAAAAACAAAGAGATAAGCACTTAGCATCATCACTGTGCAGAACTACCTTTGAGCAGAAGTTTGTGGCATAGAGATAAGCTATCCTATGCAGTTAAACTAAAAGTTATGACACCCAAATGTTAATTGAATTGAAATTGTCTGGCGAGTTTTGACAGAGGTGTCAGATGCCTCCTTCACTGCCTACTCTTCTTTAAGAAACAACAGTGAAAAACTGGTTTTGAAAGGAAGACGCAAGTGTCATTGAACTACCATACACCCGAGTACAAATGAAAGCACTGTAGTGACCTTCTGTCCTGGTGAGAGGATATCAGCATCTGAGACTTTGCAGCTGGTTTCAGAGTGTGTTAGCCACAAACCTCCTCATGATGAACTTCTAGCCGTGACTAATTCCATTACAAGCTGCTGCCATGGGCAGCAGCCAAGATGATACATCTCTATATTATTATGATGTGCCATCTTCTGGTTATCAGTCAGGTTTCCTATTGTTCCCTTTAAAATAAAAACAAAATATATTTATTTGAGAGTTTTATATTATTGTCTCTGCAATAAACCTCTCTATTTGCAAGCATAAATATTTGAATTCAGTGATGTGAAAAAAATCCATAAAATTTTACAGGAAGAGCAGCATTAAATCTGTGATGTAAATAGCTGTAGCCCCAGACTCCACCTGGTACTTGATGCACAACAAGCTGAGCCAGCGGAGGGAGGAAGTTGCTACAGCTGGGCTGAGAGAGTCCAAAGGAAGAAAAGATAGTAGTTGTACTCCATTTAAATGTAGACTGCTTGCCAAGTTCTCCAACTGCACTGCATGAGGAAGTATTCTTTAAATCAGTTAAAAAAAAATTATGTGTACGTGTGTGGTTGTTCGAAATAGGGCAACTCCTCTGTCAACTGTTGTTTTCCTAGAAGGATTGGTCAGCTCTTGAGATTAGTTTTCTAAATGTTCTCTCAATTGTAAGAAAAATTCTAAGAAGGAGTTTAATGGAGCTGTCTCACAGAAGGTTATCTCTTGTTTACAGTACATTTTGATAGTGCCATTTAAGGACTAAGACAGAAACAAACAGGCACCTAAATATATGTTAGTCATGGTTTGCAGAAAGTGATGAATTATTAACCATTTCCTGTTGTCTTTTACACTGTTTTTCCTTGTAATTCTTGGATAGGAGGAGAAGTGAAAGATGCAAGAAAAAAATACAAATTAACACAATGTGTTTAAATAGCAATATCCATACTTGCATATAGACACTATCTGATATTCAGAAACAACAGGGCAAATCTTCAGGGGGATTCCATTGTTACTCTGCCTGACAATATGTCCTTTAGCCCATACAACAGATTCTAAGGTTCTCAGCCTCTACAACAAGTTCTTACAATCACTATCATTCTTTTTAAAATAAATACATAAATCATTTTGAAGCTAGAAAATCAGAAGAAGTCATTGAAGCTGAATCTCTATCACAAAAGTCATTTGATATTTTCACTATATTTAGGATCATTTTCAAGTTTATTTCCTTGCACAGTCACCCAGCTAACAGGGTAATAACAAGGAATTGCAGGCTTTAACCAATTCTCAAATAAGAATGTCAGATTTTTGCTAACTGCAGTGGAAATTAAATTAAATTAAATATCACACAAATTCCAGAGGTAGGCAGCAGTTCCAGTTTGCATACTTGATCAGCAGATAAGCTTTTGTCCTGTAAATTCCTGATTTTATAATGAATACTATAAATTCAGAGACTCCTAAAAATCAATTGCTTCCCATAACAATGCAATAAACCAAACTTTTGCACACAGCATGTATTAACATGAAGGCAGAAACTGGCTTTGGTGGCCAGCAAATGTGGTTACAGCATAAGAAACAGTATTCTTAATTTATTTGCACAGGTCACATTTAGTTACTTCCTGACAGAGGAAGACAGCATACATGCTGATGCTCAGACATTGTAGATCAGATGCCTCTGATCTGCAGAGCATCATGATAAATGAACTCAGTCAATTTACACTAGCTTACAGTTTCCTGTCCTGGAAACATCATATATAAATTCTCATAGCTCAGTAAATAAGACTGCAGTGTATAAATGTATTGTCCTCTCAACCTGAAAAAAATATTATATTCTTTATCTGTTTACAGTATTGTGATATATAACCAAGAAAGCCATGGAAATCCTACAACTATGCTTCAGTCCAATCATTTTGTTGTTGTCATGTTTTACATAAGAAAAGTGCATTAAGATGTACAAGGGAAGCACAACGAATCAGTGAGTCTGTCTGCCATGGATAAACTAATGTATCTTCTTGTCACAGACGTCTTCAGCATTGTTAGTATTGAGATACACCAAGTGTAGGGATTATTTCAACCAAAACTAGTGTACAGGATATCTAGGTTGATGATTTCTCTGGACAGGGTTTTGTTTACAGGAGTCCCTCAACTGCTCACAGCATTACATTTTGTGCATGTGATCTCTGCACATAGATCTTTTTTGAGACACACAGGAGGAAGGGATACCACCCAGAGGGATCTTGACAGACTTGAGAGGTGGGCTTGTGCCAACCTCATGAAGTTCAGTAAGGCCAAGTGCAAGGTCCTGTACCCAGGTCAGGGCAGTCCCAAGCACAAATAAAGGCTGGGGCAGAAACTGGTTTGAAAGCAGCTCTGAGGGAAAGGATTTAAGGCTGTTGGTTGACAAAAAAAAAAAAAAACAAAACAAAACACAAAACTCAACATGAGCCAGAGATATGCACTTGCAGCCCAGAAAGCCAGCCATGTCCTGTGCTGCGTCAAAAGCAGTGTGACCAGCAAGTCAAAGGGAGGCGATTGTCCCCCTCCATGCTGCACTGGTGAGGCCCTATCTGGAGTACTGTATTCAGCTCTGAGGCCCCCAGCACCAGAAGGACAGGGACCTGTTGGAGCAGGTCCAGAGGAGGGCCACATGTCAAACAATCAAATACTGTACTCTTCCAAAATTTGGAAGTGGATAATGTCATCCAGCAAAACACAGTCCTACTTTTAATGTCTTTGTCCTGACTCCTTTATCCATCAACAGACTGAGGTTTTAGCCACTTTATTTTCAGATCTCAGTGCTTGCAGATTGCTGATTAGTCTTTTATCCATAATCTTTAACACAACACACTCATCAAGAGAAAAGTCATTTAGGTACTCAGAAGATCAAAACAGCTAAGAAACATGCTAAAAGAACTTGGGAAAAAAAGCATTAACTAAACCATTTATGACATTTAGTTATTTATCAACAGTTCAAGAGAGTGACTACCAGGCAACAGAACATGAATGCTCGTCCAAGACTTTCAGAAGAATAGGTTTGATAGCTCTGATGAGGAACAAGTGATACGCTTATGGCTAGATAAGAGTATATGGCTGTTAATGATTTCCTGTATGCCATCACACATAATTGTTTCTTTTATGCAAGGGTTTATCTCACTACTAAAAAAAGAATGCCTATTTCCTCCTTGCCAGTACATATCATGGTACATAGCAGAAACAAGAAAACTGGAACAAGCTAGCAAGAGAGTATTCTTTCTTAGGTGTGGTTTTAAAACAGAAGAAGTGCCATCATGCTACATGCGTTACAGCAGGCCTCACATCTTCATCCAGTGTGGTGGCTTTGCCATTGCCCCAGGGGCACACACGTTCTACCACCAGAGCCCCATTGGCACCAGTTGCTGTTGGGCCAGTCAAGGAGGAGGGCTGTCTCAGACTGAGATACCAGCAACAATTAAACCCTTTGCATTCCTGTGATACACTCCGTATTTACTTTTGGCCAGATCATTAGCCAAAGACATGAGGGGATAATACTTTCTTTATCCCTTTATGAGCAGAGCAAGCAAGGAACAATGTTAGGGGCACATAGGGTAAAGAACATTATATTTTGTGCAGACCTGTTCTTCACTGTTCATGAGGAGATTCCGGATTATCTGCAATCAGGAAGAAACGTATGTGTCTGCATCAACATTTATAACTGTGCTAGTTAACTCAGTTTTGGTGGCAACCATCCCGAAAGTTATGACAGCAACAAACCATACAGATACAACATCTTGAATTTAGATAGGCTGACCCCTTCAGCTGTTTCTAACAAAGTATGCGCCTAGTTTTCAGAGAATCTGCAACTCCATAGCAACTCGTGGCTGAACACGAATATACACTTCAGTACTTGTACTTGGCTGGAACCTTCATTTCTAAACCATTTGTGTAAACCTCCTGGACATTCCCTAAGCAAAAAGAAGTTGTAGGAAATCACCTACTTAGTCTCCTACTAACAAAAAACCCAGTCACTTGCCATTCTCTTAACCCTCCTTTTTAAAAGAAACGTCTCAAAAACAGTTATACAACATTCATAAGCTGGAACACTTTCAGTGAAAGAAAAGAGAATTTGTTTTATAGAGCAAACTAGATGAAACAGTATGTGATGCTCTGCTTCATACCTAGGCTAGAGACCTAGATTAGAGATGAGGGTGTGGTAGGCATTTGCGGTATTTTAACTATGTAAGTAACAGTACTGGGTTTTTTAGCCCCTGGATTCTTTATCTGGTAACACATGGATGTGCTATTGTGCTCTGAATGTTTCATGATAGTTTCACCTCCAACCAGAAAAAAATCAAAAATCATCCAGTATGACAGTCTCTACTCTGGACTGGCAGTCTGAATTCAAAGTTTCCCTTGCCTGGATGAGTGAGGTTTAATTGCTTGGAGGTGAAGAATAAAGATACCTACTGTTAACAAGAGCATTTCAGATTTTAGAGGGGTACATCCTGAGCACTTTGAAGATAAACATGGCAACTAATCAGTAGGATGAACCAACTAGTACATGATTATTTTCAAAGGAAACTAAAACAATAAACACTTCACTAAAAGGTAAGAAGCTAAGAGCTAAGGTTCCAACAGCAGTTAGCTGTTTCAAAAACATTTCATAAAAAGCATGTCACACAGAGCCCATCATGGAATTCCCCAAAGACTTTGAGCTTTGGATTTGGAGTAGGTGGATTAAGCATCAACCATCAAGCCATGAACATTCCCAGACTGTAATTACAGTCTTTTAACAGCAACCCTTCTTCCTCCTATCTCCCCTCCTCCCCTTCTCCTAGTTTGGCACCAGTGTCTGGCTGTAGCCACTTCAAGAATGGATCATTTCCCTCCTTCTCCCAAACCAAGACATCCAAAGCACAACCTGGTGATAGGAATACAGTTCCAAGGGAGCTTGACTAAGTGGGTTGCAGTCATGAAGCAGCAGATTCCTATATTTCATCATTTGCTAAATATGCGCCATACGAATCAAATGGAAATGCCACTGCAGCAACATTGCCTTCTAGCTGTGTATTTTTCATGGGCTGACTCCGCAGTTCCCAGATAGTCTTAGCCTTGCACCATCCTAGACTGAATTTTGCATATAATACATTTGCAATAATATTAAATGAGAGTTGCAGAGGATAGAATTAGAGTTTTTATGTACTTTAAGGCACTGCATTAAAACACATTTAACAGTAATTATTTAACAGCAATTGTTATAAAACAAAGGGTTTTTTTTTTTCCTTCTTAAAATTTATCCCCTGGTGTTAATTATATTCTTGCAATTACACCAGCAATTCTTGAGATGTTCTTGAAAAGTATCTTGATTACTGTGGGGACTTTGCTGTTTTTTTTATATACTTCAGTACTGATTCTCTCAGTTGTTGGCAGTTACTGGTAATTTTGAAAAAAGAAATTAAATGCCTAAAAATTTTGAGTTAGACAACACTGAGAACCCTTCACTCTCCTGCACCTGCACATGAGTTTTTGTAACACATTCTAGTAGTTCAGCAGAGGCCTGACCAACAGGTGGGCAGCACTTTCTATTTCAGCAGGAGAGTCACTGGGGGGCAAGGACTGCAGTTGTCATACACTAGGAGCCCATCTCTCCTGGCCCTCCATCCCATTCCCAGGAGTCATCCAAAACACCAAGGAATAGTCCTGTATCTCCATGACACCAAATGAGCCAAACTGCTCATCACGGGTGAAACCTATTCCACATTTCCCATACCCATTCCCATCTTACATTATGTCACACCTGATGCTCATTAGATTATTCTTATCTGTCACTTCAATTTATTAATCCAGGAAGTAATCAACCCACAAAAATAAGATAGATAATTCAGTCTAAATATCATCAAAAGCAGCTGTTCCCCTTTGGAGTGGCCAACTGATGTATCTGCCTTTTTCTCCTTCATGGAGTGAAAGCCTTGTCTGTCCTCTTGCATACCTGAGTAATGCTACACCATGACCCAGGGCAGAAAGTTCTGGATCAAGTCAAAACAAACAACTGGCTAGTGATTCCAGCTGTACTACAAGAGAAATGCCAACAGATCCTAATAAATGATTCCACACAACTGCATCTCCCTCCTCAACACAAAAAAAGCACACAGGCTTCACTAAAGTGCAATGCTGAAAAAAATAAAATAAAATTTTAAAAAAAAAATCACAATTTCCATTGATTTTCTTAAGATCTTGGCTTTTGGGCTCCCTGGGATACCTCAGGAAGTGTGGGTTTCCTCATCCAAACCAGCCAATCTTGTAAATTGGTACTGCAGAAACCAGCAGTGGGTGTGGTTAGCTCACAAAACCACTGGAGAAACAAACTGAGGAGGCTCTCTAGCAATGCCACCAGTCTTTGTGCACAAGAGCAGCCACAGACGCTGTACTGAATTCTTTCATCTCAGAGGGAAAAACAATACCAGTCCTGATCTCAAACTAAATTGCCTTGAATCAGCTGCACACCAGCCTTACAGCGACTGCTGCTTTTCTACCAGTCACTTGGGCATACTGGTCCATGGGGCCATAAGTTGGCACTCTGTCTGGTGCCTCTTCCAAAAGGGTCAGAGAAGCAGGGCTGAGAAGCCCTTGGCCTTGCCAGGCAGCATCTACTCGATCACGTTTAGAGTCACAGGAACAGAAAAAAGTTGTGTATGTGCAGCACTGTCCTGTCAGATGCACTGATGTAGAAAAGGTATTTTTCTTCAGACAAACCCTAGGACTGTAACCCACTTACCTCTTACTATAAACTGACAAAAAAAAAAAAAAAAAAAAAAAAAAAAATCTTAATATGGGATTTCTGCAACTTTGTGAGATACAATAAACATTTTGTGAGTTTCCAAGTGTGGCAGGTATAGATGGGCTGTTTCTAAGACTACAAAAGATTTGGGAAAGCTTGCAGCATCCTTACTGATATCACCTGACATAGTGCACTGAGATAAGCAGTAATGCAGTTCATTGTGTCTTCCACAATCATCTGCAAGTTTGTTGGCTTCTCTGATTTGCTGTGGTTATCTTTGTTGCTTAGGATTACATTCTGCCCTTGTCTTAGAGCATTTGCTGCCTTGATCAGTCTCAATTTTCACAAAAATCAAACATCTGTATGTGCTTCTACAAAGAAGAAAAGCGACTGTCTGAATGCACTGAGTATAGTAGGTACAAAACTGAGGTACTCTATCACAGCAAGTGTAAAACTTTTTTCAAACCATAATAAACATTCACTTTTAGCATCCTTGCTCACTGCCACAATCACACTTTAAAAACGGGTGCAACATAACTAGTATTAGAGAGTATTCAACTAAATTGCTGAACTGGAGATCAGAGAGCTGTTGGACAATAGCTTTGTAATTACTCCAGCACAGGAATACTAAGACTTCATGGAGTCCAATTTGAGCAGAAAGAAACAAATCAAGTATCAACTCCTATAACCTCATGTGGGATACTGCAAACATTGCTGCAGTGTAAGCTGATGAAACAAAACCTCCAATGGGCATTAAGAGTCTGCCCTTGATCAAACCATTTGTATTAGCAAAGATAAAAGTGTATGAATATATGAACAAGAAGGGATGCTTCAGGACTTCATCTGCTTCTCTAACACACACACACACACACACAATCTTTTTTGTTACTGTTACTGAATGCTCCTACTTTGGGATCAGTGGCAACCTCATGATTAGCTTCCCAAGAAAAGAATGAAATTTACAAAGACCTCATCTCATCCAGAAATTTTGAATTATACTGAAAGCAAATTTGGATAGCATCTTAGTTATAGTCTACAGATGACACAGTGAACAGAAGAGAATAGAAAACATTAGAAATAAATACAAACATAAATGGAATAAAAACAGGGAAAACAACAGACATAGACAGAATTTGAAAACAAAGTAATTTGATGGATATTAGATAAAACACAGTACATGAAGTACTCACCTGGGCCTGCTTCATCCCTTCTGCAAAGCTGAATCATTTAAACTAAATTCCAGTGTGAACCAATTCATGCAACGAGAACAGCAGCATAACATGTGGCCAACACAGCAACCAGTTACATTTTTAGAGACTTGAATCAGAAAGACCAGACAGTATTTCTTCGTAAGCCCAGAGACAACAGGATCTTCGTCTTCAGAAAGATGTAAACAATTGCAAGGAATTTTGGAGGACTTCAAAACAATTACGTGGTTGGAGGAACTGACTAAGGTTCCTTCAAAAGAGCTAAACATATCTTGTGTGGCTGAGCAGTCTCCAGCAGCAATGGGAGACAGACCTGAGAATTTTTGAAGGAGTCTTTGCCCAAAACCAAACTGAAATTAATTAATAAACAGTATTAGTTAATGAAATAATGAACGCAAAGAAAATTAGTAACATGGGTTAAAACAAAACAATAGAAAGTAAAAGCTGGTAAAGAAAAGTATTTCCAAGAGGAAATGGTTCTACAGTGAAGTAGGAAAGCAGTCACGCTAGTCTGGATTGTCAGGTACTGCCCAAATTTGAGAGTTGTTATTTTACTGAAATCATAAAAAGATCAGATTTGCAGTATATTTATTAAACAGATAACAGAAAACATGAAGAATGAAACCAGAGGTTGTGAAGACATACTTCTTGGTGTTTGCCAAATTCAAAGCCAAAACATGCCCCTCTCCATGTTCCTGAATTTAGCAGCGTTTCAATTATTTCAAACATCTAGCAGAACGCTTCACTAAAAAATGGACCACTTGACCTGTTTTACACAGAAAGCTCACCTTGAAAGGAAAGAAACAGTTACGGCCAATAAGGGAAAACCATTTTACATGCACCTGTGGGTAAGTGCGTTTCATGCAGTCTGTTTAAAGTACTGTAGAAGCCCTTGGAACACAACTACAGCCAGCACATTTCAATCGCACTGTCAGAACCTGAGGACTTCCAAGTTCACAGAAAAAGAAAAAAAAAAACCAACAAACTATCTGGGGGAAAGAGAGCATGTAATCCTGCTGTTTTTACCCCCATATCTGTAGTATTGACTGATGCATGAGTTGCAAAAGCTCGTTTTTAATTATTTTGGTATTTAATTACATCAGCTCACACAGTTACATTACCAGATTGGTGTCTCACAGGGGAGTCATCTACTGGCTGGAGCAAAAGTCTCCAGTGATCTAATAAGTGTTTTCCAACTTCTAGACCTACTATGTCTTGCTGAAAATTGGCAATGTTTCCTGCATCTCATTCCAGCTCAAAATAAGCCCTAATTGTGGTCTCGCCTAAAATTTGGCATCTGGTAGCTTTATGGCACACAGGTACACAAATACAGCACCATTTATTTTCTGTGTATTATTATCCCTCCATTTACGTTGGTGAGAACCATTTTGCATCAACTCTTCCTCCAGTTCCTTTCCCTTCCCCACAGACACTTATCTGCACATAAACTACATTTTCTTGTCTATTTTCCCTCTTAGCTCTATTTCCCTCCCCTTTGGGAACAATAACTGAGACATAGAAACTTTCCAGTTACATTTGTTTTTCCCCTCAGAAATTAAAATGATACACATTGGTAGAGGGAAAGGACAGCACAGTAGCAATTATGCTTATGTTGAGTACAACATTTAGGCTGCATGTTTTGGTTGCCTTCTGAAGATCCTTTTATTTTAGCCCCAGGCCTACTTGGCTCCAGTAGGTCACTTGTTTCCAACAGTAATAAAAATAAAAATAAAGAAACTGCCCTGAAAGGAGCACTCTGGTGTTGATTTTTTTTCCAAGGATGTTGTTTTCTAGTCTGTCTCAGTTTCCGGTTCCCATGAACCAGCATGCTGCTGTTATGTTTGGATTCACTGCGCCATAGGAAAATATTAAAATACTTGCTTTCTTTTAAAAAAAAGCAAGGCA
Source organism: Lagopus muta (assembly GCF_023343835.1). Taxonomy (NCBI): domain Eukaryota; kingdom Metazoa; phylum Chordata; class Aves; order Galliformes; family Phasianidae; genus Lagopus; species Lagopus muta. The sequence goes on from NC_064434.1 coordinate 83,841,336, forward strand.
GACTTTAATAGAAGCCACCTTGGTTTCCATGTCTTTTTCTTTTTTTTAAATCTAACTTTTCAATCTTTTTCTCTATTTTTCTCTGTATGCTTTTTTTTCTGGAGAAAAAAAAAACAAAAAAACAAACAAAAAAACACCTTTTCACCTCTACTGAAAACTTGAATGGTACCCAATGGATGGGGCTCAGCTTCTTGCATCTTCTCACTTTCTCCATGGATAGCTCTGCTCTGTTGAGAGAAGTGAGCAAAGATTTTCCCCTCCAAATCAGGAAAGAGGATTCTTTTAGCTAACCAGTGAAGCAATGTAAAGGGCTACGTCTGGGACCAGGACTAGAGCTTTGAGAACACTCAGGTCCTTACCCAACACACCTTGCTTCACTCCAGAGAGAAGCTGGGAGATAAAGCACAATGGGTAATGAAAGCCCATGGAACAGGCTTATTTCTCTGTGGTAATCATAGCTTGTATAAAACATACACATACATATATTAAAGCATGCATATTTATACATACAAGATTTGCTATACCACGATCTTCAGTAATTACTGCAGGATTTAGATTCAGTGGGTTTTTGTTTTGTTTTGGTAGCCTAGTTTCATAAACTAAGATAGCTGGTGAGGTCATCGGACTAGAAGATTAACTCAGCCCTCTTTCAATCCGAGTTGTTCTATGATCCTTAAAGACAATGCAATTCTCAGACCACTCCTCAACCTTAAATAGCTTCTGGACTTGACTGATGTCAACCCAGCTTGGCAAAGGTATCAAAAGATTGTAAAGGTTCCAGAAACTTTTGTCAGAAAAAGGCAAGAAAAATTAGAAGTTAGTTTTCCCCCATCCCTCTCTACCTTTTACTGGGAAAAAGCAGACTGATTTTTAACAGTATACAGCAACAGGCCATGTATCAAACCCTCACACCAAAGCCCCAGTTCCCCTCCTTGAGACCTTAACATTTCTGTAGTGGCACTCGCACTGATCTACCAGGCTTCTCACCTGCACACCCTCAGCTGCAGCTCCAGGCGCTGGAGTTCTTTGGCACCCAGTGAGGTGCACTGTGTTCCTAAAGAACAGCCATAACTACCCATGGAAGTGGCTTAGGCAAACCATGGAAGAGCTACCACTTGCTTTAACATCAGTCACACAGATGTATCGCTTTTTTTTTTTCTTTTTTTTTTTTCTTTCCTCTCCTTTCTCCATTACAGTTTCATTCCAGAGATGGCTATTATGTGCTCTGACAATTCTCATCTCAAAAACAGTGGTCTTGAAAACTTCAGGATGCCCCTGAAATGTTTTCAACCCTGAGGAAAGGTATGAGGCAGATGTGAAAGTGAGATTTTGGCCCCAGTAAGCAAAACACCCTTGTTTCTAGGGTCATTATCTCACTCTGGGAGTAGCATATGTTAAAGTCTGAGAAATCAGCAGGAGCTGCCCTGGAGGCGACAGGTGAGGAGCTCCAACACTGCCTGATGGCAAAGAATGTCTTACAAGTGCTGTGTTTACGGTGCCAGTGTCGGTAAAGAACACAGTGTTCCTGCAGATAAGTGGATTGGAGATAATAGGATATCTCTCCAAAAACAGATGAGCTTTTCCACACAGGAGCTCCAGGTCTCAGTTTATAGCTCTCCAGTTTTTCGCTACCCACTCCTCTCTACCTGATGTGAAATAAAAACATGCAATAGAGACTGAAAGCTTTAAGGAAATCTCTCATAGTTATTTATGCATCTGTTTAGGACACACAGTACATGGTTTTGGGTTGGGCAAGAAAAACAAGGGCAAGAGTTATTCCCCAAGTACCATTCTTCATGACAGGGCAGTATCTGCTTCCAAGAAAAATCCTATTTACACCCATGCTGGGATTCCTGCTCCTGGATTCTGCCTGTGCTCTCCCATTTTCACTTATGGTAGCGGTGCCAAGAAAATCTGAAGGGCCAAACTGACATCCCACTGTACAGTGTGGTAATGCATTGATACTGCACCTTACACAAAGGGGGACTCTTCTGTGAAACCAAGGGCAGCACAGCCGCTTGTCTCCCTCAGGCTCATGCTGCCCTTACCCCTTCAAAAGGTCTAGAGTCTCCAACTACAGCCAGCAAGCTCCTTGGGCAGCCTATATACAGTGTTTTCTCTGCACATGCAGTTATTTGTGGCACTCTACTGCTTGTTTGCAAGGAGCCCTTTATTGGGACACCATTAGAAGACATTGGAACCTGCACAGTTGCCAGGAGCTGGTGGGTTGTTTATAGTGCTTGTTGGCTACCATCTTGGAGGATCTCACTCCCAGCTATTGACTGTAGCACCCCTCCAGTTGAACTGTTTCACTTGGTACGTTGGTAGTTCCACATCTCACCCGAGGCCTCCAGCCCTGTCTCTGAGTCTCTCACAACACCCAAGGAATCCCATTTGGATCAGGGGAGAATGCACAAGTGAGCCACATCACCATGTCAATGAGTCCCAGTTTGCTGTCCAATCAGTGGGGATTACTGTTGCCTCATGTGAGCAATTGTATACAGGCAGAACAAAATGCTGCCTGTCTGAAAGAAATGAATAGAGTTTAAGTAATTGCAAAAAAATAGAATTAGATGCAATAACCTCTTACATAATTGTTAGTAAATAATAAACCTAATTTTACTCAAATCACAGCAGTGACTCTAGTAGTGACAAGAGAGGAGATAACTATGAGAACATGCTGAACTGTTTACTATGATTTGATGAGCTTATCCTTCTTGAGCTTTCTATGTTGTTACTAAGCAATCCCTTTGGGGTCTCCCCCTCCCTCACATTGTTTGGGATTGTTATGTAGGTTGTATCAAACACTCGATTTAACAGACTGATTGCAAATGTTACAGCACACATTCATGAACTATGTGTTGCTAGCTACTGTAAGATATACAGACATATCAAGAGGGATCATTAGCTATCTTTTGCCTTGTCTCTTTCTAAAACCAAAGATAAAACCCTATTTAATTAAACAATAATACTTTGGAAATTGATACCCAAGCAGTTGATCTGGGCCCTTTTAAAATCTATCTTGGCTGTCATTGTGTTTCTTGATTGAACAGGCTAGCTTTTATAAACTGTTTGCTTCTTCCAAAAACAAATTAAAAAAAAAAAACCAACACCCAAACCTCTCCTCCCCCAGCACACACCATCACCACCACAAAGAAAACACTTCAAAATTTACTTGGTCAGGAAATAAACTGAATTTGTGATAAAACAAGATTATCAATTTTAGAGCCATTTGAACTAAGAAAATGTTGTGGTTCCTCCTTCAAGAATTGTGACAAAAGTCATAAATACCACGACAGAAACTTAAGAAGGCTCCTGAGAGAAGGCTATAGACCACTCCTCGACACAACACTTTTTCTGAGGAAAGCATTAAACTGATACTGCTACCATCCATACCCATTCTTTTGTACAACTTTTCTACATGTTCTGAGGCAAGTTAGATTCAATAAGACACCCAAGTCTTCAACAGTTGAATGACTAAGAACAGACATTCCAGAGACAAAGAAAGGAAAGGAATTTAAATGCGTTGAAATGCAACAGTTTCAGCCTCAAAGATATTAACAAAGAACGTGTGCTATAAAAGAATTTGCAAGGTCACAACACAGTAAGAATATTCATATTCCTTCTAGACAGTGCCAACTGGATTTGCAAGCTTCTTTGAAACCTATTCTAAGTTACAGATTGCTTCCAGTTTTTGTCTCTCAACATACGTGCTAGTGCATTAATAGTAACTGTAACCAAGGTAAGTTCTTTGGGTATGTTTTGATTCGCTTTTAACAAACATGTTTGTTTACCAGATCATCTGTTTTTCCTCAATTTGAGAAGTCCCACCCAGATGTTAATTATAGAGAATACTTCAAAAGCACAGGCACTTCTCAGAATAATTTTGGAGGAAATGCATAGCACACTTTTCAATTACAAGCTGAATTCACTTCAGTATTTTTGATGGAGGATCTACAGCTACTTACACATTTGCTATTGTTCCGTATACTTAGTGAGGCAAGTAGTAGTTGTGGAAATATAAAAGCATAAGCACTGACATCACTCTTTCCATAGCTCATGTAAGTGCCTAACTTTTAATTAAATCTACATGATTTTTTGCTTTTCAGTGTTTGAGTTAAAAATAAAATGTTGTTAGTATACTAATGTTCCCTCACCTCCTCCCCAACAAGAATGGCATTGCAAGCTGGTCTAGTATCAGACATAGAGGCGGCAGAGGGGTAGAAACTTACTGATCCTTAAGGTCCCTTCCAACCCAAGACATTCTATGACTGCACACATGCTGTGACAACAACCACCATCTCAGTGGCCTTGTGGAGGCAGCACGTGGGTTCAGATGTGAGCAGCAGCACTGTAGCAGACATCCAGCATGCAGAGCACTGGACCAAGTATTGCTGGATCTCAGCATGACCCTGGATAAGGAATTTGACTGTTCAGCTCCAGTTCTTCAGTTTGTGAAATGGGAATATTAATGTTTAACTACCTCAACAAACCAACAAGAACACTCAAATACCAAAAAGTCCACAGTGCTTCCATGTTTGAACTACTGGTTGTGTACAAGGAAGCTCCCTCCACCAAGGACCATTCCTTCCTCACTAGCCACCTCCAAAAAGTTGTTCAGGAGAGCAGTGCAGAATTGGCACAAGGCCGCATAGTTAAGACGACTTAGGGATTTAACTTATCAAAGACAAGGTCAAAAGTTAACTTGATCACAATCTACAGGTACATATACAGAGAGAGAGTAGTTATAACTAGAGGGCTCCATCTCTTAGACAAAGGCAAAACAAGTACTAGAAATCCAAATTACCCAAGGCTGCAACAAGTGAGCCAGCAGTAACAATCTTCAGATCAAGGCTGAAGAGACATTTCTGAGAGATATGCTAGGTTCACCCATAAGTCACCAGGTTACCTGCAGGCATCACTGGCTGAGATTACACATACATTCTTTGCAAAGGTCAGGTTAGTCAACATTAATACATTCTTTCAATCTCAATCTAAAATATTATTTGTGAACAGCACAAATTGAATTAAATATCTAAGAACATTTCCTGAGTTATAATCAGCCTTGGATATGGAAAACTAATAGTAAGGCATTAATAACAGAGCACTATTAAACTTTCTGTGGTGACCACAAAAATTAACAGCTCAGCATGGTTTAAAGTATTTTTCTTGGGGGCATGTGGAGGAAACAGGAAGGCAAATATTGCAGAAAGGGTTGGTGAGGAAGGCAGATAGTGGAAGTTAGCTGTATAGCACTCTGCTGGGAATGGGTGAGAAGGGAGGGACAAGCAGAAGAAAGTGTGTCAAAGCCTCAGGAATAAGGAAAAAAAAAAAGGTTTCATGTCAGCTCCCTTATTTCTGAGGATACCGTCCTTTATTCAATTGTAATTGCCCACTTTTCTTCCTAACTTGAAATCTTTCTGTAAGAATGCACAAGAGTCTAGATGTTGTCCCCTTGCTTATTTTTGCTGAAGTAACCAGCACTTACCCAATTTGAGCAGCACAGTCTTTTGAACAATTAATCCAGCTGAAAATAGCTGATAGTGAAGGCACTTTTTGGTTGCACACTTCTTTTGAACAAAGTTTATCAAATCTAGGAAGTCAAAGCCCTCCACTTTTAACCTTCCTTATCATGATTAAGATGTCTCCAGAATCCACAGGCTCAGTAATGCATGCACCCTTTAAGGGCTAACAGAAGTTAAAAGTTCAGCTCCATGCAGGGATAAATTTGGATAGTCTTACACAGCCTGTTATTCCACCACATATCCCTAACCTGCAGCTAGGAGCTATCTTCTAGATGCATATTAATAAAGAAAAAAAAGGTAAATACCATAAGGTAGTGCCTAATTTATTGGAAACAGTCCTCTCTGGTGTTAGATGTCTAAACAGACTTCCCTTCCATGAAAAACGGAGGCAGTCATGCTCAGTGCTTTGTCTAGATATAGAGGATTTAGGTTTAACCACTCCTTATCTGCATGATTTAAGTAATGTAAGTTTAAACCTACATTTTCTATCTCTTGGAGGCCCTACAGGCTACAGCACCATGAAGGTATTCTGGAGCAAATACTGCTGAAGATTATGATGAAATGATGCACTGCCTCCAGTACTGCATTCCAAAATGATACCTTATTTACTGTAAACATTCATGAACTTTACGTACGTGTACTCTTATCTTCTGATTCAAAGGTAGTTGGCTGCATAGACCAACAGAAACTGAACCACAAACACAACATTTTGTGATTTGCTATTTACTTTCCATCGTTTACCAGCACAGATCCATACCCATCTGGAAAGGGGCAAGATACTTCTTTTTTTTTTTTTTTTTTCCTTTTTTTTTTTTTTTTTGATTACTTGTACAAAATTGCAAGTTTCTAGATCCACAAAACATTATGCTGCAAAGACAATTGAAATGAACCAGATGTCACAGTGCTTATGTGTATATATGTATATATACTCAGCTGTTCTTATTTACTATGTTCAATCTACTCTTTAGAGATAAAAATAATTCAATCTTTTGTAAGTATTGCGATTATAACACTGCTTGACCAACAGGTTGAATGGGATCCTAGTAAGAGATGTGAAGGTCTCTGCTGCACACTAAGTCCCAGATGTCACTGATGATCTCAGGTCTCTTGTTAAAAATCCACTCTCTCACTAAAGACTTCACAGAGATCATAGAGCACAGTTTCTAGGAGGCATTTAAATAAGCTTTTGGTAGAAGCTGAGCATCTACCAGTCATTTGGAAACAAATTACTCTCCACTTGCGGGTATCTCAAGTACAGGGCACTTGCATTCCTACTATCAAAGTAAAAAATCATTCCTCATTTTGGGAAACACCCATTCACAGGTACCATAAGCTTAGAGAAGTACAGACCAAATACTGCATTATTTACAAACCCCATGCAATACATCTGAGATAATCAGGGCTCTGAAGGATGAAATGTATTCCTTAAATGGGAATTACACTTCACCTGGAACACATGTTCTGGATCTCATTAACAATAATCAAGTATAGATAAATAGTGCAGATTTTTACTGTTGGTTAGGTTTTTTATGTCCCCTTATGCACCTAATTCTGCTATATCCTGTTCTGCATCAGCCTAAGATCAGAAGAGGCCAGGCAACATCTTGTTTGCCCTCTAGTTCTGCTTTTGCATCCACCCAGATACCATATCTGATCCAACTGGCTATCCACAGCTGGATTTACAGTGCGTTCCATGAACAAGTGTTACCTAGGCCTTCTATGTTCAAACAGGTAGGCTTGTCCTGAGTGCACTCAATACTCATCTACAGAATTATAAAAAGGCAGCTGCTCAATCACAGAGATGAAAATTAAGGAACTCAGTGACATTATCCATCTTCTCTGTAGTCTAGCAGGTGAACTTCTTCCCCAGAGAGCACTCCAACCCCAACGCTTAACTCTTCTGAAATTGTGGCATCTTACACAGGAATGCAAAGGTCAAAATACAGCCTGATCTATTGTGGAGGATTTCAATAAGCAGAAATCTGTCAGAAAACACCCAGGTTATCTCCTTGCTGGCAGGAGGTGCCCAATTCATGCCTGAAACATTGGAATGTGAAAAATCTAGTTCTCATCACTGCATCTGAGAGCATCCCCACCTCCAGACTGTGACAAAATTGCTCCAAGTGGCTTCCACTTCTCCCAACAGAGATCTTATCATAAAAGAGCAATCTCATCTTCTGGGTTCACAGTGGGTAACCTAATTTCTTTGCATCTCTAAATTTAGTTAACCTCTGCCTTAGCATCGGTATGATCACAGTTATACCCCAATGCACAGCATTTTTTTAGCTGTGACTCTCTAAGATCATCGTGTCTGGATAGCATTTGGTCTCTATGAGAAAACTCCCTCCACACTCAGTTTTGGTCACAGAAATAGCTGGCATTTGGTAATGGGATTGCAAGTGAGAATTAGTGGAGATAGACTTTAGGGCATGCAGTGTCATAGCATCCAAGTGTTTTTTATAGTAAGTAGTTTTCCTTGTCCTAAAACTAATAGTTATTAAAGAAGTCTCTCCCTTACCCAATAGGGCTGCATTGCAAAGAGGAAAATGACATTTTGTAGCTATAAAAAGAACTTTCACCTCCATCTAGTTAGATAAAGGTAACCCAACCCAGGTTCACCTCTGACTATACTTCCATCGCTAATGAGGCTTGACAACAGAGACCAGGTGCCTCTGCTGCCCATTTAGTTGTATTTAGATAAATCTCAAGCACAACACATACTGCTCTGCTGCAGTAATCATTCTTATGTTGTGGCTTGAAAGGCTCACCTCAGTAGGGATACCAGCTTTAGCAACCCTCTGCCCAGTTTCATTTGCTTTCTGCTGACTCTCATTCACATTAAGCTGTGCATGAGCAAATGACTCAGGTTAAAAATGGTAAAACTAAACATTTTTATTTTGGCTATGGGACTATTCATGGTTTGGTCCAACAAGCACAGCTTAGTGTATTCCAGTAAGTGTGTAGAAGAAGTAGAAAATAAAGACAAAGCGAATGCGAGGCTAAGAAAACTCACTTGGCAAGGTACACTCAGTCTCCTCCCATAGCTTGCACCTTGCCCCCCATCTATCTTGCTGCCTTAAACTGTGTTGTTGAAAGCCAAACAGGAAGACAAAAAGGATACGTAAATGGTTACTTCTGCGTTATTAAGCTGCCAGTTCTGCCAATTGTGTGCATAGAGTCTGCTTGCCACCCATACATTAGGGAGTGAAGAATGACCATGGTACAATCAACCTTTCCTCCACCCCTCAGAGCACTGCTGCTCCCCCAAGACTGTGCCCCTTTGACACCATTCCCATCCTCCTCTTCTGCAGAACCACTTAATTGGCAATACTGGCAAGTGCTATTAAGAACTCTCTACCACCAAATTTGCTCTTTACCTCTCAGTTCCGTGTTTCATTAGTCAAATAACAGACATAGGTGAAGAGGATAAAGAGGCCCCAGAACAGCAACGCATACACATCAAAACAAAGACTGCAAGTGATACTGAATGATTAAGTGAAGAATGGTCAAATATGCAAAAATACAAACCAACAAAACACACAAAAAACAAACCAAAATAAAACTCCAATTCTTATGTTCTTACAGCTCCAATTGCCAAGCACAAACTCCCTTCTTTATAGGAACGCTTCACACTACAAACAAAACCAACTCTGCTCTTAGTCACCGAGACACAACCATGACTTAAAACTAAGATTCAAATAAAGTTAAAAATTCACAACCAAATAGCATGAGACTCACTAACTGCAGTTTTAGTTTAGTTTTCATATTTTTGAAAGGAAAAAATGCAAATGAGAATCCAGGCCACCCAATGGAGAAAAAAAATGGAAAAAGAAGATAGCAGATGTTTGTGTAAAAGAAGAATCAAGGAAGTATTTCTCAGTCTGCAGTTTGAAAGACTTCAGTGATTACCCAAACAACTAAGAGAAAAAGACAACTTACAAGCATTTTTACTTTTACAAGAAATGAAGTAGAGCAAGTATAGCCAGTGTTTAAGACATAGTATAGCATCTAACTTCTATTTAGATTTAGATTTTTCTGCAGATTATTATCCCCCAGGAAATTTCAGAAGCCTCACTATAGGCAACAAGCACATATTAAATCTTTTTTCTTAATGGAGTTTGAGGGAATGATAATAAAATCCTAAAAGAAGCAATCAATTATTATTTTTTTAATGTATCTCCTCCAGAATTTCAATCTCAAAGACTGCCGCAGTTGCAAACATGTGCAACAGAGATGCTTCCTGACATTTATAAAAGCTGCTACCTGAGCATCAGTGACAGCATCCTTCCTTCAAGTTAATTCTGTTTCACAGGCAAGAAAACACATTGAGAATTGGTTGTGCTGCAATATAAAACATTGTAAGAAGATAGCTGCTTAAATGGACATTGATCAAGAAAAAAAATTTAAGCAGAGTTGCTTTAGGGTCATTATTCTTACTTTCTTGTTTCTTTTTTTTTTAAAATGCATTTAAACTCAGACAAGATGGTGCAACTCCAATATCATTTGGTCTACACAATCCCACATCTATAAGCTCTCCAAAATCAAATTTTGCAAGCATAAATGCTCTCTCACAGGCTCTAATATCACAAAAATTTTGGGACAGAATGCTAGCTGGCACCACTGCCAGTCCTGGTAGCTCATTCAAATGAAAGCAGCACCAGGCAGAGGCACTAGGAACAGGTCAGAGTCTTCTTTCCCTGCATAGTGGCAGAGCCACTGCAACCTACACCAGCTCCAAAGTGCTTGTGAGACTTTATGCTCAGCTTGCATTTACATTAGTGTTTATATTGCTTTAATGCACACTTTCCATACCAGTGCTGGTATTTCACAGCTTCCCTCACCCCACTTCCCCACCCTTCTCCTCTGCAAGAGGTAGCATTTCCTGGTTGGCTCTACTTTCTGCTAAAATTTCCTTATACGGAGGAAGAGTTGGTCACCGCCTGGCTTAAACTACCTCCAGATGGCCTCTCCATCATTGCCCAGAAAACTGGGCAAGTTCCCTGGGTCACTTTGACATGTAGTTTCCCACACAGAGACTTTCACATCATTTCAAATACCAATACAGAGAAATCACTTCTTGAAAACAACAGAGCGATGAAAAGAAAAAAAAAGAAAAAAACCAACACATGGTGAAGCAAAAGGGGTGGACTACAGAGAGCTTCCATCTGCTTTCCAGCTGACAGCAGCTCAGTACACATCACGTTAATCACAGAATCATTAGAATTGGAGAGGGCCCTTAAAGGCCACCTGATCCGTTCTCCTGCACTGAACAGGGACACCTACAGCTACATCAGGGTGCTCAGAGAACCATTCCACCTGATCTTGTGTCTCTTCAGGAATGGGCATCCACTAGCTCTTGGGGCAACCTGTTAGTAGCAAGCACTCTGACAACTAAAAACAACTCGAGAGGTTTTCTAAAAGAACCACTTCGTTTGTATGCCTATTCACTATTGGCCCTCTTAGAAACAATATGGATAATTTCTTTATCCTTTCCACAGGCTCCAGCATCAGGTATGAAGCCTCCCTTTCTCAAGTTAGTACCTCAACACAAGAGACCTTCTCTCTTGTTATCTGCAGACCAAGTGTTAGTCATCAGCCAGACTTAATTGTATTTAATCACTTCAGGTGCTTTATGGCAAATCTAGTACAGGTCCTACACCTGCTGTGAGGATAATCACACAGTTACATTAAAAACAGAAGTTTCAATCAGAAAAAGAGGAACATTCACAGTTAAACAAAGGATAAGTTGTACACAAATAAAGCTAGTCTGAACCTTCACCCATTATTTTTATTTAAATCCTTCAAAGATGCAAGCAAGTATTACTAATAGTTGGTTTTTGTACACAAGTGGAATGGGGCTGCTAACCTTCCAGCCTGCCTCTGCCACTGTGGAACTACCAAAGCACAAAGAAAGCACATGCATAACTCCTTTCTCTGGCCTTCAGCCATCTCTGAGTGAGAAAGGGGCAAAAACAGGCTACCCTTTACATCAGAGGATCTCTTCTCAAAGCTTTTGCCTCTTTACTGAAACTGTGCAAAACAGCTTGCCTACAGGGACCAGCTTCTGATCTGGAGTTCACATAGTTTTCCACAATGATATAGTAAACCCAAAGCAAAGATTAACAAGGGATTATTGAAACTTTAGTACTGAAGAACAGTTTTTGTCCTCACTAGATCCTCTATTTTTCTGAGTAAAATAATAAAAGTGACCCATTACATCAACATACAGTGAAGCGTAACAGCAGTTTCTGCTAAAACTAACAGTCTAAAGTATGTATACTCTTTACGCTTCAGAGTGTAGGAAAGACTTCACACATCGTATTTTTCAGTATTGCATAACATTCTTCCATTACACATCAACACAGTAGCATGCTTTCTTTGTACTACATTCTATCATACCAAAGAACTCACGAAATATAAAGCACTTTGTATTTAGCAATAATAAGTCACTTTTTTTTTTTTTTTTTGGTGGGGCAGACTCAAGTTCAGACATTTGAATGCAATTTAGCACAACAGAAACCTGAGTGAAAATTTCATCAACCTCTACAAGAAATAGCTCAGCCACAAATAGACCTGATCATCATCATCATCCCTTATATTAGAAAATCACTAGAAATCCTGTGTGCTTATGCAGACTATATAAACCAATGCCAGGGAAATACACACTTCACATCTCAAAAGTTTTACAAGGGAACAGTGACTCCTGACTCCTCCCAACAATCCATCATATTTCACAACAAAGAAGCAACTTGACCAGCCTCTTTACTTAGTACACACGCATGCAAATCATAGAATCACCAAGGTTAGAAAAGACCTCCAACATCATCCAGTCCAACCTTTCACCCACCATTAATATTTCCCAACTAAACTGTGTCCCTTCATACAACATCTAAACACCCTTACCTCTCAACTCCCCACCTCTTAAACTCACCCCTTACACTGCAACTGCATTAAAAAACAAACAAACAAACAACAAAAAACTGCTTGCTACAATACCTGTATTTCTCCAGTAGCAGCCCTGCAAAACAATCTCAGGAGGAGAAGAATGAACAGCAAAACCTGCTCAAATCCCGTAATGGCTGCCACAGCCCTCAGCAGTCCCAGCTGCTGCTGATGGCTTTGGCACAGCTGCTGCTCATGATGGCTCTGCTGGCTCAACACCCCAGCACTGCACCTGTGTAGAGAGTAGGGTCAGCGTGCCTCTTCAGACTTATTTGGAGACAAAACAATCTCCCAAACCCAAGTGCAGTAGGTAGTATGAAATCTTCTGATAAAACCTTTCAAATAGGAACAAGAAGTTGGAGTAGTTACTCCTTGTGTACAAAATTAAGTTCAGGAGTGGAATCCTTGTGGGTCCTTACTAATTCAGGATATTCTGTGAACTGCTATCAATAATTAAAAACATTACTGGAGTGGCAGCCATCTTTAGGTAGGGAAGAGAACTCTATGTATGTAAAGACTAAGCGGACAAGTCATTGTAAAGCAAGGAACACAATTCTTCCTTAGGGTGTGTGTGGGCTATAGATTGGATAGCACAGTGTGTCCAGGTGATACAGTAGGTAGGGTAAAAGGCTCAGCCAGGGGAAAGGAAATACAACCTCTTCTGTGTGCTTATTTGTTTGTTTTTCTCTATGAGCTCTTCACAAGACAGCTCACCTCTCCTATTGTGTTATTTATCTCATTAGAAGATCAAACCTACTCTTTGCTCTGCCAACATCTGATTCCCTTGCAATCCTTTAATTTCTTCTGAGCATCACCTTTGGTGGCCATCAGCTCCCTGTTTGAAACTACTATGTGATGTGCAATGCATATCAAGTGCAGCAGTGTTCTCACAGTTCTGACTGTAGCTACTGATTTTGAATCTACCTTTTCAGAAACACCTCCTCTATTCCTTCCTTTGCTTTTCTCATCTTCCTGTTCATTCCTCATTTTAGATTAGAAATGGGCTTTAGGGCAAGGACTGCCATGTTGAACAAAAACAAAGGTTCCTCACACAGTAGTATAATGATCTGTTTGGATATATGGCTAACAGCAGAGAAAACATTAATATTTCAAGTGGACAATATTTTTGCCCATCAGTTGCATCTGGGCTACAATGGGCTGTATGAATTAAATTCAACAGAGCTGTAAAGATTATTCTTCAAATAGAGGATAGGCATTGAGTGGTCATTATGGTAATATAGTTTTCACCAGCATGGCATTTTGTGGATGTAAAACATGCTGGAAAGTTAATACTCAAAGTACAGAGGAAGCCAAGAGAGACAAAACACTTGGCATAGGAAAACTAACCTGAGAGGTTTTGAGGTTGGATCACTGTGGGCACTGCACAGACAGACTGGAGGTGCCTGGAGCTGGCCTAAGGAAGGGCTGCTGGATTGCATTTATACAAATTGCAGTTCTGCTGCTGCTGCCTCTGCACAGCTAGTGTGCTACTTCAGGAACAGAAGTACATGCTCCAATGTCAGACGCTGGATGGCATTTACACAGATTGCTGAGTGAAACTGAATCATTGCAAAGCAGTCAAACTGATGCTCACTTTGCCACTCCTAATTATCATTGCATAACAGACAAAAGAAAGAGATGACAATACATGTTTTTGAAAACATATCACCATAGCAGATGTCAGCCCTTCTTTTCCGTTGTACTTATGGCTATTGTACACTCAACAATGAAATCATCTGTCACTTCATCTATCCTTAGGAAAGAGAATTGTATATATTCACACTGACATGTCAAGCAAGAAGTAAATTTGTTGGATATCAGCAGTATTAAAATTTACAATAAGAGGAAAAACTGTGCGCTTCTAAATGCTTGTAAAAAAAATTTCTACTTTTTACAGCTTTCTAATTCCAATTGGCCACAGGAAAGCACAGGAAAGGGGAAGAAAAAAAAGTAAGGACATGGTTGTGGAGAAGACAGATGATTAAATCCTGGCTGATGCCTCCAAAAAACACAGACCAAATAACATAATTAAAGGCCTCCCTTCTTCAGGCAACATAGCTCACAGGTCTCTAGCAAGCACATCAATGCTCTATTACCCCCAGCATGGGGATGTCAGCAGTATTCTGAATGCTGGTCCTAACTGGTGATGTGCACTTGGGAAGCCAGTGTGCACTGGTTCCCACCCTGCCCCATGCTCCCTGCACTACAGGGGGCATGGCAGTGCAGGGCAGACAACAGGATGCTCCGGCTGCAGAGGTCAGAGAGAGCAGCTGCTGGGCTCTCACTGACTGTGCAAACTGGCAGAGGGAACAGCATGCACAACCCAGCACTGTCAGAGAGAGCCATCGGTCAGCAAAATAAAAAATAGGAGACCAGTGCCAGGGGTCTTATCATCTCCTCCTGAGCCCAGACTAAGAGATTGAGCAGTCTCAAGAAGAGGAAAGGAGAGGTAGCAGAGTTCTGATCTTACTGCAGAAGTTGTGGGGAAAAGCAGATGGAAAGATCCTCTAATTAGCTCTGTTTGTTCCCTGAGTGTCCTGGAGTATTTACAGTGCATTTACTTGGACTTGGAGCAATTGTATTTGAGACTTCCAGGTCTCAAAGTCACATGTTGGAAGAATCACCTGAGTTGATTCACTCCTGTTAAACTGCTAATAGGAGTCTTAATGTGGTCCCCTCTTTATTTTAATGTGACATACAGTACTATCACAGAACAAGCTCATAATAATGTGGTTTTTCATTGTAATTGTGGAGACAATACAGATTTCTTAATTTAGGGATAAGTTTGCAAGGCCAATTCATCTGTCTTTTTACACTGTGAATCTCAAACACATTTCTCATTGCCAAAGAACTGCAGAGGACTGATCAGTAGTCACAACAGCTCCCGACAAAGCCACAAGCATTTAAGAGTAATTTTTTTTCCTCTTTACATAGATTACTTTTAAAAAGATTTCAAAGAGTCAATTAGTGTTTGGTCATTGGGCATCTGTGATAGAAGATGACTAAGTGAATCAGTAGTTCCTTTCACTTATAATCACTCATTGTGAGCACTGGATAGCAGTTGCACAAAAGTGTATGGCTACTTCTATTGAACATGAAAACTAGCTTTCAAAGCAAACTGAGGGACAAATGGGGCTGCTGAGAACACCCATTAGCTTCCTGATCAAATCTCTCTTTGATATCCAAAGAGGTACATTCCAGCAGCACATGCTATCGACTGCAATACCATGAAAACTGGCCGGCTCACATGCAGGATTGCAATTTTGGTAAATCTGTTTCCTTTAAAATACTTTTTGCAGTGAGGAGAGAAAGGGTTGCAGAGAAGAAAAGGCGAGTGAGGTAGTAAAACAAGGCAGAATGCCAACGTTTTCTTTCAATCAGTGTTTGTACCTATTAAAACATTTTGCCAAATCAAGGAGAAGAATCACTTCACTGTTTCTGGAGTCTGATGCAACCCTTTTCACTCACTCTGAGGCTGCAGTTAGCTGGTATCATTTTGCAGGCTGGGAGAGCTGTGATTTACAGTCTGGGGGATATGAATTCAGCAATTGGATCACAAGTTTTTGGAACTTTCAAAGCACAACATTGGACATTTGTTCATTCAGGATGCGTTTTGGCAGATGGTAGTAGCCAAAGAAATTCATCCAGTCTTCTACCTCTATTAACTGTTGGCTGGTGGGTAACTAGTGCTCTGTGTTTATATACAGTTGGTAGTATTATCATTGTTCTGGCTCTGGTAATGAAACGATTTCTTCGCTTCTCCTGCTGTGAATGACAGTGAATGAATTGTATTATTGTAGCCAAAGTCACAGCAGGCACTGGGTCAATGGGTAAAACTGTCCAGTGCAGGAGGGAATATCACCCAACAGCTCAATCTCCAGCTGTTGTTGTGAACTGGAGGGAAAAAAAAATAGAAAGATGGGGGAGGAGACAAAATTAGTCTGAAAGAAAAAGAAATTAATAACATCAATGGGAAAATAGCCATAAATGGACCAAACCCAAAGCAGCATATACACAAGACAGTCCGAGGGAATGCTTCTAATAGTAACTTTTGAATTTCCATGTTGAGGAGAAAGCAAATAGCTTAATAGTTTTGCAAGAATGTTTGAGGTACTAAACTTCATGCTGAGTATACGCTCCACTCCAGTGAATTTAAGAGTTCTCTTTCCTCTCAAGACCTGAAGGCATGCACCTCAAAGGCCAGTCTCTTAATTCTCTGACCTTAAAAGAATGGCTTCAACCTTCCATCATCTTACTAGCCAAGGCTGTAGCTGAGCTGTGAGCTGGTAGCTTGAAAAGGGCTGGAAAATCCCCATCCCACTCCATGGAAAGCATAGAAACAAAGACAAGTTTCAGCAAAGCAGCTGGTAGTCCAACAGGTATTTGGTAAAATACTGAGCATGCTGACTTCTTTGAAAGTTATGTGTACTAATTGGTAACCTACTGAGTCTGCCTAGAGGCTCTCAGGTCACCAAAGAATGCCTGTTTGTAAAAACCAAAACCAAACAAAAACATAATCAACATGAACATCCCCTAAAACGGCACAGTTTTGTCAGCCCTATTATTTACTACTTTCTATATACTGGTAACCATGGAAAGAATGTGTGCCTATGTTCACACAGTAGCTGCCATACTGGCTGAAGCATGAAGGCTACGTGGAGAATGGCAGTACGTCATACCCAGCTGGATGATGTTTCTGATGTCTGAGTGGGAAGAGTGGCTGCTATTCAACCCTGGAGGTGATATAAGCTTCTTGTCTAGGGACAAGATATTCTTGACTAGGATCACTGGCAACTCTTCTCTCACCTCTGCACAGTGAGCCTTGTTAACATTTGTATTTCATCTTAATTCTCTATCAAATATGTCCCCTCATAAATGTGGGCTTTCTTCTTGAGTATTCTTGTATAAAATCTACCTTTCGAGAACTTAGAATCAGTGCACTGGAATGACTACACTTGAACTATTACCATTTCAGTAACTGCATCCTTGAAATCAGAACACCAGCACAAGACCGGCAAGGGTTCCAATGCAGTGCAACACCACACTGATAGACCAGCTTAGTTTCCTGCAGCACAGGATTGCCCTTTATTTATTTCTCATCTTTGCAATCATAGAACCATAGAATCACTCAGGTTGGAAAAGACCTTAAAGATTATCAAGTCCAACCATGACCTAACCATACTACCCTAACAACCCTCTGCTAAATCATATCCCTGAGCAGTGAGCAATGACCCTCAGAAATGGTGTCCCCTCAGTCTATTTAGATAAGAAGGGGTAAGGTTACCTCCCACTGCTCCAGACTTTCCACTTTCTACCTGCCATTCCACAGCCTCACCACTTGCTTTTAGTAGTCCTGCATGCAGACAACCTTTTGAGGAATTAACTCAGCCTCCTAAAATGAAAGAAAA
The DNA here is from genome assembly GCF_023343835.1 of Lagopus muta. Classification (NCBI taxonomy): domain Eukaryota; kingdom Metazoa; phylum Chordata; class Aves; order Galliformes; family Phasianidae; genus Lagopus; species Lagopus muta. The sequence goes on from NC_064434.1 coordinate 83,859,211, forward strand.
TTGACACAGGCACGAAGTTAGCAGTTTTCTATCTGGTCTGCAAGCTGGATTGTTTCAAAAGAGGTCAGGCAATTGCCAAAGCCTGCACAAAGCAAGCAGTGCAAACAGGAAACTCTGAGAGGCAGGAAGGGAGACTGCCTTCTTCATCACTAGAGCATGCTTAATCATCTCCACATATCGTGAGAGTGGATGCTGACCTACAGCATTTTTCATAAGAGCACTTCAGGGAACAGATAAACACAGAGAAGGAATGGAGTATAGCACCTAGTAAACTTGAATCCTAGCTCGTAGTGCCTGCAAAGTTGGGATCATGTGGCTGAGAGCAGAAGATGAGCAGGATCACCCCTTTCAGCCACCATGAGCTGACAAGCTGGCTTAGCTATTTCAACATGATACATTTAAGACCTTCCAGAATCAAGGAAAAATGAAAGAAATGGTTTTGCAAAGTACTATTTTTGTCAGTTTGATCTACTGGTAACATTATGATAGCTTTCTTTTCCGAAAAATGAGCAAATATGGAGTAAAAGAATATCAATAAGTTAAAATGCCTTTTGACTACATACAATATGTGCTTTGAAATAATCTTCTAGATTGAAGTTGCATGGTTATTGAGCAGATCACATTTTTGTTATATTGAATTGTTTTGTGTGTCCATGTGGTGTAGTCTCCCAATGGCAGTGAGGTAACAGCTGTCAACTGACATTGTAATCTTCACCTTATGCTCTCCCGACCTTTTGTTAATGTTTCCATTATGACAAAACATACATATTTTCCTAGATTGTCCTAGCATGAGGACATACATAACATCAATAGTAACAGTTCCTTCTATTTCATGTTAACACAATAGTCTGCTTTTCTTTTTTTCTTTTTTTCATTTTTTTCTGGGGGAAGATCCAGCACTTTGTCTACCCCAGATTTTTAACACACAGGTAATAAAATTTGGATTTCCTGCCATGTTTCAAATACATTCTATTCTATTGCTGGATCTAAAAATTATGCCCTTCTTTTAAAGGCCTGTGAGCATTATAAAATTCAAATGCTAATCCTGATGGAACAGACCAAGGGATGTATTCTTTATGAGCATGAAAACCTTTGAGATTTCATTTAGATGCTCCTCCAGTGTAAGTCAACACTGCGATTTAAAATAGTGCACAAATGAGCTAGGTTAGCTTTAAAGCAACTAGCTCTTTACTCCTGGTGATGTAATCAGCAGCCATGTCAGTTCTCTGCTGACCTCCCTTCCCACAGGTGACAGATAAATATTTGAACAAGAGGCTGCACAGATGAGGTACTGGTATCCATGCTAGTTATTTTAAAAGCAGCTTGGGCATACCTTGGAGCAAACCTTCAAGGCATAGATATCCACTTTGCATTCCGCTTGTTCAGCTTCTATCCAAGATCCATGTTTCCTCCTCTGACCACCTTCCAGCCCTTTCCTCAGCACTCAATGAAATCCTCTCCCATTCCAAGGAGATTTTTCTTTTTGGACTGCTGCTGCATTTTCTATCTTTCCCTTTCTCACCAACTTTTTCCTCATTTCTTCTGCTGTCCTTAAAACAACCTCCCTGTCCTTCCACTTAGCACTTTGAATGCCTCCAATGACTTCCCGTTTCATGTCAGAGCAAGCTGAAATTGCGTGTCCACTTATTCCTGGCCCTGCACAGCTGCTATCTGAGAATGCCTGATAGCATGTTAACGAGGTGCTCATGCATCATGGCCATGTGTGGTTTACATATTTCCACTGGCAGCTCCGAAGGGGTGTGTGTTTTCCCAGATGTTTGGCAGGAGGTGGCCTCAGCAGTTTCCTCACGCTCAGCAGTGCATCTCAAGGTCTTGCATTCTTCCACTTCCAGATTCTTTTACCGAGGAAATCATCACTGCTAAGTATTATTTTACCTTAGTAATGTATAGTTTCCAGCAGAATTCCTGGAATCTGATGTTTAAAGGCAGGGTCAGAGGTTACGGAAATACTTTCAATTTGCATAAGAGTAATATACCAGCAGTTTTTTGCCCACGCATAATGTCTAATCTGTGTGACAACTGCTTTTTTATTGGTGTTGATAACCTCACTGGCTCTGAAATCAGCTTGTTCTGCTGTGTGGGTGGTTCAAATTATTTCTAGGCAGTTCAGTAAATGAAAATTAATACTCTCCACTCCTCTTCATACTCCAGACTCTTCTCCCAGTGTGAGCAAGAATACTAAGAAGAACAGAAACATCAGTATAGCTCTCAGATTTGAACTCTCCCAGCTGGAGATCTCTGTCAGTGTATCAACCAAATACTGGGGGTGGCAGCATTATCATCCACTGCAAAATGTTCCTGCAGCATGTTACATTTATCCCTGTGCAAGCAAATGGAAAAAAAAAAAAAAAGGATAGTGTTACTGAGATGAGCATCTTGACAGTTCACAGCTGGGTACTGGCCCTCAGAAAACTGATGGCTTCTCAGCCATTCAGCAGGACTGTATGAGGAGGGCATTGTATGCAAGCTGACTCCTCCTGTAGGCTAACACTACTACTGTACCACTTCAGCTCATCAGAATAGTAGTGTTCTGCAGTTTTCCATTTCTTCTCCCACTGAAGTTTCAGCTTCTCCCAACATGTTTCCGGCTGCTGACTGGTCATACGGGACTGGTAATGTGTAAAGGAAGGTAGGGTGATAGAGATCTCATATCTAAGTAGTGCTAGATGACTATGTAATCAGTGTGAGGGACCTGCTGAATATAGAGTTTGGATCAGAACTCTGTGGCCCATACTTGGCAAACTGACTGAAAACTAATGATTTTAATACACTCAGTGGTCAGAGATGTTTTACCTAGAGATACACATCATAAACTCTATTTCAAAGCTTTATGGTGGTAGTTGCTAAAAAAAAATTGGTCCAAAATTTGGGACTGAAAAAGTGCTGAAAAGATCTGCTCTAGGACACGTATTTTTCAGCCAGGATTTCTGCAGTCTGGGAGGACTGATCTCAGGGTTACCAAGGGACTCGGTTCAGCATCCAGCAAGGGGTGTTGGAGGGATGGCACACATTCCTGTTCTTTGGGAAAGCAGCATGGTAAATCGTAAGAAGACTTCATAACAACATAATTTGGGATCTAGGCAGTTCAGCTTTTGTCCTTCAGAGAAGAACAAGTGCAGTTGCAGTGCACTAGCATGTGAGGAGTGAGAACACCCTTTAATCAAAGAACAAATGTATCCACATTATCCCAGCAGGTAAAGTTTAAAGGTCTTTAGTTCACTTCTGAAACAGGACAGTGTTCATCCCCACCCTAACACAAACATTTACCTAAGTGACATTTGCATAATCTTTGTGGCCCTCATCTGTCCACCTTAATCAACCACACTGTTATTAGCAAAAATACAACTCAATGTGCCTGATGTCTTTACATACTTTTCCTTGCTCATTAACCAAAAATAAACACAAACTGTTCTTTTTTTGATGTATTACAGACTTTAAGTGAATAGCTTTCCTGGAACACAAAAGTTCTCAAACTCTGCCTGAGTATGACCATGCTTCAGTTACAAGCTTAGCTCATAGATGCATCTTCTCCCATTTTTACAACAAAAAAACCCACCTCTCTAAGGCTCCAAGCGCTGTACCCAATTACAAACAGCTTTTGACTGTTGTTTGGTTTGGTAACAAAAAGAGGATTTTAAGGGTCTCCAAGCAGCCACAAAACCTTTCCATGGGAGGCCATCTGTAGGTATTCTGTGAAGCACAGTCTGGAAACACTATGCTCAGAAACACCAGAACAGTAAGAGTAGGCACTGACATTAATGCTAGTACTAATGCTGACTATATTCACACAACAATAGTGAAAGCACCACTGTGGCACCTTGGCTGAGTTTGTTGATTTGCAAGATGGACATAAAATATCTTGTCCTTTGTACAAATGAAAACTTTCAATCTCTATGCCAGTCCTGTCGATGAAAACAGGAGTTTATTTAGACATACATGCTCGTCTTTTTTCTGTGTGAAAGGTCACAAGTAACAAGCACATTTCTGACATTTAGACAAGCTTCTTCATGTTGATCTGTTGATATACCAGTCTTTCTCTATAACTGTCACCATCTGATAGATATATTTGAGCAGGGATGTATTTACTGTCACTCAAGGAACATCTGCCCTGTTGCGAAAAGGTCAAGTGAACAGTTACATAAGGTGATCAAACTAACACAAACTAGTTCATGTATGCCAAAGGCAGGACTCCTGTTCCTTCCTTCCCACCCTCCACTTGCTGCACCAGGCCTCAGTGCTTGATCATAACTCCTCCCTGGTCATAGATCTGGGGCCAACAGGTGATTTGCTGAGCCAATCACATTTGCCCATCAAAATCCATTCACAGCAATGTACTTTTTGGCATTAGATTAATGAGTTGAATCAGCTCACAGAGGGGTTCAGCGAGCACCAGATCTAAGCATGGCTAGCATCAGAAATGCAGAGCTTGGTGTAGAGATGGAAGGTAGCATGTCTTTTCTCCTTTAATGACCAGTGAATTGCTAAAAAGATTGGCTCTGCCATAATGTGTAATTACACACAGTGTTGGTTTCAGGCTAAGTGTCTTTGAGACTTGATTGCTTCAGACCATGTAAAAGATGGCACATGAACCCATCTCTTCGCTTATAAGCACTTCTTATCAGGGAAGAGGAATGATTTACATGGACCTCACATCATATAGCAACTATAAATGTACAAAAAGACAGCATACAGTACATGCATGAAAATAAAATCAAAGAAAGTTGTTTTTTTTTCTTCTTAGAAAAAAGCAAGGAATGGTCTCCTGAATAGAAAATGGTGCAGTCAGATCAACTCGACAATAACTTAATTTCTACAAAGGCAACACACGACCAACATACTGTAAGTCTTACCTACTTATAGCAATGCACAAAATGGCACCATTTTGACTCGCTCAGGTAAGAGAAATGAGAATGTACTTCGGCACAGAAGAACATCAGCCTGGCACTGACTCTTGCTGTTACTAGCAGTGATAGCCATTCTGCCTCCTGTAGTACATCAGTTGCTAAACCAAACTGGTGGCATTTTGGATAGTGATGACAGTTGTATGCAGTGCTCAAATCAGTTCTCAGACCGGTGCCCAAATCAGCAATAGACTCCAGGTCACTGACTTTCTTCCTGTTTTGTTTTTTTTTTTTCCAAGGACTAAACATCCATGTACAAACCTGGAATTCTTTAATGCATTTCCAAATTCTGGAGGGAGTCTTGTGTAACAATTTCACAATATTTACAGTGGTAGCTTGTGTTCCACCTCAGGTTGCTGCTCTTATCTCTTGCTTCCACAGCAATGATGAGGTAAAGGAAAGATGGAGTGGAAATTATTTTGTTACAGATATAGACACTTCAGCAGGCTTGGGGCCATGACCCTGGGCAGCCTGTTTTGTGCCCATCACCCTCTGGTGCAGACTCTGTCCCACTGCTGCCCCTCCCCTGACACAGCTCCATGCTGTTCCCTCAGGTCCTGTTGTCACACAGAGCAGAGCTCAGCGCTGCCCCTGTGAGGAGCTGTCAGCTGCTATGAGGTCTCCCCTCAGCTCCCCTGCTAAGGGCTGAACTCAGCCTCAAACATCTTGCCCTTCACCATCTTCACTGCCCTCCTTTGGATGCTCTCTAATAGTTTTTTGTTCATACATTGTGGCACCCAAACCTGCACCACAGTTGGCTCTTTGGACAGCTAGACTCATGTGTACATTGCTGACTCATGTTCAACTTGCTGCCCACCAGAATCCTCAGATCCCTTTTCACAGGGCTGCTCTCTAGCCTCTTGTCCCCCAGTTTGTACGTAACCCAGGGTTACCCTGTCCCAAGTGCAGAATCCAGCAACTTCATGCAGTTGGTGATTGCCCAGCCTACCAATTTATAGAGTGATAAAGATCACTCTATAAGGCCTCCCTACCCTTGAAGGATTCAACAGCTCCTCCCAATTTGTCTTGTCCACAAAATTCCTTAATATACCTTCAAGACCTGTATCAAGTTACTGAAGAAAATATTAAAGGGAACTGGCCCTAAAATTGAATCCTGAGGAACCCTACCAGCTGCCAGCCTGGTGTAACTCTGTTTGTTGTAACCCTATGAGCTGTAAACATCACTGACTTGTTCACCCATCACATTATGCTTTTGTCTAGCTTTATGCCAGGTGCTTCGTCTGGACACTAAGAAAACACACTGAAAGCTTTGCTGAAATCCAGAAAGATTTTATCAGCTGGCTTCCATTGTTCAGCTTGGTGGGTAACCTTGTCATAAAAGGAAATTAAGTTCATTAAACAGGACTTTCTCCTCGTGAACCTGTGTTGGTTGTGACCAATGATTGCATTGTCTTTCAGGTGTTTTTCAGTAACTCTCAGAATAATTTTCTCCCTAATTTTGCCAGACATCCAAGAAAAACAGACAGGCCTTTAATTACCAGGCTTTTCCTTCTTGTCCTTCTTGAACACTGGGACAACATTCACTAGCTTCCAGTTGACTGAGATCTCTCCTGACTCCCAGGACTGTAGAAAAATAATTAAAAGAGGTCTCATGATGACATTTAGACAGCTTTTTGAGCACCCTTGGATGAATCCCATTAGGCCCCATACTTATATCCATCCAGCTGGAGCAGAAAGTCCCACACATTTGGGATTGGCTAGGAATTTATTGTTACTGCAGTCACGGTCCTCTGAATCAGAGCTCCAGGGTCCCTGGGCCCATAATTCTTGTTGAAGACAGAGGTGCACTTTGTGTACCTATTTATAAAGTTTGTCATTCTCATTAAGTAATGGACCAACATAATCTCTGGTCCTTCTCTTGTTTTTTTGTTCTCTCCTAGTTTACTGTACTGCTTCAATACTAACTGAGCATTGGAGGCATGAATTTTCTCCCTGCACTGGCTAACAGCTTCTCTGTAGAACACAATGTTATGTAACCTCATTCCCAGTGGCCATACAATTTCTTTTAGCACATATGTTCCAAAAAGTTCCCTGCTCAACTAAGCCAACTGTCTGTTCCACCTGCTTGAATTCCAACATTTTGGATTTGCACTTTGCACTTAAGAGGTGCACTTCAAGAGTAGCTGGAACTGTTGGACTCCAGTGCCTTCAAAAGCAGTTTCCCAAGGGACCTTGCCAACTAGTTCCCTGAGCAGCCTAAAGCCTGCTTGGTCTATATCCAGGGTTGAAGTTTTGGTGGCCACTGCTGACCTATTTCCTATCACCAAAGATTTTAATCTTGACTACTTCACAGCCACTATGGCTAATATGGCCACCAATCACCACTTCAGACAACAAATCTAGGTGGGTACCTTCCTTTTAGTACCTGCATCAAAGTACATCACCAGAGGTGTTTTAGGAATCTTCTGGACTTGTTTTAACAGTTTTATTTCCAAATCTTGCACTCGATCAGCAAGCATAAAAACTCTTACATGCATCACTTGTGTTCTGGAAACCTCTAAGACATTAGTTATGGCAGTAAGAGAAAAATCATATGGACTAATACATTTGGAGACCAATTATGCCTGTTTTTTTGCAGAGTGATTTTTAAGTCCTTTAGATGCTTTAATTTTGCTAAACATACTCTGAAGATCTTACATAGCTGTTTAACTGGCAAAATCTAGACAACAAAGCCTATGCTAATGTTGTCCATACACAGAATTCAGAATATGTGCATATATGGGAACTGCTGAATCACGGCCTGAACCTCTGATTGACCACCTGAGGCAAGCAATGATTTAGCTACAGGAGCACAGGTGAAGGCACCTGTGCTATCAGAAAGGTTGGAGCCTGGTTCCACCTCTCCTACATCCCGTTTAAGTGCTGACTGCCACTGAGGAAGGATCTCTTCCTGGAGATCACTCCTCTGGAGAATATTGCAAGCCTACACCATCAGTAAACATTTTCCATTTATTATCTTCCTGTTGTGATAATCTTACTTAATCTAAAACTCTGTACACCAATTGATTTTACACCTCTGTACACTTATTGACTGTACAGTGTATAATAACAAAAAACTCAGTGTGAAGAAAACAAGTGAAGGATTAGACAAACTGCAGTGAATAAAATAAAGCATACTTCCAACTCAGGAATATATATTTTTAAGGTTATCTGGTCTACCTTCAAGTGGTAAACGACTCATGCTGATAGCTGGTTTTCTGAAGCAAATGTTAAGAATTTTAGACCATGAAAACTGAAAGAATTTGGGGTTCAAATCAAAACACAATGAAATACTGAAGTATTTCAGATAATGTCACATTGACAGATTAAGTTATATAAACCATTTAATACAGTGTCTAATTAATTAAATCTCTAATTAAATAAATTAGACTTACACATACCATTAATCCTTCTATTCAGTGAAATGGAAGACTAAAGTAGTCTCACATGTTTGCACGCGAAGTGCCTTACTGAGTTTCAACAATACAGCTAAGCAAAATTTTGGGATTAGACTGCTAAGAACTCAGCAACCATCACTCAGCTGGTAAACACATAAAAGTCTCTAAACTCACCTGTTCAGTTTTGGGGGCAAATATTATATTGCCCAAGATAAATGGTTCATTCACTGTTACCTGCATTTCTCTTGGAGTTTTTAGTTCTTCACAGATGAATTTCTTAGCAAATCCTCCCTTTGCCAAACATCCACGCCTAAAAGACAAGCTCATGGTACTTTGTACAACACGTAACAGGAAAAATATTCATCCTTCATCTTTGTTTCTTCCTCATTAGGAAATACTCATGAAGACTTTGGGAAAAAAAATAAGATTTAACATCATTGTATTTATTAGGTTTTGAAACAATACACATTCACATCCTTTTGAATACAGTACATTTGGCACAGTAATAATGTTTACGATGAAATAACACTAATGAATGGCAAGAGATTCAAATTACATCCATAAGAAAAAAAAAAACCTGTACAAATAAATCCTCACAATAAAAAAAGCCTACCCCTCCTCCCCCCACCTTCCCCCCAAAAAACTGAATACATTTTATATTTAGCCAGAACTACTCTGCACATAATTTAAGAAGAGGTAATTTTTAATCCTTTTTTGGAGAGAATTATTTTTCACCCTATAGAGAATAACGTGTTTCTCTTTTTTTAATAAGGTTTATTTGGAGGGAAAACAAGAAACGATGGATTCTTCATAATCATTATTATTATTAAGAGTCTTTTTGGCATTTTGCACTCATTTTACAAAGAAAGAACTGGAAAGATTCTACAGAACAGGCAGAAATGTAAATGTCCATTTTTAAGATTTATCTTTAAAAAATGTTCTAGGTAACAGACAAACCTTCTGATGTAAACCCAATGCAGAGGATCTAACTAATTATATTGAAGAAATATCTGCCCATGCAAAAGTTTTTATCTCCTTGACTTTTCTCTTAGCATCCTACCAAATAATGCAGGTGTTGAGGCCTCTTGAAATACAAACATTTGCTGCTTATCTCTGTGTTAGAAATGGGAATACACCTTACTTTAAAAAAGCTTTCTGGGATGCTTTTATTCCTTCAAAATAAATGCTCATAGTTTTATGTAAAGGCCTCGTGTTGTACAAACAGTAGTGCACTATTCAATAACTTGCCTTCCTAGCCAGTCTACTCACCTATGGAAAGGAACACTTCAGCATTGTGATCAGTTCTTGCCTGGATGTCAAAAGCTAACTGTGATGAGAAATAAACAGAGCCAGTAGTGAGACATGAATTGATGGGCAGTTCTACAATATATTTCTAAAAGAGAAAGAAATTTAAACATTGAGATGATGAAATCATTAAAATGTTTCTGTGCTGGTACTCAGCTCCAGAAGCTAGTCTTTTCCCAGTACAAAAGATCACTGAAGATAAATTAAATTAAACTAAAGGCTTGATCCATTATTACACCTGTAGGCTAGACAACACATTAATTGATATATCATAATATTTAATATTTCGAAATCATCATAAGAATATATATAATAATTACACCTGAGTTTTAAAAACAAAACAAAATGGAACTGAATGTTGTCATCAGTAACAGGCTATGAGCAGCCAGACGTAAAACTGACACAAACTAACTCATCTGCTTGAGACCAAGATTATCTCTTAAAGCCAATGATTCTTACTTTGTCCACCACGATTTGTAACATTCCTTCTCTTTCCTAGCTCTATCATATCATAATAGAGTTGAAGAGAACTATACAGGAGATTTAGTATAGCTTAATATATGTCTACATCTTTTTATAACAAAAACCTCATCTCTCTGACAGTAACTTGAACCAATACACATACAAGAGTATTGCACATGGACATTATTATAATTATTCTTTCATAGACTAACATTTTAATAGTATGCCTGAACATGCAGCAGTTGATACCTCTATATTCAATGAATTCCACAGGCCTTGCAGCAAACACTATATACAAAATCTCACCTGTACAAAAGGCAAAAAAGCTTTTTAGTGCCACTTTGCCAATCACAAGTATATATATTTTTGTGCAGCTGGAAATCCATGTGCAACAATTAAAATGGATTCCAATGACCGCTCACTCAGTCCAGTAAAATATATAATAAAATGACCTCAGCGATACATGTACACAAAAAAAAAAAAAAAACAACCCAAAAAAAACCTCCCCAAAAAAACCCAAACAAAAACAAAACAAACCACAGGGTACTCCTGGAAATATAAGTACATAACACTGTTAGCGTATCTACAGGAGGTAACTTCACATTAGTAATATTGTCCACATGAGTTACCATTTCAATTAATACACAAAAAATTCAATTTACAACTTTCAATAATGTCAGTTTGTAATGTTTGATCTTCAGTTTTTCAACACAATTCCACAAAACGCATGTGTAGCCTTATTTTGTGTCTTCTAAAAGCAGTTTTCTTTTTAGATTTCAAACATAAAAAACAACAAACACAGTAGTATTATGGTTTTGTAAAAGTGTGCAAAAGTAACACACTGCTGAGAAAATAAATATAAATAAGAAATTATTTATCAACTTAGCTACAATGGAAAATGCAGATTTACAGTGTTTATAATTAACTTTTAATGTCAAATTAATTATAAACATTTGCAAGCTTGCCATCACATTAATGGTTCATTTAAATGGATATTCAATTTAATAACATGGATCCAATTGCCTAAAAACTGTAAAATGCCTATATATAGCTGTGTTAAAGCACTATAGGCTTTTCATTCTTTAGCCCTTTAATATCTACCCACATAGGATCTTTCTTTGAATAAAATTTCAGTTATCTTCATTACTCTTCTTATTCCTAAAAGTTTTCCATACATTTTATGAGGAAATTCACTGAAAGTCTGAATTGATGTACTTCTTCTTCTGGACAGCTTTATTTTATGTCTGTACCTCACCTCAATAAGACATTCATAGTTGAGGACTACACCCCAAAGAATGCAGACTTCTTCACTGACTGAAGGGTAAGTAATACGTGACTTGTTCCACATTTGAGCACAGATCTCACAGTAACCACAAGTGCAGAAGAAACAGGTCTCACCTTCTCAGCTTAAATTCATACAATTACATGACATGATCTGTTAAATCACTTTTAATAGCATGGCTCCATTTTCCATGAAAAGATGCAATTTTGTCTTGTGAGGAGATCTTTGGAATAATAGTTGCAAATATACGGCAGTGTGTTACATCTACAATTTCTGATACAAAATTGTTTTGCATTGCTTTGTGAGACAGAAATTAAGAGTGCTTTCATGTCAGAAGATTAAAGAAAAAAAAAACAATAAATATATACTTAAACTGGGGATATGGGCTCAGAGTAAGAGAAGTAGTTCTTGATCTACTGAGTCTCAGTAATCTGACGATCTCTTCAGAATCACATCTTGCAGCATGATTCATCTGTCAGCCTAACGATGTCTATGGCAATAGCTCTTCTCCAAAATAAGAGAACCCTTTAAATTCTTCTTGATTGATTTGTTTTATAATTGTCTCATCCACTAGAGTTAATACCGGCTCTTCTCGTGTAAAGTCTTGATCAAAGTTATTTACATCCCTTTTGGTTTTCTGAGAAGAAAAATACAAACAAGGTGAATGGTAGAATAGCACAGCAAAATAAAATGTCCTCTCCCTGCTTCCCCAACCCCCAAAGGCTGAATTTTATGGAATGGCTGAAATAAAAGAGGAGCTACTTCACACAAATAATAACAGACGTATGAGAGAAGCTACAATAGCAAGAACTATAAATGAATTCAGGAGAGGCCAGAGAAGCAGTACTATCAATGAGTTCCCAGAGACTCACTGGTCTCTGACAGGCGAAGGAATAGCAGTATGGTGATAAAGCAGGAAGCTGAGATTAGGACTAATTTAGAAAGGGTTTTGGCTTAGTTGGTGGCTGTTTCCTCATAGATTTGAACACAATGGTATCTCATCTGAGAGGCAGAGAGTGAATTTGATTTCCCCACAATATACCCAACTCTAATTTAACCATTTCTGTGTATCTGGATATATTTGGCTTTAAAATTAGATCACAGCAGATCTCAGCCCAAAATTTTTGAGCTCAACATTGAGAAGTCCTAATGCAGACTAATGTAATTCAGAGCAACACAGCAAAGCACAGAAGTCTAGCTACAAAGAAATCCATCTCAGAGCTCTCCCTAGTTTCAGTGGCACCAGGATTTCTCCATGGAAGACTAAAAAACCTTGGTCTTTCAGTAAATTTGGCCCAATGGATTGCAATTGGACATGCTATGAGTGGGAGAAAGTTTGTTAACTAGAGACAGAATTGAAAAGGCTGGCTCATTTTCCTTAGGGCACTCACAACAGTAACTATCTGTAACCACTTGCATGTAAAGAATATCAGGCCATGGGGGAAAATGTTCCTTAAAGTCATTGTTCTGAGACCTATACCATTCATATTTTTCATGTTAGCAGCATATTTCAAGCATGTACAGGTTCAGGGAATTGGAACAAATATTTTCCATTCCCTTTTTTGTCTATCCTTTCTCTTTATTTCATGAAATCAGACTGACACTTAATGGAGGCACAACAGCACTGTAAAAACCTACTTTGTGTCCATACTCCACGTCTAAGATGAAGATGATACCAGAAATAGAATAGCTATCTGTTGTGCAAAGTTAAATGATAAACTCATCAAGAGGTATGTCACAAAGGATGACACATGATGTATTTCAAATTGATACACTGATGAATTCCAAATGGGGTAGAGGCCTTCTTTCAATGCAGACAAATTTTCCTATAAATTAGATATATTATTGTATTTTCTTCATTAGATCTGCCTGAGGCATACTTATAGCAAGCACCACCTGTGTAGTTTGTAAGCTTATAACTATAGAAAAAAAAAGAGACTGCAAACCAAGTACTTTCTAAGTACAGACAATCAAAAATATACATTTTCTATCTTCAAAGTTCCACTAAAAGGAAAAGAATATAGACTTTAAAAACATTTATATAAACATATGGTTATCTTGTCTATATTTGTAATATTTACTTTGTACAGAAATTTGCATACAAAGTGTATGTGGCCTACTTTGAACTGCATAAAAAGTAAGGGATATAGCTTAGATTTTTTATTTTTATTTTTTTCAAATACTGCAAAACAAGAAAAAAGGAATTTTGAATTATATTACATTTTAACTATGCCTGCATTCTTCCTGTTCGTCATGTCCTACCACAATATTTTCACACACTCATACAATGAATTTGCTGCAAGTATTTTCACTAAAGCAGAAGATGGTAAGTGAATGTTTGTAAAAAGTAAAATTCAAATTCAGATCTGTAGCTTCATGCAGGAGAAACTTGCTTATACTCACACTTTAACCACTAACTATTTGGGGCAAATACGCTCTACAATGGCTGAAAACAATTTCATGATATATGAATTATATTCAGTTTTTCATACTGAACATATTTGGCAAAATTGTATTTATTCAGTTTTTCATACTGAACATATTTGGCAAAATTGTATTTTCTTTCTGAAATTAAAAGATTAAAATGAAAATTTCCCAGATTCCAACTGGGGCAATTAATTGATAATAGCTACTTTTTTTCCAGAACACCATCACTGAGATCTATTAAGATGTTAAGTGAAAATGAGTGCAGGTGAGTACTTGTAAAAATCTAAATCCTGTTGATTACAAATAATTGCACTTCCAGAAGAACTCTGAATCGCAAACACTTCTGACACAACAAATAAAGGAATTTACTTAGATTTAAAAGCCTAGCATTACTTTAAGACTGCCTTCAAGGAGATATCCAAAGAAGGAGAAAAATATTTTACTCTCTTAGGAGAAACTCCCTATCTTTTTGGCAGCACAGATACAAATCAACCAGCTTCTTAACAGAACAGGTAGGAAATGATCTGAGGTTGCAAGGATATACTAGCAAGCCTCTAACTAACCAACTGGTCTAGTGAGATTAAATAAACTACAGAGTATAAAATTGAAAGGATTAAGCCATAAGTCAAAAGGTAGAGGTCATAACAAGGCACTTTTCAAAGGAAAGACTTAATTGAGAAGTCTTCCTTAGTGACTGAGGCAGTTTCTTCTTGAGGCTATGGCTATTTTGCAAGGCTCCATCCTCTAAAATGAAACAGGTCTGGCTACATTTCTGCTAACATTGCTATCTTCTTGTACTTGCACTGTGAATACTCTACAGATCAACAGCATAGTCAAAATATAGTTATAGCATGAGGGCTCAACATGAGGGTATGAAGGGCTGTGGCTGTCTCTGAGCAGAGAAAAGAAAGATGATCTGCAAGGTAGGCAGAACACATGATAAAATAGACTATCACTATTATCCAACTTCAAATATTTAAAAAAAAAAAATCACAAAGTGCAAAAGTCTTCAGATTGGCTAACAAATGCATACTAAAAAAGCAGTAGTTACATGGCTCTCTTCTTTTAGCCAAGAGCTCCTGAGTCTTTGCGAGATATTATTTTCATGTTTTCAAATGTTTTTCCAGATAAGACTTCTTAATTTCAGATGACTGAAGAAACAATTGTTATTAGGAAACAAGAACCCTTCTAAATCACAACTGTCCCCAACACAAAAGCATAATTTGGCTTCATATTCTATTTTTAAATCTTTTTTCCTTAGCAGTGTGAACACTTCATAGGTATCCCATCAGAGCATTGACCTTGTGCATGACCAAGTTATCTTGGGAGACTTGACGAATCTACTACATCTTGCTGATACTATCTGATCAGATGAAACACTGTTACGCCACAGGAATAGATCATCATGATTTAATAAATATTAATATGATCTCATCATTAACATAATCTCATCAAGAATGACATTTTTAAGTCAAAGTCATGTTTTATTCTCTTCACAGATCACAGTTTTGTGCAAGGAAGTAGAGATATTAGAGCTTTTAGAAGACAGTCTTTGTAAAATATCATTTCATAGAATCATAGAATTGCTCAGGTTGGAAAAGATCATCAAGTCTAATCTCAACCTAACCATGCTACTCTAACAACCCTCCGCTAAATCATGTCCCTGAGCACCACATCCAAACAGTTTTTAAACACATCCAGGGATGGTGATTCTACCATCTCCCTGGAGAGCCTATTCCAGAGCTTAACAACCCTTTCTGTAAAGAAGTTTTTTCCTGATATCCAACCTAAACTTACCCTGGCACAACTTGAGGCTATTTCACCTAATCAGCTTTTTCAGTTTTCCAGTACAGATTTGGAGAAAGACTGTTATTTAATGAGTAAAAATATTTTTTACCCCTTAAATATCTTAATATAATTATGAAAAGATTAAAAGGAACGTAATGTGCTATTAATAAGCACATATTAAACAGCTTTTTATCAGACCGTGTTAATTTTCTCCATAATTTCAATGAAAAATTAATTTTCTACATTCAGTCACAAACTGAAGTTTAAAAAAAATTCAGAACATGTCTTATAAGCTCTCCAGCATCAAGGATTACCAGCCTTTTCTGTTAAAGATTACTAAGTGACACTATATGAGTTCCAACAGAGAAGAAATCTAAGTGT
This sequence comes from Lagopus muta, assembly GCF_023343835.1. NCBI lineage: Eukaryota > Metazoa > Chordata > Aves > Galliformes > Phasianidae > Lagopus > Lagopus muta. The sequence continues at coordinate 83,875,176 of NC_064434.1, forward strand.
TTTTAGCAACAAAAATACATTAAGAAGGCTAGAACTTGCCATTCATTTCATTACTCTTCTGAAGCAAATGTGAATGACAAAGAATCACTGGAATTGAAAAGCTGCAGAAAGCCTTGCACGTGGCAGAAGGTGGTCCAAACCAGGGAACTCAGCAATGCCTGAGCACCTCCTCAGCACCTCCACAAGGCCAAGCCAAGGGGCCTGATGGACTCTGATATCTGACAAGGATTAAATTAATTCTACAACTTGGAGGCACTAGGAAGTATGTGCCTTTATTTCATTATTCTGTTTTGTTTAATTTGCAGAGAAGTACTGAAAGCCTTTCAAGTGCTTTGAATCCTCAATGCCTCCACTAAATTGGGCTGGAATTGTCCAATGAGTTCACAGGCAGAGAAGATGAAAGAAAGATTGGAAGCTAGAAAACAATACTGCCACAAAAATCTTATTTTGTAGGAAAATCAGACTAAAATACAAATTTAAATGACGAGTTAAATATAAATTTGAATTAAATATAACTACAAGAATCGTTAAGTCAATTTGCATGGTTTTTTTTTGCTCAGTTAAATAGAATAAAGAGTTAATCCAGAGCAGACAGTTACTATCAGCAGGAGAGGTAAGGAATGGTCAGTATAGCAACAAACTAATATGTTAGTAGAAAAAATTATTGTATTTTTCAGTTAAGTTTATCTTTTGACATAAAACACATACAAAGCTCATCCATGGTTTTCACAGTCTCAGATCCTGTCAACACTGTCCTTCAGATACACTGGACTTTCTGTGTCACTGTATTACATACTTTATCTTTACTGCACTGCAGTTTGCTGCCAGGGGCAGTGCTTGACTCCTCAAGCCCACAGTGAAATTCTGGACTTCGTCATTCTGGGAAACTCTTCCAGTGCAGCACATGGTGACATCAACTGTGCACCAGACATGTCACAGACACACTAAATTTGGGCAGGATGTTGCTACAACTTTTGCTGTGCAGCTCCAGGGGCACGGGACAACAGCATAGAATGAACAGGATGGGCAGCAGGAAGTGAAAGATTTACACAGTATCATTCAATTTTATCCAGAATTTTGCTTCACTGAGAAATGGTTCTAGGTTTGACAGTGTCGCCAAGAAGTCCTTCTTGCTTAGCATTTTGTTTCTACCAGCAAGATTTTCAGATTATTTTTAAAGACAAATGAAACTAAGGACATAAGACAAATCAGTTTGAAGCACAAGGTTATGTGGCTACCCTCACATCTATATCACTGTCCTCTCATTTCCCTCTCTTTATTATGAAAACAAAAACCTCAGCGAGGCAGAGATTAATGCACCAATGAGTGGATTTCTTTTCATAAAGGTGCAACAGCTTCTAGAAAGTTGAGAAAAACCATAATGAGCACTCACTTTCACATATAATTCATACTATATATAGAAATTCAGCACAAATACTGTGAAAGAAATAGACTAAGAAGCAAAATACTTCAGGTTTATCTTTCTGTTTCTCCTGTTGATACCTCTTCACAGTATTTGCATGCACAGAGAGGTCATATGAGAATTCTAAGTATTTTCTAGAATGTCTAATTTGAGAAGATAGGAAATGCAAGCTATCAGAATAATTGTAAAAACATGTATTTTTTATTTAGTATCTCCATTTCTCTATTCACATGACAAAGAGTTGCAATAGATCGGACATAAACTACAGTGCATCAGCTAAAGGTTATGATGATAAAAAAAAGGTTTTTAATCCAAGTAGTTTTCATACAAATACCAACATTAATTACTTCCAAGTAGAGGGTGAGATGTTGTGCTTCTAGATTATTTATTCTTTCATTAGATGTGAAGGACACCAAATTAAAAGAAAGAAATGGATAACAAAGATATTCAGCAAAGATTTTAACAGACAGGCAGTATTTAGAAAGTATGCCAACCTATGTAGGCTGTAATCTAGTCTGTTATGGAAGTACATAGACATTTAATAAATATCAACCTAATTCACCAAATTATGAATTTTAAGAGGAATATTTTCTGACCCAGGAAACTGAAGCTACATTTGTATCAAAACAGTATGTATTTTTCCTAAGAAAGTAAAGTGGGTCAGGAGGGAAGGAGGAATAACCTAAAGAATTAGAAGACAGAAACATTTAATGATTATATCGCCAGGATGCCAACCATAATACTTCACTTTCACACAGCCTTTTTCTTATCCCATAAGCCAAAAATAAAATAATGCAAAACAGCAAAGCAAAGAAGATCAAAGCTCTGCAAGTTCAGTGACAATCACTTTGTGCTCACAGTCTAGGCAATGAACCTCACCCATAATAAAATGTTGTAAACCATTGTACCTTATGGCTATACATGGCTATGGGTTTTTGCTCAACAGAGCACACAGCCCTAAAAGTGTACATACTAAACTTGTTTTGTTCACAGCCTGATTGCGAAAGCACAAGACTTTCCTCTGTTTAAAACATCTGAGAAGACAGAATTCACAGGAGCTGCACTGGAGGCCATTACTACAACTTCTTGCCCATGGTCATCCTTTACCAACAAGATCCACCTCATCCGTCTTATCAGAGCTTGTTTCCTTTTCAACTTAATCCTGACATAACTACAGCACAGAAGCTATGCGATGGTAGAAAGCATGCCTTTTTTAGAATGAAAAAAGTTGCAGGGAAAAATGTCAACTTTTGCATTTCTGCTTTTCAATTTTCACCCTAAAAGTAGGTTTTTGAGGATTTAGCTACATGGGAAATTATTTTATATATCTATGTGGAGTGGGGAGGGCTTAGGAGAAGAGAAAGAAATGGAGCAATTCTATTTAAATGCCCTTCATCTGCACAATACAATTACTACTGCAATTTAATGATCCTCTGCAGAGCAGGTTTTATATGGGTGCCTCTCCAGTTCACATTTTATTGGCAGGCCTCCACCGAAATCCTCAGCTGTTCTAAGGTCACTGTGTCCTGGCACACGTCCAAGGTTAGACCATTTTTGGTTGTGAGCTCCTGAAAGTGTGTTTTAACCATTGTTATTGCAGCTGTGTTATGGCAGTCAGGGCAGGTGCAGCTGCCACATGCTGAACCACCTGCTGCCAAGTCCTCATATATACCTGTAGAAACTCTTACAGATCAATAACACTTCAATGCAAAGCAATAAACTCAGAAAATGGAGCTGATTGGTTTGAAGAAAAAGGTGTTGCAGGAGGATTTGCAAGTCAAGGGCAAATCCTGGGTAAAGGGTCTTAGAATTCCCATGGTTTCCAGGAGCCATTTGATAAATCATGGAAAAAAATATAAAATGTGGGAAGTCTAGCAGGGCAGTGAAATCACAGAATAGCCTGGGTAGGAAATGACCATAATGATCATCTAGTTTCAACCCCCATGCTACATGCATGGTCACCACTCACTAGAGCAGGTTGCCCAGAGTCACCAGACCACATTTGTTCTGTAAAGGATCTATAGTGCATAGAAATATTACTTAGAGCATAGCAGTCACAATTCTGCTACAGAATCACAACAGTTTTCACAATAATCTTAACATTTTTTTTCACTTCAGGCACTTTAATAATGAACATTTTGACACTACTCTTGTAATTCTTGTAATTCTTGTGATTTACAAGAAAATTGATGAATGCGATGCCAAGTGCTGAGATGCAGCGAAAAACTGTAGTGAAAATGTAATGTGTATTAAAAAAACAATAACAAACAAACAAACAAACACCCATGACAAAAGTCAGAGAATGTTGAGTTTGGCAGGGAGGTGACCTGGTCTAATCCCTGCCACAGCCACTTGCCCAGGACCAGAACAGGCAGCTATTTAAGGTCTCCAAGAAGGGACTGTCCAACATTTCTGAGCAGCCTGTGCCAGTGCTGCCGCTAGCACATTAAAAAAAACCCAACTTATTAATTAAAAAAAATATATTTATATGTTCAGATGGAGTCTTTTCTGTTCCAGTTTGTGTCCAGTGCCTCTCGCCTTGTCACTGGCTACTTCTAAAAAGAATCTGGATCCATCTTCTGACTACAGCAGGCCTATGCTGCACAAAATGTTGGGAAGTCATCCATGTCCTTCTCCATATACTGCTCATATAGCTACTGCATACTGCATATATGTTCATGTGTAATACTAAAATTACTTTCCTAGTTTGGTAAATAGAAAATACCCTATTCACTTAGTCCTCCTCTAAATCACTGTAATTTTAAAAATTAATTTTCACAAGAATGAAAAACAAATGGCTATTAGTTTAATTGTATTGCTACAGATTGTGGGGAGAACTTACAAGCTTATTCTGCTTTCCATGGGTTAAGCAAGCACAAAAAGAAATCATGGAGATTCTAATACTATTCAATAGGTGGCTGATGTAATTAGATATTGCAGGACTCATCTCTGCCATGTATCCTGATTAAAACTGTCTGACTTTCCAGTGTTTTATTTCATCTACAGTCACCTGAACAATGTTATCACAGAAAAAAAAAAAACAACAAACAACAAGTATATTATGAGAATCTTTCTGAACATATTATGAAATTATAAATATATAGCAACATCATGTGATTCTGAGCCCCTCCTTCATAAGTAGAAGACACTAGATCCAAAGTACCACTGTTCAGCATGGAAGGTAATAGCAAGCATGTGCAGTGGGAGCCTTATCCCCACTCTCAACTACACATTAAAATGGGACAGTCTATGTCCTTTTATCCTTTTTTTTTTTTTTAAATTATCTTAAACAGAGAAGTGGTATTGCAGGTCTCACTGTATGCAAATGGAGAAAGCTAGACAAGAATGGCTGAAGACTAAGACTACTGAATAGTCTGCATGAATGTGCAGTATCTCACTGTCACTTTCTGAACATGGTTTTATTAAAAGTTCCCAGTAAGATTTAGCAGAGTTTGTAGTGGCAGGGGTTTCATTCTTGGTTCTGCTACTTATCTGTATTAAACTTCTGCAATTTTCTCCTCACTACGGATCTAATATTCTTTCTATATTTAATCACCTTTACATGAATATATGTGGTCTCTTGATTGTTTCTCATAGTGTACTTAAACAGGCTTTTGCACAGCAGGTACCTCATCTTGCAGGGAACTTGAGATGTTATTGGGGACCTGAAGGCACAAATATATTCAGTCAATTTCTCCTTCTTCCTATTCTTTTCAATGAAAACACAATCCTTCAGAAACTCATAGGCAATCAAGATCTTAAAGCTGTCTTTTCCTATACTCCATAACCCGCAAATATTACTTACACGAACACAAAAATAAAATGTTTCTGTTTAAACACTTAAGAATGTACTGTAAGTAGCTGTGATAATGCAATTTCACTTAATGGTTTAAATTGTTTTCTGAAAATAGGACTAGAGAAGAGCGTAGCCAAGAAGTGAAACAAAATCTGTCCTACTCTGAGGAAGTCTGAAAGGAAAGCAGAAACACTCTGGCTGCTTATCATTTCACTGCAATGGGCAATAATTAAAAAATATATGTCTAACAAATGGCTAAATGCCATGTGTCTGCCCTGCCCAGACACATTACTGGACCCACTGGTGCAGGATACATTGCTAGTAGTTCTGCTACTACTGCTCATGACCACCTGCTGCTAGCTGAACTGAGATGATGAACTTCATCATCCACCAGTTGCCAATGCTTCTTATTAGCAGTGAAGGGCCAACACTGGAACCAGTAGCAGGAAAGTGGCACTTTTAGGAACCAGCTCACATGAAATACTCTAATTCATGACACCTTTTGGCAGGGCTAGCACGTTGGACTTCAGCAGCTATAAAAGTTTATAATAAGAAGGCTAAGTCAACCCACAACCATTTTTCTTTAGTTTTTTTTTTTTGTTTTTTTTTTTTTGAAGGATTTATGCTAGCAGTTCTGACAAACATAAAGTCTTCCCTGTTCCCAAACGTTTTTTTTTTGTACACTAATCTTAATTAACACAGAGTCACCCTTAGAAGAAATCTCACTGTTTTCCTGTTCCTAAAATGCCTGCAGGGAAGTGGGAAATAATGTGCAATGTTTAACAATGGTATGTGAGTATCTGAGGTCTCAGGATCCCACTCTGGTGTTTTGTCTAAGCAGTAACACTTCATGCAAAAGCATGCAGGATAGCCCCTTGCGTGCCCACCTGCTAAATGCTCATTGCCATGCAGTGATGACCAAATGGAAATATATTATGGAACTGAAGGGACACCTCAAGGTTATTAGGCCTAAAAATGGACCTACCTTGATATTTTCCCCATATTGAAGGCCTTACCTTAAAGAGGGACATTCACACTGAAGCAAACTTGAAAAGAGAGAACATTTATACAAAAAGAAATTTACTTGGCCTGTAATTTCCTACGTCCTGCTTGGTGCTACTGAATGATACTGCATTTTACAGGGCTTCTCCCCCACAATGCAAAGTCATAATTCTGCATGAATGACAATACAATCCACTGTCACCAAAAACAGAGGTGTGCCAAAAAAATCCCGAAATAACAGTATAATGACTTCCCAAACAAGTGTAAAAACCCTCACTAAAAACTAAAAATATGTTTGCCTGTTAGCTGTCACGTGTGAAAACAGATCTGAAAACTTGGGAAGACTGATGAGTCAAGTATCCGGCTCATATATTTTGAAGTTTTCTCCAGAAATGTGGTCCCTCTTTAAGGATTCCAGCCATTTCTCACAGTCAGCAGATGGCTGCTGCAGCATTCTAAACACACATCTGTCTCACTGAACACTTTTTGGGAGACATTCAGTGAGACACCAACCTATGTATGAAGGTGCGGCTTCTGCCTGTTTGCCTGTGCAAGCAGACCAGCTGCACGCTCTGTATGCATTTGTATTTACTGTTTCTTAATCAGTTCTCAAACACTGTGGACATCCAGCTTGACACATGTCATAAAAGAAGTGCTTTTGAATTTTTTCCGGTTTTTCACTCATTTGGGAGAGAGGGAAAAAAAAGTTATCAGTGCTCAGAGACTCCAGTTGTAACACGATCATTGGCTAGTACTAGAATTTGGTTTTTGGGATGATTTTGTGTCAAACCTTTGCTGCAGCGCAAAATTGAAAGAGGGCAGATTGCTGGTTGCTGGCATCCTTAAGTCAAGACTTAACAAGGGAGTTTAAATTTACAAGGGAACTGCATACAGACAACGTGGCCCAGAACGTGATAACTAAGGGGGGAGGGATTTTGATAACAGTTTGTGTTTATATTAGGGTTACAGGAGATAAGATACATGTAAATTATTGTAGGAAATTTGAGACTGAAGATCAAGATGAAATCTGTTAACACTGAGGTCTGGTATAGCAGAGAACACTCTTCCAAGGGAAGTGCCATGTGTTCCACCAATTTAAAGCCTGGCTGATCACGAGCATTTGGATTTTAAATCTTCTCAGTCACATCTTTTCACTGCCACAAAACTTTGTTATGCTACTATTACCAGAGAGTGGAAACTGAGGCACAAAGGTGTTAGGTGACAAATCCTGGGCCACACCATGAGTTTCTAGAAAAGCTGTTAGCAGAACTTATCTATCCTGCACTTCTCTGATCTCTGGTTATAGTTGCCAGGCCAATCCTCTACCAATCCCCTAGTATCAGAACTGAAGAAAGAGCGTACAAACATTCAGAAAACATTCTCAGTGATATAATGGCAGGAATGGAAGAGACTGCAAAATGAAGAGAATCAAATCAGATTAACTATATGGGCCCTTTTGGCAGCAGCTGCTGCTATTCAATACTGAAAGATAAAGTCCTGCAGTAGATTATCTTGCCCATCATGTCTTTAATGCTCTTCAAGAAAGTGAGATTTAAAAATGTAAAATCAAGAAGTTATGAACACACGGAGAAAATTAAAACAATATATTGTTCTGTAAAAGCTGCATGCTCACAGTAAATCATCATAATGCAATTACTTTGTTAAATTCATCTTCATACAGCCACACTAAGATTGAATTGCCACAGGCACTGATAAAGCCATTAGAGATGAAACTTTGGCTTAATTGCTAGAAGGAAATACATATGGCAAACATCTGTTTTACCAGCATTTTTTTTGCCCTCTGACTCAGAGTTTCAGCTTTTTCATGTAGAGGATGCCTTAGTCAAAGCCTCAAATATCCCCAACTTTGATATTTACAAACAGGATACATAAAAAGGACAAGACTTCTTGTTTTTGTGTGTATAAAGGGTTGACAGAAAACTCAGCCTGGAAGAACAGGAATGGACAGCCTGGGAGGCTATCTTTGCAGCACAGTGCCTAACATCTTCCTATGTCTCACAGTTTCTCACAGCATACTGGGCTATTGTGACCAATGGCATAAGAAACATAAGAATAATTTCACTGAGCACATCTTGTTCTACCAAAATAAATAAATAAATAAATAAATAAATAACTAAAAATCCCACAAAAGAACAAAACAACACATGAAGAAATTGAGGCTTACATGATGCTATCACTTCAGCCAAATCAGTGAAATTTGGTGTAGTAGTGTTCCTGTGCCCCTGCCAAGTGGAACTGGAATATTACACATTTGTATCAGCCTGTAGGCTGCCTGTGCACATCTCTGGGTGAGCTTCCCTGTCTGATGTTAATGGCATCAGCTGGCTAGCTGTGCTCTCAGAAAAGGCAGAAACAAACAAAATTTCTTCAGGAGATCTAGAGCAATACGGAGAGAATTAAGGTAAAAGCAAAATATTCCAAAATAGACTTTTGCTTCACTTTTTCAAACATAGGCTTTTTCAATAAGTAACAACATGGGACAATATAAGTTTCATAAATACGCATTCAAGGCAAACAGTAATTTGTTTCAATCACTATTTTTAATGTATGTTTTATTATTTGTTATGGGATAGACTGAATCATTCCATCATGGCACTAAGCAAGATCTACCACAACATTAAAGACTTTAGCAAGAAATCAATAGAACGTTCCCTTGTTTTCATTATTAATATTGCAAATGTGCTTTTAAAATGAAAATAATCTAATTTAACCAAACATAACCAAGGAAACAGGAAAGACAGAGAGTAGAGAATCTCTGAATACTACCAATGCCTTTGTGGTTCTTGGGCAATAAAACCATATTGGAAATCATAGCCTGGTGTTATGGCTAGTGTTATTCTGGTGTTATGGTTAGTGATTTGGGAGATTTACTTCTCTGAATGAAAATATTTTCAGAAGAATGTATGGGCCAAAATACACAGGAATAAAGTGCCTCAGAGGGAGTTCTGTCTCATAACAAGTGCTTTGGAGAACAGATATCTGCCTGTACTAAAATGGTACTTCTTTCTTGCATATGCAATTACAAATCTGTGTCTGAATTAAGAGCAGCAGGGAAGAAAAATATTATTAAACAAATGCTAAAACAGTCTGTAAAACTGTAAGAATTATGTTTTAAGAACAGTGGAAATAATCTGTAAGAGATACTGTCAAGGTCACTGGTGCTTAAAATAATAAATATCCTCTTCATATCTCCTCAGTGTCTGCTTAATTTCTAATGTACATGTTCATAGCTATTACCTTTTCTATAGCAGCTTAACCTTTATAATAGCTCCACATGGGAGAAACCCTTAGTATAATAAACAATAATATATAGAAAAAGTAAATCGATTTTGTTCTGGATTTATGAAAGGAAGGGCTGGTACATAATATGCATCACAGTACAATGCTTTTTCCTCTCTTCATGTCATCTTTTCCAAGTCACTATGCTGGAGTAGCAGTAAAACCCTTCACAGCAGGTGTCAGGGACACCAAATCTGTTTTCATTGTCTGTACTTCCTAGCACATCGTGGCATTTCATTCCCATCACTTCTTAGAAAACTAAACTTAAGCCAATTTTATGAGTGCTCTGCTCTAGGCTCTCTTGTAAGCTTTCAGAAAATACAGTCAGATTTCCAAGGATCTTTTGGAATTCAGTAGTTTTCATTCCAAGGCTAATGACAGTTAGGAAAGAAATTTCAGCCTCCAAAGAGTCATTAGAATCACCACATCATTCCCAAAATAGGAGGACATTAATGATATATTTCTGGTATAGTGAAGAATATATTTGTATGCCTCCACAGTATGAATGAGATTTAGAAATAACTTTCAAAAGTCTGACTAATAGTCATGCTGTATTTCTTCCAAGTACACTTGAAAAATTCAAAGCTCAGGCTGGCAGAATTGAAGAGACATAACTTGAACTATGGAGAAGCATACGTGTAACAGTACCATGTGATACAGCTTTTTATACAACCTATTGTTTCAGAGCAAGGAAAAAAAGGTAAAAGAAAGGTTGTTGTGCTAACCAGGGAACCCACACATTTTTGGGATCACAAGAGTAGTGATGCAGAACTGAAGCAACAAATATTTGTTACCACCCTAGCACCTCTATGACCTCCCTTGGCAGATTATTCCATTGTTTGATGAGACCTCAGTGTTTGACCACTTTCCCTAATGACTTTAATTAATCAAGGTTTTACATTGTCCACAACTCGTCTGAATAAATCCTATGTTTTATATTTTTAAAGTGTATATGACACAGAAATTATATTTCCCCCCTTAGTCATCTTTCCTGTCGGGTCAGAAAATAGACTAATACCTGTGTAAACATACGCAGTCTTGCATGAGTAGATTTTTACAGGTGCATACAAATACCAGTTTGCATGCATGCATTACTACATATATGTATAACGTTATTTTTTCCCTGTACGTATGTGCACTCACATCTAATGTAAGAATGCCTGTTTTCTGAGTAATTTGGCCTCATTTGTAGCTGTATTCATAAACCTAGGCTTTCCTGAACATAAAATTAAATATATTTTTTGTATCCCTTTTTAATGTTAGAAGTCACTTTGAAATAATCAACAGTCCTTTATCAATACTGAAAGATGTTAAAACCCCCAAAAAAACATTCTAAACACATCATTACTTATGTTCAGTTAATCCATAGCTATAGAACTGTTGCATTCGCCTTTCCAAATCAGTGAATCTCAGGGCTACTCCCACTACTGAATTTAGAGACAAACTTTCCAAGTAGATTTTAAAGTAGAATTTAATTTATTGGCTTTAAACATCTTACCTTTATTTTTCTTTTTTATTATTTTGCAAAGCAATTTCTTCTAGCTTGCCAAGTATCCCAAATCACCTTTTCAGCACTTATAGAGAATTGTTCCCAAGAATCCTTTACAATTTCTGAGGTTGCATCATTAATAATTAGATTTGCATGATCTTTCTGTCTGGGCATGTTTCAATTTTCAACTAATAAAGCATTGAATGTTAAGAAGACAAGCAAAAATTTTGGTATAATCTTGGTCAAAGATTTCTATACAACAAAAAAATCCAAACAGTTGTAAAATTTATATAAGTGGTATAAAACAGTTGATGGATCATAACAGTGTAACTATATAAACTATACCCTTTCTAAGTACAGAACAGTTACTAGTAAAACTGATAGGATGAGGTCACCAGGGAAGTTATTATAGAGAGAAAGTAGACTACAAACATGAAGGTAATAGAGCTGCCTCTAATACAAACTACATGCTATCTAAATTTACCACCATAAAATAAGAGTTCAGAAAAAAATAAGCATACAGAACCACTAGGCAGCAGGAATCAAATTTACTAGAAAAGTTTACATATACAATTTAGACATAAATAGCATAAAAAAACAGTGCTATTGAAGCAGCCTGAAGAAAAATGAAGAAAAAGGTGTAAAGATGTATTAAACCATCCTAATAATTGTTAGAGAGCAACCAGCTGTTTCAAAATTTTACCAAGAATTATTCTGAAATAATCTGAAATCACTATTAAAATGGAAATATTCAACCAACATATCAATAAAGTAAATAGAAAAGGAGAAAAGAAACAAAACAGCAGGTATGAATAAAATAGGAATAGCTTTACAGAACAGCAGCAGTGAAATAATTACCAGAAAGAGATAGAAGTTGCACTGAGAAGGCAGAAGAATAAAAATACCTGATACACCAAATCCCTCCTGACTTTTAAGAGCTACCACCATGAGAATACTTATAAAAATAATGTGGACATTATCAGAATATCTATTGTCAGAGTGAATTTGCATCTTTGATCATCAAAGGAAAACAGCCATTAAACAGAAGAGATGCAAGGATTCTGAGACTTATTAGATGTAGGCATTAAGTGAAAACTAATCTGGAGTTGTACAGTCTGATTGATACCTGTATTACCAAAACACTGATTAATACTGAGCAAGGCAACAAAAATGATTATGAGATGAAAGGCCAAACTCTTATGAAAACAGGAAGAGCGATACTATACATATGGCTTACTGCTAAACAATGAATGAGGCTGCCTGGAGCTCTCTGAGGAACCTGCCCGGAGAGCAGTTAGAGTATTAAACAAGCTTCAAACAGATGCCAGCAGGGTTAACCCGGGGTTTACACTTCCTGTAGCAGCACAGACTTGTAAATTGGCTCAAGCACTAGATGTGATCCAGCCATCCTCCAGAGAAGGGCTGGGCAGCACGGTGAGGCAGCTAGGAGCTGGCTCTGGCAGCCCTGGACCTGTAGCATTGCAAGGCTTGTATTCTCCAAGAAATATACTAAACAAAATATTCCTATATAATAACACTATATCTTGCTCCTTGAAATTACACCTAGAAATGTATTCACTAGGGTTAACTTTCACTTTGAGTTGTCCAACCTATTGAGTTCTTCCTTCACAGCTACAGAGAGAGACACACTTCTCCAAGTGCAGGCTCAGAGGAATTACTTTAGGTTCCTGTTTTGGGTGGTCCCTGCATGGTTATCCCCACTTTTACACATGGCACTTAGGGAAGTATATCTTCCTGGACTTAAAGTAGATAGATCAAAAGCAACAGGTAGTAATTCTACAATGACAGAGAGGGCTTTTCACTCTAACATTAAGCTGGTACTCAGTGTTGAGACCAAATATTCATTATTCCTTTTTATTACTTTTTTAAACCTTCATACACTATCTAAAGAAGGAAAGAAAGCAGTATGATAACTATATTTACAGGCAAATCAAACATTATAATTAGGAATATGCAAATTAAAAAATGAAAATCAGTCTCAAAGGATTTGTCAAAAAATTATTCTCTTATATTGTTCAGGTATGAAATTTACTGCAGACATTCTCTGCTGAAAAGTTGACGTTTTATGAACTGCAAATGCAAACTACTTTTTGAGCAGTTTCATCCAGTGAAAGACAAAAATAAGTAAAGTGTTTTCGCTTGGCCTTTGTAGCATCTGCATATGGGGCCAGTAATTTCATGTTTCTGTCAGTTTAAAATACAAATACTCGATAATTAATTACCAAATGCAGATGTATCAAATTATCTAATCATGATATACATTTATTTTCCCCAGGAGGCTGTTCCTTCAGGAATCTTTCAGTCAGAAATCCTTTACTCCACATCTTCCTGTAAAATCCACTGTTCATAGCCATGCAGGACTTACACAGAAAGTTCATATCTGATTGAAATAATCATTTCTACCAAGATATCTTTATGAATATGGGAAAATAATTAAAACAGGGCATTTACATCTCTCATGGCTTATATGATTGAATATGAACACCTTCCTGCATGTTGAATCTATCCTCAGCACTTACCTTCACAGAAGAAATGGCAAGGGAATATTTTCTGCTTGTTTTTATGCTACCATTTCAACCTTCAAATGTTGCATCAAGTAATTGCATGCCTTAAAAAAGCCAGCAACTAGAATAGTCAAACCATGTATGAATCTTATGCAAGCTGCTACTTACAATCCGAGGTTTGAAGGGTGGCTTGATTTTCCTTTGTTCTAGAAGAACCCAGTCAATTTCCTTGAAAAACGGATGCTGCTTAATCGCATCTTCCCCGTTTTGTGATGCCACGCAGCCAAGTCGTTTATTTGGATTTTTTGTCATGAACTACAGGGTGGGGGAGGGAGAAGAGGAAAAAGTTAAAACATGAATGACAATGGCTGGAAACCATTTACAATTTAATTAGGAATTACTGTTGTTAAGGTTTAGTTTTTAGAGATAACCCCCTATCAGAATGTTACTTTTCCTGGAAGAGCAACAAGGACACTTCTCCAAATTTCAGAGGCTACAGTCAAACTGGAAGATTCAGAACTCTGAAAATAAAGTTTCCTGCAGGAAAATCTTTCAGTTAAATTCTGTGACCTCCTAATTCCACCTGGCTGGGAGTGCTACAGGAGAAGATTCTCTTTCTACCTTTGACCAAAAATACTAAAGAAAACAGAGAATATTAAAACCTCCAGTGACAGTTTACGAAAGATGTTTAGGATAGCTCTTATTTTATCTTGTTTGCACTGCCTTAACTACGAATTTTGGAGACAGAGGCTAAATATTATTCTTGTTTTTTATTTTCTTTGGATACATAGGCTTCATATAGATCCAATCCTTTCAAGCAAACACATGAAAGGTCCTAGTTCTCTTATGCATTTCTAGAATTTCTTTTTCATATGAATAAGAATAGCATCTGTAGCTATGAAATTTACAGTTCTGCCTGTACATTTCAAAAAATACATGGAATATATTGAGAATCACCACAGCATGCTGATTCAAATACGAACAGTTAGTCCTGTATTCAAATCTTCTGCAATTTTTTTTGCAAGTGGACAACTGCTATCTACATTACAGCCTGTATTTTCTATAGGCAGGAGAAGCAAAGGTTTTGAAAGAATTAGTGCACTTTGGTGAGGTCTCTTGGAAAACCACCAAAAGCATTCCTACATTCCTCTGCTTTATTTCACCTCCAAGAGCCTCTGGTAACAGAGAGAGCAGGCCAGGAACCATCAGCCATGCATTTTCTAGAAGCAGAACATGGAAATTACAGGGTAAGCCTTTTGTACTCTGTAATCCAAGTATCAAAGAAGTAAAATCTGATCCTACCTACTCTCTGCCATGTTCTATCTTTGTTTTAAGCTGCAGGCAGGGAAAACATCATGTCATATTTAACAAGCCCAGAACATGGAAATATTACTATGTAATACAGTTTATCACTGTACTTCACAAACTTGGAAATGAACGATGAGAGAGAAAAAAATTTAGGAGCAAATACTTAGAACAAGTGTCATGTACAAATGTGATGCAATAATCTCAGAATTCTGAAGTGGACATTTAATTCCATAAATTTCATACTCTGAAGTAAATATTGGCCTTTTTCAGCTCTTATCGCCATTTCTGAAGCACAAGCTGATGTTTACTTCCTGTTCATCAACAGCACCAACAATGATGCTACTGTCAGTGCCCTGACAGCTGCTAACTGTACTGTATTGATGAGATGGTTGCCAGTAGGGCTTATTATACTTACAATACTTACAGTCACAGCCATACGTGCTGCCTATACTATGGCAGGAACCTCTTATTTAAGTAAGAGCACTGAAGATCAGAGCTCCTACTGACTTAAATGACAATGGGAAAAAGGGTTGCTGAGATATTCATGTAACTTGGGGCCTAAATTGAGGATCAGTAGGTTCCCAGAACGTTGCTTGGAAATAAGCAGCAGTGTTTAAAAGCAGAGTTCTGCCTCTGTAGCCAGAGATCTATGTCATCTGGATACACAGAGAGCATACACTGTACACACAACCTTTCTCAATCACTTGCAAAGAAGCCCAGACCTAATTTCAATGAGGAATTGTTTTCCTTACCGGACAGGAAAGAATTTTAAATAGCAATTCCTGTCAATTCACAGAAACAGAGCTAATAAGATTCCTGGGATTTCATGGGATAAGCAACATTCTGCCTTGCAATACTGAGCTGTAAAATTATCCTTGTTTGAATTCTGTTAGAATAAATGGGAAAACTGCTTCTTCATAAAAGAGGAAAATATTGTTACTTGATGTAAGAGAACATCATTATATTAAACTCTCCTTACAGTTTGCTTGAAGGAGTGAAAAAATACATGGTTTCTAAAGAATAAAACTGTCTCAAAGCACAATGTGAGGAAATGAAGTGTTCCAAAGCTAATCCCTTGCTAGCATTCAGCAGTAAAATACATAGACGCCTCTTTCTTTCCTCTGCTTTTCCTGTTCTTCATTTAGTAGAATGTGGGCAAGGATCAGATGCAGGGCACAAATTTCAAAAGTGTTTCACACCATAGCTGCATTGGCAGTAGGTTGTTAAATGTAAGGAATGTTTTTTTACAGTGTTCCATTAAATTCTATCACTTTATGCCAGTCAAATAATCTTGCCTAATTAAGAGTAATTTTTTACTACAGTGCAGATCTATTTTATGGATGTCACTCTCTTTTTAAGGTTTAAAATGGAATTAAGGACTAACTTCAGACAAAAAGATGTAAAAAATAGACTGTAGCAAAATATAAACCACCATGCCTAATATCAACGTATAGACTTGGAAAAATAGACTCATAATAGGAAGTAAGCTTTGAAAGAAATATATAGTGTTGGGCGCCTTTACACTCATATTCACAAAATACATTGCTTACACCTACAGTCCAATTTAGTGTCTCTATTTCTGTGTGGTTAATGAATGATGTGTAAGATTAACAACTGGACATCTCACTACATGCACCACAAACAGTGAGACCTTAACTATCAAACCTGTTTTTCCCCTTCCTCTGTCAAACAAAAACCTTCTAGTTACAGTGGTTCTTGCACTACACACAAGTCAAGGGTTATCAGAAAACTTCCCCCCTCCAGTGAATATTTCCATGATTTGGAATAACAGATAGACTGGTTGCTGTTGACTCACAGAAAGTGCCTTTGGATTGGAAGACAAAGGAACAGACTTTACAGAATATGAAACCCAAATAGTACAGAAAATCTCTGAAATTCTCTGCAATAGCCTAGAATAATCCTGAGTACCAGTCTGAATTCCTGAAGTTCAATTCCATACATCCTAGTCGCTGGACTGATAATAATTGAAGGCTTTGGGAATAAAAAGAGACACATGAAAGAATCATGTCAGCTAATAAAATGTCATCAGAGAGGTGTCTGGAGGGAAAGGGAGAACACGTATGAAAGTCAGCTTTAATAAATCCTCCACGTTTTCACTACCATGAATGGAGTAAAAGAGATACTCCAGCAAATAACTCAGAGATATTAACTTGGATTTCTGGTCTGAATCATTCTCTACAGCTCCCCCTCCACCTAGCCCCCTACACTCTCTCGGGATAAGACTGAAGGTATTTTTATTAAAAGACTCCAAAGTGCTACCTGTCCTGTGGTGTAAAAATCAGATTTTTTTTCTTTTTTCTATATAATATCAAAAGATAATCCTGTATAAATGTAACTCAAAATGTAACTATTTAGGACTTTACATTAACAGCTGCTCTGTTCATTGAAAATTTCTTTTATTCCAGGCATTAACTGGGACAAAACAACTGTCCAGGAGTAAGACCACTTAATCTAAGTGTTATGTGAATTAAAAAGTAGAACATGCAGCTGTAAATAAAAAGCTTTCAACCCATCTTGATAATGTAGGAAGAAAGGCAAATTCACCACTGGGTTAAATCAAAACACCAACTCTTTTCTTTCCACAGTGCTTTCTCAGCTCTGGGGAACATGCGGCATATGAAGTGTCAAAGTGATAGTACGGTTCTAGTTGGTTGGGTTTTCCCTGAAACATGAATCTGCAGTACACAGATTTATTCAGTGTACTACTGCGTGGAATACAAACATTCTGTTCCTTTCCCACAAGCGGTGTAATTTATCCCAGGCCCCATTATCCTAACAGTGGCACTCTGAACTGTGCTTGAACTCCCAGTGGTGACTGTTCTCAACAACTTGCAGCAAATTCAATTTTAATCAAGGGTAAAAAAAAAAAAAAAAACCAACAAAAAGAAAACCATGAAGTGCAGGAAAACAAGTAATGGAAGACTCACTGCTTTTAGAATGCTGACGGCTTCTTTACTGAGCCAGACTGGATATAAGACATCATCATGAAGGATGGATTCAAAGAGATCGTCTTCATTGTCAGCTTCAAAGGGGGGTTGCCCAGCCATCATTTCATACATGAGAACACCCAGAGCCCACCAATCTACTGAAGGGCCATATTCTAATTCCTGGAGGATCTGGTACACAAAAAGAGATCAAATTGATCAGATGCAAATTTACTATTTGAACATGCTAGACTCCTTTTTTTCCTCCAGGGCGTGTGTAGGACTAAAACACACAGCGATGTTGCTGAACAGCAGGCATGGTTTCTTACCAATACAATTTGCACAAACAGCCATGTGTCAATGTGTAGTTCTCAGAAGTATTAACTGAGTTTAGTAGTCCCATGGGTAAAAGAGTATGCTTGTCAGCAAAAGAGCTGTATATCCTTCCAAATTGTTTAAAGCAGGTCAAGTTATAAGGGAAGAAAGATCACATATACAAAACAGATCGGTGGAAAATGTGAAACATTTCCTTGTCTCTGTCTTGAATAAAACAAACGTAACCAACTTGTAATGTTATGCAGAGATCATCCAAGAGATTTATTCATGTGCTTTTGGTAGGGCTGAAGGAATCTAAAAGCATTTTTGTTCAAGTTCTTTTTACAGCACTGAAATGCTGTACAGTATATGGTTCTAGGACTCACTTTGTGTTTGCTTTCAAGAAAAAAAATGGCAATAATTTTTTAGGTGGCACAAGTTCAACCTTGTAGCAAATACCTTTAGTGGGGAGTAGTTGTTTAGCATGATGGATTTTTATTGTCTTAGTGTTACAGAATTATTGTGCAAGGAACAAGTTCTTGGCTCTTCTCCACTGAAAAGAAGCTTGACGTTTGGCTGCAGTGTTTCAGCATGACAGGAGACTGGGAAAAGAAGAGTAGGTGGCTGTTTAAGGTGAAGATGACCTGCTTAAAATTGCTGGAATGGCAGCAACTCCACCATCTCTTTAAGAATATTAGTATTTCAGTCAGAAGCCTTGTGGTGAACTGCATTAGCTTAATACTGTTTGGGAAAAATGATTTTAAAATAATGTATAAAATTCAGTTTTAACCTAAAAACCGAAATCAGTTTAACATTTGGATGTATCTATCTTGCTTCTGACTGGATTTTTAGTTGATTGTATATTAAATTTTATACACATTAATTACAGAAAACAAAACTCTTCACAAGTGTACTTTCTGAGCGCTCTGAGTACTCCCTGTAAATCAGATATTGCTAAAGAACAGGGAATTGAAACATAGTAGCATGGTGCAAGAGAAATAGACTCAAGAGGTATTCTGTAATCAAGGTGACAAAATGGAAGCCTAAGCTATTGAATTATTATTGCTTTTTTTTTTTAGTAATATTTTTAAAAGGACTTGCCAAATGATGCAATTATTATACTAAATCGGAAAAGAATTCATATAAAACCAAATCCATCCCACTGGCATTTATTTTCTTTTATCTTCAGAGCTCTTTTCAAATGCCACAAAACATGTTCATAGATGTCACGATAGTTACAAGATGACTCACACCTTAGCAGTTGTGCTACCAAAGCTTGACAGCCAAGAACTCTAACGATTTCTAACTCAGTATCACCAGCATATGATAAACTAATATTTTTCCCTGCTGTAAATTTATGGTTGATGAAGGACAAGCTAATGAAGTTTTTTTTTTTTTTTTAAATGAAGTGAACTAGATAAGCACATTGAATCTTTGGCAAAAAGATGCATGGATTAGTAACTAAACTGAGCAGACAAAATCTGTCTAGCAGGGAAACTGTACAACATCAACTCATTTGAGGCACTCAAAAATACATCTCATAATATTAAAAATTAGGATATGTGAAATAAGTACAATTATCAGCAATTTCTTTTACCCAGTGAATGCCTAAAAATGAAATAGGGTGTTTCAACTGTATGCTGCACGTATATGAAAGGCTTCTACTTTTTTATGCAAGCATCTCTATTTTCTCCTCATTCATATGATATGAAGTACTGCAAAGATAGTGTTTTTCACTCATAAACACTTAAAAGAAAAATATCCATTCCCACAAAACGTTATGGAAAATGACACCAAACCTATGGTCTCTTCTGTATGAACATGCCCTTTTAATTCTCGTGAACAGTTAATATCATTTTTTTGTAACTACTAAAGACTAGTGCTGATAGTAGTTGCTTGCAGCTTCTTAAGGGCTTCTGTGAAAGCTTCTTGAAGTGTTTTCACAATGATGCTGTGAGAATGTGGAGAAAAATACTATTAAATTCAGGAATAAATAACAGAAAATCCATGCTTTGCCTCTCTATGAACATGGAATACTGTTTGTGCCTTGTAGTGGAAATAATGTGTGCAGGGTTACCCCAGAAAATCTGTGGCACAGCCTCACCTGCTTAATCTACTGCTTTTATCTACAGGTAAAAAGTGCCTAAAATTATGCATGTTATAGTCCATATGATGAATTATACTATCTGTATTCTTAGCACCATGCAAAAACATACCTCCGGAGCAATATAGTCAGGTGTGCCACAGAAGGTTGTGGTGGTCACTCCATTCAGAATCCCTTCTTTGCACATCCCAAAGTCAGCCAGTTTACAGTGGCCTTCTGCATCCAAAAGAATATTGTCCAGTTTCAAGTCCCTGAAATAAAAAGGCCAAGAATTACATCGACTTCCAAATTTTCAGCATGCACTCATGAATTTGAACAAACTATAAAACATCCAAACAGGTGGTTTCACAAGCATCACTGAATGTCTGGCCTTTGCGTATGCATGAAAAATGAGTGGCAGCACTTACTGAATAGATCTCAATAATGGCAATAAAGAAGCAGGTAATGACAAATATTTTGCAAGACCATGCCTTTACTCTCTCTTCAGCTGCATGGAAGTGCAACTGTATTAAAAACAGAATCAGAAATGTTTGGAAAAGATCTCATTCTCTTGATTGCTATGAATCTAAGACTATGTGAAACAGGTCAGTGATACCTAATAAAGCCACTCTCACTTTTTTCATCAGTACAGTGTAAGGAATAACAATTTAGCCTACTTACCAAATGGGTTGAATTAATTAACTTTACAACATGGATTACTTTGAATTGGATTCTTAATATATACCAGCAATTCAAAGTTCAGACTGCAATGAGAGAATTAGAAAAAAGTACTTAAATGTTTGGGAGAATTATTTTCTGCAGCCTGAGAACTGCTCAGAAATAATCTAATACCTGGCACTCATTGTTAAACAACATATCTTAGCAGCTGCCTGTGATCACTCTTTATACAAATGTCTTTGTGTTGAAAATACACAATTGTTTGGTTATTAAACTATGTGAGGTCAGTAACAGGTTGAGAAAGGGATATCCACCTTTCCTGTCTTGCCCCCTGCACATATTCTAAATATACCATTGACAATTATCTCATGATCCAACTCAACAAATGCTAGGTACCATTTAACTTACCTGCAACTTGTCTGAGACTAAATTACAAAAGGATATGGAAAGCCAGTGAATAAAGGAATCATCTTTTTTATGGGGAAAAAACAACAACAACAAACAACCAAGAAAACAAAACAAACAAACAAAAAACAACAAACCAGCAGAACTATTTTATCATATATTTTGTCATGATAAAACAAAAAACAAAGACAGCACAACCCACTGCTGGTCTCTTCCAACTTGGGATATTCTATGATTCACTGATAATGCACGGTCCATTATATTTTTCACTTCTGTCTCAGCTCTGAATGCCTCTATATTGTATTAAAAATTCACAGAAATATATGAAGAGATGAGAATCAAAAGCAGAACACATGTCCTTAAGTGATTGTTTGGTCAGTTCCTGATCAGAACTTTTTGCTCTAGAGGTATTAAATAAAAGGAATTGAGGAGAAATAAGTATAAGCAGACAAATTCTTAATCAGACATATGAATAAAATTGTATGCCAGCCTTTGTAAACAAATGAGAACAGAAAGGTAACTGGTGACAATCAAGACAGCTTCAGTGAGGCCAACTAGTGCCTGACAAATCTGACTTCTATAACAAGGTCACAGCGCTGATGCATTAGGGAAGAGTAACTGATACAGTATTTGACACTGTTTCACACAGTACTCTTGTCTCTAAATTAGAGAGACACAGATTTGACATATGGACCACTTGGTGCAAAAGGAATTGGTTGTATGGTCACACTCAAAGAGTTGTGGTCAATGGCTCAATGTCTAAGTGAAGATCAGTGACAAACTGTGTTCCTCCTTGTCTGTACTGGGACTGGTATTATTTAATTTCTTTGCCCATGACATGGACACAGTGGGATTGGGTCCCTGCAGAGGACACATCACTTAATGTGTAGACACATTGTTGGGAAGTTATGTCATCCAGAAGGATCTTGACAGACCTAAGAGGTGGGTCCCTGCAAACCTTATGAAGTTCAACAAGGCCAAGTGCAATGTCCTGCATCTGTGTTGGAGCAATCCAAGACAGGATAAAGAATATATTGAGAGCAACCCTGAGGAGAAGGACTTGGGATGTTGAGTGATAAAAAATTGAACATGTGCTGGCAAGGTGCACTTGCAACCCCAAAAGCTGACCATACCCTAGGCTGCATCAAAAATGATGTAACCAGCAGGTCAGTGGAAGTGATTCACTCTCTTTATTCTGCTCTTATGAGGCCCCACCTCACATTACTGTGTTCATCTCTGGGACCTCTAGCACAAGAAGGATGTGAACCAGTTCAAGTGGGTCCAGAGGCAGGCCACAAGGATGCTTAGAGAGCTGGATCACCTCTCCTGTGAAGACAGGTTGAGAGAATTGGGGTTATTTAGCCTTGGAGAAGAGAATTCTCCAGGGAGACATTATAGCGGCCTGCCAGTACCTAAATGGGGCTTACAAGAAAGCTGAGTAAGGACTTCTATTCAAGAGTATAGTGACATTCCAAGAGGTAATGGTTTTAAATTAAAAGAGGGTAGATTTGGATTAGATATGCTGAAGAAATTCTTCTCTATGAGGATGGTGAGGTACTGGGAAAAGGCTGCCCAGAGAAGTTGTAAATACCCCATCCCTGAAGGTGTTCAAGAGCCAAGATGGATGGCGCTTTAGGCAACCCATTTTAGTGGGAGGTGTCCCTGCCAATGACAGGAAGGTTGGAACTAGGTGACCTTTAAGATCCCTTCCAATGCAAACTATTCTATGTTTCTATGAAAAGATGCAGATTTTGTTTCCAAAATCCTTAATATCAACAAATTCCACCTGAGTGAGTGATTAGAAGCCTTTACTTTGCTCTGAAGTCCTTCATTCAGAGAAATGCCGCCTTTCCAGTCCCTAGACTTTAGAACCACAATCATCATAGTGCACTGGAAACAATCAGACATTAAATAATTTAATAGCCTTTCCAAGGCTGCACTATTTGAGATATATCCAAGGCTACAGTGTTCTGAAATTTCCTCAGAGGTGCTCTTTCCTCTCTATCACCCTTATTTCAGTAGGTAAAGTTATTTCTTTTTGATTGACTTTATCTTTCTTTTGATGTTTGTTCAATATTTTTGGGTATGCTGGCCCACCTGTATGTAACTTATACTATGTCACATAACAGCAAAAAAAAATGAGGTACTTCTGGTACACAATTGACTTACTACTCAAGGTCTGTGTAAAGCTCGCACATAGATACAGTGTACATCAGACACTTCTGAGAAACACTTGATGACAGTGTTGTAGAAATTAGTCGTGCTGTATACATACTACTAAGTGGTTTGTGAATTTGCAAGAAGTTTGAGGTGGCCAAAGTCAGATTTCCCTCACTAACTGCAAATCCACCGTCTCTCATGTAAACTAACCTTATCAAATATGGTTTATGAAGCTGAAGAATACCTGGGCTGTAGCAATGCTCCTTGCAATCAATATGCTTTACACCTGATTTTGCTCCAAGTCAGTTATGCTACTCTAGTGGATACTCAGCTGGTCACACCCATGAGCCCCTAGACTACATTTTATCATTTTTTAAGGTCATGCTATTTATGAGTTCCCAAACAATCCAAGATCTAACTGGTTACAACAAAATCACCTACATCTAATCATTTCACTCATCAATCACTTCTCGCTATCCCTTTATTTGCTTAAAGATTTGTGTAAGTAACAGAAACTGAAGAAAAACTTGACTGTAAAGAAAAAGAATAAACAACCTGAACAAAGAGAAAAACATAAATAACCTAAATATGAAATTCTGTTTAGCTATGAAGACCAGAAGTGAAATTTTAAGCCTACCTACAGGAGGTTAAAAGGTAAGTTGGGAGTCTGCCAAAATGCCAAATTTATTGCTAGTCTATGAGATTATCATGCACCGAAAACCATTTAAAAACAATTTTGTTAATTTGTATCTGACAGATTTTTTTAAAAAAGGTAAATTTTAAAAAAGAAAGCATAATAACTCAAGAAATGTAAGAGAGGAGCTAACATGCCACTCAATGCATCAGAGGAAAAAAAAAAAAGACTAAATCCAACACCGAGAGATGAGGAAAGAAATGAAATACTAACAGAAAAGAATTCTCAAGGAATTTTTTTTTCAGTGCTGGTGAAAAAAGTTTTAGTTTAAGACCTATATGTTTCCACAATTGAAACCCAGCTCTTCAAAATTAAGAGCTATCCATCTCCAGAATGTAAAATCATTATCTGTACAGAATAATCCATTTGGATCCATTCTGTCTTTGGTTCCTGGTGTTAGAGCCAGCTGTCTGCTTCTAAATCAGAGCTTACCAAATAATACAGTGTCAGATAGCTCCATGACAAAGATCTATTACATTCTTCTTTTTCTCATTTTGCATACTCTTTGTAGGAACTAAGAAAGTCATCTGTGTATTACAAAATGAGCTCCTATAACCTGAGTAACTACTTGTAACTGCAAACAACCTAACCAGTTAAGCTAGGAAAATGCCCAGGTTGTTTGAATATATTAATGATACATGAAGCTACTTCTCTCCTTTGTTTGTTTGCCAAGATGCTTTGTACAGTCAGTTCAGTTGACTGGAACAGTAAATTGCATAACTTAAGTATTGTTTTTTTTTAATCATTTCTTTTTCTCAGAAAATGTTAAAAGAAACTTAAGCCTTGGTTTCTATTTCTGGGCATTTGCCAGCATCACAATCACCTCAGAAGCAGGAATGATTGGCAGGATCTCAAGAGATAATCAGGATTATAACAACAAGGTTTGTACATGTCAGAACAGAAGAGCAGGCTGACAGCAGGTAACCTGCAAGAAAGCCTCCACAATGCTCATTCATTCCTCTACATGCCAGTGTCATGAGACACCGACCGTTCTCACTTCCCAGAAATGCTCCAGTGATGAGGACTTCGCAGAACTGCACTCTTCAAGTCTGACTTCAAACAGTAGCCAGTGAGATAACCACCTTGTGTGTGTGGCCATGTGTCACACATGTCATTTAGATAACAGGTAATGTTCCTGTTGAAAGTAAGGCAATTAAACAGTCAAGATAGGCTTTGACCAGAAAGTCTGCCAAACATTACTAACAGTAGCCTTTGAATCAGGTAAACATTAGTAACTAAATAAAACCATATTTGAAGAACAGGATCAAGTAGCTAAGAAACATGATCACATGTTGGTTTAAGCAATCACTTTACAATGAAACATCTCCACAGCACCTACTTCTACGCTAGTTGCTGAATAATCAACCATATACATTTCAGCATATAGGTCAGCATGAAGGTGAATAAACAGAAGTTTGGAAATAATAACTACATCAGAAACAGGATCCTATATTTCTTTATAGGATTAAAATGAAGTGAAGGACAGCACCTTACTAAACATCTATAGAACATCAAAGCAACACAAGTCAAAAGTAAGTAGCTACTGAACAACCGTCAAATCCTTCACATTTTTTATGTGTGTGTGACTTCCAGCTACAATAAATGCTTTCAGAACTGTATTTGAAATTTTTGCCACTGCCATTGTTCCCCTGCATGGGAAAATTGCATCTTTTCTGCAGGCTTTGAATAGACAGGCTATTCACAGAAGGAACCACTGAAGGTAAAAAGGAAACATCCCCATAACAACACACAGAGAGCCAACAGAATAATTTTCCACTAATATAGTTATTGAAATTCATAACTGAAGGCAACATCCTCATTAAATCAATTAAAAATTTCAATTGGTAAGATGAAATTACTTTTTCTATGTTAATTAATATAAGACTTCTACATTCCTAGAGTTCTTAACTTACTCAGCAGTATCAAATTGCATTTGAGACAAAAATACTCTCTTGCATCTAGAGATCTCTCCTGTACCCAGCAATAAATTTCTCTTTGTTGTAATTTTAGTTAATGTAGCATTTTCAACATAAATTTCAATCAAAAGCAATAAATACCATAGAACATTTGTACTATGCTATCTGAAATGGTATTTTCTGAATGACTGATAGACTCACCAAAATCTCTGTCTCAGTTCTTCAAACATATTGGTGATTCCAAAATACACAGATAACTAATGTACTAGATTCTGTTCTAACCAAGATGGAGTTATATAGAAAGCTGGTGAGAAAACCAAAATAAATTTCAATACTTGTTATGTTCTGATGTTAAATTCTTTAGCAATTAAGTCTCACAACCTAATATCAACTTTCATTTATAAGCTATGGGACAGATGTACTAGAACTAATGTATTCTTTTGTTGCATTAAGTATTTCAATCACAACACATCAGCAAGGTTTTTTTTTACTTCCTGACAAATTGAAGATGAATGGCTAAAACCCCAACCATAGCTTCTAAGAAAACACAAACAAATAACATTTTCTCCATTTCCAGACACTGTGGGGCAAGGAAGAAGCCTCTCATTTATAATGACACTAAGCAAAAAAATACAATTGTAATAGTGTCATTGGATGTCTGGTTCTACCAGGTGATGTGATCTCCCTTACTCCATGGAGTATAAAAAACAGCGTGTGCTGGACTGCTCATGTTTATGAGTGGATTCATATATTAGGGCAGATTTTGGGACGAAGTAGACAGGAAACTGAGTGAGATTAACAGTGAAGAAAAAAATGGTTCTCACACTTTTATTTTAGGACATTTCCTAAAACTTCCTAAGTTTTGGCAGTATTTATCTGCAAGTCTGGGGTTTTCTGTTTT
Organism: Lagopus muta; assembly: GCF_023343835.1. Classification (NCBI taxonomy): domain Eukaryota; kingdom Metazoa; phylum Chordata; class Aves; order Galliformes; family Phasianidae; genus Lagopus; species Lagopus muta. The sequence continues at coordinate 83,902,116 of NC_064434.1, forward strand.
GTTTTTATGTTGATCCATTAAGTAATTAGCAGATTTATGAAAAGCATTTTCTCAGAAGCACAGAATCATAGGGTTTGGAAGGGACTTCTGGAGATCATCTAGTCCAATCTCCTACTAAAGCGGGTTCCCTACAGTAGGTTGCACAGGAAAGCATCCAGGCGGGTTTTGAATATTTCCTAAGAAGGAGACTCTACATCTTCTATGGGCAGTCTGTTCCAGTGTTCTGTCACCCTCAAAGTAAAGGTGTTTTTCCTCATGTTCATATGCAACTTCTCATGTTCCAGTTTGTACACCTTGCCCCTTGTTCTGTCGCTGGGCACTGCTGAAAAGAGCCCAGCCCCATCCACAACACCTCCTGCCCTTTGGATATTTATAAGTATTTATAAGGCCTCTTCTCAAGCTCCTCTTCTCCAGGCTGAACAGCCCCAGGTCTTTCAGCCTTTCCTTATAAGGGAGATGCTCCAGGTCCCCCATTATTGTTGTGGCCCTCCACTGGACTCTCTAGAATTCCCTGTCTTTCTTGAACTGAGAGCCCAGAACTGGATACAGTACTCGAGATGTGGCCTCACCAGGGCAGAACAGAGGGGGATGCCTTTTTGGTCACAAGACCACACTGCTGGCTTATGGACAACTCGTCCATTGGGATAACCAGGTCCTTCTCTGCAGAGCTCCCTTCCAGAAGGCCAGTCTCTAAACTGTACTGATGACTGCAGTTATTCCTCCTCAGAAAGAAGCTGCCTGTGGCTCTGTAAACTCATCAGAAAGCAAAAATGTGGCTTGTATGATGTACAATGTTGCCTGTTCCCACAATGTACTGTGAGAGAACTTTCAGAAAAGCAAGGTCCTGGGAGGGAAGAGGGCTGTTTAGCCCTAAATGTTTACCAATGTCTTAATGATGTATCAAACAGAGGTTTAATACTCCTTTCCAGGAGGTTAAAGAAACAGTGATTTGCTGGTAGCACAAAAACAAGTTTTATAAAATAATTTCTATATATGGCTTTTTAATGTTTTTGACCATAACTTGATTACAATTGTCGGTAACAGCTTAGGACATTACAGTGCATGATCTGCTTATCTTATTATGCTGAGTTTCCTTATAATAATGTGTAGACAAACTAATATATTATACTTAACAGCTTTCCTTTGTGCTGCTTTTCCTTTCATATTATTGTCACATTTTTATTTGTGAACACAACAGAAACACCTAGAAGTTTTAACAGGCATTATGTAAAATAGTCTCAAAAATTGGCTATAGATATAAGAAAGTGATCTTTATTTCTTTTTAATGAGTGTTTCCTTCTACATTCACATCATACTGCTTTTTAAATGTCATCCTTCCATGATTCGCACCTGGAAATGCAATAATCCTTCAATGAGCCTTAGGCAGAGATGGGATATAGTGTTACAATGCTGCCTCTTGATTTAATCAACTTCCAAGTCCTCAATTTAGTCAAATTTTGTACTGGATTCCACAGGCATTCCTGCATTCCCATGGCCTGAAGGCCAGCAATTTTTTTATCAGGTAAGAAAAGTCATGAATGGAAGTGGCTTCTGCCTCAGAAACATGCAGTTGCATCATATAGAAAGCAATCTTCTCCTTTTGAAAAACTTCAGATTTTAAAAGCCATTTGTGTTGAAAACACAGACTGCTCAAAGGTTTTTATGAAAGCAGTAACGCAAACAGCCAGTGGTTCTGAGCTCATAGATGTCTTACTCCTGGAGCTGAGCAGTTTGGTCTCTCTGGGCCTCCAACTGTGCATGTAAGTACCCTGACATTAGGGTTACCTACAGTTCAATAAGGGATTTACTTCTTCACTTCATTTAAATACACCATTTCCTTTTTTTTTTTTTTTCTTTTTTCTTTTCTTTCTTCTCAAAGATTTTAGCTGAAAAAATCCTGAGAATGACAGGATGAATCTGTATTGCCACTGATAATATTTACTGTATCAGTCTCTGCTAAAAAAACCTTAAGTTGAGCCATTGTTAAATATGTAATGTGACACAACTTGTCCTCACTGACACCTCACTGATCCCACTGAGGACAATAGAGTCCTTACATTTAGCCAAGGACTGACTCAAGCTGAGGCATACTACTGTGTGAAGTACAATGCTTTGTGCTCTTATTTTCATATCTCAAATAACATAAGATTGCATACTGTAACAATAACTTAGGTGGAGCACAAACTAGCAGTGCCTATTTATGTATGTCTATAATCCTTTTAAACAAAAAAATACTAAATCATTATTTGATAAATCCACTTGATGAAAGATGGTGAAAGGCTGGCATGAAGCTAGAAAAGCTTGTCAGATCAAGTTCAGAAAAATCAATTCTGAAAAAAATGCTAGCAGAACCTTAGATAGTAAATATATCAGCAGACATACTAATTAATTTTTCATATTTGCATCAGGTAAAAGTTTGCCTTTGGAACTCAAATGCAGTGGTGACTTTCCTCAGTGGCCTTAGTAGATATGATAACAAAGTCACTATCATTTTGATGGTGGAATACAAATTATGCAAACATGAAGAAAATAAGAGAATACTTTGTTTTCAGACATGGTTTCTGTGACTACGTGAAAAGGCAGAATTTTTTTTCCTCTCTTCTCTATTTTCTTCAAATTAAGTTTTCTTAACAGAAGAGGAAAACATTCAGCCAACAAATGCATGAATATCCATGTAGCACCTTGCATTTCTGTAGTCATCTTTGTTAATTATCATCTCAGCAATACAGCCTTGCAAATCTTAATAGCACAGAAGAAAATATATTACTGCTTCACTCATGGTAGGAATGAGAGAAGATATAATGTAATCAATCACAACTCATACCATCTCTTTTAAAAATTTATCTCAATCATTTAAGTAACTAGAGCTATGAAACATTTTGCTCTATGGAAGTAGCACAACTTGCCTCAGGCTACCTTCAAGGCCATTTCCAAGGGTGTCTCCAATACAAATATATGGGCTGTGAAGCTTCCTAAAGAAACCTATTATTCTCTCTTGACTAAACACACTCCAGGACAACCAAGATTGTGTCCTGGGAGCTTCATTTGCATTCCTAAAATTAGATGAGATGAATTTGAGACTTTGAGTATATTCAAGTATGTGCTGCTTCCCAGCTCTCTGTGTTCCAGATAGAGATTTATCCTGTTTTCATTCCAGTTAGTCGTGAAACTTATTTTTGTAGGAGATAGGCAAACAAATGCAGATTAAGAAAAATAAAAGACCAGTATTCATTTGTCTGATAGAATTCTCCCTCTTTCTCTCTAACACAAACACATGCACACAGTTTGCTAGTATTTGAAGTTATACACTGTAAAACTTAGTTTTTTTCAATTATGTCATATTGCATTTTTCTGACTGCAAAACCTCCCCTCCCAACATATATCAATCAAATAGCCAGACACTTAACTGCTTCACTTGGACACACCAAATAAAAGGCTCCAAAGCATTATTCTACATTGTTTCAGGCTCACAGAAAGAGCATTTTAAAAAAACATGAAAACAACAGAGGAAAAGCTGCTACTGTAATCAGCAATGCTTGAAGGCATTTCCTGTATTTTGCTATCAAACTGGTTGTTTTTTCCATTACATGCTAAGTGAACTTTACTAAGGTCAAGACACCAAAGAAAAACAGGATCAGAATATATTTAATCAACCAGAGTTGACTACTTTAGTCTCTTTCTTTCAGATGTTTAGTCCTGGATCTCATCCCATGTCTCCAATTTTCTCCCTTAAATCACTGACGCATATATCAGGTCCTTCAAATTCCAGATTAAGATGGTTGTTTTCAATGGCATTTAACTTGTTAGGTTTACACTTACCCTAGCCTAAAGGTCAATTAGCTTCATGCTGCGTGACAACACCAATATTGTTTTAGCATGATATAACTATAACAGGGGAGACAGCTTTTCATTCAGTACTATCGCAGTACTGGGCCAAAACCTTCCTTTTTAGTTGGAAGTCCATTGTTTCTATAATGCTGCCTATTAAGATCAAGGCTAAGGTTTCAAATGACTATTAAATAAAAGTTGAAGCTACAATATATCATAGTTCGATTTGATCCAACTCTGTACATCGTTATCATGCTATCATATGTGCTCTACATACAAATGGTACAAAAGTATGTAGCATTCCTATTCTATTCTCTGACCGTATCCTTCCTCTGGAGAAAAGTTGTCCTTGTTTCTTCGAGGAATGCCAAATGACATTCTTCTATTTGTTAACACGACACAAATGTTGACACCTCCTTCAGAAATGACCAGTTCCAAATGTATTGTTGACCATGTGGAGGGAGAAGGATACCATGTTTTCCCAGCAAGTAAGGAAGCCCCATGCTCTGGTGCAGTTTTGTACAGAAAGGAGAACATTAGCCTGCCTGAGCTTTGTGATAAGACTGAAAATTGACTCATTCAGCCTTTTTAACTACCCATAGAACAAAGAACTCTTGGCCACAAAGGCCACTTGGTGCTAAAGATGGCCTCCAAAGCTCTCCTTAAGACCTGCCCTCTCCTGCAGCCCACGTTCTTTCTAGCTTTGAAGCTTCACAGTTTCTCTTTTTAATTCATCTGAAGCTGTTTATCAAAAGAAACTAATGAGATTCACATAAATCCCCATTTTTCAGCCACAGGGCCAGAACTGCAGCATACTCAAACAAGGTAAGACACAGTGAAGAGGAAGAACCCTTAAAATATTAGAATCATATGCTCATGAAGGATAGTACGGATTTTATACACCCTTGATAATACTTATTCTGTGCTCTGTCAGGATGAGATGAAATATTCAGAAAAAAAAGAAACTTCTGCAATGCTGGAATCCAACACTATAAGTTGAATTTATTAATTTTCTTTCATTTCTTTTCTGAAATATTTATCTACACCACAGACTTATAAAGAACAACATTTTCAAAGAGATTACTTTTATTTTGGCAACCATAACACTGGGCATCCAATAAAGTGGCCAAAGATAGGTGACAGGGAACAAATCCTGAGCAAGACATTAATGTGCCAGCATGAATCTACATTTCAGCTCATTTCTCTACCAGCCAAGGACCTCTGCAACTTTATAGTGCATTGAAAGTGTAAAGGAAAAGGGTTGCTGAAGGTTTTTGCATAGAGGGTTTCTTTTTATAAAAGAAACAAATGTATCAGAATTCTCTTCCTTGTGCTCCCAAGGGTGTCCCAGCAGGGAACAAACACAGCTCCTAGCAGTAAGCAGGCTTCTGTTAAAGCTCCATATCATGTTTCCATGGAGTAGAATGCTTTCTTAGCCAGAAAAAGCCCTCTTTGGTGAACTTTTGCACAGACACTGATTTTTCCAGCCTTACTTTGGCCTCAGTTCAGCCTCTTGGGTCTTTTTTGGAAAGCCTTTCCACAGGGTAGTGCTTGTAATGTTACACAGCATGGACTAAATAACTTATATAGCATAAATGAAATGATGTAACTCAGCAAGAATTTTTCTTCAAACAAAATGCTTACTTATATGGAATCACTCGAGAAAAAGATTGTAATAATTTCTGCTTCTATTCTGATTTCAGGAGCATAGTTACATGCCTGAACATCTTTTTACCCAACCACGTGATCTGAATTGGGGAATGTTATGCAGACTCTTACTTTAAAACTTTTTCTAAACCTACTGTATTTATAAGGATCAAAACAGCAGCAATCAGAAAAATTTTAATAGATCTCTGCAGAAATTCTTGTGAAATCAGCTGGTTAAATCTATTCTATTTTTAATCATTTAAAAGGATTCTTTTATGCAGATATATTTGTCTTTCAAATTCTAGATAGGTAATTTTCCATTATATTTGATAGAAAATTGCTGCCATAGAAAGATTCTGGGAAAACTAAGACAAAACTTTATTATTTGTCTGTAAAGTATGATGAAGATGCCTGGAAAAAAAATGGTTACTTTCCCTTCTATGTTAATGTATACATAAAATAAACCTCAGTACCACTTCAAGGTGGAGGTCACAGAAGCTTGTGATTTGCCCTAATGGTCCCAGCTGCAGCTCCAAACCTCGTTTTGATTCATAATTAAAAGAGGGTTACGTATCTTAATACATACGATACACTTTTCAAACTATAGTTGCGCAGTGAAAACAAATTATTCTCCCAGCACCTCTGACAGCAAGCTGTACAAAAAACCCCAGAGAATCTCTCTGGGCAGGAAGATCCAGCACCAGCGTTGTTCAAATGCAGCACAAGTAGCTCCCCCAGTGTCCTCAAGAAAACGCTTTCTCAGGAACACTACTTTGGCTGTAGTGCCAACAGTATCATATCACCACTAAAAATCTACTCATACAAAACAACTCACTATTTTTAATTAATAGAAATGCCACGGAAAGGCGAGTCAAGTGGGTTACTCCCATGCGAAACGACAGATCAAGACGTAGGAAATATACAGGTTATTCACTTTTACCAACATCAAGGTTAGCAAAGAGTGCTGTGCCAATTTGCCTTTAGTTGTAAAACAGAGAGGCTACAAAGTAAGGTTCAACAGTTTAGTCCAAGTGAAAATAAAGAGGGGTAATTCTGAAAGTAAGATTTAGAAGACTGAAATATGATTTTAATCTCTAATGTTTGACACTTACTGAGTAATCATTGCATGTAAATACTGAGTTCAGCAGGATTACAACATAAATTGTTCACCAAAGCAAGATATTTTTGGACAATTTCTTCACATTAAAAAAAAACCAAACAGCTTAATTTGAGCCTGAGAAACTACCTTCAAAACTTGTGTGCACCTATCCAATACAATAATACTTCAGAGTCTTGCTAACCAGATTCTTTGCTCTGACAGGATCAGAAATTATCATGTAAAACTCCCAGATACTTACGTGGGCCAAGACTAGAAAGAAACCTAATTATACATCTCACAGATGAACTATGTAACATAAAGTTTCATTAAATTATACAGTCCAATAAAGTCTCTTTGCATCCTTTTGACAATCTTAAACTGCACTGAGTACAATTCAGTTCCACTGTAAAATTGCTTTGCTTTTCTGGTATCAGAAGCAGCTATTAACGTGAATGAGAATCTTGTTCTTTTTTTAAGAGGTAGACTTCTACACAGCAGTAGCAGCCTCTATATGTCCATGTCAACCTACAACCAAATTTATTACAGATCTTTTGTTATGTATTATCACTTTCTGGATTCCAAATAAAAATACATGAACAAATGAATCTCAGAGAAAGATATTAATCAAAACACAGTATAAAACAAAATGGGAGGGAATGTTGTGCCCTCTCACAAAGACATGCATACAATGAATTAGACTCGACTTTGGCATGCTGTGGAGCAAATGAGGATCCTAGTTTATGGTCTCTGTGGCCAATCTGTAGCACTGTGTTAAGACTTGAACAGTAAATGAAATATCGTAGGGCACTACAATATGATTAACATTCTGTTTGGTCCATTACTATCCACCCTGCCCCAGCCAACATCCCTTCCACTTTCTTTCATAGTCCCATGTTTCTCCTGCTGTAAGAAGGTGAACATAACTGTGTATGGCTGTTTTTTAAAATGAATCCTATAAATAAGATGCGTAAAAAATAAAATACTTTTTTTCTGTGGTTCGATTTGGGGATTTTAGTCTAATTCTCTATCAGATTGGGTTTATAGAAAGTATTATCGTGTCCTAATGAGCGCCCATAGCCAAGACAGTAATTACTTACATCTGAGATTTATCGACAGATTTGTAAGTCTCACCTTAGTAATATCAGCTAATATTTTGTTGTTGTTGTTATTACACAGCGAACTTTCAGCATGCTGTTTCAAAATTTCTTCAGGCTCTTTTGCTCATGGACAGAATAACTATGCAACTCTTCTCCTCTTGTGTCATCACAGAAATACAAAGATTTTGTTCTACTGCTCATGTATCATATAATACGACCTTATGGAGGCTGTCAAAAGAAAATCTTCAGCCTTGTAGCAAGTTGGTATACTTTTGATCTGCTGTCTGCTTCCCCACTTCATAATTCAAGGATCTTTTTTATTCGATTAGTTACTCATAAATGAGATCTGGGGCCTCTTTATAATGATAACAGAGAATAATAAACTGCACAGTCCCCTTTGGATTTATTAGAAATTATTAACAAATAAAGTGGTAGACATTTGGTATGCCTTTTTTATTTCCTCAGTATACAGTACCATAAACACTTGCTGTCCACTTACTGGTGGTTAACTTTAGGTAAATATGTACTCAGGCAGTTTCTTAACTGCATATTATTTTTGTTCTACAAGTACTCCTTTAGAGCTGTTTCAGATTTATTGATGTTTGGAAGCTTTTAAATATCCATTACCCACTTCACTGACTGTAGCAATTCAATCTGACTCATTTGTGTTTGTTAGAATATATTTAGGCATTTTTTAAAATGGGTGTTAGTAGACCGTAGGATCTCCCTTGAAAACCTTATAATAAATCAACTAAATAGTTGCTGAAGTGCTATAATGTTTACTTGTTGCAACTTAATTTTATACTTAATATTTCAGGTTTTGCACACACAAAGTTCTGCTCAGGTTATTAGTCAGCTAGCTTTCTTTGTTTCTTTTTCTTAGGGCATTTCTTCTACGTTACTCAGTTTCATGCCAAAGTGCAACCATTCCACACGCTACACTGCTAAGCCCTCTCATCCTTTCCTCCCCTCTGAATGGCAATCATATGCCTAAGACTAGAATACCTCATGAAGAGTATTTTTACAGTTTTTACTGTCAAATCAACATTAAAATATACACAACTGCATGTACTATTTGCATTTGACATACATCGAAGAACTGTATTTTCTGACAGTTTCATACATCAGAAGGAATAAATTAAAGCCTGGAGGAGAAGATACACCTATGTAAGTATAGGCATTATTTCTCCCCCCTCTTTCACTGTTGTTTTACAAGACTGACTAATGGAAACAAATTCCAGAAGCAGGAGGCAAGAAGTGAACACGTATCCGGCAAGTACACTGGAAGAAGTCACACTGGAGCTTCTCCTTGTACACCGAATATTACCTTTTTTTCTCTTTTCAAAGAAAAAAATCTTTATGTTGTCAAAGTAAGCAATCTGCTTATTTTTCACTTATCAGGGTTGTGAGGCCTACCTTCCATCTTTACATTTGTTTTTCAATCTGGCCACAGTATGAGAACTGCCCTGCTTGGTTCCATCTGCCCCTGCATGTTTCAGGGTTCAAATAGCCCCAGGCCTCCTGGAGCAGTCGCAAGGAGAACAGAGGTGATCAACACGTGCAGCTCAGACAGCAACACTTAACTGAAGCTGTGACAGCAGGAAGATCCTTTTCTATCACTATATTTTTGCCCCTGGCTGCTGCTCTGGGCAGTTGCATGTTCGAAACCACTGGCAGCAAAGGACAGAACTGACATTAATTTTGCCACAGGAAAGCAAGCTGAGTGACTCTTTACACTCCGGACTTGGTACTCCTCAGCTTTCAGGTGATTTTCAGCACACTCCTGACCACCTGATCTATTCTGTTCCATTTTCTGATTCTCTGGTTACACTGCACCTACTCCGTTCAAGGTCTTTCTGATGTAATCCCCATACTGTTTATTCTAGTGGCAGCAAAGAGTTTGAAGCACTTCCCAAAAAGCTGGGTTCCTTACTGTCTGCCTTTTCTCTGGTTCAGCCTTTTGGACATTATATTTAACTATTAGAGAGCAGTATTATTTCTGTTCTCTTACATAATATTATGAAGTTGCCAGCAAAATGGATGATTTTAATATTTTCAAAAGTTTCAATGGTTACACAGCTATGTTGCCATTCAGATTAGCTAAATTCTCCTTTTCCATTGCCATTTGCAGGGATGAGCAACATATTTTTTTGTTTTTAAACAATAGTGAGGACTTCTATTTCAAAGTAAACATTTTTGTAATGATTAAAATTGAACCAAAGGGTCCTAAATCATACAGGAAACTGCACAATACCCACATATGAGTAGTCTCACAGAGTCGGAATCAGCCTATGAGTACAGTGATCTGCATGCAGAGATGTTTGCTGGAGCAGTGTCTAAGAGATAAGCTGTTTTATAAGCAGGGAGTGCAAAGTGGGGGGAAGAGGGGTTGAAGAGACTAAATGCAAACCTTGAGCCAAATATAGCGAGATTCTAATCAAAACATAGAAGCCATACGTAAATGCCCTCATCAAAATGTGTCATCCAATTTTTTTTTTTGAAAGGTGGTTTAGTATATTTAAAATTTAAAAAATGCTAAAGAGGGTCCTTGCAAATTTTCATCTAACATTTTGCTTTCCTCTCCAATTTTTCTGTTGCATCCCAAGAGCATGACAAACGCTCTATGAAATGCTTGTCACCTTAGAACCACATTTGCTGTGCCCTTTTCTGTATTACTGTGAGACTTTGGCAGAAGCAGTTAATGGCATGCAAAAAGGCAAAGCCTCACCCTTAACATGACATAGTTTCAACACCGCTGCAACTGAGTTATAGAAATATTTTCCGTTGTTTGAAGACAAACATGACTGAAGGGCACAGCAAAATTCAGTCCTATCATTTGTCGGTTTGCAGCAGAATCAAATTTAGGAAGGAACTTCAGAGTTTTAATGCAAGGAGAAACAAAAACATTCTTTTCCTTCTCTTGGAAAATTGAAGATTGTGGCTTTGTTTGGAACCAGCGTACGTGTTTCTGGAGAAACAAAGCTATGCCTCAGTGCTTTCGGGAAACTGGAGGGATTGCCTTATGTTGGTACATCTCAGTTTTACATGTGCTGTAACTCTTGTGATTTTTATTCTGTATAGGCTTCCCTCAGTTAAGATCTTCTTATCAAATGCAGAAAGATAACACATTTTTCCTGTTATAAAAACAAAAGCATAAACATCAATCATCTAAAATCACTGACATTTATCCAGAAATAAATATAAACATTCTCTATAGCATTTAGCTGCCATTATCTGCTCAAAAGTGCTGTTGGCCTTTCTACTGAGAGTACCGGAACATGGCTGCCCTCGCTGGAATGTAAACTTGGCATTAACTCTGGCAGATTCCCACTCCCCGCCCTCTCTCATTTAATATTAACCCACTCCTATACTGTTATCAGAAGGTAAAGGTCATAGCTTTATTTACAGAATACAGCACTATACAAACGGTCATTAAACAAGAAAATCTTGCATCAAATAAACATGAAGCAAAAAAACAATGCTGACCTTGCTACTGGGAACTCCCCCTGGAAGTACCTTGTCATTCCCCAGATGAGATCAATGTTGCTGCTCTGTCCTTCTAACTATTTACTGCCCAGCACTGCTCCTCTGCATACCCGACTCCTACGCAAGCGCCAACTAAGGATTTTCTTATGTTACAAAACCAGGAGAAATTTAGAAAGCATTTTACTGTTGGCAAGACTGCAGGGTTCATATCCTATTCCCACAGTCTTTACTCATTCTTCCACAGCTGGAAACCTTGTCAAAGGCTCTCCTATCCAGCAAGCATCCTTTAGCACAAAGCAGAAGCTAGGCAGATGGCAGGGTGGACACCCTGGGTCCGAATGCCAGAAGCCTGGGAACCAACCCTTCTTCCTGCTTCACATCTCCCTCGGCCCAGCTCCTCTCCACCCCAGCCCACTGCCTTTTCCTGCGGGAAGACATTCTGCTTATTTATGCATTTCATGACTGCTGGTTTGCCTAGACCCATCAAGAAAAAGTGCAAAGAGGCCACTGAATAAAATCCCATCAGAACTCCCACCTGGTTTGGGAAACTCGGACCATACAGAGCAGAGCACACATGTACCCTGGGCCACAAATCTGGCAGGAAGAGTCAGTCCGGTAATGCAGCTTTGGCAGCAATCCCTGGGTGCTCTGGGACTCAGCCATGAGTACACTGCAGTGCAACTCATGCCTTGCCTCCTGCTGTCATGGAAGGGGATGGAAATAAATTGCTTATTGCTCACTTGAGCCAAAAGTAAACTAGCTTCTCTGTAGCAGACTCTTGCAATGGGCAGTTTAGAAGGGGAAGGGACAGATTTCAGAATATTGCTGCACTTATGTCTGAGTATGCTCTATGAGGTACACGGTCTTTCTTGCCCTTGTTCATAGACCATGGCTCAAGAAGCAATTTAATTGTTTAGGCTAACAGTAAGATGATCTTTACATACTTACAAGCACGTTCAATATACTCCCTGCCTCCTAATTTGAGTTCTGTATTTTAAAGAGTCAAAAAATGGAGGGAGAGGAATTTTATTTGGTTGCTGCCATTCAGAAATAACACAGTGAGGTAACATGGGAGAATGACAGCTTTTAAGGTGTTAACCACTGACCATGCAACATTTTCATCAGTGTAAATATAACTCCTCGTTACTTTGCCAAGGTTGCACTGAATCATACGACCAATACTGAAGTCAGACTTTCTAAATATTCTTGTTTCAAGTAAAAACACACTAATGAAAGTGCTTTTACTTTTAGGTAGTTCTTCTCACTGAAACACCAATGTGTGCTGATGGATGGGAATGCTGAGAGAACTGATAGTCCAAGAAAAAATTGAGTTAGTGTTCAAGCAAGTTTTTAGAGTATTTGTGTAAAGAAAAAAAAAAAAAGCCTGGAGGGATTAAAGGATTGGCACCAGAATATTAATATTCACTTTCTCCTCAATTTGGAGTTAATATATCCTTCATTGCAACCAACACACTAATTACAGAGTTCACAGAGCCTCAGAAAGCTATAGCACGTTACAGGATGGATTGCTACTTCGTATTGTTGAGCAACATGATAACCCAAAGTTATGAATACAAACTCCTCTGTAAACAGATGCTGGGCAATCTGAAGGCAGTGTCTTCTCACAGACCTTACATTTGAAACCGAAAGAATCATAGAATCATAGAATGGTTTGAGTATGAACAAACCTTTAAGATCATGTAGTTCCAACCCCACTGCAATAGGCAGGGACACCTCCCTCTAGACCAAGTTGCTCAAAGCCCCATCCAGCTGTGCTTGAATGCTTCTGGGGGGCAGCATCCACAACCTCTTTGGCAACCTGTTCCAGTGTCTCACCACTCTCATGGTAAAGAATTTCTTCCTAGTATCTAGTCTAAATCTACCCTCTTTCAGTTTAAAACCATTTCTTCTCCTCTGTTGCTACACGCCCATAGAAGATGTCCTTCCTCAGCTTTTTTTGTAGGCCCCCTTCAGGTACTGGAAGGCCTCTGTAAGGTCCCCTTGGAACCTTCTCTTCTGCAAGCTGAAGAGCCCCAGCTCTCTCAGGTGGTCCTCTTAGGAGATCTCACAAGAGCAGAATGGAGGGTCAGAATCACCTCCCTTGACCTGCTGGTCAAGGTCTCTCCTGATGCTACCCAGGATACAGTTGGCCTTCTATGCTGCAAGAGCACATTGCCAGATCATGTTGAGTCTTTCATCAACCAACGCCCCCAAATCCTTAATGTCAGGGCTGCTCTCAAGTCATTCTCCACCCAACCTATATCTGTACTTGGGATTGCCCCAACACAGGTGTAGGACCATGCATTTGGCCCTGCTGAATTTCATGAAATTGGCATGGACCCACCTCTCAAGCCTGTTCAGATCCCTCTAGATAGCACCCATTCCCTCTGATGTGTCAGCTGCATCACTCAGATTGGTGTCACAAAGAATGAGTTAAACCAAAATAGGTGACGCTAATTTTCCAGTCAAGATATTTTTAATCCTCTCAGTTAAACTGAAATTGTTTATACTTAGTTTCCTTGTTCTGCATTTCAGAGACAGCATTCCACAGAATTATATGAATGGTCTTGCACTATGCTGGAGGTCACCATGATATGCAAATGTTGGCCACTGAAACAAGATCTGCAATACACTCAGTTATTCTGTCCATCAAATATTAACAAGGGATGCTGGTTTGTGCGTTCATGAGCTGGTGCCCCATCCTCAGACTGATGTTGTTGCCTGAGGAGGCAACAGTTCCTTGCACGTATTTCAGGCCAGAATGGGCTATTGCATCACCTCACTTGGAAATGAGAGCCAGAGTCATTCATATAAGAATTCCTGTACTCAACCCAGCACTTGCAGGTTAAGTGAGAACTGGTCTCATTTACACATCTGTGAGATGTGCACCACGATGCAGTATAGGGTCAGTATAAGGAGGAAGTAAGGAAGTGGTGGTTTCTTAATAACCATTTTGGTATACCTTGCTTGTGTGAGAAGACACATTAAGCTGATGATAACACCAGTCTCCAGAGATAAGTAACAGTGAATATAGACCACAAACTTTCTTCATTGAGTTTTAAGTCCAATTCAGCTTGTAAGCAACATGAGATTCATAGTCTTGCCCTTTATTCCTGAAGTTTGGATACATTTTTTCAGAATGGTGCAATCGCACAACACAAACAATAACAGCCAGAAACAGAGACAGAAAGTTTGGATATTCTGATTGACTCTACCTGTACTGTCAGGCCCAAACTTGACATGTGCCTGAATAGCGCAAGTCAGATAAGAGGGAAGGTGGAAGGGATAAAGTTTATCTATCACGCAGTATGAATATAGTAATAGCAGAATCTTTATTTATAAAAATTGTGAGCTTAATCTTTACTTCCAATATAAACTCCATAAACAAAAGGAAGGTGCTTAACTCCAGCCAGCACATGGATAATTGGATAAGCCTGGGAACAGCTGTGCCAGTTGCTAAGATGTGAACCTACAGAATAATTTCTATTGCCAAACAGGGAGCTGGCTTTCTCTTTGAACTTCAGGGGAAATGAGGATAAACTAGTTATTAAAAAAGATGATCATTTAGTATCATCATAGCACTTTCTAAAAATCTAGCCAACAAGCCAAAGCATGAGCTAAAGCTAGCTATTTACTTCCAAAAATATAACTATGTTTAGTTCCAAACAAATACTTCCACATACATGGCTGAAAAAAGATCAGAAGCTACAGCAGCTATTTTGAAACCTGCATTTCCATCAAACATCTTAGTTTATTTATATGTTCCCCATTTTCCTTGAAGTATTGCCCACATAAGCACCATTTCCCACTTTGGAGAATAACCATTAATTTCATACCACAATGTTTTTTCTAGAGATATAATTACACAGAAGACAAGTATTCTTTATTAAAATTTCTGAAGGCAGGTTAGGTAGTTATGACTAGTAGTTATTCAAGAGCATAGGGTTTTTTTTTTTTTTTTTCCGTTTTTTTTTTTTTTTTCTCTTCCCTTGTTTGCCAGCTAATAGAAGTTGAGGAGAATGGAAGAATGACTTGATCCCAGTGCATTTTTCATATTGTAATAAGTGAGGCAAAAAGATTCCCAATAGTCAGCCCAAAACTGATTCCCAATAATCATGTCCAGGTTTTCTAAAAGCCTGGGCCAAACCAAATACAACTACACGTATTCTTAATGTTCCTCTTATTGCTTTTTACAGTCACTACTTTCATTCTATAATACATGATATTTCTCTTCTTTTGCCTCTTCTGACATTACACCCAATATAATATGCCACATACAATTTTTTCTTTTTTTTTTTTCTTTTTTTTTTCTGTAGCGTGCCACAGACATGTCAGCATAGTTTCTGAATCAGAAGTTGAGAGAATCTTATAAAGTTTAAATCATGAAGCACTGTTTCATCATAATGATATTTTTCTGGGGATCAAAGTATTTTGAATCTAACAAAAAGTTACAGTAAGAACACATACACACCAGGTGACTCAATGCCAGAAGCCAACGCAGTAGAAGCTACACATAGGACAAGGAGAAACGGTGGGAGAAAAGAGAGTAAGAGTGAAAAGAGGATGTAGTTAAAGGATGGGAGGAGGGAAGGAATAAGAATAATAAATTCATATAAAGACGTTAGAAGGTAATTTTACCAATTTGAATTTTGTTTCTTGCTGTTTCAAAGAAATCACTGCACTGCACTGACTGCTGATTACAAAGTGTCTAAATTCCAGCTTTCGGAAAGAGAAAATAAGCTCAAGTCTCCTCATGGAAAAAAAAAAATCCTCAAAATTCTTCACTTTTTAAAGCATCCACTTGTCTGATCCCTTCTAGTGGATACTTAGAAAATTTTGAAACTTCCACATTCTATTATCTAAATGTACAAATATATGGCTTTGAAAATGAATGCAGAGAAGGAGCAAGAAATATTCTACAGGTAAGGAAGGAAAACATGTATTGGTTATTCAACACTTGAAAATAGATGTATGTCAAGCGGTAGAGAATAAACTCCAACCCATTACACAAACATCATACCAGTATTAATAAAAGATCACAGTATTACAGAACTATAGGGGATGTGAGGAACCTCTGCAGATCATCTAGTCCAACCCACTGCTAAAGCAAACCCCCTTACAGCAGGTTTCACAGGAAAGAATCCAGATGGCTTTTGAATATCTACAGTAGAGAAGATTCCACAGTCCTTCTGGGCAGCTTCTTTCAGTGCTCTGTCACTCTCCAAGTAAAGACATTTTTCATTATGTTTGCATGGAACATTGTATGCTCCTGTCTGTGTCCACTGCCTCTTGTCCTATTGCTAGGCAACACTGAAAAGAGCCCAACCTCATCGACATGACTCCTGCCCTTTTGATATTTATTATAACTGTTTGTGAGACCCCCTCTCAACTTTTTCTTCTCTAGGCTGAATAGCCCCAGAGCTCAGCATTTCCTCAGAAGGGAGATGCTCCAGGTCCCTCAACACCTTGAGTCCCTCTGCTGGGCTCTCTCTAGAAATTTTTCATCTTTCTTGAACTGAGGAGCCCAGAACCGAGGGGGAAGACGAAGAGCTAGTGTAAGTTTTCTAAAGAAGACTAAATTTTGACTGAAGGTCTCTTTTCACAGTAATTCCCATTTTCTTTACAAGATTCAATCTCCTGATGTTTTTGATGTTTCTGGAAAGGAGATTCTTTTTCTGGGAAGTTTCATCCCAGGTGGTAAGAAAGCCAATGGCTTCTTACTGAAGTTGTTGCTTAGTCCTGGTTATCAAACATTTATAATTCACTTTTAATTTCTAATACTTTTGAAAGCAGCATTAACATCCAGGGATGTGACAAATTCTACATCCACATCATGATGCTTCTGCTTAAGAAATGTCAGAACGTCTGTCCTACTTCAAATAAAAAATGATCACCTAGAAGAGGGTAAGAATATAAAAATTGTTTGAATTTATTTACTAGGTAGGTCACACTTCTGTCACAAAACCTGTAATCCACTCTGTTTGTGAAAACCTCAATTTGTCATGAGCACTGATAGTCTGCTGACAGCAAACAAAATGGAAGAAATGGATAAAATGTCAAGATAAAGGATTTATCAGGTGAATTGACAATGGGTTGAAATTTTTCAAAGTGATTCCTTATTTTTTATAGTAAAAATTCTATACCTAAATACATTCTTCATAACACAACAAAACCACACTTATTTTTGTCTACACACATGCTCAAGATTTGAGATTTGTGGGGGTGGGGGTTCAAATGGATGTGGGTTACTGGCAAGCAAATCAAAACAGTCTGCAGAGAGCCACTTCCTGCTGGTGACTAAGGCTTCACCCAAACAGTCAAGAGGAAGGGGCATACGTAAAGCATTGCAGACTACTATCCCGATTGTATCAGAGTGAAGACAACTAGGACAAACAAACTCAGGAAGTGGCAGGGAGTAAGAAAACGAGAGGAAATCTATGGCACAGAAAGGAAAGTAAAGAGATTACACTGATCTGCAGAAAGGTCACCTCTGGTTCACAACGTGCCAAGCTTTTTCAAAAAAGCTTTATTTGTACTATAATACAAAACTGGCACACACAGCTGGCGACTGCTGCAGAGGCTATTCAAATGTTAACATTCTCAATGATAAACAGCCAAAAAAGTTCTATGTAAGCAAATTGGAACAAACAACTAATCTAAATCTGGTTGCTAAGAGACAGAGGATTTTAGCCAAAACCAGCCCCGAGCCTCAAGAATACCTTATTTTTGATCAAAAAAGTACCTGTAGATGACGCCATGTTGGTGAAGAAACATGAGTGCTGATGTGACCTCTGCTGCATAAAAGCGGGATCGAGGTTCGTCAAATTTGCGTGAGCGCTGGATTTGAAACATTAGGTCTCCTCCATTTACATATTCCATGACGAAAAAGAGGCGGTCCTGAAATTAATTAAACAGTGCTATTTAGCTAATTTCTTTTAGTCACACAAAGGACTGCTCTAAGCTGCACTTGAGGCAACTGCAGCATTTGCGTCAAGAAATGAAGGAAACAAAAGCTATGATTCTGAAAAAGCTAACAACCAAAGCCTTCAAACCTAAAGAAAACGAGACAAGATCTCAAAGTGAAATGACAAAAATTGAATAGAATCAAAATGTATTAATAAGCAATATGCAGACACACACCCCTCCATGCATCAACATATAAGTAAGGAATTATAAGCAATTTCAAGTAATAACATAGACCGTTAAATGCTGCTGCTTGTTCTTTAATTTCGCCGTAACAATAAAGAGAGAAAGTCAATTTCATCAACTACTGAAGAGCTTCAGAGGAAATTTCAGGGTCCTTATTTCTTATCTCTTATCAGCTAGCTACTTTGTCTACAAAATATCTTTCTCAAGTTATGTACAAATGAAATAGAATGGTTAAGCTATACAAATCAGTGCTGCCAATCCCAAACACACTCATGTAACTTTTTGAATTGCCTCACATTCTCACAAGGCACTGAAATATAACTACACCATTAAAATATATATTGAGTTCTTTTTATTTACTTCTGATCCTTATCACTCCACAGTTGAAGGTTTCGAGTCTTACTCCATGGAGAACCAGAAATGAATTTAATTTGTGAGCAGCAGCTGAGATTTTCAGATAACCACCACATCTTGTCACGTTTTAGAAAATGAAAAAATCCAGAATTCAAGTATTCAGCAAAACAGAAGTGAGAACAGTAGTAGATTAAAAAAAAAAAAAAAAATCAATCAAACAAACAAAAAACCCAACAACCTCAACATCTTAAAACATTTAGGATGTACACTGACAATGTAGATGCAGACATAAGAAATGACACATATCCACTCAGTATAATTTAAGTCCTACATTTTAGCTGTTTCTTACTGATTTGCACAGTTTACCCTAATCTGTGCTAACAGCTTTAAATTCTCAGCTCTTTGCACATTCACCCTGGGTTTGTAAGTCTACTACCAGATTATTTATTTTTGTGTTGTTAGCTACCTACATCTGTATGTGCAAGAATTTAGAGGTGGAAGGAACTCTCATGTGACATGAGAACAGGTCCAAACATATAAAGGTCTGCATTAGCTCATGGGAAACAAACATTTTGTCCTCTGGTCACACAGAACACTGTTTTTCAAACATGGGACCAGGTAACAGAGCCCCTCTCCAACTTCCAGTTAACACTGCAGTTTAACTCTGGCTCGTGGCATCTGCTTGAAGAAGAAGAGACAGGATGCAGTATTGCTTTGGACAAACAAAACCAACAAGATGGAACTTAATTAGTTTCCTACCAGTGAATCCATTCCTGCAGACTACACAGTTAATAGATACGAGTACAGAAATTCATAAATGTTTTCTGTTTGCTTTTAATCATCCACTCTAGAGCTCAGATTCAAAGCTCAGAACTTAAAATATACCTAACCTTAAATATACACATTAATCCTGAACATTAAGTGCCTTAATACCATGTCTGTCTATCAGGGTTGTTTCCTGGAGGAGGCTAGATATATTGGGCTTACCTTTTGCCACTTACAGAAAGAGGATGCAGAAAAAATCTTGTGCCTTTCCACCCATATCTTGGAGATACAAAACTTTCAAGATCATGATGCAGATCACTTAACCTTTTCAGAGGGTTTAAAAACCACTTTTTTTGCTTTCTTTCTGAAAAAATATGGGTGCCTGTGTAGTGCCTCTGATTTCCTTCTGGAACCCATGAGAATTACAGCTTCGCTTTTAAAGGAAATCTGATAGCTCTCAGATGGCCTTATGATTTCAGAAGTTGGTGGTTAAGGATAAGACAATACGCAGTCAGCTTTGCAATAGAGAAGTAAAAACTTTGATGATACTGGTGTTGTCATGTAACAAAAGAAGATAGAACATCTCTAAGCAGAAGATACAGGTACCGTCCTTCATTAGGCTCCTCATTACCACGCTAGAGGCAGAACACCTCTGGTGAGTACTCCTGGTAGGAGGATTGCTTTGCAACATGTTGCAACACATTATATCTTACATGGAAAGATACAGTGCAGTGTTTCATGCACAGGAACTATTTGGACTGAAACATTTGGCTGAAACTTGCTGAAACTGAACCCTCATGTTGCTATTTTAAATTTTTCCAAAATAGGTTGCCAGTGATGCACAAAAGTAATGGCTGGCATAGAGAACTTTTTAGATCAGGGCCATTTCCTAACAGATCAGTATACATATTTAATCACTTTTATATTGGATGCTTCTAATTTTGAACCAAACAAAACCAATATGTTTTGTTTTTGTTTTTGTTTTTTTTTTTAATTTGTTTTTGTTTGTTTGTTTGTTTTAATATCCACTAAACATCTAACTAAATTCTAAATATCATCTGGATTGTTTAGTGCAATATCCTGCCATCAGCTGGTCTGAGCTAAATATTTAGTAGCTGCTCCATTACCAGAACTGGACTGTGCAATTCTCCTCTTCCCTATTGTAATTATGATTAATGATGTAATTATGAGTAACCGTGGCATTCTCAGCTTAGTTAATCATCTCTTCAAAAGTATACCAACTAAAACTTCAATTTATAAATGTATGATTGAAATCACTCTTCAGTTGTATTTTTCTGCTGTTCACTTCTATTTCAAATTATTTTCCTAGCTTCTCTGAGTGCACATTTCAGCTTCCTAATCAGAATTCATAGGAAATATGAGCACTTCAAAAATTCTTTTCTCTGTACTGTGTCTAGGAAAACGTTTGATTTTTAGAGAAAGGCAATACTAATTCTCAAGCACAAAAAAAGCCATACACAACTTACACGTGTACAGCAGGCTGAAGTTTTAACATTAGAAGACAGTAATTTTTGGATGAAATATAACCAGTCCCCATAAAAACTACTGTCCTAAATCTACTCTCTCTTCTGCTTCATTTTCTTTCTTTCTTTTCGTTCTTTTTCACTTTTTGTTATTCAGGACAACGATATAATCTGCTAGGACTCAAATATACATGGAAAGAGGATGCAAGAGAAGAAAACATCTTATGAACTTCAGCTGAAATTGGTAAGTCCATTTATTTTTTCCATCATTCTCTCATCAACTAAAACAGAGACACAATTTTAATTCTTGCTGGGTAAACTTTTTTCCTTATCTTTCATCAGAAGTTAATGATCAATATACAATTCCTTACCACTCTGAATGTATGCTTTCTACCAGACCCAATAAAACCATTTTGAGTTCCGTAAGGACAGGATTTCATCCTCAAATAGTAGTTTTCAAGTAACTGAATTAAGTTTCATTCTAAAGATTCTATGCATCATGCTACAAAGATCACCAGGATATAATAAAGTATTTAAGTGCGAGACGATAGAGTGAATGCCCCAAAGAATTATGCATTCTTGAAGAACAACATAGTGTTTACTTAGTTAAAAATGAGATACATGTTATGACTTTATTATTGATTCTGTTCCAAAAGAAAATTGCATTGAATTTGGACTGCATTATTTTTGGACTACTTTTTCATAGTATCTGAGAAGTATGTTTTGGTGAATAAAATAAATGTAAAGTAGTCCTGGGAAATATTTCATTACATAAACTCAAATAAAAGGAAAGATCAGAAACAAAGACGCTGCAGATTAATACTCTCTTGGCATCTATAAAGCAAAAAATGATGCAAAGTAAGTCTATAGGCTCTCTGAAGAAATTAGATTGTTTTGGAGGGTTTATTTTAGCTCTTAATCATACCTGCTTTTCATTGAGTTTTTGAAAAGGTATGGTTGAATGAGAATACTTAAAGTAATAAGTGGAAAGAAAAACAATAGAGAACATGGATAAGAGATTTTAAAAGTGGATATGAAGCAAACAGGCTAGAAATCAAGACAAAAAAAGAAGTCAACTTTACTTTGTATTTTCATAGTATCTTCTGACTCTTGTTTTAACCACTATATTTTAATGCATGACTGCCTGCCTTAACACCTCTATTATCCCATACTTTCCTCTTGACTTTCTTAATTTCAATAGTCTTCCGGATGCTTTGTGTTTTCCAAACTGGACTCCAAAAGAGACTCCTCTAGCCTTTGTCACTATCACATTCGGGTGAGAAAGCCCAGTTTTCACTTAACGCAGGAATTTGATTTCATCTTCTCTTTTTTTACTCCTGTATTTGCACCTAAATTTTGGTTCTCATCCTCTTTGTCATTCAAAGAAACCTTTCTTTTAGCTCTACAGAAAACTCTTCTAACACCTTACCCTTTATTCTGATTACTATCCATTACTTTCCCTCTTCAAAACTGCTTTCTCTAATTTTTAGTTGTATTTACAGATATTTTATTAATATCATTGCTATATTAAGTCATCCTCCCTCTGTCGACACTTTACATTTACTTGGCTTTAAGTTTTAAATGTTCCATTGGATAGAGCTTCTATATCTTGTTTATTCTGGAATAACATGTAAATTTTTAATTGGAAAAAGTGAGGCGGTTTCCAGAAACATCAACAATAATAAACTCTCAGGTCATAACAAACTCAATTCAGATCCTTTCCGTGGAGGTGTGATTAATGACTAAGGTCTTCCTACTACCAAGACCAAATAATCTTGCCAATCAGTTTTGATTTCACAGATGACACTGCACAGCGTATTATTTGTTTACCATTGTTTAGGAACTGACTTCTACGTAAACCCTCCATGAAAGTCTAGACACGGAATGACTTTGATGTAGTGTTTACATTAATTATTGTGTAGCCTTTAAAGATATTTTTCAGTTGTTATCCATTAACCTGTCTGATCTTTGTTTGTTTGCCAATTAAAATCTCCTTAACATTAGATTGGAGCTTAAAGACAATGCATGGATAGACAGAAGGCCAAATACAAATACCACTCACAATCTGAAGAATATAAACACTTCTTTTTTTTTTTTTTTCCTTTCAAACAACTCTTATCAACTGGGGGACCCAAAATGCAGTTCAGCAGAGACTCATTGAAATATCACAGAAAAAAAAATAAAAATTAAGTCTGTCTCTTAATTCCAAATAGGAAATGTATGTCCATGCTGCAAGCCTGAAAACAAATCTTTTCACTGTTTTTTGTTTTTCAGTTCATCTCTTATAACGTTTAAAACATCAAACATGCACATCTTAAGTAACATTTGCTGTTGCTAAGCCTACTTAAAATACTAGTTTTTCTATCATTTATATTTCTCATACAATTGAATGTGAATAAATTCTTCCTGATTTTCTTTAGATCCCTAAACTAAGTTCTTTGTGTGAATACACTATTTTCCACTCAGTTTCAGAAAGCTGAATTAGCTTTCTCCAGAGGCTACTGGAATTTATAATGGATAGTAATACGTATATTAAATACAGGTAAATATAAATACAAAATAGTTCATATTCTAGTAGAGTGCTGTTACATAATGGGATGTGCTCTGCCAGTAAACTTGTTACCAAAACAAAAGTCAAAGATATAACTTTCATTGCACAAGAAATCAAATAAATATGTCACAGCCTTGGAATGCATTGTCAGATGATATTTTATTCATATCATCCATGTATAGAATTCTTTTCCAACTAGTACAAAACTGCGGTTACTTAACTCTATTTAAACAGGATGCTCAGTTTGTTTAAAATTACCTAAAACTGCAGCAACTGTTCCACCCCTCAGAACTTGGATAAACACTTCCTTCTTCTGATGGAAATTACACATGCACATTGTACACAAAACTAAAAGAAAATCTTCAGACCTGAGCAGAAGAGTAACCAGAGTAGACGACTCATCTTCCACAATCAGAGCATCAGGAGGGACAAATATAAAAACAAGAAAAATTCTTTCCCTTTAATTTAGTTCCCCCTTGAAATTTAGAGTAACAATTCTCAACAAGATACTGTGATACATAATCTGCCTCTGACTTCAGTGTTTATTCTCATATAATAGCTAACTGTGATATTTATCTTGTTTTGTAGCAATGTTTTCATGGAGCTCCAAATAAGCTGGTGACAATTTCTGTGAATCCTGGATTTTGTGGAATAAATGCCTGTTCATAGGAACTGATATCTTACATTTCCCAAGAACTACAAATACATGATTGGTATTTTCCAGTTAAAGTTTTTTTATTACTTCTTTTTTCTTCTTTTTTTTTTGCCAACTAGAAACTTCAAATTTCTCTTTTCTCTTAAGTTGGTGAATACTGTTATAGCTAGGGCTTTTGCTCAGTTTCACTCAGCTTTCCTCAGCATTTAAGTGAATTTTTTTTTTGTTACTGTTCTTGAAAGATGCACTCAAAGTCAAAACGTAAACTGGAGCATCTAAGAACCGTGCAAAGAAGCCTTGCAAGGCCATCTATCTTATTCTGCAGATAACAGGCAGGCTGCATCTAGGCCAAGGGGAACTCTAACCTTCTCAGTGCTGCAAGTCTGTCTCTTGGGGGCTGTGGGCCACTGGTCTAACTGCAAAGGTGAACTGGATTTTACTTGCCCCACAAAGAGCTAAGAACAGAAACAGCAAGTCTCAGTCTGATCCGCTGGAAGGAAAGTGGTTTTGTCTGCACTGCATTGCAGTGGGGTCTCCTGCCATGCCAGAAATGTCCTGTCCCCTTCTCCCCTCCATGCTGGGAAGACATCAGCAGCAGAAGCCAGCAATGGGTGGCGTTCTTTGAACCTGTTCTGCCTCATGGGGGAGAAAAACACACACCTAGAAATTGAATCAATTCTTGACATTACTCCAACTAGCTCTTACAATCACCACTGATAACGATTCCTTGACCTCCACTGTCATTCTGTTGCTGTTCTTGAGAAAATACTGCTTCAAACTGTTTTCATTGCTGCAATTTATTTGCATTGCCTCTTGCACTTAGTCAAAATATCAGTTCCTAGCTGCACTGCAAGTAACATATTGCCTTCAGAGAAGCTGTTCAGTGCTCTCCAAATTTGTTTCTCATGTAAAGAGTTGATTATTTTTACAGATTTTACAAACTGATCACAAAACATCTCCATTTGTAGAGACCTCAGAGCCAGAGGTTCTCAAAATCTTTACACTGTATTACTACAAAAACTTGCATTGGTAGCGTTTACTGAACTATAATATGAGTCACTGGAAAAGAGTCTTTAAGCAAGTTATTTGCTTGAGATCTCTAATGGAAATAATGCAGGCCTGGTATGTTGCTCTTGTCATGGAAGATTTATGTTGCCTCCCTGTGGAATACCAATTCCTAGAAGAGAATGCAAGTTTTAGCATGTTTTTCATGCTCCTAACAAATCCCACAGCATTATTTAAAAAAGAAACTGTAGCTAACCTATACACATTAAGATAAATTGTCTGGATGAGGTGCTGAGGAACTACTATGTACTTACTGGCAGTAGGTCACAGAACTACAGGTTAGATTCAGAACAGGAAAAATTAGCTAGGACATCATGGCACCACCTAGTATCTTTAAAAAAATATCAAGGGATGATTAAGTTTTACCTGGACTGCCATTCAAGAATGAAGTATTGTTCAATGATTTTTCCACAGACAGATCAAATAATACTTTAAAATTGTCCAAAATGAAGGAAAATGTGGCTATCCAAAATATGTAAACAGAGAGAAAAGAGCACACAATTTTATAAAAGTTTAGTTGATTATTTCAATTATTCAAACAATCTAACTCCACACTACTTTGACCAGCAAGATCCACTGACTTCATTATCTCTTTTGAAATGTACAGATCCTCATCTTTAGAGATTTTCAAGTATTATAAGATATAGATAATAAGAACAACACTCTTAGAACTATCATATATAGCAGAATAATTGAGGATGATTATGTCCTCCATACATAGCATTTTCCTGTGTAAACCACAAATCCCTTATGCTTCCTACTTTTTTTCCACATAATTATTCAGATTACTATCTTGACTGAATTCACTATATATTTCATTACACAGTGTATCAGACTCATACTACAACTACTTAAAAAAAATGCAGTTCAAAATTTCATTAATATTGTTATTAAAATGATAAAGTTTAGACTATTTCAACGTAGCACTAAAACATCAGGTGGACAGTTGTTAGCCTGCTCCCCATATAACTTTCATTTTACTCCATGGGAATATGATGTAAAATTGTGGCTCAACTTGAATTTCCTAAACAGACTAAAAGATCATACTGTGATTCTTAAAAATAATCATGTGGATTTAAACATCTTCATTTTTATAGTTATTTTTCACTTCACAAAATAATTACATTTCTGCATACGTGTGTTCTGTGACACATGTAATACAATATTTAATGTTCTGACACATTTTAATGGTCAGATGGGGCTTAGATAAGGATTAAATGTGGATTTTGTTAGCCAAAGGCTTGCAATGAAGGTGCATGGGATTTTCATTTCATCAGTTCAGTCTCCTACCTTCCACCTTTAGAAATGAATTGAAACAAAAGACTTCTATCTTTGGGAAAATCTTTAACCTCAAATTATTCTGGAGAGAGATGTGTTCTTTACTCAATGGACTGTTCTGGGAATTGATGCAAATCTTTCAGTCTCTCCCCATGCTGAAGTGTTGGGAACCACGAACTCCATGGTGAGCTCAGGGAAAGGTCAACCCCTGCCTGCTCCCAATGCCTAGGCACACCCTGACATAAGAACAGGGTCCCCAGAATTGTGCCAGCTGGTGTAGGATGCTTTTTGTGCTCTTTCTCTGAAACAACTGGAGAAATACAACTGGAATCCTCAACAGAAAAGGTACGTTTTGTGGTTCTAGCCACTTCAAAAGGGGTATGAAGTAGGAAAAGCTTCTCAGGCCATTTCACTAATACCTTCATTTGACAACTGATAAGCTGTGAAAGGAGCCTTTTATGAAATTCTTTGATCTCACTGTTTTTCTGTGTTGTTTGGAAAGAAGAATAGTTCTGGTAAGATAATTTTAAAGACCTCTCAGTTATTGGCATGATGCACACTGTGGAAAATTTTATCAAGCCTGCAAAATGTCATTTTGCAGAAAATGTTACAATGTACAGACAACTACTAATATTCCCTTGTTCTAATTCTTATAGGAAAAATATAAACTCTGTCTTGCAATTAGAACTGACTGTATAGTTTTTGAAGGCACTTAAGAATTTCTAAGAACAACTTTCAACCTGCTGGTATTTTACCGGGGAGCTTACACAGAGGTGCCGCCTCAGCCCCTGGTCTGGTTCTGGTTCTGTCCTGACATTATATTTTCTCTTTTCCTATGGTACCTGGTCCTCTATTTCATGTCTTTGAGTGCATGGGGAAATTAATTCAATACCATGCAACTAAAAGAAAACTCCCTGCAGAATGTGGCCAATTGGCTTATCAGCAGTGATATCACATGGGAAAGGAACTTAGCTAAGGAAGATAATGAAAATAATGGGATAAAATACTCATCTGACAATGATTTTATGAGAAAGTATTCATTATCTCTGGAAAAAAAAAAAAAAAGAGAGACAATTAGATGAGAAGGCAAGTCTTTATATCACAGATATACTGCAGCAGTACTTTTTGTTTCTAGGGTTTAGGGCAACTAACTGAAAAGTCAGCAAATGAAGTCCTAAAACAAAGCCAAATAAGTTTCCAGTGTGTGTGAAATTGCTGAATACAAAACACTGTGCATCTGCAGGTGGGTCAGTGAGTAATGTTACATTATTTTGCTATGTATAACATGATTGTTTTGGTTATAATAATAAGAACCCGAAGAATACGCAAACAGATGCTCTTATGGGAACATTAATTATAAATGACTTACTGATGACTTCAAGTGAGATGCTAGTCAGCCAGAAACAAGCTAGTGACTCTTACAGGACATTTTGTGAGATTAAGTGATAAGAAACTGGCTCATTTGTACTTTAGAAAGTTTGCAGTGGGGGAGGAAAGGGAATCCTGTGCTCTATTCAAAAGAAGTAAATGAATGAAGTCTTTGGCTTCATAAAGATATTCACCACAAAAACAGCCCTTCTCTATGATGTGAAGCTTTTCAGTAATGTTCCCACGTACTTAAAAACAAAGGTCAGCCAGTGACAACAGTTGGTTCTAGTCCGACAACACAGCAAGAAATTTCTACTGCACTGTGATCATCCAGATGGAAAATTTATGAGTTACTGTTGTATCAGTTCACAAACTGTGCCCTGGGTGCCAGAAATAACTTATATTCTGCAGTTTACTTGAACATGATGTCCCGAATAGTAAAAAACAAAAAAAGTTGCATTTGTACTAACAAAACCTTGCTGAAGATTTCAAGTTCCTTAAAATGACACATTAACATGAGTAACTGTGTCTTTAATCACATAAAAGAAAAACTGTGTAGTATTATTTTGTAGTCTTTACAGAGGAGACTTTCATTTTGGGAACTCAGCTGATCCAGAAGCAAATAAATAGAACAGCAAAATTAGATGTGTTTTAGCTCTGAAGTAAGTTAAGAAACATTTTATTCAGTTATATCTAATTGAGCTTTTCTTTTAGGATCCTTCTTTCCTTCTTTTCATGTACCCATTAATTCATTTTACTCTGACAATGACAGGCACAATAACATTTTGGTCCTCAGTCCTTCATATTCAAGTTTATTCTTTCAGATTGTACATACACAAATAAATATGTTGAGCTCAAATACATACTATTGTTAGTTGTAAAGTACCATAACAACAACAAATGACAGGGACTCAAGTGTTTGCCAAGGGGTGGAATTAGGATGGGCAGAGAGAAACAGTGAGACAACTACTCAAAAGAATGCTTAGAAAAGTGCCTGCAGAACATCTGCTGCTCAAACTGAGTGCAGTGCAGATTTTACTGAGGGTTGGTGCATTGTTGTTGCTGGAACCTCAGGAATTGCCTCATGTTGCTGAGCTGCAAGGAGTGCTCACATCGGGCTTCAGTTTTACAGGAGCCCAACCTATCTCCCACAGGGCACGCTTCATTGAGCTGACCACAGCAAAGACCAAAGAGGCAGTCATCTACACTTTAGGAAGTATATCCTTAATTCATAGGGTCCGATACAAAATTATCTCTGAATAATTATCACTATTAAGAAAAAGGCTGAAAGACCTTTTGCTAACCTCAAGCACCGTGCAAGGCCAAACTCAAAGCTGTGTCCTCTCCTTATTTCATCTTTTATATGCCTAAACTGACCTAAGTAACAGTTAATAATAATTTAATTAGATGTTGATATCATGTAAGAATCCAGAGAATTTCTGAAGATTTTTCAGTGTTTTTTTCTGAAACACTTATGCAGAAACACAACATCTTCAAAATTCCCTTATCATCCTGAAGATAGAGGTCAGCATGAGTGGCAGCTTACAGGCAGAATGTCAACTCTGGGTAAATGTTCTTAACAAATCCCTGTGGTGCCTCTGTTGCTAAGCAGATCTGTTCTGCTATAGAGCAGCTG
Organism: Lagopus muta; assembly: GCF_023343835.1. Classification (NCBI taxonomy): domain Eukaryota; kingdom Metazoa; phylum Chordata; class Aves; order Galliformes; family Phasianidae; genus Lagopus; species Lagopus muta. The sequence goes on from NC_064434.1 coordinate 83,931,578, forward strand.
CCAGAGAGGGAAACTTAACCTTCACATGCTCTCTCATGTTTCTTGTGCACACCACTATTACACCTACAAACTCAATGTTTCATGCTTTGCTTTGCTCTCACGCAGTAAGAAAACTCAAAATAAAACAACAAAAAGGGAGAATGAAATTACAATAGTGTAACTAAAAAGTAAAAAAAAAAAAAGTTAACATCTTAACATAGTTAATCTAAATTCAAATAAATATGTCCATTTTGAAATATCTGATGTAAGCACACACTCTCCCACACAGCAAATGCTTAGGAGAGCAACATACAAAGCTATTGCTAAAGGGAAGTGGGGACCCTGAAGTATTGCCTCAATACAGGACTTTCTCCTGAGCTGAACGAAGTCATCACCTGCTGCACTGAATATAACATTTAATCCCTTTCACTCTAAGAACTTACTCTAAGACCCAGTAACATCCTAGTAGATTTTAAAAAAGGACCAACAATTTTTCCCTGAAATAAGGATTGGACATACACCAGGATGTACAGTTAGGACACTACCAGTAGCCACCGACCTCTGACTTGGCAAACTTTTGTGCAGTCAGACTTGCACCCACTGCCTGGAGTCACATCCGTATAAAGTATTCAACTTGTGTACAAGCACTGGGCAGACTCAGTACTTGTATCTGCAGATAGCTACACATTTTGAATATATATATATACACATACTTTATAAATGCCTAAATTGAGACAAGTTTGTCTGCTATCCACCCAACAAAATTCTATCTTTCTGAGTTGGAAAGTGTTTTGATACACAGCAAACACAGACTTCAACTTATCTGCTGTGTCTATATTCTTTTAAAATTATCTAGAAATCTGCTTCTTTGACTTGTCCTTTAACTGTTTAAAGGTTAAAATCTTTAAAGATCACTGTATTTATTACAACATCAAAGATGATTACAGAATAGCCTGGCAGTTTACTTCTCAAGAGAATGACCATAAAAAAGAAAGATGTGTGCATCAGGAATTTGCAGAATGTGTTTCACTAAAAGATAAACTGAAAAAGGAATGTATGTGCATGGATACAGTAAAGTTCCTATTTTGACAATTACTGAAAAGCTGAAGAGGCAATACTTTCTTCTACGTATAGAAGTAAGACTTTTCTGGAAAACAGTTAGATGACAGAATGAATTCTGATCAGAAAAGATTAATTTCAAGTTACCTGGAAAATATAACACAATTCAAAACACAAGAGAGAGAAAAATGCAAGGTAGAAACATTCAGTTTACATTAAAATCTTGGCATTGTTACAGTCATGAACCTTCCGATCAGGTGAGACATTACAAGCAGATACCGTAACTGAAGAAAATGAAATAACCTCAGAAGGAAAGACCTGGACATCATTTAGGACCTTTGGTAAATGTTCCCTGTTCAAAAATTTCAGTAAATCTTTGGATTAAAATCCCATTAAAACAACTTTTTATGTAGTAAAACATCAACTCAAGTTCACACCAACTCCTACTTTTAATAATAATCATGCAGGACTCCTACAGTTGGATTTCCACTGCCCAACAGCATGCAGTTTCTCTCTTACCCAGGATTAGGACAAATATTTTCTTTCTAAGGGAAAATATCTGAAACCACATCTACATGATGCTGACCTTGGAACTGAGAGTTAAAGCTTTGTAGAAGCAACTTGTGTTTTGTTTCTCTTTGACAGTTCTTCAAATCACTGTCAGCATTAAAAAAAAAATAATAAAAAAGACAACAAAATATTGAGTAGCATTTGGAAGGATAAAGACTGGGAAGAAGACTGAGCATTCTGCTGCTATGTAAAATTTCTGTGTTGTCACATCTTGAGTATTGTGTGCTCTCAAAAAAAGATGCAGTAGCAGTAAACAGAGTACAGAGAAGGGTAACTGAAATGATTACAGGGATGAAACAGCTGCCATACATTTGGTGACAAAAAATTTGTGGGCTGAGGAAGGATACAGGTAAGAATAATGTATTTGCAAAGCTGGTGGATAAACTATATCCATCTATATAGAAAATCCTTCAATACTAGAACTTAGAAACTTACTGAAAGTAGAAAAACAGGGTTAAAAAACCCGTAAGTGAAAACAACATAAAACAAACCAAACAAACTGCACACAGTCATTTACCAACTTCAGGAATTCACTGTTGAAGGTATGGAAGCAGACTGTATCAGCTACTTCAAGAGGCAGAAAAAATCATGGATCGCTCAATAAGAATGTAATAAAAAGCATAAGGTAGAGAAGCCCATTTTAAAATCCATCTACAATTTTCAATGCTGGTGTCTGTAGAAAATGGTACCTATGTGCTCTCTCTAAAGCATCTTTTATTTCATTGTGTGAGCAGCAACATAACACAGTAGATAAACCACTATCTGGCTTGGGAGGACAGATTTAATTTCACATACTACAAGAAGATCTTTCACTGTTTATATATATACAGATATATACATTCTACATAAAGACATGCACAAAATAGATTTTTAAAAATTTCTTTATCTTACAAAATACAAAGAGATTTTAAGAGCGTAGCAGAAAAAAAGATTCTCAGTCTTGAAAGTTAAAATGTGAGGCACCTTCTATAAGAAAGCTGTCATAAGAATGAGAAAGGATCCTCCACTCAGGAGGAAATCCTTCACCTGGCTATCATTTAAAGCATAATTCTCATGTATTGCCCAGCTAGCATTCTGCCACCACAAGCGACACATTTCTGTTGTGGAACCATTTCATCCATTTCCCCTTAAAGCTTCCTTTTGCTTTCAAAATCAGTGCAGCATTGGGGAGAACTTCCACTTCCGTGCAACTTGCAGGTTGTGCTCATTAAAATATAGTGATTTAGCAAGACAGTTTGGTTTAAATTATCTCTGTCCTTCATTTTTATTAAACTATCAGCCAGAGTAAGCCTGACCGCTGTTTTACTAGCTGAGGCTTAAAAGTTACCCCTTTTAGATTACTTAAACGTAGCCTTGTTTTATTGAATAAATATTTAACATTCTAGGCAGTGAATTGGTTGCTTCCAAATGTTTTTTTACACCACTATTTGCTGGACATTTGCCATAATGAGCTTGGTTTATGGAGGGAAAAGGCACTTATCATTCAGAAAGTAGCAGCCATGGAAGTGTCCTCAATTGCACCGTGCAGCTTGCATAGTGTACAGAGCTGCTTTATTTATGTCTTACCAGAGTAGAAAACATGCAAGTTTAAGTAAATTGAGGTCACAAAATGTAGTAAGGTTCTACAAATTCAACATGGTATTAAGATCTTAGCAAGCTTCCAGAAACATGACCTTATATTAAAAAAATATCCTATTTGGTGGACTAAACTCACTTAAATCAATGGACCTGTGCCTACTTAGACCAGATATAAAGGTGATGCACAAGGGCTGCTCCACACTGAATGCTTCCTATTTTATTATGTTGGACCGCAATGTCAGAGGAAGACGTTGGCGATATGGCAGTAGAAGTTAAAGCTTCCCAATGATATTCCATTACATTTTGTTACTGTGTGAAAGATGGCAGCATAGGGGCAGTCTGACTAAGTGGCATCTGAAATGGAAGTGTATATGAAGCAATAGTGTATCATTGAATTTCTCCATGAGGAAAAGATGGCACCCATTGACATTCAGTGACACTTGGTGAATGTTTATGAAGACCAAACAGGGTATGTGATCACAGTGAACTTTTGGGTGGTACATGTTTTTGTGGTAACACTGTGGTGACAGTGACAGTGGGTCACCTCCACTGGTGCAGATTTTCATGAGCATGGCATGCAGGTTCATGTTCATCTCTGGTGAAAACGCCCCGGAAATATTAGTGACCATGTTGAAAACTAGTCTTTTGTAGCTGAGAATTTGCTCTAATAGTGCTCTTGTGCTCCTTGCATCTGTTGTATTTTCCATGGTAATAAACAGGCATTGGTAATAAATAGGCATTACCTATATACTTCTACTTTTAATGTACTTTTAACTCTCTTCAACACTAACCAAGTAAATCACAGTAACACTGACAAGAAAACTTCTAGACTAAATTTCTAGACTATGCCCACTCAATCATACCTGATTTTTAACCTCTGTTAAAATTCACAAAGTTCTAAAAGACTTTCACTCTTACTAAATTCAGAAGAGGAAGAAAACCTTTGCTCCAGACACATTTCTAAAAAATCATAAAAAACTAAATTACATGAAACCTAATAAGCTCAGAAATGGTAACCAGGTAATAACCATTCTGGGGACACAGAAGTTCTTTTTGACAGAGATTCTTCTCAATAATCATGCAGTTTTGAAAACACATAATGCTTGAGATACAAAGTGAAACACTACATCAACGTTATATAAAATACCCAGGAAACCAGTCTTGGTATAGCTGGCTAACATTAAGTCAACTTTAGAAACTGTTGTATAAGTAACTTGGTAAAAGACTGTTTATGCCCTTGAAGGCACGCCTCTCAGTGTCTAGGGACATATTACATCGGGAGTGCTGATGGAGCAGGGACATTTTTAACCTTGGGAGGGGTAAGATACAGAGCTTAACAATGAGTAGTTTTCTTTTAAGCAGCAGCTGATTTCTTGAACTTCGCTTAATTGAGGAAGTAGCATCCAGCTGGGCTATTGCTCTAACAAAGGTCTTGAATAGCACAAAGAAGAGGTTGGGCAGAAAAGGCAGGAAGAAAAAATTCTGACTTCTTATATAAGATACTTTGTATTCCATCACACTTTCTCAAACCTATTCATTTCTGGAATTCTCTTCACTAAAGTTGTTGCAACAGAAAAACTTGGGCTTGAGCAATTTCAAAAATTGGGAACAAATTGTTTCTAAGAAATAAAAAAGCAACTAAAAGTCATGATGTTACTTCATAGGAGAGGAATAGTTAGCAGGAACATTATTGTGATAAGTGCCATGTAAGGAGATACACTCAGAAAAGATGCCCCCCCCCCCCCCCCCCCCCCCCCTTCTGCTCAAGGATTCTTGGATATCTCAGCAACATCTATTTTAGGCCTATCAGAAATAGGAGTAGGGGAGGAAAAAAAAGAAACCCCAAAAAAACCAAATGCTCAGCAGCTTTAAAGAGCTCAGAACTCACCCTCCCAGACCAGAGGCAGTAATTCAGATGAGAGTGTCAGCAAGAAATTAACTCTCTGAAACAGTCTTCCCAAATATTGCTGCTACATGTTATTCTGGCACATTTCAAGTAAAACCAAATTAATAACATTAAGTTAGAGGTGGTTCGGCAAGAAGAAGTCCCAGTATGAGAATGTAAAATGTATATGCATTCTAAATATAAATTAAGATGATCTTTAAACTCTGAAAGTAGCAGCCAACCTCCTGGCAGTCCTTGTCCAAGTATTGTTCAAAGTCCTTGAAAACAGATTTTAGAGGAGACTGCCAACTATACACATGGAGTTTTACTTTTTGAATGGATCTTTTTTCTAGGATGGAGAAAACCAACATAACAGGAACCACAGGTAGCAGTTAAAACCACCATCACCAATTACACATAAGTGACTTTTAAAGCTCTGACAAAGAAGAAATAAAGCAACGACTTTTCTGTGCTATTGTAATCTTCAAGCAAAAACTCCCAAGTCTCAAAACCAAAGCCAAGAAGTTGCAAGCAAGCAAGAAGTTACACAAGCAATTCCCCTTGGATCAAAATGAAGATGTGACATACCTCTCAAAATGCCCAGATTGTTCTTGACTCTTATCCAGAAACTTCAAAGACAAAACACACAAGAAGTGGAAGTCTGGATATCTACTAAGAAAAACAATATACCCGTTCTATCAGGCTGTTCCTAAACATCAACAACTTCTGTGTCCTGTAAGTTACAGCTGTGGAGTTCATATAACAGATTTTACAAGAGTTATGAGCTAACATGACACAGTAAGATAACAGAGGGGGCTTAATGACAGCTTTGGCTTTTAGATTCTTTATGTTTGGAAAATCTGTAAGGCTATAAAATAAATGTGATATTCACCAGGAATGATCATTCTAGTCCAACATATATGCCAGCGGTTCTGATAGCCTGAACACAAGTAAAAGTGTTTAAGCAGTACTTCCATTTTGCACTCTCTCGTCCTTATCCACAAAGATGTACAACCACACATTCATGAAAATATTACACAACTAATGCATTCCTGACACATGGATTTTCTTATAAAATCTTAACATAGAGAAAACTGATTATGAGACTAATCCTGCAGAAACTTTATTTATTATCACAGAATCACAGGGGTTGGACACCGCTAACTCCCTCCAATAAGTTGCACAGGAAAGTATCCAGATAAGTTTTGAATATTTCCAGAGAAGGAGACGCCACAACCTCTCTGCTCAGCCTGTTCCTTTGCACTGTCACACTCGAAATAAAGATGTTTTTTCACACGGTTATATGAAACTTCACATGTTCCAGTTTGCCCCTTGTCCTATGGTTGGGCATCACTGACAAGAGGCTGGCTTCCTCCACTTGACTCTCACCCTTTAGATATTTATAAGTGTTGACAACATTCCCTCTTTGTCTTCTCCAGGCTGAACAGCCTCAGGTCTCTCAGCCTTTGCTCATAAGGGAGATGCTCCAAGACTCTCAACACCACTGTGGCTCTCCACTGGACTCTCTAGAAGAGAGTCCTGCCTTTCCTGAATGGAGAAGCCAGAACTGGACACAGTACTTCAGATGTGGCCTCATCAGGGTAGAGCAGAGGGAAAGGATCACCTCCCTTGACCTGCTGGCCACGCTCTGTTTAATGCACCCAGGATACCATTGGCCTTCTTGAACACAAGGCACCTTGCTCGCTCATGGCCAATCTGTTGTTTACCAGAATGCCTAGGCCCTTCTCTGCAGAGCTCTTTTAAGCATGTCAACCCCTAATGTGTACTGATGCACGTGGCTATTCCTGCCCAAGTGTAGGATTCTGCGCTTGCCCTTTGTTGAACCTCACAACCACCTCACAACCCAGTCCAACCATCCACCTATCACCAGTAGTTCTCACTAAACCATATCCCTCAACACAAAATCCAAACATTCCTTGAACACCTCCAGGGTCGGTGACCCCACCACCTCCCTGGGCAGCCCATTCCAGTGCCTGACCTCTCGTTCAGAAAAGTAGTATTTCTTAACATCCAGTCTAAATGTCCCCTGGTGCAGCTTGAGGTCTTTCCCTCTAGTTCTATCACCAGTTACACAAGAGAAGAGGCTGACCCTCAGCTCACTACAGCCTCTCTTCAGGTAGTTATAGAGAGCAATAAGGTTTCCCCTGAGCCTGCTCTTCTCCAGACTGAACAATCCCAGCTCTCTCATAAGCCCTATGTTCCAGACTCCTCACCAGCTTTGTTGCCTTTCTTTGAACCCACACCAGGGCCTCAATGTCTTTCTTGCAGTGAGGGGCCCAAAACTGGACACAGTGCTTGAGGTGCAGCCTCACCATAGCTGAGTACAAGGGGACAATCACTGCCCTGTTCCTGCTGGCAACACCGTTTCTGATGCAAGCAAATGATTCTAAATAACCTCTACAGGCATTGATCTTTATGACATGTATATGCCAAATGGTTTTTATTTCTGTAAGAAAACAACATAATAGTTTTCTAAATTACCAACATAAAATGGTGCAAGTAATTTCGAGGTACACTAAGTTTCAAACTGTTAGAACCTGATTTCATAAACAAAGATAAAGCTTGCGATAGCTTTGATATCACAAACTCAAATTTACAGAATGCCAGTCCTTGGATCACAAAGTCAACACTTTTCAGACCTGTACATAGAACTGTTTTTTGAGATTTAAAGCTCAATGTTTTTAAAAAAATATATCTTGTTAATTAGATCTCTTAAGTTTCTTTTCAGAAAATTAGATCGTAACTTGTTGCATGCATGATTTTTCCCCTATGTCAGTGTTGGAGTGCATTATGTTTTTCCTTCCTCATAAGCATGTCTATAAGAAGCCCAAACAAGTTCAGAAAGAGTTATATAACATTTTTTGCATTTTTGGGGACTATAATTAAAGCGATAAGATTATGGCATAGATCCTAGAACAGATTAAGTGCAGAATTCTATGATGAATGAAAGTTTGGGTCATTAAAAGTGCAGACCTAGATTTTTTTTTTGTTGCTGTTGTTAAACCACACACATTTCAACATCCAGGACATAAAACCTTGCACTTAACAAACACCCTTACTGGAGGTCAGCAAGAGTACTAGTGCATAAGCCATAAGAAAGAGAAAACAACCAAAAAATTATTACTAGCAAGCCTGACCCAAAACTTCTATCAAGATGGAAAGTAATTAAGTATATAGGTGTAAGAAAAGATTGCACTAATTCTTGGGGAAAACATCTCCAAAACAACACCAGGCAGAGATAATTTGGATGTACAAAGCATGGTCTCTGAATCTTGGTAAATCAATAGTTTAATAGATCTATAAAGTTGTCTGAAAACAACGCTTAATATTTAGTTTAGCATATTGGAAGTGCTAGAAATAGAAAGATGAAAAACTTTGTGGATTGAAACTGGTAGAAAAATGAAGTCACTTAGCCTCCACCAGGTATGGTGCTGTTTTTCAGTGAAGATTCTTTCCATAGAAAAATATGTATGAGCAGATTAGTGGAGTAATATATTGCTCAGTGTTTGTCTTTTTACTGACAGTTTTCTCTGCACTAGAAATGTGACCATACATTGTAACACAGAAAACTATCCACACAGACATCTGTTGCGACCTTCCATTACTGAAAGATGACTGGCTGTTAACATTTTCCAATATCACCATCAGAAGCCTTTAACACTGAGCTTTCTTTTTCTAAATGCCAATGAGTTGCAGTGTGTTTTTCCAAGTACAAAGCATTTAATGAGGATTTTTAATTGTTTCTCAGTGCTGAGTCATACAGAAATGCGTAATAATATCTTCCATTAGTTCAATTATTGAATTTAAGTAGAACCCATGTTTAAAATCACTTCAGTAGATCCAACTTTGATCTGTAGTAGGGCTTTTAGTCATGGAGATATATATGAAAATTCAAACTAGCTCAAGAAGGAAGCCAAAATTTTTTTGGAGAGTGATGATAAAATCAAAAAAAATTTTTTAAAGAGGTTCAAAAGATTTAAAATTATAACAGACGTATTAAGGGAAAGGATATGAAAATAACTAACCTGAGCACAGTAGAGGCTGCTGAACACTGAACTACCAGGACAGAAGTATATTTTAACAGAAGTATAGGTGCTTTTAGTACATGAATATATAAACACATTACTGCAAATATTTTCTACACATGGTTTCGTTATAAAAAAAAAAGTCACAATCACAACTCTCATTCTCTTGAAATATCCCACCCTTTGGCCTCTTTTATGGTTTAGAATAGGAAGCAGAAACTGTGTTAAAATTACAGACAGAACTAAGTGCAAACACAAAGTCAATTGGATTTCAAGATTTACATGAAGACACTTTGTGATAATCAAAATAGCAATGGAAAATTCACTTGTGCATACCTTTCATATCGCTTTGTCTATCAGGCTTTCCTGTTTTATCCATTTCATCCCTCACATAACAGTGGATAAGACACAGAGCGAGTGTAGCCAACAGGTTAAGACTTGTATCTATCTGTCTGAGTCAGGCCTTGTTCAAACACAGAATGTCAAGACTGCAGACTTCAAACCAGCAGCCATGTGCTTGGCAGTGATGCTAAGCAGAGCAGCCGGCTGGGAGCAGAGCTGGTCCTGCCTGGAAAGCTCACAGCTCTGCAAGATGATAGTGACAGGCAGTCACAGTGGATATCTGAGACAATTCAGACAGAATTGCCTGAAGAAATAAAAACAAGCAAAGATATACAAGTTCCCAAAAGATCAACTTGCCTTAAAAGTGCCAACACCAGTGTACACTATGACACAACTACTCTTTTCCAAATTCACCGCTGCATTTGTAGACAGAAACTTACAGTCCTATCTTTTTTTCTGTCCTTTTCAGAAATCAGCATTCAGATCTTTTACATTCCACTTGGGATCAAGAGTAATAAGGTAACTTACTGCCTGCATAGGTAGCATACTGCCTAATCCTAACCTAATACTATACAGAAGTGAAATAATTACTTCCAAAGATGGATAGGGGAAATGATAGCATAACAGCTTGAGAATATAATTGTTTTATGTGTAACAATTACTACTGTGGTTCCATTGGCTACAAACAGTGGAATTAAAAAGAAACAAAACAAACAAAAACCAAATGAAAACAGCAATAGCATATGCTGCTCACATACCTACACTGCCAAAAGCTCAATTTCTAACAGATGACAAAATGACATCTCATCTGCGATGCATTACTTCTCGTAATGGCAAAAGAACTCCAGGCTGGTGTTTCTGACCCTTCTGGAGTCAGTGAGAATTTAACCATTACTTTCAAAAAAATCAAAATTGACCCACAAATCTTGTTTTCCATTTTCCTGAGCAATTTAATAGTAATCATGACAATAAATAATTTAGGATCATATCTAAGGTGACTACAGCCACAAAATATAAACACGAATAAACTGTAGTTCAGACTTATCATTCTTTTGAGATGAAAATTCATTGCTGTCTAGAGAAATCAGGTTACCTGCAATTTCACAGCTGGCTTGCTGTCTGAACAGTGAACTGCCACGGATCAGAGCAAGTCTCTTCCCCTCTTGTTGCATCTTAGGCACCCAACAGTGTCAGACAGGTTAAGCTCACTGATACATAGATTTTTCTTTTTCATTTTTAATTTCTGTAACTTTATTTTTCACCTCTGTCAGCAAATGGATCTGATTCATCCATGACAGGGCTTGCTGGAATGGATGAAAGAAATTTTGGGTATTCCAGGAAGAGGATACAGAGCAAGAGATTTCTTCTTTCAGCAGCAGCTTATAGACTTAGATCAATGCCCACACCTACTATGTGGAATCATATTATTAATTGTTCACTATTCTCATGGCATGGAAAAAAATACTGGTGTTTTGTTTTTGTACAAATTCAAACAATGCTTATTTTCAATTTTCTTCCTCCAATAGTTAATTACACTTTTTCAGCGTCACTGCATTAAATGTAGTCATTATGAAAACAAACAAACAAAAACCCCCCGACAGCCCTACCTCAGACAAGTTGGGCAACATCCTGAAAAAAGTTTTAAATGACTTATGCCTGACTGTCAGATACAGACTCAGAAGACTTTCTGTATTCTTTCCATACACATTCTTATTAGGTGACAGCCTGCGACAATAAAATGTTATACAACATTGTGAAAAAATAAATGGTGACATCACGTGGTATCTTGCTACCATCATTATGAGCCTGATTAAAAGCTAAGCAACTTTTACGAGTTCTGGATCAAATCACAATTGCAGTAATAACTTACATAACTTCACTTAACTGTTCCACACAAACAGTGACGAGAACGTGAACTTTATTTTTTAAGACATGGCTTTAATGATGGAGTTTTCAGTATCAATTTTCAGCATCAAGGTCAACTACAAAGAATATATGAAGGTTTAAAACATGTAAAAATAAGTATAGGTTTTGATAAGCAGTAAGAAGAAGTGACGAATTTTTATCCACATAGTTATATGGCTTATAGGTCAAAAAACTCATGCCATGTGTGCAACACTGATAAATTTTGAAGCAGGTCCACCAGTTTTTTATATTATGAAAACAAGCTATTAGTTTGTCAAGCTATGAAAATCTCAGTAGTATTTATGATTAGTGGATTGCTGGGAATGTCATAATTATCCGAGAAAATTCCTGTCAGAAATTTTATTTTGTTGCAAATGCAAAGTAAAGACAAACTGCCTTTCTTTGAATGATGCATGGATAATGCATTCTCTTCGGATAAAACAAACAGAATTGCAACTAAAATTTTTAAAAGACCACCACTTACATATAAATGAGCAGTTATGACTCCATCTACCTTTACCCTTACTTTTGTAGATAGATACTGAAGTTTGAGCGTACACACACACACACACACACACAGGCACACACGCACACAAGCTATCTTATTTTTGATTATAAATTACTTTATTTTATTCTGTGTATGTCAGTGAAGTATGAACATAGGTGTTTTTGAATCTTACTTATTTTACATTTTAAATTTCAGGCTGTGGAATGTTCTGTCCCTCAAGTAGCAAAGGTTTTCAGCATATCAAAGAACGTAATATATGAACGTTTGTTCATATTTGTTCATATATGAACAAAAAATGTTCATATGTAAGCGTTTTTTGTTCACAGTTATTGATGCCTTGGAATCAACAGTTGCTGACTTGTGCATTTCAAAACCAATGTCAAAGCTTCACATAAATCATTTGACAATAAACAAAAAATAATATATGCTGTAAGTCCTGATAAAATATTTACTTTTGCTCTGTAGCAGCTGTGGTGTTACATGAAACAAGGCAAAGAGAAAGCAGAGTTTATATCTTTCTTACTTCATGAAAGATCAAAAACTAAGATCAGGACACAAGAAATGACAAACAAACATGACAAGCTGCTAAAGCAGAACGATGCAATCAGTTTGTTAGCTATTAAGAACTAAAAAATCTCATGTATTACTGAAAAAATGAACATGCTCAATGGGATATATTTCTAGCTCTGTATGATTACAAAAAGCCGGACTTGTAGCTTATGCAGTCCCAGTGGTTCCACACTGCATTTCTAGCAGTATTCCTGGACTAAAATGCATCCAATGAATACAACATGCCATAACCTTGGTCTTGTGCAATTTTTCATTCTAAGAAAAAGTATCTTAATCATTAAAATATGTTCTCTAGAATTAGGAACAAAAGAAAAGTGGTAACAATTTGCATGAGCTTCGCCTTTTGTGATTCAGTAAATATACTAGCAGTGATCTGAAGCTTCCCATTTGGTGCTTTGTAGTCATCCTAACCTAGCATTTCAAAGCACATGTCAGCTGAACTGAGACAATTTCCCATGTCTTCAGTTCCAGAGGAGAGAGAAGATCTTTTTGAAATCTTCCTGTACATTCATCTTGAGGTTTCATGAAACTCCTTTGAAGTTTATTACCAAAGGTTTCTATGGGACAATTTACATAAATCTTAAGTGAGTTTTAAATCACGATCACAAACTTCCCTCTTTTAAATTAACAGATATAAGTACATAGAGGGGAAAAAAGTGAGATTTTTTATTTTCAGATTACAACATTTAAAAATTTTTAATCATGCTACTCAAATCCTCAAGTAAATTTAATTGTAGTCAGTATATCTTTCTGCGGCCCTCAGTAATTTGACAAAGGCAGTAACTTGCAAGAAAAACTTGTGGGCAGGACAAAAAAAATAATATAATTCTTCACTGCATCATGATAAGGTCTGGGAACTTTTTTCATAGTTTAGATTTAATTATTCAAATATGACACAGTTTGCCAAGACACAATGTTCTCTCTGCAATCTGGAAATAAGTTGAATAGTGTAATTTAGCATTTACTTCCAGAATATTTTCAAGAAGAATCCGAAGGACTCATATGTCCTTTAGCCTCTTCAAGCAGTAGCTTCCACATTTCCTCAAGGAATGTAAACAACATTAGAAACAGCATACTACTAATGGATAAAACAGTACTTTGCTCTGGAACAAGGCCAGTAAATAAACTTCATTTCTGTCAATGCTATTTGCAGAACGATCTTAACCCTGTAATCAGATAATGGTTAATAAATTTTAATGAAGCTGTATTGTGTACCAAATTCTGAAAAAGGTGATATTTTAGGTTCAAGGGAGCTGCCTGTGGCTTCTTAAACCCATCAGTCTAAATCCAGTTAAAAAGCAAAGTGAAACAATACTTAGATATTGGGTTACACATGTGGCTGAGATTACATGTTAGCCTAAGGGATATTTGAATCACACCAAGTGTTTTATATAATAATACAACATTGAACTGTACTGTGGAAACCAGTTAATCTCCTCAGGCACATCACCCAGCAACAATTCTTTCTTAACTTTTCCCACAGGTTCATGGCAAATTCCCAAAAGTTCAGAGGTTTTGTGAGTTTAAGCCACTCTAAATTCAGATTCCAATCTAAAATTCTGTTAATTCTGATCACAAAATCTCACTAGATAGGATCTTCCTGTTTCTTGTTATGCCAGAAAAGCTCTGCAGGCTTCCTCTCCTATGCTGTTGAGTACAGCAGTTGCTGTTAAAGAACTTGCTCTTGAGTACTGCATGCATGGAAAGGATGTTTATATATATAATCAATAAAGCGAACTTGTGGCATCAGCCAGTCTGAATGACAACTCAGCAATACGACCACTAAGTTCCTCACACCTGAATACAACTAAAAAGAACCAGGAATTAAAAACATCATCTGGAATACTGAATTTTAACTCCCTGAAGAAAGGTCCTTTTCCTGCCTAAACCTCATTTCCCTTTCACTCTAAAATTTCTAAAAATACAAATGAGTATTCTTGGATGCCCAAACAAGCTAAGTAAAAGCTCTTTTAGAACATGTTTCCTATTGTATGGGTCCATAAATGGATTAATGGGCTCTACTCATCAATATATCCAACATAGCTACTATTACTTATGGAAGAGATGTCTACACTCTACACTTACACTAAGCAATGCTCAGATAGAAGTGTTAAATAGTCACTGAAATAAATTTAAAAATACCTTTAATTCATTTCTATCTCAGAAACTCAATAAAAGAACACTGCAGACTGAAAATCTGAAAGAAAATGGCACCACTGTTTGGCATGCTTTTTAATGAAGTCTACTGCATCATGCACGATGCCCTTTTGGCTCAGGCATGACATTGGCAGCTGTGGTTTGTTGCCTATTCTACTGATGGGAAAACTCAAGATAATGTAACACTTGCATCTTTCTTTTACCACCTTAACTCTCAGTGCTGGAAAACGTAACTTGAGACTGTTCTATCAGATTTATTATGTATTATTTACCTGTACTATAATATGCAGTATTTTTTGTATTCATTACAGAAAGCACATCAATCCATCTGATGGAAATGCCTGTTTCCTCTGTCTTAGAAACTGCAGCATATTTAATTGCTAATAAGGTAGTCAGGCAAAGTAAGTCACTGTTGCAAAACACTATGGAGAAATAATGCAGCTTGGAGAATTTTAATGTCATAGACAGTACTTTCAGGTATACTGTTATAAAGAAATTGCATAAATGCTGCAGTATTGGATTGTATCTTTGCAGATGTGTTATTTAAGAGGACATTCCCACTAAAAAGAGAACTATGCTCTACATCATTTACATTTCTATATAGTTTTCCAGTTTTCTGCATAGTTTTTCACTCTTAACACTTGCCACAAGCTGTATTATGTGCAAAGATGCCCACCTCACTGAACACCATCTTTGGCTCATGAAATATTAAAGTTGCACTTCTTCTGATACTGGAAGAGTATATTGAAAAATGGCATAATGTGCTTTATCCTCTGCCTACATTCTTCCTGCACATCATCTTTGGTATCATTAGAGACAGGATACTGGGTTGAACAAGCTTTTGGCGCTTTTTATGTCTTTTTCAGTATTTCATGAGATCAAATCCTTATATTACCTTTTATGTGGCTCCCTGCATAATTTAGCTTTCCAAAAGAGTATGAAAGAAATGTCATAAAAGGTTGAAAAAAATTACATTTAAGGAGACAAATTATGAGCACATAGAATAATGAAAACTGATAAATACATGCAGAATTCTTAATTGACATACATTCTCTGTTCAATGCATTTTCATAATCTTTCCTAAAAAGGAAGCACTTCATGGTTACTTATTGATTTATGTAGGCACCACACAGTGATTTTTTTTTGTTCCAAATGACAAACTGAAGTTACCTGACCCAGGCTTTTCCAATACCTGTTGAAAGTCATTATTTGTACAGCTCTCTGCACTGTCTGGATTTCTGTAGTTCTATAAATGCAACAGTGACCTTTGAAAGCATTAACTGGATCTACTTTCTGTTCCATATTTTCCTGTTTCCAGAACATGATCAATTTTTAGCAAAGCATATGCTTCACGCAGCTGAAAACCCTGGCAATTCACAAGAATGAATTAATCAGACAACAGGAAATACTGCCCAAAAATGTAATGATTTCAGCCATCATCTGAAGTAAAGCAGTGCAGAAGAGAAGACAGGCTCTTATCTCTAAGACATAGGTTTTTTTCTACACTTCTGGGTGCAGTTTGAAGGAGTAGAATTGTGTGTGAATATTTTAGCACTGGGTTTTTAAAACAGAAAATAAGTGCCATAGATTTTTGAAGAAATATCGGAACTAAAGCATTTAAAATTACTTATCATGGCTGATTACATGATGATTTTTACAAAAAATATATTTACAGAAGTTTATAAAATGGATCCCCTTCATCCTTTTATCTGCTGAACTAAAAGTACCTAAAACTTCCTTTCTTGTGCAGCTGGCAAGGCATATGTACTCTAAAGAGCAAAGTTTTTTCCCAGTACAGCTCACCCGTACGTGTCTTACTGATCTACATTTACTGTTTCTAACTGTCAGTGGAAGTTGTATATACTCCAATACCTAATTTCTTCCTAGTTCAGACGGAAAAACAAGCATGCAAGCGACACATCATTTGATCTACCCTGAAGAGTCATTTCTCTTAAATGCTAGGTTTGTGTTATGGATCAGCTTCCTTGCCATCTTTTTAAGGAGATAAACAACACACTGAATACTTCCGAGCTTAAAGAATGGCCTTGGACCCACCCGACATGGGAAAACAAAGAAGCCCTTTACTCATTTCCCCACATATAAGCATGAGGCTAAACACTACTGTAATAGGCAAAAGCAAACCCTTCTGCAATAAAAAAAGTGCTTGTGTATGTGTTGCTGCTAAAATTACACAGGACTGAAACTGACATAAAATGGCATTAACTCGAGTCTTTTAATTCTTCTAATGCACCTATTAACGTTGTAAAAATAATCTGATTGTGGTGTGGTTTTGAGAAGCAGAGATTAGAAGAAATCTATTCTAAGTTACACTCTACTTGAGTTTGGTCTGCCTCATACATGCTGTATGTGCAGATGACATTCTATGCCAACATTAAAACTATTCAGTCTGGCCCACAACAATATATTAAAATGTGAGATAAGACTGAATTTAAAATTATTACTGTGCACATTTCAAAAAAGCAACGAACATTTTAATAAAGATGCAAACAATTATTTCGTAAATTTCACTTTTTTTCCCATGGCAAAATTCTCTTGTGTACAATTATCAACTACTAAGCTTACTGCTATTGCAAAATAAAACAAAAAATTAACCCATGAATCCCAATGAGGATAATTTCCTGCATTTAGGAAAGAAGCCGAAGAATCAAATTTGATATATAACTTCCTTTTTCTCTTCCTGTGGGATGAGTTAGTTGTTTACTTGTATGAGCAACACCTAAAAAACACACTGTGAAATGTTGTCCTATTATCACTTATGTAAAATGGACTTTCTTTAAATAGTTTCTTAAGCAGTTAACCAGCATAAACAGGGCGTCCTGACGGCAACCTGTGTAAACATTATGCTTCCACTTATTTTAGAGATAGGTTTTATCATTATAAATTCATTGTTGTATGGAACCCATTAGAAGTAAATTGTGAATAGTGCTTTATGCTGTAAAATACAAGGAAGAGCACAAAGTGTACTAGTAGGGCAACAAGAGTCATGAACTCGAGTATTTACTGACCAAATAGTAGGGGGAAAGGAGTTCTGCACCAGGCCTGAGATGATCTCAAGATGTGAAGAGGAAGAACAGGAAAGAGGGTCATGGCACATGGCTGCAGAGTGATACACCCTGATACAAAGCCATCAGGCATATTTCTTTCAAGGGATACTATCATAACACTGATTACTAGTAGTTTTTCCTACTCCTCTCTCCCATGACGAAACTAAACTAAAAGCCACAATTGCAGGATTTTTTTTTAAGCATCTTTGTCCAATTATCCTGTTTAATGATGGGTACTCCACTGGGTACTCCATTCCCCCCCAAATTTACTAAATTAGGTACATCAGAACCAACTGGCATAATGTTAAGACAGAAGTAAGACAAAGCTTCTATAGTGATTTTACATACCCAGTAAGTGATGGATATCCTCCAGTTCTATTCAAAATTGGCTACCCCCTTTGCCCTGTTTGGATGACAACATTCCCAGTTCCTCTGATCTCTGCTTAAAGCACGGTGTACAAGACAGACAGATTTGCCAGGAAAGTTACTGGCAAAGGATACGATATATTCTGAAAAACTCTTCCCTCAAACATGCCTCAACTGGAGCAAGAAATTTTTCTTAAGGGGAAAAGTGTGCAGTGTGTAGTTCCAGATAATCTGTTCAAGAGATATGCAAACAGTACTGAAAAGGGTCCTTACCTCCACCTGTTATCCTTAAGCCCTCCTGTTTCCACATGATCACAGCAGAACTAAAATTATGAAGCTGAATTTTACACTTGGCTGCACTAAGATACATGCAACACTACTGGCAGCATCAACTCTAAAAACCTAATGTACTGGCATTAGGTAAATAAAATCAGTACAAATTATAACTCACCCTCAACTATTTCATGACAGTAGTTACACTGAATTCTGGCTGCAGATGCTGAGTCAGGGCTATTCCCAGGGTTTGTCAAGGCCTGAAAAGGTTACAGCACAGCAAAAAACATGGAGCTGCAGCTGCAGCTCTCACTTTTATACATGCAAACTAGGAACAAGCCCTAGCTTTGAGAGGGTGTGAAAGAGTCCTGTTCAGTTTGGGTGCTGCATCACAAAATAAAAGTCTTTCCGGTCTGAAAGAGAAGCATTTAGACTTTCCTGATTGATGCCTTCTCTATGCTGGAGGAGCAGTTTCTCCTACAGACCCTTGATGAGTCTGGCTGCACTGATAGCCTGACTTGAAGTGTAACACTAAAAGGACTAATGTGAACAATGAGTCTTTAGTGACCTAACCAGGCTTTAATAATCTTCAAGAACAGCTAGCAATAACTGAGCAGCATAATAGCAAGTTTCCAAAACCGGGTCATCATGCTGGAAACAGGGGCTTGTGTGTGTGAGAGAGACAATGATTACAGTATTTAATCAGCAGCTTCACCGTTCCAACTATTTTTGACCACAGCGTCTACTTTTAGACAATAAACTGATTACAGTCAATGAATTCATGCTCTGTAGCAGTCAATAAGAAATCCAAATTTAACATATGCATTACTCAAATGTTTGAAAAACCTTTTTCTGCCAAAATTTCCTATATATACAGGACTTTGATGGTATGATAGAAGAGATATTACTCTAGCTTTGAGGGTTTTGTGACGTGTTCTGAAGAATGAGTTCACTGCAATATTTGTGATATAGAATGACTGTGGAAAACAATTTGGAACAAAAAGATAGCTACTATTGTGCACATTCTGTGTATATACATATTTAATAATACAGTTAAAATATTCAAAAGAATTTTGAATATAAATAAGTACAGATGGATATAAAACACCTACCATTTTATTCTACCTTTTTATTGTAGTTAGCACTTTTCACTAAGAAATAATTATCAGAAAAATTTCTATTTAGATTGCATTAAAATATTTTAGCACCGAAATAGCTAAAAATATAGGGGCTAATTTGGTCTGTTGTTATACACATGTACATATCTAGTGAAGCAGGTATAATAAGAAACAGAATTGGGACCTAAAAAGTTCTAATTTGACACTAATCAGTAATAAAAGGCAATGCAAACTTGTGCTAATCTGATTACACCCATATAGCAATATCTACATAATGGCTTTAGCTGCTTAGCAACAAAAATACAAGAATACCAGATAAAACAGATTATAAACTCTGATTATTCCCAGATGAATATTATAGTGGCCAGTCAGTTAGGTCAATTTGCACTGTATATAATAAATGGCACAGAAGACATTTGGTTTTTTGTACAAATATATGTAAGAAAAATAAGACTAGCTTTTACATTAGCCAAGACAGTTTTGTTTAAATGTTACAGTGCTTCTCCTTGAATTAATTTAGAAAGCAAGGCTTAAGGACATCATAAATACATGAGTCTCTTCCTTTACACTTCTACATTTCCTGACAAAAGTACATCTCTTCAAAAATGTAACTTCATTTTATATCTTTTGAAACATTCCGCCTTTTGATACTGATCCTACAGCAAAACACTACTATAGTATCGTACTACTGGACTTCCAAACCCTCCCTAGAAGCATTTAAATACGTAGGTCGCCCTGGAAGTAAGGTCTCCTATTCATGTCCATGGAAAATACAACACACACAAGGAGGACAAGAACACTATTTGATAGAGCAAATTCTCAGCTACAAAACACAATTTTTCAACACAGTCACCACCACCATCAGCTATGCATTTTCATCTGCAATGAACAAGAGTTTGCATGCTGTGCTCATAACAATCTGCAACTGCAGATGTGACCCACTGTTGCTATCACCACCACAGAACTGCACCACCCACTGCCTCACTGTGCTCACATCCACTGTTTGGTCTCTATAAACATTCAGCAAGTGTCAATGAATGTCAGTGGGTGCCATTTATTTCCACATGGAGGATTTCAGTTCCATACCTTTCCTTCATGTGAACATCAATGTCAAACACTGTTTTGTCAGACTGCCCCTCTGCTGCCAACTGCAGCACAACAAAATGTAATTGAATACTGACAGAATGGTTCAGTTCCTACTGCCTTACTGCCAGCATCCACCTCTAATGTTATGGGCCAACATAATACGATAGCAGGCTTTGCTTTTAGAGCAGCCCTCATTCAGACCATGAGTAGAAGAAAGACTGAAAGAAGACTTTTGTTTTTGACAAAGAGATTTCTGATGCAGAAAGAAGCTCAGAGATATGGCAAAAATTAGAAAGTAACAGCATAACTGCTGAAACTGAAACAAAATCTCCTAATTCTTAGCTTTAAAACCCATCAGCCCAAAGCACTCTAGACATTGTGCAAATGCACTCAGAGGAGTGGTACCTGAAACACAGCACCCATACAAAGAAGTACTAAGCCTCTAGGTAGATCATAATAGTTAATAGATAGGCATAGTGGTAATAGGCTCATTACCACCTATTCATAAATGTCCCTGAGGTCTTTCACCGTTATGTGGCTACCTTGCAGTATCAGAATATAGAGGAAAATCAAATTGCATTGCAGGTCTGTTCCAGAACTATGCACAATGAATAGATAGGCTGCAGTGAACATGAAGCCAATTGCATGGAAATAAAAAATTGTTTTTAGGGTTGGATAAGTCTAACATTTTAACTGTAGTAACATTTCTGACTCACTGTAGCCTTAGTTCAATTGTTTTCTCCAACAAAAATAACTGTAATGTTAAGGGTCTTTATTAATTCAATTAATTCTTTATAATTCATTATAAAAATTGCTCTATACTTGTAGCACTCTCTAGTACTCCATACTATGACTGTCCAGAAAGCAATTTTGTTGAAGATAGTAATCTAAATAGAACAGGAGGGCCTAAGTCTCAAATTTAACTAATTTCGTGAAGTTGAATAAAAAAAACAAATGGTAGGTGTTAGAAGCAGTAGCTCTCTAGTGTTTTAAATTTATTATGATTATCATAATCTTCCTATTTTAAATATTTTTTTTAAAAAACACATTTTCTTTCTAATTTATTATAAAACATGGAGTGTGAACATACATATGTATATCTGTATATCTCATATGATAGAGTTCTACAGAATTTTAATACTATAAGGAAGGTTCAAAGGGGCAGATGAGGAATAAAATGAAGGTATGTATACCTACATTTTGTGGAATCTCAACTTTCCATTGAAAAATCTTTAATATTCAGAGTTCTAATACTTCCAACTACAAACAGAATATTGCATTCAAGAATGCCTTCAGAGAACACAGCTCTAGTACTTAAGACTCCCTCACCAGCCATCTGACTGAAGCATTATCAATCAAACCTAATGCTGACACTGTCCCACAGCTGATCACTGGATCAAGGCATAAGGTTGAAGAGAAGAGGAGATGAAAGAGGGGAAAAGGGCAACATCCGAATTGTTGTCAGAGAGACAGAATATAGAAGAGAAAAAGAAGGTAAGAGGAAAATGTGGAAAAAAAGAAAAAGTATGCAAACAGAAGTAGACCTAAACCTTCCCTTTCCCCATGTCTGACATTTTCTCAATAAAGGACATGAAGCTCCTGAATAAATCAAAGATGATGATAAGAAACAGCAAGCTCTTGCAGAAACACTGTACACTGTATGCTGAGCTTTGTGCAAGTTTTTGTGAGTGTCATATACAGAATGCAAAATTCTTTATTTACATCCCAGTAGACAGATCGAAAGTTTTGCTTATAAATTTAGGCTTACAAAGCAGGCCTCTGAAAACACCGACAGTTGCTTTGACCATAGTCTGGCCAAAACAGAAAGGAATCATATAGGATGTGACATGGTTTTAGAATGTATGCTTCACTAAATCACCTGAACTCCTTCTACATAAAAACACACTGCGTCAGCTGTGGTTGTGCCAGTAGATTTTACACTCTTTCTAATGTGTGGGACTGGGTCACAGAGTTCACACCTCAACTACTGCAGACAGAACATCATATATTAGCCTTACACACTTTATCTCAAGCTCTAGAACAGAACCCAGCTCTCTTGACTTCCAGGTCACTGTAGAGGACCACAGCACTCCCTAAAGTACAACATTTATATGCATATAATTTAAATACAGAATGCTGATTTTCTGGCTCATATTTGATGGAATTAGAGCAAATTGGTTTCATCAAACAAAGTTACGGAGCTAAGCAAATAGGAAACAGAATTTGTATTTTATAAATAAACTTTTAGGACTTTATTAGTCTCCCAATTGAAGGCTCAGTTTCTGAAAAGTACATTTAATTCTCTGGAAAACTTTGACCTGTACATAGCTTTGAGATTAATTGAGTGAAAATATGTGCTTACAGTTAAACAGGAATATTTTGATGAATTGAGGCCACAAAAAGATTACGATGCTAATCCTGAATTTAGAAGAATTATTCCTGTATTTAAATTAGTGATGCATATAAGCTGTTGTTTGTCCCAGTGCCTGTAACTTGCAGAATTTTCATCTGCAGATAGGAATGCAAAAGGTAGGTTTGGATATACAAAGCAAAAAACAAAGTATGTTGTTATTAGCCATTATTTGGCACGATTTCTGAATATTAAATACTTCTAAAATACAATATACTTTTATTTATTTGTGATGAAAATCACGGAATTTAATAAATGATACCAATGAAGATCTGCTTTATGGAAAAAAAAACCTGAAGCATACTGACTATATGATGCACGTTAGGCAACTTTTCTTTAGTAATAATGTGAAGACACAGAGGGAAAACACCGCAATACCTAAAGCTGAACTCTTACATTTAAATTTTTGTGGAAGAGGAACAAAGCAAGCAATTTTATTGCATAAAATAAACCTCTGAGAGCTTTGGCAATGAATACTGAGTCAACCTTCCCATTAATCAGGGTGTATGCAACAAATAAGCTTGACTTGAAACTTAGAGTTTAATTCCAGCATGATCACTTCAATGACCAGTTCTGTAAAATATAGCAGCAATGGTCTGCAATTGCTGCAATTGCAACAACTGCAATGTAAGTAACTAGATACTACTGTTCAACACATTTTAAACTCTACTGTACAATGGCGTTTCTCTTAGTAAAGCTACTTTAATCATAGACCACACTTGTTCTATGGTTAACAAGCTTTCCTTATCTGTTTTTCTACTAAATGCAAGCAAATCATTAATTGACTCATTCACTTAGTACTGTTTCTTTTTTTCTTTTCATCTATAAATATTTTATAGCTTTAACAGACATATTTTAATTATTAATTCCTATTAGAATTAATTTTAGCTTTTACATTTTTGCTTCCTCATAGAGTTCTTTGCAAATTGCTTGTAGGCTTGAAAACCACTGATTTTTCAGGTATGGACTTTGCATTTGATTGGGTACCATTCAATGCAGTTTTGATTGCCTAGTGTCATTGGCCTATGATTTGTAACTCTATAAATTACTTAACTATCAATTATTCTGATTTCATGAAAAAAGAACAAATTACAACCTTGTTATATCTTTTCACTGCAAGAACAAAGTAGCTTAGTTTCTTCGAGTAAGAGATCAAGGAAGAGAGAAGACACTAAGAATTTCTGAATACCTTGCTTTGATAAACAGCCCTGGGGAATGGTGAAGAAGACAAAAAGCACAATACAACAGAGGTGAGAACAAGTGGAAAAAAACAAAAAACACAACAACACAACAAAAAGGAATAAAATTTCCAGAAAGCCAGAGTAGTAGCTGGAGAAACTTCTAGCATAACTCACTTTTACTGATATGTTCTGCTACATGATACACAGCAGTGATACATTTATTTGTGTTGCAGAGTGTGCGGTTTTCTTTAGCCCTAAAGATTCCTCTCTGTTCACGGAGTTTATCCCTTAACCACACTACAATCTTTCCATCACTTTCTTTATCTAAAATCGCCATTATGCTCAGTGACAGGAACACATTTTACAATATTTAAATGAACACACAGGTATTCAAATGAAATTAAAGTCTCAATAAGTGAAAGAAACACCCCTTGTGGACAACATGGAAGAATCTTCCTTGTACATGGCTTCCTTGTAAATGGCTTTCCTGGGCCATTTTTTGTGTGTGTGTGTTTGTGTGTGTGTTAACTTCAAAGCGTATAAAACACTAATGTTTTTTCTGTATTTTTGGAATTTTCAAGTCATATTAGGCATTTGTTATTTGAACATGCTACAGTTTTGCTTCTACTAAACTGGCTTTTCTTTTTTTTTTTCTTCCTCTGGCTTTCACACTGTTCCATTTATTTTTCCTGACAACTTGTAAATAACTCTGAACAAGCACTTCAGTAATTCACTTGTACAATGCACATTTTTAGCTATAGCACAGAAGTGATTGGCAATATGTACACATTTATGTAAGCATACACATATGGTAATATGTACCATTATGTACTCTTATTTTTGTTTAATATTCAAATTTAATTATTCCTTTAATCTAACAAACATCTGTTTTCAATAAATTGTTTCAGCTGCTCAAATGCAACATCTTAATGAAAGAAAATAAACCCAGTAGTTTGGATCTATATGACTGGTAATTGAAGGAAATTAATTTTCAAGTATGTTATTTAAATTTTGTATATAAACATATACATATATATAAGCACACATGTATGTGCATATGTATATTTACTAGATTTATTCCCTATAAGTCAAAAGCTGATCACGTTGAAATGAATGGCATGTTTAGTTTGATTGGCAAAGTTCAAACGCTTATGCTTAGAAATAGTGAACGCTTTATTAGACAATTTGAAAATAAAAGATGCTTCTGGTAATTCAGTTGTACACAACTGATATTCTATTTGCAAGACAGATTCACCTTATGTACATTTTGTCAATAAAGCTCTTTGAACAATTAAGTAAAAACTGTCAGATAAGGTGAATGATGAGAGAAATAAGGGGCAAAAGCAATGATAAACAGTAACAGTCTGTGACATAAATTGGATCTCACTCAGTTAGACTGATTGGATTCAGAGATCCTAGATAGTCAGCCACAGCATCCAAACATTTGCTTCATCTCAAAGAGCGAATGCAAAACATATGCTAAAACAAGGAATTTTTAAAGAAAAGTTACTAACAAAGAAAACACCATGGGAAAAGGCTCTCATTATTGGTTCCTTCCCCTTTTCTTCTTCCTGCTGCTCAAGTAAATGGCCAGCACTAGCGTTATAGGACCTTATTTGATAGGCAGCATACATTGATTTTATACTACAAACCACAAGAATGAAACAGAAGAGCATTCTGCCATAATCTTATTTCTAACAAAATCATTTTAGAATTTTCCCTCTGAACATTAGATATGAAAAACATTTGCACTCAATTCAATAGATGTACACAATATAAATTTATACAAGAAACCCAGAAAATGGCACCTCAGCAGTTTTTTGGGGGTTTATTTATTTATTTATTTATTTGAACTCATTTACTGCCATCTCCTGGTACTTACAGGGTAACTGCTTTTGCTACTTAGCAGCAGCCAATACGCCCATTCAGCGCTACTGAAATGCTGAAATATCTGCATCTGCTCAGAAATGATTTTGCATTATGGCTATACTTTCTATGCTGCTATCTGCTACATATTGGAAATATTACATATTGTATTGTGGGCACAAAGTGGTAGAAGGCTCATGTAGCTTACCTTTGTCTGGAAGCAGCAGTAAAGTTGTGTTAGGTATGGATGTTTCCGTGCTAATGCCAGAATCCTCTTTTCTGTCATTGTGCAGTCTACGTCATCATCTTGAAGTATGACATCTTTCTTCAAGACTTTCACTGCATATACTTCATCTTTTCCTTTTAGTTCAGCTAACATTACCTAAAACAAACAAAAATCCAATGTACACAAAAGCAACACATACCATAAGTGGCCGTGTATGAGTTTGAACACACTGAAAATACAATGAATAAATAATGCAGCAGTGGAATGTTAGTTACAATTTTATCAAGGCAAGTATGTTTGATTATAAAATTAAATAATTGTAATTTTAGGGAAAGATCTCTCTGGTATTCTTTAAATTTGAGACAAGCCATACATAGTAGTTGAGAATGCAGAGGATGAGAAGTTTTTATTTCTTTATTTGTATATCTTAAAGTGTCCCTATTAATGAGAACTCAAAAACTAAAAAAAGAAGGAACATAAATTAATTCCCTCCTTTTAGCTCCTATTTTTGCTTGTGAGACTTGTATGTGACGAACCTGATATGCAACTCCTCACATTACCCTGGCCACTTTAGAACTCTTGATTTGAACTGTCACAATTTAAGATTCAAGTTCTGTGCTCTGTTGAAGGTTAGTTCTGGCTTGGAGCCAGGGCAAGCTTCAGAGAACAGATCAGAAAACAGGCAGACAAAAAAGAACTGCTTCAGCACTGTGCACTTACATCTGCAGTTCCCATATATCAAGGAAGGAAGAGAGTACTTGTGAAACAGATTCACATTTCAGTTCTTTTAGGTTACATAGTGCATAACACTGTGAAAAGAAAAATCTGTAAGCACTGTAAATAGAGCCCCTTCTAACCTTGTCAATTCCCTATTGTGGGAAGGTATCTGGTGAATTATGTCATACCTAGTCTTTCCAGTAGCTTTTGAACTCCTCACTGTATCACGTAAGTTGTTCAGTGAAGTGAGTAAATTTGAACTGGATATTATCTAGAGGGGAAATGAACTCAGAACTGCACAGTGTTATTCCTGGGCTGATTTTTCCTGCTTAACCAAAACTATTTCAGTGATAAAATGAAGGTCAGGGAAGACGTGGGTCCTCTCTGGAAGGAAACTGGAGACCTGGTCACAAGGAATACAGAAAAGGCTGAGGTGCTCAATGACTTCTTTCCTCAGTCTTCACTGGCAAGGGCTCTAGCCATACCGTCCAAGATTCTAAAAGCAACAGTAAGAAGCTGGAGAAGGTAGATCTGCTTGTGGTAAGTGAAGATCAGATTTAACCATTTAAAGAACCTGAAGGTGCGCAAGTCCATAAGACCCAAAGAGATCCATCCACAGCTTCTGAGAAAACTGGTAGACAAAGTTTCCAAGCCCACTATCTATCATATTTGAAAGGTCATGGCAATCTGGTGAAGTTCCCACTGACTGGAAAAGGGAAAACATAACCCCATTTTCAAGAAGGGAAAAACAGAAGACCCAGGAAGCTATGGGCCAGTCAATCTCACATCTGTGACTGGCAAGATCATGGAGCAGTTCTTCCTGAAAACCCTACTAAGGCACATGGAAAACAAACACAAGGTGATTGCTGGTAATCAACACGGCTTCACCAAGGGCAAGACATGCCTGACAAACTCGGTGGCTTTCTATAAAGGAGTTACGGATAGATAAAGGAAGACCAACTGACGTCATCTACCTGGACAAGGGGAAATGGATTAAAACTGCAAGAGCGTAGATTTAGACTAGATAGCAGGAAGGAATTCTTTACTGTGAGGATTGTGAGACACTGGAACAAGTTGCCTAGTGAGGCTGTGAATCTCCCCTCCCTGGAAGCATTCAAGGCCAGGCTGGCTGGGGCTTTGAGCAACTTGGTCTACAGAGAGGTGTATCTGCATATAGCAATGAAGCACTGACAATTCTGTTTCACAAGACTTGACCTTAGTTACTGTAATGAGACAGAGCATGGAAAATTCCAGCTGATCAGCAGACTGATATTCATGACCATCACTGCAAAGGTGGCTTTTACCCTATGCATAAAGTATGTAAGAAAACCATCAAGGTGAAAACACTTCCTGAATATCAGTATGAGGATTTTCCAAGTTGTACAGTCACAAATAAGTTACATACCAAGGGGAAAAAAAAAAAAAAAAAAAAAAAAGTATCTACCTACCTTGCCAAAGCTGCCTTTTCCTAATACTTTGATGAAGTTGAATTCCTCAAGGCCTATTCGCTTGGTCTGTGCTTGTTTGACCTCCCCATTTTCACCATTCTCCCCGGGTTTGTTAAGCTGGTTGTCTGCTGATGTTGTAGCGGTTGCCCTGTGCTCCTCTCCCCGGTTGTCAAATGATAATGCTTTCCTAATGTTGTTTTCCAGCTCTTTGATTTCTGTGGAAACAAGAGAAAATTTTAAACGAACACCTTAAGCACAATCTGTATTAGTCTGTATCAGTTTGGAGTGCCCTTGAAAGCATTCTGCAGCTAAGTATACATATTTAATAAACTATTTCTTCACTTAACAGTAATCAGTTAAAAACTTGCTGCAATTGGAAGAGCAGCCTTTTTAGATGAAACTAAGACACCCAAAATGTGAATGGTAAGTCAGAAGAGGGGCCAAATAGTCATTGCAGTGATTTTTTTGGGTGTTTCACTACCACGGAACAGTACTTTGTTTTGAATCCTCTGTCTTCTTGCGGAACTGAATCATCTTCCTGCTTGGTTATTTCAAAGCCATTTCTTCAAAAGTTCAAAGGATAGCTGGGCATCCCAATCCTTGGAAGCCAACATGAGCTGAGTATCTTACTCAGCTCCAGCTCTTATCAGACACAAGTCAATGAAGTATTTGACAACTTGTTAGTGCTCCTTCACGTAGCAATTGTGTAGATCTGCTAAATGGTTTTCAAGGCTTCTAAACACTAAAATTCAGTGAGTCCTGATGGTTAAGGTACCTCAGAATCTGCCTCAAGCTTTTACATAGTACTTCTGCCTTATGGCTTTGGAAGCAAAAACTGGGTATCTAAAAGAGTGAAATGTAGAAGAGTATATAGACAAATTCTTTATTCTAATTTTAACCAAAACATCAAATATTTCAAAATTATTATGTAATTAATATGTTGCCTCTGAAACCTAAAGGTTGAGAAATTTTAATCAGTTCTGGATTCAACTTTGGCAAGTTTTCCCCTTAAGGGTGATAAATTTCTCAACTAATTATTGTAAATATATGTAAAATATATTGAAAATTATATGTAAATAATTTTCAAAGAACTTAACACAAAAATATTCATCTTCTTTTGCCTTGATGGAGGATACTGCATTCACTAGTTGACAGACGCAGTGGTACAGAAGACGCATTCACAGACAATTAATGTTCAAAAATACCAGCTGGATCAGATTCTAAGCATACTGCTGACGTACGTGTTCTGTCAATCGAAATGTTCAGCTCAAGAAAAAAAAAGTAATATCAGTGACAGTTAACAATATTTGTCTCTAAATCCTACAGAGAATGCATAGGAACTCCAGCATACCCTAATTGTGTGGAAGCTTTTATTATCATAAATGTTCAAATGGAACTTCAAAAAGCTAATTTTAGCTAAGAAACTTATTAAAAGACAAGAGGCGTTTCTCAGATCAGAACACTTAGGTTCTGCGGTACTATTTAAAATGCTATCACTCTCACAACAGCACAACCTTCCTATATTAAGGTATTTAGTTAGGCAAGGACTCATCTGGTAAACTTAAAATATTTTGAGAGTTTTATAATTTTACCTTTCACAGATTTTAAAGAAATGAGAGCAAGTCTTAAAAACAAGTTTTTACACGTTGTATCTTTCTCAGTAAGTGCTTCATTTTCTCGTAGCTACTTGGTTAATCAGGTTCTACATAGGCTGGAGGTGCTAGCTTTTTTATTCCTTATAAAGAAGGGCAGTAAGTGACAGTATGTATTAGAAAACAAAAAGTTCAACCTTGATCACATGGAGAAGTCGGTGCTGACTTTGACCTGTCTTCTTCTGATGATGTGCTTCCAGGAACTGGTTGCTGATTCTCTGCACCTGCAATTAGCTGAACACAAAACCAAAAAGGGTACTAAGTTATAAGGTCCTCCAGAGTTGGGCACTGAGTGGAAATTTGTCGATATTAATTCACAAGTAGAAATATAAAGATAACTGAAGATGTTCTAGTCCTACTGGCTCTCACTGGCAGAACCTCAACCATCAAGAGATGGCATCACACCAAATAAAGACCAGAATACAAACAGAAAGAACCAACAGTTTAAAAGAAAACAGGTTCTTCAGATGAAATAAATGTAATAATCATACCCACTGGGAGAGAAAGTTTTAAAAAACTACCCTGAACCCGTGTAGAAATCAATCTAATAGGTATATTTAATTATATATTAGCAAACATTACAAACTCACTCCTGGAGTAACAACATGAAAATATCTTTTCCCAGGAGTCTAATATCAATTAATTTCTGAGTCTTCTCTGTTTCTGTACCATTTTGAAACAACATACATGAGTTCCAAGTACTCAATAATTGGAAAAATGTAAACAACAAAGGGACAATGTTTTATGAAATTATGCCTAACATTTGCCTATTCCTGCAAGTGAGAGCAAACTGAGATAGAAAACGTGGCCACATTCTGATCCAGGATATACAAGTCCACAATAACTCCAGTAACTTTGGATGTAGTTGGTTGGCTTTCATTTGAAGAAGATCAGTCTAGTTCTTATTATAATAACAATAATAACTCTGGAACCATCATCTGATGAGCAGTTCCTTTTTATGTGCATCAACACGTTGTTCATTTACTATCACCTATTAATAATGCTATGGAGTAGCACCGTGTCTCAAACAATCAGTTATGCCAATTCTGAGTCAGAGACACATTTATGTTTTTACTGATGTGAATTGATGTGTCAGATATTGTCTCTCTGTCAAATCTCCCTTCTTAGATTTAAAAAGGGGAAATATTTCCAGACTACAGAGTCTCCAGCTCTACAAAATTACATCAGCTCAAAATAAATTTCATACTGAAGTTCAGAATAAAAGAGTAACTCAATGGCCAAAGGCTTAGTTATGCACTAACTTTAAAAATAAATAAATAAATAAAAAATCTTTTGTGCTAATCAAGTGAATGGGATTGAACTCTAGCTTGTGAATCTACAGCACAGCCACAGTAGTGTCATTTTTATACCAAAATTACCTTTTTCCTCCTCTGCCCACTATTAGTGATCTTATCTGGAGTAACTCCAAGATCAGCAAGAACTTTAGCTATGCCTCTAGCGTCCACTCCACAGTTTGGTGCCACATTTGTTTCACAGCGTCGATGTACATTCATCTTGCAAACTGCAATGAAATGTAAAGTGACAGAATAGCATAAATACTATCTTATCATTTTGTCTTACTTAAATCAAATCTCATTGGATCTACCAGTAGTTTTTTCAAATAAATATAATTTCGGTAGAAAAATACTTAACTGGATTTGTAATGACTATAAAATGACCAACCTAGTTGTTATTCTGCTATGAAAATGCAGAACTTATCGTTCTCATACAGTCTTCATATAGTCCCCAGACAGGCACAGGAACAAATGAAAACATCTGACGATACTATAAAAATCCTATTTAGAATTTAAAATAGAAGAATTTCTCAGAGCTTGGACTTTAGACATCCATTTGCTCTCATATGTTGTTCCTTGCTCATTTTTACTGAGGAAAATGAATTCCTACTGCAGGCAGGCCTAAAAATTATCAGTGCTTTAAGTTCTTTGGTACTTTCAAACACTCTCTACCCTGCAAATGGTAATCCACTTACTAAGCTCTTTCTCTTACATACCATCTCCAGAAACTAGCATACCAGTAGGAGGTCAGTAAGGTTACAATGAGTAAGAAGTAGGGAGAACATAGCTCTATTAAAAATAGCATAGAGTGAGGAAACATGGCTTATTTTAGATTTCACTGCCCTCTTGTGGAATAAGGCATAAAGAAAGCAAAACAGCAACTGTAGTTAAATGCTGGATAAACACTCAAGTGATCCAATTCCTCACTTCACCTCACAGTTTTATAAGCCTGCGCTTTGTTATATTGTTCCTCAGTGGCAGTGTCACTGCGTAAAACCTAAAGAAACATTGTGCCTCAGACGATGACAGCAGTGCAGATAATCTTTGGAAGTAATCACGCACTTCAGAAAGCAGGTTTCCAAATATATTTCTATTTCCATG
Organism: Lagopus muta; assembly: GCF_023343835.1. Lineage (NCBI taxonomy): Eukaryota > Metazoa > Chordata > Aves > Galliformes > Phasianidae > Lagopus > Lagopus muta. The sequence goes on from NC_064434.1 coordinate 83,963,981, forward strand.
TATGTTTCAGCTCAGACGGAAAGCAAAAAGAAACTGCTACACATGATACTTTCAGTGTATGTATATTCAGTGACGAAAGCTAAGTGATAGGATTCATAAGAGAGGACTCTGAAGAGCTGAAAGCAGGACATTTCTGCGTATTCCAACTTCATGAATGCAGTGGGAAAAAAATACAAAACAAACAAAAACTAAAACCAGGAAAAAAATAGCTCTGCAATACACTTTTCATGGCATTAATAATTACACTGGGCAAGCAAGAACACCTCTGAACATGTAAATATTGTTGAACACTTGTTAAAAAAAGAAATGAAAAGAAAGCAACTCCAGCTTGGAAGAATATTAGAGTTCATGAAGATAATATTGTATTTTCATATGCACATGAGACATAACATTATTCTCTGTTGTTGAGAAGGAAAGAATGATTGTGGTACCTAAGAGAGAATATACTAGTGAACTAATAAACTCACAGGTTAAGTGGAGAGATACTATAGCTCTGATTAAAAATTAAGGGGAAAAAAAAAAAATCAGATTTAACTGAAAAAACTTTTCTAAACATATCTCCACCGTAATTAAAATAGCAATTGGAACAGAATCTTTAACATTAGTAAAGAAAGAGAATTTCAAGTTATTTTATCACTAAGCACTAGCTAGAATCACAAGGTTAGGATGAATTTCACATCTCTTAGTGTTCATCACTTAGCCATGAAAGGTATTTCTTCTTTTACTGATCAGCAGTATGTGACATGAAACATTAAGTCTGACCTTCACCTATAATTATGCCTCATCTTAAATAACTGCAAAAGACAGTATTTCAGAGGTTACACATTTAGACGTAAATAGAGGGCTGCTGTGAAAGTAATGCCTCCTATTTTATGATGCTGGCACACAGTGTCAGAGCAGACGCTGATGGTACGGCAGCAGAGGTTGAACCTTTCTACCAATACCCCGTTACATGTTGTTGCTGTGTGACAGATGACAGCAGAGGGGCAGTCTGACACAATGGCTTCTGACATGGAACCGCATGAGGAGTAAAGGCATGTATTTGAATTCTTTCATGTAGAAAAAATGGCATCCAGTGACATTCATCAACACTTGCTGATCGTTTATGTAGACCAGACAGTGGATGGGAGCACAGTGGGTGACGTGTTTCAGCAGTGGCAATAGTGACATTGGGGCACCTCTGCTGGTGCAATGTTTACAAAAGCAACAGTAAGTTCTTATTCATTGCTGATGAAAACACACAGCTAACTGTGGTGAATGTGTTGAAAAAATAGTCTTTTGTAGCTGAGAATTTGCTCAATCAAATCATGTTCTTGCATTCTACGTATCTGTTGTAGTTTCCACAGTAATAAATAGGAGGCATTATTTCGAGCAATGTTTGTACTTATGAAGATGACCCATCCATTCATAAAGGTATAATGCAATGAAAGTCTGTAATGTTTGTTACGTACTACCCTCTAAAGATCTGACAATCTTTATGACATCACAACACTAATTGCAGTACTTTGTTTACTGTTTCTAAAATAATATTGTGTTTATATTGTTTTTTCTCCCTTTTAGAATATTCTGCTGTTCCAAAAAAAGCAGATATGGAAAGCCCAATAATTTCTATCTGTCAGCTAAAATAACACAAATATTCCTTCTAGGAGTTGCTTCATATACAGTCCAGATTATACAGCTTTTCAAGCACAGAACATATTGAGACTTTTGTTTTCTTTTTCTATATGGTGCTAGACAGACCACCACAAAACATAATTCAGCTAGATATCAAAACCTCTCATCTTCTGGATGTAGACACATGACTGGTTCTGACTAGCCTTCAATACAGAAGAAAAGACAGAGTAATTTGGAAGTAGCAGCATTTTTTTAATTAAATCAGAAAAGGTCTTGCCAAATCTGCTACACTCACAAAGAGAAAGAAAAGCTATAAAATGACACCCTTTACCTTTGCATTGTAAACCTTGTCTCAAAAGACCCCAGAGCAATGAACCACAGTGGTCACAGAAGGTGGGCACTTTGTAATTGTGAATGCTAAACTTGTGAGGCATGTTGACACTGAAACGCTGAGATCCCACTTGCTGAAAAAGAAGAGCATAACACAATTCATTCTAATTAATCTTTCTATACTCAGTGTACAACAAGGCCTTTTATGTTTTAAAATCACACAGAATTTAAAAAAAAATGAAATAGCCATATACTCAAAATACGATCTTTGTCCAAGAGAAAAAGTATAAAGTATAGTTTGTAGTACTTCTGGAAACAAAAATAACAACATAGCTATCAGGAAAGATCTCTTAATGTGGAAAGCAAGGAAGTCACTCCCAATTGTTTGAGGAGCAGGAGGCAGAATACAGGACTAAGAAAGAGTTATATATCATAACCCATTTGCCTTCTCATATCTCACTGTTCTTTAGATGATGAAAATGACAACAATTAATTGTGTTTAGGGATTCCAAAGTTTGATTACATACTAATTAAAGGATGTCACTGATAAGTTTTTATGGTGGCTACTGTACAGCAGGAGATTTATTTCAGTATTTTTCCTTCCCTTTCCTATTACCACTGGCTTCTCTCCAATGATTGAGTAGCCATTCTAAACAATGAGAGCATTATATCAGCAAACCATGCAAGTCTCCACCAGTCTGGAGCCTGGGAATATAAATCCACACAAGATTTCATATCTTCCTGTGGATACCATGCATAAACAGCACTAGATAAACACAATCCTTTATCACAATCCTATACAAGAGATCAGTTTTTGAGCATTAAATACTTACTGTGAACCACATGTTAAAATGCAGTTCTAATATGAAAAATGGCAGTGGAGCACCCAGGAAGAATGAGAATATTCAATGTTTCAGACAAATTCAAATCAAAGTTACAAGACTGGCTCAAAACCATAGCTACACATAGCTTTCCTGATATATAGTCTTTTAACAGACTGAAACAAAAATATACTTCTTCTGCATGGCCAATGAACTGGGATCATTCACATCCTGCCTCATCTGAGCCTACAGTGAAGGACGGGCCCATTTTGCACAAATCTCAGCCGTGTAGTACCTTGTCATAATAGCATTATCTTATATAGTTCCAGGAGCCTTCTTTAGTGCTTGGACAACTTCTGTTCTACATTTCAACAGGTTGGATGCAGTCTTTGTAGAAGTTTTATGAGCAACTGCGTGGGTTTTTTTTACTTTGACGTAAGATATCCAAGCTTACTGCCTATCCAATCTGCTAGTAACTCACCCACACAAAAATGTAGTGAAATGTTTAGCCTAGAGAAGAGAAGGGTTCACGGAGCCATCATTGCAGCCTTCCAGTACCTGAAGGTAACTTATAAGCAGGAGAGGGACCATCTATTCACACAGTTTTAATAATGATAGGACACGGGAGAATGGCTTTAAACTAAAAGAAAAAAGATTTAAGTTAGATGTTAGGAGGAAATTTTTTACTCAGTGGGTGGTGAGGTGCTGGCACGGGCTGTCCAGAGAGACTGTGGATGCCCCATCTCTGGAGGTGTTCAAGGCCAGGTTGAATGGGTCCCTAGACAGTGAACTGGTGGGTAGCAACCTCACCTATGGCAGGGGGTTGGAACTGGATGATCTTTAAGGTCTTCTCCAACCTAAAACATTATATAATTCTATAAAAAGTTCACTAATTAAAAATAAATTGTTTTATAGTAATTTCCATGTAAATTGAACTATTGTCATAATCTGCCATTTTAAAGTAAGTTCTATGTCACAACAGGACAAGAAGGGCACAAAGAAGTTCACAAAATTTATTGATTAAATACAGAACACAACACTAATATGAACAGATGAAAGGCAGAATCTAGAAAATGTTTTTTTAATAAACATTTACCTCATCATGGGTTTCCTGTTTTTTTAAGCCAGCACACTTCGTTATTATAAGTTCATGGCATCTCTTGTGGACTACACAAGTGCAAACTGTAAACAACAACAACAAAAAAAAACACCAACAGATTTAGGAAAAAAAAAGATTTCATGAAGACTGATTTAAAACTGATTTGAAGACTAGAAGTGCTGGGATGTTAAATCTAGGCCGCAGATGACTGTGACTTGGTAAGTTGTATCCAACAAGCCTCACTTACAAAGTCAGAAGACAATGGACTTTTGAGAACAATGAGGGTTAAGAAAACTAAAGCATATCTGCCAAAATCTCAAGATGTATAACCACTACTAAAACATTAGCAACGTTTTTTCCTGATGTTTTCATAACGTTTGATTTATTTGATAAATAATTGATTTCCAAATTATAAGAGACCCAAATGTAAAAAACAATTATTGTCTGAAGAGACTCCAGTGAAAAAAAGATACAAAGGTAATTGATTGTAAAATTCAAAGAAGGTGAACTCTCCTTCTGTAATATATTACCAAACATTGATAAAAATAAAAGTGTTTCAAGAGGCAGAAATATTTTTGTCAATATTTATACTGATTACTTAAGCAATTAATAACATTTGCAGATACAGAAGATTAACAATTACAAGGACTATAACACTATAGTATTCAAGGTGATTTATTTGAGGAAAAAAACTGCATAGAGGTAAAAGAATGAATTTTATTTTCCTCTTGCATTGGTCATTGCTGAGAGAAAAAAAACACAGAACAAAACTCAGGGAATCTCAACTGTTCATTAATGCAATATTTCTTATTATAGCATGTAAAATCATTTATTGCATTTATTTATTAACAGTGAAATTTCATCAAGCCTTTTGTAATGAAAAATCATCACTAACTTGATCATTTTTACTTGTCACATGAGAATTAGCTGATAAACATCATCCCAAGAAATGACTGCATGAAAAAAATTAAGAGTACAAGAAATTCAGATGAAAAGTTGAGTTCAAAATGAAGCATTTGTGCAGTCTTTGCTATAACCTACTTTAATTATGACCTCTATAATTATCTCATCTATTTAATTACAGTCTATGCAATTACCTGGCATTTTCAAATAGTAATTCTTAAGTTGAATAAAGACTTAAGGAGAAGGAAGACAATTTTAAAATGCATGAGATGAAAAACAAAGAAGCCTACATCCCCAGACATGCCATTCCAGTTGAATGTGCAGAGAAGAGAGGCTAGGATTTGCTGTTCAGAGATGTTAACTGTGCTGCTATTTCACATATACTGCCTACGACCAAACAGTCTTGAAAATCTTACTGTGACTTAAAGACTGAATCTTTGGTGAGACCAAAATATTCAAAGTAACTTGTGTTAAATCCTCATCGTTGTACATACAAATTGTTTGATGATAATATTATTTATTATTAATATGTTACAACATATGTATTCAAACTGTTTCCCCATAGACTTTCTCTTACCTTGACATTGGTATCCCTGTTTTCCTATTACACCCCTGAAAATAAAACAGTGTTTTAGAGAGCAGAATATATACCTACAAAAATGAAAAACATTCCCCCCCCCCCTTTTTTTTACTAGATATCTACAGTCTTAAAATAATTAATTAATCACTAATCTGATATCTGCATTCCTGTAATGAGATTAGTTCAAGCAGGTACCCCATTTCAGTCACTAAGCAGTACCTGGTTGGAATACAGTCTGTGAAGAGATTCAGAAGTAAAAACATTGACTATAGCAAAAAAGGTAAAGCCAAGGGACACAGAGAGAAACTAAAATGGTCACTGAGCAATTTTATAAATTGACAAAAGACTGCATTTGCCAATACTGTTGCTTGAAATCATCTTCGCTAACCTAAGGCCTAAACTGCAGACTTTTCTTAAAGAATGTAGTTGAATTCACGTACAGTGTAATTACATGGTTTCACACTGATGAAGACTCATTCACTTCACGCTCTTACTAAATTCTACTTATGGATCACATCAGATCTTATATACGTTAATGTGCAAATCAGTATCTCTGGGTAGCTGTGGAAAACATCAATAGAATCATTGAAAACTCAAAACCAAATTACTCCATCCTTTATCTGAAAATTGTGAGTGCTAAACATGAACTTTTTTTCTAAAAGGGAGTTCTCAACGTATACTGCAATGACAGAGACTGCACACTAAGTATCCCTAAGATGGGAACTTCAGAAATCTAATGTCCCCATATTCCTTTATCTTCAGTAACAGTTGTAGAAGCTTAGCATTTCCTAGGAGAAATGTGGTAGTACTCAAGTTTCTAAATAAAAGTGCAGACATCTTGGCAAAATGTAGTTGTCCAGTAATAGTAATAGGTCCAAATTCACACCTACAAATTTACAAAGAAAACCAAACCAAAGTTACTTCGTACCATATAAAATCTCTGCAGTGTGAACAGTATGTTGGCTGTCTAAGGTAGGTGGCCATAAACTTGTGGCCATTGACCTGATGGACTCTGCGTCGTACAGCACCCTGCCGTTTTCTGGGGCGCATCCGCTCCCGAAATACGCGTTCTTCATTGTCCTTGGGTGCTGAAACAGAAGAAAAAAAGATTAAGTACTGGTTGTATGATTATGGTCTAAGCTTCAGGCTCTAGTAATTCACTTAGGTACTAAAACACTTTCAGCAAAATTTTCGAAGGAAAGAAGCTGTTCCTCTCAACCACTTCCTGCTTGGTTGTATATGAGATGTAATGGTAGAGGAAACAAAAATTAAAGTTACTATATCTCAGGTATGTCTTAGAATGAAAACCTTTGGAAAAATCCATCATAATACATTGGGTGCTCTTCCTAAAATATAATTTTGAAAAGTGTTACTAATAACCTCCATTAGTCTATATTCACATTAGTAACGAAGAGTAGTGTACAGTCATTAATGAAAGACAATACTTGATGAGCATTCCTAGAATTACCCATATCTTTTGAAATTAGAATACCAGACTTAGGAAGGCCAAAATCCAATCATGCACTGAATCTATGCACCGGCCTTCCTAAATCAGTAAATATAACACTAAAGTATTAATACTTTTTACTCAGCTAAACGGAATCATTATAATAGCATAAAGACATGTAGAGTTAGACATCTCCAAGTACTAATACAACATTTAACAATAATGCACTGGAAATAAATCATTGGATAACGGCTCAAATCTGTAGCAATCTCATTGTGTTACAAATATTTAACTAGTCCCTATTTTTGAGGAATTAATCCATCAAAATAACTCACAGTGTTGTAAATTTGAAAGATATTTATTTAGAAATTCTTAGAAAATGATTTTAAATTAAGCTGATGAAAACAGTGCAGAGAATCAGAAATCAAGATCAATTTCTTTCAGTGCACAGCAAGGGCAAAAAACCCATAACATTGTCGAATTCATTTACACCCTAGAAATACCATGTTCCTTACACAGTAATATCATACAGAACATCTCAATTGAAAGTGTGATTTCACCCCACCAGATCCATCTGTGGGATGGCCAGAATAGCACTGCTTTTATATTCTGAGTTTTCAGTAAATAAGTGCTGACTTACATGCAATGCTACTCCTTTGTTTATGTCAAAGAGCAATCAAAATAATGGCTCTAATTCTCCTTCAAGAAAGAGATATGAAATAATAACTAATCAGCAATTAGGCTTATTTTTGTGCATTAGGTAAAATTCCAACTTCTAAGAAATATCACAGTCTATTGGGAGAAAAACCAATTTTCACAGAGTAAGCATAGCATGTAGTTGGAAATCTTATCAAATACTCTTATTTCCAGCTTCTGAATCAATTAATCACTTTAAAATGTCACTGGAAACCTGTCTTTCCTGTCTTCAAAAAAAAAAACAAAAACTATTGTGAGAAATGATTCTATAGGTTACATAGAACAGCTCTTCTGTTCATCACCCAGATTTTAGAAATTGCTGACATATGCAGTCTGGATATGAGAAAGCTAACACACTACTCTCTTGGAAAGGTTTCACGGACAGTTATCTGTTTTTATGAAAAGAACAAGATGTTCTGAGAGTGCACAGCTCACAGTTGGTATGATAATCAGTCTACAATGTCACTTTTCTCCTTTTTGCTTTTTTTTTTTTTGGTCTCAAAAGTAACTGTTAACAGACAGAGCACATGTAATTTTACAGAGCAGATGAAAATCTTTTGACTAGATCAACAAAACATCATAACAGTAGGGTTAGTTTTTGTTTGCTTTTTATCAATACATCTCTAAAAATAATTGCATTACTTAAATTTCTATCCCGAATGCTTTTATGAAGCTTCATTTTTTTCACTTCCAATTTTTACAGTTAAAATAACAGACTGGCGTCTTTTTCAGAAATGCACTGACTTGAAAACTGATAGAAGCAATACACCAGCCCTGAAATTTCCAGCTTAAACTGCAGGTCTCCACCACACTGGCCATCAGCCTTTCATCAAATAGATCAAGGCACAAGAACAACAAATCCACCCAGGAGCTTTATGCTCAGTTTTCCTCTCAGTTTACATTAAGTTCTGCTAGCTCGGTTGCTATTACTGTTACTCAGTGAGAACACATCAGCAAAGCCTTTCTACAGTCTTAAAACTGTCTTGCACAAATCACTGTGATGTTCAGAACAACAGACCTAAACCAAGGCAGTTACTTTCCAGGTGATTCAGGTCAGGATGAAGTGCCCACAGCCCAAGGCTGTAAGTCACTCCTCTATAAGGAGTCACTCCACTCTATAAGCACTGTGAACACCTTTACTTTAAATCCATTTAAGTCATATGCGACCAGTCACATCAGAGACATACATTCAGTTTCCTCAAGACATCCATTTAAAACTGAGCCCCCAGATTTTCTTGTTTTTCATGAGCAGGAAAGTCACAATCTCAGAAAAGAGTGAGTAGTCAGGAAAAAATGGAAACATCTTGTTGAGAGAGCCAACTAGCATGTTCAAGTCTTATTTTGGAAACTCTGGCAACACAAACAAAACTGGCCTTTAAAAGCTATTTTTAAAGGAAAAAGTCTTACACTGGTATATAACAGAAAATACTATTAAGATATAGCACAGTGTCCAATCACGTCATTTATATTCTTAGCAGAGGAGTTCAAACGAAAATTAAGTGAACCTGCCATAGTCAGGCTACAAGCACTTCCAACATAAAGAAACATTTCTTCACACAGCACTTCTAAACAGTCACAGAGGCTTATCATTTCTTCAGTAAAAGCTGTGGGTTTTTGTTTTGTTTTGTTTTTGTTTATTCTTTTTCTTTTTTTTTGTAAAATACATTATGCTCCATGTTTTGATTTGGAGTCCATCAACTCTTTGTATTATTCAGTTTACCCTATTCAAATTTCATTTCTGGAAGGAGGAATAAGGAAAGCTCATGATCACTTCAGAGTATTCATGGAGAATACTTACAATGCAGCATATTGATTTTAGGCTTTCTCTGACGGCACTTGAGAACTGCCGAATTTAGGACTAATTTTGCCTTATACTGTACCCATTCATGCCTTTGCATCTTTTCACTGCAGCCAAGCGTAACTCTCAGTTATTTGGAAAACAATACAGTATAATTCTTTTTACATACTCACATGTACATACAAATATATTGCCTACAATTTCAAAGTACACAGTCCTGAAGTCTTGCAGGCTTAACTTCAAAGCACTTGAAGCGTTATAAAAGTCAATAGAAGTATCTAGAATTCAAAATTCCATGAGATTCATGAATACTTGCAGAAATTGCAAAATGGATGTTTAAATGAGCTGTTTGGAACTTCATTTAATACTGTTAATCACACGGTTTCTGTTCAGTACGTTTTACACCTTAACTTAAACAAAAGTAATACAGAGTACTCCACAATCCTCAAAGAGGGCAAGACTGGAAGATAAAGACTCTGAACACTAAATAACAAAAGCTGATACATGTTTGGAATCCATTTATAATGAGGTTTGAGCATAAATGAGAAAGGTTTGGTGTGGAGCACCATCTGCAACAATTATTCAGCACAGCAAAATCTGTCATTTCAGTTCCATGCCCTGTAAGTTTCAAGTAGTTACATAACTCTGAAAACAAACAAAAACATGAAAAAATATTGCAGAAAATGAGAGAAACGACATTCACAGAAAAGTTTCACTGCTTTCTCTGTTACTGTGACTGGGGAGTTGTAAATTGGAGTGCACTGGGCACCTCCTTTCATATAGAGGAAGAAACACCCAGGGAGTATCAGGGTTTGGAGAGAAGAAACAAATAAGAATTTCCAATAAAATGTCTACCAAAGCCAAGCTGTAGGCCATGGATAATGGTAACTGTAGTAGGAAATACCTAACACATCCCTCCACAATAGAGCATTACAATTTCCACAGTGCTCCTTACACAAACTGATACAAACTGCTTTTCACCTTATGCATCTCTTGCACGTCCTCAAGTTCTGCCATCCCTAGTTACAACGAGGGGTCCATAAAAATAAATAATAATAAAAATATATATTTCTTAATCATTACAAAGAAAAAAAAAGCATAATTGAGCATCAAATGTAAAAGAACAGCAATTCGACAGAAGTTTATTACTGAGACCTTTTGTGTCAGAATACTTAAGCACTGACCATTTCCATCAGTATGTATATAAGAAAAGGAGCTTTTGGTTTGGCATTACATAATATCTAAAATAAACTGTACAAGCAGCCTGTTTAAGCAAGGCTGTTGACACTTCACAGAGAAGGAAGGATATTGAGGCATGGAAGTAATCTGCCTAATGTTTGTTGGAAATACAGAAGAGGCAGGAACAATATCTAGGACCCTTCAGATATCATGACTGAGTATAACCAGCTTATTCCGCATCAAACTTAAGTCTCAAAGGATTATTGCTGAACTCTTATTTTGGGCCTCTACAGTAGAAATTTATATATAAAGTCATCAAGATTTCTTAGGGCAAACTGATGAAGGGTTTAAGAAAACCCTTAGGAAAAAAAAAAAGACCAAATCAAACACAAAAAAGGTAACCCCATGGGTTCACATTTCCTTCTGCTTTTTTTTAAATGGTTTTCTCAGTACTAACACACGCAACACCTGATCTGGTAACTTGAAATAAAAAATAGTAAGGTAAAGACAATAACGGGATTTCATGAAGTTTTTATGGGTGAACACAGATTGGACACATGACAGGTATAGAAAGAGCATGCAATTTTTGTAAGTCTTTTCCTAAAAGCATACACTTTCCAGTCAATTTCACTAGTAAAGAGCAAACACAAAGATTTTAGTTACTATATCTTGAATCTATATCTTGATTCTGCCTACATGTATTTAAAGACTTCCCCTGACACATGAACAAATGAAAAGTGAAGTGTGAGAGGCACATTCTGTTTCAGGGCCTGTTTTACTTTCCTTTTTTAAAAATGCTTTAAATACATCCCCAGTTGCCTCATACTGAGCCATTATTTACTCCTAGCTCATACTTTCTCTTCTTTACTCTTATCCCAAATGCATCCATTACTTCCTCAGAGCAGAAAGAATAGTGACTCTCTACATCCTTTCAAGTGGAAATACTTCTACAATTGATTCAACCAGTAAAGCAGATCATAAAGTCAAAAACTACTAAAAAGTCTAGTGGGCACCAAAGGTACTACAGCAATTTCAGCATACTGAGAAGTTTTATTCAATTTCCCAGCCCCGTTGGGTGGCAGCAATGGCATTCTGGGGTGCATTAAAAAGAGCGTGGCCAGCATGTCGAGGGAGGTGATCCTTCCCCTCCACTCTGCCCTGGTAAGACCTCATCTGGAGTACTGCATCCAGTTCTGGGCTCCCCAGTACAAAAAAGACAGGGGTCTCTTGGAAAGAGTCCAGCAGACTCTTTGGCCCAGCAGGACCAAAAGATAGCGAAGGGCCTGGAGCATCTCCGCTATGAAGAAAGGCTGAGTGAACTGGGTCTGTTTAGTCTTAAGAAAAGAAGAGGGGACTGAGAGGAGACCTGATCCAGATCTATAAATATCTAAGGTGTGTGGGGCAGAGTGGCGAGGCCAGACTGTTTTCAGCAGTGTGTGGAGACAGGACAAGGGGAAACGGCCAGAAACTGCAGCATAGGAAGCTCTGCACAAATGTGCGCAAGAACTTCTTTACAGTGAGGTGACGGAGCACTGGAACAGGCTGCCCAGGGAGGTGGTGGAGTCTCCTTCTCTGAAGATGCTCAAGACCTGCCTGGACGCCTACTTGTGTGAGCTGGTGTAGGGAACCTGCTTTGGCAGGGCGGTTGGACTCGGTGATCTCTGGAGGTCCCTTCCAACCCCTATGATTCTGTGACTCTGTGATGTTGAGCATGAAAGGAGACTGACACCACAGCCATGGCCTGCCTACTGTGCTGAAGGAGAGGTTGGTGGTGAAGAGGAACTCGGTCCTATGCTTGCTTGAGCAAAGTTCTCCATTAAATGACACCGAGACTTTCCGTAAGAAAGCAAGTGAAATGAGCCCTCGTGTCATGCTGCATTCCCTCTACACAATGCCCACAAAGTTGATGACAAGCTTGAGGTGTTAACAACATGGAGTAACGTGAGGTTTTCTTCAGAACGCACATTGTTTTACTATATCTAAGATGTAATGAATAAACTTCTATTTTATAGGATCTGCTGACAGGGCAACCAGTAGGATACAGATATTGAGTGCCAAATCTGTGTTTTAGACCCCACTATCTCACAAAGGAGTAGTTCACTGAGAGACAGAAATGATGGGTTCCTGCCTTCATCTAAGAGGCAAGAGTAGAAATCCCTGTACATAAATACTTGTAAAATCCATGAAGTAAGAAAATCAGTGACAAATTCCTCCTTCTTTCTCCCAGTTTCTTTGCTGGTGGTATTTAATACTCACAATTCTAAGAAATAAGGTTTTCATGAAGAAAATGATAACTATGATTTTTACTTTACTCTTTGTTACATTACTGAAAATACCTTAGGGAAGTTATTGCTATGTGAGGTTTTCTGAAAAGTTCATTTCACGTTTCAAGACTAAGATAAAAAAAATAATAACATTGAACACATTTTCCAGAGAGCAAGAATTAAAGTGCTTTCAGTTTAAAAGGTGACAAAATCAAACAATGGGACAAAAGAAGTCGATGCTATCTAGGGTTACTTCAGTCTTGCCCTATCCTTTAGGAGCAACAGTCTCACTTTGAACACAATGTCTTTAGGCCAGAAAATCTGCAATTGAAATCAGAGAGGTAAAAATTCTACTATGGCAAATATGGAAGCTGTTATTCAGGAGAGAAACCTTACTCCAGTGAATGTAATTGGTTTACTCATGCTTAAAAGTGTACAATAATAACATGCAAAATGTAAAACAGTTTTTGTGGCATAAGTTGACCTCATAAGCTAACAAACAGGGGAGATCAATGAATTTAGTCTGCAATAGTGAAATTCAAACCATGTTGATCCAGACATGAATAATGAATAGTATTAGTAGCCTGGTGTTAGTATTGATAGTGTTAAGTCCTGTTAAGGAAACAAGTACAATCTCTCTCATTAAATCAATCATTTACAAATGCTGAAACAAGTAGATCTTTTGAATGAACAAACTACATGTATAATACGCTATACTAAGATTATTATAACTATGATTATGCCAAAAGCCATCCCTGGGACCAGATTTCCATGTTTATTGCTGCATGTCTGCAGACCTGACCTGCAATACGCTTGCAGCATGCTCCTGAGAGTGTGCCCAGCTGCCTGAGATGGTGGATAGTCTGGTGACACACGTTCCTATTGACCATCCTTTGTTTGGCTTAAAGGAAAGAAGGAAAGTAGGACACAATATCACAGTCAAGGCTTTTGTAGAAAATGGCCTTTCAAAATGGTTTATCCATGAATTATTTTAACAGAGCCCCAGGCAGGATGAGCTGAGCCACTGGCTTTTGTTGCCTCCTGGAAAGGAAATGATGTTGTGATGCTAAGAAGGAAAACCACCATTGTGAGAATCCCAGGACAAAGCCCTTTTCCCACAGGAAACCATTAAACCAGATAGATTCTGAATGACATTATTTTAAGCACATGTTTGTGATAGATTAGAATAGTTTACGACTGTTTTTCTAATAGTTGCATAAGCTGAGAGCTTGCATGACAGGGATTTTAAGTCTTTCAGAAGATCATAGCTTTGATTGGGGATCAGGGTGTCACCAAAAAGTGCTTTGATGAAAGTCCCATCATGAGAGCCCAAGGCACAAAAACTGCACCAGAGACCTCTGTGGCTGACAGCTAGTCAGCATGACAGAAAGATCAATGTTTTTAATATAATTAAGAAGGTTTAAGCATGTTTCTTTTTTCATCTTACTACTTATATCTTTTTACAAATAGCTCTCCACTCTAAAAAGACGTGGTCTTAAAAAATACCATTGCTCTTCTGCAAAGCACGCAGAACACTTCATGGGTAAAAGATTCGTCTTCATTTCAACAGCAAAGTTAATTTTTTCTTTTCCTGCGGGGAGGTTGCAGGAGTCCATAGGTAATCAACCTTTGCACTTTGCACCCCTCACAACTTTACTGTTGAACTGAATAAAACAACTGAAAGATATTAGTGTCACTCACCACCTTAGAAAGGATTGTTCTCCAAGACAGATTCCACCAGTAAACATCTGCCACAACTTTTCCCTTTTTAGTCTGATGTATAACCCATAAGACACTTTTACCAGTGTTCCAATATCTTGCTCTTTCTGGTTTACATCTTCTCACTAAGGGACATATTCTGACAACCCAGATGTCTTTTACAAGCAATCTCATCTGGTCCATTTCCTAACCATTTGTAATAGACCAAAAAAAAAAACAAAAAACACCAACACAAAAAAAACCACGGCAAAAGAAATCATTCCCTTTTTCATCACCTTTTTTGCAAATGTGGGAGGATATTCTGATAACTCACCTCGCCTCCCTTCCACTGTACAACAAAAGCTTAATTGGGAACGTCTCTGACTCACAAGCTGTGCTATTAAAGCAACTCTCCCATCTATGTCTTTCAATATTAAATATATTATTACTAATTTCAATTCAGTGAACAATAATAGATACATTATGTAAATCCTGAAGTATGATTTATTATCAGCACACTACTTAAAAAATTCAATTTAGCCAAGTGTTTCTGAATATGGTTATATGAAAGAGCATATTCAATGCGTGATGGCTTTCAATGGAACTTTTCCAATATTTGAAGCACTACTTACCTGCCCTGCTAGATGTTAACTCTAAGTATCTATTGCAGCACTGTAAAAATGGAAGCATGTGCTAAGCAGTAAGTTCTTTTTCCTTGTCAGGCTTATGGGCACAACACCATGAGGTAGCTATAAATTGTGAGTCTGAATACTGTCAGTAGTACCTTAATGTGCTATATGATTATTTTTTTCTGAGAGGGGTAGAGGGACAGGATGGAGAACACAAACTACACAACTATCCTTATAATCTACCACTGGCAGAAGAAGAGAATAAGTTTCTCAATAACAAGATTAAATTAGAGAAGTTTTAAGGCTTCTTATTTATTTTTGGCTTCAAAATATAGGTTATTTTAATGTACAATATCTAGTGATAAAAAAACCAACAACACAGAGTAAATAAGGTGGGACAACAGTTTTAACTTTTGTAGAAACAACTTAGGGCCTACCACACACTCGCTAACAGTTAAACAGCACTAATTTCTAACATTAGGCCACAGTTTGTAAATATACTCTCAATTTTTCCTTTTGTACATCCTCAGGAAACAAAATAAAGAAGAGATTTCTTCCAAGAAACTTTTTCAGTATCTGATGTTTTACGAAGTGTGCTAGCTGAAACACAGTTACATGAGAATCTTGGCTCTTGTTAAACATAGCAGTATATCTAGTCCCTGGGTTATGAAGAAAAGCTTTAAAAATGTGAAGCAAATAGATCTCAAGACTGAAAAGCAGAAAAAAAAAAAGGGGAGGGGAGGGGAGGGGAGGGGAGGGGAGGGGAGGGGAGGGGAGGGGAGGGGAGGGAAGGGAAGGGAAGGGAAGGGAAGGGAAGGGAAGGGAAGGGAAGGGAAGGGAAGGGAAGGGAAGGGAAGGGAAGGGAAGGGAAGGGAAGGGAAGGGAAGGGAAGGGAAGGGAAGGGAAGGGAAGGGAAGGGAAGGGAAGGGAAGGGAAGGGAAGGGAAGGGAAGGGAAGGGAGCTCTAGTAGTACTTTTATGTATGCACTAGTCATATTACTTCAAATTACTATGGGGACTGGTCAAATTGTGTCTTATCATATGACAAACACCATGACAGATTTTAAATGAGTTACAAAAGCTTTTATGTTCCTGACATTTGCTGTCATCTTGATATTCCAATCTTCCTACCTCCAATGTTCCAGTATTTATTTAGTCCCTGTTCTCCAGTCTTTGGAAACACATATGTCCTTTATATTTTTAGTGATTCAGTCAGCACAAGGTCCAAGCCTTCATAAAAAAAAATTGAAGAGTACTTCTAGCTTATGAAAAGATTCTTAAATGGATGTTTAATTTTCAGCTGAGTCAGAGTTTCAGAAAAGTGTTTAAGTATCAGCTGTTTGATGTAATCTAAGAGGACCTAAGGCACTTTTTCTTAACCTACTGCAGATTATATCTCTAATAAAAATTATATTTATATGGGGAAAGAATTGGCAAACAGCCTTTAAAGAAGTAACAGATGAGTTGATCTATATATTTTGTTTTTTGTAGCTCTGTAAAATTGATGTAATATTCAGGAATGCTTCACTTACTGATGGAAGCAGCTGGGAAGTGGGAAGGGTGGGATACTGGATGATGAGGTATGTTACTGTGGCAATTGCGGAAATAAAAAAGAAGAAAGACAACCAAAATGGATGCAGACAGTTTTAATCCTTTCACTTTGCAGAAGAAAACTCAGAGACAAATAGGACAGAGGAAAAAAAAAAAAAAAAAAAGAGGAGGAGGAAGGAATGAAAGCAAACCTAAGTCTGATGAAAGACAGCACATCAGAGAATATTCTTCTTGGTCATTGTGGGAGAAACTGTGAGCAATGTAGCCCACTTCAATCAATGTCTCAAACTCCAAGGCCAATCTGAATTAAGTATTGCTGTCAATCAGAAAACTATTTTTTTAGTATTTGTTTTCAATAAGGGGAAATTAACTCTCCCGGTTATGGAAAACTCATTCATGAGAACAAGCAGATCTAAGTGTATTTAAAGTTAGCTACATAAAAGAGCTGTCAATATATGTATTTTTTTTCTTTTCACATGGATCTAGAAACCTGCCTTGCACAGCTCTAGGAGAATCAATGTTCTCATGCCTGAAGAAGATAGGTTAGACTCACTAAGGTCTTCTATAAGATACTCAAGCAATCAAGTTCATTGAAACAACTCCAGAAATTAGAAAGTGGTTTAGATCTGCTTTTGTTTTCACCAGATACGTGACTGTGCTAACTAAAGCTATATTTATGCAGACAAGAATTGGTTTGGAAGAATAGCTTAACAAATTAAAACAGGTGTCAATCTGTGTCATTTCACAACACTCTAAACCAACTGATTTTTCTACTTCAGCGTTAGTTAACTTTCTCAGAATAAAAGCATTTCAGTACTAACAAATCCTCACAGCACTCACTGATGGTTGACATTTGAAATATACGACAAGACTCTATACAAGAATTAATCAATTTGTGTGGGAGAAAATCTACTTCTAACATTTCTTAAAACTGTACACCTTCCAAGAAAAATATTTGTTAAATTCTGGGCAGTGCATCTGTATACTGTTGCTGGAAAAGAAAATTGAATGCAGGAAAAAAATACTGAAACATTTTCTGCTTCAGCAAAAATAATAAAAAAAAAAAGTCTATTGTTATTTAAAGTTCCTCACAACTTTCTCCCTGTTTAGTCCAGAAAGTAGTTCAGACAATAAAAATGGAAACAAAACAATTCTTGGAATTACTGCTGATTGAATGTTTCCCTCATTTTCCTATTGCTCTGTTTTCCATTCAGCACTCAACTTGTCCCTTCCATCAGCAGTACTGACTTCAGCTGTCATAAAGAGACAAAGCAGTTCTGATGCCACTGACAATACCATCTCATCCAGTTACCCACGTGCAGTGCAAGTCCAAACTGTAAAAATAAACACTGCTTTATCAATTGTAAAATGCTGATCACTGTAATGCTCAATTTATTGTTTTGTTTATCAAGAGGCCAAGAGATAGCAGACACTTTAAGACAGCTTCTCCAAAGAAATTCAAGACAGTTTATGATCTCAAATCCTTTCTGTCCAATTTAGTTTTCCATGCACCTCAGCTCATATGCAAACACTCCATAATTCATTTTAACTTAGCCTTATCAGGTTGCTGAATAAGAATGTGAAAGTCAGCTGGCTGTAAGATACAGGAAAATATTCGGTGCCTCCTTATTGCTGCTGTCACTGATTTAGCTGTTCCCATGGTAAACTTCAATACTGCCCCAGGAAGCTGTACCACTTATCAGTTCACAAGTTGGGAAGTGTGGTGTATGGAGATTTGATTTAACAGATCCCAGAACCGTCTGCTTGTAGAATGTGGCAGTTGAAAGCTGCAGTGGAAGGCTGGATTACTTTTCCATTTTTTTCCTCCTTTTTTAAACTTGGAAAATCTCAAGAGAGCTACGACATATGGCAGTACTTCCAAGCTGGTTTCTAAGAGATTTTGATTTCCCACTTACTTTCTCTAAGTGTGAATTAACCAAGAAGGTGGCAGAGTTCCTCGAAAAACCCTAACAGCAGTTGTCTTTAGGAAAGGACTTCTAGAGAGAAGTTCCCACTATCTTTTTTTAAAGATTTTGACAGCTCTACAGCTTGAGATTCTGATTTGACTGTACGTGACACATCACAGAACTCATGAATTATTTTTTTTACAATCATTTCAATTCAGAAAAAAATAAGTTTCTTCATTAACAATATGCAAATTATCCAGAAAAGATTATCACACAGCACAATGATATTATCATCAGAAATTGCATAAGAGCTAGTATCTCCTTTGAAGTCTTCTTCTGGTGTAGAATACATACAAAAATCAAATATATTCTTACACATGGAAAAGAATTTTTGGAACTCTTCTTCACTAAAGCATTTGGCAGGGGGGTTGGACTCGATGATCTCTGGAGGTCCCTTCCAACCCCTACAATTCTGTGATTCTGTGATTAACTTTGCCATTAGCATACAGTAGTCAAATAAAAACTACTGCATTTTGAGAAATAGAAATAAAGATGTAAAAAAATGTATTTTTGAAGCAATTAAGACCTAATAAAGCCTTTTCAATAGTCTGCCTTTTTCCTTATTCCACAACCTAAAAATAATTGCCCAAATATTTTAATAACCATGAAAAAAATAGTAAGATTATTTCCAAGAAGTGTTAAAAAACAGTGCTCCTTAATCCAAGTCCTCCAAAAATCTCTTGAAGTAAAAGATACTTTTTACTATTCATCCTGGAGTTGTTACAAAGTTCACAGTAATACAGACCTTTCTTTTCAGTCTATCCGGCACACTCCTGAGGATCTAGTACCATTAAGTGATAAGCTAGTGATTTGCGCATAGCGATTTTGTGCTTCTCCAATTTTAGGACCCCACCAAAAACTTACATTCAAAAATACACTTTTTGTAAGATGCAATGCAACCATTTGAATTCCTTTCCTTGAAAATGTCTTAAATCCTGTATCCCAGACTGGAGGTATTCAGAATAGCTGCCCATGTTCCCAAACTGGAGCCAACATGCCCATATTGCAGAATCAGTGTGCTTATTCTCCTACACACATGGATATCACCTTAGCACACAAAATATCTCTAATTTCTTGATGGAAAAAATTTGAAATGGGCTATAGAAAACTAGAGGAAGCTGAGTGACTTTCAGCCAGCCCACACAGAACATTAGGGGGAATAAAGCATTCCTCTGAGCAAGCATTAGCACTATTATTAGCAGCATCTAAACTTATTTAAAATAATTATTGCAGTATCTATTTCAGCAGGAAACACCAAGTGCACTTGTCCCTTAGAAAGCAAGAAACAAAATCATTTGAATATGATTCTCCATCTGCATTGTAATGATCTTTGCAAGCGATGTGGAAAATAGAATATAAAGTGTTCCTGGAAACTAAAGGTAAAAATAAAACTTTATTTAATAGAAGACATTTCAAATATTAAGATCATTATGCTAGAAGTGTGCGTTTAAAAAAAGTGGATTAGAGATGGTCTAGAAAAGCATGGAAGGCTGCAGCATAAGTTAAAAGCAGAGATATCAGCGCCTGACATTTGTCCTGAGGAGCACGTGAAGGCAAGAAAAGCACGCTATTCACCACCAGAAGGAAAACAGCTGTAGCTCTATCACGGCATCAGGAATACTTTCTGAATCACTCCTTCCGAAACCTTCACAGTAAACTAACATGGGTGTTTATAAGTTTCTTAATGACTGGAGCAATCATGAGATGAAAGGCTACAGACCAGCATAAAATTGTTGCTCTATTCTGAACAGGTTTCCCACTTCCTTCCATTCCCACAGATGAGTATCGTCATGCTGCCACTTCATAGCATCACCCATTTAGACATGCACACAACGTGAGGCTGAACATCTGCTAATGCCCACTGAAATACTGTGGAAAAGTTACCCTTTCTCAGCGATATGATATCATATCGCTGGTCCTAAGTTGTGAATTATTTCAGCCAATTCCTTTTTTTTTTTTTTTTTAATGCTACAATGTTATTGCTTTCCTCTAAGTCAAAGTTCTGAAAAATGGCATCTCTTTCACGATCAATTTTTTTTACTGCTAATAGAGTAAGCATTGATTCTCCATTTTCTTCCATCACCTGGATTTTGGGGGTACAATAACTAGAGCTATAGTATAGCTGTATACCATGTGACATCTCACAATGATATTTTATGCGGTAGTCACAGTGACTGCGATTGCTCAAACTTTTGGAGTATTGTTCAGTAATGAAATGAATCATTGGCAGATAAAATGACAAAAAAAGACACATAAATAAAAAAAATTCTACTACAGCAATATTATTTTTAATTGAATAATAATATGCAAGTAAAGTTGATAATATCAAAGCAAACAACTACTAATGAAGAATAAATCAGAAATTTGTTTTAATAAATCCATATCTAAAAGCCAATATACTTAGTGAGAAGTTATCCCATGCCTACACCCCAAATACATGAAAAACATGCAAAATCTTTCTCTCAGATCTGACCTGATGTCACAACTAGCCTAGCTGAGTTCATGGGCACAACAGCAGCCAGAGTATGTGACACCCAGCAGCACCTCCCTGAAGCAGCATTTCAGAGCACAGCTAAGAGACATTTTGTGATTTGCCCAACATCATTCAGAAGGCCCATGGCAAGGGTCCCTTGCACACTGTCTCTGCACTTTTCCCCTTGGACCTTCTTCCCATCAATTCTAAGCACTATGAGACAGGCAGGTGCTTATATCCAACATCAGAGAATCACTTCCTTAATCCTATATCTTCAATATCCTGCAGCTATTCTATGAGCTTGGAAGCAAGTTGATACAAAGACTATAAAATAAACCTCTCCTAAATATTTAGAAGTTATGCCAACAGTGTTTTTTCCCTATAAAATGCTATTTTATTTGCAGATTGTCATCGACCAGAAGCATGATTACACTCTCACACATGATGTTTGTTAACAACAAGGTGATTCCAGTTGCAAGTCTCCAGTCCAGGTCCTGCTCCAAGCAGGTTTGCAAACTGCAGATCCTTCAGAAAAAACATAAATGAAAAAACAGATGCTAAAGCAACACCAATAAAAGCAGTATGTGCTACTGCTTGTTAAAGTGCCTAACTGAAGAAAATGAATTAATGCAGGAGGTCCAAGGAAATTTACTACTGCTTAAAGCTATGATATATGCCTAAAACCTGTGGACATCACAGGAGGATGACTACTATGATCTTCTCAATACCTGCTTTCTCTTCAATTCAGCATGAGTACATTATTCTGAAGTCTAAATTAAATGCATGGAGGAGTCATTAAAGTGAATAAAACCTAT
This sequence comes from Lagopus muta, assembly GCF_023343835.1. Lineage (NCBI taxonomy): Eukaryota > Metazoa > Chordata > Aves > Galliformes > Phasianidae > Lagopus > Lagopus muta. Next base: position 83,985,844 of record NC_064434.1, read on the forward strand.
TTATACAAGTTACATCTTCCACTAATACTACGTTGGCTATGACTGCCCCCAGTGCTCCTCTCCTTAAGAAAATAGTTTGTGCTATTTATATAGAAGCTGCTAAGATTTTTATATATCATTCACAATGAAGTGGGTAGGTAGGCAGATAGATCAATCAACTTTTTAAAAATAGCATGAGTGATTTATTGTGAAAGGAAATGTTTTTCATAAAACAGAAGTTCAGGATTTTCTGTTTCATTTTTGGTTTTCACATCCTTCTAAGTGATCATGATTCATTCACCAGTCTTCAAGGAAGATCAGTGCACTTGTATGCTTTAAGTGCCTGCACATTCTAACGATCATTTGCTGCAGTAAGATTGGAACTCTGATGAAGTGTTGGCATTTCTGCATGCGCAGCTGTGCAGTGAGCTCTGAAGAACCCCACAACTTAAGATGGACTGAAGTTCTGCAGAAACCACACAGCAAATCAGCACACGATATAGAAGTTTTCAAGACTGGACTGAACTTATGTTCCTATATGGAGTCTTCAACACAGGGAATTGGATACGTCATGCACTGAAGTAAAGATTTAGAAAAAAAACAGACAAAACATTAATTATCCTGTTGTGTGGCACATTTTTATGGGCACACACAGTATGTACACAGTCAAATCCGATAAAAGTATAGATATACTCTCCCGTGACCTCCTGTCCTTGTGGAATTTATCAAAACATCTGATGTGTGAAATCTAGAGGACTGCAGAGGAAAGCAAATTTAACAGCATACAAGTTCTATATTACAAACTTTACTAACGTAAATTCCATTCTGAAAGCAAGGTATGCCTTCAATTATTAGTTAGGTATTTTGTCAAATACTGGCAGAACTTTTTGGCCTCTTGTATGGAGCCATCACCAAAGACCCTAAGAGGCAGCAACATGTACAAATACTTTGCCTTTTCCTGTTGCAGAAAATCTGTTCCCCTTAGTGCTTGTGGTTTCAAGACAGATTACTTCAGTTCAGTGACTTTCCACTGACTAGTACTTAAATTCCAATTGTAGCAATATTACCAAGAATGCAAATTAACATTTAGAAATTTTAAGTAAGGGACTTCTAAGAAAGGAGAATTCCTAGGAATCTTAGTCTCTCCAAGCACTAAAGCAGAATATTAATATTTAACATAATGGAAGATGAAAAAGAAAGTAAATTATTAAAGAAGGCTACAAGAGCAACAAAAATCACGGGCATTTGAAACCAAGAAGATTCACAATCAAGGCAAACAAGCTTTTGAACACAAACTGTATCCTTCACCTGTTTTCCATGCTTCCAGATCTTCAAACCTTTCAGTTAAAAGCACAAACACCACGTACACCCCATCAGATACAAAACCTCCTATGAGACTATAAGCAATATACAATATACAGTTGGGAATTTTAGGACTTTTTCTTGTGAGAGTAAGCAGCCACCATGGTGTATTGTATCACATCCATGAATCGCAAAATATTATTATTTAACTCAGTTTACTTGTTTATGTAACTCAAAAATTTTATCCTCAGACTAGCACATAAACTCAGTTCTACTTGGTATAGAGAAATCTAACAAGATTGTATCAGAAATACCATTCAAGCTAACATGTAGTTGTCTAAATGTCACTTACTACAGTTTTTTCTTAAAATAAGATTTCAATTATTTATTTTCCCATCTAGTCAGAAAACAGATGACAAACTGCCTCCAAAGAATATTAAAACTTACATGGAGAGACCACATGGGAAAAAATGAAACAGAATAATTATATGCAAAAATGCCATCCAGACACTTAAATTAGTTGAAGAAGCTTAATTTGATAAACATGGTTACATTTCAGATATTGTGCTAGACACATTACAATATAAGCTGTTATTAGTTGCAGCACTGTGCTGTAATTTCCTCTGGTTATTTTCCTTTGCTGAGTGAACTGAATATGGAGTTTGCTTCTAAAATTGGAAACCCAGAAAGAAAAATTCAATTACACTACTGAAAAACCTCACACCCACAACCATCAGTGAGCATATTTTTTGTTTCAGGTGACTGCAGTACCTTTCCTGTTCAGAAGGACTCATTTAAAGACACTTTGAAGACTTGTTTCTAAACAGCTCTATGACCTAGTTTAAAGAAAATGTAAAAGGATTATATTTTTGGCTCTTCAAATCAAGGTTCTTTGGCATCTACAGACTTTGCTGAATCGTTTTGGCTGTGGTGCCTTTCCTTATCTGCCCAAGCAATACTCAGCAGTATGGAATTTTCTTCCAGTGCACACAAGAAGTGCTAGCACTTTGCAAAAACCATTATTTTTTTTAGTGAAACATCTTTCACTGTATTTTACAACATGATGCTGAAGCCTTTTCAGTGCAGCCCTACAAAGTCAATCAGCACAAAAGAAATGGACATAAATGCATCCAAGAAGACCTCCAGAGAGATTCGTGGGTCTATCACAGGCTGACCCAAAAACCACCACAAGACAGTGCTGTTGATTAATACATGACTATGGGACTTAGGGCTTCCAGGAATAAATTCTGAGAATCAAACACTAAGCCTGCTTCTCTACAGAGACTGACTTACTCAAGGTTTCAAAATCTGCAAAATCAATTAAAAGAACCAAGTCTCCTTACTGGACATATACCAAACTAAATTAACAGCATAAGGCAGAAGACTGTGTCTCAGATTTAACCTCAGTAGAGTTAATAAAAAGGAGCTAAGATATTTAATTATACCTTTCAAATCTGCCTGCACACATACACACCACACACATTCGAACTTCGTTTCATCCCTTCCACTAAAAATATCTTTTATTACAGAGGAGTAAAAGCAAAAAGCTTATTCAGAACAAAAATTATAATTTCAGACAATGCATGGTGGGAAATGACATGTACCTTGCCATATTAATGAGTATTTCAGTAGCAGCACAGCTTACGTAATAATCATGGGGTTTATGGCAGCTGGTTATTTTGACAAGAAATCTGAAGGAGCTGTATGAAAATAGCACAGAAAGAAGGAAAGAAAAGCAATAGGTCTGACATGCTGGATACACTTTTACAAAGCCTGCAAAGTTTGTCCTTTGTTACTTTTCTTGGTAATGATATCTGAGGTCCAATTTTGAATTCTCTGAATAGATTAAAAAAAAAAAATTGGCAGCAAAAAGACTTAAGGAATCCATCTGCAAACATTTTTCTGCAAGCTCCTCGCCCACTGAAGTTGGAAATCATTACATAGGGAGAGGGCATTTATTCATTTTTTAAACAAAGGCAAACTTTTTCAATACATTATAAAGAAAAGAACTAAACAATAGAATGTTTAATCTCTACTGTTCAATGGTGATTTTGGAAAGTAACATTTGATTTCAGAATGTAGGTACCGACCCTGTTCTAAAGCATCAAAGAGCTTGATTGCATCTTTTCAGCACAGAAAGGGAAGAAACTAAAAATAGGTAACTTTACAGCAAATTCTGTCAGTGGAAGACAGACAATTTTGCTAATTGAAATCTTTTCTTCCAAACACGTATTTTGCAGTTTAATTTGTATAAAGAGAACAACATAAGTTAATAAAGTCTGACCATGTAAAATCAAGCAATTGTGACAATGTCTAGCTAGCTATGACAAGAGTGCAGCAGCGCATGTGTCTTAAAATGGTCGCAGGTTCTGAACAAGATAACCACATGGGGGCAGAAGAACCAACGTCTTGCTCAGGATCTCTACTGCTCTCCGGAAAACACGCATACTGCAGGGTAAGCGATTTGCGGCTAAAGATGTTGATGAAAAATGTGTTGGTTTCAATTGCAACTCCAGCCTTAGGACTAATGAAGGTAAATATTTCCCCCTTGCCTTCTAGCTACCGCAAATGGAATGGTGACTTTGTAGATTTGCACTTTTTTTTTTTTTTTACAATCGGTACGCTTTACGGTAAAATCAGATTGCTTTACATCTAGCTGTAAATAAATTTTTAGAAAAATATTTTTAAGATCCCACATCTAGTTTAAAAATCTGAAAGAACTCCCATTTGAAAACACAGTGCAAGCATGAGCATTTACTGAAAATTTTCTATCCTCGTCCATGAGCTCTGGGAGGTCTTTTATGGCTTTCAAAACAGATACTAGCTAGATTTATAATCAAGAGCTCCTGATAACAGCCAGATTTACTGTTTTCTCCTCTATCCCATGCTAGAAGCAAGATTCTCCCGACCCAAGTGCAGAGCCAGGGCCTTCCCCAGCCCAAGGAACAGTGGCTGAGCTGCCAAGGCCAGACCCCTCTCAGCCACTGCACAGAAGCAGCCCCGCTCGGCTGCCCAAGCATCAGTCGTAAAGCCAACAACCCAGTGCTTGCACCTGCACAATGACAGGAACCATCTCCTCCACATCCCTTGTTCACAACCTGGAAAACAAACTGCAAACTCAAAAGCCTGTGTCCTGAATCAGTCTGAGAGCTTCCTCAGCTGAGGTTGGATGAAATCAGGCAGAAAGCACACTGGAGCAAATATCCAGAGAATAACTGCTGCAAAGTGCACTGTGGTATCAGTATTACTGTTATTTTTTATGAAGTAAAAAAAAAAATTATTCTGTTTTGCAACTGAAAGCAAGGAACCACCTAAGAGATCTCATCAGCTTTTTACACAGCGCATTAAATATCACTGCTACTATTTATAACTTCAAATAATTACCCATATTGCTTGCATCTCTCAAAGTGAATCTTCTCAGCATTTCCTATCAAAACTGAAAATGCCCTCAGCTATTTTGCAGCAAAATAAAAGAACAAATAACACCAGATGTAGATCCCATGACGGCTGACATTGATGAATTCTGTCTTATTCATAGATATTAGATGAATTTGTAGCAAGATGATAATCTTACACGTAGGAAAACAGGACAGTGTAAGAGAGTACTTTTATAGTAACTGAGAAGGACATTGCAGTGGCATTTTTATCTGTGATGATACCTTTTCTGAAGAACATCTGATGAGAAACCACGTTTGTACACTTTGTTTTGGAGTGCTCTCAGAGAGCACAAAGTGGGCTCCTTTTCAATAAACCCAAGCCAGCAGACAGGCTCCCATAACTTTGAATGAGCTTCCCCTGCTACCAAGGCCCCCAGTCCCAGCTGCATCTGCAATCTACCCCAAAGCCTCCAGCACAGGCACAGTGTGAGTGCTGTGCCCTCCAGCCCCATCCTATTGTGCTAGACTGTGCGCTCATGCAGCCACAGCAGGTTTAGGAAACCCTTTTGGAAATCAGAAAAACCAGCAGCATTGATGCTACTTCAAATTACTTTTACACTTCCTCTCTTCTGTATATTTCAACACAAGTGTCACGACACAGCTCATAATAATGTAGAACATAAAAGTGTATTAAAACAGAAGAACCTCATGCTACTAAATAAGTTTTATAAAACAAAAAATAAAAAAATTAACCTATTTCAACTCCTTGAAAATCCATACTAGGCCACTGATTTCAGCAAGGTTAGTGAAAAAATAAGTGTAAAAACAAAGGAAAATCCCTGTAAATTATTTTGGCAATTTAATTATCCTATCCCAAATTATAACTACTACTTAATGCTCAGGAAAAACAAAAAACAAAAAAACAAAAAACAACACACTACAATGGGACTTTGCACTAAATACTTTCAAAGAGGATATTTGCACGACCAGTGTTCAATTAACAGAATGTTCATATTAGCACTTGAGCTACATCCCAGTACATGCCATTAAACAGAATGTTAATCTGTTTTCTTCCTGTGATTTTCTTTCAAAAGGATTAAAATATGATAAAAGAAATATGCCATATAAACTTGAATAGAATAAAGTAAAAAGAGTACAAAACACTCATACTAACAGGTTTTTAGCACTGCTCAGCAGAGCCATGTTAGAAGATATTAATTACTGAATTCCCATTGCACATATTTATTTTCTACGTGATTGCTGTTGCTTGTTAGAAGGACAAAAGTTTGCATTTGCATAAGTTCATTTAAAGAATTATTTTTCTTGGATATACAAGAAAAATTTCAACTAGATACCCTTACAGCAAGTTCTGTTCCTTATACTAGGTTATACAGAGAATCCTAACTTTACAGCTTCTCTTCAGTTTGCTTCTCTGGTAAGGTGCTTCTTCATGCACCACTAGTTGCTACATTGCACCCAAGAATGAGGGGTACAGCACCACAACCGCGCACAAGCATTTGTAGAATAATTTCAGCTGGAAAAAAAAAAACAACCTTCATTCTGTCTGGAAAAGATGACCTTACAAGGTCATCTGGCTGGGAGCCCATCCAGAGTGGAACCAATCTCCAGCATCAGTCAGAACTCAGAGCACTCCTCTGTGAAGCCTCTGTTTCTCTTTTGCAGCCTGATGACATAAATTTGAATAATTCACAAGGTCTCAGGTTTCTCTAGCCACAGGACTAGAATAACAACAGTACATCATCTGTAAGTTGTGAAATATTGCACAAATGCTTATACATCCCTTGGAAAGGGGCAGCTGGCAGAAGTTGCGCATCGCCAGCGCTTGTTCTCATGGGGGACTTCAACTTCCCTGATATATGCTGGAAATACAATACAGCATAGAAGAAGCAATTTGGGAGGTTTCTAGAGTGTATGGAAGAGAACTTCTTGATGCAGCTGGTGAGAGAGCCTACCAGGGGAAGTGTCTGCCCAGACCTACTGTTCACAAACAGAGAAGGACTGGTGGGAGACGTGAAGGTCAGGAACTGTCACAGACAGAGTGGCCACAAAATGGTAGAGTCTGCAATTCTTGGTGAGGTCAGGAGTGGGGGGCAGCTAAACCTTGGACTTCTGGAGGGCAGACTTTGAAATGTTCAGTACAGTGGAAGGGAGAGTCCCTTGGGATTCAGTCCTGAAGGTTAAAGGGGCCCAGGAAGGTTGGTTACCCTTCAAGGAGGAAGTATGAGAGGTACAGGAGCAGGCTGTTCCCCTGTGCCACAAGATGAGCCTGTGGGGAGGAAGGCTAATGTGGATGAACAGGGAGTTTCTCCAGAGGCTCCAGGCAAAACAGAAAATGTGTCTCCCATGTAAGGGATGGGCAGTTCAGGGAGAGTACAAAGAATTTGTTAGGATGTGCAGGGAGAAAATTAGAAAGGCAAAAAGCCCAGCCTGAACTCAACTTGGCCATTGGGGTAGAAGAGAACAAAAAATTTGTTTGCAAATATATTAACAGTAAGAGGAGAGCCTTCAAAAAGGAACCACGAGGCAGTATACCCACAAAACTCTCCAAAAGATGCCGCTAATACGGTCTTCCTATGCCCAGCACCAAGGAGACTAACAGAGGTGCACTATTTAGATTTATTATTTTTTTATTATTTAGAGATGCAATTCCAGGTACAATTCTGAACAGTGAAACATACTTGGATTTGTGCAGCCTCTTTCCTGCTGGCTGCTCACTGCACCAAAATCTGCCGACCTGATGCCCCAACATTCTTGTCCCCTTCACCAGAGCCCTGGAAAAGTAAGACTCCTACCGGAGAATAAAAGATGGAGATTTCAGAGCTAATAATTGGAGTGGTCCTTACTCATAAGCAACGGTGCCAGCTTTGCTTTTCTTATCCTTCAGAGAGCAGGAATGCTGCTTTTTCAAATCAGTTCCACATATTTTCACTTTTGTTCACCTTTCCTACATCAGAAAAAGGCTGGCTTGTTACCCTTGGAATGGCAACATTTATTTTTGCCCATGTTTCTGCAATGAGCTAAATCTCATGAAGTGAGATCTGCCAGCACTCTTTTCCAAAGTTGTGAAAAGGTGATGTTGCCCTCTAGGTATCCAGTAAGAGCTGAAGCATTGCAACTGAAATCCTACATAAAAGCAGGACCTCTAGCAGTATTTTCCCAGAAGATTTATACCAGCAAGATCTGGCTGGACTTGCATCAGAGTATGGGTTTTAAACATACTTACTCAAATGAGAGGGGAGCCCTCTCTCACAAGGAACTTCACAGAACAGTCAGCTCTGTGAAGTAGCCCTTTCCTGGCTCCAGTGCCCAGTACTATGCTGCTATTTAGCAGCAGTGTGGGAGAGCTGCCCCAATCTCTGCCCCAATCTGCCTGTGATTATGCTTCTAGAAATATTATTCCAGCAGTTCTGAAAGCTGCAACTGCGGCAATTTCTGAAATTCAGTGACAAACCTAAGAGACAATTAATCCTACAAAGTTCAGGAAATTCATTCTAACAGGTAAAAAATTGACTGCTATAGAAAATAATTTTGGGCCAACTTATCTCCTGCCAACATTCTGAATCTTAGAGATAAATCCAAACCTTAGCTTAAATTGGGAAAAAATTATGAAAAGCAGCAGTTCCCAGGAACCCTTTTATTTTTATTTTTTGGATTTAAACAACTCAGGACAAAATGAGAGCTGGAGTTTCCTTGCAGAGCAAACAATAAATGCCTGCTGAAAGAGAGAACTAAAAATTCTGCAAGCTGAAGAATGATTTATACCCATGCAGTAGACTGCACTGTTGATTGCCATTCAGGAGCTTAAGCTTCCTTACACAAGTGTTAGAAACTTGTGCGTCTAACAGACTACTGTGGTCTGTGCAAGCGAACGAGCACAACTTGTTCACTTGGGCCAGCTCCTTCTGTTTCCCATCTTCCGTCCCCTTTCAAATTTCCCACTCCCCCTGCCACACTGCATTCCACAGATCTATCTCAAGGCAGCAGCCAAAAAGAGATGAGAGAGTGCCAGCACTCAGATTTTAGATAAAACCACATATTCACCAGCATGCTCTGCCTGAGGGCCTTCTGCCTCTCTGCATTTGGGGCCAGGTTTCCCCCCTTCTGAGGAACTGATCAGCCACTTTTCTTTATGTCTCTTCATTCGCAACCAACTTTGCTCCCCCTCCCCCCCCCCCCCCCCCCTTAATAGTGCAAAGAACAGTGTCCCAAATGTAGCCCAGATTCTGAGGACCTAAACGCTATTTAAATCCCCAGGCTATGGGGCCTCAATTGCTGGGATAACCTCTGAAAGCAGGAAGGCAGCTGGTAGGGAGCATGAGGCCAAATGACTTGGATGACATGGTTTTATGATTTTTGGTCATCAGTATTCCACACCATAACATCATGTAATGCATTGGGGGTGGGGTTTGATATCTGCCGAATGTTCGTCCGTCGGAGAAGAACTACATTTCCCCAGGAGACTTTGCGGTCAGCAAGGGGATATAACTCCAAGCAAGGTCACCTGATCTTTCTTCTTCGCCTGCTCTTCGCTGTCTGCGCTTCGCCGTCTGTACTTCAGTCACTCAACTGGACTGCACTTCTCACCCCAGCATTGTGGTGAGGTCTATACAATTCAAACAGACTCTCTCTCTCTCTCTCATTGTATTTTACTAATACTATATTTAGTAAAATCATTTGTTCCACCTCAGATCAGTGCTGTTGTTTTCAAGTATTTTGGGGTCCCCTGCTTCCCCTTTCCCAGAGGCGCGGATCCGCAGATCCCTCCGCCCTGCTGGTCACGGAACTGGGCCGGACCAGCCCATAAACCGTTGACAGGTTGCTTGACTTAAATGTTACCCCTTTCCTTCTTCAAAACAATGGTGCATTTCCAATATAGTCCAGACAATATTTATGATGCAAAACTGAACCACTCTGTCTACTATACTCTATAAGTGCTATTAGAATGTAAATTGTAAATAGGGGAAAATAATAAGGGAAAAGTTTATTACAATATCCTGCAGAAATCTCACCAAACATCTAATCTAACATTATCATTATTTACTTGCCACATCAGCTATCACAGGCTGCTGCTGAAGGACAATAATTTTCTGTTTTAAAGCAGAGAGACATTTCATTTGGCAATTGTTACCCTTTTTTTGGCATATTATATACCAATAACAGGACATTGATACTGAGTACATAGGACTCCAGAAAGAGCAGAAGAGCTTTTTCATCCTGTTTGCTCACAAGCACAGTTGCAGAATCAGGAAACAAAAAATATTCTCTCTGAGATGCAGGTTTGGGATTTTTTGTTTGTTTTTGAAAGTGACACATTCTGATGATTCATTAAAGCCTTATTTTTAAAGATGAGAGACCATCTAGATAGGAAGAGTAAACTGCAGACTTCTTGTTACAATCTGTTGCCAAAGTTAGCTTGTTTTTTAAAAATTCCTGGAAAAGTGAAGGACCACCTTAATTCCACAGCAGCAACTGTGCCAGAGCTTCCTAAAAATTCCCAAGTTCAGTTTTTGGATCAAAGCAGACAAGATAGGTGCTGCTACAATATTGTTTTGAAACACGGTAGAAAGGTGACATTAATTACTAAGTTATAAAGAAAATATTATGCACCAAAGTCTATATTCTGAATTAAATCCTTAAAGAAGCATCAAATCAATTTTTTTTTCTTTCATCTATGTTCACCTATCAGTGTTTGAATATGGCAGTTCCATTTCCAGTCTTTACTTCACATGGTCCTTTTTTGCTTGATATTTTTGTGGTTCTAACTAAATCAAGATTACAAATGTTCTGATGGAACATCTGTTTACATCATCCCGCTCATACAAAAGCATCTCTTGAACCAGAGTTCCCAGAATAGGTCAGAGAAAATACTGCCCAAGAGCCTTTAATAGAGATACGCTTTTTTTTGTTTGTTTGTTTTGTTACATCTTTGGTAAGGAATTGACTATTATTTTCAAAGGTATTCTGTGAGTGTTAAGGGAATCTTCTGAATAATCAAAATGCTAATGATCACCACCACGACACCTGTCTTTGTGGCCCAAAGGAGCCCATAAGGGACAAAACCACAGAGACACTAACCAGGATGGGTAACTCCAACCATTATTGTGCTTCAGTGCTCTCCCAGAGCTTTTATTTATTTATGTATTTTACATCTAGACTGAGAATAGAGATTCTCAAAGAGCCACACATTTTGCAGAATGAATTTGCCTGGGTTTCAGCAACAGCACCTGTAATTGCTCCTTGTTCTGTCTGCATATTGGATATGGATAACAAATCTTATTTGTAAACACTCATAAAACACTTCTAAATAGCTTTCAAGTCACTAATCAATATGCTACATACAGCTTATAGACTTGCTTTACTCATGACAAAGAACAGAGATCAATCTCATTCAGCAAACACACACACAGAGCAGCCTGCATTATAAATTTTAATTATTCATCCACAGACTGCTGATCTAATGAAACGGTCCAGAAAAGTATCGTGTAGGCTGTCTGCACATGCTCCCACTCATTATTTTTATTTTTTATTTTCCTTTTCTAGTAAAAGACATTAATTCCAACTCTTTTCAAAAAAGAATCATCTTCTCAATGACATCATACTGAATCTTTTACATCTTGTGTCTCTGCAAGACCAATTAACGTGCAAAGCACTTTATGACCATTTCTGGACCATCTCAGGTCTTACAAGTTCTTCAAAAGCTCATTCAGAAATCTTTCAGAGCTATCCTGTCACTGGATTTCAATGTGCTGCAAACTAAACTCACAATAGCAAGCACAGTGATGGCAGATCAGGCTAATACCGAGAGAGACTTTGAAACCACTTTCTCCTGAAAGCACAAGGTGGAGAGAACCAGTGAGATGGAGTCTCACAGAGCTACCATTTGTGGCAGCCAAACCTTTGTGACCCTTTCTACATGTATCCCTGGGATCCATTTATCGCTCCTTGAAAGTGCCCAAATATGTAAATCCAAGATCAAAGCAAGATTAATTTAAAACAAGTTAATGTGAAATTTTAATTAACTATCAGATCTCTTGCCAGATCCTGAATGTAATTATAGTACTGAGTAAATTCTTGTTGCTGCACATGTCATCAGTAAAACCTTGGACAAGTGCTTCTAAAGAACGCAGCTGTGAAAATGTCTGCACTGAGGCATGTGTTTATGTGACGCTTCTACTACTCAGGAGTTTTGTATAGAAACTAATCAGCGTCATGAAAAAAATAACATTTAAATTGCATTATTCATACAATAAACAAGTTCTTCATGTGTGGGCTGCTGTCTTTGAAGAGCCTCCCACTGTACTTTCATCTCCCAAAACCACACACTTATTTCAGGAAAAAAGAGATGTGTATTTCTTTCACCAAATCTGTTTGCATCACTGTGAGCAAAAGTTTTCTTTTTATATAACTTGTTGCATTATTTGCTTAACAAATGGAAGTATTTTTGTTATGAGAATCATTCGATATTCCAATTTCAAGCTTGCCAATTCATAGTTTGTCCATAACTTCACCCTAGGTTTCATCTGCAGCACCTATGTCATTAGTGTCATTAGTAATTCCATTAGAAGCACCAAAAGGAATTTTGCATAAATGCAATTTTCTCAACTCTTTTATGCAGCCAAGGTTTCCAGAGACTAAGTAAAAAGAAGTGTACTGCTCTATGATAGGCCATTAATTTTAAATTACCGTTAAATCACAGCCTGGTCTAGCCCACCAGTTTGCTGGTTTATAATCAACTGTGTTACTTGCACAGCTGTGATCTCTCATTGAGGTCCATTTGTTAAGAGAACAGGAGGCGCTAATGCAGAAGTGCAGTAGGAACTTCCTGGGAGGATCCACCTTTTAAAAATTTCCTTACATCCCGCTGTCAGAAAACTCACCCCTGCCAGAGAGGGCTACTGCACAGCCCTGCCAGCAACAGGAGTGACAGGCCCAGGTCACCAGGAATGCAGCAGAGTGAGGAGAGTTCTCTGCTGCTTCCTTGGGTGGGAAAGGAAATGGCTTAGTCCTTTGCTTGTGATTTCTCCAGCAGATAGGAGCCAGCAGAGACAGGAAACTTTAGAACTGGCTTCTTCTTCCCTGTTCTGTGGCACTCAGTGGAGTGAACACAGGGACTGCTGCTTCCCAGATGACCTCCCATGAAGAATGGAGCAGATACCTCATTTAAATCTCAAATATTTGAGAATATCAGAAGTATCTAACTTGGTCAAATGTCTGAAGGTCTTGTTGTGAGATTCCTTCTTATTGTCTACCAGACCTGCGTGCTGGTACAGCATCATTGAGGTCCCACATCTCTACTGCCAGCCTCTGTTGTGATTTTGCCACTGCTTTGTTGCAAAACGGACAGTGGGTCTTCCATGTGGAAAAAATGCACATTGACACTCCACAGAAAAACCTTGAGGTAATTTTCTCACAGACACTTAGTTTGTCATAAATACTACTTTAATTTCACCAGCATTTAAACATTTTGCCTCATTCAGAGAAAAAATGTAGGGCAATTTCAGGGTTAAATGTTTACTCTGCCAATATATTTAGTGCACAAGAGTGACAACATTGGATATAGATCTAGGGCTAACATTTGGCGTCACAGGCAATAAAGGTGGGGTATAAATGTAACAGTATATATACACGCACATGTATTCATACACACAATAAATATATACCAATCTCTTTCCTCCCCTGTCTTTCCTCCTCCCATTTCAAGTCCTTCAGAACAATATGAAGGAAGTATTAGTAAGGTCCTGCAAATACAGAGAAAAAAATAAAAAGCAAACAAAACCACGCAAGCCTAAACCAAAAACTGCACGTGCATTGCATCATGATTATATTTAGCAGATGCAATAGAAAAATTCTAGCACTGTGACCATCAAGATGCTCACATCATAACAAGGCACTCTTGATACGAATATTTTTCAGGGTAGAAATTTTCTACACTCTCTATAAGGACTGCTTGCCTAGCATATTAATTTCTTCATGCTTTATAGTTAAGCTGCTAATTAACATCATTTAAAGAGGCAAGATAATAAGAGAAATATATAAAATAAGAGCAGTAGCAGAGAAATAATTATACCATTTAAAAGTATTTTAATTCCACCTTTTTGGCAGAACATTAATAAAGTGCCAACTCAAAGTTCATGTTAATAAAAAGGAGGAATCAGTCTGTTGTTCAGACAAATATGAGAAAAATTTGAAATGCAGAATGGATTGGATAAGGGTAGCCTGAGATAATCTGGAAACACCCAGCAGTTAGCATATTCCAAACTGTGCCCAAGCGTGATTTTTAAGAGAAGATATTAAAGCTAGCACTGGCTGAACAGTGTAAAAACTCCAGCCACTTGTTGATGCAGCTAAACTTGTTTTGCTTTATAGAATATTTTAGGGAAATTAAAACCAAACAAGCAGAAATTAAAAACAGCACTATCAGCTGAGACTGAAAGGTAAATCTAATTTCAACCTAGATTACCCTGTTTTCCAATTTTTTTTCTTCATTAAGAGCAGAAAACTTTTGGAGATCTATGTCCACACACATTTGGGCTTAATTCCAGTTATTTATATCTGGCCATCTGGTCTATTTAAGTAAATCTAGTAAAAGCTGTTTGACTTAAGACCACACACTGAGAGAAGACAATTACAACAAGTAAACTGGATTTCTCACTTTGCAAATTACAGAGGGAAATTTTTCTCCTAGTAGCAGTAGCAAAAAATGAGAACTGACTGCATGAGGTATTCCCATAGCATTAGATACATTTACCCTTTCTCCCTATGCCAGCCAGAAGCTTATATCTCTCTTTCTTTCTTTTGAGATGATGCTCTGATAATGCTGATATTTTTTATTCATTTATTTTAAATCAGCACCAGGATCTCAGATGACACAAAAATGTTTTACAACAGATCAGCACATTATAACATTCTCTCATCATTTTCAGGTAGATGTGAAATTTGAAAGTGACAAAACTTCGCAGCTTTTTTCCATGAGGAGAATTTTGCCTTAGATGCTGGGGTTTGGCCAGGGTGCCAGGGTCTGATTACAGTAAGTTAGAAGAGTCTTTTGCAAAATCTAGTTTATGACTATGTGATAAATTGCCTTCTTTGTTTGTATATTACTGTGAAGATCACAACTGGAGGAGGTTAGAGGCTGCACGGTAGAGACAGAGTAATACTTAATTGAAGTTAGCAAAAAAGCTCAACAAAGCTTTTATTTTTCCTTCCCCCTCCTCCCAAAAAAAGACCTACTTCACTTACTAACATTCTACATAAACTCACATTTAAATTTCTAGAAAACTTCTAGAAAGAATAAATTTCAAATGTTTATCTCAGTGCCTGAACATATTTTAGCCTGGCCTTTCTACTTATTGTATTACATGTCATAAAACCTTCGCAGATCCCAAACCACACACAAGAAAACCACCCCTGAGCATGCTTATCAGTGTAGTTATAGCCCTGGTGGCAGATAGCTGTAACAGGCCCAACAGGGGTACCTGTGGGCTTCTGGATGCCACACAGACAAAAGCAGCTTCAAACATTGCCCAGAACACACGGAGATGACAGAGCTGACGCACTGTGCCTGTTCATTATTAATCGGGTATTTATATATCTGTCATAGTCTAGCGTATTTACTAATGTCTCTCTTGAAACGTAGGCTTTAGACAAAGGTTGACAGAAAGCTGTAAGTAGTTTTGCTGGGTTTGAACTAACAGTACTGCTGAAATAATTTCCACTGAAGTTTACATACATTTAATAAAAATTAAATGCCAAGTTTATATGACTGAAGAGATGGGGAACACAGCCACGTGCACAGATTGGAAATGGCAGATGATGACAGTGCAAACGTCCTGAGAAATACTGAAATTTTTATCAACTCTCCTAGAGAAGCTGAGCCTCAGCCACAGCTACAGGCATACTATTTAACCCCAACCCTAGGGATGTAAACTCCTGTTCTGCATCTCACAACCCTGAAATAAGCAGCCAAGCAATTCTCAGATCTAACACCTCTAAAAGTGCTGCAATGAGCTTATCCATACGTTTTTGAAAAAGGAAGAAAGTAAATTTATTTTATACTTCAGTTTTTAGAATAAAATATAGTGCAAGTGCTACATCTGTCTTCTTCATGTAGAGCTCTCATCCACAAAGATGACACCTATAGCATGTTCACCAGTTTCCTACACTGGCTTTCCAAAGGGAACAAAGACCTCAAGTATGACAGCATTAGTTATACCAAATTTGCTGAGACATAATTTGACTTTTGTGAAACAAATAAATATGTGACACTGTAAAAGCATTGCTCTTTTACTTGAAATACTTGGCAGTTAAATCATCTTGCAAAGAAAGATACATTCATACTCTTTAATATAATAGAGGTTTAAAGGGTACTTTTTTGCCATAATATGTTGGCTTTTCTGATGATTCCTCACACTGAAAATGAGAACAGTAAACTTTCTTCTGTTCATATAAAAGCTTGTTGAATTTTAGTTTTTAAAAGGATTCTTTTGCCACTTCAAAAAAAATGTAGAATGATGAAGAATTAGTTGGAAGGAAAACTTCAAGAGTCCCACTGAAGCAGTTTATTCTGGAATACCATTTATAGAAATGCCATTTTGTCATTTTTACCCTGAACAGAAACTGTATGTGATATTTCCACCCTTATACAACTGAACTCATTATACTGTTTCCATAACAACAAATAGCAGTACATGAAATTAGGTCCCAATAAGATTCTGAGAAAATTAAGTTACATCCTGCTAATGTGTCTCTTCAAGATTCATACAGTGAGTGAGAAACCAAATCTGCAAAACCGGCAATGCAGGTACCTAATAATAGGGGCACAAGAGGTTAATACTCATGAAGCAAATCAAGGAAGAGCTGCCTTATTCCATACTCACTAGGTAGGAGAAATCTGCGTGTGACACAGTCACAATGCTATAGGGACTGACATATCTAACTACTTTATGAAGCATAGGCCTCAAAAAGAGATGCTTCAGAGAGCAAGAGGAACCACACCATGGGGCAGCCTTGTCAGACGATAGTTTGTCTGCTGGAGCTGTTCTTCCTGTCTCTTAAGGACTCCTGCAGTCCTCCCTTTCTGTTCCAGATTAGGCCCTTCAGCTGCATGTATTAACTTCTATAATTCTCTCAACTGAATAATTAATTTTGGACACTACTATGATTTAGCAAAAGAAAAGTGAAATCACAGAACCACAGAATGGCTTGGGTTGAAACGGACCACAGTGCTTCAACTCCCTGCTACATGAAGGGTGTCTCCAATCACTAGACCAGGCTGCCCAGAGCCACATCCCAGCCTGACCCTGAATGCCTCCAGGTATGAGGCACCCACAACCTCCTTGGGCTCCAGTGTGTCACTACCCTCTGATTGAAATAAGCCCAGTGAAATTACTTCCTCTCAAAGGAATGCAGTTTAAGCATACATTGATGCAAAACCTACTGAACTCCAGTGCTAAACTCTGTTGCTACTCTAATCCAAATAATTTTAATCTTGCATTGACCTGCAACACCTGCAGTAGTCTGTACAATATTCTCTGTTCAACAATGACAGACAAAACCACATTAATAATTTTAACTGAGACTAACCAAGCACAACTACAAACTTATAAGCCAGTAGCAATTCTAGATCACAGAATCATTAAAGTTGGAAAAGACCACTAAGATCACCTAGTCCAACTATCAACCCATCACCACTGTGCCCACCAAACCATATCCCTCATAATATCGTGCTACTTATTCCTTGATCTCTCCTCTCCATCCTTCAGCTTCCATCAGCAAGCAGCTGTACTGTGTTTTGCTGATTCAGTGCATGAAGAGAAGCCCGGAGGTACCTACTCTCTGCACTTCAGAACTGTTCTTGGAACAAAGCATGTGCTATTTTTCATACAGCAAGCAACATTTTGAGTCAGTACCTACAGACCTGGTATCTCCAGATGGCAAAAAAAAAAAAAAAAAAAAAAAAAATCCAAAATGAGAGTCCAATGAACTGATTGTTTCTGGCACCAGGACAACACATTTTCAACATTTGAAAAATGTAAGCTGGTTAGCGAAGAACTGAACCTTAAGCTATATTCTAAGATTTTGTGGACAAACTCTATCCAAAAGATTTTGATCTGTCATTCATAGTGCACCTTTACATATCTGTAACAAATATTCAGAAGGCAGTAGTAGAGTAAATGGATATCCTAGGGAGAGAACAGCACTCTGAATGTTTGTCTGCGGGGGGCACATAGCTAGCCAAACTGAAGGACTGAAATCCAGGCATTCTGCCACAATTCACATGACCTGAGGATCTAACAAAATCATAAATAAATAAATAAAAATAACCAAAATGCAGGACACTGTCAAGGCCAGAAAGTCTAAAATTAGCCTGGGTAGCCATGTTTCAGTCTGCACTGTACAAGACATTTTCTTTTCCAAGCACAGTCTCTTGTACTGGCCAGGTTAGAAATCAAAGCAGATGAATCCTTCTCATTATTATACAAAGACAAACATTACAGTCTTTCAGCACCTGCTTTTTTCTCTGATTTAAATGAACAAGCAAGAAGAAAGGGTAGAGTGTTCATGCCCCCATCACAATGCTATTCCCACTTCAAACAAGATGATGTAAAGAGATGCATAAAAGGGATGCCTTATTACAGCTTATGCAAGACATCTTTCTTTGTGGGAGATTGAACTGTCGGAGCAATAAAGGTTTTATTTATACCTGCTAAAAAAATAAAAATGGTTCTTCAAAGCATAACAATTCATCAGGTTGAATCAGATGGATTTCAAATATGTACTTCCTCACTTCTTAAAAATGTGCCTAGCTCCAGTTTTCTTGCAAGAGCTAAATTCCATCATAAATTTTCCATCACCTTCTTATATTGTTCCTTAATTCCAAAAAATTCAAAAGGCTTTATTCATCAAATATTTGTGCTAATTCAGAATAATATTATCATCATAGCAGAGTTCATAAAAATAGCGGCCTGGTTTAAAAAAAGTAATTGTGAGAATATATACTGAAAAATAGCTCTTTCAGGGAAGCATCTGATAATACAAAAGTACCCACATGTAAAACAAAACAGAACAAAACAAAACAAAAAAATCAACAACAACAACAACAACAAACCACCTTAGTCTGACCTTGTTGTAATAACCACTGCAAAGGTACAGATTTTTTTCCTGTCCTTACAGGAAGAGTAACCACACTACAAAGCAGAAATACAGAGATACATTTTCAACAGCTTACCCATACCAAAATGATTCAACAGCTTGTATATAGGCATGTAAGCACACAGCACAACAAATGTGATGTTTTTTTTCCCAGCAGAAAGCCATCCTGATGGATAACTTATTCCATGGTGATCCCACAGCCCCTAAATAGTGTGTATGATGGGAGAAGGACTTCCTGCATTTCAATTTGAAATATTTCTGAAATGAGTAAAAAATATTGCCTGTCACTCTAACCTGGATGCACACAAGGGTTGTGAGCACTTTCCAGAAATTCACCCTACAATTAAGTACCAAACATGCCAGGATAGCTACTAATTTTAATACCTCAAATAGAAACAGAAGAAGTATGGTATCCTCTGGATAACAGAACAGTCACAGGATGACACCAGAAAACAAAGAATGCGTATGGTCAAAAAGCCTTTGACCAAACCAGGTCATTTCCACCATTTCATGCATCAGTTTGGCACATGGAATGGTAAGACTGGCTAAGAGAGGAGCAATGCTGAGGACTACTATCCAGTTTACAAGGCCAGAACAGGACAATTACAGTTAACAAAGAATTTGCAGATACAAACAAATTACTATGATATTAAATACAAACTTGAATTAACAATTTGTCAACATGCCAGAAGGAAAGAGTATTAAGTACTTTGTATTTGCTTTAGGTCAAGAGCACATAGAGAACTATCATCAGCCTTAGTCGATAATATTGTGCTAGAAAATTTGATAAAACAAGATATGCCTGTTCCCAATCCATTTCATCTATGCCCTCAATCCTTTCCCTTTTCTCTTTTTTAAACGATCACAGTAGTTAATGGTGAAGAAAATACTTTGTAACAGAAAGATCAAATGTCTGCAAGCACAACAAAGCACGCTTAAGTAATACTACTTTTCATATCATCTTATTAGCTTTACAAGAAATTTTTCCATCAGCCCAGTGAATCAGATAGGAGAAAGAAGAGCTACTATTCAGCAGAGAACCAAATCTGCATTTTTGCAACTGCCTTGTTGATTCTACAATGACATAAAATTTCACTATTGCAAAAATATAATTTCAATTCCTTGTAGGATAGATAGCCCCCTGCAGCTGAGTAGATATGATCCCCAGAGCTCTCTTCAGACCGAAAGACAAAAACTAATGGACTACCATAAAACAAAACAAACATACTTCCCTTAATGCTTTAGCCCAATAATGACAACTTCACAATGATAGCAAATATCTTCTGATATACTGGTCACTGTAGTAGAAAGAAACAACCAGCAGGCATATTCCTTGATAAAATGCTTACAGCTTGAGGAAAGTCACAATCTGTAAACATCAACTCTGCCTCCATTCCTCCTGCAGGATTTCTCAAAAGGGATTACTTGTTTATTGAACAGAAAGTCGCAGTGTGTGGTAAGTTTTCAAGATCTTAAGAGGACTACAGATAATTAAGCTGAATGTTTGGATTTTACGCACGAAAAGAAACTGTGACACTCATCAATTAAGGTCATTTTAGTCCTTTGAAAACCCTAATAAAAACAGTAGCTAAGCAAATACGCACACCCATACACACACTCACATACACAACTCATACACACACACTATCGCCCCACACTTCACCAATCCACTTAAAAAAGAAATGAAAAAGCTAAAGCATGTGAAAATGTTAAGGGTTGGGTTGCTGATGGCTTTTTTTTTTTTTCATAACAGTTGCTACTGGTACTCATATACTATGCAACTAAAGTTAAATCTCTAGAGATTAATAACTTGACTTTCTTTCCCTAATAACTTTCATTTCAGAAAGATCCCATAATTTCCCCTTGCCTGAAGCATCCACAATTACTCTAAAAAGAAAAATAAAGTTTGCTAAAAAAAAAAAACAACCCACAAACATCAATGACTGGCAGTGACTTTTTCTGCTCTCTCCTCTGTAGTAAAACCCAGAAATTGCTGATGGACAAAAAAGATGAAAGATGTTTTATTTTTAAAGTTTCACTGAATATAGAAAGTATTAAGTTTAACTTAATCTGCCTTTCCGTAAGTGCAGTAAAGATACTCAGAGTTGCTGCTGCCTTCACACATTTTGGACTTAATTATGTCATCAATATTGATGTCTTTTGCTAAGAATTATCTTTCTAGTACTTTTCTGTGCTGCTACGCTGCAGATCATTAAGTTTAGCAAGGAAGCTGGATAAAGAGTAGCATACTACATTCATCTTTACAGTTATGCATCAGTAAGTGAGAAAATATTAATTACTAATAGATAATATATTTTAAGAAATTAAAAACATACATGGGAGAGCATTAACAGGCAGTGAATTAGTTGTAAAACTTTTAACAGCAATCCAGGAACCTGTAGTTACAATTAATTTAAATCCACTGAGGACTCTGATGAAGTTGCAACTCTATATGTTTTATCAGCAGGAAGAGCAAGGATAGCATATTGCTTTTCCTGTACCTTAGAGAGTGGGAAAAAAGAAATTCACTCTTCGAGGACTACGCTGGTTTGGTGAGGTTACAATTAAATTAAAAGATAAGTATGTGAAGAATTTAGCCTAAAAGTTGGTATGGATAAATAGTTTCCTATAATTGTAATGAATTGAGAACTAAAAACACATGAAACTAAAATAATATATTTTAAAGTTTTCCTGCAGAGGAAAAAAGGACCACATATAAAATGGTTGGACTGATTTTCGTGAACTCAAACAGTACAGAAGGACCTTTTCTGTATTCAACAAAAATTATGGTCATGGGGCCCAGTCAGTCTCCAATCAATTATCATTCCTTCTGGCACCCACTTAAAGTTGATTAATCAAATAACAGCACACAAAGGACAGAGTCTTTCTCCCAGAGTTGTCTGTAGTATAATAGATCTGAGAAATTCATACAGCTGTGAATATGCAATTTAACACGCTATTGTGTACCAAGGTCAATATATCACTCTTTTGTGGATCGTCTCAAAAATTTGTTTAAAAATGGAAAGACAGAGATTGCGATGTCCTCTAGAGCATCACAGCTTTACAGATATCTTCAAAAATTAAACCCAGTGCATAGAGAGCTTCTAATCAGTAGGAACAGAAAAATTCCCACAAGCATGGAAAGAAAAAGAATCGGTCATCTTTATTTATCTGCTTTTTGTCATCCTGCTGTTATTTACACCAGGGAAGAAGGTAAGAGAAGGTGTCTCATATGCATTTTATGTTACTCCTCTTGCAAGCTCTCAAGTTTGAACTTTCAAAAAGGGTTGAGGTTATTAAGTGCACCTGAAAGCTAAAGCCAGAGCACTTGGCAACTTAGCACATCTGAAAAACATCTTGTGAAAACCAACATTTATGTCAAGACTCTGAATTTGGTGCTCTTTCGACTACCAGGAGCCATCCCTATTACTGAAGTTGGCTTTGGATGATATTCTCCAGGCAATGTAGAAATTACAGGTGGAGCTTAGTTTTACTGGGTCTCCCCTAAGCTTTCGCCAGGAAACATTTACTGCAATATGTTCTCCAACTGTTACTGCATATGCTATATTTAATCACTGCTTTCTTTTACTATAATAACTGGAAATATCCTCCTGATGTATAGAGGCCCATCAACAAATTTGCTTTCATTTTTTTGGGGAATATCCTGCCAATCCAATAGCCAGCCAATAAAAATATCATTAAAAAAAAAAACCAAACAAAACACATTCGAGACTCATTTAACAATACTTTCTAATGCTTTCATTATTGTCTCACTCCTTCCTTAGCATCACTTTGTATTTATTTACTCATTATGTGCTGCAATGTCTTTGGTTTTGAACCACCAGATAATGACCTCATACCTTCAGGATTAAAGCCTTGTGAGCTAATCCACATCAATACCACTCTGGTCACCAAATACCAATTAATAACAACAATCCATCAATCATTATGCTTTAAAAGAGTATAGGGACTTCTTAAAGCTAAGAGTAAAACCAAACCTTACTCCTATGATGACACAAGCTAGCACGTCAGTAAAACTGTATGATTAATTTTTAGGAATTTGAGGTCAGATAGAAATTTTAAAATAGAAGTGAAAAGTTCTATGGATTTGCAAACATGAGTAAGCAGGTATAGTTCCTAAATCATCTTCCCCAAACCTGAGTTATCTCGAAGATTTAGCAAAACAGGCATGTATGAACACATTAATTCAAATTAGATTTAGCTGAAATGAAGGAAGCAATTCACACCTCATAGCTATTGTTTCAGGCTCTTTTGTAAACTCAGGAAATCATTTCAACACTTCTAAAGTTCTTTTCATGTTTGGAATGTTTTCTTTGCAACTATTTGAAAGGCCTCAAAAACCAAGGGCTGTGTGTTACACCACTAATACTGACTGTGCTCCCTCTTCTCAACCCAGCATTCCACATATTTGATCTCTGAAAACTTGATTATTGCACGTATAAACACAGTAGTTGTGCAAAATTCTTGTATAATGCCTTTTCTTACGCAAGAAGCTCAAATTCCTGACCTCCCTAAGGAAAAATATTTGCTATATTATTTCTATGTAAATCAAAAGACAAAACAAAACCTACTCAAACCACTCTAATTTTCTGTCACCTCACACATTGCTAGGCACCACAGCATGCTCAGGAGAAGCAGTGCAAGGCAGAAGAGATTTCCAGCCATACAATCAAGTAGAATTTAAACGTGTATGAAGAAATTATTTATTTACTACAGAATCTTCTCGCATTTGCCAATTTAAATCATGCATAGGAAGTTTACATTTTTCACTCCTAGAAAGTCATGATATTTTTCATCAGTCAGCCCCATTACAGTAATGTTATAACACCACCAGCCACCATGCATAAATCATACATTGTATGATTGGATTTGTTTGTTCACTGAATTCACAGTTTGAATAATTGTGATATTATTCAATTGCAAATAACCATTTCTGTCTAAATATTGAATTGCTAGATTTAGCTGGTGGTGGGACAGCAGCAACACACCAAGGAGGGATGGAGTATGCTCTTTCTACTTTATTAGTGTACAACAATTCCTTTATTTTATGAGGCATTGTACCTTACTACAGTACTAAAAACAAACCCTAATTCCCCTATTCTATTTGTCATTACTACCCTTATCAGAAATATTTTCAGTTGGCAAAATTAGCCTATATTTCTCCAAACGTTTAGTTGCCAAATTTATAAGAAAGAATGCTTTATAGTGATTCAAAAAGGATAGCAAGTACAACATAAGAGCTTGTCCACATGATGAAGCAAGCTGGAAAGGCTGTTCCACAGCAGCGCCCACAGCAGATGCTCTTATTTCATAAAAGTGCTTTTTCTTACACATTAAGAAAAAGAGTAAAAGCCAAGGCACCCTGAGGCTTTGACTGTGTCAAGTAATATGACCCTCATAAAGAGTTGAAGTGAAAGAGTGGCTGTTTTTGAATACATACGCTACAGCATTTCATAGGCTTTCAATCTCTCATTCTCTCTCCTTTCAGCCTCAGTAGACTAGTCTTAAGTGATTTACAGGGCTTGATCAGGTTGAACAATGTTGTAGGTAAGAAAGGCCACCAGGAACTAACAGGAGAATATTCCATCTCCTGATCCAGGAGAGCTCGCCTGTATCATTTCAGACAGGTCATAAGAGCATGGCTGTGGAGCGAATTCACCATCTATACAGGGAGCAGAGCTATGGAGGGAAAAATCATAGCTCTAAGATATTATGTAGCAAAGACAAACAGATTTCCACTTTAAACAAGTCGAAATCCTATTACATAAAGGAAAAAAAAAAAAGCTAGCCATTGAAAAGTAACGTAGGTCTTCAGACTAAACAATGCTGAATTAGGTGAATTATTTTTTTTTCCCCTGAAGGTGGTACAGAATCAATTTGCAATCTAAAAAACAAAAATGCACATTGACATTTCATTTTTTAAAAATATTTATATTGCTGTTTTAACTGTCTCTTTTCTCCCCCACTTGACACTGAAGATAACTGAAAGAAAAAAAATAACCTCATATAATTTCTCAAAACCCACTAGTTTTTCCAAAAACCTGAAACAATAATCAAGTTGAGTCCACAAGTTTTATAGTGTCTTCAGTACACAGCTCCTCAGTTACAAGATCCAGTGGAAAAACTCACCTACACCTAGAAATGCCTGGAGTCATCCTGACCTGAATGCATGTATATGCTAGCACATACGAATATGCTACTGCATACATATATATGGGTGTATTGGTGCTCTGATACTTAAGAAATCTTTTTTCAAAGTTTATCCTTTTCTTTTGTTTTCCAGGTAAGGGCCACCTTGCTCCCAAGATTAAAATCTCAACCTAGCAGTTGCGTGCCCTTCCTATGTTTTGTTATACACAGGCATTACTTAGCCTTGATTTTTCTGAAATCCTCAAGCTGAATAAGCCTCAATGCCTGGGCTGGAGTCTTACAGGAGATCAAAATAATAAATGCAGTGATGGAGGCAGCTTAATGTAGCTCTCTGCTTGCCAAGCTCAAGTCTGTTGTAGTGATCACGTTCCTTTAATACGCTGAATTGATCTCAAGTGTAGCAGGCTCATAACCAGCATGAAGTGATACCTCCTCCCCTAGACCTTCCCATACTGACATACACATCAGCAATTCATACAAGTCTAATTGCAAGGGATTCAGAATTTTTATTTAATCGCATTTCTTTTAAAATACCGATAACAGTACAAGCAACGTTCAAGAATAATTTCTTGAACTACTCACGATATTATTAAGGGAAGTGCAACCAATAGGATTTAAACCAACCACACACAACAATAACACAATTTCAGTTACTTCTGCTTTAGAAATGACTTGGTAACAAATTTCATCTTTTACTCTCTTCAACAAGAATGTCTGCAGATATTGAAGAATCAGCCACCAGAGGGCTCCTACTGTTTTTTTTCTATTAATGTTAAAAAAAAAAAAAAAAAAAAAAAAAAAAAAAAAAAAAAAAAAAGGGCTGAGATTAAGAAAACAAGCTTACAAATTTCACTTTACAAGTTTAAAATGCAGAACTGAAAGACAGGCAATAACAGACAATGATCTTAATAAGACACTTGGTAACTACAAAGATTGCTTAAGACAAAACTCCACAGGTTTTGAAGGCTGCTTTAATATGCATACATATAACTCTAAACAAAGTGGATCAGAAACTGTGAGCAACCTGTAGGAACTTCAGTTGAATGAAAACTCTAATTAATGTCTATGCCACCTGCTACAGTCTCCCGAGAGAATGCTTGAAAATTCTTTTTAAAAGAAGTCAGAAAAAAAATGGAACAGCTGAACAGACAAGAAACCTTAATAGCGCCTAGAAAAACTTCACAGAAGTGCCAAGAAGGGTCAAAAATTTGTCTTCTGAGAGACAGCCTTCGCATCAACAGAAAAAACATTATCTTCTCTAGAACAAAGTGAAAAGAGGAATGCTAAAACCAGAACAAGCCTGTGCAAAGTTGCAAAATTGCACAAACATGTGCACAGACACATGAATGGCACTAAAGCAGACACAATTCCTTCTGTTCCAGTTCATGAACTGAAGCAAACTGTTTGGTGGCTATGATGATAGAGCACACGAGGTCTGAATGACATGAACTGAGAACCCAACGGGCAGGAAACCCAGTGCTGTTCAGGCTTTAGGTGCAAAAGGTGCACTCACCCAATGCCCCGCACTGTGCCCTGGAAAGTGTGCTAGGGGATTCTGAAGCCCAGTCAGCTGGGAACAGATCCCAGATTGCCTTAGGTTACAGAGATCTGAGCCTACTGCAGCAGCTTAGCTCCTTTTCTATCTCTCGTTTCTATGTGACACTTAAGACAGCCATCAAGATGCGGCACAGAAGTTATGTGTCCTGTAGCTTGCTGGTGAGTGCTAAGAGCTGAATGTAGCATCCTGGAGCAAGTTAGTGCTAAGAGCATGAAAACAGCTGAGCAGGAATAAATACTTTTAGAGCCATACATTTACGGCTCACCATTTGGGACTAACAAAAGCAAAAACTCAACATTAAAATGGATCCTCTATAATTTAAAACAATTGTTAATAAAACCATAGTAAGATCATGAGAGGATGGAAGGAATTTCTCATAAAGGAATTTCTCAAAGTTTGCATTCCTAGCTTTGTGTGAAAATGTACTTTATAAAACGAGGGCAAAATGGAAACCATTTGTGAGATGGAGAAGCCATTTTCAGAGTTTTAGATACTGGAATTCACAGAAATATAGCAAAATAAAACACATACTTTATTAAGCTACATGTAAGATATAGAAGAAACATCTACCCAATTAAGGAGAAGCTGTATTCTTCATGCAATTCTAGAAAAATATGTATTTATGGATATGTGTTTAAGGAATATTAAGTGTAACTGAGGACAGGGATATTAGCAATTTATTGTTTGCAAAGTGTGCAAAAAAGGGTGGAAAAAATATTCTAGCTTCTATTTATAATCCACATATCGTGGCAATCAACATAAAATAGAAAAAAAATCAAGTTGCGAGTGAATTTATGAGATCTAGCTTCAAACCACACAAAGATGTACAAATCCAAATTACGAAAGCAATACCAGACAGCAAGGTACCTTACTGGTTCAGCAAGAGAGAAGGAGAGTAATTCCCAGTGGAAAATGGTGTACACTGCTTTCAATAAGAAAATATTATATCAATTGCCCTGCGCCTTCAAGTCTCGGCATCAGTAATGAAGCTACTG
This sequence comes from Lagopus muta, assembly GCF_023343835.1. Lineage (NCBI taxonomy): Eukaryota > Metazoa > Chordata > Aves > Galliformes > Phasianidae > Lagopus > Lagopus muta. The sequence goes on from NC_064434.1 coordinate 84,013,398, forward strand.
TAAGTGGTATTGAGATTTTGCATTGGGCTTTGAAACAGGAAGCGCAGCAGATGCACAGAGCTGGTAATATGTGCAGCATCACAGCACTACTTGGAGCAAACAGAAGAGCCGCTCCAACATTTTTCTCCAATCATACATCATAAAACATCCCAAAATCACTTTAACATCTTTTTATAACCCAAATAAAAGTATTTATCAAACACCTAACCAAGCCTATCCACAGCCACACATTTTAGCTATGATATTTAACAACAACAAAACAGTAAGTAACATTATTCCTTTGCAATTTCCAACTTGTTTCTTCAAAATGACCTGCCTGATTTCCTCTGAATATCCCAAGCACAGTTCCTTGCTGGCATGAGACTCACAGACGACAATTTTCAGTCATGCTGGTCTCATTTCAACTCTGTTAGACGATGGGTCAAAATAGGTCAGATACTGGAAAACCAGTCACAGCTATTGCTTTTTTTTTTTCCTCTTTACTTTTCCATAAACAGCAGAGAAAACTGGCAGCAAGCCAAATACTTATTTATAGACAACATTTATTTTTAGGGATTTATTTCTGTCACTGGAGAACAATTGCAGCTAAATGTACTTACTACTGTCTGGAAATCTATTTTTGAATTATCCTCTTTCAATTCAAATGTTTTGGTGCTCTGTATAGCTGTATCTACTCCTCTGAGCAGAGCTTACATCTAATAAGCATCAATATTTTCACAGCACTGGTGTTACTTTGCCAAGGAAAATGGAAGTCCTGAGGTCCTTGCTTCATGTTTCGTACAAAAAAGCCCAAATTGCTCTGCATAGCATTTTTCTTAAGTAAATGAAGGAGCAGGAAGGAGCTTCAGGGCTGTGCACTATTATTCGAGCAGACTGCTCTCTGCTAGCAGAGCCAAGCCTCTCACAGACCCTCTGCACACCAAGTGGACTGTGCTTGAAATACAGAACCATTTGTTTCCAGTGCCAAACCAGCACAGCTGAGGTTCCCCTACTATATTTGTTGCTTCCACAGCCAAAACAGCATAAAACAAAAATCTTGCACGCTGTTTTCACAAGCTATTTTTACTGAATTCACACTTAAAATTTCATGTTCCTGTCACGGATTCATCTCTTGCTTGATAAAGCAATAATTTGTTTTCCATCTTTCTGTTTTCTGCATCTTTCTCCTTCCCCTCTCATTCAATTTGTTCTTCACTCAGGACAAGACCCAAAATGCCTGCAGTCCCAATATGTTTGCCAGTTATTTATTGACACATGCTCAGGTCAGCCTTCACAAACAAAGAAATTCAGCTTTACCCCACTTTACCAATAGATATTGATTTGGAAGTTACACACTTACATAACAGGATGACAGGCACTCAAGCACTGTAATTTCAAGGCCACGTATTTCATCCTTACATTTCAGCGACCAGTAGAAATTTTGAGAACTTTCTGTGCTGTTTACAGGGTTTAGAGAGGTCTAGCTCCTGCCCTGCACACCAGCCTAAACGGGCACAGAACAGCATGCATATGCACAAAGCAGCTTAACAAACACGATTCCTCACAAAACCCCTGCAGAAATGAGAGAATCATCAGGACAAAAAGAAAAACAAAAAAAAAAAAAAAACACAACATCAGGAAAATAAATAAATAACAATAATCCAGAGATCAGCAGTTAAAATCACTGAGCATGCAAGATGCCAGTACACCATTACAGCCTGTCCAGGTTCTGAGCGCTGCTGCGGTAGGTGAGAAATTACCCGCTATCTGGCTTCTAATTTTCTTGTTCCATATTCAATATTACTTTCTATTAAAAAGATGGCATAATTCCTCATCTTTCAAGCCACTGATTTTGCTGTGTATTGACCAGTGTAGTGACACCAACATCTTTAGGAGTGATGCGTGGGCAGAATGCAATGCAAGCCTCGCACATTTTTACCCCTCCTGTAAATGTCATAATGGCTTCTTCATTATTGATGACATCTTCAAATGTTCCTAAATGCTTTAAGGTGGTTACTGGACCCATTTCTATCTAGGCCATTAGCTGTTTCTCTGATCATATCAAAATGCATCTCAATTCCCCATCTACTTCCTCGCTACAATTGCTTCATCAATATTCATAAGATCCAAGAGCTTGATATTGATTACCGTAACTAATGGAGTCATTATGCAAAGTCATCATGACCTCTGAAGCAGTTCTGTTTTTGCAGCTTATCTAGATGCCTCTCACAGCATTTTGAAACATTGGTATGAGGCAGGAGCGAGCAGAGCAGCACAAAACTCACAGCAGCTGATGATGCTCAGTTAGAATGGTCTTTCTCCTCATCTGCCTGAGATGTCACACAATACTGAAAGCTGTCACATTATCCTGAACTTAACAGGAGCCCTCGTTATCACACAGCAGAAAGGAGTAGTTAATATTAACTGATCATTATTAACATTCATTATGGAAAATCAATCTGATTGTGCTACAACCTCCTGCTGCAGTCAGCTGAGTTATGCTGATATTTACATAATATTGAGCTCCTGCTAACCAAAATTATGGCAGTTACATAACATCTTTCAATGTCATGGTGATTTTGCAAACAAAAATCTATTTCAGTTGCCAGCAACAAGGTAGGCACTTGGCAAACAGTTTCTAATGATAAGGTTTTATGATTAGCGTGTCCAAAATTAATAGTGGCAAGTATCCCTCTTTGGAAAGAATAAGTTCAGTGCAGCCACAATGTGAGTTGACTTCCTGGTCTCAGGAATAGCTATTTCTGGAAGAATGATATTTAATGAGAAATCTTTTAAAAATAAACAAATAAGCACCTCTTTTATCAAAAAAAAAAAAAAAAAAAAAAAAAAAAAAAAAAAAGGAATTAAAAGCTGCAGTAAGACAAATGTTTTAATAGGAATTAGAAATACTGTATTAAATTAAAGCAATAGCTTGCAAGACTGAGTGACCTAGAAGAAAAGTGAGTTCATCATCAACTGGATCCTTAAAAAAAAATTAATCTTTAACTCAGAAATTATCATCCAGATGCAAGAATAATTTAGTAAAATATAAATGGTCTAACTGCAGCTGTCCCATTACAGTTAACTTTGGGATTATTATTGTTGTGCTTTCTTTCTGCTACATTAAAATGGAAAAGAGTTAACGCATATGCATTTTCAGGGTTCCCTCTCCTTGAACTGTCTTTTTGTACATTAATAATTATCTACATCAAAGCTAACATTTACTGTCAAATTCATTCTTTTCTGCTCCCTGAAATAACATTACTCAGTCAAACATTGAGTTTTTTAAACATGTATTTTAAACATCCATATTTCAACATTAAACCCAAATTTAATTTGAAGACTCCCAGAATAAATCTGTAGACATTTTATAGTTTATATATACAATTACACACACACACACAAAAATAGAACATTATCCTGTTCTTTAATCAGAACATTGATAAACTTCTAAAAAATAACTGCACATTGTTTTTGGACTTGCCCAAGTGCATCAAAGCATAACAGGTTTTGATTACCTTGCTTCAATCTTTACTGTAAATTAATTTAACCCAAACATAAGCTTCATGTACCTCAAATAATTCAGAGATACAATTCCCACATCCACACACATTCGTTAATCTGACCATGTAATGGCAAATTGTAATGGCAACAGGTTTCAGTCAAATTGAAATCAGTTTAAATAAAAAGACTGAAGAAAAATTTGTCAGCCTCAGTCACAGCAAGAGATTATTTCACCTGAGCAAGTGCATCCATAGCTAAATTGCTTGGATTAAGAGATGGCTTATGTAGCATGCACATCTTTAAAAGGAAGATACGGGAGAACATGATAACTTTTACTTAAGCTTGACTTTTACTATGTCTGAAACACAGATAAGGTAAGATTAAAGCCATATTTAGCACATTTCTTGGAACCCTTCAGATAGTTGCTTCAGAATTAGCTGAAACACACAAAAAATGATACAAACTAGGGACATGATTTAGCGGAGGGTTGTTAGGGTAGCATGGTTAGGTTGCAGTTGGACTTGATGATCTTTAAGGCCTTTTCCAACCTGAGCAATTCTATGATCCTATAATTTGCCCTGATCTCTGCATTATTTTCATTCCTTGCATCAAAGATATATCTGCACTGTGCTACCAAATTTTAAAGTGTGGCTCCCAAAAGTGTTCGCCTACTTCGAATAACTCAGATCTATGCCATTCAAATTTGAGAGAACGGTGTAAAACATCAAATCTGATTTTTAGTCAGAAGTTTCCATTTTTGGAGCAATTAAGCAACGTAACCTAAAAGGACAACATTTTTCACAAGATGAGAAGCCAAAATTAATTATTCAAAGTACATACTCACACTCCATTTCACAGTGAAATATCATCTACCAATTAACAACTCTGTCAGCAAAAACTTAACTTTGCAAAAACTTCAAAGGTAGAACTAATTAGGAACTGAGGATAATGAATCCAAATTTTATAACTTCAAAACTCTTTTTATTAGTATTTGGTGCATGTTTGAGAAGAGTGCAAACACACCAAGGCACCTTTGATTTATGTAACTGAAAAAAATTCATTTCCCAAATGTAACTAGTATAGATGTGGTTGTTATTTATCACATAGTCAATACTTAAATACAAGTTCACTAACATATATAAATGACTGAATAATTATATCCTTATCATAACTTGGTTCATTCTACCAAAGACAAGTATGAAGGATATGCTTGAAGCATTTATAGGGCGCCAAGTAAATTTCAAGCACATACTGGTGCAGGAAGAACACAAAATAATGGCAATATGCAAGGAGAGGATAGGACCTTTCTCTGGAAGGCAGTCCAATGGAGGGAGCAGTTATTTTCTGCCTTCAAAATATGCTTGGTAAATCTTAGCCAGCCAAAGGTAAGGCAGTACTCACTCTTCAGAAATGCAAAGCTTACCACTGAAAATTAAACTTTGGTGCTTACCAATGGACAAGTATAGTTTATTATTCAATTATTTTCCTTAGGCTACTTTTGCTAAGTGCTAATAGTCATATTTGAATTCAAGGCACTTAATTTACTTCATAAATCACAGAATCACACACAGAAGTACAGAATCGTAGGGGTTGGATTGGAGATCACCTAGTCCAAATCCCTGCTAACGCAGTTCCTTACAGTTGTCATCTGTAAGAAAATCTAAGTTCGTCTCTGCATAACTCCTTTTCAGCAGGTCAGTTCCTAACACGTACTAATGCAAGTGGTTATGCCTGCCCAAGTGTAGCATTCTGGGATTGGCCTTGTTTAACCTCATAAGGCTCCTCTCCACCCAGCTCTCTAGCCTGTCATGTTTAATGCATCATTAAAATCTACATAGCTGCCATATTTAATCTTAAATACATAATCATACCATAAATAATGTCTCCAATTTATTTCCATAGAAACTACAACAAATACAAAGAACACAATAATGCATTTGATAGAGAAAATCCTCAGATACAAGATACTATTTCTCAACATAGCTACAATCGTTAGCAAGGATGAGCTGATTGAGATGCTCTTCACTTCATGGTGCAACAGCTGTACATGGCCACATCTGGAATGTGGTTTGTCCTTCATTGTTGAAATACACCACCTACCACCTTCACTGCCCTCACAACCACTGTTAGGTCTCCATAAACATTTAAACATCCATAAATGTCAATGGTGCTTTTTCTTTTCCTCCCCCCCATGGAGGAATCCAATTTCACACCTTTGCTCCATTCACCCTTTCATGTCAGATGCCATTTTGTCAGACAGCCCCTCCACTGCCATCTGTCACATAGCAAGAAAATGTAATGTAATGTTGGTGGGAAGATTCAATCTCTACTCTTGTAAGGCCGATGTAATAAAACAAGAGGCATTACTTTTGGAGCAGTCCTTATATAATCCTACACTGCATCTACTTCTGAGACAGCCATACTCTTTAGCACAAAGGCTTCCAACTTCTGGTAAGCTGCAATGTTAAATTCTTCAAGTGTGAATGAATGAATTCAAGTATGAATGAATCTTCAAATATGAATGAATTTGCCTAACGTAATTTTGTGCCTTTCTGAAAGGCTATCAGCCTCTTGGACATATTCTGCTTAGAGGAAGAATACGTCTTTTAGATGCACCATGAATGCCAGCAGAATAAAGTCAGGTCATATACACACTCTACAAATGGCACAAATAAAAATAAACATAATGGTACACCAAGTTATTACTCCACTTTGTTTCTGATCACAGAATCTACGGAAGCTTTGTTTAACAATTAAGCGATTGCTAATTAATCTGTAAATTCACTGCTGACTTCTTCCAATTGTGGGAAGCCACAAACCAGATGTAAGTAGTAATAGCAACTGATGACAAACCAAAATTCTGTATCAAAAACAGCCCCAACCTTACTTCTGCATGTAGTCCCTTGTGAATGTGCTCAATATCTGTAAAATCAAGTTGCACAAGGTCAGATCAAAATCATTTATACAGAAGAACCATGGTGATGTTCAAAGTCAAGGTCAAAATTGAGCTCTGAGGATCATCATAAAACCAGAGAAGGTACACAAAACTTTCCAAAGGCAGAAATAGTCTTTGAAAAGTTATATACATTGTCAAAATCTATCACGTGCCTAAACCTAGGTACTGTTATTGCCCAATAGGAACTACAGTCTGAATATAACAATCAAAAACCAGTACTTAATGTGACACAATATGAAGTCACTCTTACATTTGGTATCTTCTATCAGCAGCTCCTAGACCTCAAGATCACTTCATCCTTTCAACAAAGTTGTTCATGAGAAAGCGTACAACGCAATCACAGAATTGTAGGGGTTGGAAGGGACCTCTAGAGATCATCACGTCAAACCCTTGTGCAAAGCAGGTCCCCTACAGCAGGCTGCACAGGTAGGCATCCAGGCAGGTCTTGAACATCTCCAGAGAAGGAGAATCCACAACCTCCCTGAGCAGCCTGTTCCAGTGCTCCGTCACCCTCACTGTGAAGAAGTTCCTTCGCATATTGGCAAGGAACTTGCCGTGCTCAAATTTATGGCCAATTCCCCTTGTCCTGTCCCCGCAGACTGCTGAAAAGAGGTTGGCCATACTCCCTTTGCCTCCTACAGTTAACATATTTATAAATATTAATAAGATTACCTCTCAGTCTTCTCTTCTCATGGTTGAACAGACTCAGGTCACTTAGCCTTTCCTCATAAGAGAAGTGCTCCAGGAATTTTATCATTTTTCTGGTCTTCTGCTAGAATCTTTCCAGGAGATCCCTGTCTTTTTTTTACTAAGCAGCCCAGAACTGGGTACATTACTCCAGGTGAGGGAGGATTACCTCCTTTGACCTGCTAGCCACCCTCCTTTAGCCCTTTTGGCCACAAGGGCACCCTGTTGGCTCACAGCAACCTATGTACTGGTAACTTACGCATAGGACAGCTTCAAGACAGGTATGCAACATTCCCTGTCAGAGCACTTGTTCTTGGTTCAGTGAAGTATAGCAATTCTGACAGGCTGTGAAGCCCCTCAAATCGCATGAAAGGGGCACAAGCTTAGCTTTAGGCAACAAGAAAAAGAGTAAAGAATCTACCATATCCATCCCTGACACCAAAGTGATGCTGTGTTGTTGATTCATACAGAAAGATCAAAGAGCACAGGATAGCTTACAAGTAGTCTATGCTTTTAAATTACATTTGCTTTGACAAATCTGTGGTCAAGGAAAGAACATTTATTTTTAACAGTTCCTCTAAGGAAAAAGGAAAAAAAAAAAAGCCTAGAAAGACAGCAGGTAAAATAAGTGAAAATGCTGATGACATAGAAAAGTGCTTGCATTAGCCCTAGAATCACCTAATCTTACTTTCCTACTGATAAACATCATAAAGTGCTTCTGAAGTCCCCATGAAGGGCACAAGGGGGTTCTCCTTCCTCCACAATGCTATTTCCACAGGGACTGTAGAAGCAGAATTATTTTTGACGTTTCTATTTTGACACTTCTACTGTTCTGTCACATTAAAAGTCAACAGGTTCAAAGCAGGAACAGTTTTTCTTTATTAAGAAGGAGGGGTGCAGAACAGAGAAATGGAACAGCTTTGAAGCTCTGTCCAGCTGGGTAGTGTATATTGGGGTATGGAGAGAAAACACGTGCTGTAAACATTGAGAAACAGAAGGTCTGAACAACATTTACTTTCTGTAGAGTGTTTCCTTTCAATCCATCTTTCAGGACTGAAAAAAACTGTCACCGTTACCATGCAGATATAGCACTTTAGAATGGTATCTACCTAGACATCCCATGTTTCAGATTTCCTCTATGAGTTCCTAGACTTAGAACAGCACCTCCTGAAAGAACTTTCTGTTCTCAAATTATTTTGTCAAACTACAAAGCAAAGTGGAAACACTATTTGTAATAAATTCAACCAAAAAAAAAAAAAAGTCCTGTGCTATTTTAGATTTTTGTTAAATTATTATTATTTTTTTTTTTGGTGATCAAAACTCATTAAAAATGGCTGATGAAGGATGAAAGGTAAAGTTTTTAACAAAACTGCATGCTTCAGAGCTTCTATACAAGATATTTTTTGTTAAAATTCCTCCTAGGAGAAAAAAAAACAGAACAATTTCCTGCCCTGTTCTGGCATCTTGCCTTTGAGTGGCCAATAATAATAGCCCAGTAAAAACAGACAGCAACACACAGGATCCAACTGTTTCCTCCAGATGCACCTGCAGATGTCCCTTTGCCTTATATGAGTACTGCCTCTCTCAAATCTCTTCTTTGGAGAATGATAGTTTGAAGGAAATGCATTTAATTCCTTCATCTAGATCTCTGATTCTATCAGCTTCTCTATCCCATTCTACAGGTTATTCCACATGGAGGAGCACTCTGGATGTGAACAAATGAAGTACGGTTTTGATCCACAGATTGCATGTAAAATTTGATGTAAGCTCTGCTAAATTTCAGAATGAAATCAGAGGAGCAAAGCAAATGAGAAAGTCAGTTCAGATTAAGCACTTAAAGAATCTGCATTTGCTATTAAGAGTGGATGGAAAAGGCTTACCCCTTTTCCATTTATGCTTCCCTTTTTACTGCTCTTAAATTCCACTATCACTGAGAATTTTTTAGATAACACTAACAATGTCTTTGCATAACACAGGAAAACTTGGCTAACAGGAAAACCTGTAACATGCTGACAAGAATTTTATTAAGTTTCATCACAGAAATTCTTGCTGAAGATGCACAGGGGAAGGCATCAGTCAAGTGACTTGCACTGAGTTTACAGAAGGTTTGTAAGAGGGTGAAGCAGAAGCATGCAGACTTTGGGCTGCATGATTGCTCAGCTGGGGCACCTCCCATTCCTGATTCCTGATTTGCAGAATACTGGGAAACAGCAGAAGCAGAAACATGAATGGTTTGTTTAAAGTAAAACATCCTCCAACATGAAACGCCACCAGCAAGTATTTGAGCACTAGAGCTGTTACTGCATAGGAAAAACACCGCATCAAACATGAGGGGGCATACAGCATCAGGAAATTATTGCAGTTCAGGGGATTGGTATCTTTCTAAAATACAAAGAGAATGTGAAACATTCTCTTAATTATGACAGGCATTGAAATCAGACTACCTGCTGCATTCATATTCACTTTAACAGATTTAGACAATGATCACGTAAAACCAAGCCTCTGGAAACAGTTGCAAAGTAATATTTATTCACCTTAACCTGTTGCTTCTGAAACTTGATACACATAAGAACCATATAATTTCGTCTCACTCTTTTTTTTTCCCCCCCAAAAGCCACAGGGAAACAAGAAAATGTAATGATTTTTTAAATCCTGGAGGATGGATTGAAAGGAAACACTCTACAGAAAGTAAATGTTGATCACGCCTTCATCTCTCAAGATCTGTAGTGTTTTCCCTTCATGCCCCACTATACATTCTCCAGTTGGACAGAGCTTCAAAGCTGATCCATTTCTGTCTGCATCCCTACTTCTTAATAAAGAAAAATTGCACCGCTCCTCTGCAAATCTATTGTCTTATTTTCAAACGTAAAAAGCAATAGAAAAAAATACAGAAGTAATCAACAGTCTTCCTATATCTATTTACTCAGTAACCTTTACTTGTACAATATTACTTCTAAAAAACCAGGATCATACTGTAAAAAGCTAAATATAAACTTAGAGACTGATCCAAGTTAACTAAGTAATGGAAAGTACTTTATTTTAAACTCTGCAGGAATCAGGTGTTTTTTGTTTTTGTTTTTTAATATTGCCCTTTGAAAGTAGAAAAAAAATACTTTCTAAAGATGAGCCTCAGCCCCAGAGCATCCTCCAAAGGGACCCTGGCTTAAGACAATAATTTGTGGAGTTCATTAACACCTAAGCTAAATTTGTTTAACAAGACCTGAAACAGGTTTCCATAGCAACATTGATGTGAACCAGATCTAATATAACTTTCTGACTACTTGGTAAATTAATAAGTTCCATGAAGCACCTAAGAGTTTATGCTTACTACGTCTCACTCTTTTTTTTCCCCCCCAAAAGCCACAGGGAAACAAGAAAATGTAATGATTTTTTAAATCCTGGAGGATGGATTGAAAGGAAACACTCTACAGAAAGTAAATGTTGATCACGCCTTCATCTCTCAAGATCTGTAGTGTTTTCCCTTCATGCCCCACTATACATTCTCCAGTTGGACAGAGCTTCAAAGCACCTAAGGTTTATGCTTTATGTCCTCCTATTCTTCTTTACATCCACCTTAATTTTTAAGCAATAATTTAAATAGTAATAAAAAATGCATTTAGTTTTTTTAGTTTTTTAATTGGTTTTAACATAGGATATGTTTTTCTTACATAATTGAAGTCGCTGTAGACAGATGCAAGCGATCTGAAAATGAACATGGCTGCGTTTGCTGTTACCACCGTTCTTTAATGAACATACTTCGTAGCAGAAGAAAGTGACAGCTTTATCTCCCAGTATCAATAATATCTAATCTGAAGATATATTTATTCTCTTTCTAGAATTATATTTAATTGGCTAAAACTTCATGATGATGCCTGTAGGAGCTTTCAATTTCTTTCCAAGAAGCTAGTGTATTTATCTGGCTCCAGTTGAGCACTCCGAGCATCTCCTTGGCTACACCCAAGAGGAGATAATGACAGAATGAAGTTTGGTGCTGCACTCATTCCATTTCCTTCTTTCAACTGACAGCAAAGAGCATTCTAAGCTGTGAAAATACCACTTGTACGCAGAATCCCAAAGCACATAAGATCTACCCATTTTTAGCTGGATTGGTAAGCACTAGGGCAAGAAATCTTTTTGGATTAAAGTATACAGCAGGCCTAAAGGTAGGACATAATGATATTACTTTTCAAGGAATTTACTAAGTATCCAAAACCAACTTTGTATTGCTAACTTTCTCAGTTTTCTCAGAAATCAGGAAGCAGCAGATAGAACTCCCTGCTTACTCTGTATTTGCAAAATGATTTAAGGAAACTGAAATCCAGTAACTAAAGAACACAGTGAACACTATGCAGCTTCCTCTAGCAACACGGACAGCATTCCAGAAGAAGATAAATTTAAAGGTCGAGCACTTTCCTCCTGAACAGTTTGATTCTCTTCCACCCTGAATGCATCAGCAAGGTTGTTGTTTATAACAAAGGGGTTTTTTGTTTGTTTTTGGTGTACCACAAGGAATTGCAGCTAGACCACCAACTGTTTCTACACAGGCCACCCAAGTGTTCTCCAATATCAAAAGCAGGAAAAGATTGTTGGGAGCTTGGTTTTTGTTTTTGTTTTCAATCTGAAGATTTTGCTTTTTTTTTTTTTATAATATCAATGATAATTTGATCTAGCAAGACACACCAAGGATTCAGGATTACTCCTGTATATCAGAACAGAAGTGGTGCATAAACTCAGAGGCTGTTTGAAGGCAGGAGTCCTGATGGAATCCCTGCACTGCAGGCAGCACTGACATCACGGCACTGTTCCCTCTGGAAAGTCAGTTTTCCATGCCCCAGGCAAATGCACAACTGCCTTTTATCAGCATTATTAGTCGTTACCATGACAGAAATATTGGATGAAATCAGCATCCATTACATTGCAAGTTACCTTAAATGCCATCCAACCACTGAATCACAGAGGGCTGGAAAATTACTTGGAGCAATATTATGTTTTTGCATGTGCCAGCACATTTCTCAGTTGATGCAAATGCATTAATACAGTTAATCAATGACAAATCAAAATCCATTGTCTGTACTACTGATAAATGCAACTGTGTTTTGGTAAAAGCATTGTGTTGAATTACTTCAGCCTAAACATTAACAATGTATAAATTATGAATAACAATAGCAGAACAAACTGCTGCAAGAATTTTCACTTTTAAAAGTAATTCTTCTATAACAAAGAAACTTGTTTTCTTCTATAAATACATATTTCATATACCAATAATCATTTGAAGCCTCCTTACAAAAGTGGCTGAGAAGTAGTCAAGCAAGGATCTGAAAGAACTGCCTTTCTATCTCCTAAAAATATATATGCTGCCAATTTCAAACATCACCTTTTGCAACTTGGAAGGATGTTGAGCTATTTTCATAATCAGCTGCTTTCTCCTTCAAGAGTTTTCAAGTAATGCAGTGTAGAAATTGAACCATCTGTATCTTCCATTACAGTGCACAGCACAAAATAAAAGACTCTGCAAGAATGAGTTGATCTGATGCTGTACGTGAAATTGGTAATGCGGAAAATTCTATTAAAAATATCTGAAAATATGGTACTAATTATGTGTTAATTAAGCTGTTGCTTTTTCTCTATTTGTATCATGAACAGACATATCCTAAAGAATATGCACAATAAGGATTTGCACCTTGTACATCAGCAATCCCCACCTGCACAATAAGGACCAGTGTTGGATCCTGAGCAGAGATTCAGCCATAATTCGACAGCTTCAAAATAAATTACTTTCCCCATCAATATTACAACATGAATTGACATCCAAAACTTGACTTTGTCCTCGAGGAGGTCATAGATAAATCATACTGTAGCTTTTAATGTGTCTCTGAAGAAACAAAGTGTTAACAGAAAAACTAAAAAAGCTGCCTATGGCTGATCCTATGGGAAAACATCCGAGAGCCAAATCTTTGTCTCAGCCTTTGTCAACAGCTAACAGGAAAAGGAAGCAGAGCAAACAGAACATGGACCAATAGCTTTTCCTCTCAACTGACAGAATGATTAGATATTTACATTATCTATTCAGAAATTCAGTCAATTTAAAGACACAACACTTCGGATACAGATTATTCTATAGTTTTCGTTTAAGATTATAGCACTTAGCTGATATCCTTCCTTTATAGATCTGAACACCAGCTCCAGTGTCTGGCTCACAGAATGTAGCTCTTCAGAGATTTGACCACAGCTTGGTGGTCTAAGATGAAAAATGAAGCTCTTGCTATTAGCCATAGGCTCTGACGTACTGAAATGGGAAAACTGAATAAAATCAAAGCTCCTAATGATATTTCCTTCCAGAAAAGAGCTTTCTTGTTAACAGAAGGAAATTAAAAGACTATCAGTTACCTTCCAACACAGACACTATTAACTTCATGTAGCATTTTTCTTCTCAGTGCCTGAATGCTGACTTAAAGGCTGTCAACACAGGCATCATGAGAATTGATCTCAGCTATAACATGCTCCAGTCTCCTTGCAACCCTGGCTGCCTCATTCAATTTTCCATATATTTTATCCCTGGCTGCCCAATGTAATAACAGAGTAGTGCTCACATTCACAGACAAAACTGACGCATAACATAAAGTGATGATTTGTCTAAAGTCATAAATACCCTTCTGCTAGGGCAGCTTCTCAAGTCCTGTATTCACTCACTCAGTACTTCTATAACCTTCCCTGTCTCAGAGAAATTACAGCATCTCTGCCTCAGTTTCCTCATGCAAAAAAGCATCTTCTGAAGATCTTTAAAGCATAGTGATGCTACATATATAACATTCAATGAAGATTTAAAAAATGCCACGTAGATGCAGCCATTACTATACACAGAAAATCTTGGACTGTTTTCCACATAAAAGGCATGAACTATACCAGCAGAAGGAACAAGACCATACTGTCAAGATCATGGTTTATAATAATACATTCTACCAGTAAATTACACCACCTCATGTCCCACAGCTTATTCGTAAAACCATTTTTAATATCCTGAAATAATGGGTGCTGATCAAATACTGAAAGTGCTTTACAAACACATTATGTTTTGTTGCAAAGACACTTGCCCCTTGAACTTTAGCTGGCTTTTCATGCTTCTGACTTGCAGAAACCCTTAGCTGTCTTCTGTTTCTCTTTTGGCTTTTAATTTAGTTTTCAGATAGCTTATTTAAGTGCTTTTACCACAAACAATGCAAGAATTGCTTCTAGGCCATAAACAGAAACAGGAAGCAAAAGCAGATAACCCAGTCTTAGAAAACAGTGTTATTATTCAGAAAACAATTTAAATATTGAGATGTAGCCATCTTGATTTCAAATAAAGGAAGTGCTTTCTCTGGAGGTTTGTCACCAGCTGTGATGGAAATACAAGACGGACATAAATTACTTAGATTTTCTTCATTCAAATGAAGATGAATGTAGTGGGGCAGCAAGGTGCAAAATGGATCTGAGATGGGCGCAGATACTTAAAAGAAAGCACAACACTGTGCAACAGCTCAAAACTGACCAAATTAGTAATGGCCTATCTTGTGTACTCCAGCATTTTTCAGTTAAGAGAATTTATTATCCCTAGGAAGATTCCAGACAGGTACAATGATAAGCTAGAATTACAGCTGTGTCTTCAGTGATCTGAACGCAAAAAGAATGCACGCTACATCACTATAATTAAATATACAAATACTACTGTGATCATTATTGATTGTTAATGCATTTGATAAAACAATGATGGAACTATATGTTTTTCTGATGTAGGGCATCAAACACATTAGCTTTATCCAGGTACTAAAGCAGTATTTCAGTTACAGTTAATTGTTTAGACAACAACAGAAAACAACAAATACAGTATAATTTCACTTTGCATCTTCCTCATGGATATAAAAAGCTCCTCCTTTCTGGATTTTGCACATGCAAATGTGCACAGTATAAAACTGAAACACCCTTTTGCCCAAAGTCACTCTATCTACCTCAAAAAAGTATTGAAAAATACTTTTAAAGTATTTTAGTGTCTTTTCTATGGTAAGTTTAATTTTGTATCCTTAAACGGGAAGGTCTTTTGACAACAGGAGACCATAACTTATTTACTCTTTTTTTTCCTCCCCCACATACATTATGTTTATGTTCTCAAATGCAAAACATACAAAGAGTGGTGATTCAGCTAAGCAATCCCATACCTCATTATCAGCACATAATATCAGCACATAAAGGCAGGTTAATTCATCCCTAATACTTGTTTTAAAAATAGAAATATTACAATTTGCAGAGATGATTTCTCTAACACTGAACCTCCAAACAGAGAGAAACAGTTTCCCTGGACTATGTGTGGTGGCTTCACCCCACAGCAGGCAATTGTACACTTCAGCATCCTATCCAAGAGAAACTAAAATTCCACCATGCTGTTCAATTGATTCTTACATGTAACTGCTGTTATTTGTTGTAACTATAACAAGCTTTAAAGATACCTTGCAAGGAAGGATTTACAAGAACTTATAGCTCCAAATAACAATATCCCAGCAAGAATCAGTACTGGCTGGGTAGGGACTTCAGACTTTGACTGGTTTGCCAAACTTTTTTCCAACTTCTGGAAATGAAGTTGGCAGGAAGTGGAAGGGGAAGTAACGCACACCGGGACTGGATAAGCAGCACAGCAGGAAGCAAGTGAACACAGTAACGGAGCAAGCAGTCAGCAAGATAATGAATTTAGTCTTACACTAATGCGGAGTAAAGGAAGCTTGACTTTGATTCTTAGTTGTAAATTCAAACAACATGATTAATGGTCATCTGCTCTCTCTCTTTCTCTCATTGAAACAAAGCAAACTTTGTTTGGTTTAGCATTCAGAGTAGAAGACAACACTACTCATGAACCAGTGCAAAGAGCTGTGTATAATCAAACCCTGCATAAGCAGAAAACTGTGGGACAGAGTCAGGCTTTAGTGGCTGCAGAGGCAGAAACCAGATGAGATTTTTAAAAAGAATTTAAGTGAGACAGGTAGTTACATACCAGTGAAACTAATGAACAAAATGAAGAAATCCTCAGTTCCTCACTGACTTCCATATAGAGGCATTTGCCTTAGGAGACCACAACTTTTCCACTGGCTTCTCTACGAGTTATCGAGAATAGACACTATTTAAAAAAAGACAGATAATGCCCTATGGACACACTATAGTAAGCAGAACTTACGCATACAATATCATGTACTTTACTTAGGCATTAGAGAGTTCTTCAGTACTACGCTTCACTACTAACACCTAGCGAGGATGCACAATGCTATTAAATTAGAGATGAGAAAAGAAACTAATAACAATCAGACTTCTGTTGATAACAGTAAGTTTCGACATTTCACGATTTACATGCAGTTGTGCTTGCACAGAGACTGCTGAAGGATAATTTTTTTTTTAAATGAAACATACTACAATTAAATGAAAACATCTTTTCATCACAATTACTGAAGTTTTATGCTGTTTCTTACACAACAACCTTCTGAAAAGGCACTGATTACAGAGCAACATAAAAGCAGCAGTAAATTTAAAAAACAAAAACAAAAAAAAAACAACATTAAGAAAACTGTAAAAATCATTTCCAGCAGGAAATTACCTAATCTTAAAGAACACATTAAGTTCAGCCCATCTGAGAAAGATGTATCCCAACCTACAAAGTTAATCCTCAACTACTATTTGAAGAAGCAGGACTAGAATAGAAAAGAAGGTAAATATTTAGTTGGGTGCCACAGAGTAATAATAAAGTTTATGCCCTACTGAATTTAACAGTGCCATTATTTAACCTTTTTTTTCCTCATAATGAGGAATCCTTAACAGAAACTTCCATTTTCTAATTAACAAAAATCTCAACCATATGTCTCTCAGGAATACAGAACATAACAATGAATGAAAACTCAACATCAAAACCAGCAAACTGAAAAATAGATTCCAGATGTCTAAGGACAGATTCTTTTCTTAGACTTTTTAGCGTAGGTATGAAACTGGAAGATTGGACTCTTTCCATGTTCTCTTCCAAATCGCTTCTTGATGTAAAAATGTTCCAGTGGAACTGGATTGACTTCATTAAAACTACAGATGAAATACTGGATGCCTCACATTATCCAAACTTTCTCTGACAGAAAACGCTGCAATAATTTCACTTTCATCTGTGCTACAGCAAAATTCAATCCACTTGAAGTCTTCCATACACTCCTTGAATACTGCTAACTTCAGAAGTAGTCATGTTGTTTAGACTGTAACATATATAAAATCCTGTGACACAATAGCTGAGACTTCAACAGTATCTGGTATTTGCAACTCAAAAGAGAATTGGATAAAATTAATTCTGATATTTTATCTAGTTAAAATGAACGAAGAAGATGCAATTCCTGAAATACAACTTTTAAAGCCTCTTTATTTGCTGCATAAACAGTAAAGGGAAGCTGCTTTCTTTACACTTACTATATGTTAAAATAGGAATCAGGAATCATGTACCCTTGAAAAATACTACAACTGAACAAAAACCAGTATAGACTGTGTTAGATAACCTGGTGCAACCAATACTGTCCATGAACAATCTCAGGATTCTTAAGACCTTTCTTCTCCAAAGTCAGTAGCAATGAAATGAAACGCTCCAATACTTTCTACAGTTTGTTATGTGTAGCAAAGCTGGCACAGAGGGAAGTTGCGTGTATTTCCTCCTTGAAATCTTTCACTGAGTTGCTGTTCTTTGTTTGTAAGCATGTCTCACAACCCAAGTTATCGGTCCAGTTCGTGCTAAGAATACTAATGATTCTTCTTGAGGCCCAGGATTCACTTCATGTAAGGAAAATCTGAAAAGCGTACAGAAAAATAGGACGTGTTCTTTGGTAACTCAAGCCAGCCTTTCCGGCGCAGTGTAAGTTATAAATCTTTAAGTAATGAGAACTGTACAGGGAGTAGAGACATGAAAAGCAGGGTCACATCCCAGTGTGCCAAACAGCTTGGCAAACTTAGAAGGAAAGTCTATGAGCATACTTCAGAGAAGACATCCAACATGACGCTACTGAGTTATGTGAAATCTCCTTCCTCTTCTCCAACTCAAAAAGTCAGGAAAAATACTTGAAGAATGAGAACATTCTCCTTATTTAACTTTTTCAAATACTTTAGCACAGATAAGGGAAATGCTTAATCTACCCAGGAGAAGCTAAAGAACTTTCAGTGACGTATCCATTATTCTGACAGAAATCGCTCAGATGTAGATCCTTAAAATAAGAAATATGGTTTCTGACAATGAATCCATCCCAAGAATGAATGAAGTAGTAAAATATATCTACATATATCTATATATAACACAATTTAGATGTCTGACCTTTCTCAAACATGCAAAATTCACACTCACTAAAAACCAGGCATGACAGTTTTTAAACCTATGATTATAAATTTTTCATCATTGAACGCTGAAGGCTGTCAGCAGACACTTGAGGTCTTTTTTCCCCCCCACTCTTCACCACTCCCCTTCCAGAAAATAAGTTCAGTAACTACAGCCAGCAAAACACAATCAATAATGGATGCTTAGCAAACAAAAGTAAAAAACTAAAAGCTAATTTGGGATTCTGAAATAGGGATAAATTGTATCTTGACTGTAAGTGAATTACATCACCTTTAGTGTTTTTTCTGTACTCTTTCAATGAAGAGTAGGCAGTTAATTGAAAGCAAGATATGAGTCTCAATCTCAAGTCCTTTTCCAGCATTTACCAAGCTCTTTCTCTAAAGGATAACTTCCACTTATTAACAGTAGTCTTGCAGCACAATAGTTAGAAGTACTCTTTTTTTCCCAGAGAAATCTACTGATGCACAGAAGCATCTTGCCCAATGTCAAGATGGCAGAGATCACTCCAGTAAATAAGGAAAACCCAAAGCACTGGAATTTAAAAGCAACTGCTATTTAAATGTTGCTTAGTGCATTTCTTTTCAATGAGAACTTTTGCTTCCTTTTTTCTCCCTTCAGTACATTCCCCAAGGGCTTCTCACACAGATGTACAAAACTCTGAAGTATTTGTGACCAATACTTCTGAATATAATATTAATTGACCATGCAGAGGTGGTGGTGGTAAACTGTTTATTTACTTAATTGAAATGCACAGCACTACTCTTGCAAAGAAGTCATCAGTAAAGAAAGGCCTCAAAGCTCATCTTAGTATGCTGACCTCTGATTCTAAAAGTTTGTTTATATGAAGACAAAAAAAAAAAAGCAGTCATTTGAAATTCACCAAGCTCAAGATAAAGTCCTTATCAGGAGAACTGCACTGTTAAATTGGCAGCCTTTCAAAAAAGAAAACAGGATAGCTTCACTTCTTCGTCATACAATAATTATGGACTGCAAAATGTTTTTAATAAAGACTGAAGTAGATTTTAAAGCATAGCGATCTAAACCTGAAATTATACATTCACAAAGTTTCACTGGGAGTTTAAATGAGAAAATAAGTTTTCTTCCTTTCTAGATCTTTCCTGTTTTATGATATTGTCATGCAAATTACATTGCTCTGAAAAAGAGAGAAATACAGCTGTTTTCAGAATTACAGTCAGAGATAGCCTACCTAAACAACTGGTACACCAGGTCACTTTTATTTACTATGGAAAATTCAAGAATTACAACAGAAGATGTTTTTTTCTAAGCAACACCGTTTGCAGCAGAGAATCCCAAAACGACGGCACAAAGAAGAAAAAGCTAAGAACAGAAAGTACACTAAAGATTTTTTGAAACCAGTGAGCTTTGTAAAAAGAAAAGCATATGCTTGGGAATTTACTGGAAAGATAACAATTTCCTGGTACTGATCTGGGAATTATAAACAGAGAATTAAGAAGAAAGGGAGTATGTCTCAGTGCTTCTTTACAACGCTGTTAGATAAAAGAGCTTTACTTCCCACAGCACCTTGTAGGAAGAAATCACACTGATGAACACTGGAGTTAACAAGACACAGACTTACTCTGTTGAGTACTTTGTCCCAGATTCGGATACTGATTTGCCATTAGTTGGTTCACTTACTAAAATTGTTACTGGAGATTAAAGTCTGTTATATATTATTTTTTGATATCACACAACACATTTTTAAGAAGAAACTCCAACGAAAAATGGCAGAAATAATGAAAATGCTAGCATGAAAATGAAAAGACAAAGGACTAAGCAACATTTTAATCAGAGTATTTATCTTTGTTTCAACCACTGCTTGCAATACTTTTTTTAGTATAGGCCATGTG
The DNA here is from genome assembly GCF_023343835.1 of Lagopus muta. NCBI lineage: Eukaryota > Metazoa > Chordata > Aves > Galliformes > Phasianidae > Lagopus > Lagopus muta. The sequence continues at coordinate 84,033,760 of NC_064434.1, forward strand.
AAAATCCAGAATGATGGACTTGAACTTCTTTGTCCAGCCTTGCACCTTGCATTCTCTGTAAATTTTCTTTAGCAAATCCTGACCTTGCAGAAGCACAAATACAGTATTCATACTAATTTCTACCAAGATCCATTTGCAGAAGGATTTCTGAGAACATGGTTAGAGGAATCTTTAAAGAAAAAGATAAAACCACATCACAACAGTCTGGGATAATGAAGTTCCAGTGCATTCTACTTTACAACCCACAGATTTAGTGAACAACACATCTTGAAGATTAATCACAAAGACTAGCAAATTATAAAAAAAATAAATCCATATTTAATGATACCAAGTGCCCAGAAGTCTAATAGAGTCTGAGCCCGTCCTAACGGTAGCCACATTCACTAATGACAAGGCTTCTCCAAGAGTACGAGGCTTTATTACTCTCATTTTCACCTCTAATTGTTAAGACACTCACTCTACTATCATCCCAAAACAAAAGTAATATATTTTTCTGATTTAGAGAATAAGTAAGAAGTATTGTTTCCTCTAGTACTTTATCTTTACTACAATTCCAAATTACGCACCACGGTTTTTAAATATTGCTCATCTTCCATTAGCCTAAAGTGCAAAAGACTGAAATGATTTAAAAGCCTGTGGCAAATGAGCAGTTAACACAGTTGTCTTTTAATCCACCTGCTTATTATTTCTAAGAAGTCTAAGTCAGAAATAGAGGCTATTAACTAAGAAACAATGACAGTATTTCCCAGATTAATTATTCTTTTAAATAGTTTTTAGAACACACACACAAAAAAGTGTTTTACCTGTGCTTAGTATATTACCATTCAACTATATGCAAATTTTGAGCCTCTATTGAAAGGAACGTTCCTAAATTTCTCTGTTTCCACCTGTACTTATAAATATTTAAAGCTTTCAAGACTATACTTCAAATATATATCTTCCATCTGTTTTCATTATTGAAAATCTCAAGAATATAAAATCTGATTTTTAGATTATTCTGAAGACAGTAAAAATTTAATATTTAAAAGGATGTTAACATCCGTTAACATCCCCAAAACTTTCACAATCTCATGGATACATGGAATGGGCAGAAATAGAGTTAGAACCGTCTTTAACTTGTGCATTACCACATATATTAAGCCTCTGATCAATTAATCAAAATGGACTGTACTATAACATTTTTTTTCCTCAATGACACTAACAGTAAAAGAGTTGACTATTACTGGGAGTGGGAAACAAGTGCTGGCTGATTCAGAGCATGCTACTGAAACAACCGCAACATGGTGGAGCAAGAAAACAAGAAAATCTTGGAGTATAGGCATTGTGTTCTATGAACTGCAATGAAACAAAGAGAGAAACTATAAAACAAAGACATGCACATAAGCTACAATATTAATGTATTTTCATAGCATATGTCATCTCAGACAAATGAGTGATGGGTTAACCTATGCCTACGGTGTCTTATGAAATAGACAAATACAGATTTCAAAAGCTACATAATTTTTATTCCATATCTTTTTACTAGCTTGTGTATGTAATGGAAAGAAAAACACCAGTACAGTTTTTGATATGATAGTTTTCATATTTTAAAAACATCCTACATATATGCAGTGGTAATATTAAACGTGATTATTCCAAAGCTCTTGAATAATTTTGTAAGGAAAAAATGCAACGAAACAACACCAAATGTGTGTACTGCATAACTGGAAATAAGGCAGACATTTTGTAATCATGATATGTGTATGATTCACTATTTATTATTTACTATTACAGTCTTATGAAATTTTTCTTAAAAAAAAAAAAAAAAGCACAAACTCTTACAATACAAGACAAAGGAGCCTTTAGAAATCCCAGTGTCTTGCTTTCTGTGAAGCACTTGTTTTGGCAAACAGCTAGAAGCCTGACAAAAAATGGTCATCGATCTTTGCCTGACAAAAAAAAAAAAAAAATAAAAATCAAGCCAGCTTTGTACAGTAAGGGCCTATCACAAACAGTGCTTACCAGATGTTCCATCAGCAAGCTGGATGGATAAATCCATGCAAAACTGTTCATTGGGAAGGTATTTGCCACAAAAATTGCATAAGCACCCTTTGGAATGCCTGTTCACTGAGCACTGTGGTTCAGAAGTGTAGCGCACCGACTGAATTGTCACCAAATTCGCATTAATTTCTTTAAAGAGGTCTAGTTAGTCTATATGATTCATCTTCCTAACCAAATGCCTGTGCCATTACTGAGGGCAGCCTAACTTGAGTGTACAAAGAACATCATTTGGGTAAAAATGTGCACGTACCTGTTTTCAGATGCTAGGCTAACAACATGTGAAGTTTTGTCTCAGAATATACGGCTCACCTACCCCATAAACATCTAATTTCTCTAACATTGATAAATAATTATATAACTACTGACATTAAATCTGCTTTCCCAAACCTGTTAGATTGTTAAAATTTAAGAATTGTTTCAAATTTTCTAGTTGAGAATCACAACCCTCAGTTTTTTTATTTTAATATGAAAGTACACACCGCCCTTATAATAGCTGTAATATTCTTCTTTGTTAAAATTTGTTGATTAGTAAGCAACAAAGCCATCAAGAATCTCAGCTGGTTTTTCTTTGTTTGCATTACAACAGCTGACTAGAAATTCATGATCTGGCTGAACAAAGATTTCTTACAGTTGTAAATATTGTCATAAGTGAATAGCTCCGAGAAATAAAACAAATCCATTCTTGAAATAAGGTTTCACAATTTAACAGAGATTAATTCTAAGAATCAATCAAATAAAATCTAAGAGAAAATACATCCGTAGTAATTTTGATTTATACTCCCTGAGAGAACGAAAGCATAGCAGAAGCAAAGTTTCAAAAATTAGAATTTAAGATCTTTTATGTCCTTGGTTTTATCTTTTTTGCCTCACCTGTGGTTTGAATAAGTTCTGATCTTCTGGTGCTAAAAACACAAGCAGTTGAATAGGAAAAAAATCCCCAAATCCTAGTGACATAAAACCAAAGCTTCAAAGGAAATATATTCTCAGCTGGCACACTGTATAATGGATTTTGAAAATAGAGTTTCTGGTTATGTTTAAAGTTGGCTCTCACGCTACTACTCGCTCTACTTCTATGAAACAAGAAAGTGTACTTGAGGAAAACTGAAAACACTTTAGTATTCTACCTTTGCCCAGGCTATGAGTAAAAGCACTGCAAGCAGAATCCATACTGAGACAGAGCAGAGGAAAGCAAGTGTGTACCTGGTTTCTCTGGTTATGTATTTTGCTTCACATCAAAAGAGGAGAAAAGCTATAAAATACAGTCATTACAAAGTTTATATCCCCCTGTGCAAAATATTCCTTAAAGGGAAAGCTGCATGAGTAGAAAAGTTTGAACTCATAAATCTACCTGAGTCAAGTGACTGAAGACAGACACCATATCTACTACAATTCAGTTTGATCCTGTTCAGATTGTTCCAGATTTCTTTAACTCTCAGAAAAGCCACAACCTCAAGTGTAAAAGTATGAAGTTTGAGTGGTTTGCTGAATCTAGGTAAACAGTTTTCCCAGACATCAAGCAGCATCCTTACTCCTCTGCTACTTTACATTTCATCCCTGGAGGAGGAAACCTGTCTGCTTCAATGCCATGGCAGATCCATTTAAACAGATTATTCCTGCTCCACCTACCTACTGCACAGAAGTAGCAGAGCCTCATCAGGGCTCTGACTCCCCATTTGCTTCTCCCTGTCCTCTATATATTATATACAAGCCAATAATTCTGAAGAAATAAGAAATGTACAATGACAAATGCAGCAACGAGGTCAGAAGTTTTAAATATAGTAGCATCAGTCTTTTAGACTATATAAAATTGAGTTTATTGGAAATGTTTTTAATCATTCCTCAGGCAATTTATCTTCTTCCCATTTGATGGCCATCTGCTATCCCAGTTTATGAAGTGAATCACAATGTCATCGCATTACTTATGTTTTAAACATTCAGATTGTATTTGGATCTCTATCAGCTAGCTCCTAAACATTTCTGAAATCATTCAGAAAATTTCACGCACAAAATTTCATAAGCAGTGAAATAGATCAAAAAAGTACTGCCAAGCATGCCAATAAAAAAGTCAATGAGTGCACTTCAGCCTAGAAATAATGTCTGTGTTACAGCAACACTGAATTAGTATAGAAAAAAATCAATATGACCTTGGACACAGATAAGCAACAAAGAAACAGACAGCACGTTTTATAATGGCCTCCTGTTCATCCATACACTAATAAGCAGACATACTTTTATCCATAGCCCTGGTAGAAGCTGAAGATAAGAAAAAAACCTTTGTAATCATTACATGAATTTGTGAAGAAACCAGAATAGATATGACAGACCTTTCCCAAGGAAATTACATACAAACACTAATCTATTATAAACATTTTTCTTATAACTATATATATAGACACACACACTGTATATGTATATGTGTGTGTGTATAAGGTAGAGTTACCAGATGTTTGGTTAATAGCAAACTTGACTGATTATGTTTGCAAGTCTGGCAAAACATCTGGCGGAGTTTTAGAAGTGCTTATTCTTTAATAAGAAGATCCTATGTGCTTGCATTTTGAGCAGTACAAAATCCAATGAAGTTAATAAAAAAATCCAACAAATACTATTGCACATTGTGTAAGTAAGGCCTACAGAAGCAATGCAGGTTTTTTTTGTTTGACCACAGGGTTTTCGTTTAAAATATTCTTTTAAGTTCTCAATGGACAGTTATTTGTCAACATTTTAAGAAATCCAATAGAAACACTAAAATTATAATCAAATATTTGTGTAAATGGACTTTACTAATTAACTGTTGCATTTTAACCTATAAATGGATACCTTACGTGGGAATTTTCCACTGACACAGCTGTTTGCATCCAAGGGAAATAATTGCATATTTACTCCAAACACATAGAGCCATTTCAAATGAAATAAATCTCTAAAAGCTAAATAATCTTGCAGATCATTTTTGGTACAGAGCGTAAGAGCCACAGTTGTAATGAAAACATACAGAATGGTAGAATGGATAGAGTTAGAAGGGACCTTAGTTCCTATTCCCTTACTTTTGGAGTATTGCCACCAAAATGGGGAATATAAAAAAAGTATTTTAAGAGCTGTTTTCTCTCCCTCTTCTTTCAGCAAAACATGCTAAACATTTTTCAGAACTAGTTTGGAGAACACTCAGCGCAGAACAAAATCTTTATGTACAGCAATGAAGTTCTCATTATAATCCTTATGTATTTTATACACAACACCAATTCTACACACTGCTGGTTTTGCATGTCTTAGTGGTGCCCCACACATTATAGACAATTTGTCTATAAAAAAAACTCATCTCTCAAAAATGAAACACTTCTGAGTTTCTGTAGAAAACTTGAAATCCTAAGTTTAAATAACATCATTTTCAATGAGATAAACTGTTCATTTAGCATTTTATTTTCAGAATGTGGGCCAAACAGTTCCTACTACAGAATGTACAAAAGATTGTAAAAACACATAGCTACTCACTCTCCCTCTCAGCACAAAAGAATCGTTCCAAAGTTATAAGCAAGATCTAAAGCAGCATTAGTTGTAGGAAAAAAAAAAGTGATGATAAAAACATTTCTGTTGGACTTGAGTTTTGTGTAGCTTTTCATCCATTTTCTTGAATATTTGTGCTTTCCAACCTTTTTCTGTTTCGACTTCTAGAAATGAATTGGGAGCAAGTTCTAGAAAGTGACACTCTCAGAACAAATCCAAATACACTGAGATTTGAACATCAAGAGTTGGTATTGCTGCAAGATATCCAGTGAAGAGCCAACTAAATCACCAGGCTTTTCAGGCAGCTCACAAGTGCAGTGTGACTGCTACAGTAGAGCTACTTCTCTAGGCAGCTTCTGAAGGAAGTTTTGCAATATAGGAAATGGAAAGAGAAGCTGACACAGCTCTATAAGTGCCTGTGGGTTTGTAGCTTATCTTCAGAATTAGAGAAAAACTGCCAGTAGCAAATCCAACAACTCAACCCTTCTTTCAGTAGTTTAAAAATACATCCCAGATGCCCGTACTGGTATCTAAGAGAGTTTCAATAAGTCTAGCAATGGGACAAGGAGAGGCAGAAGTACTCTTTACTTCCATTTGTAATCTCTCACGTTTGTCTTTTTCTGTACACGACACAAGTGATGAAAGCCTGTGAATGATTCCACTTAGAGTTGGAAAAAGTTGTGTACTTTTGCTGAAGAAGTCAGGTTATAACAATGAGCTGTTATTATTATTTTACCATACAACTGAAAGTAGTGCCAAGGGATGAGCAATCTGGCAGCTGTGATCATGGGACAATTTAATTTCAAAAGGAATATGGTAACGATGTTCTCTGTCAGTATCAAGTCAAAAGCTTAAACTATTGAGAATATACTACAAGGAAGAATATTTCTTCATCCATCTTTTAGGACCTTAATTAAAAAATTTTAGTTTATATAGCAGTTTATTCACATAGGAGCTCAGCTGCAGAGTAGGGCTGTTGCTTCTTAGGGGCAACTCAAATGCAGGCCAAGATTTCTGCCCACGTTAACGGATTAATCTAATTTATCAAAATAGAACTTCCATCTTAAAATCTTTTAGAAGTGCCAAATAACTGAAGTCACATTATTCAAAGCTGATAATTTAGAAATTTCTTTTATATGACACATGTAAGTTCGATTTGCAGTGCAGCAAAATACAAGACAATACTAGTTTCTAAGAATGCATTACATCTCAACAGCTGCTGTCCTTTTATTGCCCATTCCATGGCCTTTTTAAAAAAAATATATATATATACTAAGAAACACGCAACATGACTGTTTCTCCCAACTCAAATTATTGCTATAAGTTGTTTTTTTTCCTCAATTGACATTTTCCCCTTGAGAATCTGATGTGAAACAGTGATAATAATAGGACTTAAAAGATTCAGTAGGAAGCTTCTGAGAATATTTATTTTATACTACCATATATTCCAAAGCTAGGCAAGCTTGAGTTCCTAGGCACACAGATAAACATTAAGCTACATTTACAGAAGTAGTTAAGATTCCAAACGCTCAGAAAGAGACCTAACAAGATAGACACATTGAAATAGGGTGCATAATTCCTACTTGAAAGGGTTGTGCACCTTCTCAGTGTAGGTACTTCCAATCTTTGATAACTCCCCTAAGTGCCTTTCTGATCTGCTTGGTACAGTGCTGTCTTCGTCCAGATGCAGCCTCCGTTGGTCATTCAGAACTTGCATCCTTGTGATTCTCACACATGTGAAACTGCACTGTTGATACCCTGTCACATGTTTGGGTGACAGTTTGTAGTTCCTATGGCTTCCTATTTAATAACAGTTATTTAGTAATGCTGGAAATCCCAAATTGTGTGTTTGTAAAGAGTAGGTGGATTTAGATGTAGCCCAGACATCATTGCATTTGCCCATTACATTCTTCTATTGGGAAAACCAACTCACAGGGAAATCTGCCTGAATAGGCTGAAGCATCAAGCTCTGGGATACCACCAAATTTCAAAGCCCATTGCCAGTATATCCTAAAATTTAAAAATATTTCTGATTTTTTAATTTCATTTATATTTAAAAAGCACTTGTAGTTTTATGTTGAGATCCATGCAGCATGTAGAGAATGCCATTTACTCTGATTCCATTTGCAGCAATGACTGGAATTCAAAACCAAAGCCCTGGCTAACAAATTAGATCAAGAGTAGCAAAGAGCTCAACCAACACTGGTCAGCCTGAAGTCATCATTTTAGTCTAACTTAGGATCCTTTTATATTCAACATATACAGATCAACTGAAATGAACAGTCCCACTAAAATGCAAAAATATACTGGTATGGCCCCAGTATTGTTATATTTTGTTACCATGGAACATATAGCAGCAGAGGGGCAGCCTGACAAAATGGCATCTGACATGGAAGTGCACACGAAGTAAATGTGTGTCACTGAATTCCTCCTCTGACATATGCTGATAGTTACTGAACATTTGCAGTGATCAAACAGTGGATGCGAGCACAGTGAGGTGGTGGTGGGTGTGGTGCATTTCAACAGTGGTGAAAAGGCATCTCTGCTGGTGCAGGATCTATGAGAATGCCATGTTCATTACTGGCATAAACGCATAGTTAGCTGTGGTGACTTAGTTGAAAATTACTGTTCTGTAGCTGAGTATTTGTTCTACCAAATAGTGTTATTGTGCTCTCTGTATCAGTTGTAGCTTCCATTTGAAATAAATAGAAGGCATTACTTTTGGAGCAACCTGTATCAGATGTATTCTATTTACATGTGTATTTAGATATGTATGTAGAGAGATCAAATTGTCATTTTTGAAACAACAAGGTAAGTCTGTGTGAACCAATGTTTGCTTGTTGCACACTGGCAACGTTAAATTAGATGTTTTACTTTAAGACAGTACGCCAGAAGAGACTCTTTCAGAGCTAGATAGGCCTTACCCCTAACAGAGCCATCTAAAAATAGAATTTCATAGTGTTGCTAACAAAACACCATAAAACAAGTTTAGAGACTTGTGAGGAAAACCACAGCTCTTCCAGAGAACTTTGCAATGCTTCTATACAAAGCTTTTCCATGGTTACTCAAATTCAGTGAGAAAGCTCTAAAACTACTACTACTACATTTAGTAAGCAAAAGAACTTCTCTGCAGTTTCTACCAAATTCATCTAACCAAAGCGTCAGTCTTCCCACAAGACAATATTTCATAAGCTTTTTTCCTCAGAGGCCCACTTCCATACAAACTCTGCTGTTTTTATGCTTCCCTTCAATAGTAACACAGTAAAAACAAACTCAGGTCTTTCTGAGACTTCTTTCCAAGCATCTCTAAGTTATGGAGTAATGCACAACGCTGCATAGGAGACATTACCTCCCCCACATGTAGAAGGTTAAAGAATTTTAAACAACATTTGAAGAACAACAACACAACAACACACCATTCTTCCTGTTTTTCAATGGTCCAACACACCTAAACACATCTTGCGATGGAATAGTAATGCTGTGCTTGCCTAGGTCTCAACAAAGTACAAATGGAAGCTTGGAAGAGCATTTAATTGCCAACACGTATTACAAACCAATACCATTCACCACATTTTTGTTCTTTTATTGACATAGCAATTAGTAAAATATGTAGAACCTACTACTAAGGTGATGGGTGCTATTTCAGTATGAAGCAGAGGAAAAGGCAAAGCCTAAATATTTTGTTTTTAAATTTCAAGATTTAGTGCAGCACATGTTCCTGCAGGATACTGTTAGTAATTGGTTAGAGCACAGTATTCGTTACAAAGAACAAATACATAAAACACATTCTTCCACTGTTCCTTAACTGTGCCAGGCAAAATAATTTTGTTTCATACCATTTCCAATTCCAGCTGCTGTCAGGGTTTACACAAAGCTTCTTTCAGTATTCTGAAACTTGTTTAGCTGAGCTCTATGAGCTTACTTGGGAAAATTGTTAAGACGACATCACTTAAAATGTCTAAACCCAAACGTGCTATCCTCATTTCAGCAGGTCAGGCGGTCGTTTAAGAACACGACCAATATACACAACAGAATTGTTCCTTCATGAACTCTTATTCTTGGCATGTACCATCCAACTCTGATGCCAACTAAGCAGCAGAAAAGTGTCTTATGTTAATAAACACTCATTCAGCATCTTCCTGCATTTTTCCGAACATTCAACTAATGTACTAAAAATCAAAGTACCTCTTATCATTACAATGTTGCACTCATTACTTTACTTGGAAAAGAAAACATTTAGAGGAAAAATAAATATTACAGTAATTTTAAAAAGCAAATAAACACACTTCCCCCCTGTGACATCTCATCGTTTCTACCTAGAAATTAAGAATTCTATTAAGGATTAAGGATTCTACGAATCAATAATTCTAAACAACTCATTTAATTACTGCACTTTTAGTTGGTCTTGTTACCAACAATGATTACAGGTTAAGATGAACTGCTCATTGACTCACTAGCATTTAATCAAAACGTGTTCGCTGTAGCTTAAGCTTGTACTGATTAAGAGAGCATTAGCACAGACTTCCTCTAATGATTCTGCTGTTGAGGCCCTTTAATGAATGGAATCTTCCAAGAATGAGAAAAAAAATATATTTAAAGTCCCTACCTTCACCTGATGATCCTGAAAGGTCTATGATGACATACACTCTCCCTTCTGGCTCCAAGTCAATCTGCAATCAAGAAAAGAAATAAAAGAAAACTTAGAGTGATCCCCAGATAAAGTGATTGCACATGCAAGGAAACCCAGTGTCCAAAACCTGTGAAGCCAAACTATGGGCAGGTCTACAGTTCACTACTAACAGAGCCTCCTTTTGCACAGAGGTGTTGAGGACCCTGCACCTCTCTGAAGCAAAAAAAGAAGTATGTACCCTTAGCACTTGGAAAGCTTGAACCCAATGAATTTTGACAGATCAAGTATTTAAAACACTGTTCTTGGATATGGTGTTTTTTGTACAGCAGGAATAAGAGAAGTGAAATAGCAATATCAAGGATTTTTTTTTTAATTATTATTTTTTTAATAGTAATTTGCACCGAGCCCAGCTATGGAAATGTGAAAAACACTGTAACCTATTCAGATCTCAGCAAGACAGATCAGCACTGGTGGCAGAACAGGGGTAAAAATTAACACATACAGTTCATATGATCAGTTAACACATGTACATAATACTCTCTTTGTATCCTTACTGGGAGAAAGTGATACATGCTTTATCCTCCTTCTCTGAAAAGCAAAATTCATTTATTTTTGCCACTGGTAGATTTTAATGAGTTTGCTTGCATGGAGATGGCTTTCAGTGAGAACTATGGGTTCTCAGTATGAAGCTGTTGGACTTAATGCTAATTCTTACAACCTGCAAAATCTTTATGTACAGCAATGAAGTTCTCATTATAATCCTTATGTATTTTATACACATCACCAATTCTACACACTGCTGGTTTTGCATGCCTTAGTGGTACCCCCACACATTATAGACAATTTTTGAAGTCGCTCATCTCCCAAAAAAGAAACTAACTAAAACACTACACAATCAATAGCTCTGAATGCCACGTTGCAAACCTCACACAAATGCACAGACTGTGAGTGAAGCCAGCGTGGTGTTCATTAATCTTATTTTCATTCTGTTCTGGTAAGTAAAGCACACATAAAATTGCATGGCACTGCTAGGGCACTTCCGACACCAATGGCTTTGTCTGCCAGGGTCTGTCCCATTTTCCACTACTCCACCCAGAAGCAGAACAGCCCCAGCACTGGGCACCATGAGGCCGGGATGGAACATGGGCCTGGTTTCTAGGACTTCATGAGCTCTGCTGCCCAACAAGCAAAAGCAAGCAAGGAAATGAGAAAGGATGTACCCCCAGAAGGCTCCTTCTTTCCTCAAGTGGAAACATAGCAGGACTACAGGTCCTCCTGGACAAGGTCAGAGAAGAGAGCATGCACCTCAATGCTGCCAGTCAGCAGCTCCTCACTGCAGGAGCTCGATGCCACTCCTAAGCCAATGCAACACACCTGGGACTCACAATCAGAAGTGGGTGTCATATACTCTCACATCACCATGTTACACTTCATGTTGCACCATGCCAACAGAGAAGGTGGGTCTCCTTCTACCAATGCCAGTCACCTCAATTGACACCAATAAGACAAAGATGCTTCTGAAGTTGCAAGTGACCTCAGGGAATGACACTGGGCTGGAATATTATGGCAATCGAGAGAATGCTAATTCCCATTAATAACCTGGTAGACCAGTCAGTTCATGTTTGAAAATTAACAATTAAATGAGTATACAAACCAGAACTCATAACACAAAGTATATTTTGATCATTTTGACTGCCACAATTTCAATGTAATTATTAATGATGGTAATTCAGAAGCTTGATAACGAGACAACTTACTACATCGCTCAGGGTGGGTATCACATTTATTTATGATACAAATGCACAACTGACCATCAAATGAAATTACAAATCTCAGGATTGTTTTGCCAAGAACTAGTTGGTTTTCTTCATAAGTGAGATTTTCCAAAAGGAGAATCAAAATCTGACCCTATAGACAGCATTTGGAGTACACTGTAGATAGAAACTGTCCACATGTGTTGTAATGGACAACCAAGCTCACTGCTCTGCCCTGCTCTACCCTTCCGTGTCACAATCCTTCTGCTTCCAACTTTCCCTCAACATCTAAGAGGAACTCGTCTGGGCACAGCTGCTGAATAAATCAAGGTAACTCATGATCCTCCCTCCATGAGATAGCTTGCCATAAAAACTCTTTTGTGCCTTTCAATAAAGAGCCAGTAGAAAAATTCACAGCTCTGATGTCATCAGAACAACAAACTAAGAAAATTACCTCAGCAGCTGTATTTTAAATAGATCAAGTAGGAAATAGGTGTTAGCAAGATCAGCGGTAACTCAGAGGAGGGGAAAATGAAAAGTGCAGTCAAGTGTTATTCCATTTGTTGAATGTTGAGTAAAGTCATCTTTAATTTCTGAGCTGGCAGCATGAGGCTTTTTTTTTTTAATTTTTGTTTTAAATAAAGCTACTGAGCTTGAAATCTCTCTCCTACCCTTTTCCAATTTTTAAATGCAGAATGTTAGAAGATCAGAAGCACAGGCATACGGATAGACTTTGACGCCTGTGCTGAGGGCAGCTTTTGAAAAAACTGCCATAGTTCTCAACAGATGGCTGTATTAAAGACGCATGTCAAATACTCTGCTTGTATCAGCATTATATACTGTTTGGTTAAGCTTTCAGTAAAGTACTTGCTGCAGTTAAAATCCCTGCATACGCACACACAACCCTAACTCTACTCTGCAGAACAGTCATGCAGCTGAAGGAGCTGATGACTGTCATTATGAAGTTTCCCTTCTACTCATTTAATCTCAAACAGCTTTAAAAGGAAAAATTGGTGCAATGAACACAAGTTTCTATTATGCATCATATGGTTGAAAATTCTGCCTAATGATTGCAATTCAGAATTTTTGCTGATGCACCAAGCAGAATATGTATTTTTTTTTTTATAAATAGGGATTCTCTTCTACAAAGGAAAGATTTTCCTATCTTAAAATACTGTATTTCCAGTGAAAATGAAACGGGCATTTTCATTAACATATTTATAAAATATTCCTATGTCATTTCAGAAAGCATCTATGCTGACAGTCTCATCAGTTATATGAATTGGTACTTTCACCAGGAGCAGGCAGTTCAGTTGCTTCAGCTGACCTATTGTATAACAGAACACCCATCACTACTCCTCATCCTCTCAAAAACAGTAGAATCCCCCAAACTGTTGAGAAACCTTATGATCTTAGGTCCCTCACATGTAAAAGCCAGTACAGAATGAAGAGGACTGATTCTAATTCTGCATAACACATAATTGAATGCCTAGAAACACAATGGTATAAATACTCAAAAACAGTCAGGCTACTAAAATAAAAGCTATGTGATTTTCTTTCAATCTATGCATTAAACTGTACTTTGAAAAAACTGCAGACTGTACAGTGTCATTTCAACAACAGATACATATAGCACAATTTTTTTTCCCAGTAGTTCACTGTAATACTATATACTAATATTAATAATAAACCCGTGTCCGATGGCTATAGAATTTCCAAATTCAGCTGAATGTAACAGACATCCTCGAATACAATGGAAATAGTCTAACCACAGCAGTTCTGATTTTCTCTTCTATTGTCTCACCAAAAACACTTCTCCCTGAATGCAGCCAGGCATTTATACATGAAGAGAGGTGCTATGAGAAGATATCTAAAAAGACTGGTAAAAAGGGCAACAGAAAAGAAAGAAAGATGCAAACGAGGAATGAGATCAAAGAAATGATACAAAAGAGCTTTCCTGTTACCAGGATATATTGAAAATATATCCCTTATACAGGTCGATCACATTCTCCACAAGCAACGAAAGATGGAACAACTGAGCAAATCGTTTGATTGTAGAAGTGTTTTTGTTTTGTTACTGGCCTATGCTACTGTTGTGGAACTTGTTAATATACAGAGTTATAGTAGGTGGAAGATTAATTGCAGAAGTACATTAAACGATTTCTATGTCACTAAAAAAAAATATTTACGTTGCAAGTATTGAGATTGATACAACAATCAGAAATGGAACAATTCACCAATCTTGGAAAACTTAGGCATACATAAGACATTGACAGTTTGTTTCAGGGAACAAAAGGCAGCCATCTATAAAACTACATATACTTTCAGAGGAAAAAAACCATGATGAAGCTATGGCTAAGTTTCAGCATATTGAGAACATTTATATAGTTTCATAGTCATTAATGGATTTTATTTTCAACACCCTTTTGAGTCAGTTCCCAATCCGTAAAGAAAAAAAAAAAAAAAGATACTCCCGAAAGTAGAAGCTGGACTCAATGACTTGCCAGAAATTCACACAATAAATCCGCAGTTAAACCAAAACCAAATTCTAATTTCTGGAGACTGAGGCTGCCCACTGAATCATTTGTCCTATTCCTCCCTTAAGCTTCACTTTGTCAAGCAATGCACATCCTGTCTTTCTGGTATATCAGAGACATTTAAGTACTGTTTTTTTGTTTGTTTTTGTTTTGTGTTTAAAAAAAGAAAAAAATAAGTTTAATGGGTACACCTCTAGGATACAACTCCTCTTTTCTTCCATCCAGTTACAACTCACCAGTGAGGAAAAAAAATAAAAGCAACCTCAAAAACAATTGCTTAAATCTCTCTCCAACATCCCAACGTAGCTAACTCTTCTGCAAATCTGAAGTAATGCAAAATTTTGTCATTGCATGAAGACGACGTTGAAAATAACTCAGCCTTTCATTAGTTGGCTTTCTTCAAGCTTTTAATTCATAAGTGGTCTTCTGAAAAACTGAGTTCTAAACTTTTTTCTTTAAGAGAAGAAGCATTATAATTCCTACTCCCTAAAGATATGCAACTCTGGCAGGATTCTTAGACAAGCAATCTGCTGAGGGAACTATACAAACTCTAATCCTATAAGGATCTATGGGGACGAGGAAGATTAAGAATATACTATCCTATTATTTGAGTTGCACTGATAGTTCACATTTGAATATGAAGACTTTGCATTCTTGACCAGTCTGAACAGATTCATTAACACTTGAGGCTGCTTGTTTTCACTTTAGCTGGTAGCCCCAGCACAAAGATTTTGCATGTACTATGGAGCAAATCAAGACCTGTTGTAAACAAGTAATAAAACCACTATCTTCAGTGGGATTCATGCCATATTATCATCAGTTTTCATTTGACCATAAACAACAACACAGGAATGTCATCTAAGATTAAGTGCATTGTATTTATTTCCACGCTAACTTGTCTCGAGATAAATTTAAATATTATCATTGACACAGAACTGAAATCTGGAATTAGTAACTAAATAAATACATTTTTCATAACTGAATTTCCTAGCAGCCCAAAGCTTGAGGAAGTTTTTTTTTTTCTTTTTTTCTTTTTCTTTTTTTTCCCCCATGTTCCCTATCTAGGCAAAACACAAAATACAGCAAAAACTCTTCAACTGGAAAGATGTTTAGGATTTTGGCTACAGTAAGAATACAAATGGTCTGTATAAGCAACAGAAACAGAAAGACTTAAGTCAAAACCTGCTTTGCACCTCTTGTTGTCATGTTCTAGGATTATCTGATATTTGGATAGCTTAAAGCATAAACTTCCAAGCACATGATCTACCACTGCAGATGGTTATTTGAATTACAGAGGACTTCAGAAGTCAGTATCCATTAACCTATACTGGACATACTACAGCATTACAAAGTTTCTTTTCGAACAACTTCCCTGAGAGATTCTTTAAACTGAATAAATAACCCTGTAAATTCTGGGGGGCTGCAACTTCATTTTTTCAGAAGCATTTATATCTCCAATATTTATTGCATACCATTTTCATAAAGACTGTAAAATAATAATATCAGAACTGTAGTAATCTAGTAAAAAATGACTGGATAAAGAAGCTGTGCTATTCCTTTGATCTTGAACCAAACAATGTTTTCTGCTTCAACTGAAGTAGTTAATAGAGATTTAATTTTAACTTATTTAACAGAAAACATAACATTGATATCATTAATAAATAGTAACAATTTTCAGTATATTCAAAATGAAAACAAAGTACACCTGACAGAAACAATGCACTAGAAAACAGATTAAACTCATACACTTCCCCCAACATTCACACCTGAGTCCCCTAGCAAGCTCAACTAAAACTGACAGCTTTGCAATAGGCTATATAAGGTCAACAAAATAGCAGAGAAAACGTTAATAAATACCCGAAAGTGAACAGATTTCACAGGGTGCATGATTAATTAAATGAAGTAAACTTGACTTTTAAAGAAATTGCACAGAGAACATGGTAATATGTTGAGTAAACTTCCCTTGAACCTCTGTTTACCTCCACTCTTTTATTCTCCACCGCCTCTTGCTCTTCTGGCCAGAGAAATCAGGTCCCTACCAGAGCCACAAAGTTCACAAATCTGCCTTTCATTACAAATGTTACATATTTGATTTTTATAATTACAGAGAAATTTAACACAGCTTGCTGCATTGTAATTGACCACAATGATATACATAGAAGTTAAGACATTTTGGCCACAGGGGATTGTATCATTTATTTACTTACACTCAAAAGTCAACAAAAAGACATCAAACATCTTGCATGACCTACAGAAAAGATCAAACACTTTCCAGTGCCAGACACATGTACAGACATAATACAGAACAGAAGTAACCAGGGAAAAACAAGTTTCAGCTAAAATAGCAACAGTATTCAGAAATCAATTCTCAAACAAGAATCCTTCCATTACTTAATATAGCATATACAGATATTCAATGAAGTGTCCCAAACGTGACTTTGATCTTCCATGACCTCAAAAGACATCCCAGGCACCAGTGGAAGAATATTTTTGAATGCATAGAATTATACGAACGCATGTGTTTGCACTCGAGCACACACATCACTCAAAAAATAACACACTTATTTTCTGTATTACAGGGTAAAACAACATTTGTGGGTCTAGAGTGTTCATAGTTCATTTTCTGGTAGAGGCCAGAATGTGAACACAGACAGATGACTGTATTTACATACAGCAAAATAGCACAGCAGTACAAATGGTCACAATGGCATCAAGTAGCATGACCACACAAACATCACTGCAGAAAACCAAGTTTTTGACTCTGTGATCTGAAAAAGGAGAAAAAGAATACCTTTACTTTCTCAAAATCTGCAGGTAGAATTGGAGCATGTACAGCATCAGATCTCTGCCACAGTCCACCCTAGAGATCTTCATTTCATCTTTTTTATATTGAGAATATAGTACTAGAAAACTGTGTCTGTTTAACACAGTTCTATGCCCAAACATGTTAAGGTTTTTAACATCTGCTGTAAGGGGTTAAAGTATCTCTCCTACGAAGAAAGGCTGAAGGAATTGAGCATGTTCAGCCTGAAGAAAAGGAGGCTTGAGGGAGGTCCCACTGTGGCCTTCCAGTACTTGAGGGGAGCTTATAAGCATGAAGGAGACTGACTTTTTTCTTAAATGCAGTTTAATCAGTAACAGGAAAATATTTAACCTAAATCTCCCTTTTTAGTTTTTTTTTTTTTGGTTTTTTTTTGTTTTTTTTTGTTTTTTTTAAATACTAAAAGCTTTTTTAAAAAAGAGGAAGTTTAGATAAAATTTTAGGAGGAAATTCTTTACTCAGAGGATGGTGAAGTGCTGGCACTGGCTCCTCAGAGATGCTGAGGGTGCCCCATCCCTGGAGACATTCAAGCCTTGCTGGACAGGGCCCTGGGCAGTCTGATCTGGTAGGGGGCAGCCCTGCCATGGCAAGGGAGCTGGAACTAGATTGTAACTAAGGTCCCTTTTAACCCAAGCCTTTCTATAGTTCTGCATAAGGGTTAATAAGAAAATAAATCAGAGTCATTTACACATGACAAGAATGAGGGGTCAATAACCTTAAGAGAACAGATCTCAGACTACATTTAGGGCATTTAGCAAACAAATGGGCCAACTGAGAATCACACCAGCCTAAGTGGTTCAAGCATGTGCGCATGCTGGTTTGTAGGCTTATTTAATACAGTACAGTTATTCTGAGTATGTCAATGTCTGCAGCTATTATGGCTTATTTCCCTACCTTTAAGCTACACAGTATGTATATCCACTGTAATATCCTACAACCGTACTAGAAATGGAGGTTGCATTGTACTAGTACAAAAGTACAAAGAAGCAGCACCAGCCCAGAGGTAAAATGAAGTAGGATGAGCACGAGTTGGGTTTGGCTAAACCAAACTTAACTAGATTGAGCAAAAGCTGAAGACTGCATAAAGACTTGGATTTGAAACATCAGCTAAATATACATATTTCAAGGAAAAACAGCAATCATTTTTCACCTTACAATCAGTTAAGTCTGCTGGGGAAAGTGATATTTGATTTAAGAATAAAGGAACTCCATCACATGGCAAGAACTGATTTGTAATTTCATCACAATGCCTTTCAAAATCTGTTCTTTAACATACTGCAGCTAGCCCAGTGGCTAGCTCTCTAGTCTGTAGGGAAATAATTAGCTGACAAAAATACTTAAAAGTATCTCCTACTTAGCTTATGGACATATTTTATAATGTTGTGATACAGAATTGCAACCAGAAAGGTTTACTACGTATGTAGGATCAAAACATTGTATTAATCAGCTAACCCTTGCAGTAAGTCAGATTGAAAAAACAGGTATGATCTGTTTAGAGATTTTGTTACAGTACAATAAATGACCGCTTGCTTTTACATATATACCAGATCTAAGCTTACTTTATTTGTCCAGGCTGAGGAACTACCAAAACATGATGGCTTAACTACACAGACATTTGATATTTCTCCTAAATTTTGATATAAAATTTTGGTGCACTGTACAGAACCCTATCCAGTAGATTAAGTGTGTGAAGTCTCCAAGTCTCCAATGATATTTCAAAGCACCCATTTCATTTAACACATTTTTCTTCTCTTTATGATAACACCTTCCTGCACTCTTCTCTTCCTAGATATACTATGGGAAACTTAGATAGTATGTAGTAGGAAATAACCACACAGCATCACTGTGAATAAAGAAAACAACAGTGCTCATTTCTTAGACCTCAAAATTCAGTGAGATTAGCAGCTGGAATACCATAAGTGGCACAAACTCAAACTGTTCCTAAATGAAGTAGGATATCTCCAAAGGCAGGATATAAGTGCTAGGAAACCATAATATTTGGATGAAGTTAAGTTGCCCTTAATTTTGTCACATGTTAATCTAATTTTAGTTCCACGGTTATAAAAAGAGATTCCAGAAATTGTCCATTAACAAACCATGTTTTAAAACAGAAGCAAGGAACACAGCTGACTGATGTCATTGTTTGAGTACTCCTCTTACCTATATTGGCAGGAAAATGTTGCCAGACCAACAGTTACAAATTAACACACCTTATATGAAATATCAGCAGAAAATGAAGCTCAGCATTCATCTCAGATCTTTCTACAAGAGTTTTGCACCAAGTATTTGAAACACTACTGCATGATTCCCTTCAGTAACTTTCCAGAGAGGTCATACTGAATTTGCAGTCATTAATTAACCAATTAGAAAAAAGCAGCAGGGAACTGAATGAACCTTAGCTCAGATGTAAGTGAAGCTGCGCTGGCTTTGTTCCAGACAAAGAGCAACAAAACTCACATATATAAAAATAAACTAAAACAACTACTGCTTATGAGTTTAAGTTCAGTTCAGCTCCCTGGGAAGAAAGGAGAAAGGCTTTGCTTATCTGCAAAGCAACCACATAAAATGTTCTTTCCACTTGTACTCATGATAGAAATTAATCTTTCACAAGGAAGGAAGCATCTCAACCCAACATGCTGCAAACAAACACACTGTGCTTCTCTCACACTCACTAGGACTCCCAAGCAGCTTGTTAGTCTTCAACACAGCCACCAGATGCAAGCAGAGTTCATCAGCAAGCAAGAGAAAATCCCAGTTGGTAAATTCTTACTATTCTACTTTACCAAGCTGATTTAGATATTAATAAGATTTTCATTTCTCTTCAATAAAGTGACTGAAACTACAGAACATGCAGTTATGATAGGCTGGGAGATGGACCCAGAAGCATCTTTGATCTCAGTAAACGGCTACGAATTAAACTCTTTCTCTCAAAATTTCCAGAAAACAAACAGTATTTTATTTGTACAAAACATTTCTAAAAACTAGCAAGACCAGTCTGAAAATCCCCCAGCACTGCAGCTTTTCTGCAGGAGATAGGTCTCCTAATGCTACAAAATCCCTGTTCCACTGCAGTTAGCTGAAGTGCATCCTTTGTCCGATTTTGCCCAATGATCAGTGCTGCATAAGGGCCAGATGTGACAAGAAACTGTCATACCCAAAGCAGATAGATGTAAAACAATATTTCAAAAAGAAAGTTATGCTAAAATTACTTTAAAAATGTTACATTTCATTTTGGAAACAGAGACACAACCTGTTAAATCTCATTCTTTAATGCTTCAATGATTCTCATTACTATTTCAGCTATCCTACTACATTAAGAGACCGTTTTTCCCCCAGCAGGGCAAAGATTTTTAAAAGTAATGAAGAACTTCAAGACAATCTTTAAATCAAGACACCAAGAAATTGATGACTTAGAGTTTGTAATATTCCTTCATGGAATTACAAGTTTGTCACCTTGAAATAAAACTACTTAAATTTGGTTATGAAACAAAAGATTGCAGAAGTGACACAAAAATACTTCTTTTTCTAGTTCCAATTTGTTTTGTTTTTAAATTCTTTCTCCAGCAAGCTCTAAGATGAAAGCAAGAATACACAGGCTTCAAGAATAAACAATCTTTTGTCGGGTTAAAGATGGAAGGAAAAAGTATGTTCTACACAAATATTCTCTGCCCTTGCACATATGCATCTGTAACCTTAGCTGCTTTACAACAAACATGAACATTACAATAAACAAACATTGAATGATATACAAACCACAATAGAAAAAAAACAGAATTGGCATCAAGTATTTAAACAAAAGTATCCTTCCTGGAAATAGCTCTCCTACTTACAGCATGCCAAGAATTGCATTGATTCAGAACCTTTGTTCAAGTTATACTAAAAGTTTAAAAAGAAATTCAAAAGAAGAAACTAGAAAACAGAGTTAAGAAAATAAAAGTGACCTCCAAAAGTATCTTTGTTTTCCATGTTTATTTGTTAGCTTAGAATGGAAGACTTCATTCTGCCTGCACACAAGGTGACACACAGAAATTGGCTGCCATGTGGATCTATCTGCCCTTTTTCCACACAGAGTCCAAACGCAGAGAGCAGATGTAGGACACCACACTTGCAGGTACCACTCCTAACCCCCAGACTTCACTGTCCTGGCCACAAATTGGAAAGGACCATTTAAGTAACTCACCGCAAGAACAATCTTGGAGCTGCCACCTTCACTATACAGGATAAGCACAGTGAGTACAAAATCGTGTGTGATTGCCCAGTAAACTCCATACAGTGCTTCTATATAGTTACGGTTCATGGCTGTTGCCTAACAGATCTCCAGCCTGCTCATAAGTTTTCCAGTGCATCAGGCCAAAACACAGTAAGAAAGTGGGAGTAGCACAGTTCATCACCGTTTCAGACATCACTGAGCTCTGAAGACGCAACACCCTCAATTCTGCTTTACTTTAGCTAGTACTATAATAAGTTCTTAAGAAACCATTTTGCTGGGTTTTTTAGTTGCTGTTAAAAAAAAAAACAAAAACAATACAAAACAAAAAAAACCCAAACAAACAAAAAAACAACCCCAACATGTTCATCTAGCTCTGCTGACGGCTGTGTTTAATTACCATATTAGAAAGATTAATGAAGCTAATTTGGCCAGCAAAGCAGCCATCCTGAAGACTAGAATTATCAGTGATTCACTTGGACTTCCTGGCAGCCTAAGCCATAACAAACCCAGAACAATTCTGAGATCCTCTAATGTCTGCTACAGAATACTGCTACAAAACAAAACTGCTCTAGTTCATGCTACCTGTGTGTGAAACCAAAAAGGGAAATCAAGTCAAGTAAAATTTAGTAACTTGGCACATGCTGCCAGGGAAGTCATATTCTATGAGTCAAACCAGACCAGAATGTAACATCTTGAATACAGAGATCACAGAAAAGGAAATGGCAAAAATACCCGCTCCTATTATTACTATTCCTAAAAAGTCAGACAGTAGATTCCACTAATCAGGATTGCAGTACTAGCAAAAGATACATCCTCGTGTATGCTGCACTAATTGGTATGTGGTTAGTATTTGTATTTGTTTGTTGATAAGCTTCAAACTAGAGAAGCTGCAGAGTTTGCACATTAGATACAAATTGACACAGATGTGCAAGATGCTGGCTCAAGATTTTTTAAAGTCTTACCGTGGCTTTTTAGATTTTCAGACAGCTTTGTTTTTTGGTACTTCCTGGAGACAGAAGGGGAGAGGGCAACCTGTCATTTATCCTGCACTATATTGTAGTGGTGTGGTCATTCCTCTCTAGACTATAATGAAACAGGATGTGTGGTGTCATATACGTGCACATTTGACTTTTTTTTTCCCCCCTCCTCTCTCTTTTTCCTCTTTTAAACAGAGATACTCAGATCTGCATGATTTCTTTGGAAGAGCCTAGGATGGATTTTCAAGGTCCTGGAACTGGAATCAGAATAACTGAAGATCTAAATGAGCAAGTAGAAAAACCATTCAGTTCTGTTATGGGAGGGCATAGCTTGTTGCCTACTTCCTCATATAAGAAGTCAAACTAATAAATCTAAGCTAACGTATTCCAGAAAATGCTTTCAGTCTTTTCCAAAAATACCTTGGGATTAAGGATCTGCTGCATCCCTTGCTAACTGGCTTCATTAGTTTATCACCTTTAATGCGAAAAATTGATGCTTCACTGTTCATTTTCAGCACCCTGGCTTACCATCAGTACTTGTTTTACTCCTGTCAGATTAAAAAGCCATTTCTCTTTAATGGTACTTTTATATATCCAAATTAAGTGACCCCCAATTGTTCCTTTTCAATAAACTAACTAACGAGCTCCAAGTTTCTCCATGGAAAGAATTCTCTCCACAATTTGAATGCTTCTCTATGTTCAACTGTGAGTTCTGCTATTGACCAGCTGAGCACAGACCTTCACTCACCTCCAGGTGCACATTTAACCTCTTACTGGTTTTATTTAGTACATGTAAGGCTCTATAGTATCACATTTATACAATAAGACCCTGATCTTTTTGCTGTTATCTACATTGGAATTTATGAATTCTAAGCATGCTCCCATGTTAGTAGTATTATTTGAACTGGTAAATTAACTAGAAGTAAACCACCATTATAGTAGCCTACTGATACACCTTCACATACTTCAGTATCTCTGCATATATCACATCCCAAAAGCAATGACCCCTAATGCTTGATTTAAAGAAAAAAAATTCTTAAATTCCATTTAGGGCTTACAGAATGAGGCACAGCTAATTTCACCCAAAAGAGGGCAGAGTGTGCCTCACAGCAAGATAAATCTATTTGGCCCCCAGTATATGTGGGCTGCTCCAAAAGTAGTGCTTTTTTTTTTTTTTTTTTAAATGCTGGACCATGACATCAGAGGTGGATGCTGGTGATTTTGCAGTACGATTTCCCACCAATATTCCATTATATTGTGTTGCTGTATGGCAGATGGCAGCAGAGGGGCAAACTGACAAAATTGCATCTGATATGAAAGTAGCTAAGAAGCAAAGGAGGGAGCAAAATTATTACAAATGCAGCACACGAGCTCTTGTTCAGTGCTGACAAAAATACATACCTAAGGGTGGAATGGTAGCATCTGTGTTGAAAAACAGATTTGTAGGCAGGAATTTGCTCTATCAAATTATGTTTTTGTGCTCTTTGTATCTGTTGTAGTTTCTATGGAAATAAATAGGAGGGATTACTTTCAGAGCAAATTACATATTTCCTGCCTCAATTTCCAGCCAATCAGTTTTTAAAATATTAACTGGTTGCAAACTTCAAAGAGAACAGATCATTTCAAATCTGGGTAAATTGCCATGAAAAATCTGTCATCTGCAACAAGCATGGAGGTAGACACTGCAGGCTGCTTTAGGAATGCATCTAAGTTTAAGATACCTTTTTTCCTTATTCCTCCATCCCCAGTTGACCTACAGTTTTCTTAAGCATTACCACACAGAGCGTGCAGAGATTTCAGATTTGAAGAGCCCTATATTCATCTTCTATAGGTTAAAACTTAATTTGTTTCTAAAACAAAGTTTGTTTCAAAAGCACTCTCCAGTACAAGAACTGAACTGGAAACTACATATTTACATTTTTTAATCAAACCGTAGAAGCAGTTCCCAAAGATCTGATCAGAGAAGCAGCAAGAGTCTCTTTACCGCAGAGATTTCAAAGGCAGAATTGGAAGTAGTTACCTTCACATCATGGAAAGACAAGTTTTTGGGATACTCCTTCGCAATGCACTGGTTGTTGTTTTGTTTTTCAGTCCCCACAGTAATAAAGAAGAGAATAATTCATGCACAAGTATGACCTTGTTAGCCGCCTGGGTTACCTCCCTTTAAATAAGGCTCTCAAGGGAATCCTATAGATCTCCATGATGTCTGCACAACATGCCTGAGTGTGAGTTTTGGACAGTTTCCATTCCTGATTCTCTGATCCTATCCAGTGTGTGCTGCATGTGACTCTGTCAAATATGTTGCATTTTACTTTTCCCAGGAGCCTACGGTTTCTCCTTTGGATTGGATTGTTTCAGATTTCATTTTCAAAACAGAAGCTGCCTTTAAAAGTGCTTTCAGTTTATCAAACTTGGAAGTCACTCTACCTTCAACAAAAAAGTTCCCCCAATTGAAAACCCTAAATGCATACAGGGTGCATGCCAGTGAAGTTCCTAACTATTGCAGATACAGATGCAGTGGAATTTAATAAACAAAAATATAAATGTTGGCATTCTCATGATTGGACTCAAATAGTAGTTGGTATTTGGCAATAGAGATTCATGGACTAATTCTGGGTAACTCAGTCCATTTTCTCATGCAGTCCTTAAAAAAGAAAAAGAGAGAGCACAATGTTGGAACTCTGTCTTCAGAATGGAAGTAATAAAACTTAACCAGGAAATTCTGGGGAAAAAAAAACATCCAGTTACCTCTTTACTGTTGGAGCTTCTTTAAGAATATTAATTTATATACACATTCTTTTTTTGGGGGGGGGGGGGGGAGGGTAAAACCTAAAGAAAAACAGGTTGATTCTGAACCCTGATCAGCAATTCAATCTCATTTTCATCTTGGATCACTTAATAAGAAAATTGCTTTTAACACAAGGAGCAGTCCCAACAATAACTCTGGAACACTGCCAGCTGCTTATCAATAATGTAATAAAGGCTGCTTCCACTTCATGACACGGCTGAACGCTTTCTGTGTATCCTAGCAATGAGGAGAGCTGTTGCTTCTGCAACACCCAGCATCCTACGTACATTCAAGTAACTTGTATAAAGCAGATACATCCTGAAACACCCTACACTAGAAGGAGGAGGAAAGCACAGTTCATCAGCTAGACAGAAGCACTCCTAATGCTACTCACTGATTTCACATTTCCCTGCAAACTGTAGCCTGGCCTTGGAGGAAGGACCGCTTTTCTGACTGCTATCATGTATTTACCACAAAGGGGTACTACAAAGAAATTTTTACGTGGCTTTGCTTAAACAGTATCAAAGAAAGGAACCAGATTTCTCCGATCCAGAAAAGTTTGAACTTAAGACCTGGCTAGCTTAACTAAATTTATTATCATTTAAAAGGATAGGGTTCTCATCCTCTCTTCAATTTTTCTCGTTAAAAAAACAAAAAACAACCATACAGTGAAACATACAAACAACATCAAACATGCTGACATTAAAAGCGACAGAGAAAGATTAGGTTATCTAACACACAGGCACATTGCATGGATTTCACAAGTTGTAGCAGACCTTTTGGCAAGAAGATAGAAGAACAAAGTTAACGCATACGAAGTAGAATCACCACTGCTTTGAGACCTGATGTTTTATCTAAACAACCAAAGATTCTCATAGATTTTTCAGGTACAAAAGTCACCCAAAAAACTGAAGACTCAGTACTTCATTGAGAATTACTTTCAAAGCACATGGCTTTGATTAAATAACCATGAATCAAGGCACATCATTAAAACAATAAAAAAGATATCTGTTAAATTCTGAAAACTGGAGCTAATTGTGAGCATTCAAGAATCAGTAGCTCATTCTGGGAACTGCTATTCAATTAACTTACATTAGAGCAGCAACTACTTCAAATACCTTCTACTCTGACTCTTGAATTCTTATTTTATTACAGCTTTTGCTATGAATTTATGCTGCTTTTTAAAAAGATATTTTTATACAAAAAATAACAGTAGCTAAGGAGAAAACGTATTACTTGCATTTAGTCATTACGATATAAGTAATGCTATAGAAAATGAATATGCCAAGCTCAGAGCCATAAATCACTTATTTTTGTGCCATGTCAATTTAGAAGAAAATTGTTTATAACTAGGTATGTTTAAGTTACTCAAATGGTACTATTATACATGAAAACATGACTTCTTTCTCACATGGCTAAGCAATCAGATCCCACAGCAAACCAAAATACAGACTTTACTCTTGACTGCTATTCCTTCTTTCACCTTCCCTTACTTCGTATATAAATCAGAACTGCAGAACTCGCTGTGGAAAAAACTCTGAATAATAAAGCTTACTGGCAGCCTGAGAGCTTATCTGTTGGATCACACACTGAAATATTGCTAGCTTATGGCAGCTTTGCCCTTCACACCAAATGCAGATGATTGTCAAATACCATTTATAAAGATAAACTGAAAGCCGGTAAAATACACACTATGCAGCTAGCAGGTTCTTCCAGAGAGTTTTGAGACATTATTTGAGGCTGAGACCAAAGGAAGCTTTTGGAGAATATGGCATTGGTCTTACTTGGCTGCAGCCTCGAAGGGACAATTGATTCAGTCCTTAGAAATAAAACAAATTGAACTCCAAAGATTTCTCAAAGATAACGAGATGCTCAAGAGCAAACTGCCAAACCTCTTACAGATTATAGCTTGTATTAGGTTGGTGCTAGTGACTGACTCTTTTCTAGCCATACTAGAACTGATGGCTCTACTAGACCAACATTCAAAGGGCATCCCAACAATGTCTGGGCTTAGCACAATGTTTAGTTTCACTCTTCCAAATCTCATCCCTCTCATGATCATCTCTCCTACTAAAGAACAGCACTACAAAAAGGTGCATCATTTTAAAAGAGCATAAAAAGCTAACACACTTCAGGAAAGGATGTTTGGTCTCTGGAAAAAAAAAAAAAAAAATCAGTGCCTCGCAGCAGAAAAATCATGATATTATCTATTTCAAAATTACTCTCCTTGAAAATATCCAAATATCTATAACTGGAGTAATGGTTAAAGGTATGCCCACGTTTTCCTTCTGCTTTACATTCTCGTTACAGCAGTGTTGGTTTTACCAAGTGTCTCTAAAGTAATGGCACAACAATAAAGATGACCCACAGTCATAATCAGGATACTTTTATTCCTCAAATGTCTTAGAAGCTATAGGCAGCCATCTCTGGACAGCAGCAACAGAAGAATACAGAGTAGCTTTTGAGAGATGGAAACTTCACTACAAACACTGAATTAAGTCCTGCATTAAACTTTACCACAGAACACATATTATCACTTCAATGCTTCTGGCTTCCGATCTACCAGAAAACTGCATGTATTTTATAAGGCTCTAACAATGAAGGTCTCAATGGACCTGTACTTGAGTGTGCTGTTCCAAAGCCTTAGGTTCAATTAATCTGCATGTTCTATATTGGTATGCATCACACAAATGCTGTTAATAGAATACCTTGAAAATATAAGAAAAAAAAAAAAAGGAAATCACACACTATGATAAGTTTTGTAAAATAGATTAAAAGTTGAGATTTGTGCTTGCTACTTGAAGAAGGCAAGATAAGAAGAGGAGATATAAGCTGTGGTTTCTACAGAATGGTATAAAAAAACCACTATCTACTTAGTATATCAGCTACTCGCAAACTGCTATTCGAAAAACTAATCCAGTTTCCTCTCATGAATCTCATGCAGTTGTACTATTCAAATAATACAAGGGAAAATTCATAGAGAACAAGCTTAATTAAAAAAAGGTAGCACACATGGGAAATAACACCAGTCACTAAAACTTCAAATAGACAAATATGGAACACCATTTACAGGCCAAACTCCATTGTGAACAGATAAAATCCCAGAAGATAAGAGGCCTACAGAGACTTTATTATTTATTTCTTTGCAGTTTCAGCTGTGTCACATATTTGCTGTTTTGCAGCCACAAAATTTCTATGTAAACTATCTGATACTTATAAGCTGATGCAATCTCTTACTGCTGTAAAAGTCCCTCTAAATCTTGGACTGAACAAACGGAAACATTACATCTATTAAGACTCTCTTAAGACTTCAGTCATGATGTGCCTACTAACAACACATTAGAAAAGCATTACGATGCAAATCTGCTTGATCCTCATTTGGCAGAACTAAGACTAATAGGTTGGAATTGCAACCTCTGTACTCACTGAATTCCTTTGTTTCTAAAGTTTCAGATAGGCAAAAAGTTTTGCACTGCTGTATTGCAAGCCAGAAGATTCAAGGAAGAATACAAGACTTTCTCCTGTGCTGTTACAGAAGACTAAGACAGCAGAAAAAAAGATCTAAATTGAGTAACAGTAAGAAATGCAAGCTTTCCCTTAAGAGAAAGCTGATGAGGAGTCTCCTATCACATGATAAAAAGCACTCGGCAATCTCTTGTGAAAACTACATGCTTTGATTCCTTATTCTATGTGAAAATAGTTTAGTTTCCCAGCCCAGCAAAATAGAGTCTGGGATTCACAAAGTCTTTGATTTATACACCTGGAGCTGAGAATACTCCCTTTACAAGAAGCCTGGTTTCCTCTATGTTTGTTGTTCTTTCCTGATGTATTGCCCAGGAATTACCTATTGCTTTGGAGAGCACCTCTACTGCTCCAGAATATCAGAATCATGTACACATCCATGACCAGTTGCCACATTAATGAAAAGTTTATTAATTGCTTGTCTATTCAGAGCATGTGTTAGAAAGAGAAAAATCTTTCAAATGCTAAAACCATAAAATTGTTAGAAGCTGTTTACAACAGAGAAAAGTAAAGTTACTTCTTAAATTATCACAAGGAATAAAAATAATCAGAAAGTAATCTATTATGAAAGACTAACACTAACTTGAGCATGCAGTGATCTCACATGTTCTTATATCATATTTACTTCATCTGAATTTCACTGCAAATTCAACTGCTGAATTAGCTCCTTGCTTTCATACTAACCATGATATTTTTTGCCCATAGCACATAGTGGTAAATTATGTCTCTTTACTACACAGATGATAGTCATTCCAAACAAATCCCAAATAGCTTAAAGACATTTATATTGTTTACTGTGAAAAGAAAAGCAATGTGGGAGTAAAAAAGGACACATTACAGAGTCCCCAGAGTCCCAGCAAGCAGCAGAAAACTCCCTCCCATCGACACTTCTCCCCATGGCACACAGATCTCCACAGGAGATTTGGCACTAAACAAATAGTCAGTGAAGCAGAGCATTTGAGGAAATTGCTCTAAGTGACAAAAACTGCAAAACACAAACAATATATCATCCACAGCAAAAGCAGAAAAGTCATTAAGTTTACTGAAAGTGCAGTATCAGAAGACAACACCTAACACATTATTCATGCTCTTCTACACTTGAATAAAGGACAAAAAGTAGTATCATTCATAAGCTGATTTATCTACATTTGGATAAATTTCATTTGAAATTCACTAAGGCTACACTTTCAAATTGAGTGCTCAAAATCCCTTGCATCACAAGGATTGTGCTCAATATGTTTGGAAAAATGGAAAATAAAAATCAACTCAAAATAGCACTGAGTGCCTACACCAAGAGCCCTGAACTTGTAAAGTGAAGGAGAAGCCCAAAATATAACCACCAACCCTTCTGACAGCAGTGCCTTCAGCTCAGGTAAAGCATTAGAAGACAGTAATACCAACCCTCAATAAGAGTAACAAATTATCTCTGCAGCAATACTGCTGAAGAACTGTGAGAACTTTTAGCCCCTTTGACAGCTACATGATAAAGCACCCATTGCCTGTTCTGTGGAACTTCAAAGTGGATATGGTTTGGCACTTCAAGTAAATGCTTTTTCTTCTCTTCTTGGAAACCACTCACAGGTTTCTGTTTGACTTTAGACACTGCTGGAGAAAACAAATAAGGAATTTGGGACAGGGAGAAAAAAAAATGTAGCTTTTATACTTTGTCTTAAAAGGAAATGGGAGAAATTTTGACATACAACTAGGTAACTGAAAAGAAATTGAACCACCCTAAAAAATACTTCTGTTTTGTTTTCTTTTGAAGACCATTTGCAGCTTATTAAACTGTTGCTTAATCAACACAACTGATGCAAATCAATGTGACTACTTACATGCTTAACACAAATAAATCAGTTCTATCCACACGCACTACATCAGCATCAGGCAAACTAGCCCACGTGCATTAAAATAATAAAACTAAAATGCTCCGTTCTTTCAACTCAAAGAAGAAAACTTGTTGTTACCCCTAGCAATCCTTTTAAACTATCAGTACCATTCAGCTCAAAGCTTCTGAGTATCAGCCCTGAAAGCACAAGCACTGGGACTTGTCATACATGCAGGACACAGTAGGTAAAGTTCTTCTCCATGACCAGATTTTGCATGCCATGGAGCACACTGAGACTCTCTCCCACTCTGAAATACTGTTTTTCTGATGGTGAGAACAGTTTATTCACTAAGAGCCTCTCCACCAGAGCAGAGCAGATCTGTCTGGCCTGGTTTGACACCCTTACACTGGGGTGAGGAGTAGTTTCAGGCACAGTAGAAAAAGCACAGACTGGGCTTAAACCACAGACTGGGCTAAAGTTGGCACAAATATGATTTGCAGCATTCAAACATAGGAACAAATATATATCCAAGATTTCTCACTCTCAGCAGGATTCAGCACTCGAGGGCCATTACTAGCCAGCTGGTTGTCCTTCCTTATCAATCTCTAAAGCCTCTAGAGGCACTTCAACTTGTAGCAGAATTAAAAAGTATTTTTTCCACTTTGCTCTCTCAAGAGTGAAGTATTTCTGAATTTACTGAGACAGCTTCTTAAAGATCCCCTGCGTGAAAAACCATACACACACCCCAGAAAAATAACCGCTTGCATTTTAGGATTAATATTTAGAGCAGCACTATGACATTTGATCAGCCTTGTTACAGCGCCGATGTACAAAGCCCTCAGTCCTAGTTTTCTGTATCCAAATATCAAAACCCACATTTCCATCAGTTGCTTAGTTTTATAATCTTGATTACGCTTTCACTAAAATACAAAAAACTCAAACCACTTTTACTTGTATTACTAGAACTAGTACTTTTATAGCACTAATCCTACTAATTTTGGCCCATGTTCACTAGTTGTGAGTAGGTAAAAATTTTTGCATGATAACACAAGAGCTAGAAAACAAAAATCAGGGTTCTCTACTATTCTATATCCCACTCTATCATGATGATTCAGAAAAAAGAATGTTTGTAACACAACAGAATTTAAAGGATAGTTAAATTACATTCAGGAGTCCAAGAAGTTTATAAATCCTCATTCACTTGTCATGTAGGTCAGATAGTAACTCCAAGTGATTTTGTTCTATTTAACATCTCCAGTCCAGAGTGCCACAAAGATGAGGTGCATAGAGCATCTTCCTTATGAAAAAAGGCCAAGAGACCTGGGGACTTTCAGCCTGGAGAAGAGAAGGGGAGGGGGGCTTATAAATATCTAATGGGTCAGAATCAAGTGGATGAGGCCAGGTTCTTTTCTATATCACTCAACAACAAGACAAGGGGCTATGGGCACAAACTGGAACTTGCTCTAAAGGTGACAGAGCTCTGGAACACGTTGCCCAGAGAGGCTGTGGAGTCTCCTTCTCCAGAGATATTCAAGACCTGCCTAGGTGCTTTCCTGTGCAACCTAATGTGTTAGAGCTTTCTCAGATTTACTGGAGGACAAAGGGTTAAAAAAGGTTTTTGAAAGCAGTTGGCTGATGTTCTCCAGCAGCCTGAACAAACAGGAAGCCCGGAAATGAGTGATAATTGTTAAATACGAGCTCTTAAAACACCTGCTTAGCTCTAACTGCTAACTATTAAACCATTATAACAAGTTAAAAACAAAATTCCCTCGAGAGATTTCCACCTGCTTTCTCCATTTACTTTCTTAATTTACACAATGAGATATTCAGAAACACCCAGTAGATTTGGAAGTGCTCTCTCCAGAACCAAGCAGAACCCGAGAGTCTCTGTGTTCAACAGCTCTCCTAAAGCAACACAGGCACTTGCATCCTTTTGCCTTTCAGGGACATGCAGCTAATTGTGTGTCAGCACATTGCTTCTGCACATTCCATGCCGAGTTCTTCCAAACGTGACCATACGTCATTCTCTCATGGACAGATGTTGCGTAGACATTCATGCTAAACAGAAGGGAAGTTGTTTTCCGGGAGAGCCCAAACACCAGAAGTACACCATTTTCTAAGACCACAAAGGGAAAAACAAGGGCTTAGACTTAATGGAAAGGCTTTTTCTGCATTGTCGGTCAGAAACTCAGACAGAATCATGCTTAGCTAAAAAAAAAAAACAAAAACAAACAACAACAAAAAAAACCACCATGCAAGATTTAATGCAAACAACAACAAACAAATACACACACAAAAAAGAAGATGAATACTTTGAATAAAGTACAAGTGGCAAACAAAAATCCCATAGCTGTTTGGATTGCTGCCATGTCTGTTTCCTCTGCTTGATCTGCCTTCTTTTACAGGGCAGTAGTACAGTTTCTGGGAAGGTTTTGAGGGCCACTCAATTATTTTGAATTTCATACAAACACTTATTATATTAAAACCAATACTCTTGGAAAGAGCAAAATAATTCTTTAGGATTTACATGTCTGTATACACCTTGTTTCATCCAATACCCTCCATAAAAAGTTCTAAAAATTAAGAATATTCTCTCCCCAAATTTCCAATAAGCAAGCTAAGGAAGAAAAAGCAATTCATCTACAGAAATTTTACAAGTCAGTTTGTCAAAAAAAAAAAAAAAAAAAGTTATTTATCTGGAAACAAGTGGTCCATCCATGCACCCAAGCTCATTTTCTCCAAGCAGAAATCAGATTCTTTGCAATCGTATTGGTTTTCAGGGAAACAGTTTGAACTTAATTTCCTTTCTTCCTCAACAGTCAAAGCTACAGAAATATAAAATGGCACAAAAAGAAGAGAGTGATTCTAAAAGGAATGTGAGCAGCTTATCTGGATTTAATCATCAGTAATTTGACATTTTAAGTCACTCTAGTACCTATGATAGTTCAAATTGCTATCCATTTCCACTTGCAGTGAAAAATAATTATTTAAAACGTGTCTGGATAAGTTTACATAGTTCCATAACTGTCACTTCCTAGAAGTTTATAAACTGATAACTTTTTGACAAGAAGCTATAGTTTAAAGCAAACATATACTTGAAAAGAAAATTGGCTGCATTATTACAACACCTTATGAACAATTTACGATTTGTGCTATTAGCATGGCCAGGACAATTTTAATTACACTTCCCACCCAAATTACCACTGGCTCTGTCAAATGGAAAAATGACAGTAACAAGTCCAGAAAGATCTTCCCTCTTCAGAAAATAAATGAAAAAAAAAAAAAAAAAAAAACCAAACAAACACGTTTCAAATTCATACACTTCATCCTGTTTTAAGTAAGTAAAAATAATTAGATTTTAGGTTATACGAACAATCCTGATCTACGATACAAAACAGTGTAAGATTTATCATTGCCTACTAAATTCATCTGTGAATGCTGTTCTAAGTGACACCGCAATAACAGCTGTCCTTTCCACCTTTTCTCACCTTCTGCTTCAGGAGAAGGAGCTCTTTGAAACAGTAACCACCTGCATGCATCCTAGGCATTGGGTCTCCAGCCCACAGCACCAACAGGTGCTACTTGGTAATTCTGCTACAGAAGAGCATTAACATGCCTTAATTTTTGTTTGGCCAAAGTAGTCCAATAGCTGGGCTAGATGACCTCTGAAGATCCCCTTCAACTGAATTATTCTACATATTCATTTGGTTAATAAACCTATCATCATATTGTAGATACCAATACACAGGACAGTAACTACCTAAACTAGCTTGTAGCTCTCCCCAAGCACTCCCTAACAGCAGCTCCACAGCAAGCCCCTGCTTACTTTTGCTGTACATCCTGTAGTCACTGGGAATGAAGTATGTGTTGCCAATTAGCCTTGTTCACACCCCCCCATGAAGCTCCTGCTGCTCTATTAAGCCATACTGTCATATTGCTGGCAGCACCCGTGGGGTGTCTGTCAGTTTGGGACAAGGCTTCACTTTTCTCCTCCTGGGCACCACATGGGGCCAATTCCACCCTATGACCAGTAAGAAATAGTAACATAGGGAATTAGAATAGAAAAACAAAATTAGAATTCCCACAAAGAAAGCCTGGAAAATCTCGAAAGAATGAACAGCCACACAAACAAGGCTGGAACAGATAAAGAATGCACCCTAATTAAAACTGACTAATGCCTCTGTAACACTGTTGGCTGCTCTACTTTTTTCTGCATTCTGTCAAAATTTCAAGTGCTAAATCAGTCATGACTTACACATACATCTGTATTTTTCATCCATAGCAACTGGTGCACTTATGCATATTAAATACTTTACAGCTACTGCAATACTTCTAAGCTTTGCTGCTCCAATAAAACATTCTCTGACTTATATAGCAATAACGTTTTTCAACCCAATTTTCATTTCACTGAGAACCTGCCTGAAGAAGGACAGATTTAAAAACTATATCATAGCTCCTGAAAGCCTGGCTATTTCAACAACATCCACTGATTCCTGCTCTGCTAAAATCTCATGTCAGGCTCCATAAATCCACCCTAAACACATAATTCTTAGAGTAGAAAAATAAAGAAACAAAAAAAAAAAAAACAACAATGCAAATAAGCCTGCTGCAATGGGAGGTAACCAGCTCCAAATTACCACATGCTTTTCAGCTGTTTTGCCCTTCATTCAGGATTTAAATTGAAGTATCTTATGTTTGATTAAAAAAAAAAAAAAAAAATAATCATTGCCCATCTTAAAATGCTGCCCTCGCTATATGAAAATCAGTTAGAGTCTCTTCAAAATTTTGACTATGCTAAAGAGCTTTGAATGTCCAATTCAAAGCATTTCCAGTTCACGTCAGTAAATACTTCACAGAGAAAAGGAAAATTACATTAATAATTATCACACAGAACCTTGTGATAGAACAGGATGGATTGTTATGGCATACACAAATCAGTTAATCTTTAGAAAACAGCTGTAAAAGATCGAAGCACCCCATGTATCTACTGTGCTGCTTGAACCTATGAATCTTTAGCTGAAGGTTGTTGCCTTACATCTGTGCCACCGCTCCAGCACTCCACAGTAATCCAGCACAAGGCACAAAAAAGCCAAGTAAAAGAAAAATTTAGTGTATCACCTTTTCCAAGCTATAATTGCCAACCTTAGAAATAACAAAGTTTCTTGCAATCCAACAAAGCAAAAATAAAAT
Organism: Lagopus muta; assembly: GCF_023343835.1. Classification (NCBI taxonomy): domain Eukaryota; kingdom Metazoa; phylum Chordata; class Aves; order Galliformes; family Phasianidae; genus Lagopus; species Lagopus muta. The sequence continues at coordinate 84,069,553 of NC_064434.1, forward strand.
GCCCCAGTTAGGCATTCTCAGGGAGATGTAGCTGCTCAGAATTAGAAATGTTTCATAATCACATCCACTCAAGTTCACAAGTCCATTTTCTTTCTCCACTGAATACATACATCGTAATGATTTACTGCTGAGAAAGAACCAATAGTTTGTGAGGTTGAATTCTGATCTAACTTCATAGTTAGGTCTGAACTAACTCTGAAGGCTACAGGCTCCTAAGGTTATTGGAGTTCACAAAGCAAACTTACTTATAGTACTTGTATGAACCATAGCACTGTATTAAAGCAGAAATTTAGATGACTGAGAATTAGAAGAGAGCAGAAGGCCTTCAGGTGATAAGGTTTTGTCGTTTGTTTTGTTTAAGGTGGAAAGTTCAAGAGTATTTGGTCCACAACCAGTTGAGAGAGGACACAAATCAGAGACTAGTGAGATAAGCGAGATAAGGACAAAAGTATAGTAGCTTGTTGGTGGGCAAAGACAAGCCTGTCCAGTTAAAGCAGAGTTTTGAAGTCAGCTAAGCAGGGAGGGAACATATGCATGAAAGGGAATGGAAAAGGGAGGTTCTGGGGCTGGTAGCTGAAACAGCTTCCCCAGTCCAGATCTGGTAGGTGTAGGAAGTCATGGAAAGACAAGCAGATGTATTTAAAGTTTTTCCATCTGTTAACTCCTGCAAATTTAATGAATGCCAAAGCCTAATTTATACTCTTTGCAATCTTTTTGGAGTACTTTTCAAGTACTCCAAATCTGCCCTCAAATACTTAAATAAAAGCCAAATATTTGTTAAAGTTAACGTTCACATGGAATTATAAGTGTTTAATTCCTTCATGCCTTTCCCATCGATCTATTTACTGATATGAATGACCCATATCTTCCCTTGTTTGTCCATTCTTCATTGAAGAGACTGAGGATGCTGCCTGACATTTATTTCTGCTGAACTACAAGTATTGTGCTGGCTTTGAAATAGATCCATGGAAGCAATAATAAGAAGCCAATCACTGAAAGCTGAAAAACAAGTGAAAGTTAAAAGGACCATTACTCAGCTATCAGTAACACTGCTCCTTAGAAGGCGTTCACCAGTGAGCTAACCACATTTGCTGTGGTGGAGCTGCAGCAAGTACACCCCTGTGTAAGGGTTAGACAGGGTCTGGCACAGGTAGACAGCATGTGCGGAACACAGCAGTGAGGGTGCAAGGAGCAGTGAGCAGGGCAATGGCAGCACAGGGTACACAGCAATTGCTGCAATTTTGTTTGCTCAGTGGGCAAAGTCTACCTGTACCACACAGCTTTCCAGCAAAAAACTTTGGAAAATAGACTTTCCAAGCTTGTAGCATTCAGGATTCATTTCTGCGCAGCTCTCACTTTAAATTCTTACATTCAAAAACAAACAAAACAAAATCATCCTTTGAGTCTCAGACTTCAATAGGTTTCAATCTTTTTTTTTTTTTTTTTTAATCTATTTACACTTACAAGCTATGATTACTGTAAACATCATAAATGTTTTCTGGAAATAAGATCTAACGGATTTGTTGTTCATGACACTATGACATAATCATGAAAAAAAAAAATCTGTAAATTCCAAACAACCAGAACTTTGATAAGCTCCCCAGAATCATATGAGATGGTGAAAGGATTCAGAGGAATTATTGGTTACAGCTAATAGAAAGACATATGTACCAACACCCTGAAATAGTTCCAGAAACAACCTTGAGGTTCCAGAGAGGAAGGAGAAAACAGCAGGATTTTCAAGTTTTTCACTTGGAGGAACAGCAGAGCCAAGTCAGAGAGAGAGCACTTGGAGCATTTTCTCTGAAGCAACCATTGGCAGAACTGGTCTGATGGATATCCAAAGGATTATATTCCATTTGATGTGAAAAGCCACACCACAGAGCACTGTAACCATCTAGCATTCTCACCACAAGAATAAGAACAAGCTTCCTTAAAACCTGCACAGAACTATTGATGCAGAATTAATCGGTGTACTTGAAAGTAATCTTGAAAGGACCTAAAAAATAAACTTATATAAAGGAAATTTCTGCTAGTGTTCTTTATTTATTTATTTTACTTCTATATGGACACTAGTCTCACATAGTGAGAAATGCTGAATACATTTGAGGAGTTCCAGTCCTTTTCCTCAAACATGCATCAGCAGCTTTAAATTCCAATTCCAAAGAACAACACCACCACCAAAAACCCAACAGAATTTAGAAAATTCAGTTTGCCAGTAGTGTTTCAAGTATCTTAAATTCTACTGCAAATGACCGAACTGATGAGGATGAAAAGGGCAGCCTGTTTATTCCTCTCACAGGAATACCTGAAAATGAATAAGCTGATTTATCTTGGATAGAGCTGTTGGAATTCACAACCACATTTAAATCTCTAGAAGGACTTAGATTTCTAGATATACAACTTCAAACAACGAGGTATAGAAGAGCACCCTCATTCGCAGTTCAACTAAAATTAATTCAATTTACATGCATAAAGGCAGATTTCAGAATACTTGCTGGGAGATGTTTTTTGCAGTAGAACAAAATTTAGAAGCCTGCCTCAAAAACAGTGGAGATTTTCATAAACGCATACACACAAACAATACTAAGAAAGATAGTCTTACGTAACAAACGATACCAAATCTTTGCGCATCTCAATCATCATTATTCTTGTGTCTTAGAAAATACATTCACTCACTTCCCACTGGGAGAAATTTGAGCCTGGAGCAGAATTTTGGACTGTCTGTGGAACACAAGGTAGTAGAAGTGGGATTTTAGCTCAGATTTAATTAAATATAAACAACAAGACAAAGACTGAAAATTTCTGGAAGTTACCAAATTAAAGTTAATGGCCCTTAATAGAAAAATAGGGAGAAACAGAAGCAGAGATGCACTTTTAACTCTACAGCTTATAAATGAAAAAGAAGTGGGGAGTTCATCATTTTTCAAGAAGAAGAAAAGGATTACCATTATTATTTCAGAAGATAATGATGTACAAAAGAAATAGGAAATATATTTTCTCCGAAAATCATTTTTAGTGTATTCTTATGCAGTGTGTTTTACCTGCAGTAAACAAATCTTTGTATTTCCAAAATTAAATTTCACAGTGGAACCCACTTATGAGACAACTCATAATATACAGAATAATTCCCATTACCCAATCTTCCTTTTCTGTAGAGGAAAAAAAAAAAAAAAGTTGTAGATACTGGGCTGACTTGGCAATATAGATTTGAATTAAGAGATGAAGCATCAAATATACCACACCAAGTAGCGCAAAAATTGAAATACTGAAATGAACTCCACAGTAAAGACATGTGATGTGTGTATCTGAGTTTTCAAACTAATTCAGCATCGATCTTAGATCATTTTTCATTCTGTTCTCTCAGATACAATAGTAGTCCTCCAGACTACAAAACTGGCTGGATCAAAAGCCATTATTGTAGATCCTCCTTATATCTACAGTAGTTGTATGACAATTCTATCTCCAGGCAAGAACCTAGAAAACAGCCTGCTGTGGTTCACCAATTATCTCCAAGACACACAATTCATCACAACCTAAAAGTGCTCTCTTGTAATCAACCATAAATGTTCTATCGTACCATTTTTGCACCTCAGGTGGTTATGCTGCTTCCCAGCACACATCAAGACTCTCTAGCTCCTTTGCAGAGATGATCATAACAAACCAGGCCATGCCTTACTTTAGATTTTTATCTCTCATTTTCAGATCATTGAAAATCCACTTAATGTGACAAATGGAATGCAGTCACAGTAAGAGTTTCAAGTGTTCATATCATGGACCTCGTCAAAAGAAAATATATGGGCAATATAACATACAGAAATAGCAATACCAAAGCATTACTGAGCTAGTTAGATGCTACAGTGAAAGCCAGAAGAATTAAATGAACGTTAATTCAGGTTTTGCTGAACACAAACACAACAGTATCAGCACTTACAACTGAAGGATGGTTCCTCAAAGCCTGTAAATATCAACAAGGCCAAATTCTATAATACCTAACTGGGTTGTTAATTTCTAACACAGTCAGTTAGTGCTCTCTGCAGTAGAAACTAGTTTATAGCTACAGTTTAAAGGAACTGCTCAGTGACAATATGGGTGACAGAACTAGGTCTTGAGAAATTAAAAAGACTGCATAGGAAATGTACTTATAATTAGATAATAAATAGGATGCAGCATAAAATACATGACAAGCAATACAATTAGGCATTGCTGCAGTAGTTTTTCCTGTTTTTATGTTTTATTCCTAGATCCTGTATTACACATTGTCATTCAGACTATTCTGTTGCTGTGTTAACTGTGTTCATATAAACACATAAGCTCTATATGAACTGTAGTGAACTAGGGATCAATAGTCAGTGAAAATGAAAGGAGTATGGAGGAAGAAAGAGTGAGGACCTCTGAATAACTAATGTACCTGGAAAGCACTTGCTCAAGAAATCAAGGAGAAACCAAGATCTTGATTTTACAAACCATAAAAGATAGTAATAAAGATGTTACCACACTCGTGAAGACAGAACATTCATTCTGAAAAAACGTTTTAAAGGGGAAAACAGTACCATGCTTGCATCCTTACCACATCTCTCCGTTCCAATAAATCCAACTATATTTCCATACAGATATATGCAAATTCTCAAAACAACCAGTACCACAAAGATGCACGTAAAGGTAGCTGTGTGACTCTAAAGCACAGAGTTTGAAATGCATTTGAAAACCTGCAGGAAAACAAGGAGGAAGATCTGGACAGCTGGCCTGAGCTAAACTTTTTCTTTAACTAATGCTTTCTCCAGGCTACAGTAGAACCATGGATATAACTTCAGGCTACTCTAGTCCTCCTTCATAAATGAGATAATGTTAATAAAGAGGAACTTTGGAAAAAAAAATTGGCATTTATTCCCCAGATTATGCAAAATCTGAAAAATGCAAGTATTTCTGTCACACCTCCATGTTAATACAATAGCGCTTGACAATTAATTCTAATTGAATTTTATGTCTTTAACAAAGATCATTGATTGCTGGTAAGTTTATTTTCACATCCTTTGTCTTGACCTCTTTCTCTTGGTTGCATAACCTGTCAGAGAATTACTAATAAACATACTGTTTTTGCATGCAAAATATAAATTTGATATGAGAGGTACCATCAAAAGGAAGAGATATTTTAAAATCCAAGGCAGTATTTCAGAAACATTTGGAGGAGAAAAATCCACTTTAAAAAGTCTTGTCTAGAGTAGGAATTTTAGTATCCATTTTTGCTTAAGGTAACTCCTTTTCACATCTGAATGACTAAGTTCTGAAGATCCACAAAAATCAGTAGATCCAATGCAGACCAGCTACATGAATGGATTTTTCTAACTTGACACACAAAGCTAGTTCTACTGTCTCTGTACAGTTTTGTTCAATCCCATTTTGTCGGTGGATATTTTTGAATGCTACTTGACCACAGGTAGATATACTTTCTTCTAGAAAAGTTAAAGTGTGCCCCAGTTATTGAAACTCAGCATGGCAACATTAAGTTTTAGAACAAAAATATTCCATTGGTACTGAACATATTGTATGACTATCTTCAAAACTTCTGGCTAGTTAGAACGGGAGTAGTGGTATGTCTTCTAAAAATCAAACTTGAATAATCTTAAGTTCTTTTCTTAACTACAAGGCAGAAATTTTAAATTTTAATTCTGCACAGACAGAAAAAGGAATGGAAAAGGGCAGACACCTGAATTTTGACTGCAGAGCACTTAAATGTCACATACAGATTAAAGTGAAAGGCAATAAGTACACAGCCCCTACCAGCATCCAGACCAATTGAGTCATTTACACTCTGTACGCACCCATACAGTATACCTCCCTCTCCTTTGTCCCTCCTCTCTCACAGCTATTACATGCACCAGGTCCTGGTCCAAGTTTTTCCTCTTACCTTTAGCTTCTTCTTGCTATAGATAAACTATGGGAAGTGCTATTGCTATCATGAAGATCCATAATAACTAACTTCTCAATGCTGTGTCATATTTCAAATAAAAGAGGAAAACACTGCACAGTGCTCCTTAATAGTAGATCTGATCCCAGATACTCAGTGCAAGTCAAATGAATATTTTGAATGCAACTTCCTCTGATCACAACTCTGACCTCCCATGTTAATTCATACATATATCAAACATATATGAGCAAAAAGACACAGCACCAGTGGTGATGCAGCATAGAGCACAAAAAATAAGGTTAGCTACACCACTAGCACATGATGACAAACAGATAAACATCCTCAAGCACAAAAGGATGAGTAAGAGTCACTAGAGTTTGGAACAAGAGGAAAGAACATAGATTTGTATCTTTTATGGATATATAGATTTTCTGAAAGACAGGTAGCAATTTACTTGTCAAGAGATATGTAAAGTACTTTCGATCTAATTCATTCCATTCATAGTGGACTGGAAAAGAAAAAGTAGTTAACAGCAATGCTGTCATAACTATCACTCTGCTGTTGTTCTCTGGTTTAAAAGCAGAGTGAGGCAGAGATTAGTCAAGAAGTGCGCATTAGTGATCTATCATTTACCACTTGATTCAAAAATGCAGTGATTAGGCATGAGAATTAAACAAAAGTAATTACTAATGTATTTAGAAGCAATGCTCAGGCTCTTAGGTTTTTGCATTGCTAAGCTGAAGACTGATGACTAAAGAAGGGAGATTAATTAAGTGCTAGGATTAAACCCAAGAAAAAAAAAAATGCTACTGAGCTGATTCTAACCAGTTGAAATTTCAGCATAACAACGCAAAAAAAAAAAATATTATAAACAAAGTGTTACAAGGTAACAATAAAATCACATGAAATTCTACCTCCATTTCCATGAATTCCCAACAGACCCTGATCTCTACATATTGAAGCAGAAAAGAGAACGCATTTTGGAAGTCACCTTCATCCCAAAGCTTCAGCTAAATTCTTCCCCCTGCTCTGTTCCATTGCAGTCTTAGAACATTTTCAATATATTCTTGCACAAAGACTTGGCAGATAAAAAGATATTTTTCTAACAAACATTACAGGTATCCAAAAATCAACAAGTACAAATGCTTCAATTCACCTGCACTTTGCAGAGGCACTGACAGTGACATGACCTAATAAACTAGAGCGCAGAAGCAATACCCTGTCCTTTGGCAATTTATATTAGAAAGCAGCTCATAAAGAAACTATTTTGCTATTTTTCAGGTGCAAAATATTTCTGATTAGTCATCTATACACAGAAGAGAAAGTCCAGCAGTAAAATAGAGATTTTCCTCAAGTTTACGGGAAAGCAAAGGACCTAAATGGTTCATTTAGTAAACTAAATGGAAATGTATGTTATGACTCCAAGAAAACAGACAAAACAGTAATCTATGGGGAGGAGCATGACAGGTCACAATCCTTACTCCCACTAGATGGCAATATTGGTTTTTTGCAAGCATAGAATATGCTCTCATTGAATGGAAATTGCAGTATTTTTCATGCTTTCTGAAAGCTGCATTTCCTGCAAAGGAAAAAAAAAAAAAAAAAAAGCAAGCCAGGCTTTATTGATCAGAAGAGTGGGGGAAAAAAAAGACTTCATAACACACAGAAGTAAACCAAGATATGCAGTAAGCCATAAATAGAGATTACAGTACTTATGAAATACACTAAATGAATAGTAAATGTAATACATTTTAAGGCTGGTAGGCTTATAATTAGGCCCATCTCAAATTAAACCTTTAACCCTTTACCACATTATCAGCAGGATACAGCAATTGCAACAGCACATTTAAGTTCTGTGGGAAAGAGCATCTCAATTTACCCTCAAACCACCTCCTGTGACATTAAACAGGAGCTTAGAGCAGTGTTAAGAGATGCTACAAATCAAAGAGTGCTCCAATTCCACCTCTCACAATGAGAGAATGGGTCACTATGACAATAGGCCCAGAAAGAGCATCCTAATTACTAAAACCAAACCAAACAAAAAAAAAAAGCCCACCACACCAGTCCATTGAAACCATCACTCCAACAAAAACAGGCTCTTTCAATAAATAATGAATCCTAAAGCTTAAAAAGGAAAAAGAGTTTTCCATTGCAAACAGGTAAAAAGAGCTAGCCAGATGCCAGTCATACCATTAACATGTATTTTTAACGTTGTCCTCTAAAATTTGCAGCAGGAGCAGGGTGCAGACACATACCGAACACTGATATAAATGTGCAAGAATGACAGAAAGGCTCCAGCAATAGAGATGGAGGATGCTGTCAAGGGGTTACAAACCCAGGACTTGGCTAAATCAAGTTCAAGTGGACTTGACTTAGTGCTTGAACCTAGGCTAATCAATCGCCATTATGCACAAACTGGAAGTCAAGGATCAACCTGGATTAAGTCTGGAGACAAAGGCCCAGTACAGCAGGAAGTATACGACAGTACTACTGCCAGTTCTCCAGCATCTCGTTCAAGAGATCCCTTTCTGCTATGATACGATGCTGACATGTTTTACAGTACAGAAGGCTTACACTCTTACTTCAAGTAAGATACTTGCTTGCAATAACAGATCAATTCTGACTCACAAAAATCAAGCTGTTTTAGAACATGAAGCAAACTTTCATTTCAGTCCTGTTCATAGTTGATTACTATGCTTTACAGGTAATCTCATTTAAGTATTTTGACTCATTCAAACGAAGGCATGATACAAAACCCTTCCTCCAATAGCTGATATTATAAGTACAGTTCCCAGGTACAATATTCCCATTCTTGAATGAGGACTTGAAATAAGTAAAAGCCTGACAGGTCCTTTTAACAGTGCTGGAGAATGAAGGAAAGTGTTTAGCAACAGTTCTCTTAATTGCTTAATCACTTTGTTTCTGGAAGATATTTTGTATGTAATCAAAATACTTTAGACTAACAGGTTAACATGTGCTCGCATTGATACACAGACACCTAGAAAGGGTAAATGTATAACCAAAATCTTGTTTTATGAGTTTTTCCCCATTCCCTTCTTCAGTCTCTCTCTCCTTACCATATGAAATACACAACACACAAGCAACAAGAAATGATTCTACGGCACCCTAAGAGGGATATAGACAAGGAGCAAAAGTTGCATGCCTCCAACCACATCCATGCTTCCAATCCAGTGTCTGTCCACAAAAACCCACATGCATACACACACAGGTATTTTACAGTGTTAGAAATAAAATTTTAAAAATATCATACACACACCAGCATGTTCCCAAGTATTCTTATAAAATATAAATTTTCCTGAAGGCAAGGTGTATTTAGGTGAATGAAAAGTGTTTATACCATCAGAAGTCTTCACTTACTATCTTAAATTCCCCATCATCCTCAGAAGATCCCTAAATTCTACATGGATGATTCCCAAGTTATTAAAATACTAACGCCAGAAGACAGCTCCTGAATCTACAGCTGACAGCCCTAGCCAGATACATAACAACAGCGCTGGTATCATCTGCATCAGTTCCCATTTTAATACCTCCTTCAGTGGAAGGAAAATCAGCCCCTTCATTGGGCATCAAATATCTTAAAACAGACACAACTCAAAGACTATATTTATAGCCACACCCAAAAAGTGAATAGCTGTGTCTCCTACTCTGAGTTTTCCATGCTGACACTGCATAAGGAGATCACCCTCCAGTGAAGCACAGAAGCAACAAAGACCATGCTTTGTTAATGCCCTTGAAATTGAGAATTATCAACACGACCACTGAACCACAGCATGCAACCTGAAACACCAATACTATTCTGGACCGCAATCAGACAGGGTGTGAGATATTCAGAAGTGAGCAAAGGTGACTTGGATGTATTTGTGCAGATAAAAAAAAAAAAAAAAAAAACCAAACATTCCCCTGTAATTTATGAATTTCCTCATTTCCCAAGGAGAAGATTCTGCAGGAGCTGTCAGCACTTCACACAATGAAGCTGTAAGTGATATTGCTTATGCTGCTGCCAAACAGCACTGACCACCAGATGCTGTCCTTTGCACGTATTTATAATCAGTGCATCTCCAATTAAGCAATCAATACTCTTCTGCTGTTTTCCAGTTGAAAAAAAAAAATCTATTTTCTTCTTTCCTGAGACTCAACAATAACAACAGACCAAGAGACATTTGAACATTCTGGATTATAACAAACACTAGACGCAGCCAGATAGTTGCAGAATTTTTAAGTTTTGAGTCAAAATTAATTGTTTGGGCATGCTTGATCCAAACACACCACTCAGACCACTCCAATTTGAGCACATTAATCGTTCTATACTGCCCTAGCCTTGTGACCTGTCCTCTTTTCAAACATGTGGCAACCATGTAGAACACCCAGTGTCAGCTCACACAGTCATAGCTACTGCATCTTCATAATACGTTAATAATACACTGCTCTCTTCATTTGGTGATAAAGGCTTAGAATCAAAACCCAGGCACTTGGTTGTTATGCCAAATATGTGATAATTCTGTTTTAAAGGCTGAGAACACCCACTATGAATTGACTGAATTTGCCAAAATTAATATTTTATTCTCACAATAGCCATATGCTATTCATTTGTACCTTAGCCTAGAAACAGCCATTATAAATATCAAAATCTCAGTGAAAACATTTTACAGCAAATTAGAACAATTTACTACATCAACACAAAAGGGCAGACAGAATCTCGGAGGCCAGAGAGTCATGAAGCTCAACTTCAGAGAACTCATCAGAAATAAATTATCTGATGCACTCCAAGCCCAGAACAGGCAAAGAGCTTTCAAACACATCAGAAGGAATGTAGGTAAGTCACTTGGATCAACTTGGTCGCAAAGAAAACATTGTTATCGTACAGACTAAGACAGACTGGTCAGGGCACAGATGGAATGCTGCACATCAGGGTCAAGTTTAAAATCTCTGTGTTGGGCTTTATTGTATTGATACAGAGAAAATGCAAATATTGTCCAGACTCTTAAAAGATCAAGCAAATCCAAGCAGTCTTCCTTCCTTCCTTCAGTAAAAGTAAACATTTAAAGTAGAACTTGCCTGAGCTCATAACCAGCAACCTTCCCTCCCAGGTTTTCCTTCCCCACTCTTTACGGAAAATTCCAAAGACAGAGTGAGAGACAGCATGCATAGGGTTGGAGGAAGAGTTAAGGAAGCAGAGGGTGAGGAAATAAAGTTTATTCTCTCCAGATGACCCAATTCTGTAAATTCTAACATGCAGTCACTTTTCGAGCTGTGAGAAGTCTAATCCCCTCCATCTGCACCCCTGCACTTAAACCACGCTTCAGCCATGGAGAAGTAGAGAGAATGGTAAAAGCAAGAACTCAAGCGTTACTACTGCTGTACTCAGCAGTAGAACACTTACTAACAACAGCAAGGTCAGGATTTTGTCAGATTCACAAACAAGTAATTAATAAAATTCCAAATCAGGTCCCTAAATTATTTGTCAAGAAAAAGTGAGAAACTGATCAGACATTATCCCCCAAGTCTGCTCTTTCTGTAAGAAGGTTTGTTTTATTTGGCTCTAGCTGTAATGAATTGCTAAATGTCATTGTAAAACAAAAAAAAGAATTCATTCATAAATATTCAGTAACATAGTGAACTTACAGTGAACTACACTGGCTGCTGCAGCAAATTTAACTCACGGCACACAGAATTTGAGAAGTCATATAATTAGATCTAATTTATCTGGCTGCTGTTGCATGACAGTACAGCGGATCCTTGCTTTTAGCACTGCATAGCACGTATTCATACCACAGAATGATTGCACAACTCTGAGGAAGGCAGTCCATTAACCTCCAGGACCTGAAGCTGTTACCATAAACAATACTTTTTCTTTTACAGATGCCCTCCAACAGATGCCCCCACTACCTTCACAGTCCCTCACTGCATATCTCACCTATTGTAAAAGGTTAAAGAAAGACTGGTTATGAAGGAGTGCATCTCATTAAGGCAGAGAGCTCCCCTGTAGTGACGTAGCAACTTCCAATCTGTAGGCAAATGCAACCACACGTTACATTCTCCTTTCTAGAGCCCTGACTGCATGTACAGGATTCAGTTTGAATGCAGCACAAAAAAGGACTTTGGGTGTGAAACTTCAGCTGCCTAGGAACACAGAACTAAACACTGAAGCAGGAAGTGAATCACATCATATACAACTGAAATTAAAGTTTGTTACTTGGTGACTTCCTTCTGGGGCAAGATGATCTTTTAGTCCACAATGCTATGGACTGCCTGGATGTTTGCAGGAAAGAGAGATATACCACTGCAAGAAGTGGAGATTCAAACTCCAAAAGCTACACATTTTATGTTTCTACCACATAAGATAAGGCCTGGGTGCCGTAAGTAAGATTTTTTTCCAACAGCAAAACAAAATGGCATAGTAATCACTACTATAAATGAAACACTTCCCATTATTTAAAAAAAAAAAAAAAGTAGTATTCCCAACAACCAACTCTCTTAGGCTGTTGCTGAAAAACTGGTTCTGGAAATAACAGGGATGTGCTGCCCACAGGAATGCTAACAAGATCTGTTTCAGTTACAGGATACTTCACGTCTGCAGCCTGTCAATTTGAGATAGATGCACTGGCTGCTTTTAAAGTAGTTACAGAATGGTTTCAGGGATATCATGCAGCATCTGATGCATGGACTCAGATGTGAATGATCCAAATCATTTATTACAAGTTCTCACATCACTTAATACCTTCACAAATTTTCTAGCTTTCCCATCCATCCCTACAACTTTCCCATCCACCTTTACATGTCAACAGAGCATTCTACAAAACACTCTTCAACCATTCCCACAGGCACTTCTCCAATCAGAGCCAAGATGTTCTTTCTTCTAGAGGTGTCCTTGGTTCTCATGCTGTTTATCTTCCTCCACAGCTTCTGCTCTGAACAGTTTTTCCTCGTATTCCCACATATTACACCAGAAACTATTGAATAAGATGTTTTTAATCAGTGTTTTTGTTTTGATAGTCTTGAAAGTATTCTTCCTTTTTTAAGTGATGATAAAAACTGAAGTTAGTGATAACAGTGACCCACTACTTACCAGGAATCAAAAGATCATTGTTTCTTCTCACTTAATGACTTTTAACTTTGCATTTCTGTTGCACCAGTAATATTTTGGAAAGACAAGATTCACACTAGGTATAAATCAGTGCAGCCCTAGCAAATTCCAATGGAATTGCACCAGGCTCCACATACCATAAGCCATTCTGCATTGTTGCCAAAAAGAAGGGAGAGGGATTGGCCTACAGCACAGTTTGGCTCATGCTCTCTCTCAAAAAAAGAAAACGTCCATCTACACTCCTTTTCAAACTCAGGCTAAAAAGGCAGTATACAGAACATTTTAAAAGGCTGAGCCCAGTTTATTCAGCCATGTCTATTAAGGGGTTTCTGAAACTGTAAAAAGAACATTTGATTTATAATTGTAAATGTCAAGAATGGAAATATTTCTTTAACAGTAACAGAGTCTACCTGGAAATAAACTCAAAGCACATGAAAATAGCAGCAATCATGATAAAAATCACTAATGGAAGCAGATTAATGCTTCCTTTTCAGCAGTTACCATTTGAAAGCAGAGCATCGTTAGCAACAATTTTTCCTAGAACAAATTTTCAGCTGTCTTACCCTATTTCATACATTGCCAAAATCCTGGCCCCTATTGAGAGTGCAGATGGCAAGCCTGCGGACTTAGGAAGAGAAAGAGTGGGAAATAAAGAAATGGCTGAGACACAGCTCAGACTTTACATCAGTTTGCTTGTTGATTTTTTTTTTTTTTTTTAAACACCCTGCCAGAAGAACAGTCGGTTGCACTTCAACAAGAATTTTTATATATATTACTTTTCTTTGTAAATAAAAGTAAATAGAGAAATCATAAAAATAGATAGAGAGATCATTAGATTTAACTAGCAATTTAGTTTAAGTTTTCGTTAGAAAAAAACTGAATTCTCCTTCATACATGTAGATTCTGCAAATTGGGTGTAAGTGTGAGGTTAACAACAGGGGTCAGTCAGGCAGAGAGAGGAAGTGCGCAACCACAAACTTAACAAGGCTGAAGGAGTGCTCGCTGTGTGCAGCAACAGTAAAAGAGAATTAGAAAGAGGAGAAAATTTCTCCTTCTGTCAGTTGGCACACTCCATTTATTAAAAGAATATGGAATCGCAGAACATTTTCTCGCAGCTTAGCTCAGGCATCACCTCTGCTTTTGAGCAGACTGCTGTTAGGTGTGCTCTCTCCTAAAAATATAACAAAAAGTGTTAGCATAAAAATCAATTCACTTCTAAAGACCACTCCCCACACACACCAAAGAAGTGCTCAAACAGTACACATCTTCCATTTCAAACTTGGTATCTTTTATCCTCCTCCAGGCTTGCAGTGCTGTAAGACATGCTGCCCAACTGCAGAGAGGAACAGCTAGAAAAATACCTGCAGAGAAGAGGTCACCAAAGGCAGAGCAGCTGTCAGAACACACAGCACTCAGCCCACCTTCGCAGGGCCAGCAGGAAGGTCTGAGTTGAAGGCCACATAATCATCACTGGCAACAGCTCTGCAGGCACACAAGCCCGTTTATCCAAGTAAGGGAAGGCAAGGATGCCTTTACACTGATAAGTCATCCTTTATTTGTGACCTCTGCTAACTGCAGGTAATTGCATTTCATGTGAAGTGCCTTTTTTTTTTTTTTAAAACTTAATTTTCAAAAAAACCTGGTCTTTCAATCAAGTTAGAAATTCACATTCTTCTTACTGTGGGAAAATAAATATTTCTCTAATATAAACAACTAATTTACCACTCCTCTATGTAAACTGTCACGCTCACTGACAACAAGATCTGTGACCCTCACCACTGGAGTTAACACTTACTTCAGCAACACAAGATTCGCTTGAACAACTTGCATGACTTACATATATGTCTGTATAGGTATTATCAAAAATTACTCAAATGACTCCATTCAGACTCAATCAGTAGTGCAATTAATTCAGCATCTCAGTGCAGTAATTTAGACTTCCTATCAAGAAACCCAGATACTTCAGTACATTCTCTGCAAGATACCCTTTCTAAAGAAAGAAGCCACTGGAAGGCGATGCTTTAAAGAGGCCATGGGCACAAAAAATATTTTATCACTTAGTTGGCTCCATCTGTTTGGCCAGTTATGAACAGATGCTCCATATCCTTACAAATGCATTTTACCGGTGACCAAAAATGTCAGTTTTTCAGCAGACAAAACATCAGCATCCACAAGTAGAGACAACCACTTTCAGAACTGTTCCTCTTTAATCCGGAACATTTTGTACAAAAGCAGATGTAACGTACAGCAGACAGAAATATGTGCCACTAAAATAAACGGAGGGTACTTTTCCTTAATCTGAGGAAAAAAGAAAGAACGAAGGCACACAAAAGTGAGGAAGAATCGGAAAGCACCTCCAGGAGAAAAGGGGCCAAGCTGTTTGCCATCGAGTTGCATAGCAGAACAAGGCTGTACCTATCAACAGTTGGCTTTTGGGCCTAGTTCACTTCACTCACTGTCTATTTAAACATCATTCGTCACCTCTCTTCTACGCTTAAAAAATAAATAAATGAGGAAAGGAGATTAATTGCATCAATTCAGCAATCAATTCAAAGTGTCAAAGTGCACTACTGCGTTAACACCTATCTTACATGCCTTTTCTTAGAGTAAAACTGAGCCCTCACTTTTGCTATTTCCTTCACAAAAAACTCCACAATTAAGTAATGTATTTTCCAAATTGTGCAAACACCCATAAGATTAAAAAAAAATATATATAGCAATAATCTGTCAGTTCACCAGACCTCTTCTGAGCTAGAGGCCTTTCATTCTGTCAAAACCCTATGATTTCTGTGAGGATCGTGCATGCCTGAAAAGTCCTGAACTTGCTATCTTTGGCTGAGGTGCACCTATGCAGTGGTCTTGGCTGCGCATGCTGTTTGGACTGGTCTGGCCAGGGAGCAGGGCTGGAAGCAGTCATCACATCAACCCCTGGATGCACAAAAGCAGAGCCAGTACAGCTGAAGGTGACATTAGCCACCACATTTCTGCTGGGCCACCCAACCTGAGCATATGTGAACCCTTGAGGGACTTGAGACAACCTAAGCTCTGAAATCTTGTGTACCAAGCATTCCTGAACAGCATCGAGATTCATGCCATCTGCTGGTGATGCACGCTTTTTAGCAAATATCAGTGACACAAATCTTAATTGTGCCTTAGTGACTCTGGACTGTACAAGGTGCAAAATTGCTACTGTATGGAGTCACAGTGGTATCAAGATAATCTGACACCATACAGCCACCTGTATTAGCCACTCCACTAACTGGCAGATATAAACAGATACTAAATATTTAGATGTCAAAGACAGGTAAATTCTATATTCAGGATCCAGACAGAGATCCTGAGCATTAAACAACAGCAGAAAATTTTCACCAACAAACAGAGAACTCAGTTAAAACCAAGGAGACTATATCTGGATTCTTCTGCCTGGGATTCCCGCTTTTGCAAAGAAATCCTGCCCATGTCCCATTAAAAAGGGCTACAAAACAGCTCAAGAAAGAAAACAAAGGTACTGCACAAAGACTGCAGCAATTGAAGAGATTTCTCTTAGACCTCAGAAGGTTAGGAAAGTGACTGAAAAAATTGCTGAAGTCCAGTTCAGCATTATCTCTTGGCAGTGGATGTTGCCTTTTTCAGTGTTGAGTCAGGCTTTCCATAAAGAGGACACATACACAAGGAAGCAGTGCTCAGAGAAAGAAGATCTATGAGTGCAGACTCTCAGAGCCATCATGAACCTGACAGGAACAGGCAGAGAATGCTGCAGCCATGACTCTGGCTGCAAAGGTGTTCCTTCAATACACTTTTTCATTACATTACAAAGAGAAATAAGTCCCAGCCACACAACATAACCTGGCAGAGTATTGAGGTGTGTTGGTGTTTATTGCTCTGCCCTCCCTTGCAGCATTATCTGTTGTTTGGGAATAGTGGGTTAGCAGTTCTGACAGGTTCTTTAAGTATTGGAAAAGGAGAGACTGAAGATGTTAACAGAGAAGGTATAGATTAGTTAAACTCCCCATGCTTTCCAATGTTAGTAGAACAGAAAGTAAAGCAAGATTTGAAAGAATGTGTAGAAGTGATGAGGCATATCTGGCTTAACAGAGGGCAATCCTGGGCCTTCAAGCGAAATTTTGTTTAGTCATTCTTCCTGTGTTAATACCTTCCATTGAAAATTTCAATTTGGAGACTTTCCCAGCTCTGTCTCTGAACTACAAGCCAAATTATCCACATTTTCAGGCTACTGCAGTAACTGGAACCCTACAGACTATGAAACTGCAGTTATTCACGATACCTGTTGCTTTAGGTCCATGTGGCCTGAACAAGCAGGCAGCCCCAGTAGCTATTGTATTTGGAAAGCTAAGAAGAAAGTGAGAGCTACAAAAAATAAAACATAAAACTGAAAAAAAAACAAAAAAACAAAAAAAAAAACCACCAACAGAAAAAAAACAAGAAGCAACGTTAAAGCTATGACCAATAGAGACGGAACATTGATCAGAGGTTTGAAACAACTTTCTGTGGTTATTGCATATGTAGCCACAGCAGACCTAACAGTGGCTGAGGTTTCCAGTGGTCAAAAGAAAATACAAAGAGTTTTCACATGGGGACTGCACATAAAATTACCAGCGCTTCATAGGAGCCACATGAAAAAGTTTAAGTTGTTTAAAAAAAATAAATCTGCTGTTAAACTGAAAACGCATTTAGTTAAGCTGTAAAACGCATCTTATTTGTTGTACTTTGTTGTTAAAACCATTTAATAACTAAATTTATGAAGCTTCAGAAATACAACACAATTTCATTTATCCTGCATACCCAGTTACAGTAACAGTGCTGATACTGTAAAGTTCAAATAGAATTAAAGAATGAAAGCTGAGTGAGGTGCCTTCAGCCTCCAGTAAGCCCAGTGCATTGTGGTCTGACTTGATACAACAAAGAGAACTTGCGTTTTCTTGTCTACACTCAGCAGTATGGAGCAGCAGAGAGAGTATTTTAAAAAGGTTTCTTCTAATTCCTAAGCCAAAAACATAAGGCTGACAAATAGTTATTACCCACTGTTACCTACTTCTCTTTCTCCTCTTCTCTTGATCCTGCTCACTGTTACACTCTGAAAGGTGAGATATGAATTCTTTCTGGAGGGTAAAAACCACTCACTGCCCACAGGCAAGCGTGCTGAATATTTTAGAGGCAGAAAGCTAAAATTCACAAAGGGCACCACTCACTACATTACAAAACACTAGAGTATCATCTCTTCCCGAACCATCTTACTGACAATTGGCTTAACTGGAAACTAAGAAGTTCGCTGATGAGGAATTTAGTCAAATCTGCTAAGAAAATCTGAGCTGTTGCTGTAACACAGCTGTTAGTAATGGACCTTTATGTCTTATTTCCAAAGCTCTCTGATTAAACTCTACATAAGCCTACTGTCTACAGGACTGGGCAGCATATGCAGCTGTGATGAGTCCTCTCAGCCTGGCTTGAAGTTTTTAATTCTGAGATAAAACTCATTTAACGAAGATGGAGTACACATCAGATCTTTTAATAAGCTTTCAGAACGTACATGATCACAGCCTGTGAAGCTGGTTGGACAGTGACCTCACTAAGCAACGGAACAATTTGATGTTGATCTAATTCTGCAAACACCACCCGCAATAATTTGACATGGAAAAATTTACAGCCTTACAGAACTCACTAGGAAAGCTGCACTGCAGGGAAGAAAGGCAGTAGGTTCCACTGAGGTGAAGCTGGGAATTGGGGCTGAGATTCCCACCTGACTGGTCAGCAGCTTCAAAGTTAAACAGAGAGAGGCCAGTGTAAGTAAAGTCCCCGAGTTAACTCCATCCAAGTCAATACAATTCCACTGATAAAGATTGGGCCCTAAAATCTCCTATAAAACAACTGTTTGTATGTAGTACAAGAGATGTGGCCACAAAATTCACACAGTGGTTACTTAACATCATGCATGGAGACAAGGGGAAATGGCTTTAAACTGGAAGAGGGTAGATTTAGACTAGATACTAGGTAGAAATTCTTTACTGTGAGTGTGGTGCCAATGGAACGGGTTGCCCAGAGAAGTTATGAGCCCCCTTCCTGGAGGTTTTCTCAAGGCCAGGCTCAATGGGGCTTCGAGCAACCTGGTCTAGTAGGAGGTTTTCCTGCCTATAGCAGGGGGGTTGGAACTACATGATATTAAGTTCCCTCCGACCCAAGCCTTTCTGTGATGAAGCAGACCGGTGGTGTATTTCAAAACGTAATCTGTTACTAGTAACAGCTGCTTTCTAAAAGATCTATTTTTCTTTTTAAATGAATGTTTCCTCTTAACTCTGGTTTCTTTGCAATAGATTTGTATCAATTAGCATTCCTATTTCACATTTACTCTATGGGCTGGGAGGCAGTTTTCTCTCTTATTAAATAAGAAACACGCAGAGAGGTGGAATATCTGTCATAGAGCAGGAAAAAAAACGCAATGTGACTGCCATAAAACAAAGGCACAGAGGGTATGAGATGTTCCATCGAAAAGGCACATTAGAAGTCTGAATGGTCTTCAAATCACAGTTCTGAGTATCAATGTGGGTGAAATCAAAAGGGAGTTTGCAGGATGTGGAGAGGGCTTTGTACATATTCTGGTTCATTGGCTCTTCTACAGAACAATCTAATCCTATTCTTAAACACAGAAATAATACCCTGATTGGGATGATTATTTTATTTCTCCAGAATCAAAGACTGCAACAGTTATTGAAATCATTACCAGACTGAAACACTTCAAGGGATACAGATTGTCTTCCCTGTGACTATGGCAACATATGCTGCAGGATAGTATTCACACACAGTCTTTAGGCATCTAAATTTGGTTGCCTATACTTTAAACCCAGTTTCCCTATGAAACTTGTTTAGAAATACATGCCACTGTTCGGATTTGTTCTGCAAAATCACCTTTTAACTCACTGCCTCCACAGGAAACAATTTCCCAGTTTAGCTCCCAAAATTGGCTCCATAACGAAGTCTGCCTGAATACTCTTTCCTGCATGATTTTGCTTTATCTTGCATTCCTGTTGCTAGAACAAGTGCTCTTATTTTACACCCTGTAATTGATTAAGGCCTACTTAGCAGAAACATAAGCCAGCAATGGTATTTAGAATATTAAATATCTCAAGAATATTAAAATAATGTCTTAACATTTTAATCTGAATTTTAAAAATATTAAAATATCTCAACATTTTAATCTAAATTAACAATATTGTGCACATCAGTTCATCTCCCCTCACTTTTGACAGCCCATCAGACAGCAGGTTGAGCACCCCAAATACCCACTGAAGTCAATTCTACAGCCAGGTGTGGAGGTTCTGCTTCTACCACTGACGTTAGCGCTAACGGCATTGAGCTCTTTTCTCTATGCTAACAACCCTGTTTTGTTTGGCTTTATTTGGCTATTTTCTTTGTCAGAAGCCTAGAGTAAGCATCCTCAAAAGCATAACTATGAATTGACTTTTTCAAATTCCCTATAGAAATTTTTCTGAGACCTGGGACACTTCCACCTGCCACCAGTCCCTTGTATTCCAGGAGAGCTGGGACTGCCCCTTGCCATCTCTCTCCTCCTTTCCTTTAGCCACCATCAAGACAATTAGAAGCCAAAAGCAGCTATTAGTAAGAAAGAAGCTTCTTTATTCCTATTACTGCTTTTGCTATCTATCTTTCATCAGCTGCTTACAAGGCTAGGAATACCTGAATCCTCAATTGAGAGAACTAGCTTCAGCATTAGAAAGATAGTGTAGTTTACTAAGGACCAAAATGTTTTTGGCAACTGAAACTAGAAAAAAGATACTCAAGATCACAGAACTTTGCTAAACATACCTCTTCCAGTAGTCCTAAAGATCTTGGTTTGAATCTTTCTCCTTCACAACAAAGAGAGACTTAGGTTGTAGGTAGCGAACAAGTGATAAAACATCTCTTGTCATTCACATTTAACCAATACATTGCCACTGTTGGTTTTTTTTTTTTTGTTTTGTTTTTTTTTTTAAAGAGTCAGGAGATGCTTTATTTGCCCAGTGTCAGTAACTATGTTATTGCATAGTTATTGCACAAGTTATTGCAACTGATTAAGAAGATACAGAAACCTACAGATAAAGCTTACATGAAAGACCTTATCTTTTAGTCAAGGCCCAAGTTCCTTTGATGGTGTAATAGAATATTTTCCAGTAATTTGCACTTCAATTCCATCAGCTCAAAGCATAAAGTATAAGTTCCATTCTTTTGCTTTAGACTAGCAATAAAAAAGGTGATGCAGAACAACACTTGTATTTTTTTTTTTTAATACAGGAATGCTCAATGCTTCCACATTCCTCTTCTCTTTCCTTTTCATAAAGGTTAATGCCTCTTGGTAATCTGTATGTGTTTGTACATTCATGACCACAGAACCTGAACACAGCATTGAATCAGAAATATTAAGAGAGAAGCTTCCTTTGCCATAGCTAACGCATGCCTGAGTTGGTGAGAAAAGCCAGTAAATTAAAGCCATGTCATGCTTCAGTCTAATTGCTATTTTGCTCAGCTATGTTTATTATTTTACTGTATTACAGCATGCCTTATGCAGGCTTGCTTAGTGTCATATAACCTCAAACTGCACTTCAACTGGGATGCTCCACTTCAATTCAGAGTTCTCATTTTCACATCATGTTTTGTAGCAAGATGCTACAAACATCCCACATCCCGACCTCTTAGTAAGAGATCCCTGCACAAAAGGGGGATGTGGCACATGCTAGGTACACAATCACATCTATCTCTCTACAGTTCCAGCTTCCTGACTTCTTCCCTTTCTCTGCCTTCTACTGCAGTGCAAAAAACCTACATAATATCAAAGGAAAAGCCATAGTTTTCCCACTCACCAGCACCACCTTCTCTCAGAATAAAGACTCAACATGGAAGACAATCATGCAAAAAAAATGAGCTTCCTCTGTAAGTCGCCCCATCTGATCCAGTTTCACTCAGACTGTTGATACTAAAAATCTCATAACAAATCACGACTACAATACAAATCCTCTTTGCTCTAGGGATGAGACTTGCATAAACTGCAATACAGATGAATTTGAAAGTGTCCCTAGAGGAAAATAAAACCCAGTTTCCAGAATGCCTTAGAATTTTTCAGCTATCATCTACATTCACCTCACCATAATGAAGACATCAAAAACAATGTGTTGTCCAAGGTAGAAAACACGGTCCTTGTTTATATATTTTTATATATAAACAATTCCTTATATATATATATATATAAGGAATCTGCTAAAAGACAATGGTTGCAAATACTAAAGAAGTTCTGAAGCAGGGATTTTTACTGATCTGCAATAAAAGAAAAGGCATAAAGCAGTTTGCCAGTTGGCCATGAAGTTGTTAAACTAGTAAACGATGAGAATTTGTTTCTTCCATTCAACGTTACTGTAGTTCAGTATGTTTAGACTTCTATTGGGAGAACAAACTCTGGAAGTTAACTGACACTTCTTATGGACACCAGCTCACATTTCCCCTACTTGATTCTTTCTATAATCAGACCAGCCATAGGAAATGTATCTTTCACCCTTCTTCAATCTCTATCTTGTAGTTTGCCATCCTACTTTGTCTCTCTTTTCCATGAATCACTGCAGTAAAATCATACAACTAGCTAATCCACTAGTCAGCACGCTACAAATTGCGCTGCTCAAAGCAGAAGCTGAGAGCGACGAAGAAATGGAAAAAGAAAATGAGTCTTAGCCAAATTCTGAGAAAAAAGTTCTTGCTGAGTTTCATGCATTTTGATGATTACATGATTTTATTTGCAATGCTTACAAGTACAAGAAAAATCAATGAATGAGTCACAGAGATATAGCTTTTCTTGCTCCAACTGCACTTATTTAGAAAAGGGCAAAGGAAACAGAGTGGACCAACATCACATGGAGGATTACTTTTAAGATTCGTTTCAACCTGTTTCTTTTTGTTAACCAAGAATCTCAACTCGTTTTTTGGATTTAGCAGTCCTCAAAATACTCTAATAAATCAGGACTTCAAGATCTTCTTATGATAGTTGTTCTCTGTAACCACTGTTAAGATTAGGCTGAATAGGGCTTTGAACAATCTGGACCAGTGGGAGGTGTCTCTGCCTATAGCAGAGGGGCTGGGACTACATGATCTTAAAAGCTCCCCTCCAACCCAAACCATTCTATGATTTTGTTTCTTCACAAAAATAAGGGGATGGAAAAGACAGGTAGTG
Organism: Lagopus muta; assembly: GCF_023343835.1. Lineage (NCBI taxonomy): Eukaryota > Metazoa > Chordata > Aves > Galliformes > Phasianidae > Lagopus > Lagopus muta. The sequence continues at coordinate 84,092,791 of NC_064434.1, forward strand.
ATGTCAGGAAACACTGTTGCAAATAGTTAGGCTACAGAAGCTGATCTACTTCTTGCTGAACACAGGGCTGCTCTAAGATTAAAAAAGGAGTTTCAACAGTGAATCTTGATGTGGCTTACACATCTAGTTATTTTCAAGGTCATACTGTGTACCAGTCAGCACTACTCCAAGCTATATTCATTTCTCTAAGCTTCCCAGGCACACAGCATGCCAGTATATCATCTTTTCCAGGAAAAGATAATTCAGAGAAGGATATCATAGATGCTTCCAGCTTATTCATATCTATACTAACTCCGTACTCCAGGTTAACGTATTTACACAAATTTCGCCAAGCCTAGCAAGTGAGAATTCTTAAACAGTACTGAATTATCAAGCAAATGTTTGTTTTTTCTCTATTACTTTATTATACATGGCTTGCTCTTTTTTCAGCCTGCTAAGTTACCATGCGCAATGATGCCATGGTGATGGAAAAAAAAAAAAGTATAAAACACTAAAACAGGTAGATTCTGTTCTTTTTAACTGAAATGCAAATTCCTTGTTTCATACAGGAAACTATACTCAGAACTACTGAGCAAATGAAATCCTTGCAAAGGTGACTTTTGTGAATGAATTGTTGACTTAATGAAAGCTGAGCTTTGTATCTCATATGCATACAGTCTAAGCAAATAATGAGACACCAGAAAAAGAGAAAATTCATGTAAAAATAAAGTTAGCTGGGATCAAATTATATCAACATGTGAAGGAACAGAGAAATGTGAAGTGGTCAGAGAATGATGGTTGTATAACCATTACAGATTATATTCAATGAATCATGTCTTTCATTTGGAGGTCAGGCCTATCAGTAATTTGCATGAACACGTTACACAACTGGCAAAGCAAGCAACATGCAGTTCCTCCAACTTATGTCTTTAAAGGGACAAAAATACAAAAAGTATCGTGTGGATAAATCATGAGGAAGGAAGTTCACAGATCACCTAAGCATTGCATAATTTGTGGTTTTACTTCAAATGCTTGGGCTTCAAACATTTAAATAAAAATTTTATCTTTCAATTGTATAGCTTATTATTAAATTTCAATCTTTTGAGACCCTACCAGGAAGGCCAAAGTTTGAAAATATGACATATGGAAGCCTTATAAGCTAGAAGACAAATTCAAATTACCATAATTACTTGAACCTTCTACTCTTTAAGATTAATCAGAGGTCCATCACCCAATGTTTTGCATGCCAGTTCAAGATCTCTATAACTAGCACCATGCACAAAAGTACAGTCATCTCATGTTCAGTAGGTAGCAAATGATTAGAAACTGATGTATATAGTCATGTCTAATACCAATTTACAATCAACATAGCTACACAACTGTCAGCACACAAACCACTAACTTCGTACCTTTGTTCCTGCAACCATAGCTGTGGCAAGCAGCATCTGCTACCAAGTTTAGCCTCCTTAAGAAGATTTGAGAATATTTTATCATGTATGTTGAATATTTTATAATATGGATTTCTGAGTAATTGTCCTTTTGATTTGCACACAGCTTGAAAACATCAGACATTTTTTCAACATCCAACAAGTTACGGAAAATGAATTTTATTTCAGGCATTTGGGATTGTTATTAACAACAGAATGCTTTTTCATCCTGCTATTTATGTTTCCAGAAACCCAGATTTAGCTTAATCTCCACACTTTTTTTTTCCTCCAGCAGCTTGTGTAACTTACCAGTGATACATTCCTCAGCACAGGCTGTCAGTTCTGTACCATACTGCAGTGACGTTTTTAAGTCACTAACAAGATGACCTAATCAGCATCTGTTCTTGCTATGCCCATGAGGTGTCATGGTTGTTTTTTTTGTTGTTGTTGTTGCTGTTTTTTTTTTTTTTTTTTAAAAAAAAAAAAAAACACCATCTTTTCACATGCAAAATAACATTAAAAAGTTTTAATATAATGGGAGAAAACAAAGAGGTTTTTATAAGAGGCACATAAAAATCAGTGATTTCTAAATTATCAACATAGTTCACTAAAAAAAAAAAAAAAGCAACCAAACAGGTGCTTTTACTTTTAATCCCCTATTTTCATTCTTTTTTAGAAGTCTTGCTGTATTGCAAATTACTACATGTGATTTTTCTATCTTATGAGTAAGAACTCTGGACACGTTTCTTGTCTCAGATAATTATTGGGTCAAAATTAATAGCACATTACCTAAAACTTACAGGATTCATTTTTGTTTCCTTAAGGATTAATGTTTGATATGGATTTTATTTCCAGGAAAAACTACATACTGAAGTTAGAAAGCAAAGGAAAAAATGTTTCCAAGAACCATGAATATGCTGACATGGAAAACGTACGAGGAACAAACTCAGGAAAAAACACTACAAGGGTATGCAAATGATGGTATGCCAGCTTATGCACAGAAGGCATATCTTTCATAGGACTTACAAGAGTCCACTATCATTGCAAATGTAGTGCAAAAAGAGAGCAAACCAGAGCGTGCAACAAGGAGGCGGCAGGAAAAGGTATACTGCATTGCACATCCCTGTAGGCATGGATAGCCTTTAAAAAGTACAGCATGATCTCCACTGTGACATTATGGCCCACTAGCTGGTATCCATAGGGAGGAAGAGGAAGATAACAACCCACCAACCACCTGTCCCTTCAAGCATTTGGTGCCAATATTTGTAAGAGAGAGCCTTGATTTTAAACTCCCAAAGAAACAGACAGATTGTTGCTTTACTCTCACCCACTCTCACAAAGCTGCCTCTGTCATTGTTTGAATCTTTGAGAACTAACTAGCAGGGACTCAGGTAAGTCACAGTCAGTACATATTTTATTCATCCTGGAGAAGGTATGTACTGTACTACACCATTAGCACACACACCAATGTGTGCTAGGCATCTCAGTTGTGCTGTGCAAAGAAAGATTAACTTACTCACACAATTGTTAGTGCATTATATAGTCATGAGACAGAGAGGAAAAAAGTTACTGTTGAGTATATACAATTCTACCTCATTAAGCATTTAATGCAAGAGTAAATTCCATAGCCTCAATATTGTAACCATATATTCCTATAACTAGCAGAGCATAGCAATCACCTCCAATCCATGCAATGCAGTTGTAAGATGACATTCGCATTGAATGTCATGTTCCAAATGGGAATTGGCAAGCATCTTTGCCTCACACAACAATGCCATATGGAGTTACATCTGATACTGCTTGAGCAGAACTCCTTTCCCATCCAGAATACATCAAACAGTGGCACAGATATGCTATGGCATTTAAATAGTAATAATGCGGGTGTGAGGGCTAAATTAAAAATGGGTTGCATATTAGAAACAATTTACGCAATAAGATTAAAAAAAAGAAAAAGATTCACTGGCTTTTGGCAGCAGAGCTCACAGATATTTTAAGAAAAAAATAATTATATGTCAACTTTCATAGTGGAACAATTACACAACATCAAAGTTATTAGCACAGAGAGAAAAGCTTTTATCACAAGCAGATAAAAGAGGAGCTGAGCACTAGAATTCGTGCATCCAGTCAAGGAGCAGGGCTGGGTTTGCTGTGAGAAACAGCAACTCCATTTCAGTTGGGAGTTAAAACAGAACAGATGTGAGTTTTGTGCTTGTGCAGTTCAGGTTGATGTTTTCCACTTGCCTAAAGAACAGCTAAGATGCAGGCACTCCCCCATCAATTTATCTCCACTCCCATCAGCCAGGGTCACTCTCAAAAAAGTTCAGAACTCTGACTTCACTATTTCTAAAGAATCCGTAGTTCATACATCTATGGTGTGCTGTCAGTTTGAGCACAATTCAATTGCCCGATATCAAGAAAACAAAAAGATTACTAGTTCTAACCCACTACAGTTATTTTTCATTTTGCTTGCACCAGGCTGCTTGCCCAATAGATGCCACAGGACCACGTAACCATCAGGCAGTATCACTCACTGCAGCCCACAGTAGAACTCGAGAGTTGTTATGCCAGTGGAATCCTGTTACCAATTGAGTGGGCTGCTGCTATCTCTTGGGAGGTCTGTTGTTCCAGTGAGGGTTTGTGCTCAGGTATACAGCCTTGGGCAACAGAAACAAAAAGCAGAGTTCTCCCATAACAATACCTTTATTTTCATGAAGAAATAGGCTACTCCAAGAAACCAGACAAATAAGTTTCTATCCCAGAAACAATCAACTTTAAAAAAAAAAAAAAACTACTACTTTTTTTTCCCCCAGATGATTTAGTTTTTGTATGTGGCACAATAAATACATCAAGACTCCTACAGTGACTAAGTAATTGATGGGTCCGAGTCTAGAGACAGACTCACTGATGACCGGGAACATAGGTTGAGGGAAAACAACAGGATTCCCTGAGTATTTTGCATTTCCTGAAGCATACTGCTAACTTACATTTGCAGCCTCCTTTCTAGAGGTCCTCAAAGGTCAGCGTACTTCTAAAACGTCCTATTCCATTAACACAGAAACAGGTCTTAGCTCTTGACACAACATAACCATTTGCCTAATTCTATGTCTGTCCTACAGTATGACTGGTCTTCCAGAAGAGCACGTAAAACCTGCTTCCGTTACATGTTTTCAGAGATCTCATGATAATACACCTGCAAGCCAGCTTCGCTCAAATAAGTTTTCCAAAGCTCCAAAGGGAAAAAAAAAATCCTTACCCTTCAAGTTATTTCATAATTATCATTATTGTTATAGCTTCAGGTATTCAAGTCATTTAGACCATCCAGAAAACAAAAATATTGTATTTTGCATTACACAGCATGCCCACGCCTGCCAAACACTGAATTCCTTCAGTAAAGCACAGGAACTTCTTCACAGAACATTCACAGGGACCAACCAACCAAGCCAATCCCTGAGGTACCAAGGCAGGAAAACAGCTACCCAACTATAACAGTCTACTACCCTTTCAGTGACTTTAGCCACATCAAAGCTCCCAAGTATCTGTCACATTGAACATGCTTCTATTTTTGAAGAAACCATGTGATTTGGGTAGTGTGATTTACTCTTCTTCCCCTACAGTTTTTGTTTTCTTGTTAATTTGGGGACTGAAGAAATACATAGAAAGTTGCAGTTCTCTCAATTTGTGCTGCTTGTTAACAAGAAATTTTTAATAATACACATCCATAGAACAGAAGAATAGTACAAAGCAGTAACCTTTTAAGTGTGTTCTTGTCTGTCTGAATAGCAGCAGAGACACATTCTCTGTACGATGACAGCTTATTATGAACTACGGGCATACCCTAGACTTAAAAAGCATTACAGCATTATTTGTGATCTTGTGAAGGATACCAGCAGCTGATAATTTCTTGTGAAGCAAAATAATGGAACAAGAAACTCCAGTTTCCATGGGAATTTGATTTTGGCATTAAAACCAAAGCATGCTGAGTTCAAGAAGATGCCAATGGATGAAATTTGTTAGATGATCAATTTCACATATTTAGGAACTAATCACCTCATAAATGATACATAAAATATAACTAACCATTAAATCCACTTGGTATTTGGGTGATTATCAAGAAACATGCCTCCTCACACAAATTTTAGCCCAACTTCACTTACATGTAGTATTTCTATGAGATTCAATGCAATCCACCAGTTCCTCAGAGCCTTGGAGCGTAAAGTCTTTGTTGCTATATTGCTTAGACTAGACAATGTTGCTGATTGATGCAGTGATCAGATATGTATATTCAAACGACAAAATTATATTTAAGTATGCTTGTGTAAGTTCTGCTACTTGAAGAGACCAAATCTGAGCTTGCTGGCTATAGACAATCAGGCATTCCCGAACCTTCACCTGGAGGTTGGTCAAAGCTTCAGAACTCCAATGCTAACAGTAACATGTACGAACTGAGAAAAACAGAACAAGGACTAAAAATTCTAGGTTGAAGGTTTTAAATGGCACATAAAGCTAATTATCCTCAGGCAAGTAGAGAGAGCTTTTGAAAAGTGGCTAATGGTTTCGGATGGCTCATATATCAGGAGCCTACAGGAGAAATCTAGAAGAGGCTCAGTTGTCAGAATATGACTACTTAATGGCCTTAGTGTTGTCTTAATATAGCGGCCAAAATTTGGTCTAGGCAATCACTAGTACACTTGGTCTCAGAAGTGTCCAGGGACAACACCAGTAACTGATGCCTTCCAGTTCAGCTCTCTTTTGCCTCTAATTGAAGAATACACTTTCCAAAATCTACAGTTTTCCTAATATATACAAATAGCAAAAAGTTAATTCACATTGGTTGCCTTCATTCCAAGTAATTCAACATGAACAGCAAGATTTAAAATATTGGAAAATAAAGTCAAACTATTTTGTCTTTGGTAGCCAGCTAATATATGCAAATAAGTTTTATATGTAGATATATATGCAGATAAAGTTTTAAATTTCATCCATATCTTCAGCACATGTAATAAACATCATTAATTTAAAAGTATTAATTTTCTTCCGCTGTGTTTCTTTACTCTAACTGCTATGCTACCAGTATATTGACCCACTTCCATAAAACAAATAAACTTTTCAAAATTGCTTAAGTAATTTAGATACCTAGGTCCTATTCTCAAAAAGAAACAATTGGAGCAAACAGGACTTCTGTATCCTTGAACAGTGAACTCCCCTTACAGATAAAAATGATTAAGTTACCCTAAAATTGTTCTAATTATACTAAAAAGATTTTGTTCTCTCAGCCTTGTTGTTTCCATAAACACTAATATTTCATTTTTTCCTCCCCCTCCCCTCCTTCCACTCCTATCAGGTAGGATAGTAGGCTGTACTACTGCTTGACCTAAAGGCTCAAGCCAAACTTGAGAGTTTCACTAGACTGTGGTTGCATAGACTGTCTCTTTCTCTTTCTCACAGAAAGACACAAAGGAAACCATATCCTCCCTATTCAAAACAATGAAGCATACAAAAATCAGTACAAGAAGGCTAAAAAAAAAAAAAAAAAAAAAAAGTCAGTAGGTAGGTGTATTTAAGAACTATAAAAAAAGATATCAGTAGAAGTTGCAGAAATCAAACTCTCGTTTCTGGTTTCTCATACTGCCAAAAATAAAATTATTTCCATTCTCTTGTACTATTTTCATTTCAACACAAGTGAATATTTTGTCTTAGAACAAGCTCTTCGCAAGATAGCAGCATGATGTGCTGCTTATGAAGAACAGAGGTGTAGGGGGAAAAATGTCTGTAGAGTGGGCCAACTGTACACCCTCCTCTACAACCTGCACGCCTTTAAAGAGAAAACAATCACACCCTTATCAAACAGCCTTCCCAACTAAAAACTTAATTGAAAATTTAAGAAAAATCACTGCATTTATTCCACATTATTTATTCATTCACTTAATTTATTCCTCTCTAACTAACCAGCATCTGTTCCCCTTTGTTCTAACTTCACACAAAATAATCATAAACGCTTTAGTATCAACACTTTGAGTCACAGTGTTTTTCTACAGAAGATGGCCAAGGTCCTGATCACTTCCCAAATGTAAAGCACACTTGTTTGAATAGAAGATTCTCAACAAGCAACAGTAACTGTTAATTGCTTATTAAGAAGATAATGACTGACAAGCAGGTAGGATTAAGCTGTACAAAATCTGTGGTTCTATTTTTGGATTCCACAGCCTCAGGCAGAATGCTGAGGTACTGTGAATTACATGAATTACGTTAACATGCTCCATGGTCGCTTACTAGGCATGCTTCCTATTATCTAGACAGGATAAGAGTCTAAAGAACATCTGTGCAGACTGAATGAGAGCCAAGACCTCAGTGGATGATCCCACTAACATCAACTTTTTTGTTGAAATTATCCAGACTAGACATGCTGTAAGAAAACTAACAATTTGGGGGCTGACACTACCCAAAAAACATTATTTTAGAAGATAATTTAGAAATGCCAAGAAAACAAACAAATGGCATTATGTTCACTTTTGGCAGGATGCAAAAGATAAATTATCTGATCGTGTAAAAAAGAAGCTGACTTCCAGTATAAATACATATCCTAATCTCTTAGTGTTACAAAAAGAGAAAATGATTAGGATTTTGGTCATATCCTTAACACCAGAGAATGCTCAGAGATAGGGCCCACATCTGAATTCCAATGCAGCCTCCCCGCTACGTGACTGTAAATGAGACCAGTTACATCACACTGTTTCCAGTCACAGAATACAACTGGAAATGCCATTATTTGTTATCCCATGGCTGCTTTCTAGTTTCAGAATTCAAATCACTGCTCATCACCAAGCACCTCTTGTCAGACTGCTCAAGATACCTCTTGTTTCATCATGTTAGGATGCAGAGTAAGCATCGCAAGCAAAAATCTTTCAGAAAACGGCAAGACTCGTAAAAGCTCTGGCAGAAAAGATGAAATATAATTCAGTGGAATCTAGAGGAGTCCTTGGAAGAATCAGGAGAATGTTTAGAACCCAGAAAGCCAAAGATCCCCTTGTTAGGAGCAAGGACTAAGAGAGCAAGTATCAACTCTACTATACAGGCTTGCAAGAAAAACGCAGAAGAAGAAAGGGCAAACAAAAGAATCTTTCACCATAAATAATAGTCACATTACACATTGGGATAGACAGATCTGGTGAGCTAGATGATGCTAATCAGATTCCCCATGAATTGCCATCTCCATCTGTGTGTGCAGAAAAATCATACCATCCTTTTCTTCCACCGTGTCTTCATAATATGTAACTTAACCATATGAAAATGGTAAATGCCATAAGTACTTTCCTGGGGGTTTATTCCTCATGGGAACAAGAAAGTTCCTCTGAGCAACTTCATACCCTAAGCCAATACTGAAAATGACACAGTCGATTCAAGAATTACATTTCTAATACTATAAAGCTAATTCTTCACTGAGCTGGATTTGCAATTTATCCCTTACACTCAGTGGTGGGAGTTCAGGACTGACAATATTCTTATAGATTTGAAACTGGGAATCATGTCCATAACATCTATATCCAACACTTACATTAATACCCATCTGTTCAGATGGCATGGTGCCTACTTGGAAGTCAGCAGAACTTGTGCTGTAGGGCATAGATGCCATGAACTTATACATTACTTTCACAGCAGTGCTGTGCAGACCATACATACTGCAAAATAGTTCCTTTTTCTCTATGTTAACATAGAGGCACTGCTGTCAGAGAAACTCAAGTGTTTCTTTAAAAGACAGACAATTTTTCAAAATTGATTGGAAGGTAGCAGAAGGACTTTGCAGGCTTTCTGGCTTTCAGTTAGATTGTGCTGCTGCAGCTACAATAAAATGATTGTGCAAGAGTAAAACATCATCCACTATTCCCCTCATTCCCACATAAGCATAAGTGAGAAATGAGTTGCAAAAGTAGAGATGATCCATTTATAAACTATTCCAGAAGAAGGTAAATTAAGCTCTGATTGCATTCTGTTCAGAGCTCTGAACAGAAACTACTGCAATGGCTCCAAGGGTATTCAAAAGATTCTGTAGGTTCTTTCACATCTGATATTGTCTCTCTTAAACTGTTAAGAAGCATGCTACGTGAAAAAACAAATGTACTTGAGCAGTACATGAGGGACTTCAGCAACATAAGAGGGATTGCTTTTCAAGACAAGTTCTCATCTTAAGCACATGACAGATCATTAGCAAAGTAAAATGGGAAGACCACGACCACCATGGTATACATTAACTGATCCAAACTAGAGGTAAGAATCTGAAGTCATGGACATGAGGAATAAATAAGTTAGTTATGCGGCACACAACACAAACAGGCTGAGGAAGCAAAGGGAGGTTCTGGTTGGAAGCAAGTAACATGACATGGCAACGTTTGAATTCTGTAACACACTGGAAAAAAAAATAAAATAAATAAAGTAGTAAAATCTGCTAAATACTAAGCACATACTTCATGTAGGAAGTTTAACAGTGAGCAGAAGAAAAACATTTCTGTTCCACATGAAATTCACAGCTCTTGTCAGATATGCACAACAACAGCATCTGTGTGGCATCCTGTGAAATCACTCTTAAATGGCATTCTGCAGATGAAACAATTTTTTGGCAACAGTTTAAGGTACTTTTGAACCAAACTTTATATCCACTCATATTTCCACACATATTAAGGACTAACTAAAGCACCAACTGCATTGAATGCAACATGCACCAAATTAAAAAATAATAATAATAATCAGCAGCTGCATCATAAACAATGTAAAACTATCTCTTTTTTTAAATTGAATTCCTATTTTAAGAGTAACTCTGAGAATATCTGTACATCCATAACTTAAAATACTGCTCCACATAAGCTACTGCAGTAGTTAATTATTTTAATGTTATACATTTAAATTACTCTTCACACAAATTATACAACAGATTTCCTTAAAATATATATCATTGCAGGCTATTACATGTCAAAATTGGACATCTATGTCACCCATAGCTTGGTCTAGCAGAAAAATCCTCCAACCCACTGGTATGAGTCTGGTTTTCCCTTTCCACAGTCCTCTCCAGGGTTTTGACTTAGATAAATACATTTATACCAGCAGCAATTCTTTGGTATCACATACAACCTTCCTACCAGAACTATCACTGTTCTTCTATCTCCCCTCTACCACATTTCACAGCCACATCTCTCACCTCAGCGCATTATGTCATGCCTCTCTTTGGGAGGAGTACTTCCAGATCCCTCATCTCAAGTTGCCAGCTAGCTAATCAGACCTGGAGAGAACAGGCAATCCCTACACTAATGGGCTATGCCACAGAATGCAGAACACAGCTGATGCCCATCAGTGTGAGCTGCAGCTGTGGAAGAGCTCACAGGTGTGGAGTTGGGTCAGGTGGGGGTTAAGAATAGATTCTATACTAGGGGGTGGTGAGAACAAAATGGGTTGTTCAGGGCAGTGGACATGGTTCTGAGCCACTACAGTTCAGGGAGCATTTGGATGATAGCTGATGCCACGTGGAGCCAGGAGTTAGACTTCATTATCATTGTGGGTCCCTTCCAAAACAGGATATTCTGTGATTCTATGAAACTGTGTCATGCTTCTGCAAAATTTAGATGAAAATGCGAAAGAAAGCACTTCAGCATGCCTTCTAATGAGGAGCATGATCACAGCAGCTCACTGCAGCATTGCTGGATTCAAGAACAGAGGAGAGAGGTACTGACATCTGGGAACAGCAGAGATGAAACAGTACAAGTTAAATTGAAATTTCTCTGTTCTTTTTCAGGTAAGATACATAGTAAACTTTTGCCCACTTTGAACTAACTGGTCTTTCACTTAATAAAGTGTTCCAGAAAAAAAAAAAAAAAAAAAAAAAAAAAAAAAAAAAGTATTTTTAGGAACGTGATAGGAAAGGAAAGACAAATTTTGGAAAACCAATGCCTCTAAGGTGCCATAGAAAGAGACAAGAGAGATGAAGAGAATCAGAGAAAACCTAAGTATCTGTGACAAATAAATACACAAACAAGTAAACAAAAACCTCTTGCATTCTGGATGGTACTGACCCAGACCACATTCTTGCCTCTACAACTAGGGCTATGAATACTTCCTTACTCTAGAAACAGCTCATAAATATGAAACACCTAATACGTCCAAGTGAGCGAAGCAGTGCCAACATAACCTGAACAGGTAACACAATGGAAATTACAGCAACAACTGCAAAGTAGCAAAGTCCTACACTGCAGCAAGTGAGAACTTGCTCAAACACAACAGATGGAGAAACAAAAAATAAATCTACTTACCTTTAAAAGGCCACAAATAAACAGAAACCTCTACTGAGATGCTCTTACCTCTACTACCAACCCTTAAATGAGGTCTGGGATGGTGTGGAACCTGGCTCCACCCCTTCTTGTCACTCAGGAACATTGCATGCACCTGAGCTCCCACAGGTTGGCCCTGCCCTCCCACCAGGTGCTCAATCAATGCTTCAGGCCATGACTCAGCAATTTTGCTACAACATGTAATGCTTCTATGACACTTGTCAAATATGTCAGCAGACCAAAAAAAAAATAAATATCAGAATCAGAAATATGTTTCATAGTTAAATCTTTTTCTGAGGTTCCTGAAATGACCACCGAAGCCCAGGGATGTGAGATTCATATAATTAGGCAAGGAAGAAGCAAACAACAGTATGCCCTACATTAATGTCACTGAAAGATACCAACATCTAACAATCTAAGGATGCCTATTATAAACTTAATTTTCTATCCCCTTAGGTTTTCCTATTTGCCATGCACAAAACTGTCACACTCTGTTCCAGAAACAATCTTGTCACCATCATCTTGCCACGTCTTGATATGTTCATGTGAAGAATACTGTTTTTAATCATCTCTTCTTAAATAGTTAAAAGATTCTTCTTTGTAACTTCCAATATTTATTTTATCATTTTGTCCAAATACTACTTCCCTTTCTTGATAACCAAGCTGGGCTTAGAGCTGGCTGTATTTAAGACACAGTGAATATAGTAAGCCAAGGAAGTGCTGCGATCACCCTAAATCAGCATCGCTCTCAGAGCTCAATGACAACTATTAAATTGGTTTAGCTGGCAGCACACTTTGGTGCACGTTCAAAAAAAGCTTGAGCTCATTACTCTGGATTTAATATACTTTTTGGATCCATAAAAACAGACAAGATTGAAGTCCTGCTCTTTTTACAATTAAAAGCTTCCAACTTAGGCCAGGATCTTACTCATGAATTTGCCACTTAATCCCTTCTTTTGTTTTCAAACTCCCGTATTTATTCAAGTTATGTAAATTTGATTCTTCTGTGAAACTTGTTTAGATGACAATGACAAAGATCTAAAATTTGCAAACTTTCCTGTTCTTGCTCCAGCATGACGTTAGAAGTTCTATTCAAGGCTTAATTTCTTCCAATGGTATTTAATACCATCTTATATGATTAATTATAGATAAAGGGCTTCTTATCGTATTCTAATGCTTAATGCTATTTCATCTAATTAATGAAGTACCCTAATCATCAAGATTTGAGACATTCAAAACCCACAGTTCAGGACAGTAGTTTAGTTTTCTTCATTTGAAGAAACTTGACTACTGAATGCTTCAAGAAGTGAAAGCCAAGGGAAACTCATTCAGGTCTGTTAAGTTTTTTGGTAAAATCCTTTGAAAAGTTTCAGCCTCAAAGACTCATAAAATCAGTCTCAATGAATACAGACAGTTCATATACCATTTTGGCTAAAGTTTTCCTTTCTAAAATGTATAATTTTTTATGAAAGTTTCCCTCATTAATTATTTTAACTTGCATTTCAGACCTAAAACAAAAATATTTTTATTTCAGGAAGGGTTTTGTGGTTTTTTTTCTAAAATTTCCAAGGTTATGGCATACTAGGATATATAAATGCATGATTGAGTTTGTTTCTTATATTCTGATTAAGACAAAAATAATTGAATAACAATAATTCTAACTTTCTCTCTTTCCTTGATAAAAAAAATATTGCTGCTGTTCCATCGAGTAGCCCTGAATATTTTCCTTCCAGCTATAAGATACGGTTGGAGCACAGCAGACTTGAAAGCACACTTGTATGAGATGAGATGGAATGTACCTAAAAAACTTCATGGTATAGCTGACTGGTACCAAAAGTGTCAACAGGCTGAAAACTTCTTGTTAAGTAAGATATTAAGCCCACCTCAAATTATTTTAAGTGTGGAGAACCATCTTCCTAAAAGAAGATGGTCAGCATCAGTTTCTTTAAAATGTACTTATTCAGCTTTTATTCTCCTAGTTAAGATCTATCTCAGAAACATCCTTTTTGGATAATACAGTTATCTCTCATAAACACCCCTTGAAAAGATGGCACAGGTAGTAATGGAGCTATTACTGAAATCTTCATAAGCTGTAGCAGGAACTACTTTTGTTACACAGAAGCATTCTATATCTTGCTGTATATTTTTCCAATAATCATTTACTTATATGAGTCTCCTACTAAAACAACCTTTTAAATGAAATAATTTCTTTTTAGCAAAATTAGCCATATCAGATTTATTATATTATCACTATTGCATAATATTTTTTTCTTACATTCCAGTCCGTTTAAGTTTTCAAATTCTGCACCACTGTGCTGAATCTGCATCACTGAAGCCAGAGAACTTGGTATTGGACTTAAAAGCATTTCATATCTCAACATAAACATGTACATTAGAATGATTGCATAGTAAAGCACACAAGTTACAATATAACACACCCATGACTGTGTAATTTTTCTAAAACTACTTTTTCCAAATTGTGTTAAAGAACTAGTATAGTTAGATGCTATTGTAAAGACTGCAATTGAACTCTGTATGTGTTCATGATAGTATATAATTATTCTCACACCATAATTCAACAAGTCATTATAAATCAACAACCAACACAAATACAGATGGATTCCAACTGAACTTGTATATGACATACACTGACATTGCTCAGAAAATCAGGGTATTAATCAACACTTTCTCTTATCTCTATTAGACATATATGTGCCGCGTACATATTTTGGATGAAGGTGCTTGAAATGTTTAAAAGAATGAATAATTCAATTATATTACAGATTGTATTCATTATATTGGAATAAATCCAGAAAAATGTGTCCAGGATCTGCATTGCAGAACAAAAATGTGCCACTCTAGGACTTCTTTTCAGAGAGTGACAGTTAAGTGATTGTCATGATTTTTTAAAGCAAATTACATGCACCATGTACCTAGACTTCAAAAGAAACCAAACAGTTCAATTCAGCTGACTAATATTTACAGCTGCCTGAAAGGACATTGTGGCGAGGTGAGGTTCAGCCTCTTTTTCCTTGGTAACAGTGACAGAACAAGAAGGAATGGCCTCAAATTGTGCCATAGGAGGTTCAGGTTTGATGTTATGAAAAATTTCTTCTCAGAAAGAGTGGTGAGAATGGTTGGAATGCGCTGGACCTAAGGAGGTGGTAGAGTCACAACCACTAGATGTTTTCAGGAAAAGGTTAGATGTTGCTATGAGGGATGTGGTTTAGTAGGCATGGGTAATGAGTTCATGTTTGGACTAGATGAGTTTTGTGGTCTTTTCCAACCTTAATGATTCTATGATTCTATATCGTTTCATTCAGTTTTCTTTTCCATCCAAAGTTTTCCAGAGAACATAAAAAATTCCCCAAATGCCAGGAAATATTAAATATTCTTACATGTCAATATCTTTTTCATGATCTACTTATTTCACAGCATCAAAAAGAGCATTTGAAGCAGAAATTTTCTCACTTGGTATGTTAGTTTAAAAGAGCTTTTTCAATGTGCATTTAATATTTGGGTAAATATCAAATGTTAATCAAGGAAGCTGCAATACTCGGATTTGTAATAACAAAGAAGGTACAAACTCTGAAGCCTGCAGTTGTCACGGAATGACTCAAGTGAGCTGTAGTTGTCTTTCCCTGTTTTCTTTAACAGCAAAACAGCAGCACCTTCAGTCTCACTTTGTGCTAACCATGCCATGAAGCAATTAGTGGCTTTAACCTCCCACAGTCAGCAAGCACAATGCTGTATGTGAACAGAATATGTGCTTGCACTGTAGAGGTCTATTTCTGTGAGGTTATAACTGGAACTGGTTGCAATCTGCTGTGTTGATATAAACCCAAAGTCTTCACTGCAAGTAAGTAAATGTAAACACTCTGCTATTCCTTGGCACAAAGCTGTGGACTCCTACTCTGATTCCTTTCCATTGCAACTGACACCCTTAAGGTAGTAGATTGGTTTTTTTAGTTTAGTTTTGTTTTTTAATGAGTCAAATTCAGTGAAATTCATTATTAATCTTAATTGTCATGCTTAGTTTCTTGAAGGGTGCATCCTGTATCTCCCCCTTGAAGCCAGTAGGAATACTTGCAAAGGCTAGTTCTACTCCATACAATTCAACATGAAAAAATAATTATTAACTATTGACTATTGAAATCTTTCTTCTTCGAGGAGATCTGGGAGGGAAACTATAAGCAATATGCTTGAAAGAAAGAGTATATAGACATGATTTATTAGCTAAGTGATGCAATGAACACCCACTTCTGCAATTTATCAGCCATAGGTGTGCAAGCAAACCCCATGCTACAAAGCTTTCCTATCTTTCACCTATCACCTAGATCTTCTTGTTTTTAATAAGAAAAACTGGTATGTGAAATGATAATAACTGTCCCAGTCAAATCTGGACACAGACATGAAAAAGCAAAAGTTAACAGAATCAAAAAAGACTGTTATAATCTTTCATCTGATGCATATCTGGAACATTTGCTTCTCAAAGAGAAGCCAGTTCAGAATGGAAATAGTAATCCAGCATTTGCTGCACCAGAAGAACAAGTTCCAAATTATTTTGTTCCTGATCTGCTTAATAGCCACATACAGCCAGGATTTTTGCTTCCAGCTTCACGATTCCTTTCATTTTTATACCTCTGGTAGCTTCTCCTCTGAAATCATGTAATTCTTAACAACTCACTGGAAATTACACACCAAATGCTTTGACAAGAGTGCTACTGCAGATGTGACTTTTCAGAAGAATAAAAAGTCTGATATTCACCATAATTGAAGTTCTCGTTTGTGTTGGCAGGATTAGGATGCTTTCTTTGAAGTGAGGGGGAAATAGCTGAAAATCTCTGCTTACAGAATCCCATAGAAGTTTCAAGGCAGGAAATGAAGAATATTTTAAAAGTTGTTCTGTAATACTGATGTGAGCTATTAGATTTTACCTTCCAGCCCAACATGTATCTCATGAGTATCTGAACATGCATCAAACCTAGTAACAATGAGTCACTGTAGAATTCTTCAATAAGAGCACTAAAAATGGAGAGTGAAATCCCAATGAAATCCTCTGAAGGTAAGGCAAAACTCCCACTAATCAAAAGAAGTCCATGAAGCTTTGCCACTTACTTTGTGGAAAAAAAGGACTTCACTCAATCCTGCCCTTAAAAAAAAAAAAGGAAGAAAGAAAGAAAGAAAGAAAGAAAAGAAAAAAAAGGGAAATTTCAAATTCATGGAGTGTCTGTGAAGCTGTATTATTATAGGAAGGTCCTGCCAAAATATTTCAGGACACAACATCATTATTTTTCAATTCCTGCCTCACCAGGAATTTAGAACTTGCCTATACAGATTACCATCCTGAAAATTAAACTTTTTCTTTCTCTGTTCATATACACCACCAGTTCTATGAACTAACTCTTGCACTGTACACACTCTTACAAAGAACTGTGTTCCTTGTAGGCTGGCTTCATAAAAGACCATAAAGAAAGTAAAAATATTTTAAGATGGTATGAGATCCCAGCAATAGAGTCTTTGCTGGAACATGGTGAAGCAATAGATGAATTCAAACTGAGAAACAGAAACAGCTTGCAAGCACTACGCTTGGTCTGAGCACAGAAGCAAGCAGGAGAAGAGACAAACTTAATCACTGGAACAGGAGCACATGAAATAACAGATGATGTATGTGGGGTGCCTAACAAATAAATAACTTCCCTTTAAAGGAATACTGTGGTATCTGGCTGCTGCATTCTTAGAAGTTGCCTTCCATAGACAAGGTAATCATATGATTCAGTTGAATTCATAGCCAGCTATACGCTCACAGTGAGGAAGCCTAAGCATATTACTAGCTAATCTCACTAAATTTATTGAATTGGTGTACCTTCTGAAAGTTAATGTGGTAAACTTATGTTCATTATTTTCACTCTGCACTGCTGCTTGGTAACAAAAGCTGTAATGTGTGTGAACAGTGAAGTCACAACCTAGAATTTTATGTGAAACCAGGAAAAAAAAAAAAAAAAAAAAAAGTCACAATCACAAGCTGGACATCAAGAAATACAATTCAGGATCTTAAAGTCAACAGATGGTGTTAATTTTTCATATGTCAGTGATTGTTTTAGAGATACCCTTATTTGCTAAAAAATGCTTAAAAGCTGGCATCTAGAAGAAAAGGAAAAAGGAGAGGAGAGGAGAGGAGAGGAGAGGAGAGGAGAGGAGAGGATTAATATATCAAGAAATTTAGTTACAATTATAGAAGATATTACACTGACAGCCTCAATATAATCCAGAATTTAAAGACTTTTAGCATTCAGTAAACTACTAGAGATCACTGTTTTCGAAAATAGTCTATTATTAACGTGCAGTTATGGATTTCCAGCAAGATTAGAACACTCTTTAAAGTAAAAATAGTTACTTCTGGGTTAAATTTGAAATTAGGTAGAGAGCTACATACAGAAGCTTAAATCAGAGGACAAACGGCCTTCTTCTGCATTTCATTACAGGGACTCATCTCTGTTTTCTGTACTACTTTACCAGAAGATTCGATTAGTCCACTGAAACATAAACACAGTGAATTATTTAAAAGGCATCTCTTTTCAGCTGACATGCCTATTATCACTGTCATGTTTCTACTAAAACTTCTCAAATTAAGAACATAGAAAGTCCAAAGACTCAGCTAGAATCTCTAAGAAACTTCCAAGTTGTCACAGTTCTCTCCTGTGCTGGTGACGAACTGCTTTCCAATGTATTAGGTCATAAATACAGATATATTCTGATATTCAAAAGAAAAATATAGGCTTTTATAATATCTGACTGTGCCAATAGAAAACTTTCTTGAGACATTCTCTAGTTTTTAGTGTATCTACCCAAGGAAATATCAAACTGCTGTATGAACAACCAGCTACAGCTATATGCATCCAAGAGGTGAAACATCTTCCTTTTTCAATGCATATGGAACTTGGTAATAAGTTCCAAGAACACACCTAGAGTTGGAAGTGTTTAGAAGCAGACTAAATATGCCAAGGTGTGCAGGACTATGCACAGTGATCACGATCATAGTCTTGCAGTGACTAAATTTGAATGTATTAAATTTAGGGAAAATAATAATTGCAACTTCTGCTCTGTGAGTTTATGTATGACAAGAACAATCACCAGGCAAGGAACATTATCAATGTTCTTTCCATCATCAGCCACAGCAAATGAAGAGGCAGCATCAAACAGTACAAATGTCTGCATCAACACATAATCCAGGAAATACAGGTTTGCCTCCAGCCCCTCAAGAAAGACTTGCTAATGACAGTAATATTTGGAAGCCTGTTGTGAGGCTGACCTCTGACTGAGAAAGAAGGTTATCTAGACATCTGAATTGTATGCAAAAACCCAAAGCTGTTTCAAAAATCAGCATAATCTTCTATCCTGGACATCTGCTGAGTCCATCAAGGACAGTGGAATCATTTTGATAAAAACTGATTTTCTTTATTACTTGTATAACATTAAGATAACAGATCTCTTGCCTTCAGATAGTTATATACCATCTATGAATAACAGTAAAAACTGAAATACTAGACAGCTTGGAATACAGAAGCTCCTCCCCTCCTTCCTAAGGATAAGTAGATGCGCACGTACCAACTAGAGATTCCAGTTCTTAAGACTGAAAGTATCATGTCAGTGACTTTCACAACCCGGAAAGAATATTGATACTTTCATGAGACTTTGTTCTGATGGGAAACAACCAATGTTGTTTCTTTTCCAGAGTCACCTCATTCTTCTTCCTGATTTCTCTCTCCATCTCTTGTATTTTGTGCACCCCAGTTTCAGATAAATTGATGTTATCTCACAACTCAGGGAAAGGTCAGAACAAAAGATCATCTTCTGAGATAATACAGAAGATCAGATCTTCTGCTTTGTTAATCTATGCTTGGAACACACTAGAGTGATCAGGGACATAAGAGAGCTGAGTACTGAATTATGATAAATTCATCCCTCTCTCTTCTCCCTTTCAAGTTAAATCAATTAACATTAGAAAAAAAAACTAACACGTCATTCACTCTTTGAGACAGCAGTTTAATTTTATAAAATGCTATTTAAAAAGATTCTATTTGTTTACTTACAGCATAACCAAAATGAGAGCCTGAGGAATTACAATAATAAATAGAAATATGAGGTTTTCATCTCCATTTAGAACAAGGCTGTCTCCTCACAAAGTTCTTGCAAAGTTGTATACCTGACACTAACTAAACTAACTAGCAACAGTTTGCTAGTTTCTTCATTTAATTACTATTCTAAAATGTAATTTGTGATACAAAGTCTGCTGGGGAAAGGTGTACCAATAGGGTACATCATTTCTCATTTATAAAGAAAGACAGTATCACCAATAAAATTAAATACATAGATATAATTATTAGGCAACAGGGTACAAAGGAAAAGGGGACTAAGTTGTTTTCTTCATTTTATATTTTGAAAAATAAATAGCCATGAATAAATGCCACAAATCATGTCCTAAATACCAGTGAAAGACATATATCAATGACAGTGATCAAGCCTCCCTTTACAACTGGTCATTTCTTAAGAATTTGCCAATAAACTTTGCGTTATAAATGAAATAGTTATTGAACATGCAGGTACATGAAAACTAACCTTAGTGAATCTCTTCACTGTTGGAAATCAACCTGACTGCATCTGTACTGCTTAGATTACCGTTTAAACTATACACTAAGAAGTCCCAGAATCCACAGCAGGGCGGAGGCTACTATTGTTTTAACTTCCTGGTTGTATAAAGAAGCTTAATCCTTACCACCATCATAAAAGGAGTGGTTGCACCCTTTATTTCAGAGAGATTTAAAACAGCTATCAACAAAACTTACAGTGAAAAGAAAGCGAGAAATGAATGAACTTCATTTGACAGTGTGTTGCAGCACAGAATTTCTTCTGTGCTTAGATATGTGTGGAAGAGAAAGATATAGTTGTCGAGGTCGCCACAGATCAGGAATTTTTATTTCTCACACTCTCCTATCATAAAGATCATCTCTGAGATTTAAAGACAGACAAAGTATTTCTAACACATCATTAGGACATACCCACTGTACTACCTATTGCATTGGTCAGAAAATGGCTTTCATGTCCCATGCCATTAAAATGTGAGAATTTCTCTATTATTAACACTCTACTGCATATTAATCCAAATATCTTTAGTGGACTTGAAGTTAAATGAGGGAAGGATAAGAGATTTACCACCAAACAGTAATGCAGGCTACTCATGTGACACCAGAAACTCATACTAAGCAAAGAATCAGGGCCTTGAAAGCACTCTCCTACGTGCCATCAAGCTGTTCTCATCATGAGCTCCTGGCTAGGAGTATTAATTCCTTCCAGGACCTAATAAATATTTCTCCAGTGTAAATTATGTGAAAACTGCTATGCTTTACAGAAAAAAAAAATGCTTGTGACAGATCAGTATTTTCAAAATAAAAATTGAATTACTAAAAAAGTCCTGACCAGCTGGAATGAATAGTGTAGACAAGAGGTCTCCAGTTTGCTGATTTGGCTCTGTCATGAGCTTTGGAATGCAGACCATTAGCCTCGCTTTTTGGAACACTTGTACATCTGAAATAACAAAGCAAGCTACCTTTATACTAGCAACCTTTATATTAGTCTCCAGGTAACCCTGACTGCCAAGGAATTTATAGCTTAGCTTCATAGACAATGGAAACTACACAGTAATGATTTATCAAGCTATCATCCAGGCAAAATGCATCTTTGGTACATGCACCAACACCCACAGATGTTTGACCCATTGTACATGATGACATGTGTGGCATTCTGTGAAATGTGACTCAAAATACGTCAGTAAAAAAAGACAAGAAATCCTGCACCCCTCTAGGCTACTGACAGCAGAAGCGTTCTACAAGCTATTTTCTAACCACAAGCCCCTGAAGCACCTAAACTAGAAAAGCTCTCTATCTGGCTACTCTACAACGAAAGATGAAGTGTAAGAGAACTGTTTTCATGCAAATAAACATTCAATTTGCATATACTGCCTGTATATTTCAACAAAAATAGCACACTATACATCATTTCAAATTCTATGGAACTTGGACCCATGTAGAAACATTGTGCAAATTGACACACCTCAACATTGCATTGGCCAGAGTCAGCAAATGGTGATTGCCATGTTAACATTATTCTATAATTTGGTATACAGGCTTTCTAGACACAGTGTTAGGATGGCGACTTTAAAATGAATGCAGACATGAACAAAGTCGTTATCCTTCCTGGAGGGTGTTAATTGTCGTAATATTTCTCAGCACAATCAAACATGAATTAACAACACATGCACATATTTATTAAGAAAAACATAAAATGCATCATTACTTTGATATTTGGGCCTTCGAAGTCCAAAAACAATCTTCCAGTTTTATGCTGCTGGAAGTCTTGAAATGTTAGAACAGTTCTTGGCATAAATGAAGCAATGGAAAGAGAGTACTAGCATTCTTATGAATCAAAACCATATATAAAATTCTATACAGTGTGCTATTTGGTTTTGAAACTTGCTATACAGAAGATACATATTTATGCTCATTTACAGTTCAGAGTTTTTGCATGGAGTTTATTCTTTGAAAATCAGCCTATTGTATCTTTTTCCAAGATGTGTGAGACTTTTTATAAACTAATGTAATTTCTGTAAATAAAAATGCAAAAATAACCCCACATTTTCTCAAGTATTACTCAAGTTCTATCTGTAGTTTTTTTTTACATTACTCATATTCTTGTTTGCTGAAGAGACAAGTTAACTGATGTATGTAACTATATAATGCTAATTGTTCAAACACCTTCAATGTTTGAAAGTGCAAGGTGGCCACTGCAAAAAATAGTTCCAGGAATACTTCGAACAAAAGTAGAAATTATACTTAAAATTTATATATTTTGAGAAGGCTCCAGGGAAACCTTACTGCCATCTTCCAGTACTTGAGGAGGAGCTTATAAGCAGTAAAGAGACCCACCTTTTACATGGTTTGATACTGACAGGACAAGAGGGAATGGCTTTAAACTAAAAGGAAGGGAGATTTAGGTTAGATGTTAGGTGAAAATTCTTTACTCGGAGGGCAGTGAGGCTGCCCTGAGAGGCTGTGGGTGCCTCATCCCTGGAGGTGTCAAGGCCAGGTTGGATGGGGCCCTGGGCAGTTTGAGCTG
The DNA here is from genome assembly GCF_023343835.1 of Lagopus muta. Classification (NCBI taxonomy): domain Eukaryota; kingdom Metazoa; phylum Chordata; class Aves; order Galliformes; family Phasianidae; genus Lagopus; species Lagopus muta. The sequence goes on from NC_064434.1 coordinate 84,115,679, forward strand.
ATGGGGGGCAGCCCTGCCCACAGCAGGGGGGTTGGAACTGTGTGGGCTTTGAGGCCTCTTTCAACCCAAGCCATCCCATGATTCTACGATTCACTAAAAAAGTGAATTAGAAAAGCAAAATTTAATTAGGTTAATTTTTAAGAAATCACACAATCCCACAAACAGGAGCTCCCAGCGAAAACCTGTGAAGGAGTGTGGAGGTAAGTCTTTATAGGCAGCGTTCAACAATTAGCATAAAGTTGGAGCATAATGATAAAATGTATAGCATCAAAAAAACTTCCAGGAAGTTCTGCAGGCTGTATGTTCTCAAGTGGCCTCTCCCTTCCCTGTCTTCACCCACTTCTTTGCCCACAGTCATAACACTGCTTTTCATTATTCTGGTTCAGTATCAAATCCCAATGCCAGAAAATGTCACTGTCCTCACAGCAACCACGATGCAAGCTGGCTGCTTCCTAACTGCATTTGTTCCCACTTGTGACTTGCAGCGACTGTGTTCCTGCCTGCAGCCACCCATGTGCTTCCTCTCAACAGCTTCCTATGGGATGGGCTCAGCATCCCCTACCAGAGCAAGACTTCCACTCAGTTCCTGCAAGTCCTTATAAAGACAGAAAGCCTAGGGCAGTTAGAGGAAGAGCATCTGTTTGGCAGTGCTCTGGTTACACCTTTAAAGCCTGAAGTAGCTTTGTTTTGAGATACTGTAACTATTGACCCCATCCTCTTAATGATTATGTAATTACCAATATAGACCAGATGATTTTTTATATTCCATCAGCTAATTCCCCTGTAAAATGCTAAACATATAATAAACAGAAACCTGTCTGCAAGAAAAACACCCTGTTCAGTACAGCTGAATCGCAAGTAAGAAATTTTCATATTTTTATGTCCCAGTAAAGAGAAAGTCAGTTGGCAAATTCACCACGGCACTGAAACAATACAAGCAGCACTCAGCTTATTCCTCTTGCTTCTTATTCAGCCCTTCTGTGCTAAAGATTATAATGCAAAATGAAGGTCAGGGGGCACATAGTATTAAATCAAATCCAGATAGGTTTTATTCCCCATAAACCTCTGGCTACGGATGGGCAACGCTGAAACATGCTATATATTCCACTTCTACCTCTGTACACCTGATTTGCTAACCCTAAGGCATGCAGATGGCATAATTTTTAGAGGATTTTTTCTTACTGTTAATTTACAATGGAATTATTTGACCCAGGGAGAGAAAAAAAGGGATAGTCCAGGAAAAGCTGCAGGTAAACTTACTTGTCTGTGCTAAATAATAAAATACTATTTGGCAGATCAAGTCACTGGCATAGTATTCATCTAGAAGAAAATCCTTAAGATACCATCGAAGCCTTAAGCAGGTTGAAAACTTACCAGCCTTCCCTACCTCTTATTCCCTTCCCTTCACTCACAAAAAAAAAGCAATAGGAAAACTATCATGCTAAGCTAAGGATAAAAACTAAATGAGTACTTAATCAGAAGCATTTATTTTAGAGAAAGGCACACTTTGCCCTGCATGTGTCTCAAACAGCCCTTCTCTCATCCAAAAATTCCTCTTACTTTGGTGATAAAAGTGGGAGTTGCTGCCAGTAGCAACCGTGGCAGATCACTTCTTTTTCCATATCTGCCTGCAAAAGCAGCACTTAAGCTCTGATAGCATCCTAAATCAGGAGAGTTCAGCCTCTTTCTGCTTCATACAGCCAAGCCAAATGATGATTCTGGTTTCAAAGTAGCAACTTCAGAGTAGTTCCAGCAGGGTTTAAAAGAGACAGATGGCATGAAATGCTGATCTAGGGAGAACTGACAACACTAAGCATCTTACAGAGCAAGGCCCGTATATGGTTGTTCTTAATATGGCACTTTGTACTTTGCTACTAGAGACACATAAATATTTTATTTTAGGATTACAAGGGTTGCAAACAAGGTATGCCAACTAATGTCAAACAGAATAGCTTTACAAATTCCAGGAAAGTTACGTGCAACGCTTAGACAACACATACCCAACAACAGGCTTATTAGTGGTTACAGTAAGAAGAGACGAGACATATCCTCAAAATAAATGACCCCACTGGAAAATTCAAAGCACATTGCTATCATTAAGCTAGAACACTTTCTGCAAAGTCATATAACGTAGACTTTTAAAAGTGGGGCTTATGTCTGTGCACAACTTTTGGTATTTAGTTGCTACAAACTTTATTTTCCAGCACTTTAAAATACGATTCAATCTTGCTTCTGAATAATTCTAATTACTTTTAAAAACAGTTTTGCTGTCAGAAGTTCATTAACAGTAATGACACAATGAACTTAAACATGAGCAACTTCTTTGGGTGATGACAAATGAGTGCCATCTGACACTGCTTACATATCTCCTACACGAGGTATAGTGTTGTCTCTCCAAGTATACGATGACACAAGCCCTTTGATTTCTACTTGAATGCCTTAAAAGTTGGCCTATAATCAAAAACCTCTACTGACTAATCTGTCCTGCTTATGCATGGAAGTGTCAGCACCAACTCCAATGCCTATGCTAGAATGCCTTCTTAGCATATCCACTAGATATACAAGATGTTTAGTTCCACTCCATGGCTCATCACATACAATTATTTGGATTCACAGCATTAACCTTTATTTCCTATTTTTTCTTAAGGAAAACAAATCCTTACACGTTTATGATATCCTACAAAAAAAACAATACAGGCTCCACAGAATTAGCAGCTGCAAAACTTTTATAGGGAATTTGAGTTACAAAACTATTATTTATTCATTTTCTTGCTCAAACAATGGAATGTCACTCAGTGATCTGTCACTGGCAAGCTTTTAAAATTAAGTACCAGAAATAAATTGCCCGAGGTTAAATAAAATAATCCAGCAAGCAAAACAAAACAAAAGCAAAAGCAAAAAGAGAGCAATCTCAACAAGAAATCCCCTCTCCACCATTATCTAGTTCTAGCCAACACCCACTTCCACACCAAACCAGACACAGAAACGTAGGCATTGTAGTGCGTCCTAGAGGCTAGAAAATCTGGGCTGTTAAGCAGCAGGAATTGGCAAAGTCTGGAAGTGCGGAGTTTAGAACAGTGTCTGCCAGATACTTCTCTTTCCCACTCCAAAAAAGCTTCAATTCAATGGCCTGCAGAATTTAGATCTCTGGCAAAAAGGCTGAATTTTTGCATGTATTTAACTGCAGTCATAGTCAATATCTGCACACAATTATTACTGCTAATTCAGTCCATGACAGACTGAGAATCGTGTGTTACCTGCTGTGGTTGTAAAAACATTTCTGCATAGTTCTCAGACCTGACACTGGGCAGTGTGTTTAGACCAGAGAGAAAGAGCAAGAGAAAATGAAGTGGGAAAAAAAAAAAAAGGAAACAAATATATACAAGAAAGGTCATGCAGAGCCAGATTTGTTCAGAGTGAAGTTTCAAATGCTCACCGCACAAAATTCAAACCAGATTTTCAAAAATAAAAAATAAACCCCATTAATGTCTGTTATGATGCTTGTGATTAGATATTCAAACAGGCTTGTTTGTTGTCTAACAGCTAATAAACCTTACTAAAAAAAAAAAATCTTGTAATCTAAAAGTGCATTTATTTACACGTAAAACAGTCCAGCAAAAATGTGTGATCCGTATTTTGTAAGCCTTTGTTATTTATTTAAGAAAATCAGATCAAAATCTTACCAAGCCCTATTTTTTCCATGATATGTCACTTTTCATGCAGCTGTGAGGGGATGAGTTTTGGCAGTGAAGTTCATGGTAAGGATGAGATTTTGAGTAGAGGAATTCCTGTTCACTGAAGGTCATGCGTCAGAAATACCCTTTTCTGTATATCAGCCTTTAAAAGGACAACACCTCACTTCCTGGTCTGAGCTGAATATGTTGTGAATTTTCAAAATAACACTGCTGTGCTTTTAGCAGTTCAATTTGTAATGGTCAAAGCTGTAGTTAAAAAAAAAAAAAGCAACACAAAACATAACAAAGCCCAACAACAACAAAAGCAGTGCTATTATCCTGTAGCTGTTTACACTCAGCCCGACTGCTTGTGGTTTATTTGCAGAAAATTTCAATAATGGAGAGACTGCTTTATTTCCAGGACCAGGGGAAAAAAATATTTTCCCAATATGATCTGTTCCCATTTATTTTCACACAGGCTCTGTAAGGAGGGAATACGAAGCACTTTTGAGTATCATTTTAACATTCAGTTTATTTGCAAGCCACTTCATTTCAAACTTGAGCACAAAGAGCAGAAAAAAAAAAAACAAAACGATCTCAGACAGAAAGGGGAGCAGTAACTGCATTTTCTGCACCTCTTGCCAAAAGCACTGCAAAGAATGGAAAAAAAAAAACTGTCTCACTTTAAGCCCCAGAACTGGTTAATCAAAGCACCCAGTGATCAAACACACCAGCTAGGGGGAAAAAAAAAAAAAAAAGAAAAAGGAAAAAGAAAAAAGAAAAAGCTATCGGGTAGTCTACTGATGCAGTATTTATAACTGTTGCCTCTGGCAGCCTCAGACAGCAAACAGTAACTGCCATGCTTTTTCCAATGGTCTGAGTGAAGAAACCTCTCAAAACACACTGAGAAAAGGTGCAATAAACCTCCTTGTGGGCAATTATTGAACAACCAGACTTGCAGGGGCATCTTCCTAACCCCAACTACATTTGGCATGCATTCAGAAGCACAACCACCTGAGGATGAGATTTTGATCAGTGTTGCACATATCAGGATAGCCCCCCCCACTCCATTTTGCAGGTAAATGTACCATGCCCTTGGTGGCAAAGATAAATAGAATGCATATAAACAAACTGTATAAATCATATGGTATGGAATAATTTAGGTGCAATCCAATAAACTTGCAAAATATCTTATCAGAAAACTGTTTTATCCAGGTTACACAATCACACTAGAGAGTATTCAACATATTAAGACCACAGAGTGCTGCAATGCAGCCTGCGATGGTACGTTTCTCATATGCTTTTGAGCAATATCAATATCTGATGTAATACTGTAGTATTTCCAGACGTTCTTTATTTTTTTAAGGTCACTTGTATGACTTCAGTTTTCTTATTACCGTCTCTCCTTAGTCAGACATTGCTACCCAGAAGCTCCAACAGCTTTGATGTCCCTTTCTGATAGAAAACAAGGGGTGAGAGGAGAAGAGGGAGGTCTGAACTTTACCCTACCCGTGCAAGAGAAGTATTCCATTCTCTTGTCAGATCCCTAGATACATACACTTGATTTCAAAATCTTTCCAAACAACAGTCCATGAACGCAATACCTTGCACTGTCTGTTACAGCTTCACCTCTGCAGGACATCACCTCCCACGTGAGACCTTCCCACGAGTCCTTCAACTGCACCCTGCAGAATGCAGACTGAACCAATCAAAACTAGCAGAGGCATCGTTGATTATCAATTCAGCACAAATGAGGAATAAGAGTTGGGGGCAGTGCCCGCCTTCACACATCCTTTATTCCACAGATACTAGGGAAACTAAGGAGACAAAGACGGCTCTTTTTGTTCCTCAGGACTCAGGGAAACAGTAGGAGCATTTAGCCCTTGCATTCAAAATCAGCACAAGGTATTTTTAAAGCTGCATAGGCTTCTGGCCTGTTTTTCTGAAGCAGACACTCTGTGAGCCAAAAATATCACACAGTTACTTATTGTATCGGTAAACCAACTGCAAACAGTTCTTTCTCAGTTCTCCATCACAGAATCACTGCAGACCTGGCTGCACGAAAAGTAGTCATAGCTCCCATATAAAAATGAATTCCTAGTATTCAACTACTTTTGATCCTTTCTATATGGTGATAGGTAAGACTTTGTCTGGTTCAGAGTAGGCACAGTTTGAAACACATTTATTTTAATGCTAAGAATTCTGAGATTTAAAGTGACACTCTGCAAATGTTTCAGAGGAACAATATTTGTCCTTATCAGTACCGTCCAGGGAAGTCCTGTCCCAGACACTTGGGCTCAAGAGGACGTAATGGAAATTCTGTACTCTGATAAGAAAGGGTCTCAGAAATGTAACTGCGTCCCTTTGCCCCACCATGCATCTCAGTATTATCACCCTTGAGCTACGGGGAGCAACACTGGGATGTCCTACATGATGATGTCACATAAGCATGCAGTATTATTCACTCCAGATTAATGTACATTAAGGAATATATCATATTTCCCAGACTTGTCTTTTTTACTATTTTCTGCTATGATGAAAATCATAAAGGATGATTTCAAGACAAGAAGTAAGGCTCCTCAGACTTGAGAGGAAACTTCCTCCCCTCCGAAGAAGTAACTTCCCTTCTTGCTTGCTAAATTCAGTGCAGCTTCCCTGTGGCCTCCCAGAAGGCATCACCATACACCTAGAGGGGAAAAAAAAATAAACATCTGCCCAAGAAAACAACTCAACCCCTCTCTGCCAAATAGCCAAAGTACAGGATCTGTAATTTGGATACTTTCTGGGTGCTGCAGGTCCACAGGCATGGAGACACTGAGGTTTCTGTGGAGCACAAGGAAGGCTAAAACTTCATCATTAAATGAGCATGGTCAGCTTGACTCTCCTCAGGAAGAATGAGGAAATAGAGGTAGAAGAACCTGTTTGATGAATCTCTGAGCACTAAAGCCTGAGGCAGGAGCGTTTGCAGAATTAAACACTATTTCTTTTAAAAGCCTGTCTGATTTTTCCTCCCCTTTGCCTCCAAATATTTTATAATCCATACATTGGAAGGGTCAATTAATGCATTAGTTTTATTCAAGCTACAGAAAACAACAACAGAAAAAATGTAATACAATCAAAATTTCTTTTACTCAAGGTTGACCAAAACTTTTACATAATATTAACACAGATTTAATATTTCAGCCAGAATAAAAGGAATCATACTTCATTTCTGTCATGTCACTGAGCTTCAGTACCAATCAGACTGAGTTTTATTCCCACATACTGCAAAACTCATACATAAAAATGTTAACCACATGCTTATCATAATAGTAATGAGTTATGAAAAGACTGAGTTGATCTGAATAGTGTACAGACTTTTCTCAGCTCATGCTTATAGAGCATACAGATTTCCTTGTGTAACTTTGCAAAACTACAAAATGAAGAAACAATAGTTGTCCCCTTCATCATGACTAGCAGCAAAGTATGACTGTACCCAACCTTGGTACAAATAATGCCAACAATCACTCCATTCAGAATACAGGTAGCAAGTTAACCTCATATGGACAGTAAAGTATGTACTAATGGGAGAGGAGGAGTCTAATTCAAATATCCTGGACAAGTTCTGAACCTCCTTACAGGCCATCTGAGATGCCTATGCATCATGAATGGTTCCACTGAAGTCAAGAAAGCTAAACATGAAGGACTTTGCAATTCACCTGAAAGCAATACAAGCTCCTTCACCAAATGGTCTTGATTGCATATTCAATACATTCAAAGTGATACTCATTTAGAAATCTATTGATGAAAAGTACTACTCAGATCAGGAACTATTTGACTGTAGATTATGGAAATGCATGTAGAAATGTTCCCAAATAAAGGGAGTAAAACTGAAGAGGGTTTTTCCTTTTGCAGGTAAGCATCTGGTATTTTGCTTTACCCTGTGATGTCTCATTTTCTTATCAGTGCTCTCAGCAGCACAGCAGACAAACAACTAAAATGTGAAAGTGATATAGTCCCTGTAGATCAGTTTCTGTCTTCCTCAAGCGCTGCGTAAGTCTATATACATACAGAACACTGATGATGTGCACTGCAAGCATTATAGCCCCCCCAAAAAGCCGACAGCAGTAACATGATTTACTTCAGAGAGTCATCGTAATCTTAGGATGTGATCTTGTCAGAAATGAGAACCATAAGCTTACTGGAAATCAAGCAAGCTCAGCACTTCACTGGAGACACTCAGCATCTTGCAGGTTCAAATCCATACTTTCTGAAAGTCACTTCCTATTTGTCCTTTGTTTACCCTGGCTTATCCTGAACAGTGAGGCTTTCCGACATAGAGATAACTTTGGAAATGATTGCTCTCATATTCTTTGATGATTTCAAAAGGCAGGAAAGAATCTCACCCCTTTCTGAGGGCCATCCAGCTGAAGAAAATCACGTTGCTTTTTTCAGGAATGCTAATAAGAGCCAGTAATAACTCATCTGAGTCGCCTCGGCCTTGACATACCTGACAGAACTCGCTTTTGTTCTCTTTGAATAACATATTTTCCTTCTGTAGCTGCTTTCACACTGTTATCATTCAGCCCTAAAAGGGAGGCTGCCCACAGTGCCCCTTTCCAGTCAGTGTAACCTCTTCCTACAACATGCACTCACAGCCTTAATGTATTATGACACTAGAAGTACAAGCACATTTGGATCAGGCCACTGGGAAACATAGTGGAACAAAGTAGGTCTTCAAATTAAGCTATTTAATGATTAAATATGTTAACTGTAATTAAAGTTGCTACCAGTCTTTCTCCAGGGGAAAAAGAGAGAAGTAGAGAACGGCATCTAGTTTTCTATATTTCTCATAGTAAAGAAAATGAAGAATGGGTCAGATATATGCGCCCAAACAGATGAGAATAAATTATTTAATCCCTCCCTATCCTCATGAATTACAGTTTTACTGAGCCAAAGCCATTTTTTTTTTTCTTTCTGTTTTTAATCAGGCACTACACCCCTGATTTTCTTTGGGTATATCCACTTTGTCTGAACCAGAACGCCTCCCAGGAATTCCGATCAATGCAGGCTGTCAGAATGATTTTTAAATTCTGCCAGGAGCAGAAGTGAGGTACTTCTCAGGTGAGAAAATGCAAACAGAAGCCAACAAAACAGTGACAGCAAGTACCAATGGGAGAGCAAGGCATTAGAGGAATGTGCTATTGGAAATGCACAACTCTTTGGACAGTAGGGTTGAAGGAAAATAGCGCTGAGTCGGAGGCATTGAAGACACAAGACCTGGAATGTGGGATCTGAGCTTGCAGGCTTCTGAGACACAGAGGGGCTCACCTGGGGCCTTCAACTGCACCTCTTACTGGCAACAGAATTTTTGAGCAGATATGCTTTCACAACTGATGGGTTTCTATCCCATATGCTCTCTTTTTTTGCTGTTGAAACATGGCAGCCTTGAGATGAGCATTTAAGGTACTACATTCCTAATTTAAGAAGTGAGGACACAGATGCTGACTTCACATGAAAGTGATGATGAGTGATAGGTTCTCATACTGTCCAGCAGGCTTGCCAACAACATTAATAAAAAAAAATATGCATTCATCTAGCATTCATTCAATTCTACTATTCACCCAAAATATTCCTTCTTAACAAAACTCATGCTCTATCAGTTTTTCTGTTCCAGGAAAGTAAGTCTGCTACACCAGGAGAATTTGAAGAGAATTGTTTGTATTTAGGCACCAAGTTTTCTCATATTTGCCTAACAGTGAAAGAAAATCATAGCTTCTCAGCAGCCAAAGATGCCATGCTAGTATAAGCATTTGGTAAGAAATCAGGCTGTTAATTTACCCTGAAGCCATTGTTCTAATTGTATTTCAGGAGTCACGTTTATTTGAAATAAAGCAAACCCAAGAGATGACTAGCACTAGCAGTGCTAATTTCTTGTTGTAGATCACTGACCAGTGTATTGCAAAGTCAGTATCAAATTTTGGATGGCCATCCAGGGATGCATAAGCTGTGAGTTTAAAGTTAATTCTCAGGAACAGACAAAAACTTGAAGCAATCGAAACCACGAGTTCACCACCTTTCTACTCCAATGTCTTCAGCACTACATTATACTACAAAAGTGGTACTCCAGTCACTGGATTCTTTTAGATGATGAACTGGATGATGAACCTTAACAATTCACATTTTGACATTTATTTCTGCAGCATCTGATTAATACCATTCAAATGAAAAGACTGCAAGTAAAAACCTTCATTATGCATACAAGTCCAGCTGTTACATTTATACTGATAAGGAAGCTCAGTAATATATACATGAGATCAAGCGACCTAATGGAATGCAACTGAGAAACGATTACAGCAGGTATGCTGCGTTCTTTCCTCTCCTGACTTGAGCTCCAACTAATAACCTTGCAAAGCAACTGTGAGTAACCAAACTATCACCTCCATTTGATTCCCACTGTCTCCCTTTCTCTCAAATTCATAAAACTTCTGTTGCTTAAATCTGCACCAACTTTGTCGCACTGAAGCATAGCATGTTAACCCCAAGACATGTTAATATATCCAGTCCACTGACACAGTGGCTTTTTCAAAATCAAGTAAACCACAGATCAGCAGCGAGTCAGGCAGGCACACCACCCTAACCTCACTGTACCTGCTTCATAAACATGCTTAGGTAGTGAACTATTGGGCTCTGCTGCCTCGCACAGCTGCTCCTGGGCATAAAGCAAATGCACTCCTCAGTCTGTCTAAAAAACCTATCACATCTACTGCTAGTGTTCAAGGCAAGTCCTTAAAAATGGAAAATCAAATGTTCGGTTTCTTCAAATGAGTGATCCAAATAGAAGTCTCCTTTCTCAATTTTCAAACAACAAACACAATATTTTGTCTGCTCTCGACTTCTACCATGCTAAATTCAACTGCTGGAATATAAAACTTTATGAGTTAGTAGAACAACATACAGAGTTGCTAAGAAAAGCAGCATAAGAAGAATGCTGGATAGATGAAGAAGAAGCTGCAAGACAGAAAGAGAGCTCTAACAAGTATTAATCAGGCTCAGGTGGCATTTCAGGAGCCTAGGTCTCAGCCCCAAGCTCCTCTCAGTAAAAATAAGGATATCAATACATCCACTGCAAAGTTCCAATATGAAAAACATAAAAATGCCTTTGCCATATTTCTGGGTGATATGGAAGTATAGTTTCTTCATCCATTACACTTCCTCTTAGGAATGCTATGAAGATGACTATGCTCAAGATTCTCTAGACTTACATATTTGGCTAATGAATTTCATTACTACCTGAGACAGATAAGATCTATGTAACACTATGTGTTAAATTTAAAGCTGAAAAAGATCTCTTCCAGAACCATTAACACAAATGGCTGGACTATTCATTCTGTAAGAAGATTTATACCCAATTATGAGTGAGTGACCATCTCTGCATTCCTCATTACTGACGTCCTCATTTCTCTGAAGAATTATGTGAGTGGAAATAAAGTCAAAAATTACAGAGGAGAGAGGAGATAAGGTTATATCACAAGTACAAGCTGGACAATTTAAGTGGGTAAAAACTTGTCTGACCAGTTCACAGCACTCAAGTTTATGATGAAGTTCTTACACATTATCTCACACCCACAAAGACTTCAGACAATAAAGTAATAAGGACCAGGAACAGTGAACTTTGTGCACTCTGAAAATGAACTCACAAACCTCACCTGATCCCATAGATGCTAAGTAAAACCAAATAATATCAACAGCAGCTATTTTTATTTTGTGATATGCTACGACATTTTGAAACTTTTTAAAAATAAAGCCTGCTACAAAGGTGTTCCCTATTTCTGTAATCCAGTTAATAATAATCCAGCTATTAATAATAATCCAGCCATTACTGAATGGCTTCATATTGTTGACTTTTGTACTTTGCCTCTATCTTGCTATACAGGTAAAGAACCTTTATCGATCTTATGTTGTACTTTATCATCCAAAAGTGGGATAATAAGTTACCTGCTTTTACAGTGCAAGGTCTGCCAGGAAGGAGCTATGAATTTTCTGTTACTGCACCACCTAATATACTGTGAATGTTATCAAAGAGAAAGCAATAACTCGTACATTCAAAACTGTCACCTACCAAATGTATGCATCCACACTTGGAGAAGGCTTCCATGCTTCATTCCTCTTTTACTGGGGATATCCCTGTCATTGAGTAAATTTTCATGGGGGCATAAATGTTTCTGGGACATCACATTATTTGCATCATAAAGTTGACTTAACTGTGCATAAAGGGGTTCTGCAGACTGCACACTGGTGCTGGGGCACAAAATTTACTTGCTAGTCTGCAAACAGGACACAGGACTGATTCACAGTCCTGGAAGAGCTGCAGACTCATTGGCAGTACTACAAAATACTGGGCCTGCAGTTTGTCTTACTGATGATAGCCACGACTACATCCAAGTCCCAAACAGAGCAAGCCTATACTGTTACAGCGGGAGGTGGCTGCAGGGCTGAGAGCTTTCGCCAAAACTGCACCTGTTTCTCACCATACCTGCATTCAATGTCAATAAGAGATGTATATTTTCTTATCTCAGTCTCCCAGGAACAGCATAAAAATCTAAAGTGACATTCTCACATCTCATATCTGATCTTAAATCTGATATTAAAAAGATATAAACTTTAGAATACATTAAGGATCTCCAGAGCTTTGCGCTATTAGTAGCACTGATAGAGCAAAAACAGTGCTTGGCTGGAGAGCACGCACTTTTTAAATAAGATGTAATAGTTGGAGTAAGTGAGAAAAGGTCAGTCTGATGTCCACCGTACATTCAAAGGAAGCTAGAGATCAGTTTAATTTTCTTTGTTCAAATATCCAGTTATTCACTATTGATTTACTAATGAAGAACCAGTCAGAAACAACTCCCTAAACATTACCCATTGGAAGAACACAAAAAGACATGTACCAGCTGACCGAACAGATAGGAAATCTCATGAAGGGAACCTGACCATTCTGAAGAGTGTGCTCACAAACAGTTCACAAAGCATTTGCACAGTGACTTGCTAACAGTTTTGTTTGGAAAGTGAATGACTTTCAAAAAAGAACCAGGACCCCGCAGTCCTACTAAATGATTCCCCCCAATCAAAGGGTCTTGTCACAAATGGACAAAGCAGACAAAAGAAATGGTGAGAGTGGGCAAGGAAGGAGCATCTAAAGGCTACAGGAACTTGTGTAGATCATGGTGTCTGGGCTGCTAATTCAGCAGGAAATAGTTAAAAATCAGTCTAGCTGAATTTGTATTTTAAAAGCTTTTACATTACCTTTTAAAAAATGCTTATGTAAAGCACCTCCTCAATGTGACCACTAAACCAATACTCTTTTCAATGTAATGAACGTGAATGTAGATACACTAAAGTACTGCATAAGGTCATCAGAAAAAGCCAAAAGATAAAGTTTTGCTTTTTTAGGTGAGAAGTGTTACGATTTCTACAAAACATTTGTGGGATGTTAATAAAAGTCTTCCTTCTTTCATTCCTCTCAGGCTTGACATGGCTCTCAGAATTTGCAGACACAAAGAGTGAAGGAGAGAAGCAAAACTTCATACATCTTATCTCAGCCAAGTGGCATTAATACTTATCATTAACCCTATACATTGCATCTGTATTTGATTATTGCACAGGCAGTGCTCTAACCCACTACTGATAAAGAAAAAAAGCTCAAATGTAATAATACAGTTAATGCTTTCATGGAATTATACAGAAAAATTCCCTAAAAGTGTATGATCCCAACACACATAAAGTAATATGGGACACTCGGTAGTGCCTAGAAATTTGGGAACTGTAAGCTAGATCTTAAGGGTTGTCAGTTGTCAGCTCCAGAAGGAGGAAACACCACATCATGCAGATCTTCATGTACGTGGGGTAAAAATGCCACTGTTGCCTCTCCCCTTGAGATTCTGAGTTAGGAACACCAAGTCAGTCAGTTAATAAGGCTATGGCAACTTTTAATACTTGTGTGTATTTTCTTACTGTTTCTTTTGGCTTCCTCAGCCTGCCTTCTCTTCACTTGAGCATGGTCTGCAAATTTTTGAAGACAAAAAAAATCATAATTCTCCTTTATATTAAAGAAAAAAATAACAGCCAACCAAAAAAAAAAAAAAAAAAAAAAAAAAACCACCAAAAAAAAAAAAAAAAAAGAAAGAAAACCAAAAAATACAACAATAAAACAAACCAAACCACCAAACAGTACAGGGGGATTTTCTGTGAGAAAAAGTCACTGCTAATTCCAGTAGTCAGTACCTACTAAAATTGCAATTGCAACACTGTTTCCATCACTTAGGAAAGCTCAGTTTTCAGTGAGGGATCACCTTCCTTCCATGCCCCACCCACAGCTAAAACCCAAGAATTTTGCTTGGAGCTCAAAGCTACCACATTACATTTCTTTCTTAAACCACTTCAGAAGTATAACTAACTGGAAATCCAGTGCATCACTTCTGATTGAAGATAACTGCTCAGCCAGCTACCGGTCTGTTCAGTCACTTCCCTGCTGCTTGCCGAGAAGCTCAGAGGGGACAAGCTTGAGAGGGGGGCAAGCTTGAGAGCTGAACAGCTGGGCAAAGGCCACAGAGCTCTGGGTACCAAAGATGCTTCTAAGTCCTACTGACATGAGCTTACAGAGTGACAAGAGGGAGTGATGGAGCAATGGGAATAAAAGCAATAAGGGATATCTTTGGAAGCATTTACAAAACAAAACAAAACAAAAAAACTGAAATAAAAGGTAGGACACAGGCCTTAAGGATGTGGTGATAACAATCGAGGAGAAAACAAGCAAGGTATGAGCTCCAGTGTTCTAGAGGTGTAATGGCAATACAGGGTAATGGGGAAGGAAAAGGCAAAAAAACTCAGGCAGAAAAAAAAAAAAAAGATTCCTCAATAAATCCAACTTGAATCACATAAGAAAGAAAACAAAGTGAATGCAGCATGTGTGATCTCTAGCTTTCCTTTTCTAACACATTCTTTTTCATTGTTTTCACAGAACATGGATCAACCTAACTTCAAAATAAAGAGAAGCTGACAAATGCCACAAAGTTTTATATAATGAGTAAATACGGTCCCAGCAAGAGAATTATATTTGCAATAGCTTTCTGTAGGATATTTCATTCATGTAGCCTACTAGCACTGCCAACAACAAAATCTTAGGCAATCTTGTGAAGGTCAGTATCGTTTATTGACCGTTTTGAAACCAGAACAGATAAAGGACGGTGGAGAACTGGCAGCATAAAGTCAGAACAGATGATAAAAAGGAAACTGAAAGAAAACAAGGAAGGAGAAAACACTGCTATCATTCTGGCTTATGTTCCACAAAACAAAGCAATGTCATTACAACCATTTCCTTCACACTCTCTTAGAATACGTACCGTCTTCTCTTCAGAATCATAACACTACCATATCTGCTTCATTGCTGCCACTTTACTACTTGTCTAAACATACTTGAAATTTTTAATATCTGGCAAAGCCGTACACTTTTAATCAGTTTAAAAAGGTCAATGTCCTGAAAAAAATGACAAGTTCTTGCCTTAGTTTCTGCTAGTACAGAATTCATCATATCAGATACTCTGAAGAGAACAACTCTGTCCCAAATGAAACTAAGACAGTTCTAAAATGTGCTATGAAACCCTGGTTCCCCATAATAAATTGCCTGACACATATTGATACTGTGAAGAGCTGAAGGATACTCAGTTTGAAACCTAATTTAAGTTTGCCTACCCTAAACGAAGATTAAAGACAAAGAGATACCATGTGAGCTGTTCAAACAAGGCAGATATGAAATTTATTCGGTAACACCTGGCCATTATTGATGCTGTTTTGCTCCCACATGCAATGAAATTGCCCAGCAGGATATCAGAAACCACCAAAATGATTCTGTTGTCTGTAACAATTAAATCAACTCAAGTTAGTTGATACAAAGCAAAAAGGGCTGCCTGCTAAACTCTGATGGAATCAACCTTTGCCTTTTATTTATATTCAAAAAACAAAAGTCTTATTTATTTTTTACTTCTGTTTTTCAACAATTTAAGCCCTACAGAATTATGTGGGGGAGTGGGGGAAATCCTATTAGAACCATGTAGCATCTCTTTAACACTGTTTCCAACAAAACTAATGTTAGAACTCCTATTAGATTTAACATGAACATGACAACATCACTAGATCTTTCTGCTGTGCTGTTCAGACATGAGATTTTGGCTTCTGTAACTTTTATTAAGTCACAGCAATGAAAATTTAAGCTTTTTTAATTCATAGAGATGAATTCATATAAGCAAGAGGACACTGAAATCAACTCTACTAGTAATTCAAGATACTGTGACTAATGATAAGAATGGACAGCAGTTCTGCAGATGCTTTTAAATTCTACTCATTCGCCTTTTGTCTTGTACAATATGGTATAAAGTACATAACTATCATTAAACTTACTCAATCTCCAAAATTATGTTTTATAGTTTTAGTTTTACAGTTGCAGTTTCATGCTAATATTGCCAAATATACTTCTAAAATCTTCTGTCTGCCAAATAGGAAAGTGGTCACTTAGAAACACAAGGTTGAAACTTTTGTCAGCCTTCTGTAATGACTGCTTTGCCCCCAGATGGCAGAAACTCCTGCTAACTGCTACAATTTGCATGACTTAAAAGGACAAGAGAAACAGCTCTCTTCTTATGATCTTACTAAGTCTAGTTCCTTGCAAGAGACAAAAGGGTTAGTTTGCTTCCCCCTCAAAATGGCTGTTTTCCAAGCTGTCTTTACACTTCTGATCTTATTCCACATCCAGATAGTTCCAGCCCCACCTTTCCATGTGTATAGAGGGAAAGTCTCTCCTCTCTGACTACAGATTTCCCATTACTGGCATACCGTATCATTTCCAAAACCTCTCAGCATGAACTGGATGGAATAGATCTTTTTTCTGCCTTACAGTCTAGTAAATGGAGTGAGGGAAAGGGGATTAAAACAGTACTGGATAAAGCAGAAATGAATTCAACCATTCAATTCCAATCAGAAATATTTTCACCTACATTTTTTATACAAAGTATTCACATACATCCCTTCAAAATCTGAAACCCCAATCCCAATTTGTTTAAAGTTTAGTTCAGGGAGTGGAAACTAATTGCACTCAGAGGCCAAGTCCTACAGTTCCAACTTAAATCCTCACTTCAGCAGTATTTAAAGAATTCTGGATGGGGAGGGCAGAGATTTAGTTTTGATGGCTGAGGAAAGCAGAAACCAGGCTTGCATACATAAGATTTTCAGAAGAAGAATAAATCAGTAAGGGTAAAATGAAAGTAAAGGATGTTGTTAAATGGTATTTATTCTCAGTTTCCTTTGGAACACAGGCCTAAGTTCAGGAAAGAATTTAAACAGTCTGAATAAAATTCAGTGAGCCCAGTGAATCCACTGAACTTGGTGGGTTACTCACAAGCCATGAAGTTCTGCACAGTGCTTATGGAAATGCTTGGGCTACAGTGATGTGCATTGTCTAAACACTGGCTCGAAAGGAAAACATAGGAACAGATGTCATCAGATTTGGTCATTTCTAGAAGTCCAGCTTAGAACTAGTAATACCTATAAATTGAACTATGTTACCGGCAACATTATCCTACAGTTTCTACAGAGCTCAGTAGAAGTGTTGTCCTAGTCAGTACCAGCATTGTTCTTAGAAGCAGTAAGAGGAACTTCAGTCAGTCATAGGGTCAAATCTTGACCTACAAATATGATGATTCAGTGCTAAGTGAAAACCACGTTCGACTACACTCTCTGGGACTTTAAAAACTGACAGCCTGAGCAAAGCAGGCAAAAATAAAAATAAAAATACTAATAATCCAAAAACAACAAACAAACAAATAATGACCAATAGGTCAGGGAGCACTGGAAGACCATCCACTAACTAGTCAATTTACCTATGCCTGCTCATCATTGTCTCCTACACACACAGCTTTCTGCTGCTGCTAAAGAGGCAGCTGGAGTACTTGGAGCAGCAGCCACTACTGATAATCCTTCTCCAGGTTTCTCTCCATGCCACATCTCCTTCTTTCCGCACATTGCCCTTTTCCTCTCCCCACAGCTGTGGCTGCAGAGGCAGTTTTTCGCCCCCCATGACTCCTCAGAAGGCTGGGAAGCACTGCAGGTGAGCAGGAGCTGATGGGAGAGAACATTTCTAGCAAGGAGTAGGAGTAGGCTTGTGCAGCTGCAGAAAGGGATTGATATGAGGGAGTGGGTGAGCTGCATGATGACTGTACCACATCCACAGCAGTGAGAGAAAAGAGGAGGCTCAAATGGAGACAGGATGGGGGAGAAGGCAAAGCACTTGTACTAAGCACTCTCCAACATTCTCCCTCTGCCCTTCACAACTGCCCACCCTCAGAATTGCTTGAAGTCCATGTGAAGCCCTGCTGGCCACTGCTGGCCACAGCCTCACAGACCTTGCCCACTGCCAGCCTTGTAATGCAGAAACCTATCCAACAGGACAGTAGTTTCCCCTCCATTTCAACAAATATTCTTCTGATAATAATGCTTTTCAGCAGCTTGTGAACCATAGCTTAGATGAAATGCAAGGCTTTCACAAACAACATGCAAGGCATTTCAGCACCACTTGTTCAGCTGGTCAATGAAAATAAAAATGAAAATACACTGCAATCACATGCTGCTAGCCCAATGACAACCTTCAACAGTTACCCATTCAATGACCCACGATAAGATGATTGTGACCCCACTCTCTGCTCACCAGCTATATGAGATCACCTACTGCCTGAATGAGGTGTCATTTCAGCAACAGAAAAGGCAGAAGGCTACTAAATAAATTAACATACTACCCTCCGCCCCAAGAAACCCATGCCCTGTTAAGTCCCTGAGCAGTTTTCCCAGTTAGTTTGGATGAGAAGCAGGAAGGAGATGGCTTTACTTCCCAAGTAAATGGACAGCACACAGGATTGAGGACTCAGATGTGTTTTAATTCTTCCTCTGCTATTCCCTTCTCAATTCCTTCTTGCCCTTTCTCTGAAGCGCTGCTAGATTTTCTACTGCATTGAAATACTTGTTCTTCTTATTGCTAGCCATGTCAAAGCCAGACCATGTCTATAGTCTGCTTGCATCTGCTCATTACATCAGTCACACCTTATGAGAGGTAAGCATTATGACATTCAGAGTGGCATTGCCCTAACTTTACAGACCGCAGCGTGGAGACACAAGACACAGTCTTTCCAGTTGGAAAACTGCATCAGTAGTATGCTATAAGCATGACAGAAAACCATGTAACTCAGTAGCAAAATGAGTACATAAAACAGTGTCCATTTTTCCCCTTCCATCTCCTATAACTCACCATCAAATTGCTGCTGAGATATTGCATTAATTCATAAGAATCTTGCTTTATGCAATGGTGGCACAGCTGCATGACTAACTTCACATTAATAATATGGAAATATTAATAATATGAAAGAATGCTTTTAAAAGTATATTCAAAAAGATCTTAACAAAGCAACAATGAAGAAGAAATAAAGGAAGAATAGAAGATATTTAAGGCTAGCGAGGAGAAGCTCACTGAAATCTGTGTTTTAATTTTTCACTGACAGTGTTAGGGATTATTTAAAACAGCAGAAAATTGAACTTGATTAATTAACCTAAATACAGCTGTGTAATATTCTGAGTGGAAATACAGGCTTTTCTTGCTAAATGTTGTGACGTTCTGACTGATTAAGTTCTGCTACTCAGCCTGCAAAAGGATTTCTTAGGACAACTCAATAGGGTTTCTCATGTACAGTCAAGCTAATGGCTAAGACCCTTAGATGGAGTCTTTGGCATTGGTCCAGCTACGCTGATTTCATCTATTGCCAGCTCTGAAAAGTGGACATGAACTCAGAAGCCATACTACCGGTCATCCAAACCCGTAAATACTGATCATTCTAATTCACAAAAGTATAAACACAGGGCTGGATGTTAAGGGAATCTTCCTTTCTGATTTAAAATCTACAGATAAAAGTGTAGCCACAGCATCAACTCAACTGCGCTGCAAACATATGCTGTGTTTACATATTCAATATGTAAGAAAAATAAATGAAGAAATACTTTGTTATTACACAAATCACCTAACTCAAAAAATACAGTTTTTATTTTTCCAATAAGAACTTTCATGTTGTTTATCGTTCTGAATTTTCTATTTATCAAAGCGTAAGTCCCTCAATAACCTTTTGAAAATGCTTTGTGCCATTCTGTATAACGTTTCATTCACTTACAGGAATAAGTCTGCAACTGAAAGCTTGCTTTGAAACTGCAGTGTAGCCAGCGCTTAAAAAAACCTGCAACACTGATATTTTGATTATGCTATGTCTGTATTGATGCACCACTGGAAAAGCAGCCATCTCCTTAATTATCACTAACCAAACTAAATATTTTCTTGTTGACCCTCCTTTAAAGGAAATGTACGTATTTTGTTTAGAAGCTTCCATCTAGTACAATACGAACTAGCATGTTAGGCCACAACTTATTTTTTCTGCATATGTATGTTCAGAAAATATAAATATCATAAATAGACAGAAAATATAAAAATCATTCATGCAACCACTGAATACTCTGCAGAAAAAAGGAACTAGAATTTTGCACATTTATCTTACCCATTCCAATACAATAGACGCTCTCATGATTTCAAGCTTTGTGCTTGTTTATCATCAGTGTTTCCACTGTAACCATGGCACCAGGATATAGCACAGGTTTAACACTGAGAAAAATACCCAGTATTTTCCTAAAAAACTCATCTTTCACAAAACACACAAGCACATGAAAACAATGGCAAAATAAATAAACAAATAAATAAATGAAAAGAGAAAAGAAAAAAAAAACCAAGGTAGGCAAGGGGGCAAAACAGAGAAATTATTTCTTTTCAGGGAAAAAAAAAAAAAAAAGAGCTAAAACATTATTTCTGTGCGAGTCCTTTTTTCATCTTGGACTTCTGACAAGTCTAGAAATATGTAACAGCATAAGTCATAACCTTGGGCCTAGTGCAGATAAAACAAATACTGAAATTTCCTTACAGAAATGCATGCAGTGTTATGCAAAATTCAGTGCATTAAAGCAATTAGTATATTGGCAAGAGCTGCTCTCAAAATATGAGCATTTTCTCAGAGCTATTTCAACAGTGACAGTCCAATCCTGCAAGATCTGTTCCATCATTCTGAAGGTAAAAAGGGGCGGGAATGCAATTAATTGCATCAAACAGACTCAATAAACTCAACAAGTACATGGTACCCATTCCAACTTTTAGGACTCCTTAAAGGGAAACACTCAGAATGGCATAAAAATATTTTATATTCTCCAACAATGTTTATAGCTTGATATTGGTATTTCAAGCATGAAGGAGGAATGGGCTTCTGTGATAGCTGCTTTTAATTTGCTTGCCACAGAGTTGAGGAAGGGTGCTACAAAAACATCTGCCTTGAATGCCAAGAGCTTAATGAAGGAATTAGTCCTATTACTAAACAGAAAAAAAAAAAAAAACTGACAGAAGCATATCAGATCTTAGTCTTACATTGATTTAGGCCATGTGCATTTTCAATGCCCTGCGACAGCCATTCAACTAACTTAGTTCAGAGAAGACTTATTTTTTGCAAGTTTTAATACAGACACCAGACACTGGTGAAGATAACAATAAATCTATGTATATCACTGTACACTCTATAGAGATGTCATAGCCACTGGTCTTATTTAAGTTAGTGAAATCAGATGAACAAACAGTGTGATTTTGTAAAAGCCAATTCTCTGGGGTTCCTTAACTATTAACAGTGCAATAAACACACCCAGTATTACAATAACAAAGACACCTTTTGTAAAATTGGAGATTTTGGAAAAGTAAAATACAATTCTACAAATGCCTGCACACTCTAGTTCCAACAGTGTTTCAGAGGGGGTGGTGTTCTCTGCGTATTATATGCACTGCACAAGCACAATGATGACTTACAGCACAAAAATAAAACAAAAAAGAAGTAAACGATGCTTTAGATACCATATAATACTGAGCTAACCAATTACAATCCAGTGCCACATACTCAACTCTGTACGCAACACACAACAGCAATCCCTCTCTTGTCTCCTCCCACCCAGTGGATGCTGGACAGCAATGAATCCTGGTGCATTAAAATACAGCATTTATCTGATTCAGTTATTTAGTTCCCCCCAGAACGTGTTCATAATGGGCTTATATAGTTAAATTCCACTATTCACCCAGGGTACGGGTTTGGATGTTTGAACTCACGTCAGAAATTAGAGCCAGGATGTACCCTCACATGCCAGCCCAACAAAATTTAAACCTGGCATCAGTAACCTGCAAGGTCCTTCCAGATTTGGCAACACACTCAGAACGTGTACCACGCACAGAAGGAAAATATATTATTATTCCTTCACTAAAAATCCATGATGACATCCTCATTCCATTGGTCTCAATGATAAAATACCCTCTGATTTCAGAACCACAACACGATTATCATTCAATCCAGGTAAAAGACATCTGCAATACTGCTGCATTTGTCTTTTCCTGATTCGGCTTTTTTTTTCTCTGCCTATCACTGAGTTTTATGATCCAAGCTTACTAATGTGTAGCTTTTATACAGCACCAGAATAAGCTAGATCTTAATTATCACAATGTAACACGTAGAAGAAGTGGACAATATTTTGAAGTTGTAAACGTAGAAGTTGTAACAGTGAAGTTATTTAGGTCTTAATCAGCATAAAGAGCCTCCCCATTGTTCTGATGTCTCTTTATACCACTGCATCAAGTAAAGGAGCTTCAAAGGATATGTGAAGCTCAGAGCTGTTAACTCTTGCTATTTTCACTTTGCCCCGGGTTCTTCACTTGCCAACAAAACATCACCCTAACCATAACAAATAAACATGCAAAGATGAGTGTACACACTTCAGATGGATCGCCAGGCAGGGCACATTTAAAATTAGAAGGCAGTTACTATTGTTTTATACATCTTATCTAAAGAATACACCATTTAACCATTTAGCAGCAGAAATGTGTATATTCCTGTTTCCTGTGCTTCTTCTTGTTTTATTTTCAGCACTAAATCACAGTACCTGAGGCAGTCAGACCAAGGATTTTGTGGCTATTTTGTACTCCCACTGAGGCTCGTTCGCCTCTGGGTCTTTGAGATGCAGTAGAAGCTGTTCAGCACATTGTGTATACGGGCAGCATCTGCCTGCTTCGGGCCAAAATCCACCAGAATCCTTTTATCAATTTCAGGCATTTGAAGAAGCACTGCATTAGGTCTACGCATAAGGGTCCAGACCATCTAGGGGAAGGAGGAGCATCAGCACTGATGCAGTGAGCTTTCAAGTGACACGATGGCCCTGAAGTGTCTGGTATCAGAGGTCAGACCTGGGTTTTTAAGGCTTGTCATGACCTCATCACGGCTTTGTCACTTCACACCGAACAAGGTCTAAATGCTGGCTCTGGGTTTTGTCATACTGTATGGATGGATTGCTTGAGGGCTTTGAACAGCAAGATAACTGGACCTGTCTTTATGTAACATAATTTCAGAAGTGATAATTATACAACTCTTAGAGACGCCGTATTTTTCTTTCTTCCCATACCTACAGATCACATGCATTAAATAGACAGTAATCACAACTACCTGGGTATAACAAGGTGCGGAAATAACGAAAAGCCTCCTGAGCCACGGCATGCCCTTGCAACCTAGCTCTGCAATACAGATATTGCACACAGAGCAATGCCACCAATACATGCATCTCTGCATGGGCAGCGTGGGCACTCACCCAGTCCTCGAAGTGGCGGCTCCCGTTCTGCAGCAGGTCCTCGAACTGTATAGTGCAGTTAGCTACAAAATCGTCATACCCGATGGGGGCATCGTGGAAAACAGCCATCTCTATCTTCCTGCCGTTGCAAACGTCAGTGACAAATTCATCGTTCCACGCGGGACTGTTGGTCTTTTGCTTAGTGGAGGTCTGCCCAATCCTGGAGTCGTCCACATTGAGGGCTATGTAAGGGTCCAGCAGGAAGGTCTGCGGCCTGGGGCCCACCGCATGCCTCAAGGACCACGCCGTGGGCTTCAGATTCACCGCCTCGCAGATCTTGATCTTCAGCAAGCCATTGAAAACCACCATGGCTGGACGGACGGCAGCACTTTCCCGGGATCAGGCACTGGCACGACGCGCTCGCACAGAGCACAGGGAGGAGGGCTCGCCAATAAATAGGGGCAGGTCTGGGAGAGGGGGAGCGGGACGCCGTGCGGGTCCCCTCGCGTCGCCGCCGCCGTTACCTTGGATTATTTCGCCTTCGCTCTTGCGACACCCAGTGAATGCATTTATTTTCTCGCCCGTGCTTCTAACGGAAAACAAGGGAGGGGGGCCGCAGGGGAGGGGGAGGCTGCAGGAACCCCCGAAGGCGATCCCGATCCGGGCGGCGCGGACCCCGAGCGAAAGCCTCCTCCCCGCACCTACACCATAATCCCGGCCGGGGCTCCTCGAAGGGGGCAGCGCCGCGACCCGAGGCTCCCGCAGCCGCCAGCCCTGCCCGCCGGCAGCACAACAATACCCGCACACGCGAGGCGGAGGCACCGGCCGCCCCACCAGCCCTGCTACTGCGCGCTCCCCGCTCGCCCAGCGGCCGCCCGGGCACCTTCCAGCAGAGGCAGCGGCGGCCGCCGCCCGTCCCGCGCCTCCTCCTCCTCCTCCTCCGCCGCCGAGGCCGAGGAGCCGGCGCGGCGACCCCCGCGCATGGGGCGGGGGGGCGACGGCAGCGGAGCCGAGCGGGCCGCGCGGCTCTCGGCGGGCTCCGGCTGGGCGGCCGCCGCCCTGGCGATGGGCAGAGCCGCCGCCTCCCTCCCGCCGGCCGCCCCCCGCCCGCGTCCCTCCCTCCCGCCCGGCCGCCTCCCTGCCTGCCTCCTGCTCTCCTCCCTCGCTCGCTGCGCGCAGCCCAGCCCGCCTCCCGCCGCCGCTCCGCCGCTCGTGCAGGAAATGCGCAAAAGACGTCAGTGTGCGAGCGAGTGTGTGTGCGTGCGTGTGCGGGGAGCGCGGGCAGCGGGAGCAGGAGGGCGTGCGGAAACTTCGGCGGCGGGAGCTGCGTCCCAGCCGCCTTCCTCACCGCTCTCCGGCCCTCCCGGCCGCGTTTCACCGATTCGCGTCGTATTTTATTTCTTATTCCTTATTACTCTTATTATCGCTGTTGTTATTCCCTCCTCCGCCCTCCTCCCGGGATAAGAGTGGCGTGGAAAAAAACATCCCCGATCGCCTTCCTCCCGGGCTTTAAATAGCCCCTCAGGTTCTACTCCTGCATTCCCCAGATCGCCGCGCGGCGCTACCACCCGGGCGAGGGACGCTCTCCCCTGAGCCCAGATCGCTAGCTCCTCCACACTACAGAGTCGCCCCTCGGAGCCCTCCGGCCGCGCCCCGGCCCCTCGACGAACAGCGGCTGAGGAGCCCGCCGCCGCCTGACAGCGCCGAACCCCGGGCCGCGCCGCCTCCGCCCGCCGGGCCGCGACGGCAGAGGCACCGTTACGTCAGCGGGGGCCGGGCCGGAGGAAGAGTTTCCCCGCGGTGTGCGAGCTCCGGGAAGTGCCGTGCGCCGCCGGGGGAAGCGGCCTCCCGCTGCCCGACTGGGAGGAACGCGGCTGTGTCCCGGCCCGGCCGCGATGCTGGGCGAACCCATCCCCTCTATGCTGCCCCGGCCACAGCTTGGCCCCGCCGCCCCCGGCGATAAGGGGAAGCGCCACCGGGAGTAACCGTGGCTGTGCTGGAGAGATACTGAAAGGGGAAATAAATCTCCTAAAAGGGCGTGCTTGCTGTATTAGCGATTTGACTTTGTGCATCTTTGTATTGCCGTGGTGCTGACTGCTGTGTTAAACTATCAGGAAACTTTGCGAGAACTTTTCTCCTCCCCAGAATAATTTTGAGTTGATGATTTCACCTGTTTGGTTTTTGTTTGTTTGTTTGCTTTTTTAAGGAAGTCATTGGGAAAGGGGACTGCACAAGATTTGAAGTGACTTTACTATCAGAAGAAAAATGTCAGGCTAGCTTCTGTGTTCAGGAGGGCAGCTGGGGGAATTCGAGGCAGCACGAAGGAAGAACCCAACTGCCAGGACACACTCAAGTAAGTCTGTGACAAACGAGCACCGAGGCTTGTCTCTGCACCTGGTATTCTTGATGTGGCAGCAGTGATCAGGTAACAGTGTGTTTCTGCAGGCAGCGGCTCAGAAGCAGGCGCTGTGTGGAGCTGATGAAACAGTTCTGGCATCTGTTTCCAGACTAGTTCCCAGGTAGAAAATGTGGTACTAATGAAGCCTAAGGGTCACGAGAGCATTCACATAATGAAAGAAAGCTCTTTTTTTTGTGCCAGTTGCTGCTTTATCTGCTAGTAAAAGTAACATCTCCATGTTCATTATCCTGACAGTCCCCAAGTGCCATCTTTTGATACAAAGCCATGATGAGGCCCAATTATAGGAGCCTTCCCTCCCAATTCAGCCTTCCCTGTGCTCCCAGCGGCTGTCGTACATCTATCAC
Source organism: Lagopus muta (assembly GCF_023343835.1). NCBI lineage: Eukaryota > Metazoa > Chordata > Aves > Galliformes > Phasianidae > Lagopus > Lagopus muta. Next base: position 84,141,865 of record NC_064434.1, read on the forward strand.
TTGTTTCTGTAAAGGAGTGTGCTCACAGGCCCCACCAGAAATACCAAGATAACCCCTCCTTCCCTCCCAGCCCTACTCACAACCTAGAGTATATCATACTATGTATTCAGCTGCGTACTCTCAATTCTAGTGCGTGAGGAAGAGCTCTGTAATTAAATCTTTCCTCTGGACGTGTTTGTATAGCAATGTAAACAATATGCTCAATTTCCTTAAATATGGGAAAATGCAGAAGCTGAACTGATACAGTGTTTAATTTTCACTGATTTTTCTTTTTTTTTTTTTTTTTTTTTTTTTTTTTTGTAAGAGACTTGCAACTATGCATAGTCTGAATGCCCCGGTGGGAAGTAAGCAAGCACAGTCTCCATGGTGAGTTCAATAACCCCATGTGTCTGCAAGGTCACACCTGCATATGACAACAGCCTGAATCAATATGGGCTATTAATGCACTATACAGAACAATATCAATAAATCTCATATTTCACTAATTATATATTTAACCTACTGGAAATACATGAGTACTTAGGCTCTGGCGTCTGATTTGGCCTATCTAATCTTTTCCATTTTCCAGGCACTGAAACAAGCTAAGGTTTGGTTTCACAAATCTTTTTTAAGGAGATTGCCTTGCATGAATAAGCATTTACCAACTGACTTAGTATTAGTCATGTCTATACTTACAATGGTTAGGAAAGTGCACATTTCATAAACGTTTTAATTTTTGATATATGAGGGCTGCTCTGAAAGTAACACCTCCTATTTTATTATGTTGGCTTGCATCATCAGAGGTCGCTGATGGTGGTATGAGGCTGAACCTCCCCACCAATATTTCATTATATTTTCATGCCATGTGACGGCAGCAGAGGAGCAATCTGACAATATGGCGACTGACATGGAAGTGTGGATGGAGCAAGGTGTGGAATTGGGCTCCTCCATGAGGAAAAAATGCACTCATCAAGGCTTGCTGAATGTTTATGGAGACCAAACAGTGGATGTGAGCACAGTCAGGCAGTTGGTGGTGTGTTTCATCAGTGGTGACAAAAACAGTGGGTCAAGTCCACTGGTGCATGTAGGCACCATAACAATCATCACAGTACACAGTTCATGGTGGTGACCGTTGAAAAAGAGCATTTTGTAGCTGAGAATGTGCTTTATCAAGAGCATTTTGTAGCTGAGAATGTGCTTTATCAAGTACTGTTCTTACGCTCTTTGTATCTGTTGTAGTTTCTGTGGAAATAAGTAGGAGGTATTAGTTTCAGAGTGATCTATGTACATATAAAATGAACTTTGGGAAAACTTGCCTATCTCTTTTACATGAAGCTGTTACTAACTTGCCAAAGACCCAGAACAATATTCTTAAAATTCAGTAACTGAAGAACAGTGAACAGCATTACAACACTTTCTGCGAATGCCATCAGAAAAACAAACAGAGCAATAGTCTGAAAAATTCTAAGTGACAGAAAATATTCCAACTGCATGTGCCATTTTCCACTTGAAAGAGTTTAAAGTATTTGTTTCTTGATTTTAATTCTGTTGTGGGTTTGAGAGGCTTTGGTTCTTTAAGAACTGAAAGGCAAATGCTATTCCTTCTGTGTCCTTCTGTGTTAAGGACAAGATGCAGCGCATGCAAGATTTCTGCTACAGAAGGACAATAGAATGCACTCTACTTGTATTTCTGTGTCCTACTGCAAAAGCTACAGCAGATTAGTGAACTGCATGCAGTCATCTGCAAAGAACAGCCTTTCAGCACTTGCTTTTACTCCTCTAAATCCGTCTCTGCTTTCTGTGTTTGGTTTGCAGTGGCAGCGACACGGAGGGAGTGGGCAAGCTGTAGGCAGCTAGTTACCTTGAGTCAGCCCCTGACCTTTCCATGGCCCGTGAATCCTCCGAGCTCTATGGAGAAACAGCACTATCTGGTGGAGGGAGTGTGTAAAGTCCTGTCAGCCAAGGGCTGCGCTCATTTATTAGAGCCGCAATTGTAACTGCTTCAGTGGTGGTCTTGCCCAAAGCTGATAGTTTTGCCGCGGTTTCCAGAGATTTTTTCTTTTTCCTTTTCACAGTGCGAATGGCAAGTGAGTATATCCAGCTAAGTTTTTATAAAATTGATGCTTTTCTCAGTTTCTATAGCTTACCTGAAGAAATTTTTCACCCTCTGAGGAATGTTGATATGTTTTCTGAATTTTTCTATGTACAGCAATATGAAAGAGAGAAAAAAATGTTTAGGTTTAATTTTAAAAGAAGTATTATTTTTTAAAAAAGTTATATAAAACAGATGCTAATAGAATAAAATCGAACTTGCGTGCAAGGAGAGATTTTCAGAAATATATTCACGTCAACAAATGAAATAAAACCCAGAACCCAAGTTATAAACTTGTGAAACTTTGGCTCTGAATTGACTCTGAACATAAACACATTCATAGAATCACCGAATATCCCGAGTTGGAAGGGACCCATAGTGATCATTGAGTCCAACTCCTGGCTCAACACAGGACCACCTAAAAATCAGACCCTAGGTCTGAAAAGTATGATGTATGTAAAAGCCTGTAGGAAAGAAAAGCATCTCATTTGTGAAGAAGTTGGCTAGTATCAATATATCCACTATATTCCACTAAACTTAACGTATATTCTTATGCAAGTGAAATGGTAGAGTGTTAGCATGATTGGTCCCTTCAATGGAATCAAAGATAGGTCATGAATACTGAATATCTTTGGAAGTTAAAGTACTATCTAGTTATCTTATTTTTTGACACACAGCCCTGAAAAAAAAAAAAGCATCCTTAAGAGCATTTTTATTCCTATCATATTGCAATTGACTTGTAGAGTATACCAGTAACTAATTTCTCTTTTCTAAATAAGCAGAAAAAAAAAAACCAGTCTCACTGAGTTTGCTTCATCTTCCAACTCAACTCCAGCAGTTTTCCTTGCATGTCCCAGCAATTTCCTGTAATTTATTCTTTCTTGCAAAGCTTGTACCTGAAGAAGTTACTGAAGGTATTCCTTATGTTCTTTGTGAAATGTCATAGCAAAAAAGAGCTTTTCAGTGTGTGATTAAAGCATTCCAAGTTTTTCTCATTTAATTATAATTTTGGTAGCATTCCCAACCACTTCTGAAAGAACATGCTTAAACTCTATTTGTTATATTTTCTTGTTAATAAATCTTTCAGATCATGTCACAGAATCACGGAATTGTAGGGCCTGGAAGGGATGTCTAGAGATCATCAAGTCCAGCTCCCTGGCCCAAATAGACTCCCCAGACCAGATTGCACAGCTAGGCATCCAGGTGGGTCTTGAATGTCTCCAGAGAAGGAGACTCCACAACCCCTTTGGGCAGGCTGTTCCAGTGCTCCATCACCCTTGCTATTAAGAAGTTCTTGCTTAGTGCAGAACTTTATATTTATAGATACTAATAACATCCCCTCTCAGTCTTCTTTCCTCATGGCTGAACAGATCCAGGTCACTCAGCCTTTTTTCATAAGAGAGGTGTTCCAGACCCTTCATCGTCTTCACCATATCTGCATGCAGCTGATACAGGTTTGCAGGATTTGCTGCATTAGGATACCTAGTTCTGGCAGACATATTGACTTCAACGCAGTGGCCACCAGTTAGTCTGACTTTCAGAATGTACCTGGTTTTCTAGCCAAGACTGAAACCCGTGATATCATGCTGTCTGAACAGTTCTTATCTGATTTAGATTAGAGCTGGCTTGAGCATATCTACATATGTTACAAAAACATTTCTAGACTTGTAGACCATATGCTTAGGTCACATTTAGACCAGAGACTTCTGACTCACCGAGTCAGGGCTGTAGATCTGGTGATCCCAAAAAAACACAGCTGTGCCAGTGACTCTCATCATTATGTTTTTATTTTAGTTTATTTTTGCTTGTGGATGGTGACTTTTTATACAAGTACAAAAATCTTTACCACTGTAATAGCTACCTGGTAAAATGCAGTGAAATTTCCATACTGGAAATGTATCCCTAGTATAGGCTTCCACTTGGTCTTCTACCTCCATCGTCTCAGCCTTTACGCATACAGCTTTCCTTTTCAGTGGCATCTGCTGTGGGTTTGCAGGATTGCTCTATTCTAGAACTGGAGCTTATGAAGAAATTTGCAAAGGGTAAAACCCAGGTGTGGTTTCAATTTATCAGCCTTCATGTAGAGAATTTACAAGTTTGTTGGGTAGGGAAGCTTGCAGGGTACTGACATTTCTCTGAAATATAATATGAGCTTGTTGACATTCAGACACAATAAGATTGTCTTTGCTGGGAATAGTTTTGGGTCAGAGGAACAAGGCTTTGCACCACCTTGCAGAGAATTTTGGAATAGATCAGACTCCAAGAGAGACCACCCTGCCCTACATCAGCCCCTCTATGTACATGAGGAGAGCATTGCAAGAAATGTTTTTCTAAAGGTACAGCTCATTCTCTGCATCAGAAGAAGATAGAAACATGAACTTCAGTCTTGCCTGTCTGGGTAATTTTTTCTGTTGCTTTCTGAGCAGCACACAGAAAAACAATCAAGTACCGGTGCTGCTTAAAGGAATGATTTTGTATCATGGAAAAAACAAAAATAAACAAACAAAAGAAGCCCACTGAACTAGCAAGTAGGGAAAAATATTTGCTGGCAGACTTCTCTGTCTGCCAGTTAATCACTTTCAAGTGAGGAGCAAGAATAGTCCATTGTTACATGCAATTCTTTACTACATAGAACCATAGAATCACCAAAGATGGGAAAAGCCTCCAAGATCATCCAGTCCAACCATCCACCTATCACCAATATTTCTCACTAAACTGTGTGCATCAGTACAACATCTAAGCATTTCTTGAACACCTACAAGGATGGACACACCACCTCCCTGGGCAACCTGTTTCAGCACCTGACCACTCTTTCAGAGAAGTTTTTCATAATGACCAACTTGAATCTCCACTGGCGCAACTTGAGGCCATTCCCTCTCATCCTGTTGCTGTTACGTGGGAGAAAAGGCTCACTTCACCACACCCTCCCTTCAGGTGGTTGTAGAGAGTGATAAGGTCTCCTATGAGGCTTTTCTTCTCCAGACTGAGCAATCCCAGTTCCCTCAGCCACTCATCATAGGGCTTGTGCTTCAGACCCCTCACCATCCTCATAGCCCCTCTCTGAAACAAGAAATCCCCACCCCTGAGGCTGGACACCCACTGTGTTTTGGGATTGGTTGTCACTTATCTATAATCCTGGCTTTCTGCCTTTTTTTATTTCTATCTGTAGAGTACAATAGTTCTACAACAGCTCCTGCTAGAAACTGTTCCCTAGTGGAGGTAGACTTGAAAAGAAACTCTGTATTTGCCTCCAGGAAATATGTTTTTCTTTCTGCTTCCTCATACCCCGCAGGAGTGCAAACCATAAAACATCCTGCAGGATACAGAAGAATAGGCAGAAAGGCCTATTGTTCTGCTGAAGTAGATAAAGACAAGTTCACGCAAAGTCTAGGTGCAGCTGTCCCATATACCTTGTAAAATGTTAATGTATTTGAGTTATGGGTGTTTGGGGGAAGATTCTAACTTCAGGTACACAAATGTTGTAATGAAAAAGCTCCATTAACTATGATGGGGAAACTGAAGGTTTACAGCTATGTAACTGAGATCACGATCTGGAATGACCAGCATGCACTGGAAATTTTAACTTTAGTACCTCTCTGTACTGAGTGGGGCATCTGCACTGTAATCAAAGGTAATGGCCATTTGAAGAATAGCTTGAACAAATATTCAGTATGTGCACTCTGAAAGAAATGTAAAAAATAAGGCAAACTGGAAGTCACAGTAGTTGGATATTTGCTCTTGATTTGGACATTTGGACTGAGTGTTCTATGGGTCCTGAGAAAAGTAGCAGGGCAGATGGGCTTTACTCAAGCATTGCTGGGATTTGTCTTACTGTCTCTCAGAACTCTACAGGATTTGGAGTATCTGTTGCTATTGCATGTGACTCTCCAAGGCAAATTCATTTCACAGTTGATAAGTTATCGCTAAATAGTAAGTGTGCCCAATATGTTGCTATCATTACCAGCTTCCACTGTTTTTTCTTTTATGATTTTAAATGATACGTCAATTCAGTAAAAATATATTCAATATAAAAATAACAGACACTTCAAAAGTAAGTATTATCACCATTTCGCAGAGAGAAGGACTGAGAAAGAGGATGATTAAAGGACTACATTTTTGATATTGCACTGCATTTTGAGTGCTTTAATTGCAAAATATCTGATGAAATATATTAGGTATCTGAAGTTAAGAGGACAGTTGTGAGCATTTAGTTCTAATCACCTGCTTAAAATCAAACGTGAAGTCATTAAAGGAGTCATTAATAAAATCCATATCTCACAATTCCCACAGCCTTCCTCCAGCCTTTTCCCACGGTAGTGAAATCAAGAATTCACGCTTTTAAAATTGATAATGCAAGGCATAATAAAGAAGTGATGTAATGATTTATAGTATTTGGAGTATTGCCATTCAGGACATGTAGGACATGCTTAGCTTTGCTTTCTGCCTTGCATCGTTAGCCAGTTACAATTCTGCCCAGAGCCTTAAAAGGCCAGTGTGTATGTGAAGAACACAATTCTGTATGTCAGAATTCAGGACTCTCCAGAAGACTTATTCTTACACATGTCTTTGGAGAACTAAAAAGTAGTATCTAGCTACATAATTACATAATATTCACCTATTTTAAGTTGCTAAAGCCACACTTTGTTTCCCAGCACAGTGTGTGTACACAGTGACAGTGTAAAATCTTTTAAGACGTAGTTCCTGCTCTAACACACTGCTCATGAGGGAAGGAAGGAGGAAATGCTGGGAGAAAATTACAAGGTGTGGACTGACAGAAACGTATTTTCTCACATGCTGATGCCTACTGGGCCTCTACTGGCAAACACAGACTAGAAAACTGCTGACCACTAAATTATATAAATATATTATGCATATATGTGATTTCAGAGTTCACGTGCAGCATAAAAACGTAGAGGATAATCTGATCACAATTACTCCCCCACAGTTTATTTTACTTTTGTTTCTTCTTGTTATGATGTGGATTTAATTGGGAACTTTTCATACTCCATTCTTCTGCATTCAGGTGCCCAAAACATGCACCTCATCATCGGTCCATCTTAAAGCTTTGGTCTGTTTGTCTTAGCTTTTTTGAACTGGGTGGTGGAAGGTCTCAATAATGAAACTATAATAAAGAATTTCATCCCGAAGCATAATTCCTAATGCAGCACAAGATAAGTAGAAAACAAAGGACGTGATCTTATGAAGCAGTACTTTTCTGGAAAGACAAAACATGATCCACTGAAGCAAAAGTGCAACAGATCTGCAGATCAATCCTCAGAGCACACTCCTGAATTTTATACATTCAATTAGGATTTGATGGCTGTTCTGTAAAGGCAAAGAACATTTATGTTTGATCTAGTTAGAAAACAGGTTTTCTTCCTTATGAAAAATCAAGGAAAATGAGACTGGAGTTTTGTTTTCTTGTTTGTTTCAATGATATGTAAAGACTCTCAGAAACATGTCAAAACTTCTAGGTGTTTAGCAGATAACTTCTAAGAGACATTCTTTTGCTTCCTACCATAAATCATAAATACTTCAGGCTTAGGATATATCAAGCATCTGGGAGCAAGAAGAAAAAAAGGAATGTCATAGACTACAAATTTTCAGTATCTGAAAACAATCTAGCTCTCAGCTGAAAATAATCCACCATGAAATTTAAAGTTTTTATACAAAAAGAAAGTGTGTTTTTTGTTTTGTTTTGTTTTTCATTTTTATCTTAAGGAAAGCAGGCAAGCAGAGTCTCTTTGGAGAAACACGTGAGAATTGACTGCTTTCATCTAAATCTCATACAGTTATGTTGGTTACTTCTAGTTACCTGGACTTAAACATATACAGGGATACTTGCCCTAATGTTAAGTCAAGCAGGTAACTAACTGATCTAAATGAATCAAATGTAGGGATACGGACTCTTACCAACTTCAAGGTAGGACAAGTTGTCCAAATGATTATTTCCAGGCAGTCTGAATACTAATTAATGAGTCCAGATTAGATTTCTTACAATGTTTCTTTCTCAGGATAAGTAAATAAAGTAAAAGATTAAACATTAATACAAATGTTGTGTACTTTTAAAATTATTATTATTCCTGTACTGTCAAAATATTTGGATGAAAATGTGTGTCAGGATCATAAGAGCACAGCATTTTTCTAAAAGGCTGTTCAACAATCCTGTCTCTAATATTAACACAACTGAAGGAGTCCTTTGGGAGATCCTCAGTGTCTGTGGTACTAAGGTTCTGTCTGATCCCAGGGAATCTGGTGTCCTTCGCTCATCCTTACTGGGAGTGCGAGAAAATTACTCCATCTAGAGGACTGGATGTGATGCATGAAAAAATAGTATAGAGAAAACACTAATATTCCCATTTCTGAATTACTCTACTTTTCTCACAGGTATCACAGTCCTCAAAACATCTCTATAAGACAAAACATCTTTATAAGGCAAAAATAGTTTATATTAATTCAGTTCATTCCGTCAATCATGTTTCGCTTTTGTTTTCCCCCCATTTATTTGTTTTAATCTGTTTATACTACTATTTACAAATTTTTGTAACTCTTTCAAAGTAAGGAGATTTCTGGTTTGTGCTCTTATGATCTAGTTTGTATTTGGCCTTTTAGCACTAGATTTAGCCAATAAACATAGAAATGTTAGTGCTTTATTACAATTACATGTATTATATTAAAGGAGCACTGTTCTTTTATGTACCCCTTCCTCCAACATTTAGAAGTAGCTTATGCTTGCTCCAAAATACAGAAAGCTGCTATACACAGTAAGGAGTCATAAGGGAGAGAGGATGGAAAGAGTAAGCAATCAGGTTGAAAAATACAATATGATTTTATATTTAATAAGCATTTGTTATCAAAGAAATGGCTATTACATGGTATGATCAAGGTAGATTCCAAAATATTTTCCAAGTCTGTGCTGATATTCTTATAACTTTACAAAATTCTTCTGAACTGAAACTTTTCTGTCTTTTCCTGATTTTTTTTTTCTAATACATATATAAAAGTTTGAGTAATATAATTCCAAACATTTCTGATTTATGTGTGGATTAACATAACATTTTTCAGATGTTTCAGTAGCATATTTTGTGCCTGAATCGTTCAATAATGGCAGAGGATGGAGACTCACACCTAGCGTTTTGTTGGTTTTGTGTTTTTGGTTTTTTTTTACGTGGGCTGCAGCCCAGGCTGATACAGGGGTATCCTCATCCTTCAGGTCTCCAGAGCAATAGGTACAAATAACTCGGGCAGTTATTTTTCTCCATTATCCACTGCATCTGTTATTACACTGTGCCTCTAAGGGAGAAAAAGAAGGAAGAAATGCAGGATACAGAGTAGTGGAGCCAGGCCACAGGAAAAAGAGCAAAAGAGGACAAATAGGAATGTCCTTTGACAGCATATGTATTGACAACTGGCATAGTGCTGGGATATGATTGTGACATTGGGTTATCCCCCACCAGCAGTATTTATTACTGGTGTTACAGAACCAGCTGAAGTATAGGCTGTTACTTGTTGTCATTTTATTTGACAATAAGTTGAGAACACAAATGTCTTCATTTTTAGGGGAAGCTGATGTTGAATACCCGCAAACTTACTGAAATACAAAGAGGCAAATCAAACAAGTTAATATGATTTGGTTTCCCGTAGTGAACTTTCCTTGTAATCTCATTTCTTGTCACACCACTGTCAGATCTAATAACATAGATGTCAACTTCTACTCTGAGTTATCTTCAGTGTTTGTCTTGCTGATTTCTTCAGCAATAAAATCTTCAATCACAGCCTGTACAAGACCAAGATTCTGCTTTTTGGGTTGTGACAGATGTATTCCTGCATCACTCCTGTTTATTCATAACTTTTTAAAGGTTTGCATAGGCTTTTCCCTAAATTAAATATGGCTTGCTCTCATTTATTCCTGTTTGAGTAAACTCATGCTGTTCCTTTTCCCCTTCAGGTTACTACACACTCCATCTCCACTCTGCCTTAATAAGTCTTTTCCTAAAAAGATGTCAACATTCTTTTCTGATCATTGTCTCTAACATGCAGACAAGTCTCCTTTCCTATGCTGCCCTTAAGCCCTGGGGAGGCCCATCCACCCATTCAATGTCCCATTCAATTAAACCCTCCTTTATACACTGCATGTAAATGTGTCCAGTGCTGCTCTGCTTCTGTTCTGCCATTTGGCAAACAGCTTGGCAGGGTCCTGCTCCAGCACAGCAGCTCCTGTTTGCTGTGATAATGTTAATAGTAAGGAGTGAATCAGTATAAGGTATTTCATAGGAATAGACCTGTGTTCTTTCTGACTAGTTGATATACAAAGACAGCTTCATCTCAAAAATCACACATGAGAAAAGAAAGAAACAAGTGACTTTCAAACTCTTCTGTAGGTGCCTTCTGTATTTTTCACATCCGTACTTCAGTTAAATGCAATAAAGAATGAGCAAGCTTTCTAACTTTGCCTAAGCTAGCAAACAACACTCCCTCCATTTACAGACAAGTCTCTACCCTTCAGTAAAGGATACAGACCACTGTAAATGTATCTGCAGAGATACTTAACCAGTGCTTCTTCCTACCAGCAGCACAGTCCTCAAGTAATTTTCCTTCCCTTTCAAGGATTTCTCATATCTGTATCGATACATCTCTTCTTATCTGATCTGCCAGTAATTTACCTTGCTTTTGCTACCTATCACAGACATTTCAAAGATGCTTTTTTTAAAGAGTGGGAGTTTCAAAATAATATTTCCTAAATAATACATCTGGATTCCCAGTCTCCTAAATCATAGTTAGACATTCATAAATCTTAAGTATGTAGTAATGATAACAAATCCTTGCATTACCACATATTCAGTGAAATGACTGTAAATTTCTTTACAGAAATGAATGCTTAAGTGGCTGGCTAAAATGAGAACTGAGCAGCTGATGGAATAACACTTCATTTAGGAATGTGAGGAAGTATAATATGCCAAGCGTATCCTAAATTAAGTCTCACAGCATTGCAGAATTACGGCTGCAAAGTCATAGTGTGTATGTAATGAGAGTGGGCAAATACTTGTATATGTGATGGAAGCTCAAGATTTCTCTTTAATATTGTAATGTGTTCACTGGTATTTTATTTACAGAAGCAATTGCTTCTGACTATATATAGTTACTGTAATAGTTATTTTGCAAAAATAGCAACCAAGTTTTATGTGTAAACATTATCCATTCACTGGAATTTCTTGAACTTCTTGTCAGAGAATGACTGATCTGCTGTGGTACAGAATAAAAAAAAAAAGACATGAAATCAATGAAACTCCATTTTTCATTTTCATTATTCCTTCTAAAGCAGAGATTGCTGAATTGCTGTTTCTGAACTCTAACAACATTGCTTTAGATTTAGCAGAGATGAGATATTAAAGTAGCTTATGCTACCTCCAAAGTTTTGGTCTGGTTACAAAATACTGTATGCACTTTGGACTGAACAGGTTTTGTGACAAATTCTGCAGTTATTTAAAAAAACAAAAGCCAACTAAACAAAAAGCAAAACAATAACAACAACAAACCACCTGTCACCAGGATTCCCAATAAAATGATCTTCAAAGTATTTTTAATAAAACTGCAGGCTGCTGTACTAGTAAAAAAGACTTACACACTTTGCAATCAGAAAGCAAGCTCTGACTTCATCAGGGGAAAGCCATGCTGTGAGCTAGTGTGGTTTTCCAACTGTAGCTGATGGCTGCAGTCATCAGTTTCAGAACTGATGGATACAAAGGGCAAAGTTTTGTGGCCTTCTCAGTTCAGCCCTAGGACCAGACTAATCAATCTCCAGACATGGAATTCCAGGTATGTGAAAAAGGCCTTGAGTAACTTTACTTTGATGCTTACAGTTATGTGGACTTGGAAACATGCACAAAAATCTCTTGAAATCTTTTGTCTTGTAAAGCACCATCTTGCTTTAGAAGACAGACAAGGAAAGGAAATGATGACTAAGAAATGAAGTTCTCTAAGTGATCACTTGTGTCACATGCAGTACTAAGGATACATTTTGCCTACATACAAACATTCTTGTTTCAAAGTTCTCCACAGATTGTTTCATAGGAACTGCATAAGTATGTCTGTATAAATTATTCTGCCAACAGGTAACAGACAAAAGCAAACAGATACTGGTACTGTCTATGTGCTGGAACTGATGATTTTTTTTTTCCCACAGGAGTTTTCAGTTACTAAAACCTAAGATTCTTCTATGCTAATATTTGAGCATATCATAGTCATTATTTACCCTCACAGAACATTTTGGGAAACATTATTGGCAGGCCATTTTACTATTGAGGGACTGATGCACAACAGAAAGAGCAACTTACCAAGGTCGCACAGGACGTCTGTAGTAGAGGAGGAAATTGAATCTGAGATTCAGATTAATGTTCCCTAGACCAAAGCCCTTTTCATATCTTGCTGAAAGCATCTGATCAATTTGCAAGCACTTAACTGCTACTCGAACAGATGGGAATAATGCACACTTTCTGAGGCCACTCTTCTTGGCAACATCATCTCCTGCTTTCAGAAGAGATGGATTTAATCTGTCCATAACAAGTCACATGGCCTTGTGGCTGCTGAAGGTCCTGACCTGGGCGCTTCCACAGAGGCAAAAAAGGAAACTGAGACTGATTTGTCTCTGAGACTTCCTAGTCCCACATAGAGAGAACTGCTAGGCAAATGCATATGGAAAAATACATACGATAAAGTAAACAGGATAGAGGATTTTATGCGGATAATATTTTCCCTATTAATGTATTATATGGGTAATTCAGAAATGCTGGGTTTTGTTGGTTGGATGGACTAACTTTGAGTGAAATACTTTACTTCTGATTCCGCCAAGTGAAATTGTTTCAAAAAAAAAACTGTTGTAGGCCCCAAAGAACTTCAGAATAATCTTAAGCACACTTATTTACAGAAATCAGAACTGATTTCTACAGACATAGAACTGCCCTCTAGAAATCCCTAAGCTACCTCTTACTTCTGATTCTGAAAAGACCATCTTCTTTGAATTAGATGTGCGTGGAAACTCGTGGACAACAGCCTATACTTCAGTCTAAACATTTTTTCATCCTTGACTTTCCTTCCATGATTTCTTTTCTCATCTCCTTACATATACAGTCTTGATGTATTAACACATAACAGAGATTCAGGAGTAATTCTGCAAAAAAAGTTGCCAGGATTGACTAAGAACCATACTATAGTATGCCATGCAGCTGTGCGATTAACAGATCAGGTATGGAATACCAAAGGATTTTGAAGATGTAGGATATAGTCCTGGATGTGGTGCTGGACTATCAAAGCTGGTTGCAGTGTATTCTTCAAAGTGGATCTGAGCATAGAGGACTCCCATTCTGCAGTTGTGGTGATCACATTAGTTTTCTGGATAGGCAGGGCATAGATGAAATTAGGGCCTGACTAAAGCAATAAGATTACTGTAGTGATGAAGGATAGTGACATAGCTTTGATTTACAGGCACACATTACAACACCAAATAAAAATAGCAGCGCCTTGTCCAACTGGCAAGTAGAAAGTATGAATACAGTGAAAATTATTTTCTGACAGATCTCAGATTTTGCTGACTGACGTTATCAGTACCAAAACAAGTGGTTATTTAATACAGATCACCTATTTCACTGCTAGACACATGATAGTGGTCAGAAGTCAGAGGCACAGATGAAGATACCATCACACCATATTTTTGTACAGGCACAGGCAGTCAGATCGTCTTCCTCTCAGAGACAATTCAGTATAAATATAAGACAGGAAGGAACAGAAGAAAACAAAAACAGATGGGGATTGCAATGGCATTTTGAGATTATATTGGCAAGATCGACTATTACTTCACTGGCCATATTCTTCTAGGACTTGAAGACATAGAAAAATTAAGGAAGTTTTAAAGCAGGACATGTTTTTCACAAATGCTCTCATCCCTGCGTTGCTTGCAAGAGGCTTTTTCTAATTAATTGAGGAGTAACTACATTTTTCTTCTGCAAGGTTATACAAACAGGTGCAGACAGATACAAGCAAGCTGTACTCATGCTCTGAGTTTCCCAGATATAAGCTAGCATCTTTCTGGAGGATATAGAGTCATGTTAATGTGGCACTGTACCCAAACCAACATACCCTGACTCTCAGCAGTGCTTATCAGCTGAGGCTCAGTTATCTTACTTCTGGACGGGATCCTTCCTGTGTCTGACAAGCTCAGGGCACAGGCAGAATTCTCATGTTTGTCTGGCTTTCCCTGTGTACTGGCATCACAACATTCTGCTACCTTTTGTTGAGAAATAGTCTGTTAAAAAACACCTTCTCCCTCTTCTCCCTGTCACACTCCTAAGGAAATTTTTGTCAGTTTACCAAGATGATAACAAAACACATGAGCATCTCATGGTTCAGCTCAAACTGTCACCAAAGCAGCACTAGTGGCTGCAAAAGAAGCTAACTCATGAGCTGCCACAACGGTGAGGTGGAAAACAGAAGTATGGATGACACATTCGTGTAGCCTGAGTATAGACCATACGAGCTTCAGCATGTTCCTGCATCATAGCCAAGAACCAGGCTGCACTCTCATACCATAAGTAATCCAGCATCTGTCCCCAGTGGTTGATTTTTGGGAACACTGTGAAGGACTGGATTGCTTTCAGTTCTCCAGGAGGAGAGAGAAAGACCCAAACGCATTGCTTTAGTGGTTCACCTGGCACTTCAGGTGACATGATTTTTACAGCTCACGGAAAAAGAGAATCTGCTGTATTTCTTCCCACTGACTGCTGTTAGGATCCATAATCCATTGCTCCTACACTAAGATGGCAAATTCCAATGGTTTTGTATTGAACTACGGCAACTGGGGAAAAGATACTGGATTCAAACCCCACTGGTAATGCAGTATACGACACAAGTGCACTCAACTTAGTTTTTACATTTCTGTCAAGTTTAAGAAATTCCACTCAGCCATGCAAGAAAGCTACTGAGAATGGAAAATGAAGGACTCAGCGTGAGGGATAAGTAAAACTCAAGTTGCTTCTGAGATGGTAATTTCATTTCCTGGTGGTTATTTCACTATGCTATTCTCATATTTTTCTATGGGATGCCTACCTTTATCAGTAAATATTTGCACAGTGGGCAGCATGAAGGTAACATAGGTAGTTCTAAATACGCTTTTTGGTTTGGCTTTGCAGCCTCAATGATATTATATAAACACAACCTTAAAAAAAAATGCATCAAGCGTACATATTTGTAAAACAGCATCTACACTAATACATAGATGGAGGATTTTTCTGTGGATATACCTGGAGTGACTTTTGCAAGCAAGTATAAATGTGTTTCGTCCATCCTGCAGACCTCTAGGTAGCCACAACTGCACAAAGCTGCAGCTCATATATTCGCCATTTGCATGTTCTAGTTGTTCAGGTTAAGTGATGCACCAGCTACATGGCTTTTGGCCAGTGCAGAGCATAGATTGATCTTTTGCTTGTAAAAGACTGCATACCCTTACCTAATACTGAAATATCTTTAAGCCCAAGTTTGAAAAAGCATTCTATTTGGGGTAATACAGGAATAGATTGACATTTAAGTCCCTCAGAAACAAGATGGTTAATCAATACTTAAACTTAGTTATATGCCTTAATCGGCTTTTTTACCATTTTGCTATCCTGAATAAACATAAATATGTGCTTTCCTCAGTGGAACTCTAAACCCATTAACACACAGCGGTTCAGACAATGTTTTTTTTGGTATGAAGTCTAAGTCTTATCACAGAACAATAACACAAAAGTAAGCATTGCATCTGGGGCATGAAAAGCTATTTCACTTTGTAACTAAATCACATTGCATTAGAAAGTACATCTTACACATTCGATAAAATAATTAGCTATGGATTTTATTTAGAATGATCCACATTAGGGAGTTTCAAATGTTATATTCCTAACTTGAATTTACAACTGGCCGGTTCTTTTGAACTGTCCTCTGAAATAATGGGGTAAATGCCTTTTTAGAGGCTTAGAGAAAAGTCAATCTTAATCCTTTGCAGCAGGGGTCACTATAAACAAATCTACAAAACTCTGCCAGCATGAAATACATGTATCAGAACAGACAGAAAAATTACTGGATATAAGTAAGAAAGTGTCACTGCATATGAACATGAAAAAAGAACATTTTTATCCATATAATTTCTCTGAAATCAGCTGTAGAGACTTAGCTTTTCCTTATAAGAGTGGTGACCTAATTTCAGAGTATTAATAGAACAGAAATAAAGTTGACTCCTTGATATGTACTCAGGGATAGGAATTTTAATGCAATGCATCAAAGGAGTCAGATGACACAGGCAGTATTTTTATACAATGCAAAGTTTCACTGTAAGTCTTACAAAATGTAATCAGACCAACTACTTAAATGTGATTTCTAAGCTATTTATAATCACAATCTTTTGTCCTTATCTACATAGTGCACTGAGTTCTTGTATTTCAAGGTTACTTCCCTGTTGGTGTAAGAGCAGCATCTGAGCTGAAACATAACAAATCAGAATTTTACCTATTACAAATGAAGATATTTCAGTTGAATAACTGTCTGAAGTTCTAATGTGACTTATTACATATCACATTAGCCAGTAAGATTACAGAAATTTAGTTGTAGCAATGGATATTTCCCCAGTACGAGACTAAACCACTCTTTGTTTGGCTCTTAATAGGACAAAGCTCCAAGTGAAACAGCTCTGCGCCTGCAAACGCATGCACTCAATTGCCTTTAAACATATAAAAAATCCTATCGAGGTCTACAAGTCAGGTCCTCAACTTGTGTAAATCACAGGCCCTATTTGAATCAGCAGGGCTATGACAGTTTATATCAGCTGCAGATTTGGCACCATAGATATAACTACATGCATAGACATACATGTGCATAATTCTGTGTCTGGGCCCCTGAAAGCTATAGAGGTCAGGTAAACTTCATGAAAAGACAGAGAATGCATTGAACATTACGGTGTTTAAAGTAATTCTAGATGTTAAACATAGATTTATTATGAAGTCAAGATGAAAAATTATGAATTATTTAAGTTCATTACACCTTAGTTCTATTTAAGAAGTTACCATTCCAGGACACAAGGACAGCTGGCTGGTAGTTATGACCACAAGTTACAAATATTTATGATACAAAGCAGAAGACCTTTTAGGGTAATGGAAGAATTAAAGGCAGCTTCAGTGTAACAGCTTACTGCTGCACTCCTGGAGCAATGATTTCAGAAAACCAGAACCCATTAACTTCCACATAAGAGACAGGCTTCACAGGATCACTGCTGAAAGCAGATGAACTTACATACAACGAGTAAGGAATAAATATGGAGATCACAAGAAAGCATAATTTCATCTGAAACTTCGTGCCAGGATCATGATGTTGACAATTTTTCTAACAGAACAGTGCAAATGTTTGTGGTGTAGTTAAAAAAAAAAAAAAAGAAAGAAAGAAACACAGGATCTAGTTAGCAGGAGGTAAAGGAACAACAGGATCTATATAGATCTCACATTACTGCAGTGGGCTGAGAGAAAGAATATGTATTTACTTACATGTCTTCTGTGGCCACCCGTTCTGTGGTATCTCAGCATCACACACATATGGTCTTTGCTTCCCACTATCCCTGTGAAAACAACTAACCTCACTTCAGAGAGAAAGAAATGATGCGCAGTATCGATGGGGTTCTGATCCAAAGGAAGTAAAGACACTTCTAGCAGTTTCTGAACTCCTATCAGTCAGGAGCAGGGAGATAATCGTCCCTCTGTACTCAGCACCGGTGGGGCTGCACCTCCAGCACTGTGTTTACTTTGGGGCCCCTCACTACAAGAACAACTTAGAGGCCCTGGAGTGTGTCTGTCCAGAGAAGAGCAGTGAAGCTGTGATGGGTCTGGAGTCTTATGAGGATCATCTGAAGGAGCTGTGATTGTTCAGCCTGGAGGAGGCAGGGATGAATGACATTATTGCTCCATACAGCAGCCTGAAAGGAAGTTGAGGTGAGGTGGGTGTCAGCCTCTTCTCCCAGCAAACAGTCATAGGACGTGAGGGAATGGCTTTAAGTTACACCAGGGGATGTTCAGGTTGGATATTAGGAGAAAAAATATTCTCAGGGTGTTGAGGTGCTGGAACAGGCTGCCCAGGGAGGTGGTGGAGTTGCTGTCCCTGAGGGTGTGTAGATGTACCAAGGAACACGGTTTAGTGGGCAATATTGGTGGTAGCTGGGCAGTTGGACTGGATGATCTTAGAGGTCTTTTCCAACCTTAACGATGCTGTGATTCAGGCTCACGACTGTCAGCAGCCCGAACGCAGACCGATTCCCTACCCCTACCCGGGCCCCAGTCCCATCCCAAGGAACCGGCCACCAGCGCCGCCTGACGGCGGCGAACCCTAAGTGGTCCCGACGGACAGGACCAGCGGGGCCGTCACCCCGCCGGCCGCAGGCACCGCGAGGCGGAGCGGAGGGCGGGGCTCGCAGCCTTCCCGCCCCGCTCGCTGCCCGCTTCCTGCAACGCGGCGCGGCCGCCGCTTCCTGCTCCTCCCCGCGGCGCGGCCGGCTCCGCCGCGGAGGCCCTGGCGGCCCTTTCAAACGCGGCAGCAGGGGTAAAGTTTGGGGACACCGCCCTCCCCACGGGGCGCTGGGCCGCGGGCAGGAGCAGGGCAGGGCTGCCGGAGGCAGCGGAGAGCGGCCTGTGGCCCCGGGGGCCTCGCTGGCCCCGGAAGGTTCTCTTTTGTTCCGCTGTTGGGGTCTCCTGGAGGGGAGATGCTCCCGGCCGGCAGCGTATCACGGCGCGGGAGGTGGTTCCGGGGTAGAGAGCTGGGCTCCGAGGGCATAGTGGGTGTTTGGAGCCCGGCCGCGTCTCTGGGCCACGAGCAGTGGTGCGGTGCTGGTGGACGACAGCACCGACTCTGCTCTGCTCGCAGCTCGCTGGTGCTTGGCGTACGGTAACGCGGCATGGTCACACATTCTGCGGTCGTTGCCAAAGGGAAGAGGTGCACGGCTTCGTTGTCCTTAGGAAATAAGGCAGCCCCTTAAACTAAACCGAACGGGAGTGTTGCTTTATGGCTGCTTTGCTGAGTTGGAGGAAGCCGCTAACACGCTGCCGGCTGCTGTCATGAAGCAGAACAGCCCCCCCTAGCCTTGCTTGGGCCGGTGTCACCTGCTTGTGTGTAGTCTGGTAAGCACATGGAGGTGCTCAGGCATTCCTTCCGAGGCGCCTCTCCCAGTTCAGTGACAGCACTACCTTATGTCCCTCGTGTCCCCGGGGTTGAGACGGTCTGGGTGAATTGTGTTTCCTTAGGGTGTAGCCTTTACGTGTTGCCACTGTGGTGATACTTTTTTGCATCTCCTAGCAGTCTTACACCTTTTGTGATTAGCACTGATGACTGTGTTCTGTATGTGTGTGCCTTATACGTGTCTGTCTCTGGCTTTAACTTTCCAGGTGGTTCTGGAGCCCCCACAATGTGCATCTGATCCCTCTCCTAGGTAGCCTTGACTGACTTTGTGCAGGAGAAAAAGTCCTTGGAAATCTGCTGTGCCAGCTCTGCTGTGCAGTACCCCTGGCAGTTCTCCAAGGTTTAGGCCTCAGGAGGATCACTGTAAGTTGAGTTTATGTTTGAAGTACAGCACAGTTGTTAAAGGTGACAAAAACCTTGTGGAGCATAGAACAATTTCAGTGTAATTCCTTACCACTGGTCTGTGCCTCATTTTCTCCTCTTTGTTGCTGGACTGTATGCTCACATTGTATTTTCATCTTAGTTCTAGCATGCAATGGAGGCGTTTTAAAATGATGAGCAAAACCCAACTGTTAAAGCCTCGATAGGGTTATAAGAGAGGGCTGTTCTACTGATGCTGCTAATAATGGTCTGAAATCCGCTTGTCATGTGGGATTTGTAGTGCTTTTTCTGTCCTGCTCCAGATGCTTGGTGTTATAATAAGCTGTTGGTTGGCTAGGACTGCATGCTTTACGTTAACATATCAAATGTTATTATCCTTGCATTTTCTTCACCTTACGAAATCGGAGGCAGCAGAGCAGTGATTGAGAAGACTTTTTTGAGAAGACAGATTTCCTTTCTGGAAAAAATGTGTTATTTTGAATCAAAGCTTTAGAAGTTTCAGTAGTATTCTTTTTGCTGGAGAAGATCTTTTCACAGGTCCTGGAATAAAATTCTAAGTGTATGTTTGGCTTTTAGTAGTTTTGTTTTGTAAATATTGTACCTTCGGGTAGAAAAAACTTTGGGTTTTAAGATGCAGTGCCTTTTGTCTTTGATCTCGGTATAGATCTTCTATCATCTATATTTCTCTTTCTCTTTGCGGTGCTTATGTCACTTTGTGTAGTAAGGCTGTGAGATGTAAGCCTACCGTGATGACGTTTGCTTGATCATGCTTCAAAGGTAGAATATTTTCTACAACTCTTTTCTTTAGGAGATAGGGAAGGTATCACTGTAGAAGGTATCACTGTCTGTTAGGATCAGTGGAGCAATTTCTGATTTTGCAAGTTGTAGCTCTAGCAGTTGAGCTACACAGCCTTGTGGTAATGATGGGTTTTGTTGGCTTTTTTTTTTTAATAGCCTTTTGGTTTTATTTCTTTAGAGAGACTTTTTCATCTGATTCTAGTTGTTAGGAGTTTAAATTATTTTACAAGTAGTTGCTTATGCCACCTGGATTCACATTTGATGAAATTTGCTTTTAATGGGCTGTATCTTGACATGAATATAGAGACTGGAAATAACATCACCCTTTTTAAAGTTTCTGAATGAAACCTGGATTGCCCTTTAACAAAAATACTGTTGGTGAGATGGTTGTTAAGAGCTCTTTTTCTCAGGGAAGAGCATTTTTAATTACCACGAAACTTCTGACAAGCACATAAAATAACTAAAAATAATATGCTAACAAATGTCACTTGGAGGTTTGCTGGCTTTGGCTGCTAGGGAGAACTGCTAGAACCAAGTTGTAGGAGTTCAAAACACTGAATGGCAGGCCAGTGAAATGGTGCATAGTGTGGTTAACTAGGTATGTGCCTTGCTGGATAGTTCCAGAATCCAGGCACTGCAAGCGCCTGCCATAAGATACAGCAACACTCAACAGAGGCTCAGGTAGGGGGGGAAAAAAACATTTGTTCTGACTTCTCTCTCTGGCATAAATTCTGTTCTTCATTTTTCAGGAAGTCAGCCATGTAATTGGCTCTCCTGCTTTTTGGATTTGAGCAAGGAATACATTTCTGTATAAGCTATAGTTTCTTTCCTGAGGCAGAAACAGCCTTCACTTAGCTGGAGGCTACAGAGAGGGAAGTCATTAAGGCAGTTTTGCCTCTGAGGTCAGTCTAACCAGAGAATATAATAATAGACAAGAGGCTAACTTTATGCTGTCTTGATTCCAATGTGCTGTGGGGTGAATGAAGCCCTTCCTAACTCACTCTGCATTTGGGACAGAAACTTTTTTTCACTTGTCTTGGGAAGTCTACTTCATGGAACACAGGGAATCACATCCAAGTAGTAATGGAGAGCAAAGCAGGCAATGGCTTGTGAGTGCTTTGTTGTCTAGTCTGTGCAGTGAACATTTTAGGTACCCTTGTGAAGCATATCTGTGTTTGTTTCTTGAGTCTTCTTGCCTTGCTTCACCTACAAAAAGAAAGCTTAAGCTTAAAAAGAAAATAATAAAATTGTTCATCATCATCAGTGGCATTTAGACTCATTGCTTTCTCGTCTTCCCTGCCTCCCTCTGCAGTGAATCACAGAAGGACAGTTTTTCTTAGTCATTAACTGTGGGTGTTAGCACACTCTAGTGCAGGCAGCTCAGGAGTAAAATTTAGCAGACAGCTGTCTGACAATTTGGAATCACAAGTATGTTTGTGGACTTAAAAAGATGATTCTATGCAAATAAAAAGAATATATGTAGCAAGGACAAGATTATTTTTCTAGGACTATAGCTAGTTTGGTGTATACATTTATTAGAAGAGGAGTTGGTTTTGATTAGACCCCACCTCACCTTGAAGTATCCCAACTTTTTCCTTAGTGATCCCCATGCTTTGATGGTCTAGGGTATTCAGCTTTTACTTTGAGCTGTAGAGTTGTATAATTCCATTTTAGCTTCTGAGCATAGCTTGTCTATTTCAGAGAGTTATTTAGAAATAAGTGTTGTACTTAATATTCACAACTTATGGTAGTCCAAATTAGTTTTAAGTGTATGTACAAACACCTTCAGGAACAAGTTATGGTAGAAAATCTAGTAGATAAACTAAACTTTTACTATTTAATTAAATACTATGAATCTATCTGAGTCTATCTATCTCAGTACCTGTATTTAAGAACTGGCACGTTACTGATAGGTGGGGCAGAGGACAGGTTCTGTGCTGATCTGATCTGGCCACATGTATTTGGTATTTCTCCCGTTTTGTGAAGGACTGCATTAAACGGGGAGAAAACAGTCAAAATACTTTGTGAATGGAAAATTCAGGGGATCAAAGGAAAAGGAAAAATAAACATTGAATTGTTACGTAGAAACTTAGCCGTATTGCATATCACTTTCTATTCTATTTCATGCTTTCTTATGCCCCCCCCCCCTTTTTTTTTTAATATATTTGCTGTATTTTTTCTGCTTCATTTGGTGTGCTGGATAAAGACTTAAGCATGCAGGAGAAAATACTAATCTGTTTATGAAGAACATGGAAAATGTCTGGCTTTGAAAAAAAAAAAAAAAGAAAGGAGCTCATCTCCTATTCTTTTGCTCACACCAAGAGTCAAAGACTTAACTGACAGGAAGTAGAGCTAAAACTTTAGCTTTGCCCTGGTTCTTGCTTAGTATAGAATACAAATATTGAGATGCTTAGACACCTGACTCTTGGACACTTGAGGTGATAAGGAAATACTAGCAGAAAAAAAAAAAAAGGTAATCCAAATGAGTTTTTCCTTTTACTGAGGCTTTTGAGCAAGCTCAAAACTGTTAAGGTAATGTGCTGAGTGACCAAAACTTGCAGGGAAGTTAAAAGAGCAGTGTTATCTAAGGGGAATACTCACCTCAGATTTGTTCCTTTTTCCTCCCTGTGGTGAAGGAGTGATCACGAAGAAGCTGTTTTGACTGCTTAAAAGCTGGTTACTACTTTCAAAAATTGCCTGGAACACCACAAAATACTAGTTGGATTAGCTGAAGGAGCTTGACTGATAGTGATATATTTAATGTAGTGTATTCTAGTGAATACCAGTTTGAAAATGGAAAGAACTGTAAAACTTGACCATTCTGAAACGTGTTCTGTGCCTGCAAAATCAGAAATCCATCTGACTGATGTGTTTCTTAATTCTTGAAATCTTAGTTTTGCAAACATCAATAGTGTTTTTGATTCTCCCTTTCACAGATTAAAATACAGTATAGAATGGAAACGTTATTTTCATGTTCCTGAGGCAACAGGAAGAAATGTACAATTAATTCAGGCCTGTGATTAATAACTGTTTAGCTGTGAAGAGCAAAGAAAAAGGGAGAGCAGAGTGTCTGGGTGAAGTTGCCAGTTGTTTCAGGACTCCAAGTGAAGAAAAGTCAGCAGAAAGCTAATAAGGTAATAAAGTAATTTTTTGTGCGTTCAGAGGAGATTTGTCTTCCTGTGATATACCTGTGTTTTGACCATTCACACAATAGCACTTCAGTCAATGAAACAGCACAGGAGAGTTGACCTGTTGTTGCCTCTGATGTTTACTACATATTTGTATGTTGCAAGCAAGGTAATTATTAGCTTGTGCTAATTGATACAGGTCTCCAATAGTTCTTCTGCTATGGTGCTGACAACTGTCACTTAAGTAACTTAACTCTGGAACCGCTTTACGAAGAATACAAGGAACTTTTGTTTTTAATATGCACACAAGCAACAGCTAGTCTTTAAAGATGAAATTCAAGATCTAAATGGAAAATGTCCTTGTAATACTGTTCACATCAAAACCATATGCTAGCTTACATTATTGGATCTTATTTTTATTGTTTCTTAGAAGACTGATGGAGGCAGGACTGGCACAGTACATAACACACAGTAATACGTCTGAGAACCAGTATTCATTTTGCTAGGGTAGCTTTGCATGCAGCTGGAATAATTATCTCCAATTGAGAAAAATAATTTAGTGCTGGTTTGTTTATTGGCTTAGTTGAAATCATTGTTGGATGTCTGCTGCGTGGCCTGAATTCTTGGATACTATGAAATGTGAACTTACTCTGGAAGAGATTTTTGATTGGTGAAGATGTTGTAAGGACGCACTTGGCAGGGAATTAAAGGGCTGAATAAGAGGCTAACTTCAACCAAATGTTTGATTTCTCTCTTCTCTGCTCTGTTTCAGATGACATCTCTACCAAGGAGGGTGAAATCTGAAGCCAAAGCCCTTACATCAGAAGTTGATGAACTACCCTCATTTCTTAATTCGTAAGATTACTGCTTTCTTAGATTGGGGGTTTGTTGGTTTTATGTGTGTGTGTGTGTTGTTTATGCACTATCTATATATTTTCTTTGGTATTATTTTTTTTGCATATATGTTTACAACAGTTTTCTTCAAAGGTTTGTACTAAGCTTGAGTGGTAGAATAAGAATAACACTCAGTTTCTGGGAGGTTGGATAAAATTAATTCATAAAGTTTCTGTTCAGTTGTAAAACACAAATTAGTTTTTCTGTTTTGTGTTTACAGTGATGATAGGGTAAAACTGAATTGAAACTGTTTAGACCAATTGTCCAAACAGAATCAGACGTGTATGCATGCTGGTGACCAGCTTCAGGAAAACCTGATGAACTGTTCCAGCCACTGACTCTACAACAGAAGCGCAGACCTATGTTCTTTGACTCTGCCTTCTTTCTGTTCACTTTTCCTGTTCACTTTCTTTAATGTCAGAAAGCACCCAGACAGGCTTTCTTATGTACTTTCTATTCATCTAACTAACAGTATTGTTTACTTGTTTATTTTTCCAGGAGCTCTGAATCAGAGGAGGAAGAAGAGGAATGGGAACCAAAAAGCAAAACTGCCAAGAGAGCTCGGTTGCCAAAGAAAAGCGAGGTAAAACCTAAAAGAATTGCTGCTCCACGGTCAGGAGTGGCTGGGAAAAAAGTCAAGAAGATAGCAATAAAAAAGGAAATGGTGAGTGTCTATCTGCACGCAAGAGAAATTTAATGCCTGTGGAGGGCAAATAACATAATCTGAATTTTTTCAACTCTGGTTCAGTTGATTGCCTGACTGAATGATTGGATCATCAAATGTGTATGACAAACATGGCTTTCTTACATATTTGTATTCCAAATCTAAAGGCCTGTCCTTTAAAATTTTGGCCACTGGTTGTTGACTTGATCTCTATGAAGTTCTCTTTCTACAACAGAAATAAATAAACCCCCCTATTCTTTCTATAACAAAGCCTAAACATTCTAATGTCTCTTTGTATCTGATTTCTGTCTTGCACGTTTGATATCTTCTATGTTTTTACCAGCTCAGTGCCACAATAAAAAGAAGGCCTGTACTTAAGTTTCTCTGCATGGTTGTTCAACTCAGTAAGAATAGAAGTTATAATAAATATAAGATACGCTGCTATCAGAAATTTGTTTTTATTGTCAAAGTTTAATATGAAGAGTTAGATTGGGTCATGACAGAAGCTAGTCCTTCTAGTTTATATTAAAGTTACTGAATGTTTTGACGTATGTGGCATATTGAGAAACACATTCTCGGACCCTAAGAATCTCTCAGGAATTAATGTGTGGCTTGTTTAAGGCAAAATAGTATCTTAGCAGACCAAACCATAGTTCCAGTCCCCTGTTTTGCACCCTGTATTCTGTTGGAAGTTTGCTTCCTTGCCACGCTATTCCCAGTCTTGTTCAGATTAGTGGAAGTAAGCACTGTAGGTCAATATCTTCTGAAGGAGAGCCCTGAATAAGTCTTGCTCAGATAGTTAAATTTGATCTTGCAAATCACGACTCTGTTTGGCATGTTTTTCCTTTCATTTCTTTCACACAAGGAATATTTTGTGTCACTTGATGTCTATCTTGGCATTTCCCTACCAGACAGAGACATCACTGGAGAAAATATCTGGTTTCAAATTTTTTGTGATTTTAATTGAAATGTTGTTGAGCTCGCTTACATCAGTCAGTGCTTAATACAGTTTCACATCTTCTTGGTAGGATGTATCGTTTCCTATTGCTCCTGCAGAAGATAACAAGGTACAACTTCAAAAGCCTAAGGAAGAAAATGTAGGCAGTAAATTGAACACTTTAAAGCAAATGCCTGTACTGCCCAAAAAGCCTGAAGTAAGTCCATTCCAAGGAATGAATGTAAAAAGTTTAGACAGTGATGAAAAACCTTCAACGAGTGCTCCTGTAGTAGAAAATCAAGTGAAACATGAGAAATCTGAGGAGGATTTTGCATTTGATGAACCACCTTTAAAAAAGATGAAATCGGCTACATCTCCTGAAGGAAAGCCAGTAAAGAGTCTAGGAGGCAATAAAGTGAAAGAAGAATTTGAAATGAACTGGGATATTGTACAGGTATAAGATCTTTTCCTTTTTTGAAGTGTCAGTGTTACAGTTTCCTACATAATTTGATTTTGCAATCTAACATACAATTTGAATCCTCTTGGCATCACTTGGAACATCAGAGTCATTGTGCTGTGAAGTACTCACTTAACCTCTGATTAGATTGGCATAATACGTGTATGAATATTGGTAGATAACTTAGAAGTTCAAACTTTAACATTTTTCTAACATCTATGGCTTATGCAGTCCTTAGTACAAAGCTTGCTTGTAATAGGTTCCTGCATATTTTTTCCTTATTTGCACGTGTGGTTTGTTGTGCTGATTTTTTTGTTGTTGTTGTTGTTCATTTCTTTTTGGGTAGATGTGGTCAACTAAACCTCCTACAGGAATGCATGCTGAAAGAGTTGGGTTTTCAGAACTTTAGCAGCACTATTGTAAAGGTTCACCTGATTGTGTATATCAATTTGCATTACCATGGAGGAGGAATTAATAGAATTCATAGACTCCTTAAGGCTGGAAAAGGCCTCTAAGATAATCAAGTTGAACTGTCAACCCCTCACCACCATGCCTGCTAAACCATGTCCCTAAGTGCTACGTATACGTATTTCTTGAACACCTCTAGGGACTGTGACTTGACCACTTTACTGGGCAGCCTGTTCCAATGTCTCAACTCACTTTCTGAGCAGAAGTTTTTCCTAGTATTTAACTCAACTTCCCCTGGTGTAACTTAAGGCCATTACCTCTCATCCTATCAGTAGTTATCTGGGAGAAGAGGCCAGCCCCCACCTTGTTACAACCACCTTTCAGGCAATTGTAGAGAGCAGTAAGGTCTCTCCTGAACCTCCTCTTCTCCAGACTGAAAAATCACAGTTCCCTCAGCTGCTTCCCTTGGAACAACAGTGACATCAAGGGAGATACCATCTTTGCTTTTGTAGGATGCTAACTTTGAGCCATTCAAATAATGACAGCTCTCATTCTCGGAGACTGGCTATTGCTATGGAATGTTTTAATATGAGCTGCATGGGAATAGATTGGGTTTATCCTATTCATCATACTCAGTACTACCTGCATAAAAAGGTAGAAAATTTGATTTATCTTGAAACCTGTAGTAATATTGTGCTAGTTTCTAACTATTGGCAAAATGGAATCTTTGGATTTCTTTTCCTTTGTTTAACTGTGAGATCGGCTTAAAAGGAACTGTTTCAGAATTTTTGAGTTGGATGGTTTGTTTCTTAATGATTTTTTTAAATTTATTTTTCTTTTAAATTCTTTAATTTCTTTAAAGAATTCTAAAAATTTGAATTTCTTTAAATTTCCAAGAGAGACTCCTTTTTACTTTTTCCTTCCCTTTTTTTTTTTGTAGTTACAAGGCTTTGGAACCACTGATTGCTACATGTCTGATTTTGACATGGTTGTTGGATGTGTGGGAAACCTGGAAACCCATTTTAGAGATGACAGTAGATGCTGCTGGTCAACATATTATTCTGGATTGGGCTTAGAACTTGATTAAGAGGCTCTTTAAAGTAACATACTGCCTTTCTGAAATGTTTTTTAATTCAATTTACTTGTTTTTGCTTGTGGCAGGTTTTGTCAGATAGAACAAATGTTGAGCCATGGGTATGTGCAAACTTAATTCGCCTCTTCAAAGAAGAAAATACAATTCCTTTTATTGTTCGGTATCGAAAAGAGCTCATCAATAACCTGGAGGCTGATGCCTTGCGAGAAGTGCAGCAAACATTAGAAGAGCTACGGTAAGTAAGCTAATGGAAGGAGGTATCTGGAGAAGGAGGTGAGTAGGAAGCAGCCTGCTGCTGCTTCTGTATCCCCTTCTTTTGACATTTTGTACATGCTGCTATTATGAAGAAATTAGTAAAGAAGAAATTTTAAAGCTGAGTTAACTATGCTTGGTGCCTTGTCTTTTTTTTCTTTCGCTCTTAAGTAACAAGAAATTTAACATCATTTATTGTCAAAGAAAAAATAAGATATTAATCTGTCTGGAATTTTAGTAGCTTACAGATCCTGGAAATATGTGGTCCAACTAGATATAAACTGTGCCCCTTGAAAACTGCTAAGAATCCCTCAACTCCCTGCCTGGAACAGCAAAGCTTCTAGTCGTGGGTACTACTTGAGGTTGTAGTATACAGGAGAGTTGGTTAAACCATCCTGGACCATTTCATTTGCATATACTCATACTCTGTGGATTTCCTCTGGGAAAAGTTTTTTTCCAAAGAGGGAACGTAGCCTGAGGTAGTCTGAAGAAGTTACTTAAATCATAACAAAATACCTTTAGTGTCTGCAGTAAGATAATGTCACAGGTACTTTACAAAACATTTAAGAGCTTAGAATGTGGTACCTTGTACTTCATGCTGCAGAACTATCTTGATACAAACTGCAGCTATTAGTGCTCATTGATATTGGATTTATCTTTGAATTTTCCTTTTTTGGCTTTAAAGCCACTAATTTTGAAAAAAAAAAAAAAAAGTTGATAACATTAATGATTATGACTATTATTTGATTAATTTTCTTAAGGCCACTGCAATATATTTTGATAATATTTTGAATTAATTAAAGAGAGAGAATAATAGGAACTCTTTTTTTTTTTTTTTGAGTTGTCAAGTTTTGAAGATTAGTGTGAGATTCAATCTTGAGTGTTTTCTGAGTGCTTTATCAGTGTGCTAGATAAGAGTCATAATTAAAAGGCACTTTAATCCACCGTGAAGTGTGGCTGATAATATAAATCTCTTGTATTTTAGTACTGTTGCTAAGAAGACACATACAGTGATACAGAAGTTGAAGAAAGAAGGGAAACTATCAGGATGCCTGTTTACATCATTATTAAATTGCAGAACTTTGGAAGAATTGGACCATGTGGTCAGTATGCTAGTCTTTTTTTAGTTTAAATGTATTCTTACATTACTAAATAGCACATCAAGTAAATGCTGATAGTGTGATTTAAATACTTCTTTGCCTTTTAGTAACTGTGTTAGTTTTGCTTTGTTTTAAGACTACACCTTATAAAACGGGGAGTAAAGGCACCAAAGCCCAGAGGGCCAAGCAGCTGGGATTAGAACCTGCAGCTCTTTCTCTTCTGCAGAGTCCTATGGAACTCAATCTCTTCTCTTATATTAGACCCAGTACCAAAGGTAAGCTCTTTGCTTCTACGAGCAGCAATATCCTAAACTTTTAGTAGTTTATATGATGAGAATTATGTAATTGTATATAGGTTATTAGTAGTTCTACAACTACCTTAAATTCCAGAGATCTTAGAATCATAGAATGTTGGAAGGAACATTTAAAGGCCATCTAGTCCAACTCTCCTGCAGTGAGCAGGGACATGCACAGCTGGATCAAGTTGCCCAGGGCTGGATCCAGCCTCACTTTGAAGTCTCCAGGGATGGGCATCAAACACATCTCTGAGCAGCCTGTCCAAGTGCCTCACTATTCTCACTGTAAAAGACTTTTGTACCTTCTAGCAAGATACAATAGAACTTACATTTACTGCCATAGCTCCCCACCCTTTCCTGTCTTTTTACATTATAAATAGTATTTTCTCTTGTAATGCAAGAGTCAAAAGTCTGGGAGGTGTTATAGTCCAAGTCTGTATTTACTGTTAAGAGAGAGAGAAAGGTTACTTCATACCTGAAACATCTCTGTGGTTCTGCTTATGTTTGAATGTCAACTGAAGTTTTAACTCTGGTTGTGTAATGAAGAGACTTATGCTCTTACTGTTTACTAAATTTAATTTAATCTCTCAGAGTATATTTTAATAACAGCAGATCTTGGTGACTTGGAATGAGCAGGAGAAATGTAGCCGTTGTATGGCATGGCAGGGGTTACAGAAGATTTTTAATCTCTGAAGTTTGAGCAGGAACTCAATGTGCTGCTTACATAGACTGCAGAATTGTTTCCTTGTGAATGCAGTTACAGGTGAATCTGTAGGGGGCAATCTCTGACAATAAAACATGGAAATTGTTACAACCCTCTGTGTGGTGTTAAAGTGAAATTGTTTTTCTTTTCCGTCCTCTGATACTTGCTTTTTGAATTTGAACGTAAAAGTGGTGAACTTCCTTGTGAGGCTGATTCTGACTCTTACGGCTTCAGCTGTTTATTTATAAAATGTTCACAACTTTGCATTGAAAAATCAGTTACCAACTATTCTGAGTATTTACTTACTATTTAGTTTTTCAAATAAAACATGTCATTATTTCATAAAGTGGTATATTGCAACCACATATTTGGCTATTCTGGACTTCTCAAGAGCCAAAATAAAATCTTCACTTTGAAAGTTCAAATGAATTATTTAGAAGTACTTTAGATGAGAGTGCTGTTCGTTGCAGCATTTCAATTTTTTTTTTTTTAAGTCAGTGTACTTATTTTCACTTCTGTGTTAAAAATAGTGTAGTTGGGTTTATATAATCGTTTTGAGCAGTGCATCAGAAACTGTATGTATGTATATACACACAAAAATGGGATCACTTTTATCAACTTGAAAACTAGTTTGACAGCCTATACGCAAGCTTGAGATCAGAGGGAATCTTTGTTAAAGGGATGAGTGCTTTGTTGTGCAGAAAGGTTTTCAGCAAATCTTTTAAGTTATGTTAAAAAAAAAAAAAGTGGTCTAGAGAAGACAAATATTCAATTTTATCCATCTGCTGTAACCCAACAGTGAAAAGGGTGCCTTCAGCTTCCTACTGGTTAAGAATTCAGTAGAAGTATTAGTTATCAGCTATGCAAATTTTTTTTAAATGACTCAGAAGTATCTCTTTCAAGATACTCTTGGCTACCAGAAAGCAATTACAAACCGTGCTTTGTGGGACATAGTTAATCCAGCCCCTGCCAAAGTAGGATTTGTGCTTTTTTTTTTCTGACGCATTTGTTACTGACCACTGTTAGGAATAGGATTATATAGATTGATTTTTTAATATACAAGATTTTATTTTTTTATTCTTTTATTTTGTTCTGGTGAAGAACAATTGCAGTGTGAGGTGGAATAATGTGTTATTTTGGTCTTTAGAAGTGGGGGATGGTTCTGTGTGCTTAAATGATTCTGCTGTTGGGTCCCTGTAATAATTTGTCTGCAGAGACGTTTTGTAACTTCACTCTTTGAACAGTGTTTTGTGGGAGAGAGTGAGGGTACCTGGACCTGAGAACTGTCACTGTACAAGCTCCTGCTATGAACTGAAGGAAGTATAAAACTATTACACAGGGAAAGGACAGAATTACCTGCAGGGATCTGGGGCTATTTGCATATCAAGAGCAAAATGTGTAACCTTCTACGATTGTCTCATCTATGTCCCATCTATTGTCTCATCTACGAATTGTCTCTCCTATGATTGTCTCATTACAATCTCACAAATTATACTTCAGTATTCAGTTTTACTAATGGAAATATTTAATCTGTATCCTAAATGTAAAAATCTGTTAGTATCAAACAAAATTATTACTTGTAATGTCATTTCAGTTTGTGAGGCTGCATGAGACAGTTTATATTCATTAAAAATATAGCAGTTTCAGATGCCTTGGAAAAGAAGCTCCATTTAAAAAAAAATAAAATAATAATAATAAAAAAAATCAGTGAACAAGTATTCTTCATCAAAACCTCTGTAAATCTGATTGATAACTTGCATGAATTTTTTTCAGCTTGTATGTATTTTCCTAGTGCTTCTATGTTTGTGTATTTTTATTAGTTTTATTTTATAATTGCTGACTCTTTTTTTTCCCCTTCGAAGGGCTTGCAAATATTCAGGAAGTGGAGGCTGGAGTTCAGCATATTCTAGCAGATATCTTTGCTAAGGATAAAGATACACTGGATTTTATCAGGAGATTGTAAGTTTAAATTTTACTTTATAAACTTTCTAGGTTACATGGTAAAATTTGGTCTCCTAGCATGCTGATTCAGTTTTTCTAATAATGTAAGGTTACATTATATCTATACAGTATATATCTATATATCTTTTTATATTGTAAATGACTACTGTAACGTTTTTTCAACTTCCCAAAACTTTCTAGAATAAGTTGACCACACTGAAGTGCAGATGGTGGCTTTTGATTGTCTATTCCTTTCATGAGAAGACAGTGTTCAGCTTTTTTGGATGTCTCTTTGAATTTCTTCTCTTAGTGTGTTCCAAGTCAGTACATGTCATGTCAGCCTCAGCATTAAAGTCTGCAAGTGATTACAGAGTTGACGTAGTTTATAATAGTGCAGACTTTGGTTTTTATTTAATAGAAACACTAACGACTCTTTACAAGTTTCATGGTAAAGTAACTTAATGACATTTGTTTCTTTCATTCAGATGCCAGCAAAGATACGTTTGTATCCAGTCAGCATTGGCAAAAGTGTCATCCAAAAATAGCAATGAAAAAGATATTGATAAATTTCAAATATACCATGAGTTTTCTTGTAATATAAAGAACATTCAACATCATCAGGTACTCCTACAAACTATTTTCTTCTTATAATTGTAGCTGTAGCATGGGTGACTTTGCTTTCAGATTTTGTTGTTTGAAACTGATTTAAATGATTCTTGATTATTTTTTTTTTCCCTTTCCAGTTACCAAAGGCAATAGAGTTTCAAATTCTTCAAACACAGGTCTGAGATGTTAATCTTTTCATTAAGAAACAGGACAGAGGTCCATGTCTTGAGTATGTCTGTTGTCTAACTAATTCTTATTGAATGAATATTTATAATGGCTTAGGTATTGGAATTTCTATACTGTTGTGATTTATTTTCAGCACGCTCACCCTCCCTTCCAGCAGTGATGAGTATGTGGCAAGTGTTATCAGGAGAAGTATAAAGGCGGAGTGATAATTTATCATCTGTAAAATCTGAAAATAGGGTGTTACATGGTATTAGAAGGTGCTTGGTTAAAGCGTAAGTATTTGAAGCAAGCATTTGGTACTAAGCCTATCAGATTAAGCTGGTGAAAAGTGCCAAGGGAGGATCCAGAAAACTGAACTCAGAGGTGATCTACAAAAGCAGTTCTTGTCAACAGCAACTTAATGTAAAAGTTAAACAGTCCAAACAGGCTCAGTGGAACAGTGCACTGCCCCTGAAAACGAGTGTGTTCTGCATATCATCAGCATTCTCTCCTCTGATACATCCTTAAGTTATCCTGTGCCCCAAGCCCCAATCTATGTGGCTAGGAAAAGTAATGGGCCACAGAGTAAGCTTACTGGCTGAAGATCAACTGATGTTTTGTAAGGCTGCCCCAGTAACTGCACTTCAAAGGTTGTAGCAGGCTGCACTCAATACAGTTGTCAAGGCCTTTGCTCTAATTCATCATAAATCACAGAGTGATTTGTCTTCTGGTTTGGTCATGGTTGTGTGTGTAGCTTTAAAACAAGCGAAGAACAATGTCAGCTGCTTCTAACCAGACATATCCTTTGCCTGCCTTATTGCACTGCAGAATATCTATTGTTTACTCTTTTTTTCTCTCCTTGCCATTTCAAAGCAGTGACATATTTGAATTAATAAAGTATTTTCTTGCGTGTATTGAAATGAATTTATCATGAAAAACATTTCACAACATGTGTGAGCTAACTTCATACAAGCTTCCCTGGACATCCCAATATGTATGCTCTTAGGTGAGAAAATGGTTGCGTCTTGTTTGGTTGTTTTTCTGTTGAATGGATACTTCAGCAACCAAAAACTATATAGTTTTTCCTGCACTGAGAGCTTCAAATGTTCAATCTTTATATGCAGGGTGTACTGGCCATACAAGTGTTTTCTGATATGAATTACTTCTTGGACAAGGCATCCTTTTCTTCCACCAGTGAGGAAAACTGTTGCTCAGATGGAGACAGGACTCAAAACCAGATTTCTCAAACCTGATTGGCACTCTGACCCTGTGGCTGTATTGTTTATCATCCAGGATGTGTACTGATTTTGTGGTTTTGATGTTAAGATTAATTCAGTATGTTTCGGTTTATTTCTCCTTTTGTCTCTCAGTAACCTTAATGCCTCTGTGCCAGTTTCTACTCTCTAGTAAAGAAATAACCACTGTTCTCTTGCTGCTGCTGCTCCTGGATGATTCTGTAGTCCTACTTGCAGTCTTTTGTTTCCTGCATATTACTGTTATTGCCTATCCTAATGTATTGATTACTTTTCTGGCATAAATCTTTTAGTCAGTTGTTTGCAGTTCACTGAGGCCCTGGGTATCTCAGGGCTTGCTTATGCTAGACAAATAAAAGAAAAGAAGCATGTGTGTGCTTTGTGTTTTAAGTTGCTTGTTTTCTAAAAATATTTTGTTCTATTTCTTGTTGATTTTTTGCTTCCTTATTTGTTTTCCAGTTCATTTCTTTAACTTCTATGTTTTGATGATAAAATAAGGAAAGAAAAACAGAAAAACAGGGGTGGCATTTTTTTCTAGTCTGCCATTTCTTCCTTTAGCCTATACTGTAGTATTGCAGTTCTTGAAATCTTTCTCATAACTTTGTTTCTTTATTACCCAGCCTTATTACCTTGCTAATACAAGTGATCATTTTTTCTTTTTTTCTTTGTTTTGAACCTTCCTTTTTTAATGCCTATATCTTTAGCATCTCCTTCACTGAAGTCTTCTCTGCATTCAGAAAGTTGTGTTTTTTGAATATACTTTGGGAAATGTGTGGGTTTAATCAACTGAAGAAGTACTCTAGTTTGGTTCAGGACCAAAAAATGAAAGAAAGAAAATGTAGAGAGGCTTGAAACTTGAAGAAGACTTTGTGTTTTGTTTTTTTTTTAATTAAAAAAAAATAAATCCTAATCCTACAGGACTGTGTGTTAAATATCTCTAGAGTTCCTGTGGTAAAAGGCAGTAAACTAGTGTCACCCATAAGAGGATAGACTGTCTTTATGACTAAGTATTTGAAGCCATGAGAATGCCTTTAAAACTATATTAAAAGGTAGAACGGTGTGCAATAAGCTGTACTTGGGTTCTGTGGTTGTACAGCTGTGTGCATCTGTAATTGCATGTGTAGTAGTTTAGTGTTTTCTTTGTTTATTGAAAGGCATAATTCTATGTGTTGAGACATACTGTGAAATAACTGGGAGAGATGGAGCCAAGATTCTGATTGAAAAAGTTAAAATACTGAACCTGAAATAAGAAAACTTGTTTGTATAGTGAGTCCAACTCCAGGTTTTGACACAGCTGGATGGCTGTGTGTAATTACGGCTGGAAGGTTTTGCTCTCAGGAAGTTTAGCCATGGTTCCTTCCACTGGCAACAGAGAACCCAAATGGGCTCTTTGAGGATCTGCAAATGCTGCCACGACTAAGGAAAAAGTTCTTCAGGAGTGTATTTGATTTTGTCAGCTGTTGTGCATGCCTTGAAGTTGCTTTCCTCTATTTGGAAAAGTCTGAATTTGTGGGAGGAAAAGAATTTATTCATGAAGTATAATGTTTGAGGCAAGTGCTCTATTTTCAATCTCATACTTAAAAAGGAATTGGAAATTAATGTCCTTGGCAAAATATACAAAACTTAGTGTGTGTAAGTAAATCTGGGACAGAGGAGAGCTGTGAATAGAAAGGGTTTTGCATTTTTCTGATAAACAAAATTAGATTTGATGCATTTTGCAACTAGATCCACTTTTTGTTCTTGCTTTGAAGTGTGTATTTTTCCACCATTAACTCGTCCTCTGGATCTGCTCCAGTGTGGATTAAAAGCAGTCTGTTTTCCAGAACTGAAAGGTTGCTTTTGTCTAGAATAGTTCTTATGAATGTTAATTAAATAACAATAATAAATACCCTTGTTATCTTAAGAGGAGAAATTGACTAATTGCTTTCTGAATTGAGCATTTCCTAGATGATAGTCCTTCTCTGAACACATGACTTCAAAGAGGAGAGTCAGATTAGCTTTTTTATTATGAGATTAAAAATGTAAGAAAGCGTTGGTGCTGTGCAGTTGTTTTAAGTTCAGGTGACTGGCACATTCTACAGACAGTGCCCATAGACAGCATGTGATGCAAATCTTGACCCTGCTAACAGCACGGTGAATGATGACATTATAATTCTATCAGATGCATTCTTTGTCCTGAGCATCACTTTGATTTCGTTTTAGCTTGACATTTAGCTTTCTCGCTTTTTTTAAAATAAAATCAGAATAAACATGAAAGCATTTGATTTGTTAAAATGTGTCTTTCTAATCTCTACATGAAAACATTTGCTTTGGCAGTCAAGGTACCAGATGCTATAATATTTCACATGCAATCTTTATTATTAGCTTTGTTGTTCAATGATATGTCAGGCCTGGTATGTCACAGGAGCAGTAAGGCTGAGGAATATAAATTGGTACTATGTCCTGGAGTCATTTAAAACCATTGTATTTAACATATGTGACATGTCTGAGTTAGCTAGTGATTGAATTAAAGTTCATGATTGACACGGACTGCTCTGTTGTGACAGTGCTTTGGGCCTGCTACGTACAGCAACATGTGTAGTAATACAGGAATGTCAACTTGTAGCAGATTTCTTATTTTTATTTTTGCACTTTTTAAAGTACTTTAGAAGGGAAAATGAGCTCTAAAAATGTATTTTGTTTGTAGCTGCTTCTGTTACTTTGTTTCTGAAATGGGCAGTGAATTTCCCTGCAAAATGCTAGAAGGTCTGCTTTAGGTGGCTACTCCTCATCTTCAGAGCGAGGGTAGACTAGGAGATACCCACTGGGATCCACCACTTGGTTGTCATCCTGGTTTTAAATGGTTACTCCCATTTGAAATAAAAATCTGTATACAGTTACCACTTCTACAGTGAGATTTATGCTCACACCATGAAGATGCAGTTGTGTTACACAAGACTGCCAGAAATATGTGCATATGCTGAAAGGCTGGAGCCTTAATATAGAGAACATACCTATAATATTTTCAGTTGTTCATGAGCAAAGCATGAATAACTGAAATTAATCCTCTATCAAATGAGGCTGAGCCTTTTTTTGTTTCAAATTTTGATTCATAATTACTTTTAAATTTGTGATGCTCTCGGGAAGTAGAATGAAGCCTGAATCATAGAACTAACTTTTTTCTTCTT
This sequence comes from Lagopus muta, assembly GCF_023343835.1. Lineage (NCBI taxonomy): Eukaryota > Metazoa > Chordata > Aves > Galliformes > Phasianidae > Lagopus > Lagopus muta. Next base: position 84,179,417 of record NC_064434.1, read on the forward strand.
ATTCTGATTGTAATCGCTTTTTCAACTCAATTTTGAGTTTTAATTTGTCTTATGAATTTATCCGACCAATTCAGTTCATGCTGACTTGTGCTTTTAAGTGTTTAAGATAAAACTGGATCTTGGTATTGCAGACTCAGGGAAAAAGGCATGCTTTGTTATGCCACAGCATGATTTAATCTGTGTTTAAATTGTGGATGTTATCTGTACAACCTAGTACTTGGTGAACTGATTTACTGTACCACCATCATGATTTGCTACAGAATGTCAAGCAAGCGCGTACACAAATGTTGATAAGTTTATCTTTTGGATATTTTGTGTGTCATCTGTCTCTGCCATTTATGTTTGCACTCAGATTCTGGCCATTAACCGAGGGGAAAATCTGAAGATCCTGACAGTGAAGGTCAACATTCCTGACGGGGTGAAGAATGAATTCTGTTGGTGGTGCGTCAATGAAAGGTCTGCATGGATACATATTCTTACAGAATTTTTATTTTATTTTTTACTGTAGACACCTACATGCTGAAATGTACCTCACATGTCTTCTTACATTAAGGGACTGATTTAAACAACTGCTTATTAGATGAAACTAACATATGGATAATTCTTATTCTACATTTCCCACTGCTGTGGCACTACACCAAAAAAAAAAAAAATTGTGCCTTTGGCATTATTTGGGGAATTCTGGCACCATTCTTCAAGCAATTGAATTTTTAAAAAACAAAGACATGATGAAATGTGAATGTATTTTTAATTTGCAATATGCATTACATCCAGTACTCTTTACTGAAAGGAATTTGAAGAATCCACCCTAGAACATACTTCTAACTTCTGAAAAATAACTTCATATGCATGATTATAATGAATAAAGACTGCCTCAAATTTTAAATTAGTAAAGAAAGCAACTGAATTCTGTGTATGTGAGGAACTGCATTCATTGATCTGGTTTAAAAAAATAAGAAAATCTATTGGATTGAACTGACAACCTAAAAGTGGCTGTCTTCAATCCGTAATTCTCACATACTTTGTGACTTGATTCTTGCTTTCTGATCTCTGGCTATTTCAGAAAACCAGGCTCTAAATTCTGGGAGATTGGTTTTTTTCTTGCTTATTTTTTCTGACAAGTACTTTTTTATGTTTGCAGTGAAGCACATTTAGTGGTGTACAATTTTTTTAAATGAAGTTTTGGTCGAACACGCATAGTTTTAGGCAATATCTCTGATACTCATTTTCTTGGAAACTGCACTTTACCTTGATGCTTTCCAGTGAAGAATATTGTTGTCCAAACTCTGCATCTTCCTTGCGCGTATGAAATACAGATTTATCTTTGTTAACTGAGATATGGAGCATTGTTATGAGGATGTTATAGAAACCTTTAAGTTTGCGTCTTAAAATTCAATTAGCAAACAGAGGAAACAAGATGGAGAGGGAGAGGGGAGGTATGAAGGCTTTTTAATATCTAAAAGCAAGTACTTTCATTCTACAGTAAGTCCAAGAAAGGGATGTGGTTTAAAAAAAATATATATATATTTTTTTTTTTTAATGTGTATATATTTGTGTGTATATGTGTATATATTTATGTGTATATATATATATATATATATATATATATATATATATACACATACCTTTTCACTGTGGGGGAAAAAAAAAATTGTTCTTCCAACATGGAAACCTCTGAAAGACTTAGTTCCACTTTGCCAGATAACATAATATGATCTAGTACTAACAGGAAGTTATTTTTTGTTAAAGTATGAGGATTAATAAACACACATAAGTACCATTTTAGATTTAATATATTCAATGGAATTCCATATTCCTCACACTGTATGTTCTGTAGGCAGAAGATGACCATCATTCTTGGTTTTACTGCATCTGTGAGCTACAGATAATGGAACAGCTTGTCACTGCCACACAAATTAAAGTGGGATGGAAATTGGGATATTTTTAGTTGGTTACACTTTTGTGAGTCATTCTGAGATAAAAAGAATATTGACCTTGGAAATGGAACTACTTATTAGTACTTAACATTCATGTAGCTATTCATGTAGCTCTTTACTGAAAGGAATTTGAAGAATCCACCCTAGAACATACTTCTAACTTCTGAAAAATAACTTCATATGCATGATTATAATGAATAAAGACTGCCTCAAATTTTAAATTAGTGAAGAAAGCAACTGAATTCTGTGTATGTAGCTATGCATGCTCAAATTTTTTACTATTTAAGGCAGTTTCTCCAGCACTAGAAAACTTTAGAAGGAATGATTTTAGATATTGGTGTGTTAACATCTGTGACAGATTCAACTTTTTTGTTAGATTGACAACTGTTACAAAATAGATATTTCCTACTTAATGTGCCTTCTGCTTTACAAGCATGGAGGTGGCAGTCCAAGATTTGCATTACTTTCAGTGTGTTCATTTATTGGTTAGAGCAGAAGGTCAAGACATTTGTTTGTGATAAAGAGTTCAAAGCTTTACCATGGTACTCACTCATTTTCAGAAGTTCGCCGACATAGTCAGGTGTAGAAGCATGAACACCACCTTTGACCAATGTTCTAGACTGTAGACTGTATCATATATTGTTTTTTGAATTAGTAGTAAATACACTGACCTTTTCTTGTTCTTCTGAGGCTTTTTTTAGTATTGAATACCACCAGAACGAAAGATGGTTTTGAAAGACTAAAATTCCTTACCTCTGCATTCAGCTCTGCGCAGACATTTTCTATATAAACTATATTTTCTTCACAAATTTTAGGACATTTAATTTATGCCTGTAGTACCATCTAAGTTTTCTTGAAATTTGAGATTGCACTGAATATTCAGGAGTACCCTTATATCAGACCTTGTGGGATGAAATTCTCCCAGAAAACAGTGTCTCTCAGTTGACAGCGTATGTCAATTAATGCTAGAACTGCACTGATCCTGAAGGTTTGCATGTGAAGTGGGAGGTGGGTAAATGAGCAATGAGAAGCTGCTTTATCTGGATTTGAGCATAAAGGTGTCGATTGACCCCTTGGAAATGAAGTTCAGGATCTGACAATGTTTTTGTTCCATTTCTAGACAGAATTCTCAGATGCTGTGTAAAGCCCATGTTACAGGCTTTACATGAGATCACTGATTTCATACAAGTTTCATATGATATCTTGGAGGAAAACAAAGCTCTGCTTTCTGTGCTTCAGGCTTAAAAGCCTGACTGTGCTCTTCCTAGAATAGTTGCTAATTAACGTTAGTAGTCCTTAACATGCTCTCCATTAATTTTGTTAATGTACAGTTTCACCCTTTGAGGTGTATCAGTAGTCTGAGCCATTTATGTTTATGGTGATCCTTGTTGGAAGCACATGTGCACATAGAGGTGATGAGTTGAGTAAGTTATCATTTATATGGAGCTTTGCTAAATAGGGCTTTATTTAAAGGGCTTTTGTCAGTTCTTGATTAAATAATTGAGGAAAATCTGCAATTATAGGAAAGCTTAAGTATTATATGCACATGCTTGTACTGTTATAAGAGTGGATTTTCTTTTTCTTTTATGCAGTACTGGAATGATTGAAATACAGTATTTGCTATGAATTGAAATTACTGCTGGGCTATTTTAAAATTTGTAGCAGTTTAGGATTTTAATAGAAATTGCCCATCGTTTTTTGTTGTGTATGTAGGTAATGAAAACATCTGCTGTGATAACCTATTTACAGATGAAATACAAGCTGACTAGCAATAATGCATAGAAGAGAAGGGCTAAAGAACTACCAGTTTCAAAATTGGTGCTTATTTGCTCTGAGGATATCTTTTGGGGGGAATGTAGTTATGTTTACCACCTATATGAATTTTATGTTTATTGAAATGGATGACAATAAGGGAATTTGAAGCCTTTGACAATTTTACATATGTATGGAAAGAGTCGCTAGTGGCAAAGAAGTTTTTGCAAAAACTATTAGCAAAGTGATAAGGTCATGTGGCTAAACACTCAAAACTCTGAAAGCTGTAAAGCTAAATGGCAAGCCTAATTCTGCTCCTATGGCTGTGTGTTGATACAGTGTTGACTTCATCACACATTTCTCAGCTGTTACATAGACTTAGAAGAGAAAAGCTATCTTAGGAAATTGTGAAATTCCATTAAATAGCTGAAGAACTGCCTGGGTAGGACCAGTCAGTTTAGGAGTCAGTATTTCTGAGTGAGTGCAGGTAAACTAAATAGAGTCAAAAGTTAAGTTCAGTTCTGTTTTTCTTTATAAAATGCATCCAGGCATTTAAAAATATATTTCTAATCCTTTTGCAGTTAGAGACCCAGGCATGTGAAAAATACAGTAGGGGAAGGAAACTCTGAATGTTAGCTTTGAAGCTGAGGTGTACTTCAGGTCAAAATTTAAAGAAATGGTCAGTGTTGCTATGAATACTGTGCAAATTCTCTCTAGAAAACTGTGTACTCTGAAGAGTTTGGTTTAGAAAATGATGGGAAACGATCTTAGTTCTGTTGGATATTTCTTATTGAGAATTCATTTCCTAATTGTTTGGGGTGGTTTTTTATTTGTTTGTTTTTTAAAATGGGACTGCTCCCAAATTAGTAGATTTCATTGGGCTTGAATAGAGTACTCAGCACATTCAAAATTGTATTAGAATTGGATTTTATTAATTGATATTATTTTAGCACTTGAATTTCTATCTGGACACAGTTGCCTTGTATCAAGAGCTCTGATGATGTTCAAAAAAGATGTTTCAGCATTTTTTTATTGTATGAAGGTTCAGTAAATAAGTGTTAATTATACTATCGGTTAAAGTTTCTTATTCAATTGAGACAGTTTGGCTTCTCAAAGTGAAGAGTAATTTTTTAATTATTTGTTTAAAATTGTAAAATATTATTGCATTTTAACATAAATAAGAAAAAGACAGGCCTCCTACGTTGTCTGACAGTAGAAAAGAACTAGATATGATTCTAGTCACATTTAAAACTATGACTTAATTGCCTAATTATTGTAGTAATTTTACAGTTTATAGAACACTGCATTTAACCACTCAATTTAATAGACTTTTGAAAATCCCCTTTTTATCTGAGTTTTCAGGTATGTGCTTAAAGCATTTTTTTATTTCTGTTTTTCTATTCCTATACAGATGGAGACCGAAACAATTTTTAAAACCAGAGTTAATGAGGATACTACGAAACTCAGTAGAGGATGCATACAAACGCCTCATATATCCTCTTCTTTGTAGAGAATTCAGGTAATCCCAGAATGAAAGCGTATTTTCATATTACTGAATTCTTAACTGTTCTCTTTAACTTGTTATTAGAATATCTTTTATACATTTGAAAATATTGGAAAGTTTTTGCTCTCTATATTTTCAGAACTGTGTAGTCTTGGTTCTGTTGATTAAATATGTGACCTTTCTTGGTTTAGACTAGGATAAGGAAATCATTTCTGTTAAGACATTTTGAATGTTTTGCATGTTTCCATCTTTATTTAATGAAGTATAGTATGGAGTTACATGACCATGGTAGAATTATATATTCTCATATTAACATCTAAGTTTTACATTCCTGAATTTGCACAGGATCCCTTCATATTAAAGCAGTGTCAGTCACACTGTTCAGACACCATTTCTTTTACTTGTTTAAAAGAAACGAAGGAAGTAGTTACTGTGGCTGAAAGCGTTCCTCATGTTTGCCATCTGAAGTTTGTGGTAGATGTACTAGTTAGTGTTGGTGCTATTTATTTATTCATTTTAAATTGTAATTGTCTCTAGAGAAGTCAGTGTTATTTCTGGTGATACCGTAGTAATGATGTCATTAGACATCGTCACTTGTAAGACCTATTTTGTTGTTCTAAACCGAAAGGAAGCTTAAAGTTTAGAGTCTAAGTAACTCTAGGTAAGGTATTTTCATGGCGAAGTGTAAGAGTTTACTGCATAATTGAAATGATTGAATATGTCAGAAAGTTTACTTTCCAGAATTGTCTTCAAATGAGATGTTGGGCTTGATTTGTATTTGAAGTTTTCCTTGCGGCTAGAGATTTGACTGTCAGACCACTTACCAGACTATTCTCATGAGAAGGAGAAAGGTCACGCCTCCTGTGTTTCATAATTAGAGCATGAGATGGGAAGAGTAACAAGGTCTGTTCTTCCTCTGAGGATGTAGCTGGCCAGAAGCACATTCCTGCTACATCTTACCCGTCCATATTACAACTGTTTGTTTTTTTCCACCCTTCTGAATTAATCATAGCATGTAAGATAAAATGAACTCTGTTCATTCCTGAGTAAGAATAGGCCTTCTCTTTCCCCAAAATCACCTGACAGGAATATTGTCAGATTGGCTAACAATACTGATCGTGTGATACTTATTTTTTTTGAATGCAAGAGAAACTGCCCAGGCAGTGTGTTTGATTTGGGAGAGGCTTCCTGATACGTGATCTTTAAGTTTTAAAGTCTGTTTTGAAGCAGTTCAATTGGAGTTTATTAAAGAGACCTTATTTCTGAGATCATAAATGTTGAAACTTGTGTTGGTTATTCAGCATAATAAGTACCTGAAATCATCAGTCACATTCTGATATGTAGTTCTTCCTCCCAGCCTGGCTATGCTCTTAAGTTTTGGTTCAAATTAGGGCAGTTTTCCTGGCATTTGCTTCTCAGGAGAGTTGTTGGATGGATGTTCTATATTCTTCCCAGGACTGTCAGCTAATGTTTTGAACAGCAGACGTTTGGATTTCTTCACTGCAGTATGCTGTGTTTGGTCTCTTTTTTTTTTTTTTTTTTTTTTTTTTTTTTCAAGTGAAATTGCTTCACATCTTTTTGTTTAGTCATTCCATGGTGAGTCTGTGTTTTGTGTAGTGTTTTTTTTTGTGTGTGTGTGAATTTCACAATTTTTTGAAGTGCTGAGTTGACTTGTTTTTGTGACCTTAGTATCTCTAGCTGCTTGAGGGAAGGCACTACCTATTGTTTGGCCAAGGTGAGGAACATCTCATGGCCAGTGTGTGCAAGTATTGGCTTCTGTCAAATGGGTGTGAAAGTATTTGTCATTCCTAGCCTTGTCCGCATTCAAACTCTATTAAAGCAGATAAAACCAAACTCACCTGAAAGGTAAGTCTGATATCATAAAATAAATAGTCAAACTGTGACATAATGGTTCTTTTCTCATATTTTTGCTTCATGATTCCTATCACAGGATTCTCATGTCTTAACACATTTAAGTTTTTATTCAGATCTTAACGAGAGGTATTGTGTGTAACATTATGAGGGCTACTGCAGCAGTAGGTTATTTTGTATTTAAATGAACAGAAAACCTTGTAACAAGAATATCTTATTTCCCTACTACTTTCTAGATGAAGTGTATAAGGCATAAATTTAAAGAATACAAATCTTGCTGTTTGTTCCTGAGTGGTTGCCTGTTTATATTTTACTCATTGTGATAGTTCAGTATGATTGGCAGTGTCTGACTAGAAAAAGCTGAAGCTGCTCCCACAGAGGAGAATGCATGGAACCTGCCAGTAGTATTCCTGGTGCATAACCACTTAACCCTTATCCTTCTTTCATTCCCTTCCCACACACCGGGAGCTGATTTTTAGGACTCTTGCAAAGGGCTGCTATAATACTCAATACCTACTTTCAGCATTAATATCTGCAATCCACCCCATACTGTTCTTTCTCTTTTCTTTTTATTGTCATTAAACATTGGAACAGAAAGTTTCCAAGAACGTATTGAAATTTCTAGTGCATGTAGTGATTAGAAGGATAAAACTTGCCAGCAGGAGTTACCTTATTTATTGTTTAATTTCCTTTCTTCCACTCTGTCAGATACCATAATTTCTTATATCTGGTATAATAATGTCCAGTGTTGCTTTTGGCACTTTGAAATACATTTTATTTTGTTGCAGTCCTTCATGGAAGGATTCCATAAGGATTTGATGCAAGTGATGTGGCATGGACATTTCTTAATGGATAATCCTTTCCTAATTTTCCATGCTTTTTTGAAGCGAGTGCTTTCTCTCCTCTGTCTTCAGGGACACAAACATTTCTCTGTATATCTTGTTTCACACCTGAAGCTAGTTTGCAGACATTTTTCCAGGGAAGGGGTAACCTCTTAGACTGTGTATGGAAGTGGGGACTTCTAAATCTCAGTTTAAAGACACACTCATCAGACTTTGAATATAGAAGCAAATAGGTCACAATTAGGTTATTTGCTTTTATTACAGTGTAACTATTAGTGATACACAATCTGAGTGCTTTTTAGAGTTCAAAGAAGGAACTTGAAATTCTGGCTGTCAGTAAGCAACTGCAGCTTTTAAAAAATATTTTTTTACAGACTTGCTTTTTGATTGTTTGAAGAGGAGGGCTGCTATCCTCTTCTGTGTTATATCTCTGCCTCATTAATGAGAATTGTCACAAATTGGAAAAACATGAGTCTGGGCATCTTGCCATTTGGAAGAAACTAATGGTACAGTAAAAAACAGCAAGATATTACATTGTTTGAGGTAGTTTAATATTTGTTCAAGGATCAAATGACTATTCCAACTTTAAAATGAAGGGCCAATACTTGCAACAGTAGATCATGTCATTGACACAAGTGTTGAGTGAGAGACAGTTAGAGGGAAAAGGAACATCTATATTTGAAATTAAAAAATACAGGATATTATGTAATAGAAAGGACATACATTATGTTCCCCCTACGCACCTGGCACTTTCAGTAACATTTCCTGTTACTATAAAAGTTTTGGTATATCCATTTATCCATGCCAATTTTAAATGCCATTTCCATAAGGTGCACATAACTAATAGCATGTGTTTAGGGGCAATTTTAATTCCGGCACAAGGCTCCCTTCACAGATAGACTGACGTGAATTTGCAGTGTGGGAGGACTCAGCCTTGTGGGCTGTAGGGAGCCCATATCTGTGGGATAGATGGAGAGATGGAATTCAGCCTGTCTCTGTACAAAGTCTCTAGTTCAAAAGCTTCAAATCTTCTGTTGTTTACAGACAAATTTTAACTTTGTTTCTGCACACGTGCAATCTGAACCTTAGTTGTGCATGTATGTAGAAGATCCATGCAGTTTTGAGGGAGGCTTAAGTATTTGCTTTTTTTGTTGCTGGTCTTTCACAAAATACATCAAGTACTTATGGTAATTTTATGGGCAAGAATTCAACTGGCACCTCCACCAATATCCCTGGACTCCCTCTGGAAAAGAGTGGTTCTGTGGTTTGGGCTATTTAACACTTTAAGAGTGGTATGGACTGTATTGCATTACAGAAGGACGCTGCAAGACTGAATGGCAGGAAATGAAATGGCAACTGAAACGACAGTAAAGTGACATTCGAGTAATTCTCTTTTTATATATAAAATGATGAACTCTGAACTGCCCTGACAGTCTTTGGCACTGTGGAAGGTATTTCCATGTAGTTGCTAAGCATTCAGAAGATAAGATTATTTAGTTGCAGGGTAAAGTCAGAACAGAATAATAGGTATAGTTTGCCAATATTTGGAATTCTGATCCCCTCATCTCAGAAAAAATAATGAATAGCTATCTCTTTGTATTTTTATTAGGTCTGGAAATCTCCCAGTGAATGGAAGGTATTGAAGATAGAAAGGTGTAATTTTTTATTTTTTTTCAAGTAATTTTTCAGTATCGAGTAAGTGATGACTCAGCTTAGTAAAGAGAAGACTTACTGAGGTGGAGTGCGAAGAATGGCACAGAATTTTCAAGGATAACTTTCACTCTTCTGGTATCTAGGCCAACCTTAAAAATTAAACATACCAAGCCTCCAACAAAAAAGTCAGCTCTTTGCAGTTTGTGATAGACCTGCAGACCTTGCTGCTAAAGCACTTTGAGAACACAAGATTTGTTGTCGACTGCTAAAGAAACGAGCAATGTCAAGCTCAGAAATACTGAGATGAAAATAATTGGAGGCTAGAATAAAATTTGGGAGCATTGTATAACTTTAACCATACTGCTTTGAGTAATATCTATGTTAATTTGGTATAGTCGATATGTAGAGAGGTTTTTTTGTTTTTTGTTTTTTTTAATAAAAGGGGATGCATTTTGCTATTGCACAGTTCCTTAGCAAACGCTCTCACAGTGATGTGAGAAAGAGAACAGCTGATTAACTTTAACAGGAAGCCATGAAACTGAAGTTTAGTGTACCTGTGTACCACTTGTCTGTGTGTTCCAAAGTCAGTTCTTGTGTGTTGCGGTCAGTATGTTCGCTTATTTTTTCATTTTCTTTTCCATGATTGCTCTGACTTTCAAAATGGTCACAATGGGCTGGCCATGGCCTATGTATTGTGAAGTGCTCCCAGGATTGTAGAATTTACTGCTGGCAGCAGCATGACTTTCTGAACTCCAATGCAGGAATAAATGAGAGTTGCAGAGAGAGAGCATTACTACAGACTAGCAAGAAGACCTCTAGTCTGCAAGTGACAGCCAATGCAGTCTCTGCAAGTAGATATCAGCTCTTTAGGAAGCTATCCTCCAGTCAAAATTGAGGTTTGAATTTTAGTTTGTGTATACACACTTTTAATAGGAATTTCTGTTGTTATTCTTTCTTATTTTCTTATACAGTCCTCTCAATCTGGTTCTAACTGACCCCTATAAAAAAGAAAGTGTAAAAAATATGACTGAAAGTGTAATGTTTAATTAGAGAGCATGAAAGCAGAAGTGGAAAAATTTATGACTTTGGAACTATTGAAAGTGCATAAAGGAAATTTGAAGTAAGAATGACTTCTGCTTTCATCCTTCTAAGATCAAAGTTGACATCTGATGCAGAAAAGGAATCTGTGATGATGTTTGGAAGAAATCTCCGGCAGTTGCTTCTGACCAGCCCTGTGAGAGGTCGTACTTTGATGGGAGTAGATCCTGGATACAAACATGGCTGCAAGTTGGCTATTATTTCACCAACCAGTGAGTTTCAATACAAATTTTTGTTATTATTAGGTTTGGAAGGACTGTTTAAAAAAACATGTATTCAATTATGGGAAAGCGTAGTTTCAAAAAGCTATGAGTACTGCTCCAAAAGTAATGCCTCCTATCTGTTTATGTTGGCCCATAGCATCAGAGGTGGATGTTGATAACATGACAGCAGAGACTGCACCTTCCTGCCAATATCCCATTCCATTTTGTTGCCATGTAACAGGTGGCAGCAGAGGGGCAGTCTGACAGAATAGCATCTGTCTTGGTGGTGTGTACGAAGCAAGGAGGTAGAATTGAATTCCTCTATGCAAAAAAAATATATATATTCATTGACAATTGCTGAATGTTTCTGGAGACTAAGTAGTGGATATGAGTACAGTGAAGCAGTGAGTGGTGCATTTCAGCAGTGGCGACAGTGATGTGAACGATGAGTCACATTCCAGATGGCCATGCAGATTTTCACAAGTGTGGTATATAGACTCTTGTTCATAGCTGCTGCAGATGCATAGCTAATGATGGTGACTGTTTTGAAGAAGTGTTTTGTAGCTGAGAATTTGCTTTATGAAATTGCATTATTGTGCTCTGTTGTAGTTTTTGTAGAAATAAATAGAAGGCATTACTTTCAGAGTAACCTACGTTCATTTTATCAAATATATGTTTGCTTGTTTCTTAAGCTTTTAGTAATTTCCACACATCCTGTCTTAGAAATTCCTTTCTTCAGATAGAAGGTTAAATTTTTTGCACATACGTTCTAGTGTCTCTTGTGATATTATTACTCCTCAATAAAATAGAATTTCAAATTCCCTCAGCCTTCTTGAATATGGATTCAAATAACTGTGCCTCTCAATAGTATGTAAGAGCACCTGGCATTTTTATTGGTAACAAAGAGTTTGGATTTAAGTGCTTGCTATAACTTAGCTTTTTCCTGGGTAGCATCTTGAACATCTGGACATTTCATCAGACCTTTTGATTAGGGTTATGTGTTAACATGAGAAGTCAGAAATGTTTTTTTACTTGCAGAACTTACATTATTCAGTTTCTAGATAGATAAAAATCATAGCCTTTCTAGTGCATCCTAGTCTGATCTGGGGATCCATGCTTTTTTAGATGCTGTGAGGAATCTTTTTTCTTTTGTCTCTGACTTTTGGCTGAGAATATACATACCCAGTGAGGGAATGAGAGAAGATATGCTCTTATTGTGTCTTAAAATGGCAATGAAATGGAGGTAAATAGTTTTTAGCTTGCATTATACCGTTAGCTATCGGTATTGTTTAATACAGGCTTATTTCCAAATTTGTTATGGGAATATGGCAGGAGTGAGCAGTGAGCCTTGAAGTTCTAGAGCTCCTGTATTTCTAGTCCTTAAAATGGATTCCTAATTTTCATCTTTCTTTGGTGGATCTCTTTTAAAACAAGTAAATAAAAGTTAGTAGACTATAGCACTACATTTTTTTTGCAGTGAATTTTGTTCTCTTTGATAATATTAAGAGTATAAAGTATTATATAATTTGCTGCTCATTATTTCTTATTTGGATGTGTCCTCAGGGAAATACAAAGTGTATCAACTTGTCTAGCTTTGGCAGTCTACCATACTTTTCATCTAATCAGAGACAAAAATAGAAGATGTCATTTTAAAACGCTTTATTTGTAAATCATCAAATTCACTTCAGTAATTGAGGAGGAAATAGCCTTGGAAAGTCTTTTTAAAAGAAGTATTCAATAGCTTTTTGTTGTTGTTGTTCTAGGTCAGATACTCCATACCGATATTGTATACTTGCATTCTGGTCAAGGATTTCGTGAAGCTGAGAAGATAAAGAGGCTTCTGCTGCAGTTCAGGTATGTTGAGGAAACTTATTATTCTTACTTAACGTAATGAAAAATCTTTGCTGCATCGATACTGGCCTTTGGGTAGAATCAAAATAATATGGATTTTAATGGAATTATCCTTCTCTGTAGGTTAGAGCTTATTTTTTTCTTACTGTATTCATGCTTTTTACCCTTTGTGTATGATAGAAGGATATGAAATGAAGCAACAAGTATGACTAAGATTGCATGCTATTAATGTATTTCCATAAAACTCTGTCATTCTGTTTATGTTTAGGATTAGAAATTAACATTAAGGAACAAATTTAGACATGCTGTCTTCCCTTCTTCCCACCCTGAACCCACTCATTGATCCTTTCCTATTCCAAAAGCCAGATACAATTTTTGAAAGAAGTTTGTTAAGCAAAGGAAATCGTACCCAGATCAATCTCCAGATGGAATAGCAAATGGGGAACACAATTAAAAGGTTATTGTATTTACATGCTTTGGGAACCCCAATGGGCAGACATCTTGTCCAGTGAATCAGCTGCTGAACTGCCAGGATATATGAGCCAATTTGTTTTTAAGCATTGGATTGGCTTTAAACATCATGATTTAGTGACTAGTTGGCTGTACTGGGGCATTCCAGGACATAATCTGTAACTAAGATTCTGATTGTTTGGGCACCTACGTTTTCATGATTTATAGTAGATGAAGGAAATATCAAGTGAGTTGATCTGAGGACTGTAAATACGTGACCTTTCTTCTATAAATATAAATATTATTATTTTTTAACTCTTCAATTTCATTACAAATGAGTGACATTTTTGACTCGTCTTTTTAAGTTGTATTGAAAAGCTTTTAAGCAAAATGTGGTATTATTAGGAATGTTTTTATTAAATGCAGTTATTCTATTATGTAAAGTAAGGTGTATAGGTCATTGTACACTGAGCATTGTGTGAAAAAGTGTAAAAGAATAGTTGAAAAAAGTTTTTTTTTCTACTCCATTCAAAGCTGTAGCACTGTTGTGATTGGCAATGGCACGGCTTGCAGAGAAACAGAAGCTTACTTTGCTGATTTAATTATGAAGAAATACTTTGCACCACTGGATGTTGTTTACTGGTAAGATTACTTTGCTTTTTGTGATGTTCAGCTGTTCAACCTCTTTTAACCTAACAGCTGTTTTTAAGTGTAATGTTTGTTAAGTTATTCTTTTGGTTACTTTATCTGTGTTTAAGTCATGCTTGATCCATCCTTTTAGCCAAAGGAAAAGGAGTGTAGCTCTTTGGAGCATGAAGGTAGATTAAGTCTGCAAGAGACTCACTGACTCACAGTTTTTCTCTTTCTGAAGTTCATACTGTTGCTGTTATCACGCTCAAGTCTGTGAGAATTGCAGCTCAAGGATCATATATTTGTTTCTTGATAAATCAAGTTAAACCTTGTGTTGTCTGACTGTTGTATGGAATATTTACTAATCCCCTTGATATTAATTTGTCTGGAATTAAATACCCTATGTATAGCTAGCAGAAAGTAGTGAAGGTATTTATCTTCTTTAATTTTAAAACATCATCCATTAGTTTGTCAAATTCTAACTATTCTACCTTTGATTTGTATGGAACTATATTGCTTTTTTCCATGCAGAATTGCGTCTGCTGCTTAAGAGACAGGGATTTTCTGATATTGTTAGGCAGTGTTTCTGTTGTGATGGGTTTGGTGGGCTTTTTTGGGGGGGGAAGGGAGGCAAGCGGGGGGGGGGCATATGGGTTTTTTTCTGCAAAGGATGGAGACTGTTCAAACTTCTGAGAAATTATGCATCTGCTTCAGGAAACCAACTCTAAAACGGTGAATTTTTATAGTCAGTAGAAAATGAAAAGCACTTCTTACTGTGTGTTTTCTGGCAAATATTTATGTTAGTTTTGTTCACTTTATGTAGTTTAAACATCAATTATGTTAACATAAGCATTTTGTCTGAAGGCAGTAATGATCTGATATCATATACAAAATGAAAATGACTGTTTAGCCTATACAAGAAAAATATATTTCTGCTATTCTGTGGTAGATCATTTTCACATTCTTTTCTTGGGTTGCTTTAATATTTTTAATATTGTAAAGCAAGATTATAGAATCTGCAAGATAACAAAGTATTGAATGGGGCAGGAGCAATAGCATTTAGAAGTTAATAAAAGCTTTAGGAATCAGTATAAATGCTCTGAGGCAGAAGTCATGCAGGTTACCAAGTTAGTTGCTTTTTGTATTAGTATCTGATCATTTTCTATCTTTCATTTTTTCCAAAACTTTTGGTGATATTTGTAGAAAAAAATACAAGGACTGCTGCAAAAGTAATGCCTATTATTTTATTATGTTGGCCCACAATATCAGAGATGGATGTTAATGGTGTGCGTGGCAGTAGAGGTTGAACTTTCCCACCGATATTTTATTACATATAGTTGCTGTGTGACAAATGGCAGCAAAGAGATATGTGACAGAATGACATCTGACATAGAAGTACGTATGGTTGTGGGTAATTGAATTCCGTGTGGAAAAAATGGCATCCGTTGATATTCACTGGCACTTGCAGAATGTTTCTGAAGACCAAACAGTGGATGTGAGCACTGTCAGGTAGTGTGTGGTACATTTCTGCACTGGCAACAGCAGCATGAAAGACAAGCCGTGTTCTGGATGGTCACACCACAAAACGAGGAACATCTTGATCAGTTCATCTGCATGAATTGGCAGATTATGTCCAGGGAGTTGTGTACAGAGCTGAAAGCTGGCTGCAGTGTGTTGGAAACAATGGTGGCAATGTTGAGATCTTGCAAAATTTGCATCAGGTGAATCCCACAAATGCTCACACAGTAGGAGTAGAAAGAACACTGTATGCAAGTTCATCAGGGCCTATTGAATGAATACAAAGCTGAAGGTGATAGTTACCTGGATCACATCATTACTGGTGGTGAGATGTGGTGTTGCCACTGCAAGCTGGAGTCAAAATGGTAGTCTATGTTGTGGTGACCTGTGAATTCCACATTAAAAAAAAATAAATAAATACAGCCCTCAGTAGGTAAAGTAATGTGCACACTTCTGGGATAGGAAAGAGATGATCCTTCTAGATTTCCAGACATGTCACCATCTCTGACTGCTACATTACAGTGTGGATTCGGCTGAAGGCTCAGACTTCTAGTGTCAGCCTAAAGAAGAAAACCTTTTTTTTCTGCAACCAGGCCCTATACCAGTCTGAGGAATACGGAGCATATTATCAGTTTTGACTTGGCTGTCCTATCACACCAGTTGTGTAGTCTGGATTTAGTGCCTTCTAGCTTTCATGTGTTTCGGCTGATGAAAAGTAGATAAATCTCTGCTGGTGCAGATTTATATGAGCATGACGTGCAGGTCCTTGTTTATTGCTGGCAAAAATACATATCTAATATTGTTGATTATGTTGAAAAACTTGTTCTATCAAACAGTGTTATTTTACTCTTTGTATCTGTTGTAGTTTTCATGGAATTAAATAGAAAGCATTACTTCTGGAGCAATCAAAGTATATAAATGCAATCTTCACCTCCAAGATTTCCTGGGAGTGAAAATTAGCAGAATGAAAACAGTTTTTGCTTTTGTTCTGTGTTTATATTTTTATAGTAGTAGTTGTTTCCTTGTTTTGCTCCTTTGTGATGAGAAGCTTGTCCTTATGTCAGGTTCTGTATGTAGAACACTGAGATACTGCTTAGAAAGTACAAAGTCAAAAAAATGTGAGGTTGTTGTTGTTGTGTGGTATACTATATGGGATGCTTGCTTCTGTTGACCTATATGGAGTCATACTGTTTGTGTGTGCCTGTATGTATTTAAGTTTATTGAAGTTGCCTATATTTAAGTTTATTCTATGATTCTACAAAGTAAGCTGGATCTGCAGTCTTAGTGTTTAGTTTAACTGTTTAGACAGTTTATTTCTTGAGGATTGTGATTCCCATGTTGCTTTCTGCTAAACTAGTTTACATGCATCTCGTTGCCTTACCAGTACCACAGTTGCCCAGAGATGCTTCTGAATCTTGCAAAGTTCCTTTGCTTTCTGGCTCTAGAAAGTCATCCTTTGATTATGTTGTTTTCTCATATGCGTTTTTTCACCACAGGGGAAAAGTAAGAGCATTGTACGTAGCCTGAACACAGTTCAGTTTAATTCAGTGGAAACCCACTGTATGCTTTTGGATCAAGTGAATTTAAGTACATTATAGTTCATTATTAAGGGAGTGCTTAGGCAATTTTAAGTGAAAAATGAAATTACAAATCAATTGAGTGTTTGTACAGAAAAATAACACAAACAGGCAAAAAAAAAAAAAATCTCACTGTACTGAAACTTACAGAATGCATCAATTACATCTTACATGATACCTTTGGCAAAGCATTGTACATCTTGGTAAGGCACTGAACTGTGTGAAGGTGGAAATGCTTGCCTGACAAAACTGAACTCTTAGTTGTTCTGTACAAGTTTCAGAGAATTGCCAGTGGTATTTACATTTACAGTCCTTTTCTTGAAGAAATCCAAATGTAAAATGACCAGACTTTGTTGTTTTATAGTGTCTTAAAACCAAAGCCCCAGTCAGCTTCATAAGCTATTGCTCAGAAATGACATCCAGAAAAATAGAGTGGTATTGCAGACTTTGGCTTCTCTGGCAAATAACGCCAGTTGAATACTTAGTGACTGCATGTATGTGCATTACATGCAGAAATATGCTGAATTTCTCTCTAGGGGTCAAGCCCTGTGCAATTGTTCCAGAGCTGTGCATGAAGATATCCTTGACTTCAGAATTTAACTCCAATGAGCGTATAACCACAAACCTCAACTAAAACACACAGTTAAAGAGGTGAAGTAGGGGCAATAATTAGGTTAACCGATTCTCACTTTAGAGTATTTCAGTTGCATTGATATCAAAGGAGATTTCCCAAACAGTTTTGTTTATAGGACCCAGTTTTTCTCAACTATTTTATTTAATGACTACTTTATATTTTTCTAGTGCGAATAAATAGACAAAATGCAGTCTGTTAGAATACCAGGTTCTCAGCAATGGCAATTATTAATGAAGTTTTTACTGAAGTTTTCCAGAGAGAAGACAAATGAGTTAAGATAATGATGGGAATATAAGGCATGTAGCACACTTTTTCTTGCAGCCTTAAAACCTGTCTGGACTCAGTTTGACAGTTTTTGATTTAAAGCAAATATTTTTCACTATTTTTATAACCAACACACTTTCAGTACCTACATCCAACCTAAATAACTTCAGGATTCTTTTGCAAGTGCAGTTTTCCTTTTAGAGTCAATGTTTATTGACTTAGATTAGAACTGGACTAGAGCCCAGAGACCGTCATATCTAGTCTTCAGGTTTTTTGTTACAAATCAGTTTTCGTTACAAGGTTCAATAAATATTCTTGATTATTTCTGTTAGTTCTATTGAGAGTCTGCCAAAGATACATTGTATTATAACCAAAACAGATGTTCTCTTTTAGACAAGTGTATTTGTTTCAGCAGGACCAGAAATGCAAATGAGACAGCAGTGTGTTCAGCATTTACATTACAGACTATAAACTTTTAGGATTTCCATTTTGGATTAAATAAAAATCTAGAAAAAAAGTCACCAATCTTATTCCATATTTAGATCACTGCAACTGTTTTTCTTTAATTGCTGCCTGTTCTTGGAAATGAAAACTGTTTGAACGACAGGTGAATACCAAAACTGGGTGCCATGAGCAGCTCAGTCATCGTATTTGGAAAAATGAAGTCACAGTTTTTCATTCTGCCTCTGTGGTTGCATTGTCACAATATAAGCACTCCTAGTCCAGCTTTTCCTCCATGCTTGTTTTATTAATGCACACTTAAATTGTATTATTCCATCTCATTTTTGGAAAATAAAGTAAGTTTGTTAGGTATCAGGCACTGCTGCTAGGCAAATGTATTTTTATAGGGTTGTTTTCTAGGTGGCTTGGTGGTGTTCTTTTTCTGTTATGCTTAGATTTAACTTGATTTGAAATCTTTTTCTACTGCTTTCAGCAAAATCTTTTCTTGCTCTTGAGGCTTTATAAGTGGTGTAATTAATAATTTACTGCTGTTTAAGTTCAAACACTTCTGTACTGTGACAAATAGGGGAAAGTCTGTAATGTCTTGTAAAGTTCTCATTTGGTTTTCTTTAATGTTTAAATTGTCTGCTATAGAATACTTAGTAAAGTTCTGCTAAGGTAGAATAGACTGTTTAATACCTTTTGAAGTTGGACCTTGGTGGCAAGAAATTGATTTAGAAATGTTTGTTCTATGGGATTTCAGGTCCACTTGTATTTTATAGGTGTCTGCACATGCTTTAAATATCCTTTTCAATTTAAATGTGTGTTTTATGTTGTTGAATATCTACATTATGCTCTCTCAGCTTTAACAAATGCCACTTTCAAGTTCCGTGCCTCTACATTTCTAATGTTACACTAGCTTAATTTCCATTACTTTTCTGCTTCATAGCACTCGCAGTTTGAAAGGGACCTAACATTCGGGTTCACATTATGATAATTAGGTTTCAAAGCAGTGTGGGGGGATTAAGATGTCTGAAGTCTAGTTGCCGAATAAAGTTCAGAACTACTTGTAAAACTTGTTTAAGTGGTTAACAGAAGTGGTTTTATTTATTCAGTGCTCATGCAGCATTAATCCGTATTTCATCGGGTACCCACGGTGCTGTAACTCTAGATATGACCTTGGGACTTAATTTACCCCATCTCAGTTTTCCTTATTAATGTGCCATGAAAGAGGTACATGAAAGATAGACAACATCAAAGCACCTTTTCAAATAAAGTGGTTGATATGAATCCTCTGGTATTTAACACTGTCTGTCAAATGTTTCAGCTGGTTTGCATCCTTTTACAAGCTATTGCTTGCTGCATTAATGCAGTTGTTTCAAGTCTGTCGAGAGTACAAAGGAGGTAGGAATATGGGAAACTTTATTCCTATTTCTTTTTTATTATCTTTTAAGTTGTTTTTGATGACATATGCTTGCACTTACACACCTTAGGTCAGTAGAAACCCAATTCAAAACGTAGAAAACTGTAGAGAGAGAGATTGTGAAAGGAATACATATTTCACAGAATCTGCAGACATCTGAAATATGCACTGAAGACCTTTTGT
Source organism: Lagopus muta (assembly GCF_023343835.1). Classification (NCBI taxonomy): domain Eukaryota; kingdom Metazoa; phylum Chordata; class Aves; order Galliformes; family Phasianidae; genus Lagopus; species Lagopus muta. The sequence goes on from NC_064434.1 coordinate 84,199,249, forward strand.
TCTGCTTTCGCTTATTGCAGACTGTAGTGGAGTCCTAAACAACAAAGAAATACTGTGAGGAAGAAATAAGTTTAAAATGTGTGTGAAAACATAATCAGTGAAAATATTTTAAATCACGCTTTCCAACCAAACTGTGCTCTGCCTCTTATCTAAAATTAGTATATTTGTGATTACTTACCACAACAGTTGGACATAACAAATGTGTATGTTTCAAATTAAAATTTTTTTGCGTATCTTTATATTTCAGACTGTTGTAAATAAGATATTCAGTCTGCATAGAGACTTTCTCCTCCTGTTATTCTTGATTATCATTATTTTAGCTAGTAATTAGTCTGATATTCAGCATAATGTGAATGGAATAAGTGTCTCCATTCAAAATAGCACTTGATGTTTGTTCATGATCCATCCACAGTCTGGTATCAAACATGAGTTGAGACTGTAGTATTTAGAGAAGAGATTTTCAGAAGTCATCTTGGGTTTGAAAGCAATCCAAAAAAGCAAAGGTTGTCCTGTCTACATTACTTGTTTTAAAAGTTTACTGTAGAAATCATTGCAGTCTGTACTCTTTTCTTCTTTTCTTTTATTTTCCTTATCTCAGAGGAGAAGAAAAAAAAAAACAACATAAGCAATAATGAAACATAATGGGACAGGTGAAATAGGAGATGATAATTTGAAGTATGATTTTTGAAGTTGTTTAAATAAACTTTATAAGTTTAAATAAACTTCATAACTATATTTTTATATCACTTGAGAGATAATTATGGAATTCTATCTGCTGAATTCTATTATAGGCAAACAGATTTGCAGTTTTTTAACTTAAAAACAAAGTCTAGTTGGAAGTACGTCTGTGTGATTAAGGAAATTATGAATGCCTTAAGTATAGAAAGAGTAAGATATATAGGGTGACTGGACTTCAACAGTGCAAAGGTGGGGAAGTGGTGGTGGGCAGGAAGTAAATGTAAATAATGGAAGAAATCTAAATCTTGAGGAAAAAGTCAGTTTTTCCAGACCAGTAGATCATGTTGTTTGACTTAGATCTTGAACAGTATGTGGGAAAAGAGTTGGGGGAAGGTAAGAGGAAATTCGTATGACTTCCCTTCTTTCTTTTCTCTTTCTGAGAGAAAATCTCACCAACAGTAATGTCATGTTTAAGAAGTTACTTATTTTGAATGTGTGAATGTCTTCAGACCTTCTAAAGACACTAAAAAAAGCAGAAAATTAACTTTTATGTAATTAGGGAAGATTTTGAGACAAAAAGCTATTAAGCTTGTGACAAATGTTTATGAATAGTTTTGTGTGCTATTCAATTGGAAACGTGCTGATCTCAAATCCGCTCCTGCAAATTACATAGCAAGCATTCAAAATACATAGAGACATAAGAAGAAATTGTAAAGGTAAAAGGTCATTCAGAGAAGATGTGCAAAGGATATGCAATAAGCAAATGCTGCTATTTCTGCCATAAGCAGTTACTGAGGCACAAAGTCTTGTGTTCAAACCTACTTCCAAGGCCCAGAAATGATAGATTAAAAGAAAAATGAATAACTACATCTTAAATGTGCTAGATTGTGACAGTAAAATAAACTAGCTCATTTGCATGTGTGGTATTTTTGAGGTGGTAAGGGTATCTAGTGGGTTTCTGTTTCAGACTGAAATGTTTTAGGTTACTGTTTAATATGATTACAGCCTTTGGAAGTCTGTGCTATTTGGTCAATGCCATAAAGTTTGATTTCAAAGATATTTCCTTGAAGGGCTTCTTTGATTCTTGAAAGGGTTGTTGAACCTTGGGGTGACTCTTGGCTCACCAGCTCCTGAGAGTGTAGCCCTACTAACAGGAGACTAGCTTCCTTCCTTCTCCACCGTGGACCTTTTTGGAAGATAGCTGTGAGCCATAGGATGAAAACAACTGGAAGTAATAAAAAATAGAAAGACTCAGAAATTTGGATTTGAAATAGGTGAAATCATGTTTAAGAAATTCTGCCTCTCGTTGGTATTCGGGGTGCTATTCTGTTATTCTCTGTCTTAGAAATGCCGGAAATACACGTGTACTTTAAGTCACTGTCATTAAATAGCTGTGACAACTGGTGAATTTTCTACTAGTATAAATGCTAGGAAAACTCATTTAGGCTCTTCACTACGTAAAAAGACTCCAGGAGGAATTACTTGTGGAAACCTGTCAGGAGAGAATTTAAGTACAAGCATCAAAATATAAAGAATGATTAATATTGATAGCGTCCAGATTAAAATGATATAAATACAAGACGTATTCCTTGATTTGTGAGGTACTAAGCCAGAGTATTATGGCACAGTCTGACCTGGTTGCATGTTTGGGTGGTGTTTTGTCTTTAAGCAGACGTTCTGTTGGAACAGAAGGGGAAAGTAAGCATTTTTCCATTTGTGTGAGATTGCCAGTAATGTGTTTTTAGTTAAGTTGAGATTCTGCCAAACTTCATACCTATTCATTTGTGAAACCACGTTTGGTGTTCTGCATTTCAGTTCTTTTGGGGCTTCCTTTATTGTAATATACAGATTTATTTATTTAAGCTTATGTCGTGCTATTATCATTGATGCTGATAGCAGAAGCTTAAGTTATGTGTTCAGGTTACATTAGGCTGCCTAGTGCTCTACATGATATACCTTAATTTCAGTGGCTTTAAACTGTCAGTTATCTTTGGGATTAAATTCTTCATTCTAGATCTCTGTTAGAGTGTATCTGTGCAGATTTAATATATTTTTTTTATAGAACAATTGGGAATCTTGAAGAAAATTGAGTGCGCAGTGCACATATATACAAATACTGTCATTTAATGGGGAAGAGAGTTTCTTTATTTTCTGAAGCATCAGTGGTATTCATCTGTTACATCCCAAGTTTGGATAAAAAACTCTCTCTCTCCTTCTGACAGTCTGTTTTGAGGTTTGTTTTGAATAGTAAACCTAATGAATCAGACATCTGTACAGCTACTAACAAGCTCCCCCTGGTGCCACAAGATCAGCTATTAAAAGCCTCAATAAAAAAAGAAAATTACTTGAATTTTAAGGACATCTGCAAAATATTCTTCAGTGACTTTTCAGGTCTGATAGACTGAAAATTGTCTGGGAAGAAGAAAATAAATACAATGCCTTGGTTAGTAAAGCTAAAGCTCTTTTACTCTGTAGTTATATAAATTCTCATTTTTATCCCTCATTTCAGATTATTTGTTCATGGAGTCTGTTGGCAGTGCAGAGCTGCTTGCTACTACTATGTCACACATGAAGCTGGTGTGCTATTGTTCAGTGCTGAAACGGAGTTGTGCTAGTCTAGGCTCATTTTTCATATCAAGAAAGTGTATGGCAGTCTTAAAAGCTTCATGAATGATGCTGAAAGAAGCCACAGCAACAGGAGATGCTTCAGCACACTTGTGATGTTTTCAGGACTTGAGAGACAAAGAATATAGACGTGCTGTGTCTCAAAGGGCCTTTGAGTAGCTTATTTCAGCTTGAAAAAGGATTAGATTTAGATGACTGCAGTGTCAGACATTTGTAACTGAAGGTGCCTATTGAGAGTAATTCCTTTCTATAACTGGATTCCAGTGGTTTTGTCAATGATGAGTAAGTGGAGGGAGTAAGAAATGATCCATTTGTCATAGTGTGTGATATGAAGACAAGAAAGATGTCTGAAAAGAGACATCAAAAAGCACAAGCTTCTGTGAAGCACCTCCTTTCTCACTGGAGCAACGAGGACAACTGGAACTGGGTAGGGAAAGGGAAGAGGAAGGTTCTTTCTCCTGTTCTTTTCAGTTTTGGTATAAGCCTGCTGCTTTGATGGCATCAGGTAGAGATGAAAATTGTGACTTTCTAAGCCATTCTGTATATTATTTATTTTCCATTCCTTTAAGAAGTCCTGAAAGCAAGTGTGCAACTGAGACAGAAGTAATGGTTTCATCTTAATCCTGTTTGTAATTACAAGTAAGATTACAACTTCCAATTGTGTGGTGTTATATAAAATAACATCAAATGCTATTCAGGCAGCTTAGTTTTCTGTGGAGCTTTCCAAATATAAAACTGGGTGGGAGAGAGAGATGTCCATCGAGATGCAGCTAATAGCTATTGCTAATTTTAAATCAGTGTTACATAAAAATTATCTCTCAAACTTATATAATTTTTATATTTCATTGCTCATTTTTGTATTTCATTATGTTGTATCATTTTTATATTTCTTTTTTGACAAGGCAATATGCCCACTGCCTTTTCAGCCCTTTTATTGGAGTGTGCTGGAAGTATCAGTTGAATAAAATACATTTTGACATTTGAACTTGACATCAGTGTTTCAGAAAAACAATTCAGACATACAGCTTCCCTGGATGATTCTCTTGTCACTACTGTGATTTTGTACTGTAAATATGTTTTGGAAGTGGACATTCAGTAAAAGCAGTGATGTCTTTATTACTTCTTCCTGGCCTATTTCTACCTCATAATGTATAATTGCACCTCAAAGTTTGCTGTGTTTTTATTCAAATTATTTTCTGGAGGTTAGTTTGTCATTTTAAAGTAAATCGTAGTGGATATTCCTAAGTTTCCTCTCAGTGATTCTCTCCCTGAAGATTTAACATTTTCTTCCTGTAAAAATAAATAGAAAGAGACGTTGTCAATTCAGATGTTGTAAAACAAAATAATTCTGAAATCATGATATAGTATCCTTTTAATATATCGTCTTTCTTCGGGTACCAACAGCACCACTGCTGAGTCCTATGAGCAGGGCAAGTCAGAGGAAATCAGTTTTCCTCTCACTGGATTCTTTTTGGTAAACCTGTTGCTGTGGGTTGGCTTCCAACAGGAACAGTATTTTCTGAGATGAGAATTAAAACAAGAAAAAATAGTTCTTCCATTGCTTAGTAAGAAGAAACTGGTGACATCTAATTTGGAGCACAGTCTTACATTTTATCATGTGTAAGATATTTCTTTTAGCTTTTTGTGAATTAAAGATTCAAATTAGATGCTGTTCATGACTTGTGTAAGTACATCTAATTTACTATGCAGTGCAATAAGGGCAAAATGGATTAGTTTCTAGCTGAACTGAAATATCAGTATCATAGGCAAAAAAAAAATGATTTTGCTTAATTCTAGATTGTGATTAACAATATATAATCATTACAATAAGATTAGGATGAAACAGTTCGTTTACGTACTTTTGTACTCTACAGAGGGTGAAACTCTTAAAAACAGGTCTGAATTTGAAAATTTGGTATGAGTTAAGTTTATGTCTACTTGTTATTTATTTATGAATAACAATGGATTTGTGAGTTAGCTTTGACTGGATTTTGTGACAAAATGTCATTTTGCAGTTTCTCCTTTACTATGCCACAGTTGATGTAATAGAACTGCATAAATAACTGTGGTGCTGGTGCGGTTGCAAGCCCTTCTGACTTTCAGGGGAAATCCCGACTTAGTGCTTGTGAAATGCTGATTCTGGTTCTCTGGGTCTGATGAAACCCAAATCCGGCCCCCTCTGGTGTGAGGCGTTTGTAACTTCAAACTTCTGTTTGTATTGTGCAGGAGAATGTTTCAGCTTGAACAGAATGCTGAACACATCTGCCTTTAGGTAACTTTAGAAACAGATTTCCAAATATGTATTTCAGAGGCATTTGGGATTAGTGGTATTTAGGATTAGGTTGTTCTCAGTTTTTAGGGGGGAGAAATAAATTGAAGGCAGGTGGTAATTGGACCCTTAATATTAAAATCTGCATTTTAACAGAATTAAAAGCTGAATTAGTTAAACTTGTATTTGTGCTCAGACTTGGCAGCATATCCTTCCTCTGGGGGTAGATACTTGATGTTTGTTGCCTTGTGCTTTTCCATCTGGCACTAGTGGTGGAGGAGGAGCTTTTTACACCATCTCTGCAGTGGGTGTAGGAAGTGCTCCCAGTCTTGAAACAGCCTTGCTAGAAAAAGCCTTAGCATGATCCAGCATGGATCGTAGCACATGACAGTGCTTTTGAGTGGTGGCAGACTCGTGCCCTCTTGGCTGACGGCTGCTGAGGCAGCGATCACCCGGCCTGTGTTGCAGGGACAGGCCAAGGAGGAGGCTTGGCTCTTCCACCCGCCACGCTAGCCAGCAGAACGAGCGGGTGCCTGAGGGCATGAGATGATTGGCTGCATTGCAGGGTGCTGTGCGTTCCATGCTGGCATATTTTCTCTGTAACCCCCTGCAGGAGTTGCCCGCTGCAGCCTCTGGCTCTGCACTGCCATTGAGTCTCACGTGAACTCTTGTTCTCGTCTGGACAATTACTGTTGTGACATTGTATTCTCTTCTTCTGCACCCATGATATCCATGCTATTGTTGTTTTTAAATAACAGATAGTTAGTTAGTTATTATCTACAAGAGTCTTTACACTCAATATTAAGTGGGCTTTTTACTGCAAGGATCAGAAGTACAAATATTTCTATTCGTTTCTGAACAATTTCCAAAGAATTATAGGTTTTGTTTCTTGTTTATGGTATCTGAGGAAGCTCGAATTTTTCCAGTGCAGTGCTGTTTACTTTCTAAGGCTCCATTTGTTTGTCAGGCTAAGCCAGCTTTTCTGAAATCTAAAGAATCACTGCAAGGCCCTGTTTCTTCATTGCTTGTTTATCTGGATGGATCCAGACATGAGACTCCAATGACTGAGCCACTGCACTCAGAGTCCGTGTGCATGGCCTACGTGACATAGTACCTGAAATTCTGCTGGTGTTCCTAGGAGTGGGTTCAGATCATGTTCTCCTCCAACAGAATGCTTGCCAAAGACCCTCCCATGAAGTTGCAGTCTGGCTTTGCCACATGCTCTCCAGATATGAATGGGGAGGAAAGTTTTGAAACAATTTGCTCTCATTTTGAAGTGATGTGTGTGATTCCCCTTCTCCTTCTTACTCTTCTCCCAGGCAACAAACAGGACCCAAGGAAATGGCCGCAAGCTGTACCAGGGGAGGTTTAGATTAGACATAAGAAAAACTATTTCTCTCAGAGAGTGGTCAGGCACGGGAATGGGCTGCCCAGGGAGGTGGTGCAGTCACTGTCCCTGGTAGTGTTCAAGAGGCATCTAGATGAGAAGCTACGAGATATGGTTTAGTAGCTTCTGGTAGCAATTAATGGGAGGATGGTTGGACTAGATGATCTTGTAGGTCTTTTCCAACCTTTCTGATTCTGAGCTTTCTGATGTGGACTTTTCTGTTAGAGAAAACAACCTAGTTGTATTTGAAAAAGATTTGATTTTCATTGGTGCATTTGTTTAGAGTTGTGTAATTGTCACCTACAAGTCCTTATGTGTTTCTAAGAAATTTTTTTCCTCTTAAAAAATGGGCCTCAAGAAGGATTAATGTGATTAAAAAGATGTAGTTCCAAGATTTCTTTAAACAAAATATTTATACTTGGACTCATAATAGAGTCACATTAATGTATTAACATAAATCTACACTGTTTTAAACAGATTTTTACTGCTAGAATTGCAGGTGATTGACTACCTGGATACTGTGGGATATATCTATGAGTAGAAGAACACTTTGCAAATGGTGGTGTAAAAAATAGGACATCAAATAATTATGTTGTGTTCTTATGATTCAGATATAAGACCAGCTCTTCAGTAGTAAGAAATCTGTCTTATCCTATGCTTTTGTATTTGGATAACTAAATAGAAAAAAATTTTTTTACTTGACTTTTTTTCCAGTTTAAAAGTAATTAGTTAGAAATGAAGCATAAGGAATTTCAGTGTAGAAGAGGAAGTTTTTTTAAAGTGTTTGTAAGTGGATGAAAAATGTGTTTTAAATGAAGTGGTCTTTGAGCATATGTTTATGCCAGTTCTAGTGATACTGCTCATGGAAAGTCTCCAGTGTGGATCTGTCACAACCTGAGGGAACAAATTATTCCCTCTTTAAAGGGGGGGGGGGGGGGGGGGGGAATAAAAGGCAGTGGGGGTGGGGGTGGGTGGGAACAAGTGTAGCACTGCCTAACTGAACTTTTATTTTACTGATTTGTTTGTTTGTTTGTTTTTTAACTGAGTCAGCTTTTTTTCTTTGGTTTGATTCTTATTAAAGGAATTTATGTTTTCATGAATTGCGTGCTTATTCAGAATTTGTTTCACAATTGTTGGTGTCTGGGGGTTCTTGTTTTGTTTTTCCACTGATACGTGAGGCTTTGTAAAGAAAAATAAGAAGGTATTACTGTTTTAAATGATTAAGCAGTGGACAACAGGAGCTCACTTTCTTCTGGAGACACACTTGATTCAGATTCACATCACTTACTGTAGGTGCCCAGTGGTTGCATATTTTATCAGTGAAATAACAATATTTAAACCCATGACAATGAGGAGCACTAGAGAAGACATGAAAGAACCCTAGAGGCTCCAAAGGAGAAAAATGTATAGTTTAATAAATAAAGCATCAGATCTACTCACGATGCTCTGTAGACACTTAGGTTGTCGTTGTCTTTAAATCTATGGCTGAGGAAAGTGACTGTAAGGAAAGATTAATTTTAAACAGAACATCTTGCTTTTGAAAGAAGGTGAGCTATTAAAAAATAAAAATAAAAAAAAGAGATGCTAAGAAGCTTTTTCTGATTGCAGGCAAATTGTATATTTTTTGAACTATCAGAATATGCTAGTTTTTCTGAATTTTACATGAGGAAAGCTACTTTCTGAAGAATCAGAGTAACCTCTTTTTGTGTGTGTGCATTTCTCTTGACTTTCTTTCTTATCTGCTGTGATATTTTCTTTATTATAATGCTGTTATTCCTTTACAGGTGTGTAATAGTAGATGTTGCTGGAAGTACTAAAATAGCACCTTACTTTACAGTCTTTCTTCCAGTAAAGAAAATTATTCCGTTGATGGACTAAGTGGAACACTTTTTTATCAATGTCAGCTTTGAATTTTCATAAAATAGAAGTGTAAAAGCCAACATTTTTCCCACATTAAAAAAGAAAGAAAGAAAGAAAAATGGGGACTTCAAACATTGTAAGAACATTGTGATGATTAAGTTTGCAGAAATTACTTTTGAGGCAGCAGTATATAATTTTAACAAGGTCTTCTTAAAGCACCATTTACTCTATATAACATTTGTCTCAAGAGTGTTGAGTTAGAGAATAAACATATCTGGCCATATCTGCTGTGAGCTGGAGCAGACAGTTTTCTAGGTGAATTCCAAATAGAAGAAAAGTAAGAAAAAATCAATGCCAGAAAAGTTATATAGTAATAGTTACACTTTTTCTTTATGATACAATACATCAAAGATGCTTTCTTGCCAGCAATCATTCTTAGTTTATTCCAAGTTTGTGGGAAATCTTGGTACCTCAGAGCTCAGTGTGCTGTGCTGGGGACTGTCTGTAATTTGGAAATATTTAAAATAGTGTTGTCAGATACAGCCTAGTTCTTAATAGGGTTGGGGAGGGGAGCAGTGTGAGAAGAGCGGTTACCTCTCAGCAGTCTCTATGGTATTGCACAGCCTTTGCAGGGGGGGCGCAGACATAGCGAACCATACAGCTTCCCATAGTCAGTCTGCACCTGGGAGAGGGTAACTTGCTAAGGAGGCATACAAGATCAGAGATGTCATAAGGGAAAAGGAATCAGGCCAAAGATACAGGTCAGAATTGTGTGAATCTGGGTACTGGTTGCACTAGAACACATACTGGGCTTCCTCCAAAGGACTTTAAATGAGTGATGAAGAGAATGGGAGTTGCTAGTGGTACAGCCCTCCAAGAGACATTTTTTCCCATGTGTTATGGTCTTGTCTCCTCTCTAGAGTCTAGAGACTCTAGGGACAGAGTCTCTGTGAGAGTTAACATCACCTGAAGTTTCAGCATCCATCTGGCTAACAGGACTTTTGTCTCAACTCTTGCCTCCCTGTTGCCCATTTTCCAGATAAAAATGTAGCAACTGAGTAGCATGTTTCATTGTAGCCTTCCTAGATAATTTCAATAGACAGTATGTAACAGTTCTTGATACACTTTATATAGGACTAAATCAGTGTTCTCTTTAAAGTCTCAGGCAAAGAAGCAGCACCTGAAGGGAGCCTACAAACAGGAAGGGAATCAACTCTTCAAAAGGGTTGATAACTGCAGGACAAGGGGAAATGGTTTTGAGTTGAAGGAGGGAAGATTTAGGTTGGATGTCAGGGGAAAGTTCTTTACAGGGAGAGTGGTGAGATGCTGGAACAGGCTGCCCAGAGAGGTTGTGGATGTCCCATCCCTGGGGGTGTTCAGGGCCAGACTGGGTGAGGCCCTGAGCAGCCTGGTGAATGTGGAGGTTGGTGGCCTTGCATGTGGCAGAGGGGTTGGAGATTCGTGATCCTTGAGGTCCCTTCCAACCCTGGTTCCAACCACTCTGTGATTCTGTGATCTTCCTTCAGAGATCATCCGTATCTTGAGTGACTGGTGTCCCATATTAGAACAATGCTGTGGATAGGACAGTGCATGCATGCAGCAGAGAAACATAATCTTAGAAATCAGGTAGACATCAATTTTCCCAATTAGAAAACTTGATGACATCACGAAATACAAATAGTACCAAGTTTATAGTTATTTCGTTATTGGCAGAAATCACTTTTTAAATTAAATAATTCAGCCTTTTACTTGTTCCTTTAGACTGCAGTTCTCTGTGAGATTTATAATGATGCGTGAATGTATAACTGATGCATTCCAGGATTTGCACCGTTTGCTGTTTCTCAGAGCAGCCAGGCTGGCTCCTACATCTGCAGGATCCTGCTCTGCTGCAGACAGGCTGCGTGACCCACCAGCTTTCCCCACGTGCTGCTGCAGGGCTTTCCGCTCGGCTGAGCCAATCTGGGGCTGCTGGCAGGGCAGTGCTGCCAGTGGGCTCCTTATCGGTGCCTCAAGCTCCCTCTGGGCTGCTGCAGGCTCTGGCCCAGCTGGGCTTGCAGGACCTGATAGGGGTAAGGGTTGAAAAGGCTTGTTGTGCTCTTTGGTTTGGGATGATTTTGCTACGCTTTGTGGGGAGCAGTGTAATCTTCTTTTTGGGAACGCATCTAGGCCGTATTGTTTTAAAAGTCTGTGAACATATCTAACATGAGCATTTTGCATTGCTAGTGTTTCTCTTCTTTTTGAAGACATACTTAAATATGTCAGTTGTGTTTTTGACTTCCTTGCTCCCACTTCAACCCCTGAGGGTAGAATGAAATTAGGTAAAATCCTCAGTGCTTGTTTTGCTGAGGACATTGGGATAATTCTGTTGTTTAAAACTGACTGAGCTTTGGCAGGAGTGGTCTTAAAATTTTTGGGTGTATTCATAAGGAACAACCAGTTCTCACGTCTATTTTGTTTCTTTAATTGGAGTTTCATTTCCCCTATCAATACTGAAACCTTTTCTATTGTCTTTCCTTTGTTCTCATATTGATGTTAATTGGCTATAAAAAGGAAAGATTTTTAAGAGATGTAGAAGTATTTACTGTTACTGATTCTAGATTGACTTAAATGCTATCATACTGTAATCACATGAAAGGTGCTTTTTTTTAATTCAACTTGTCTTACATTAAGGTAGTGTAGCATTCTATAATATCTACACTGTAGTGATTCCTTTCCATAGCATTGCTGCAACGGGGAGAGGAGCTGCAGTTGATTCTGTCTCTTGTACTACAGTGTCTAAAGGAAAAGTAAATGACCCAACTGCTTTTTAGTTGGATGATTAACTTGGAAGTAGATTTTGAACATGTAGTTCAGATTTTAAAGTTCTCTGCAGGAGCAGAAGGATGCTTCCGCTCCAGCTGTTTTATGAGCAATGACAGAACCTGTTTTCTGAAACTGTCAATAAAAACGGTGGGGGCAGTCGCAGGTAGCTGTCACTTTCAGTCTCAAGATGTGCCACACTAGGTCGCTCACTTTTCACTATGGGCATGGGACATGTATTTCTTCTGGGGATGAATCCGTAGCACCAGTTTTGTTCTGATAACAGCATCTGGCACTAGATTGATTTAACAGGCTATGAGGTTTGCTCTTTTCAGATATGCACTTGTACGGCAGCTTCTGTACAGCTCTGACATGGCCACACGCTGCTGTTGTTTTTTCTGCCTCCTAGCAGCACGTGTGAAGCTAAAGCTCTTTGACACCTGCCATTTGGACCCTTTTCTTACTGAAAAATGTCATCGTTTTCAGACAAGATGAAGACAGATATCTGATCATTCTTCCCTTCACAGAGATGTGCAGAGGGCATGGTTTGTAGACAAATGAATAAAGGGTTTCAGGCCATAACTATACAGTTAGTTTTATTAGTTTAGTACGCTAAGTAGTTTCTGTTTGATTTAGGGGCTTACGGAACAACAGCTAATATGGAAAAAATTAAAGCATGATAACTCATGGTTACATCTTGCAGTGGTTCTACTACCTATTTTATTGCACGGGTAAAGTATAGCAATTGTTCCACTGTTTTAACTTAAGATACTTCTCACCAGTGGATTTTGGGGACAGACAGGAATGATGGTAGATAAAGATTAAAATGAGAACATTTTGAACTCTTCTAGTCAATTAAGTGTTTCATGTAGGACAGTTTCTCTGTGTTCATCTAAGTCAGAAAGCTAACAGAGTGGGACTACATATTCCAAAGTAATTACTATTTTAAAGAAGAAGCTTTTAAATCCTGTGCCACATTTGCTTCCCTCATGTTGTTGAAACCTGCTTTGTGCTCATGAAGAGGCAAGGCAGTCGCATGGTATGTCTCAGTGTAGTCATTCTTTTTTTTTTTTGAAATAGCCTTTTGTCTTTGAGTACATGCAGAATATATAAAATCAACTTGCTGTCCTCTTCTCCACTCCAAAGAGTGTAAAATTGCACTTGATAGTCCTAATATTTTCCAGCTTACAAGAAAGTAGGTAGTACTTGAAAATAATGATTTCAGTAACTGCATTTTTGAATATAATTCCATCTTTCCAGTATTGGTCACACATTTCACCTGTTCTTTATGGTCTGACTGTTGCTCTTCAACCAGACTGCATAGTTAAACTGGCTTTGATTTCTGGTATTCCTTTTAACTTCTCTATTGTTCTGTTCATTAGGTTCTAAAAATCTGAGCTATCTACTAAGAATGCCATTGACCTGCCTGGTGCAGGTCAGGTAATACACGTAATACCATGTATTAAGAGAAGAAAACTTGGTTTTGTTAACTTTGATGTGGTGATGGCTGCCTTGAAATTCTGGCACTTCAGAAGCTGGTCTATCAGCTGATTATTGCCCCTGCCATAGTTCAGAAAGCTTTTGGAAAAGTAGGGTTAGTGACTGAAAGTCATACTGTTGTCCTGTATTTGAATTTGCTGCATGACTATCTTGATTTGAAATAGTATAATTTTTATTCCAAGAAGTAGGTTGAGTTGGTCAAGTTGAGATTGCTTTTTTCTTTGCATGCTGCAGTTTCTGGTAAACTTGGCAAAAGACTGAGTAAGTTCTTTCATTTTGATAGAAACATATATAGACTTTTTTTTTTTTTTGTAGTTAATTTGGAAGACTGTGAGCAGTTTCAACTAATATTTTCTATGGGGAATTACAGAACGTGACTGAGTAAAAATGTGGGATCTGTATCACTCATAACCATGTGGGCTGTGTGAGGGCAGCTTGTGCCCTACGGAGCTCCTTAGTGGGACCTCTTCTTTAAAACTTGTCATTCCTCTCCCCAGAGCTGATTGATTGGCAGTCCCTGTAAGCTCTTCTGAGACTGCAATACTTCATGCCTAGAGGCATTCAAGGCCAGGCTGGATCTCTGCTCAGACTGATCTAGTAGTTGGTGACCCTGCGCGTAGCAGGGGGGTTGAAACTGGATGATCATTCTGGTCCTTTTCAACCCAGACCATTCTGTGATTCTATGACTGATTATTGCATGGTGGACTTCCATATAAATGTAATGTAGTATTGTTTTCTAGCAGACCTTTCATCATTGGATTTCTTCCTCCCCCGTATAATTCTTATCAGTTATTTGAAGAAGTCATGCAATAATCTCTTATTCCTTCCTTCCTCAAGCAGAGCCTTTGGTTTTGTCGACACAGGTTTATGAAGAATAGATTTCTTAGGTAATTTGTTTGAAGTTTTGTTAGGTTAGTTAACCACAGTCATAATTAAACTTTGATTGTGAGGGCAGTTGTATTTTGGTGCAGATAATCTTATTATAATCAAACAAGAAAACTTGCACCCATTTTGAGGTCATTGTACCCTTTGCTTTTAGGTTGACCACAACATTCTTCCAAATAGTAACACTGGTCAATTCTTTGTGATGTGTCCATTTCTCGAAATGTTATTTTAAAGGCTTTTAGTTGTAAATCAGGGTTTTGGAGATTGTGGAAAATTGTTTAAAGTTACTTTTATGTTTGTTATTAATCTGGCATTGCATTTGATTGTGGGAAATTGACTTCAATTTAATACAACAGTCCAAAATACTGGTAAAGTTAATGAAAATGTCAGGAACTGTATATGTCTTTAACTCAAGAAACCTCTGGACTGGGATGTGTGCGTGTGTGTAAGGGTGTGTGTATATCTTTCCTTAAATGCACCTTAAATTTTTACAATTTTCAAAAGGCTTTCATTAAAAACTTACCGAAAAACTCCCAAGTTTCTTTAAAAATATTTAAAAAGTACTGTTATACACATGTACATGAAGTTGCAAGATTTAACTTTTAATATATTTGTTAAATGTATTCTTTATTATTATGCATTTTTGTAGGTATTTAATATCTTGGCATTTTTTAGTTATTTGATCTTTTAGTTTTCCTGGGGAAAAAAAAAATTAAGAGATTAGAAATGTGCACAATTTGAACGATTCTTCATATCAACTATGTAATGCTTATTTAGGCTCAGTGAGAAGATTATTTGTCCTAGCATCTTAGACATACTTAAAGCATTTGAATACAGCTTGTGTGGTGTGATTTCTGGCATAAAGCTGAGGGACCACCAGGTGGTGCTAATGGAATACACTTTATGTTGCATTAGTGATACATGAAATGTCTGAAATAGAGCATAAATGAGACCAGCACGATGTACAAACATTTATTATCTATTTAACAAAACTACTTCACCATGGCTAAATTGAAATATTGTGTAGCAGCTTTGTTTTGGACTCTTCTTATTAAAAATAATAATAATGAATTGCATTATAGGTGGAAGAGACCATCTTTTTTCTTTTTCTTTTTTTTTTTTTTTTTTTTTAATAAAGACAGCACTACATGAAACTTGCTTATCGGTGTATTATGAGTATAGCCTGTTATGATCACTTGCTTATTCTTCTACCACACAATGACTTTCAGTAGCAAAACTTTTGTTAATACTGTTTTAACTGCTGTTATTTCACTCAGTACAAGAATTGTCCTTCTAAGGAATGTACAGAAATTAGGCTCATTTATGTTTTAATTTTCCTTGGAAAGGGGAAATAATTTTTCATTAGATTATTTGGCTTGAAGATTTGGAGAAAAAAATATAGATATAGAGATATGCTTATTTTTGAATACATGTTTACCTACAGATTTTAGGTGCCATTTTCAACAACTCTTACTGGGATCCTGAGTACTTCTGGCTCTTGTTAAATTGCATCCTTTAAAAAAGAAAAGGAAAAAAAAAAAAAAAAAAAAAAAAAAAGTTGGTGTGTAAAGAACTGCGTGGAGCACAGTAAATTTATGTGGCCCACTAATTTGAGCAGGTTTGGTTTTGGCTTAAAGTGCTCTGACATTAAAAAAAAACACGTTCTTTGAAAGCAGAGCATTTTACAACATTAAATTACTGTAAAATTGTCCTAGATAGCACTGAATTGTTAAATAAAGAAGAATAAAAACAGTCCCCCAGATTATTTCCGCACCAAAGTGTCACTCTCACCCAGTCAAAAGATCAAAATCCAGGAAGACTGCAAACACGAATCCCCAAACCTGTTTTGCTTGTAATCCTGTACTGTGGCGAAGCTCCATGCTCGAGCGCTGTGTGTGCCAGTGTCACATTAGCAACCACCTCGCTGTAGCTAAAAACAGTGAGTAAAACCTCTCAACAGCCGCTAATATGTCTGCAGGATCTTGCTTTGCTACGGTTGCTTGACCCAGAGAATGGTTTCTTTGGCAATTGTGGCCCTGTGCATTTACTGTGGGTAACGACTTCAATGTATTTAACATCTGGATTTCGCTGTCCTTGGGCAGCAGTGCGGGTCTGTTCCCCCTCCTATTTCAAGTCTGCTCCACCAAATAGTTTGTGGAATAGTCGTGTGCATATACAAAGCCATCTCACAGTGGCTGTCAAATATCCTGTGTATGCGTCTTCTGAAAGTGTTTTTTGTATGTTGTTTTCCTGCTTGAGATATGTTTCTTTTCCTTTCTTGGCTTTCCCCCCACCCCTTTGCCCTGTGAATAAGTTTTCTTGCACTTGAGAAAAGGAAATGTGCTCTTTTCGACTGTTTTTTCTCTCTCATCCTGAACTGAATTTTATTTACTTACTGTAGTAAGGAGCTCTAGTTCTACCTACTTTAAAATTTGGCACAGTGATTTCCTTTTACTACTGCAGAATCTGAGTATTACCACATTCCTCATTTCTGAACATTGTCTATGCAGCATTAATGAGAATCAGTAAAATGTTAAGTGTCCTGAAGTCCCCATCCAAATCTTTTGTGTTGTTTTTTTTTTTTTTGCTGTTAACAAAGTACTGAGGGCTATCAGGCAGTGTTCTGTGCAGTAATACAGTTTATAGTACAGCATTGCTTCGCTAATAGTAATTTAAAAATAGTGTGGAAAATAATGAATGTGAATAGCAATTTTAATTGGAAGGCAGTACCAGTAGAAAAGACGCTACGTTTAGAAGTTGCTCAAGAGGTTAACTTTTGGACCTGTTGGAATAAAAAGATTGAATAGAGGTTAGTTAAAGCTGTTGGAAGTATGTGCTAATGTGTGTGGGTTTTTGGAAGCAATTTCTCTTTTACGAAGAAAGGGAGAACTCGCCAGATGCTGCCTTTATAATGTGTGAACAGGTTAAGAAATACATTCTGTTGCGTTGTTCTTTAAACTACCAGTTTCTCAGGAAAATCAGTTTATGGCTTCTGTCAACATCTTCATTTTTCAGCAGTCGTGTTTTTGTGATCTCAGACTGTGTTCTGCAACTAGTTTTGCTGGTGGCTGTCAATTCTTTCTGTTGGAGGACATATGCCATTTATATTGTAGTTATGCTCCCAATGCTGAATCTTCTAAGTCTTGGTTCCATTTGCTGTGTCCAGCCTGCTGCCCATTGGGTCCAGGCAGTTTTTTGTTAAACCAGTTGTTCAAGAGGTTCTGAAATTACAGGAATGCCGAAGAGCATGGGATTTTATTCTCTGTGTTTTTGAATGATCCAATCTGTTTGTCATATTGAATAGTTTTTGAGATTCCAGTAACTACAAAGTCAGTGTGTCAGCAAAAAAATCCAGCCTCGACTGAGTAGCAAATAATACAGCATTACAGTATGCAGCAACCATAAGAAATGTATATCACTTTTATCTTTGCATTTTATATTATTTAAAGCTTAACATGCTTGTAACACCGATAGGGATGTGTCTTATCTCCCTACTATTCTCCAGCTTTTTCTAAAGGAGGGCGTTTCTAAATTGCAGTTTTTTTATTCCTACATTTGATGTACTAAAAGTTCTTTAAAGAAAAATTTATAGCCTCATTTAAAGAAAAGCACTATAAAGCAAAGTTCTGAATTTATTGAAAGGTCAGCTGCTTAAGGGTTGAGGTTTCCCTTCTTATAGCAATGATAAAGTTATTATAATGGGTGAAATAATAAAAGTAAAAGCAGTTCTGAAACTAATAGTAACTCTTTCGGTGTAGATGTTGTACCATGTTTTAATTATCAACCTGAAATTCGAGTTCTGTTGAAGTTTTGTGAAGAAATATGCTGTTTATTCAGTGGTGTCAAAATTTCCCTGCTGCAAATAAACTTAGACTGCGAATATTTGAGTGCAGTTTTCTCTTGAGTGAAACTGAGCACTCCAGGGTTTTTTAATTGCATGCTGCGATTTGAATCGCTGAGTTTATCATTCCAGAATGAGCTTGAGGTGTGCTGCAGATACACAAACTGTAGCTGAGATTGCTACAGTTAGTAGCAAAAGATATTCCGTCTGCAGTTTTCTTTTGGGATGACATTAAGAGCGTGGAGAAGACAGAATTAAATGCTCACTGAGGAGCAAACTGCAGTTCAGCAGCTCGGTCTGTGCAGAGGTGAGGCTTTGTCCTGAGCATGTCAGGCAGTTAGCATTAGACAGGGTGTGCACGCACATGACTTTCATTCACACAGTCAATGAACAGATATTAAACTTCCCATCCTAGGTGTTTTTAATGAAATTATCAGGTAGGTTTTTGTTTGCTTATTTTGTGTCTGGAAGCCTGTTTGTCTGCTGACTTCTGGTTACGCATTTTTTTATGTTATGTAAGTGTTACAGAGATTGATATTTATAATACAAAACTGAAAAATACCGAATGCTGTGGGCTAGGGATGGGTGTTTTGGCTTAGAGATGTTTTCCTTTGCGCTATCTTACTTATGTAGGTATTCATTTCATTGAAAAACTGTTAAAGCTGTGAGGCTTTTAAAAAAAATGAACATGTTAAATTAGGTAAACAGTAGGTCTTTCAGGTGCGTTGTTCTCAGTTGTTGTTTGATTGTTCACCATTTTATTTTACAGCATTGTCAGTGAAGCAGGAGCGTCTATCTACAGCGTGAGTCCAGAAGCATCCAAGGAAATGCCAGACCTCGACCCTAACTTAAGAAGTGCAGGTATTGTGCATTTTTCAGCGTGAAGCTCAATTCTCAGACTGTACTGCTTATAATATAATGTTTAATAACAGTCTAAGTATATTTAAAAAAAAAAAGTCTGCTTTGTTTTTGAACTTAAGTTCTTAGATCACATCTCAGATCCTAGGTGTTCAAATCAGTGACATCATTGTCTAGCAAGGCCTGCAGTGTGAAGGCTCCATTGGACACAGTCCCATACCAAAATGGTAAAGGAGAGTTTTGAGGGATTAAATATGGCTGATGTATTGTGTAAACTTTCACATGTTTGTGCCCACACGAGCAAGTTCTTCTCTCTTTTTCCTTGTAGGTAAACAATTATCTGTGATAATTAAACGTTTTATGGCCTAGAAAAACTTGAGAGTAGAGAACAGATTATTTTAAGATTTTGTCATCTTGAAGGATGATCATGTCTCTTTCTTTGCATTTGTTGTGACTACTTTCCAGGACTTCATGCAATGGAATATAGTACTCCAGAAATACTATTTAGTTCTTATATTTTTTATACCATTCAGCATGAATATTACTCAGGTAATGCAGTGTAATTTCTTAGAAATATGTAAGTGTCAGTGTTACCGTTCTCAGATTTTTCTTAAGGAATGGTCTTCAAAGATGAAATTCCTGGCAACTTCAGTGCTGTCTGAACTACTTGTGGAGTTGGTTGATTGGGAAACATCTGTAAGGACAGGTCTATGGTTATTTTGTATTACTTCACTTGTATATTTTTGCTCATGTGTCTTCTTGTGCTTGTTTTTATTCATTTTTTGCTTTTCCTACAATTTGCTATCATACTCAATCCAGTAAAGCACAGTTAAAATTGCAGTAGAGCTCTTAGATAAATCTCCAAATTATGATGTTCTTAATCTTTTTTAGTAAGCTTTTGGCCAGGAAATTGTTAGGAATGCATCAAAATTGGTCATCAGAAAACAGCTCTGAAGTTATGTGGTATCTGAGGGTAAAACTTTCCAGGATTTCCCATGTTCCTCTTTACTCTCATTTCCACAAAAGGAAAAGGGAATTTGTGTTAATTCAATGTTTTAAGAGAAAGCTTTTGCAAGGATTTTGTTTCGAACCTCTGCATCAGCCATTCCCCTCCCAAGACAGACCTCAAGCCTTTTTCTGCTTGACTCATTCCTTCCCGCTTGCAAACTGGTTCCACTCCCATTGTTTTGTCCCTGGGCCAAGAGATTTTGCTTGTGTCATGGTATGACCTGAGCAAACATTAGGCATGTGACATTTATATGTTTGTGACAGATGCCACTAACTTTCCCGTGGGCTGAAGTTTTTTCTGTTGTTATTTGAGTTGATATAAATGTACGGAGGAACACTCCGAAGGGGAAAGTCTAATTATTAACAGTTTACTTTTCCAAATATAGGCAGTTTTCCTTTTTTACTGAAGTTAGTTTCTGAAATGTTCAGACACTTTTATTTTGTGTTGCGTGACAAAATACAGTAAATGAAAATCAAATTTGTAATACATGATTGATTTCAGTATTAATTATCTAGAATTCATCATTTCTCCATTATTACTATGAGGTTGCTTCAGGCATAACTTGAACATTATTGCATTTGAAAAGTTTGAAAAGAATCAACTCTTTTAATCTGCCACAGCAGTACCACGGAATGGATATCAATTAAAATAGGATACTGTAGAAAGAAAACAAAATAATTGCATAGATCAGTGGATGCCAGCTTTTTTGGAAATGACAGTGAGAAATGTATTTTTTACAGCAGAATCTTTCTGGAAGTTTTAGACTTCTGACATTTTTCTAGATGTCTTTTGGTGTCAATTTGTAATTAGCTGAACTGAAGTTGAAGACACTTTTTTTTTTTTTTAGCTAAACAGAAAAATGTGACAACATTAGAGGGAAATAGTAACTGCCGTTGTCTTTCTTTGCAAATGTTTTTAATAGCTTTAACTTTTGTGCTTTTGATTTTTCCTTTGTTTAATTTGCACCAAATGGAAAAGTGACATGGTGTCAAAGCTGACTTGTTTTTTATTTTAATTGTTGTGTTACATCATGTCAAGTTCTGTGCTTACATGATAGCATTTAATACACAAAAAGAAGCTGACAGCTGCATGATGAAGTGTGACATTTATAGTTAAAATAAAAGGTACAACTGATGTGAGATATCTTAACACAGTTTGCCACTTTAACATTTCTCTCAATGCAAACTTAAGGTTTTTTTTAGTTACACAGGTAGGCTTATGTTTGCCAGGTACATGGATGTAAAATATTAAACATACAATATTAGAACTTTCAAATCTTGTGAAATCTGACATTTGCAGTTTAGCAACTGTAATAAATTCCATATATTATTTCATATATTTACAGATAGAAATAGAACACATAAATCCTACTTTTGAATAAATAAATCTATTATCCTAGTAACTTCTTGGCTAAGTGTATAGGGAGGAAAACGCATTTATTGGGAGTGCTAATTGGATATATTAGTTAAGTCAAGAATTCTACTGGTTATTTTTATTCTCTTTGAGCTGCCTTTGAAGATTGTGGAATGAGTGGGTGCCTAAAATAAATAGGAAAGGTAAACTAATTATACATACTTAAACTAGAGTGGAAATTCTTTATAGTCATTCATACAGTGCTTTTTACCACTGTTGTGGTTAGTTAAAAAAAAAAAAAAAAAAAAAAAAAAAACTCACTTCATAAGCAAAAAAGCTTGTATTCATGTTGCAGTCGATGGAGGAGGATTTGTCCAGTTTTAGAAACGTCATCCACAGGTGGGTACCTCTTTCTGGCCCTAGGCATTATGAGCTGTGACATTAATTCTTTATGTTGAACCAGGTTCTCTTATAGTCTTTATAGCACTAAATGTGAATATTGCATGAAACCATAGAAGCTTCTGTACTTCAGGTTCATTTCCTGTAAAATTGTGTAGAGGGGGATTCAACTAAGTAGATAGTAAAGGACTTGATGAAATCTAGTTATTTCTATTTTAGTAGTGTGAGAAGGTATATATGACCATTTGATAATCATTCTAGGATTAATGAGCACAACAGCTATTTTTTTTCAGCCCTACAGAATTAGGAGATAAGAGCTTGTAGGACAGAGAAGTAAAAAAGATTTCCTACTTGGTAGGCTGGGGAAGTTCAGCTGCAGCAGTTCAGGAGGTAGCTTGTCTAAAAGCTTGTCTACTGGGGTGCAATGGCTGGGAGTTTTGGATGAACTGGCAATCAAATTGCCACTTGAGAGTGAAGAGGGTAACAGGCTTCCTTGTATTCTCTATCCCTGAAGCTTTAGATTAGACTGAGGGGCTCTCTGGTTGAGATTTGCTCGAGCTTTTCTTACTGGAAGGCTGAATGCTAGTTTCCTTTTGAAGTATCTGTAGGAACCACGTTCAGTGAACTTGTGTAACAGTGTAAATATATCAGTCATTATTCACTCCATCACCATTGGTTCAGAAGACTGTCTTTGCATGAGTGAAAGAAAAAAGCTAAACTCCATGCCGCTTTCAGATGTGCTTTGTGGCAGTCAGTATCAGCTTGCTTTTGGTTGGTGTCACTGAGCCTGTGAGCGATGGAATTTGGATCTTCCAAAACTTGGTATTTTGTTTTACTTTCATCCTTTTCTGTGTAATTTTGCCCAGGGGTTTATTTTGATGTGCAGAATCTGTAATGCTGAGAAAGTTAGGTTTCTTAGGAAAAGAAATGAAATGAATCCATGTGGCTGTCATTGTGTAGATGCCACCAGACTTTTTAATATACTTTTTTTTTTTTTCTTCCACTTCTGTAATTCCTTTTTATGGCAGAATTTTTGGTTGAATAAGGTTCACTAGACCAAATGGGAGGATGGGGAGAGACAGTGTAAGTTGTACAGGAGATATATGTACGTGTGGCCCTTCTCAGCATTGAAGGGCTGATGTGCGGAAAGACAGAATTTATGTCCTTCCCAGAGACCTGAAAAATTTCTTGAGCTGTATCTTAAATAGTGTTTTGTTATTGTTCTTGGTGCAAAGTGATGCACCATTGTTTGGCATATATTCAAATCAGAATTTTTGTTTTCTGCTCTGTAAAAAGACAGTTGATCCATTGGAATACTCACCTCCACTTTTTGAAGTGGCTTAAAAACACTTAAGAAACAGAAAACTGCTGAGATCTGACCTGATGTTGGAGAATTGCTATGAGGTAATTGTGTATCCCCAGTCAGATACACACTCAGTAACATTAAGTGAGGAATTATTTCATTAAATTTATGAATTACCTTTCATTTTTATATGGCCATTCTAACAAGCAAGCAAGCTTCTTTCACTCTTTAAAAAGGAAATTAAAAAATATATTCACTGTACAGATTCATGAAAGTCATGCATAACAAGCATAAGTACTAGACTTATTTAAACATGGAATGAGGTGGGAATGGGCATGTCTTTTCAGACATTGTATTTGTATTAACTCTTCTTAGAAGTGATCTTGTGTGAAGCCTCATTTACTTCCATAATTGAATATGATCAAATGCATTTGGATTTTGATTTGCCCTTCTCTACTCAGCTGCTGAAACAAAAGTTACATACTTTGTGTAAGGTAACATTGTGTAGTGCTCATTTTCCCCCAGCCACATCACCCAGTTAGGAAAATAATGAGTGTAGGTAAAGTGCTGCATAAGATTACTTTTTGAAAAGATTTGGTGTAGTGAGAGGGCCAGAACGTGTGTCATGTGGCATGCACAGGTATGATCTCGTACAGAAACTGTGTTGTTTCTAAAGGATGATTTCTGAGGATAAGAGTCTAGGAGAGCAAAAGGTCACACAGCACAGCTTGCCTTAGCATTGTCAAATCCCATCTGCTTGTCTTCTCTCCACAGGGCAGAATACATTGGATTATTGTACACTCAAAGTTCAGCAAACCACTTGCACTTTTCTTTGCAAAAGAAAGCCTTACAGGCTTTTGGGGCTTGTTAGGACTTTGAGACTGTCACGCCTACAGGGTTTTATTCCCTTGGGTGCTGTTAAAGATAGAGACATGCAGTTCAGAGCTGTCATCATGGCCAGCAGACAGAAGGTAAAGATCAGAAAAAATATAATTTCTTTTGACTTTATCTTAAGGAAAGTAAAACAGTTTGATGATTAGATGTGTGGGACATCGTGCCTTGTTGTCTTCTTGAGCTAATTTCTTCATCTTCTTAAAAGAGCACTACTCGCCCTTGGCAACCCAAGAGAGAAGGTCATTTCTCAAAAACTTTATTGGACAGAAATCTTATGGTTAAACTGTTCGTGCTGCTTTCTGAGTGGAAGCTTACTTCTACAGCTTTCTGTAGATGATTGGTGCAAGATCTGCAAGTTTTCAGAAAGAGTTAGAAGAAAGGAAAGTAAGCTCTGAATTTTGTGTGCATTAAAAACATTTTACTTCTGCTACAAAGTCATACCTGTTTAGTTGGGTTGCATGCAATTCCAGGTGAACAGAAAGAAATTACGTTTTGTATTACATGAGCTGCATTCTACATTTAAAAATCAATTTATTGTGCTGTTGAAAGTCAGAAGGTGCAATGGTTGGAAACAGGATGGTTGATGAACAGCATCAGGAGGGAGGGAGGGCTTGTTCCTTCTCTCCACCAGGACTGCTCTTACAAGTGAGTAGAAGCTGGTCTGAAAGTGGGAGCTGGATTCTACTGTTTAAGCAACAGTCCATAAATACAGGTTGTCTGAAAATGATGGGGCTTCTTAAAGTTGTTCATGAACACGTGTACAAGCATCAGGGTTCTTTTTGAGAAATAGGGAAATGGATTTGAGTTAAGCAGAACAGTAGTAATATAGTGCTAGTTCTGAATGAATTGTTACACAGCTGTCAGAGATGTTTGTCAGTCTTGTTATTCTTGTTATTCTAGACAGGAATCTAACATGTTTCCAATCTATGCATACTTGATGGCATACATGAGATATGTGTATTTGTATCAACATCCTTCTAATCTGCACTGTTTCCTCTGAGGCAGTAGAACGTAGCAGTGGAGTTGGAGGAGTTTGGTCTTCTGAAATCCAGACCCTCTGCAATTCCTCTAGACTCCTGCCATGAAAAAATGGGTGGTTATCCTGAGCTTGATGAAAACTCTCCTATTTCACTGTATTGAATAAGTATTTTCACCAAGCTAAGAAAGGTTTATGCATGTAGCTATTAACTGAGTGCCATTCTCTGAATGGGTTTTAAAGTCTGCAACTGATATGTAATCTTTGCATATTTTGTGGAAAGATGTGACATTCACCTTCCTCTCATGTGCTTATCTGGATCTGAGTTCAGCTGATGGACTTTGTCTTCTTCTATTTGTCTTCTATGTAGAGTATTATTTGCTGCACTTACGATCAATCTGAAAATATGCCACCAGTCCTACCTAAAAACAATCTCCTGAAGTAGAGCATTAGTCCAGGCTCTGGTAGAGGCAGTTGCCATGAGTGTTAGATTTGAAAATGGTTTGTTTCCCTCCCTGTGCATGTAGATCTATGCATATGTATTATGTACATGTATTATATGTACTTTCCTTAAAAGGCCTTGTTACCCCCTTGAAGCATTGAGCCAGGGGAGTGACAAATACAAGGGTGCTCTCTAATTGGAGAAGATTTTTGCTTTGCTTTTAGTGCAACAGTATAATTCACAAAAACTGCTGCTGTTTTTTAACTATAGGCATAGAAAAGGACATTTTGGTCACTTCAGAAATGTTTATTTTTGTTGCTGGCATAAATAAATAACTCTTGTAAGGTATGGAACTTCAACTAGTTTTCACATTTTGTAGTCATAATAATCAGTGCCGTGGTGATGCAGTTAAAATTAGGACCAGAGATCTGAATGTGAAAAGTGTACTGACAGTTTTTACCTCTTAAGCTGAGCAGATGGGAAATAGTTTTCTGAATTCAAACCATCCTGCAAGACTAACTGATTTCTAGGGCAGAACAATCACATCATGCTTCAGTTAAATGGTTATGTATCTCCCACCTAAGATTGAATTCGGAGAAAACATACAAAACAAAGCAAAACTATTAACCCCATGATATAGACTGAGATATAAAAAGCATTAATACTAAAGAAAAGTGGGTTTTTGGGATGTTTCTAAGAAGGAAATAGTGACTTAAAAATCTGCATTGCAATACTCACTCACTGAGGGTTTTCTCTTAATTCTCTTATTTCTTCCTTGCTTTTTGTATTCGAGCAGTCTCTTTTAAAGATTTTTGTAGTAAGTAAATAGAACATTGTCATTCATTATTTCATTAATCTTAAGCAAATAACAGATTATCAGTTTTATGGAGTTAAAAGTAAACTAAAATGTAACCTTTTTAAAACAAAAACCTGCTCACTTGCCACAGAAGAATTTTGGATGAAATGCAGCTGTTGAGCAGTTGCTTAAAATAAATTGCATACTTTAAACCCACCAAGAAGATATATGAGGATTCAAAACTGTGTCACAAATCCTGACCTACTGAGAAAGAATGCTTAATGAAAAGACTACTGTACATTTCACTGTATCCTTTGCAAGGAGGGTGAAATTCAGGTCAACAGGATAGAAAGCTTCCAGGACTCAGGAAACCCAAACGATCGATCACTGAGTAAACATTATTGCAGATACTTATGGAGAGTAATTGATCTTGAACACAATAATAAGCTTTTATAAAAGGATTTAAATAAGTCGTAATGTTTCCATATCTACCCTCATATGATATATTGGCAGTAATTACATGTGCATTTATGAGTTAGTCTTTGATTACATTAATACATTATTTTTATTTAATTGACATTTTCTGTTTCACCCAGACTTTTAAGGTGTAAAGGTTAAGTTAAAAATGGGAAGGGGATTTGTTTAGTTTGAAGCACTTGTAGTTGCATGTCTCAATCGAAACAAAATACAGGAATTATAATAATAACACAAAAAAATGTCATTTATGACAAAATTGAAGTTGTAGCTTGTGGCTGCTATCTATTTATTAAAAAAAATGATAATGTAACATGACCCATTACCTTCATATCTTCATTGTTTCAAAACACAGATGAGTGTTCCCACTCTTGAGGTAGAAAAATCATCACGGCTGCTGCTGGGGGCACATTCTTTTCTTTATTCTTTAGGTAAAACCTATATGTATGGGTGTTAAAGAGATGCTGCCATAAAACTTGGGACTTGGTGTCCAAAATTATTTTGCTGCTTGTCATAGCAAGCAGCACTTGAATTCCACTGTAACTAAAGAGATTTGAGGTTTTTTTTCTCTTTCCACCCATGGTCATTCCTGGCTCATTTTCACTCCCTGTCCACAGGCATTATGCTTTTGCTTCGGCATGGCTCTTGCATATAGCACTACTACAATACGTGATTGTCTGGGCCACAAAAATTGGCATACTGCCCCAAAAGTAGGTGCAATACTTAAGATTATTTATAATCTATTTCGTTATGTAATTGACAAGCTTTCTTGCTGCTCTTGAACCTTCATAAGAGTACGCATACAACTTTGGCCATAATTGTTAGTTGACATCTATTCCACTACTCAGGGGAAGCAGGTACCCCAATTTATAAGTCTTATCAGTCTTTGACAGCGAACGCTGCTTTCTAATCTCTGTGAAAAATGATATTGCTGATTGTAAAAACAAAGTTTAAATACGTAATTGTGTTTGTGAGGACAGTGTAGTCTTAATTTTAGATTTTTTTTAGTTGGGTATGATGAGAGACTTACTGTTTTTAGATAGGGGTATCCAGATAATGAAGTATTTTTGCAAGCTCAGAAGGGCACATCTTCTCATTAGCTATCAGTAAACAAAACATTTTAATATAATCCTGTTTTTTCTGTAAAGATGAGCCTGGGACTTAAGTGAGTCATGCAAGTAGCTCTTACTTTTCACCCACCGCACTGTCATCACTGACAGGCAAAAAGACATAACTATCTTTTTGTCTTGTCAAATAACCAAAGGATGGTGTGAACTGAGACCACCAAACAGTTAAATTACCTTTTTTTTTTCCTTTTTTTTTCTTTTTTTCCCAAAACAACAGAGAAGGTCCTGATGACATTGCAGGATTTTGGTAAATATGCTTTCTGCAACCTTCTTTTTCTTTCTGTTTGGAGGTGAAGTTCATCTGCATTGAAATCAGAGGACCACCTAGACAATCTTGTCCCCTCTAGCTTTGAAATTTTATATGAATTTACTGCACGGCAGCACAATATGTTGCTGTCATTCCAAATGTTGCAATGCTGTTTTTTTCTTAATTGACAACTTGAAGAAGCTTTGCGTCCATCTGGTATGCAGTTTTTGTGGTTTTCTCCGAGAAGCCCATGTATCCACAATATTAATACCCTTTAATATTGAATAACTTCTTTCTCCATTTTATCATATTTTGCAAATTGTATTTCAAATGTCTCATGTTTGGTTCACTGATTACTTTGAGAAATCCTGTTTTCTGTTCTTGCCCTACATGCTGTCATGAAATTTTTGAATTTTTGGAGCAAAATTGAAACATACCTTAATAGTGGAAGTGAGAATGTACCGCCTATTTCATTGTCATTATTCTAAAAATTCATGATTTGTAGCCATTCCTGAAATGTATTTCAAACATACAAAAATGTCTTTAATAAATATTGAAAAATAAATATTAGTGTAGTATTTCAGTATGAAAAATGCTCAAAATGTAGTGATGTAAGACCATCAGGTTTTACTGCCTATGATTTTGCAGTCTGGTCTGTAGGGAGCAGACCTTGCATATCTGCAGACCCCTCATGATTTCAGTAAGACTGTGCTTGTATTGCAGGAATCTAGATCATGGATGAAACAGTCAGAGTGAAGCCTTATTGCCACCTGAAAAGATATGCCTATTGAAGCATTCTATTTCTGTAAGAAAAGGTGGCTTTGCCTATACAGGGGACAGCAGATTTTCATCTTAATTCAGTGTAGAAGTGAATTGGTTCCTAGAGATAGCGTACTCTTATTGTTTTCCCTGTTCTGCTTTTTTTCCTTTTGAATTTGAAATGTTCTGGAATAAAATAGTGCAGTGGAAACTGCAGGTCAGTGTCTCACTGGCACATGTAGTAACTGCATCCCTTAAACCATACAACTGACTGCTAATCTTCGATATTGTAACAATTTCCTGTATCATCCAGGCAAGCACTTAACTATCTGTGTGACTTTATACATGTGAAGAGTTTCTCTGGTTTGGGTGGGAATACTGCCATGCATCTGTGCGGAAGGGCTTGTCTGGGTCAAGACCTACATCTCTGCTGGAAACTTCATTGGGATACAATGACACTGTCAACCTAACTTAAGAAAAGTGGTATCTAAATTTTCCTTTTATCTGAAGGTTCTTTAGAGAAGTTTATATTTGAAAATGTCTTAAAAGATGTAATGAAAGGACATACGGGCAGTGACAGATGTTTGCACTCAGCTTGTCTAAAATGCAATTTTTGAAATGTTTTTCGTATGAAGTACAAAAAAAAGAAATCTGTAAAAACTTATTTGGATATTGATTTTATGACAACTTTTTGGTAAACAAAATGTTTGGTGCATGCATTTGGCTAGGAAAAATCTTTTGAATGTTCTGGATCCACACTGCTTTCAAGGGTGTTGTGCTCCATTTTTGTTTGTTAGGGGACTGGTGATAGGTAACTCTAGTGTTTCAAAGTAATTAATGCAGTACTTACAGGAAAGCATTTCTGTAGTAAGCTATACTTGTGTGAGCTATAATCAGTGTACTTGCACTGGTTGACCTTTTCTGATTTTTGACAAGAAGGCGTATGTGATAGCCTTTGAATGCAGAACCTCTCTCTTGGAGAAGCACATGTATCAGATGTCACCAGTATAGTGCTCTCTGAGCTGAGCTAGCAAACTGCCATTGTCAGCATGTTAAAATTGATAATAGAAGGTATGAAAAAGTCTTGCATGACCGAGCAGTGAACTTTGTGCTAACTGTACATTTACCAGTGCAAATCCTTAAAACTGAAATCTCTAATGCTGTACTCAAACAATAAGTTTTGTGGTTATGGTTTGAGGAGCTTGCATAACTAATAAGCGTTAGGTATACTGTTTTGGCTTCAAGTATCAAAGTTTAGTCGAGTTCTTTTACAAAATGCTGTCAAGTCTTTAACAATCTGCAGTAGCGGTAGCTGTCATTTAAATTAGGGCCTCCAAGCTGATTAAAGGGTTGAGGCACTTTTCATACAAGGAACAGATGAGAGCTGTGACCCTTCATCCTAGTGAAGAGAAGGCTTGGAGGGATGTCACTGATTTGTGGAAATACCTGTGAGGGAATGAAGAACAAGGCAAACTTTCAATAGTTCCCACTGACAGGACAAAAGGACAGGCATATCGAAACAGAAGATTCCACCTGAACACACACACACAAAAAAAAAAAAAGCCTACTTATTTACTGTGTGTCAGTGTATAGAGTGGCAAAAGCTGCCCGGAGACTGTAGAGCCTCTATCCATGGAGACACTCAAAACCCAACTTGACACAGTCTTGGGCAATCTTCTCTAGCTTACTTTGCGTGAAAACAAGAAGTGTGATGAAACGAACTCAAAAGATCCTGTTGAATGTAAACAATTCTATGTAAAGCTTCTCTATCTCTTATATTTACTTTATACCTAGCTGTAGAAAGCCATCTAAAGCTTTATATGTATGAAATATTTTATTTAACAATATGTATATAATTGTATGTCATTTAATTGTATGCTAATGTATATATGTGTATATAAATACATAAAATTCTCTCCACTTGATTTTTTTTTTTTTTTTTTTTTTTTTAATGATTACATAGGTATTTTTGGCCAAATTACCAATTGCATATATATTTTTATTCCTGATTCTTGTCTGTTCTCCCTCTGACCCACTGTTCGTTTTCTTAAAAATGAATTTAGAGGTAAAATAAATTTTAGAAATCGCCTCTTGAAGTGCAGGGTTCCTTCTGGAGAGAGTTTTCAAAGCAGTGCAGTCATCTTCTGTCCTATTTTTCTCACTCTTACACAAGTACATGTGGAGGGTAAAGCAGTTTTGGCAACAAGACCTGGCCTTTGAAAACTTAGTTAAGAAAAGCTGCGCTCCAGTGAAACTCAGTTTTGTTCTGAGTTTATCAAATTTTTTAGATCTCTGGGCTAGGTTTGCTTTGTGCACTTCATTTTCTGCTTTTTTTTTTTTTTTTTTCTTTTTTTTTTTTTTTGTAGTTGTTTAGAGTGTTCTTCTTTGTTTGTTTTTCAGTATTAAGAGTAACTCCAGGTTCTAGTATTGTTTGTTAATGTTTTCTTTGATATAAAAATGAATTGGGGGAGGGGAAGCTTATAAATGTAATGCTGAACAGTAGAACTTACCTCTTTCAGTGTTTGTAGGAGGGAGCACAGTTGTAAATATGAATGTAGCTCAGTATCAGCAGAGTTGGACAAAGGTTGAGAATTTGAAGTTTGAAATTTGTAAATAGGTATTTTCTCTAACATTGTGATAAGTAGTAATCATTAAAGTAGACTTGAAAATTTCAGGTTTGTTTCAAGTATTAGGATGTAGAAAAACAGAAATTTTTCCCCTGTGCTCTTCCATGGCAATAATGTTGGAAATAGCTTTATTTTTTCCTACCTGGTTATGGCAATGACAATCTGTATATTGATGTGTTTTGGTATGCAGATTTGATTAAAAGATAGCAAAGGAGTCGACTACCTGAGAACTTTCTCTGAAGTCGATATTGAATTTTGTGGTTGAATTATATAAAAAGTTTCAACTCTAAATGTGCAGGTTAACTTAGAAAATACAATATTTGAGAAATTGTGGATAGCTACTCCATTCATTTTTTTAGTGCATATTTGTTGCTACATATCTTTGATTTAACATTAAAGAGTGTAATTTAAATTGTTAAATGTTTATAAATGTTAGTATTGAGACAAGGGAGAAATTTACTGTACACAGTTCTGTTTAACTTTGTGGCCTGAGTACTGGATATGATGTTGTATTACAGTATGAAATCTTCTTAAGGTCTTTGTTTGAATTATTCAATTAAAAAAGTTTGATTAACACACTCTTTATTTCCTGTGTCTAACAGTGGAAAATAATTTTATTTTATTATTGATAATTTCCAGATTAAAAAAAAATTAAATACATAGAACACGGAAAAAATAGCAAAAACTGTTGTATGCTTGTGATTTTCTGTTTAAACAATTGTTGTTTTCTAATTCTATTTTTCAGTTTCCATAGCTAGACGCGTACAAGACCCACTAGCTGAGCTAGTGAAAATTGAGCCCAAACACATAGGAGTTGGAATGTATCAGGTAAGATAATACATATCATTTAAGTAATCCATCATGATAGAAGGCAAAACCAAAATGCTTTTTTATAATCAAGTGCCAACTAGTTACGTCTCCTTTAAGGGATATTTGTAGAATTCGTGAAGTGGTAATAAAATGCTTTTGAAAAAGTCAAAGAATGTGTCTTCTCTAATCTCCAGTTTTAACGATTGTGATTGAGACTCAGAAACTGCTGTAGCCAGATTTATAGTCTATTAAAAACATCGAATCAGACAGGTAATTTGATATGTAAAACCTTCTTTTTTCCCCATTGTTACAGCAATGGGGTTTTAGCTCTTTGTGTAAAATACAATAGGATATTGATCCCTCATTTAGAAGCCCTTAATTTGTGCTATTTGATACATTTCTCTGAAGTTTATAATAAAAACTTTTGTTTTGAAGTTTTGCATTTACTAAAGTTGATCTGGAAAAAGTTTGGCAACTCATTTATTTTCCTACATCTTTGTAGGTTATTTCTTGGAAGTATCATCTACCTTCAGAGTATATTTACCAAGAGAATATCGTTCAGAAGTGGTACATAGGACATTGTCATTTTCTAGTACATTAGCATCGATGCTGGGAAACATTTATTCACATACTTTATACCAAGCAAATAGAGAAGTTGAAAAAAAATAAAATAGAAACTTTAGTATGTGCTTATCTCTATTTTTGAGAGTAGAGAATGTAAGTAAATTTGACTCCCATTTCAGTCTTTCAAAAAGGAAAGTACTCTAACTTTTTTTGGATCGGTGTGTGAGTGTTAATGGGGTGGGCTACAATTAAGAGACTAGAATCATTTACTGTCACTGCTAAAAGTCACGTGACAGGTTTTGAAGAGATGTGTATCATGGATTATTTTATTATTTGGCTTTTTTTAGAGGGAACCGAGGTCAACATTTTGGTTGGTAAAAGCAGTACTCAGTGCTGTTTTTGCAAGCTGTACTTATATTGCCAGAGACTACGTTTCATGTTCTCATGTTCCTTGCTAACTGTGGAACTTAGCAGTAAAATTAGCTTATGTCATAATCTTTCACTATGAAATATACCACAGCTTATGAGGAAGGTTAGATATAAAGGTTGAAATACTGAAGTGTTCTTTGACTTAGGTATCCAGATTTCAGTAAAAGTAGGTTTTAATGGTGGCAGCCAAAATTGGGGTGGTCTTCTGGCAAAAAGAAGATTCAGTCTGAAGCATACTTGTTTTGTTTTTCACTTGTGGAGATAGCTTGTTTTAATTTTTAAAGTAGCAGTATTAACAAATCATACAGATTATCCTTGGTCTTGGTTTTAAGGTAGAAGAAAGTACGGTGTTCTTCTTTTAAAACAAAACAAAACAAAAAAAAACTTGAAATGTGATGTCCTAATATAAGCCCTTCGAGTAAAAATTCATTATTTTTAACAATTTTTTTTTTTTAAGTCTATTCAAAAATTAAAAACTGTTATCTTTGAATTATATACTGTGGATTCCTCAGTGCTCCTAATTTTCATTACTTGTCTAGAAGGCATTGATTTAGACGTACGCTATCTACTGTGACCCATGTGCAACTCGTACAAGCATACACTGAAAAAAAAAAGGCATAGAGTTGGTGGTAATTGTGTGTTTTGGGGAGCATTATTGCAATAACCATATTGTAGTGGCTCTTTACTGCTGAAGCCTGTGTGATTTACTTGAGACTGATTTACTTGACACTGTAATGGTACTGATAAGTGCCATTTTTCTGTCTCTTTCTGGAAGATTCTCGATCCACTGGTGATGTTTTACTAATAAACATCTAACTATGTTATTTTTTCCATGTCCAGAATGGTTATATGAAAAGTTTTGAAGAAATATAAAAGCTTGGTAAGGGTAAAATCCCTGAAGTTGCTCTTCCCCACCTGACTGCACTTTTAAGTCTCGTCATAGTTTTGTTAAGTCCCCTGAGAAGGACATAACCTCATCAAGATTTTTGAGTGTCACCCCAGAAGCCATAGCATATTTGCTCAAAGGCAGAAAACAAACAAGTAAAAAGAAGGTGTGAGGATAAGAGGAACTGAACTATTATGACTTGCTCTCCTTCAAGAGAACGGTTGATTACATCTCAGAAGCCAGGCATCAAAAAAGTGATTTTATCCTATGGACAATCCCAGATTAACAGCTGATAGACTCCTCCAGATAAAGAGTACATTAGGTACAGAATTTGGTATTATACAAGAGATTTTATTGTACTTTAATTTATAACCTGATTGCTACCTATAATTTTTTATTTATTTCTTTGATGAAATATGAGAAGTGCAGTCTAGATAAAAAATATAACTGGAGTTACTTTACCAGCCCACTGTAACTGTAAACCTAGTATTTGCATATGACATCCCTTTTCTTAAAGATTGTGAAGTTGATAAATCAAAATTGGACAAATTTAGACTTGGACTTTCTTGTCCTGAAGGACAGATAGTGCGTAGTCCTGTGCTCAGTCAGCTCATTACTCCTCAGAGAGAGGCAACTGAGGTTAACTGCCGTGAAAGCCTTGTAGCAAATCAGAAATGTGATTTCATGAGAGATGGTTGCACACTTACTGTACATGAACCAAAATGTTGGCTCCCTGAAGTAGTGGTCGTCGTCTTGTTTGTTTTTTGTTTTGTTTTGTTTTTTTTTAGTACTTCCACCAAATGGATATGACCTTTCTATCAGCTTAACACAGAGGCCCCAAACTACTCTACTGTTTGAAAGATAGTAGCCAAGAGAGAAGAATTTTGCCATCTTTTCTGGGAGTTTGTTCTCAAGTAAGAGATAGATTATGAAGAACCTAGCTGACATAGGCCGTTGCTTTTACAGTGAGATATTCACAAACTGTGGCACAGGATAGGTGTGTATGGTCAACTGAGTCACCCTCTTGTGTAAGTGCTGTGTGAAGGAGCCAAGCCTTTTGTAGTCACTGCTTCCATGTCATTTTGGATCCCTCCCACCTCCTGTCCTCTTGGTACTGTTAGTGCCTCTTCACATGCATGTGTGTTCATGGATGTTTTCTTCTCTTGCTAGCAGAAGCTTTCCGAGCAAATTTTCGTGTTTGGGTATGAATACTTCAATCTGAGTTTCCAGGTAGCAGCAGATCTCTGGAAATTGAGCCTGGTTAGCTGTGATTTGTGTTTTCTTCCTTTAGATGTCCAACAAGAATTGAATACATGACCAGCTGATTTTATTCTCCTTTCAAGTTATGAATCTGAGTTTGAAACTGCTGCAAAAGCTTGGTTTGTCAGAAAAAAATAAACAGAACCCTGATCTCTTAACAAGTACTTTTTTAAACCAAGAGAAGGAATCACCTGATTTATTACAGTTTCTCTCAGTCCAAAATTCCAGTTGCCTAGAGGTCCTTGTCTTCTTTCATCTTTATCTCATTAGGAAAATCGTTCTTTCAGACAGGAACCTAGCCAAAATTAATTTATCACCTTCGGGCCATATTAGTATGATTTCTTCTGTAGTCAAGCACAAGGATGATGCCCAGGCCCTGCCTGATGCAGTATGTGTTTGCCTTGTCACCTCCCAGTTTCAGTTCAAAGCTTAATCCCTATGTGTGAAGCAGGTAGTGGCTCAAGTACTATATTGTACTGCAAGCTGAATTTTGGCTGTTGAATCACCGCAGCAATTGTTATGTGCTTGGGTGGTGTAGATAAGAGCTGAGAAGAAAGCTGCTTCACAAAGGCTGTGGTTAGGGATTTCAATTCTAGACAAAAGAAAACGGATTAAAAAGTAGAATCCTAGAGGGAAACAAAACAAAAACAAACTATAGCACCAAAATCCTTCCTCTCAAATTGAAAACTAACTTAAATTTTGGTAGGAGAATGAACCAGCACTGGGATAAGCACAGTGTTCACTGTTCTCTTAGAAACAAAATAACCCCAGGTAAAAGGGGAATTAAATTAGTAAAGCTTTTAAAAGTCAAAATAAGAATGTGTATGAATGTGTATTACAATACAGAGAAGGGAAGAAGAATGCTAAGAGATTAGGTTAAGTTTGGCTTGTCCTTTGCTTTTGATTTGACGTGCAAAATTCTTGGATGCTGGAAAAACAGTAACCTCAACAGGGAAAACAGTCGTGGCAGTGGAGCTCATTTAGGAATACAATATATGGTATGTGTTGAAGGATAAAAGTGTTTGACAAGCTATAATTATTAACAAATGCGTTATATCTCTGATTTTGAATTGCAAAGTCATATTTGGTCTTTACAGTGCAAAACCCTCATCATGATATATTTTTGACTGTGGTAGCGTAATTATTAGCGTATTATTTAACGCATTTGGAGAATTAACATTCCAAAAGAATGTAAGGTATAATATATGCAGCTTTCTAACCTCCAAAGTGCATTGAGTCCAGATGTAGCTGGAACATTTTTTGTCAAAGAAATAGAATTTATGACTGATAAATCTTCAACAGTGGCTCTCAGGAAGGAAAAAAAAAAAAAAAAAAAAAAAAAGTTGAGCCAATTCTTGCTTTGGTCTCTTTACATTTCTGAAGAGAATTTCATAAAGCCTAATTTGAATAAATAATAATACGAGTTAAAACTCTAGAAATGCCTTTTTTGTCCCTCTCATCTTTTTCTTTCTTGAAATTCTGCTTGTTATTGAAGTGTATCAGTTTTAGTATTTGATTACCTGTGTGACATTTTATTATTTCAGGTGAAATTTGACAGTCATTGAATTGTGGTGTTTTGGTTTTTTTGTTGGTTTTTTTTTTTTTTTTAACCTAGAGGATGGACGTGTTGCATTAAATGGCAATGTGATTTAAGAAATACTTTTAATCAGATATGCATTTTATTTAATAGGCTTGGTTGCATCTTAATTATGGTGTGGTGTAGGTGTAAACACAGCCCATTAGTTAACAGGGAGGTATCCAACTGAAGTAATACCTCAGGTTCTGTTGGAAGGAAGAGATTTTGTTCCTTTCTCATATGAGACTGTGTAGAACACTTTCTCTCCCATTGTTATCTTGTTGCAGTGAGACCCTTAGTAATTTAGGATGCAGCTTTTTTGCAGACTGTCCCTGCATCTTTCTTTGCCAGCTCCCACATGATGCAAAACTGGTGGGCAGTGCTGCAAGAACATTACTGGCCTGTCTTGCATGCAGCTTAAACTGAGGCAGCCCTTTCATTTTATTTCATTCTTTAATTTTCTTCTCTCCAAATATGGCATTGCATCTGTCATGTTTTTTTTAACCTGCAGTTGTTGTCTGTGGTGACAGATTAGGTATTAAAAAATTGAAGCGTTAACCTAATTTTTGACAGTGGCATCATTTTAAATTTTATTACTGTTCTGCACGCTTATCATGAAAAATATTTACTTGAGGCAATGTATTTATTAAGTGTAATTAATGTTTAAGGTTTAATAATTTTGGAGATACCTGAGAGACAAACTGTAGCAAAACATTAAAAATGCAGAACTCAAAGAAACTTAAAGGGTATCTCTTAAATCCAGCAGTAAAATCAAATACAATTTGGTCAGCCTGATGCAACTGTGGGGTGAACAACTCTCTGCATTATTTCCATGGGCTGTCTTTTCTGCCAGAAATTCTGGCTTGTCTGCAATGAAAGGGACATTTGTCAGGCTATTCTTACAAAACTCTAGCAAAGATAACTTGTTAGCTTTATTTAAGTTATTTTGAGGCTTAAACAAACTTTATCATTAGATGAATTTCTTTAGTACTGAACTCAATATTTTGGGTAAATTAAGCATTGTTGTATTGTCTCTAAAAGTACAAACTTGGAAATTTCATATTCAAACAAGAAACTGATAGCAAAAAGAAAGCTGTGAAGTATCTGATAAGTACAAACAAGCACCTTCATCGTCTTAATGCTGGCCATCACAAGAAAAAATTGGTGTACAGTTTAAGAAAAACTTCACCGTCATTTTTTGTTAAAATTATACAAAATTTTGATGATGAAAAACAGGAGGCATACTTACTGATATCTGATTTTGAATATCAATCCTGTGCATCTTATGCTTTCATGAGGGCTGTTCTGAAAATAACACCTTCTATATGATTATGTTGGCCAACAACATCAACGGTGGATGTTGGTGGTTTGGTGGCAGAGGCTGAACCTTCCCAACAATATTTTGTTACATCTAGTTGCTGTGCAACAGAGGGGAACAATCTGACAAAGTGGCATCTAATGTGAAAGTGCGTATGAAGCAAAGGTGTGTTACTGAGTTTCCTCTATTCAGACATTCATTGACACTTGCAGAATGTTTGTGGAGACCAGATAGTGGATATGAGCATAGTGAAGGGGTGGGTGGTGAATTTCAGCAGTCCAGATTTTTGTAATTGTAGCATGTAGGCTCTTGTACATTGCTGGTGCAGATGCACAGCTAATGGTGGTGACTGTGTTGAAAGCAGTGTTTTATAGCTGGGAATGTGCTCTATCAAATAGCATTATTGTGCTCTTTGTATCTGTTGTAGTTTCCATGGAAATTAATAGGAGGCCTTACTTGTGGAGCAGTCTACATTTTAAATAATGTGCACCAAACTACTGGAGATGGCTGTTCCTTCAATCAGATATGTACATTTTTCATTTCAGTATTTAAGAACTTTATTTCCTTTTTCTATTTTTTGGATTAATTGACCCATAGGGTATATGAATTGTTAGGTGTATTACTTGGATCGCATAGGAGAATCACTTATAAGTGATGTGAGAATATGACGATTTATGACGTGCAAGAGAGCGGACTTCTTAATCTCTGAGGCGTGATTGTCAAAACAACCTTAAAATTGAACTTGCCTTATTAAGCTTATCAAAACAAATTTGTGTTGGTTTGCAACTTAATTTTTTGTGTTTAAGAAAACAGGATATCTTATTTATTAGGTGAACAGTGCTTTTTATATTCTGTGATTCACGTAGCTCCTGTGGAAAACTCAGTTCAGCAGGAATGTTATTTGATGGTTGGAACTATAGATTTCAGGTTTCAACAGTAAGCTGAACAGCCTGTCTACAAAATGCTTCAGCATTCTTTCTTTATTACTACACTGAATTTAGGCATGCAGCTAGGCACAGAACTGGATCTGCTATGATATATTTTTTTGTGAGTTTGCTTATGATTTTTTGTACTTTAACTGAAATGTCTGCATAAAGAAAACTTTGCTTAAACAGTCGTTGTCTATGTATGCCAGTGTGTTTCGTTCTAGGTATATTACTTATTATTGGCAATCTGATTATTGTGATGTTATTGTTATCACACCTTTTGGGCATCTTGTGTCAACTGGTTAACTGGTAATGTACTTCAAGTTGGAAAAAAAGACATGAAATTTGTTGTAGATTGGATTCTGCCTGTAACTGTAGAGTATCGTAGGAGAAAGTGGCTAATTCTGATAAACAGTGTAGACTAGAGGATATGTTGCCATTATTTAAAGAAAAAAAAAAAAAAAAGCACAGATTTGCCCAGTTAATTCCTCTATTAGGCCTCATCTCTGAACAAATTCATTGTGACTTTAAAGATGGGCAAGTGGGATAGTATTGCACAAGAATGCTCTTAGCTCAACTTTTCAATAAAGGAAAATTTAATCTCTCTCCTGAACCCCTAGGCTCCAGTAAAGAGGACTATTCTCACAATTTCTTATTTTTTTTTCTAAAGAGTTGCTCTGAAATTTGAGGAAAGGGTGGGGGGTACTCTTCCAATTTTTGAAGTGTACAAAAAACTTTGAGTGCGGTGGTTTTCCTCATAAAATCTCATTAAAGGCAGGCAAAGGAATGTCAGTGGGGAAGAGGTGTGCAAAGTAAATGGATGGGTACACACGTCTGTGCTCAGTTCAGGAATTCTAATGCACAGGAAATTACGGAATCTTTTTGCTAGGATTAGTTATCCAACCTTCAGCTAAGTTTTGCAGACCATCAATTTGCTGGCTGCAAAATCTCTTAATTATAGCGCGGTAGTGGTAAAGTATTAGCTCTGTTAGGAAGCTAAGCAAAAATCATACACGTTCTTGCCCAACACCACTTTGAGGGCGAATAATGTGCTTTTCATTTTGAAGAGTAAATTTCTGTGAACTAAGCCATCTAACACCTATGGGAAGAAAATCTCTGAAGACAGCTTTGTCAAAAAAGAGGCGGGCAGTCTTTAATGGTTTTTGGATGTTTCTTCATCTCGGTGAAGTTGGTTCCTCTCTTTAAAAAAAAAAAAAAAAAGAAAGAAAGAAAAGAAAAAAAGAAAAGTTAATACCTGGCAGATTTGCATAACTTAAACCAATTTTCAGAGACTTTTTCTGATGCTTGGGTATGGTTTATACCTCTGATAACTTGGCAGTCTCTTTGCTTGTGGCTACCTATTCTCTGCCAGGCAAATAGCACAGCAATAATACAGTAATCTTTAGATAATCTGTTGTATCTGGTTATAATGAGGAAAAAAATATATGTAGAAAAAAAAGATGGCATTTGTTATTAATGATTTTGTAAATCCTGGCATCCCCTAGGACACATTCCAGCTCAGTGAGGTGCGATACTGTCCCTTTAAGGAAATGAAGTAAAATTGTGCTTGTGTATTTACAAAGAGTGCAAGAGCACAGCAGTATCATTGCATCTGCACATGTCACTCATGAAGCTGCCAATGGATTGCATCTATTTTTCACTGCTGTCACAAAAATGCATAGTAGAAAGCATGTGAAAACTGTCAGAGATGTTTCCGTGAAAGCAGGTAAATTTTAGACTTTAATAATACCCATCTTGCATTGCTCCTATTTAATATTATGACTGCATATGTGTATTTTTCA
The DNA here is from genome assembly GCF_023343835.1 of Lagopus muta. Lineage (NCBI taxonomy): Eukaryota > Metazoa > Chordata > Aves > Galliformes > Phasianidae > Lagopus > Lagopus muta. The sequence continues at coordinate 84,239,928 of NC_064434.1, forward strand.
TAGCTTTTGAGATTTTAACAAAAGCAGGAAAGTTTTGGAAAAGATGTTGCTGTATGGAGGGGGAATAACCTAAGCCTGCTGATAGGAAACAGCTGTTTGACAGGTTTGTCCTCACTTGTCAGTTTCTTTCTGATTGCTTAATTACTGATTCTAGTAGCAGAAGCTTATTAGGAAGTTTTTTGTCACCAAATGAAAACAGACTGGTGAAAAATTTCTCAGATGATTTGCACTCTTGTATTAAAAGTACACAGCCTATAGTTTCCTGTAAAATAGGTGAGAAAGTTGTTTACTTCCACGAAGGAAGCAGATATGAGCTCCTGTGCAAAATTCCTCAGGTACAGTGTATGCTCTGTGCTAGGCTGTTTAATATTTCAGATGGAATTGCCTTTCCGTAAGTGTACTTGGGCAGAGCTAGTTCAAATACAGGCTAGATCAGTTATGAGCCAACAGGGTAGATTTAGACTCCTGCAAGACTATATTGTGATGCAGAAGCCAAGTGGAAAGAGGAGCAAAATGTGAATTGCAAGTCTGGGATTCAGAAATTGTCTCACCGTGGCTCATCAGTTTGGAAACAATTATCTAACAGCTGAAACAAAACAGAGCAATAAAGCCTATCTTTTTTTCAAAAGTGTATTGACTGATCAGTTTCCTAAATGTGTGAGAAGATACTGTGTTTTTTGTTTATATTTAAAGTGTTTAGTTACCTTGGGTAAAAAACATACAATTTTATCAAAGAACAATTTTGCAGCTCCTTTCATCTAGGTTTGCTTTAAATTTTCATAATATCTTTACAATTTCTGAAACATTCTTGAAAATACTATAGTAAAATAATAGCTAGTGCACTGGAAATTACTACTGACATTATCTATATCCCTGATGTAATATTTGTCATATACATAGAACTTGCAATTTGACTCCAAACATTAATCTTTTGTGTGAAGTAATTTCATCCTTTAAAAGTTCTAGTCAGATTTTAATTTAAATATTTAAATTATAAAATTTATTAAACTATGACTGTAGTGAAAGCATCTCCCTGTTGCTGAAAGGCAAGTGAACGTGGCAGTCGATGTGAATCGCTTGCTTTGAATGTGCGTGTGTGGTAAACTTAAACATTTTGAATGTAGCTTTTCTTCATTAGTGGAATTCCATAGTTACTGTTTGCTGTGAATGGTTGCATTGCATCTGTTGTTTTGGTTGTATGAATTAACAGCATATTCACTTGACGCATGGAAAAATAATAATATTATCATAGTTTGAGTGATTCCAATTTAGTTCATGGCATAGCAGCTGTTGACTTGATATTAAAAAAAAAACAACACAGAAACACCTGAAATCAGCAATAAATTAATATTTGCTTTCAGAAGGACACCAAAAATGACCTTTGGAATTTTGATGAATTTAAATTTTTAAACTGTTGCTTAATATGTGTGGTTTCTGTGATTAAATATCTAAACTAAGAACTCATATGTTTCATACTGAAATACATTAAAAAAATCTTTCTTTGATCAAATACGAAATTATGGAATGCTGCAAGAACTCTTTCCTAGTTTTATTTAGCTACTGATTTATTTTTCACATTAACTGCTTATTAGAAAAATTCAGTTACTGATAAAAATCCTACATTAAGGTTGAAGTTATAATGTGGTACTAATACATGTATTTGTATGCATATTGGATCTGTGACCAAATTATTCCATTTTGCCTTTAAATTAATATGAATTCAAATTAGTGTAAAATAATTCAGTTTTGGTGTTCCTCAGAATAATCCTGTGACCGTTATTATCATTCAGCTGTTATCACTGAAAATTGTACTTTTCTCTGAGATGTAAAATGCAAGTTGCTCTTTTTTTTTTTTTTAAATTTGTTGCTTTTTAGATTTTATCTTGCTAATAACACTTTTTTAACAAACAGTTTTGGAAAAAAAGTCATCGCTTCAGAAACTAAACTCATGTTTTTCTAGACAGTGATTAATATCTGTGACCTTTATTTTTGGATCACGAACATAAATATACACTTTTTTCTATGTCAGTCATTGTCTAAGATTTCATCTTTGTTCTGCTTTCCATTACATACCATGAATTATATGAAATTAATTTAATCACTACTCCAAACAGAAATTAAATGTGTCCTAATCCAGAGTTACGTTGTTTGCTTTTACAACTGTAAGTCATAAGTAATTAATTTTCCTTGGAAAATTAATTCGCTTACCATTCCCAGTAGCATCATATGTTGACACAGGGTTATAGATAGTTTAATATTTTTGTTCAGCATGTTGGCCTCAACTTTGGAAGACCTTAAATCAAAACAAATTCAAATTTACTCAACTGTACATAATTCAGGGTTATTTAAAGTGAATGTTGTCTTTATTGCTGTCAGCCAGCTGATGATGATGATTCTAAAATTATGTTCAGTCTTCCAAAATCTGAAAGTCTATGGACAAATGTGTGTTATTTCCTCAAAAAAAAAAGTAAATAAACAGTTTCACTCCAGAATGTGAATAACATGGCCACTGGAATACCATCAGTAGTTGAATACATGAAGTCCTCAGAGGACATAACATCTCAGCAATATGTTATGTTCTGCAAACTAGATGTCTAGAAGGCAGTTTTTTCAAGCATACCTTCTGCTGCTAGAGACTTTAGCAAGGGGATTCATTATTCCAGTTGCACCAGGCAATTTCTACTCTGACTGAATTGGGAGCATGGCTCCATTTTGCCACAAGCCATGGTCTAGCAGCAGAGCAGCCACATCGTGGTGCAGAGGCAGAATGGGGCTGCTTGAGCTGCTGGGCCTGCCCAAGGGTCTCTGAGTAGCCCAGGCCAGGAGTTTTCCGGAATGAGAGAGGCAGCTTTTAAGTCTGATCTATTAAGTTTGCCAGGAGGAATTCTGTTTGTGTGCGTGCACAACTCCATAAAACATGGTGTTTATTACTTCGGTTTATTTTTATTTATTTATGTCTCCCGGGTGAAACTCCAGTGACAGCAGCGTTGCAGTTCAAACAAGCAAGGCTCATTTTGTAAGTGTGCCTTTGTGGGTTGGTGGCTGCATTTTACTTGAATGCAGGGGTTCATATGTATGGCATTTAATTTGGAATTTGGGGGGTGAAAAATAAAAATTGGCATTCAATTCCAGTATGGAGTTACTACTAGGTCAGGCATAAAAATATTATTGCATTAGCAATCAAAGGAAGTAATAAACTATGAGTAAATTAACAATATACAGTAATGCAGCAGACTTGTGTAAAGTAGAGCAGATGAAAGAAAATATTCTTTCAGGTTCTTTTTTTCACCAAACCATTCTTTTTTTTTTTTTTTTTTTAATCAAGGTAGGCAATAGAGGATGTACAGAAAAGATGTATGCTGATAGAATGACGTCCTATTACTAGCGCAAGCAGAGGTGAATTCACCTTTGTGTGTGTGGATACTGTGGTATTACACATCTCTTGTGTACGTGCATGTTACGCATCATCAGTTGATGTGTTGGCAGAACTCTCCATTAAATTCAGTATCTGTTAATTTTAAATTCAATTATTTTTTAGTTTCTTACTCCTAAATTAGACAACTGATGCCATTCTGTATCTGTTAGTTAACACATCTTAGTAGGTATCGATGCTGGTTCATTATTATAGCTTAAATAGTTTCAAAAGTTTCACAATGATATTTAAAAACAGAAAATCTCCAGTGAGTGTAGCACTGTTTGGCCTTGTACTTCTCATGTGTAATGGAAGTTGCATCTTGCTCTCTGCTCTGAGCTGTTCGCTACCCAGGCCATCAATTTTAACAAAGTGCAATTTTTACTGAGCCTGCAAGGTATTGTTCATTTCTTCATTTTCACCTTTTCTGTGATACAATGCACCTTTCATTTCAGGAAAAGGAGAAGTAAGCTCTGTTCTTTCCTCATCCTTCCTTGCTGGAGCTTGTGGTGGTCACACACAGCAATAGTCTCAGCATACCTTGACCCAGTTTATCAGCATTCTTACTACACTTACCCTTCTGTGTTTCTATTGTCTATGAAATGAACACAGAAAATGTTTTGGGAGCCAGTCAAAAGATCTTGCTGTTCTTACCAATTTCTTGGCAGTTCCAGTTTGTATTTCTTTCAGGAATATTCCCCTTTATTTCATGGTGACAGTGATTGTCTAAATTTGCAAGAAAAATTAAGTCAAAATAATTATGGTTTAAAAAAAAAAAACCTGCAGAAACTATTTCAGGAATAATTTATGTTTTGAGCTTGACTGTAGTTTTGGATTAGATAATTCAGTGCTGGCACTAATTCTGAAACAAATGCTGCTATGAAGTACAATAGGAAAAAGCCCAAGAAGCAAGAAAAATATCTCTTAATGTAAGTGCCTGGGCTCTTTGGAGGCCACCAAGAAGTCTACAGTGATTGACATGCATTCTGGCAAAGCTTTTTTTTTCCTGCAGCAGCGCTGAAGTCAGTCAAAGTGTATAGACAAAGCTGAGTGAATACCAGTTTCCCCAGTACAGGGGCTATTTTTTCAGGAAGTCTAACTCAAACCAGATGTTTTGCTTAGACCTAGAGTTTGTTGCTGCCAAGCATCTCATCAGAGGTCAGAGTTCTGGGCTCAGGGCCCTGCTAGAATTCTTTCACAAATTGCTATTCGGTGAGGTTTTAATCCTAATGGAAAGAATAATGTGCTTGTAAAATCTGCAGTTATTACAAACACAGTATACATATTGTGGACTTCAAATGACTACATATTTCATTCCCATAAACAGGGAATGCAGATGAATGCAGTGTGTAATAGTTTTAGACATTCAAACTTAAACCAAGTATATAGTTTATACTGCTGTTAACCATTTGCATTCTTAACACTCCTGTAAAATGAATAGTAATCTTAACTAACAATTGGCAGCTCCTGACAAAATAAAAAAAAACCCTCCAGGACGTTTTGACTTGTAAGCTGCTTCCTGAAGTAAATAGGAAATCCTTATGCTTTTGAGAATGTTCAAAAACTACTCTGCTTACTAAGGCAGTAGGCTTGGCACCGTTTTTCTTTTTCCTCCTTTCCCTTTATTTTCTGTCTCAATTTTTAAATAGGCTTGGTAGCAACATTATCTGGCTGAGTTAATCTTTCTTTGACTGTTTATTTATACTAATTATTAGTCTCTGAAAACTGGAGTAGACATTATATGCTGCAGCTTATTTGGAAGCAAATGCTGGCAATGCAAATTGATGAGAATGAAAATTCTCCGTATATTTCTTGTTTTCTTGCCACAAGCCTTACTGATAAGCTTCTGTTCTGATTCTACTGAAGTAAAGCTGGAGTGTAACAAAAGCCTTCTCAGGTAACTTTTGTGCGGTACTGCAACCTACAGCTAGAGAAATGCAGCTTGATCTAATATAAGGATTAAGGATTTAGATATCACAAGATGTTGGTATGCTATAGAAGATGGTGCTATAGTGTGAGACAAGTTGATGTGACTAATATCTCAGTACACCAAGGTTGCAGTGATGAGTTGTTTGAACGTAATGCTGTGCAACATCTTAGTTTTCTGTGAATGCTGCTGAAGATTCATATCTTTAGTTTTAAACTTTCGTTACTCATTCAACTTTTAATTCCTATAGGTTGAATTATTTAATACAGCTGTCCTAATTTATCTTGTTACTATTTCTGAATTTAATGTCACTTCATAAGTTTTGTTTTCCTTTTACTGAGAAGCATAACCTGAGTGCTGTTGCTCAGAAGAGTTAATGTTATACCATTTGCACAGCAGTCATTGCCAGTGATAGTCACACTGGGAAGGAGGCAAATATATGTGAAGCAGAATGTCTACACTAATACTGTAAACTGTACGACATACTGCGGTGTTCATCTGCTTTGCAGTATATTCACTTATTTATATGTTTATGTTAAGAACTGTGTAATGAATGCTGATTTTATAGTATGGATGTTCTGACCTTTCTTAGGGCAGGAATACCTGATATTCAGGAGGCCTTCCTTATTAGATGAATCTCTTTCCCATGATCGAATGTAGAAGTTTGTGAAATACATCAGTGATTACATCAGTCTATTACATGAGAAAATGGATGAAGCTGGCATTTAGGTAGCAAATTAATTTTCAGAGTCCATATTTTTCAGAGAATAGGAAAAATAACTTTGTTCCTGCTATGTCCTTTAAAAAAGAGAATGTATCCAAAGTGTTATTACTAAGTTTACGTTCCATTGCAGTACATGCTAGTGTAAATAATATTTTGCCCTTGTATATTGAATAAAAACACATATGTGCTTGATGAGAAAACTTGTTCCTTCAGTGGACAGGACATAAATTTTTAACTTCATTCTGTTAGAATTTGTGTTTTGATTAACTGAAAATATTTGTTTAATAAGCACACACAATAGCATAGACATGCTGCTTTTGTTGCAAGTTAGATGTCCATGGTTCAAGCAGCTGCCTCAAGGTGAGAAAGTGAACATTAAATGGATTGAAATAAATACATACATCCTAATCATTCAGATGCAATAAAAAAAAAAGTGGAGTCAAGCTATAGCCTAGTAAGAGAAGCTTTTTCATATTAATGAGTTTCCATTTGCCAATAATTCTGTCATTTGTAACTTGAATCATTCATCACCCCTGCAAATGGTTCTTTCAAGACATTATTTGCAATTTTGTCTTGTGTTTTTGTCCTTGATGTTGTGAAAATGACCGTCTACTGTTACAGGAATGAAAAGAGATCTCATTCAAACATCTTTTGTGTTTCCACTTTCAGTGAAAAATGTTTTTTAAACCTGCAGCTGGTTATTTCTGCAGGAGTTCCCACTTATATTCAGGTTTGATTGACATTTTGAAATGGCAGCTTTTCATGAAAAGCTGTTAACTTGTAGAATTTGGTTATGGTACTAAGACAGACTGACTTTGTTCTACTGTTGGGGCCTGTCCAATCTAAACAGAGCCCTGCATCTGAATTTAATAGTGCTACTCAACATAGAGAGTGCAAGGTTTTTTTTCATTTTCTTTTTAACACTGGTGCTTCTGATATGTTTTTGAACCTGACCTGATAGGTACTCATCCTCATATCTTTTCTGTGAGTAATTGCATTAATTGGCATTCCCTTTCTTTTTCTTTCTTGAGCTATCAGGTTTTGTCAGGTTGCACTTCCAGTTCAAGTGTTGGAATATATTTTCATTTGACATGATGAAAATAAATGGAAAATGGATTTTATGAATTTAAAGATCCCACAGCCTGTATGAATTTAGATAAAAGTGGCTATCTGCAGGTTTTATTACTTCTAATTTTTGAAGTGTTGGGGGTGAGGGCAAGCTTATGGTATTAACAAATCTTCTGAACAATGACTACTAATTTAATTTCCAATTGAAAATGAGGAAACAGTGCATAACATAATTATTCTCCCCTTGTCTTTACCAGGTTGGTCTTTATATTATGCCAGAATGTTGACAGTGGAATTAGAGACATTATGCAAAATCAGTTACCCTCTGCATCTATTTCCAAACTTCTGAAGACAGATATAGGAATACCCATATGCATTAGCTGAGAGGAGAAGTATTTTTAACTTCAAAACAGATGACTATTTATGTGAAGGAACTGGGGAAAAAGAATAAGGCCTAGAAATTTGAACATCCTGGTATCCATTGCTTGTGTTTACTGTTTTTTTAATTGAGTGCAAGAAGTAAAACCTTGCAATTATTTGGGTTTTTCCACAGATTAACTGTACAGTCCATAATTTTATGACTTGTAAGAGAGAGTATTTGAATCTCATAAGTAGGTGAGTAATAGTATCATTCATTTTATAGATGTTTTCAGAAAAAAAATAAAACAAGAACCACAAACAGCAGTTACAATTTCTGAATTATCTCTACTCATAGCTGACTAATTACTTTTTATAAAATCTCTACAGATTTGCACCTGACATAAATTGATGTCCTTATGCAACCCTGTATTAGTGAAGTAATTACTTTTTGAGGATTGTGTGCATTTTTTTCTTTGGGAGTTCTGCATGTCATCTCATCTTCCTAGTCAAAGAGGTATTTCTCATATGTTGATTTGAACTTCAAATCAGCAGCCAGATATTTTGGTGCTAGGATCATGTCTGTGTGGCACCAGGGTGAAAGTCTCAGAATAAACAAAAAGTTAAATAAAAACAGACAAATCTTAAGGATCTAAACAGATATTTCCCCATGATTCGTTTGAAGGTTTGTACCTCTTAGGTTGTTAGAGGTATGTTGGAGGTACAATTCTAAAAGTAAATATGAAAGTGTAATTATTGCTGTGAATTGTTAGTTACATTTTATAGTCTGTTTAGAATGCTGAGGTTGGGGTCATCTAAAATATCCTGCCTATGCTGTCTCTGCAAATATCTCCCAAGCCAGTTGCAGTATAGCACTGGGAACAGACACATTTTTGCTAGTATTGAATAACATGTGCCTTCCTGCTGTGAAATAAAATGTGATTTTTGTGATCCTTTTCTTTAAAGTCATCTGAACTAAATGAAAGTGAATGTTTTCTCAGATGCCTTTACTGTAGTTTCTAAATTTTAGAATAAATTTTTGAGTACCAACCAGAAGCTTACTGTAGGTGAACCAGTACTTAGTTTTATCTCAGAATTTTGAATGAATGCTTTTGAGCTTGATGTGAGCTTTGAAAGTAAAAGCCAGTGTCCTATGGTTACCACCCAGACTTTACTCTTAGAATCTAACACATGCTGCTGCTATTCCTCCAAGCAAAAGAAAGATACATGGGTACAAGCTTTTCAGTATACCCGTAAGGTCCCTGTGAAATACTAGACCAATTGAATTAAATGGCAAACTGCCCACTGACTTTAAATGGAGCCAGGATTTTGCCCTTTAACTCTATCAAGCCCTAAGGGCAAGCAGGTTTCATTCTTAAACAGACCAAGCGTGGCAGCATTTCAAGGGAAAGTTGAGCCCTTGCAAACGTAGAATGCAGAGGACAGTGTGGGACCTTGTACTGCACTAGCATATTCAAGAAGTAAATGGCTATTGTACTGTTGAAAACAGTGCAATATAGTTAAAATTTTGATATGCTGTTCCCCATGTTATTTTTTTAATCTGAAAATAGACTTTTTTTTTCTTTTTTACTTGTAAATGACCGGTCTTCACTTAAAATGCATAGGAGGATGTAGACAGCAAGAGAGACTGATCAGTGTGCTGCTGCTTCACAGTGTTCAATTTTTCCCATTTCTACTTCAGCAATAGGACTAAACATTTAATATTGCTACTTTGCTTTTATTATATAGTCACTTTTTTTTTTGGAAGAATCTGTTGAGACAATGTTCATCAATAAATTAAGGTCTGAAACATTAGAATGGTTTGCAGTCACAGAAATCTTGAGAGTATAAAATGAAACTTTAAAGAAAAGCGTTCATTTTAACCAGGCAAACATGTATTTAGGATCTTCAGACTCACTTGCTTTAGAACAAGTGTTATCCTCATTGACAGTGGTGTACATAGTGTTTATTATTATTACAGAGCAAAATAAATATTCTTGGAGACTGGTTATTTCTGTCTAGATATTCTTTTCCCCACTCTTTATTGTTGATGCGTAGTTCTCCTTTATTTTGTTTTAACTGGGTTGATGGATGCAACTATGTATGAAAGAACTGTAGGGGTGAGAAGCTGAGGACATGGTTTTTATTTTGTCCTCTGAAATTTTTATCTTTTCAGTTACAGATCCCATTTTTTCCTGAATGATGATGAAATGCAGGCCGTGGCCTGTAGTTGCACAGTGGAGATACTGTCCTTCACTTTTCATCCTTTAGTTTCCCTTACACTTCTGCAAGTCTGTAGAGGGAATTATTTTGTGCATATTTTTCCTTGTTCCATCACCCTGTGTATTGTGCCCAAATGCATGCATGGGGAGTAATTTCTGAAGCTGTAGCTCAGTTCTGCCTTTCTGTTCTTCTACAGCTTGTGTTTCCTTGTGCCTGCTTTCATGCTCATACAGCTGCTCACATATTCTTACTCCTTTACAAGAAACAGTTAAGTTTTTGTAATATAGGAGGTCAGAGTGAGTGTTCCTACCAGGTAATGCTTCTCAGGTTTAGCCTTCATTGCCATTCTCCTTCCAGCCGCTGTAAACTGGTGATGTGAGAGATCTTTTTGACAGATTTGTTTGAGTACTCTTCAGTTTACCAGTTCCTGGCAATGCAATCCAGTTGCTGTTACCCTTTCTCTTTAGTACTCATTGGATTATATCTGCAGAGTGCTGGCTTTGGGCAGGTGTGAGCCTGGTGGGTTGCTGCTAGGTCCTTCATCATCTAACTGCCCTGCAGGTTTTTTGCTCAAGATGTCCATTCTAAAGAAGCTGAAGTACTTGATCAACATGATCAGGTCAACATATTTACTTTTACTCTGGTGTAATACTTAGTGCTTTTGTTCTTTTACAGGAAGATTTTTGAAATTTGCTTCGAAGAAGCCATAATTCCTTCTTTACTCAGTCCAGCACTTGGGTGTCCAGAACCTTTGTAACTTTTTACAGACGTGTGTATTAAATTAATAAGCTTCATGTTCAGCAGTAAGCTGAATGCATGTTGCCAGAACGTGGCAACCTTTCAAGCATTAGTTATCCCTATTAAACAATACATTGTTCTGTTGTCTCTTTGGCAGTATCTAGTGAAAGGAGATCTAGAGAATTGACAGAATGTTAAGAAATTATTGATAAAGAATAATAAAAATATCATTCTTAATACAGTTGCTCAAGTATTTTTCTTCAGTTTTTTCTTCAGTTTTCACGTGTGTTTTAAACTACCTAAGGTTGCTAGGTAATAACCAACAGGATTTTCAGATATTGCTATTGAGTGCTTTCCATAGATGAGAAAAAAAAAATCCACTTTCCATTGATGAAGAGAACAAAGATGATGTGAAGGACCATCAATTCAGTTTTAAGTGTTATCTTAGTGTATATGTCTGGCTACAGTGAGTCTTTTTAGTAATATTTTTCATAGTTTCCTATTTCAAATATTTGCTGTCCCCAGTGGTAGAGTACAACAACTGGAGACTTCAAACTGAAGGCAAGCCCAGCTTTGGCCTGGCTGCTCTGTAGCAGAGCAGAACTTGCTGGCATACCTTTTGACTGGGTTGTCAAATATCTGTTTGTATGCAGCTTTTGGTGTTTCTTTCCTCTGCATGTTCAGAGAACTGTATCTTGTTTACCACTTATAAGTAATGGAAAAAAGTTATTTTGAACTTATGTCCCTGTAGAATCCTCCTCAGTTCTGATTTGCCTCTTCTGCGTCTCTCTGTTTTTCTAATGCACTACAATGATTTTCTGATCACTGTGCTGTAGATAGTCTTTACAGCATAACATGTTGACTGCATCTATATATTAATAATAAATGCATTTTTCCAGGAAAAGCTGTTCTCTTAGCTTTTCAAAGGGCACATTAGTCCTGTCTTCTCAGAAAGTGTAAGAAGGCCAGGTTCCCATCCTTTTGTCTCTGCTAGTGCAACTCTCTACAGTGGTAGTAAAACCATGTTGCATCAATGTTATTTGTATATGCTTTGATGAAGTAATATTATGGAGATCTAAATGCTTTAGCCATAGATTTTTCTTGATTACCTGTACTCCTTTGTCTACAAGGGTTGCTCTGAAAATAATGAAATAATTTGATTATGTTGGCCCACAACATTGGAGCTGCACGTTGGTTGTAGAGGTTGAACCTTCCCACCAATATTCCATTACGTTTTATTGCTGTGTGACAGATGGCAGCAGAGAGGCAGCCTGACAGAATGGCATCTGATGTGGAACTGCGTACGAAGCAAAGGTGCAGAGCTGGTTTCTTCTTGAAGAAAAAATGGCACTTGCTGACATTCACTGATGCTTGCTGAATGTTTATGGAGACTGGACAGTGGATGTGAGCACAGTGAAACAGTGGGTGGTGCGTTTCAGCAGTGGTGACAGCAACAGTAGATTACCTCTGCTAGTGCAGATTTTTACAAGTGTGGCATGCAGGCTCTTGTTCACTGTGGGTGAAAATGCACAGCTGATGGTAGTGACTGTGTTGAAAACTAGTGTTACGTAGCTGGAAGTGTGCTCTATCAAACAGTGTTATTGTACTTTTTGTATCTGTTGTAGTTTCCATGGTCATTAATAGGAGGCATTACGTTCAGTGTGACCTACTTTTAGTATGCTGTTAGAAGTACCTCTGAATAGAACTGTTAAGGAGCACAGATATTCTGCTGAATGTGAATAAGAAGGATAACCGCCCCAGAATTTTCCTGAGGTACATGCAAAATAGGATGTCTGTGCTTTCTTTTCTTAGCATTCCTTCCCTCTGTGCACACATCATTAGACTGTCTTTCTTTTTTATCGCATCCTGATATCTGATCTGTTGTTACTAGGTACTATATAATTTCCCAGCTCTATTTACTCAGCCAGTGTCCTTCGTTCATAATCTTTTCCGAAAAGCCAGTGCCCCAGGTAAATGGCATATTTTAATGCGTTGTGGAGTGTAATTTTGAGGGCTTTGGGAAGAAGTTAGCTTAGAGCTAAGGTTTCTGTTTTTTTGAAAGTCTGCATCCTGATTTTTAGAAATGTTTTATTTTTTGAGGGGAGAGGATGTGCTGTTATGCCTTTTTTTTTCCCCTTCATTTACAAAATAGGAGTTCAGTTTTTCACATCTAAAATACTGTGTGCATTTGCTATCTTGAAAGCTCATCATCTGCTGATTTAGCGAAGTGGTGAATAAAATATATCTCAGTTGGTTTGCCTTTGGAGAAAACCTGTGTGCAACTCATGATCTGTGTGGTTTGATGGCAAACTACAGTTATTTTATTGTGCCAGATGAAATACAACTCTCAGCTCGGGCATTAGAGGAAACTAGCCTTTTTCACATCTCTCCTGGAGAAAGGAAAGATATAGAGCCACATGTACCGCAGACTACTGACTGGATGTTTGTTTATTGTGACATCTTCTGCTTTTTTTGTTGTTGTTTTTAAGTTTATTAACAAGTTACTCAACAAGGGCACACATTTTTCTAATAAATATGCCTCAGAGGAAATGGAAACTGTGGTAATTCAACTTTTTTTTTTTGGTGAACTGTTATCAATGTATATTAGAAATGTGAAAGGATATCTTTGAGACTTTGAATGAAGTCATAGGAATGACGATCCCGTAACAACTAGTTGCCTTTCTAATTTGGACAGGATGGAAAGTGCAAGACAAAACTGTGTAAATAATTTTTCGGCCTCTTCCTACCACTTTGAAATAAAAACAGAGGCATGTATGTAATCAGCTATCAACTTTTTTTTCCACTTAATGAAAAGGAATTTATTTTAAGTAAACTGCTGAGCATAAGAAACAGTAATCAGTCTGGGAACCATTTGGATGCTGGTTTCCCTGTTCTCTTTCTAAAGCATACATGCAATAATAAAAATCTCCTCCTTTTAAATCCTCTCTAAATAGCCCAGCATGGGCCATTTTTAACTTTTCTACCTGTTTTACGAAATCAGTATCTTAAGAATAAAATTACCTTGGACAATTTTGGAGGTATTCATCCTGTTTGGTTATGCATGTAAGCTGGTCTCGTTGAGGATTTTAGCAGATAGTTGGCATCATCAGGGCTTGGGATCAGCTTCTAGAGTTGTAAATTCACACTCTTAGTATTAAATTAGATTGCTATTAAATAGCAGTTCTCATTGAGATCTTAAATCTTTAGTCTGATATAGCCTAATTTCATCTAAGTCTTGATACCTGTCTGGAAACAATTTATAAAACAGAGCAGCCTAATTTTGACCTCTAGGTTGGGCATATAGACCCTTCCCCAGGACCAAAATATAATGGATTCAGTTGCAGCATTTTTCTCTCCAGCTGTAATAACTAAGACAAGTGCTCAATGGGAAATGACTTTAGGTCCTAAAACTGAGAATTCTATATTAAAAAAAAAAAAAATAGTTTCCCATCAATGGATGCATACCACAACTCAAAGCAAAGATGCAAAAAACATTTGTAAGCTGCCCCTGAACCATACAATTAGAGAACATAATAATGCTGAGTGCATGAACATAATAAAATTTGGGGAGTATAGTATGTATGTTACTGGGTAATTATGCTTAGGTTGCAGACAGGAAATGAAGAATTGAATTCTCATTGACTACATTTCATTGACTTTCTGTATGGCTTAAGGGAAATTACTAAGTTTTTATGTCTTTAGTTTTTCATCTGTAAAACTGGGACTATTCTTATGTACCTATATCTTAGTGTGAAGGTGAAAGATTCTGCATTGTTTTTGCATGTGTCTGACAGGGGATGTTATTGCTGTTGTGTTTTCATGATATTCTAGCAAAATCAGAACTGTTACTCTAGGTCAAAGCAATCTTTGACCAAAGAACTGGTATGCCAATACCGAAAGTTACTACTTGCTATCTCCATAGTACCGGCTATCTCTTTTGTCTCCCTGAATGTTTGGGAGAATAGATTACTTCTAATGTTTTATGAAACGACTTTAGTTGTTGAGAATGCATCCTTCTTTTGCGATGGATGATAGAACTTTGGCCATGGCTGGTGACAAGGACTTGCCAGGCTAAGTTCTCTACCTCCTCCTATCGTAAGTGTGTTAAATTCACTTCTTTTGCCAGCCTAGCCAGGCACATGCTGCATACCTCCCTGCAGGACTTTCACTTGAGCTTTTTTGCCAAGCTTTGTGTAGTCCAGAAGTTTGGTCGTAGCTGACTGAAGGAGTCTCAGTTGTCTGATTTCTGATCAGAGCAATTTCTACCTCATGTGATGGAAAGTCAGAAGCTTCATGCTTCTGTTGATTCTTGTTCAGAATAATGACTGTCTTTTGGTATTCTTAAATACAAATTCTGTACAGAAAGGAATATACAATAAAGTTTTTTTTCATTTGAAAATTCTGGATTCTTGCGCAGTAATAAGGCACACACTGAAGGTACTTTTCTGATTTGCTTGGAGCCATCTGATACCTCATCCCTTAACTGTCAATCCTGCAAATCACAGATAAAACTGATATTGAAGTTGTGCCGTTAATAACCACATCAGTTGATAACTTCAGTGGAACAGGTTTGATTCTGTATTGCTCTCCTCATCATAAAGTAGTGGTGTGCTTTTGGAATACTGGGAGGTGGACACGTGTGATACTAAATCAGAAGTAGTTTTGGTTCTTTTCGATCTTGATGATATTCCGGTCTCTCAGCTTGCAGTTCTAAAAGTTTGTTCAAATAGAGATCTCTATTCTCCCTTCCTTTTACACTTGAGCAAAAACAAACCTGAGGCAGTCCCAGAATGCAGAACAGTTGCCTCTTTGATAATTTCCTTTCCTTTAATAATTGAAGCTAATACATATGCTTTTAAAATTATAGTTTTTAAGAGTTTCAAAGCCATAAACCTTACATTTTCTAATACCTTTTTTATTTTAATATTTCATGATTACTTTTAACCTTGTGTAAAATTATTTGTTGAACACTAAATAAATTAAATAAATTAATAAAAAAATGAAGAAAGATTTTTTTGAAGGGAAAAAGATGAGTTTTTAAGATGTGATTTTTATCTCTGTTGTCAAATTAAATATATTTAAATATGTTCACAATGAATATATTCATATTCAGACATCAGAGGTTTAAACTTTGTGACCTTTAAGTCAATAATAATAATGCAGCAATGATGTTTATCTTCAAATCTTCCACTAGAGAATACCTATGTTTGATTAATTTGTTACTCTACAGAATTTTATATTATTTTCTACTTTGATAGTTATATTTAAAAACTGTAATTTTATGTTTGCAAAAAGCCTTTTGAAGGAATTCCCAGACCTTGAATTAAAAAAAGAAAAAAGGGTTATGGTACAAGGCTACAAAGCAATATCTATCTGACAGAAATACTGGAAATCTAATGCTCTTTGATTGTGCTTTTTCCTCATACCTGCTGAAAACTTCTGTTCAAAAAAGAAAAAAAAAAAAGCATTACAAAAGGAGTCAATTGTGTTATCTCAACGTACAGTGTAATAAATGCTTTTGTTTGCTGTTGTTAATACCATTCATCTAGTTTGATCTCAGTTTTTTATATTATGCTAAGTACTTCATTGGTAATTATCACGTGCTATCAACAGCAGTGGTGGGTCTGAAGTGCTGCTTCATTTTGAGAATGGGAAAAACATTGATATTCTCGTTCACTTGTAAAAAGTTGTCACAGCGTAATTTTTGTTGCTGAAAAGTTACTGCAGTTAGTTTATTATTCAGTCCTGTCAACTTTTCAATATGCAAACATTTTTCTTGTGTTATATGCGTAATAGGAAAAGAACTGAATACACATTTTAATGCAAAGTTTGTTAATCTTAGTGCAGAGCCAGCACAAGTTTCCTATATCATGGAGGGGGTTTTGTACTTTTGCTTTAAATATAGCTTTGCTGTCATATGTAATAAGTGGTGCTGAAATTGGTTTCAGTTATCAAAGATGTGAATGACACAATGGGTGCTTATGTACTGTGCCTGTTGAATCCATAAACACTGGTGCTGAACAAACTTCTGTTTTTTTCACATTTCCTGATTTTTCTGTCAGCTTTGTCTTTCATGGGTCATTCAATAAACATTGCTCTGGTTGACTCTTTTGTGATGCCATATGTCAATCAAAATCAAGTGCCTGCTTCTTAGCAAGGAGAGAAAATAAGCTCGCTTTATTTAAGTTTGCCTGTGCTTTCTGCAGAACAGTGCCTTGCATTTTGTTTCATTCCTAGTGTATTTTTGCCTTGAGCTATGCAGTGGAAGAGTTTGGAATTGAAGAGAGGAGTGTTCAATGAAAGCAAAGGAGGAGATAAAGAGAATTGAGAGAGAAGTGAAGAACAGGATTTGAAGCTGTTCTTTAAGGATATTTAATTTGAACAGATCTGTTTAAAAAAGAAAAGGGGTTGAGGTGAGAGGGATGAAAGGGTCTCATGAGTGTTTTCACATAAGATAAAAATATTTCTTTTTACTTAATCATGTCATAACTAATCCTGTTGGTATGAGATTAGAAAACCTCTGAAAGTCATTGTTCGGCATACATACTTTTTTTTTTCTAGTGAGAGAATGGATGTGTAATTTTTAAAAATAAATTCTTTCCATTGCTGATATGAATACCATGTTAATCACCACACAGAGCAGTTGCTAAGTGTGTGTACATTAACACTGGGGAAGCCAGTGAGCATGAGAAGTTCTTTATATTAGAACTGCAGAATGCAATAAAATGTGCATCAACTGTGTATACCCTTAAATGGATTTGTTTGGGTTTTTTTTTTTTTTTTTTTGCTGTAGTTGATAGCGTTGTAAGTATCACATTTCTTATGAGAGTCAAGTAGGAGGAATTGCAGTATGGCTTCTGCGGAGGCCTTCTGTTTGTACAGACTTTTGTCAAGCTCTTAACATCTTCTGGGGTCTCACTTTGCCCTGAACGAGACCGGTTGGAATTTTATATCCTATTGCTGCTGTTCTTCACCCTTTGGGTGCAGAGGGATGGTCACTGGCTTCAGACTAAACAGAATTCCCGCATTCCTCTGGAAAGACACGGTTCCTTCTCCCTCTGAAAAGGAATAGAAGCTGAGTGTAAATTTTATTTTTATTTTTACTTTCTTCTGTTTTCCTCTTTTATACTTTGCCACTTTCCAGAACAATCCCTGAATGACACTTGCATTTCAGAAGTCTGAAATCACCTGTGAAGCTCCTGATGTTCCCTGCTTTGTCTTCCTCTAGTATTGCAGATAATCTCCATAGGAGCTTCAGCCCTAGGATGTTTTGTACAGAAATGGGAATGTACATTTTCTTCCTAGACTTCTGGAATATCACTTTTACTGCATCTGTTAGGGTGCAAGAAGAAGTAAATAGTAAATAGCAAATAGAAGATGAATTTCAGCAGCATGCAAGTGATTTGAAGCACTGATGTGATCAAGTGTGCATTTTTGTTTTCTTTTTCAGTGTTGAATCTTAACAGACATTGTTTTTGTTTTATCATTTTCTTTGAAAACAGAAATCTATTTCTCTTGGGGTATTTCAGTAATAGTAATGTGCCATTAAAATAAACAGAATTCAGATTTTTGAAAACAAGAAATGAATCAGAGTTAAGTACCTAAGATAACAATATATCTTATAACAATATAACATTTGGAGAAGCCAGTCTTCAAAAGAAATTCTTTAAGTTAGGACCTTTTATCAAACATCAGAGGAGTAAGCTTGTTTTCTTAAGAATCTTAACTGAAAGGGATTTTCCAGAGGATGCTAGAAATTAAAACCCTGGTCTGAATTTTCCAGTATTTCTACCTGACAAAGGTGAAAAAGGTACACTTTTAATTTTCTTCTAATTCTGCCCATGAAAACTACTCATCATTAGACTATTTTCACTGCGTTAGTCCTTCTGTACTTAAGAGCTTGTCTTGAACACATTTTGCTTCTAGCTTTCACAAGCATTTGAAGTGCAACTGATTGTATATTAGCCACAGCACTAGCAGGGAATGTTTTTCCCTTCTAAAAATTTTAAGCAAAACACATTTCTATGGATTGACTCTCTATAACATGATATAGTTCTGAACTTTGCTTAGCATGTGTTGTCTCACCTAATTTCTCATTCAGTAAATGTCATTCAGGCTGCAAGATTATACTTCTTTTTAAAGAAAGTATATATGTTTTTAAGGGCAATGTTGGCTAGTCTCACATGCCAATATGAAAATTCGTGGGTACAGAAGTTAATGGTAGGTACCAACAAAATAATGTTTTATGAGCTGCTAGAAGTGTTTCAGAACTTAAGGGTGGAAAAAAAAGCATTTACTTCTTTGCTCATTGAAGGCTGACTTGGATTCAAAGGACAAGTGAGGTATAATTTGATCAGAAATGTTGGCCGTGTTACTGTTCCTCCTGGCCTGAATCCATAACCTGATGCCTGTTACACAGGATCGTGAGCTCTTCCCCTCCCTGCTACTTCGTGGGCAGCAGCATTAGGTCATGTCTGTGCTGAGCCTGTGGGCACTGGGGAGTGGCTGATTCCTTTCCAACTGGGCTGGAAGGTGGCTGGCTCGACTCCAGGGTATTGTAAATTAATAATGAAGTGTGGGCTAGTCTTGTTGATTTCTACTAATTTAATAAATATAAAATATATGTATTTAAAAGTCACTGTGTTTTGCAGTAGAATTTTAAACTATTTCTTTCACACAAAACACAATCCTTATTTATTTCCTGAAAGTATGATTTTTATAACAGCGTTGGAAAAGGTTACCGAGTGCACTGGTTATGTACATTGTTTGTTTGATGCTACTGTCACAAAAAGCTGCAGGTTAGGGTTGTTCTAATCTAGCTATGGTACTCTGAGAGTTTGGTCAGGGTATTTGTCCACCATCCATTCTCATACAGATGCAGCACATCTCCAGACTACATGCGAACAGTATCCCTTCATAAATTTCTGGTGCTAATGACACACATACTTTTATAGGGACTATATTGCTAGAGATCTCTACAACAGGTTTTTGAAAAATGGCTCTCAATTGGTGTTGTAGCACCATCTCAAGGTTTTTAGTAGCATTAATTATTTCCAGTGAGTGCACATAGCTCTTCAGAGTGAGCAAGACAGCAATCATTGCTGGGCAATTCCTTAGAAAACAAATACTAAAATACTGTTACAGTGTCTGATATTTCTAAGCACAGATTACTTTCTTTAGTTGAGAGGGTCACAGTTTTTATTTGGAGCAAGTGAGTAGCATGGCTTCTAGTAGTGTCTGAATAATATGATATCACCCTAGTGCATATAAATAGTATACAGAAGTATATAATATCAAACCTCTGATACTGGAGAAGGCTAATAAATTTTCTGGAAGACAGAAAGATGCATAAACCTTTCTAAAGTATAATCTGTTAGCAGTAGAAAGTCTTTACAAAGATATTAGGATCATAAAGTAATGCTTTTAACTACTTTCAGAAACTGTGCTTATAACACTACCCTTTGCTTCATATCAACGTAAAGAGGGATGTAGAAACTTCTCCATCGCAGCCAAAGGAAGCTGTGAAGGTCTTGAAAGGCAAATTTGTTGTCTGGAGAGTTTTCTGTCATTTGCAACTTGATTTCATTCTCTAGCTCGAATATATTTTACATCTGAGAGGTATTGGTAGCTTTGAGACATGTTTACTAAGACAGCTGCACTGTCTTATGTTTATCTTGATCTGTCACACTTACCTTTCAGCTTTTTCCTCATTCGTGCCTTGACGTGGGTGCTGGGATATGCATTCCAAGTGGTATTTCTGTCAGATATTGGTACTAAAGAGTTTGTGCATGCCCTGCTTTGTTGTGCTTATTTGCTCCTTCGATATTTGTCTGTTTTTAATGTGACTGTCAAGCGCCAATAAAGGTTAAAAGATGCAAATAATCTTTGAGAGACCTGAGAATTCCTTGTTAGGAGCAGGAGTTCTTGGCCAAAGAAATAACGGTTACCTTTTTCTTATTTTTTATTTTTGCCAAATTGTTTGCATTCTGTTACTTGAATTTTACACAAAGTACTGTATCTACAATCTTAAATTTTCAGATAAATGCCCCTTTCACTTACGAACCTGAGGAATCACAAGCACTGATCTTTCATTAGCATAAGTATTTCCAAATGCTTTATTTTGGGTTATAATATACCATTTCCCACTTTATTTGTAGTATAGTTGGTCGATTTGTTTCTGAGTTCACTGTTAGCAGAAATGGAAATAATGCTTTTGCTGAATCAAGTCTCATACGAGGAACTGCTTAGAAAGATTTGGCCAAATCTCTATATTTCCTTACCTTCTTTGCTGTACTCCAGTCTACTAAGTATTGCGGAGATGATGATGAATGTCTCAATTTTGATTTGAATGGCTGTATATTTCTGCTACTGAAGAATAATCATCATTTTAAGGAGTGAGACTGAAAGCTATGGAAACAGCATTCTACCCAATCATTGTCACAGACTTGCTGGTTTTTATTCTAATTAATTTTTAAACAAACAAATTATATATATATTTTTATATATATAATATATATCATATATTTTATATATATATATATATTAAAAGAGTGATCAAGAATTGTGAATTTGCGAATCAGCTTCCAAGTGCCTTGGATTGAGTCAGTGTCCTTTCTCAAAAGCAGAAGGATGTTTTGAGTACTGTGCATTTTTAACGCTTTTTGCCTTCCTCCATCATAAAGAAAAATGTTAAATATATTTACATTACTAAATTTAACTTTGTGCTTCTTCATGGAAAATCAAATTCTGTATTTTGCAGCTGTACTTGTCAAAGAACAGAAAATTCAGGTGTTTCTAAACAATTTTGGTACTTTATTCTCATGCCCATCTGTTAGTCTGGTATTACTGTTCTGTTTACGTAAATACATCGGTGTGTGTGTGTGTGTGAGCTGGAATCCTCTAGTTCTAGTACATACCCAACTGATGACAAAAGGAAGGAATATATAGAATGTAATTACTAAGAGAAGCTGCGTCTTCAGAAAGACATAAGTATAGAAATATAAGACGATGGGGTTTTTTTTGTTGGTTTTCTTGTGTTTGTTTCAGGACATTTTATGTATGTTGCAATAAAATGTCATAGTAAGTGGTATCATAATAAAACACATTCGCATTTTCTTGGAATGAAGGTCTAAGAGATACACTGGCATAAGTTTTAGGCTCTGTATAGGTATTAACTAATCACTCATTAATGAACTACCAATATTAGTAAATGGAAGTTGATACTGTTGGCATGTTAAATTTAATTACAAAAACTTTAAAAGATCTGAATAGCTTTTAGAAGTTTAAACAAAGTAGTGGATGAAGTGTTCGGTGCCTTGGCTCAGTTCCAGTCTGGTGTCCTAAATGAATGCATCACAAAACCACAACAGATCAACTCAGATTTACATGAGTGACGTATAAGAGCCCTGAAGCTAAGCCAACATAGTGATTGAATTAGCTCCTGCATTCAGAGAGGCTTCTCCCTCCAGGTTAGACTTCTAAGCACTGATGGATATGTGTGGGGAGCTAGAAGTTACAGATTGAAGTATGCCTGTGCTGGGAAGGGAAAGAAATCTTAGAGCTTCAGAACTTTTATCTTTTATCTTTGACAAGTGTGATGGATTTTCTTTTTTTTTTTCTTTTTTTTTTTTTTTTAAGGGGGTGGAGCAAAAGAGGAAGCGTTATTAACAGTAATGGAAAAAATTGAAGAATTTCCTTTAGTGGTGCTTCTGTCAAGGGACTGCCAATCTCCCTAGAAATCTGTTTAAAATCTGAAACACATCATTGCTGCGGGGTTGATATGTACCTAATGTATTATCCACACTTAGTTTGTTATTCTAGTGCCTGTACTGTAGTATGATGCTAATATATAGGACAATTTCACAAATGCGTATGTGGGTGAAAAAGAGCAGCATTTATGATCTTTTCTCCAAATACCTTATTTTGAAAACAGTCTTATTTTTAATAACTCAAAGTGAGGTTATACATAAATGTCAGATTAAAGACAATGAATGAACAGAAAGATTACTCCTTTAAAGAAAGCATTATGTGTTTAATGTATTTTTGCTTTTTATGTAATTTGGATAAATAGTTATTAAACAAGAAAGAAAAGCTGATGTGAGGAGAGACTTATTCTAGGGATTTTTATTATGACAGAAGTGTGGCAAGAAAAAACATTAAAGACATTTTAAAAAAAAGCATTCTACTGTTTGATTTTAACAGGTACCATCATGTAAGTTATTGATAAGTTCCAGCAAGGATTGCATTAACGTTACATAAGTAAGAACTTTAAACAATAGTATGCTTCAATATTTCAGTAACCTGATATCTCCACTTTTGTTTCTCAGCATGATGTATCACAGACCTTGCTCAAAGCAACTCTGGACAGTGTGGTTGAAGAGTGTGTCAGCTTTGTAGGAGTTGATATTAACATCTGCTCAGAAATACTATTAAGGTGAGTCAAGCATTTTCCTATTCCAGTAATTACATGGCTCCGGATCACAGAGTCTCTGTTTAGTCTGCCATCTGACTTCAACTCAGCTGAAGCAAATGGGTCTTGTGTTAAATTTCCAATTACAAGAAAATGACACAGTAACACAGTATTTCACTGTCCTTGGAATTCAGTTTTTAAGGGTATGTGTGATTCTCCAAATAAAACTATACCTTGGAGGAGAACAGGTTAAAAAAAATTTGAACCAACACTGCAATTTAGAAAAACTTGAATATAACCAATGTGTATTTCTGCAGTAAGAAAAGATTTTTCAACTGTACCTTCTGTCCATTCAAAGGTATTTTTGTATGTATTAAGCAAAGAAGGATGTAAAAATCTAGGGGGCAAAGGAGAAAGGGAAGAATTTAAGGGGAAATTTTCTGCAAGTGGATTCTTTTTTTAATGTGATTTTTTTTTTTTTAAGTAATTTTTCCATAATTATTTGGAAAAATATTCTGAATATTATTTCTCTGGGTTAGAAATCAATCTTGTTCTCTCCTTATTTCTCTCCTAATAATGCTTTCCTACACATCAAGTGCGCTTGTTGCTAGATATTACACTTAGAAAGGGTGACAACATTACAGTACCTGCATGACTTTTGAGTGTTTTACTTGAAAGACTTAAGAACATCAAGTGCTTTGACAGTGAAAATAAGCTGTGTTTCCTAATGTTTCTATGAAATTTTTGGAATAAATTCTATGCCTTTAGAATATTTTGTCTATGGTTAAAGAGGTGTCTCAGTTTTTGCTGACTTTGGATTTCTTTTTATACTTCTGCTTAAAAATGAGAATAGAAGATTCTTTTTTTTCTTTTATTCTCACTCCCCATTTCAGCTATTTCTGCCAAGTTTGTTTTTTCTAGAATCAGTTTTATTCCACAAACAGATCTCTTAAAGCAATTTTATCTCATATTCGGAGCCATGTGGGCATCTGGGTGACATTTTCTTCTCCAGAAATAAATGCCCAACACAGTTTTTATCTCTTTCTGTGATTGTTGTACTCTGGATATAACTTTGTGTGTATGTACATATAGAAGAGATGCAACAAACACACTGCTTCCTGAAGGAATATGGCTTATTGCAGTTACACTGTGCAGGTATGTTCTCTGCCAGATCTAAGTTGCCCTCAGAACAACTCATGAAGTCAGTTCCCAGCTGGTCTTATATTTCAAGAGCAGCTGAGAGAAAAGGAACAAGCTGTGTGGATCTGTGAAATCGTGTAAGGAAGGCAAGCTGCTCTCAGTTACTCTGTTTCTGGGTAGCAGACGCCAGTGCCTCATGTTGGGGCAAGGTGTTGCAGTATCACTGGAAGATAATAGCTGAGAGGGGGCTACTCTCACAGGAGTAATTCGTCTGTCCTGAACCTTCCTCCCACGTAGTTTCCTGAAGAGGGCAGCTGGGGGCAGGCCATAAGACATGACAAATCAAATTGGTATTACAGAAGTAGCCCACAGATCATAAATTATGAGTTCCTGGCTTACTAGTTAGGCATGTGCAGAACCCTATTGCTGTACGAAGTTTTGTTGACTGCATAGGATTCCTTCCACAGAATTCAGAGAAAAGAACCTTTTTCAGACTGTTCCTTTGCTCTAGGAGTCTCTTTACAACATTCTTAGCTGTGTTTAATTTTTGTAGGTTTTTCAAACCAAATTTTCTGCAGTCATGTGTGTACTTGAAATGGATTAGACTTGTATTAATGACTATTCAATGGTGAAAATGTATTTTGTAAACTTTACTCTCAGACATATTGCAGGATTGAATGCCACCAGAGCTAGAAATATTATTGAATGGCGAGAGAAGAATGGACCATTTATAAATCGAGAACAGCTCAAGGAAGTTAAAGGTTTGGGTCCCAAAACTTTCCAACAGTGTGCTGGCTTCATCAGATTCAATCAAGATTATATAAAGACTTTCTGCAGGTAAAAATGATGTTAGCCATCATGACAACATTTTCCAAAATGTTATGGGAAGACTCCTTTACCTTCTGTTTTGTATTCAGATTTGAAACTTGAGGAATACTGGGTCTTCATACTTTGAAAGAAATAAATTAAATTCTTTAAGTCAGTTGTCAAACATAGCTTTTGCATTGCATCACCATGGTTTATTAGTCTAGTTCTCTAAGTTAGAGTCTCTATAAGAATACAAGTTTAATGGCAAATTCTTCAACTGAATCAACAGAAAAAACTTGACATGTGGCAGTGTCATTATCTATGAGGTATTAAAATCTTACAGCCCAGTGCTTCATATTTAACTTAGAGATTGTTAAATCCATTTCAGTGTGGTGAAGATTGATACTCTGCAGAACACATTGGTAGTAAACTAGAGTGGATTTTTGGAGAGTTTCAATTCCAGTGCCTGGAGAGAGAAAGTTAAATAAGCTGTCTGGGCTAGGCTCTGCTGTGCCTATGAGGCATGATGTGACTTCTTGCTTTCTCAAATATGTAAGAAGCCCATTACTAACTCCAGTTTGTCAACACTGAGTCATACTTTTCCTTTCCGTCTCACTTCCCATTTCTGTATCAAGCCTTTTCCTCTTGCAACCGTTCATTCTGCTCTTTTTCTTCATCCAAAATGCTTCCTCGCCGTAACAGAAAATGCCCATTGTAGGACAGCATCTCTTTTCCTTCTCCTGTCTTTCCCATTTCTCTATCCAATATAAAGAACTAAAAAGGGACAGCGTGATAGCACTATCCCCACCCTTTTGCTGCTTTCTCATCTCCACAGAAATATTTTCCAGGGAAGCACATGTTATTCTTTTTCCAACCCTGTTCTCAGAAGCAATACTGTATTCCCAGTTGCTGCTGGCCAAACTGAACATGTGTAACTTCCAAGCAGGAGGTAGGCACATTAGGACTGGCATACCGCCCGAGTGGAAGGGATACAGATTGGTTGCCCATCTGGCAAGAAGGCGCATGCTGCAGGCCAAATGGTGCACACTAATCACCAGAAGACCAAAGAACTTATTTTTGAGGCTGCAAATGATCTATAGGCCTTATGTTGAACAGATCTGTTCTAGTGAATGTGGCAGTACAATAGAGGAAAGGAAGGCTGATGCCATGTTGGTGTTTTTTTTTCTGAAGTTCACTAAGGAAATGTTTAACAACACCATTTTTTTTTTTCCGTTCTTGAGCACACTTCTGATGTTAGTCTGATTCCATAAAACTTGAAAACACTGTATAACTTGAAAAATCTGGTATAGCTTCAGAGTTTGAGGCCAGAATAAAGCTCTAAAGGCATTGCCTGCGCAACAGTCCATATGGGCCCAGATTGCAAGATCAAAAGTTTCTGAAATGGACTCTGGGAGGATTTTATTTTTGTCCTCTCCAGTCATGTTGATGTCTATAGAGTGCTGCGTGAATTAGTTTTTGTACTTTGTACTTGCAAGTTAGCAAATAGAATCACAGAATCCTTGGAGTTGGAAGGGACCTTTGAAGGTCATCTAGTCCACTTCTGCAATAAACAGGGACACCTACAGCTGGATCAGGTTGCTCAGAGCTCCTCCAGCCTGGCCTTGAATGTCTCCAGGAACAGGACTTCCACCACCTCTCTGGGCAACCTGTTCCAGTGCATCACTACCCTCACTGTAAAAGATTTTTTTTCCTAATATCCAACCTAAATCTACCCTCATCTAAGTTTGAAACCATTTCCCCTTGTTCTGTCACCACAGACCCTGCTAAAGAGAGTCTGTCCCTTCTTTCTTTTGGCTCCCTTTGAGGTATTGAAGGGACACTATATAGTTAGCAGTTTTTCAATAGTCATTATTTAAAATACTGATATTGAAAGAAAAAGCTATGCCTACATTTCTGCGCATGTTCCATGTTAGAGTGTGAAGTGTGAATGCTATCTGTAACAGGTCTTTTTCTTTCTTCTCCTCTGTTGCAGCATTGCTGTTATATATAGTCCTCCTGCCATTGTGGGCAAATCTGTCCACGGGGCTCCCTGACACTTTGAAACCTTTATTATCCTGCCAGTTAAAGAAAAACAGATCAACTCAAATGGTAGCTGAAACTAACTGACTAGGAGTCAAGATTGTAATCACTGTTTTAAGGAAGGCTGTATTAGGACACTTTTGCAAAACCAGAATATAGTAGTTTTGTAGAGAAGGATATTCACCAATCTTGAAGCCTAACTACTTGAGCATTTCAGAGCAAACCAAAAGTTAAAGCATCTTACAGAGAGCATTACCCAGATGTCTGTTAAACACTGATAAGCTTGGGACATCTCTCCAGAAAGTCTGCTCCAGGGTTTGACCACCCTCATAGTAAATAAATGTTTCCTAATGTCTGGTATGAGCCTCCTCTGGCACAGCTTTGTATCATTCCCATCTTGCCATTAGTTCCCAGGAGCAGAGATTCTCCTGCTTCCTTTCTCTGGGAACTGTAGAGAATAGCAGTTTAATAGCAGTCTAAGCCTCCTTTCTCCGGACTGGATGGCCCAAGTGTTGTAATTTCCTCACAAAACACAACTTCCAACCTTTCTTCTAGCTTTGATAACTTTTTAGGGATGCTTTCACAGACCTTAACATCCTTTTTATGCTGTGGGTCCCAGAAGTGCACACAGTACTCAAAGCGAGGCCACACTGGCACTAGGCATAGAACAACAAGATCACCTCTTTTGACTAGCTGGCAATGCTGTATTTATTGCATCTCAAGACATGGTTTGCCCTCTTGGCTGCCTGGGCATGCTACAGGCTCATGTTATACTTACTGTTGACCAGCACCCCAAGATCTCTTTCTGTAGAGCAGCTCTCCAGCCACTTGTTTTCCAGTCTACATATGTGATTGGTGTTATTCCATCCGAAGTACAGAACATAACATTTACCTTTGTGGTACTTATTTCTAAATTCTGAAATAGTGGTAGGTTTGGCCCTTAGGTTTTTACTGGTTTAAGGTTTTCATATTTGAAATTTTTCATGTTTAAACCTGACCCATATTTGAGCATACATTTTCAGAAGCTTAAATGTAGAGAGTGAAGTAATGTTATTCAAGGACTTTATTTAAACACTGTGACTTTGTTCTGCAATTTGGTTACCTAAAGACACTGTGAACAAGATATTTTGTTGTAGTTTTTTCTAATTGTATCCCTTTTATTTTAAATGGCAATCTAAGAACTGACAATTTATCGTGAAAGTTTTCCTCACATGATCTTTATCAAGTAGGTAAA
The DNA here is from genome assembly GCF_023343835.1 of Lagopus muta. Classification (NCBI taxonomy): domain Eukaryota; kingdom Metazoa; phylum Chordata; class Aves; order Galliformes; family Phasianidae; genus Lagopus; species Lagopus muta. Next base: position 84,268,007 of record NC_064434.1, read on the forward strand.
TACAATTGTACCTGTTTTACAAACAGAAGATACTATCCAGTTTGCAGACTAAACAGTAGGTTGTATATTGTGGAATTTTACACTATCAGCACTTTCATTTTCTCATTTTCTCATTTGCTTTAATATTACAAATTGTTTTTTTTTTTTACTTCATATGTTACTTTTTTTTTGTAATCTTGGCATTGCACAGACTTTTTGATGAAACACAGTGTGTTTATTCTATATTAAATTAATTTATGCATAACACTATATGATGGATTTTTATGCTGTAATGTTGTAAAGATTCATCCACAACGACCATTTAGGAGTGATATACTTTTTGATGAGAATGAACATCAGATAAAAATCTGATTAGCAATTTTAATGCTTAAGAACTGTGCTAGGACCTTGTTCAGTTTGAATGACATGCCCATTTTTTCTATTTCTGACAGTAATAAGAAAACTCAGCTTGGAAGTCATGCACTTTTCACTAAAGCAGGTACACAACTCACCAGTGAGAAGCAAGGTAAAAAGAAGAGCAAGCCGACACCAAGTGCCTCATACCAACCCAATCCTTTGGACCAAACTTGTATCCATCCAGAGTCTTACAGCATTGCAATGAGGTAAGCAGTGGAAAAGTTTTTGAACCATCAATATAAAAAAAATGCAATTACTGTTTTGCTTTTTTTTCTGATAACAGCCTTTTCAGTCTTTTGAGGCAGGAATATTTATCTTTTTAGGTAAAAGATTAGCATGCAAATTTTTAGTTGGTTAGCAGGTTTTTTTTGCTTTTAGTTTTCACACTTGTTTTTCAATATGGGAACCAGTAAGTTTTCTAAAGTTTGCCAGATGTTTCACTCATTACTCTTACTTCGTATCACCGTTTTCCCCCTTACTGAGACTACTTTTTTCAATTTCCTTTTGTTTGGCAGCTTTTCTTATGCCAAATATTAGCATTAGTACTTTTAATTCACAAAGTGTGGAAACCAATCATTTGTTCCAACTGATTTTAGTCTTTACCCTTGCCCTCAAATCCTATCTAAAGAATTTTGGGGGGATAACTTTTTTCATGTAGGAATACTTCCCATTTTTTCCATGCATTTAAACTTACCCGGCAATACCACTGACTTTATTAGGAAAAAATGTTTCCCTTCAGCAAATGCATGTACAGCTAGGTTTGATCACTTCATTGTTGAATTTACACAAATACTGGAGAATGTTTTCTGGTATCTTTGAATGCCCAAGTAGCAAGATATTCTACCGAATCTGATGAAACTTGAAGCATTTAGATGTTTTTGATGCATATGCAGTTTCACTGTTGACCTCAAGTTTGTTAGTAAGACATCTAATTTCAGAGAAATCAGTGGATTATTTTAAAACATTGTAATATAGTGTACTAGCTCGTTTTATGCTCTGACCAAATTAGTAGAAAGCATCTAATTCATCTTGTGCTGCATTATTGATTGTGCTTCATATATTACTTTGCTCAGGATCTTAAATAAAAAAAAATTGTATTTGTTCTTAAAAATTAACCTCATTGAAACACTGTGCAAATTTTCAGGTAGTGGTAGTTTAATACTTCTGTATCGTTAACAACTGCTTTTATTTCATGACTTGAGGTCAGCATGTGCCAAACAAACTTCCTTCTCCATGAATTTTGACCACAATTTGTTTATGCATGATTGTGCACATGAATGCATGGGCATATATAAGCACGCCTCATTATTATGAAGTTCTACAATTAAATTCTGATGTTGCGAGATCTGATTAAGATGTCTATATTAAGTTTCCAAATACATGAATGTCATGGTGGTTTTAGTATGTGACCTTCAGCTAAAAGAAGAGAATGTTTTTTCTGTAGGTCATACAAAGTAATTAGGAACCCATGTGTGCCTCTCTTCAGGGAGGTACTGCAGCTGGTGAATGCTAGTATAAGATTTGATCTTTCCTATCATCAGTCCTGGTTGAAATTAGACTCAGCTTGTCCTCTTGAGAAAACATTATTTCCTACCATAAACCAGCACATATTTATTTTTGTAAGTGATTTGCGGTGAACAGGTTCTTTTCTTAAGGCATGCTGGAGATAATTTCATCAGCAGTTAAATGCTTTCAGAGTTCTCATGATATCTGAGAATATTACTCCTGGAGAAACATCATTCTGCTACCTGTTCATAACAAAACAATCTCTAAGCCCCAATGAGAGATGCTGAGTTTCCGAGTTCATGAAGCTCAAGTTTCTTATCCTTGCTTTTCTAGAATACTTTCAATACTTTCCCTACAGTGCATGCTTTGTTAGCTCTCTAGAAGAGGTAATTGCATATAAATTTCCTCTACATAGGTGAACATTCTTTCCTTCTGCTGGGCACTTTTATTCCTGTCCACTCCATGCCACATATCCTTCTCTTTTGGCCATGATTCTTGGGCCAGTGTGAAGCTGACTACCAGTGTCCCTACTCTTTTGACAATGTATAGGTCATTTTGGATTCTTATTTTGCTCCTTCTTTCTCCATTTTTCTAATGCATCACCATTTGTTACTATTTCTCTGTCCTATCCATAGCTGAATAAACAAAATTAAAAAAATTAAAAAACAAGATCCTGATATCAGGGATCCTACAATTAGGATTTAGAGTGTGAGAAACCTTAGTCATCCTTACTTCAGAATTTGATGTAGATAAATAAGCAAACACTAATGCTGATTTACCACATTGTATTTCATTCAATTTAGATGTCAAGCAGTCAGGATTTGTTTCATTTGGCTTTCCAGCTCTAGCACAACAATATAATCGAAAAAAGTGTTCATAGTGTTACCAGCTTCACTTAAGGGTTGGTTGATGTGGAATGACTACCTCAGGGCAGAAAACTGTAGTCAGTTAGTGGTAAAATATTACAGGGTTTTATCTAGTACTATGCCATCACAGAAGCTAAATTAACACAGGTTAATTTATATATGAAATAGTGAATAGTATTGCTGTATGGGGTAGTTCACATATTCACGTATAACTGAAATTCTGGAGACAGTTTTAGTAGGTGGTTGGAGTTGCGGCTTATGCGAGGGGGCTGGCACCTATTGTCCTGCCAACATTGCTTAGAGATACATTGGAGTTTCTTAGAATAAGCTCCCTGTCAAACTTAGTGGGCTTTGAGAGCTGCAAAGCCATTAGAGAAGTATGATGTGGCTACAGACCAATGCTATGTTTCATTTCTCTTTGTCTAGTGCAGTTTCTTAAAAGTAGGATTCCAGCTGTGCCACTGTCTGCTCTTTGTTTCTTACCAAACACTTTGCCTTCCTCGACTGAATTTTCAGGTGAAATATTTAAATCCAAGTGCACATTGTGTAGGTATTATACCATAAAGTTTCATTACACAAAAAAAGTCAACTGATAACAAAACAAGTATAAAAATATAATAACATTTGTTAATGAAACACCTTAAGTAATAAGCATAGCATCTGTTCCTGTAATAGAATCAGTCTTTTCTATTTCCTTTGGACTTTTTCTGTTATCTTACTTCTTACATTTAAATAAAAACGTCTCAGAGTGTTTTCTATGAATGTAGTCTATGTTCAATGTTATTTTTCTTTCAATAGAAAAATGTTTTTCTTGAAAGTTCATGAAATATGAAGGTGGTAACCTGGCATAGCTTGATCCCCCAAAGTAATGCAGGGAAGGTAGGGGGGAAATATTTCTAATATTTTTGTTTTGCAAATAGCCATTTGAAAAGAATAGCTCTGCAGCAAACTGGCAGAACAAAACAAAACAACAACAACAAAAAAAGCAAACCAAGCAATATAGTATAAAAAATGGACACTGGTGACATAAGGTCTAAATATGAAGCAGATATCATACTATCCTGCCCTCAGTCATCTAATATAACTTAGTAACGATTGTGTTTTAAATGACTTCTCAAAAAAAAACCAAGTCTGAAAGACTTCTTAAGATGAGAGTACTAAACTAACTCTTCTATGGTTTAAAACCTAATTTAAATCTACTGTTCATGAGAATCATTGAGACTGTTAGAAGTGGGTTCAAATCAGAGCTCAATACAAATGTTTTTAAACAAAATCCATTTCATTTTACCTATGTTTTTTTTGCTGCTTTTAAAGTGTCATTTTCTCTTCTGCTCTTTGCACAATTTGTCAGTTGCCGTGTCATGATCGCAGGTGCATCTGTGCTAACAAAAGGAGAATTTTTCTGATGAATATGATGGACAGATTTAATTCAAGGCATCAAAATACAGTATCTGTTACCACAGAAATCAAAATGGGTGGAATTGATGTTGCGTAAATTAATCATAAAGGCTTCCTCGTGTAATGTCTACCACATTTTACCATAAGAAAGACTTTCATCAAAATTTTATTGGATTAAAAGTTTTCATGGGAAATTGCACTTATTTTTAAGCAAAATAAGCCATCAATTTTTATACACTGCTTCTATCCAAATGACCCGGAGGCAGTAGTCCACATTACAGATTTATGACACGCAAAATTATCAGTTTTTAAAACAATGTTTTTGAGGGGTGGAAGTTCACCAAAATTTGAAACCACTAATTTTCTTTTTCAGAAGTATTTTGTAGCTTGAAAGCCAAAGCCATTAAAAAAAATAGTTAAAAGAATTGCTCCCAAGTGGTGAATTTGGTTGCCAAGTTTTAGACTGGAGCCAATTTTAATGGCTGAATTAGAAACCCCTGAAAAAGTTTTTTTTGTTTTTTTTTTTATAATGGAAACACTGATGTAATCTTTACTACAGTGGCACAAATAGTGCTGGTATGGTTGATTTATGGCACTTAGACAATTTAACTTCAATTCTGTACAATTTCTATAAAATAACTGGAAAACATCCTCCTGGTGATTTTACACACTCTGTAGATGACCAAAACATTTTTGCTATGGTTTCCACACTGTCAAAGCTTGACTGTGTCACGTGCAGTGAGCAAGCTTTATTATGAATCATAATTTCCTGAACATTAAAGAAAAAAAATTCTTTTAAAATACTTTGTATGCAGCATATTTTCCTGCAAAGCAGAGCTGTTTTAAATCTCTGAAAAGTCTATATGTGAAAAACAGTTTGTAGAGGCAGAATCTTCTACATACAATTAATACAACATGTAGAACATATCCAGTTTCTTGGTACAAAATGTAAAAGAACTGCTAGGAAAACTGAGGAAACATTTAGGCAGCCCCATGAAGTTACAACCAGGTTATGCTTATAAACCAAAATGCTGGGAAGAAATGGCAGTGTCATTCCTTTGTTGTATCAGTCTGTTGGGTGCAGTTAGTCTCATATAACTGGATCTTACCATTTGCTGAATTTATAGAAATGTCATAAAAATACTCTCTGCTAAAAGTTGGCAATCAGAACGTATATTGACATCTCACATATCGAAGCATCTGGCAGACAGGTTGTATTCCAGTCAGTCTGACTTACAAATATTGGTAAACCATTTCTAACAGATCTGAAGTTATGATTTACCATAACACAGATGGGTGTCTTCTTTGGCTGGCCAACATTTCAGGACCTTGCCTGCTAGGAGACAGTACTGCTTGCTGTGGATGGTTCTGCCTCAAGAACAGGTTTTGACAGACAGTAAGAGCAGTCTTGCTGTTTGTTTCTGTGTTGATAGTGCTTGTTGATATCCCCAAAATGACTTCAAAATCCCAAGAATATTCAGCAAAGCTTGTATTATTCTTCACCAAAATAAATATTTGGAGTTAGACGCTTTGCTGAAATGACCATCATGTTGATAATGATTTATATTTCATCGTTGCTCACTATGGATCAGTTTTCAAAAGTTTCTAGTGTTTGTGCCACTCTGGTACGTGGGTGGATTCAGCAAATAATCCATTACATCTCTGTTCTGTTGAGAACTTGCACCAGGTAGCTGCACTTGCTAGCTTTGAAGCCAAGTACGGACAGTTAAGAAAATGCAGAATCAGTACTATTGATTGAAGAGACCAATAAAAGATAGGTCTTCCTCTTCAGCCCATTATACAATGGCATGTTTGTCTTTTGACAGCAATTCCAGATCCCTGCCAGCCTGGCTCAATTCTGTCCTTCAGGAAAATAAAAATCAGGGATGTGATGGATCACTTACTTGGCGTGGTGTTTGAGCAACGGAAATCGACTGACAGTAAAGCACTGTAAAAGTGCTTTATTTCAAAATCATCATTGTCTGCTTCAATTAGAATGTACACAGCTAGACTAGTTTTTTTTTTGTTGTTTGTTTTTAAGAAAGTTAGAAAAACTTATGGTCAGTAAATTAAATGATTTTGGTTATTTCCAGTAGGAAATGTCTGCCCCTAATTAAGAACCCTTGCAGATTGAGGGGCATTAAATCCAATAGGTATTCATATTTGTCATTGTGGAACATCTGCTCATTTTCAAGTCTATCATGAGCTGGATTTTTGAGGACATTTTTTGAAATATCGTCTTGGTTAATTAAATAGCAGAAAAAAGGCTTTCAGTGCTAATTGCCATTATATGATTAAAATACACAAATAAAAAGAACTTTAATGGAATTATCTCATGTATCTTGTACTGTTTGTTTGTTTTTTGTTTTTTGTTTTTTTTGTTTTTTGTGGATAACTGATGGAATTTCACTGTTCAGTATCTCAGGTTACATTTCAGTTATGTGATATATTGGTAGTTATGAGAACAGCTAACAACAGTATGCCTAGCAGCATTGTTGCAAAGTGGCCATGCTGTAATCTAATGGTCTCTGAATTTCTTCTCAGTTAGAAGCTCATTGTTTCCTGATGCATCCTTTCAAAATGTAAACTGAGCGCTTTGTGGTCTTCTGCATGCACTCAGATCATACATAAAGTTAATAAATTATTCATTTTAGAAAAACACTGGTTAAATATCCTTATATGACTAAACTGTATAGAAAGTTCTGAATAGATTTGAAACCTTAACTTTGTGTCCAGCAACTGTGTAATTGCAGAATAACGCACAGATAGTGTTTGATTTATAATCCCCATCACCATTTGAAATGTTGAGAACCTGCATGACTAGTGAAAACAAGAACAGTCCAACATCTGCATTATACAAATAATGCTTTTGTATTTCAAAACATTACTAAAACATCAATGCCTGCATAATTTAAGTTTGCTACTGTCATGAATGTACGTTTTACTTAACAAAGCACATGCTAATGCAAAGTTGTTTTGTTTTCAGAGTGATTATGTTGCATTACCATTAATTCATGTGTGCACTGTGACAAGATGTAATGGCATATCATGTTGCTTTAATGTAATGAATCCAGTACTCCCAGCTCTTAAGTCGTGTTGCTGGAAATGATTACATAAAACAGAACGACTGTGACTAAAACCCTTGCAAAGCTTTAGAACTCCTGCATATTGTAAGAAGCTTTTTTTGTTTCACTTTGTGGGAGGGGGGGGGTCTGAGGTGACTTAAAATTGTTCTGAAAACTTCCCTTAATATATTACCATTTTACTCTTTTTAGACTTTATTTACATTCCACTGAAATTTGCATTATCTTTTAGAGCATTGCAAGGTCTGTGCTATAATTTCGTGCAGATGTGTATGTTAAGTGAACATGATGTGCTTATTTGTTACATTTATGCTACTTTTCTTTCTTTATCTAGGTAAGATGGATGAAATTATGTATTAAATAAAAACCATCAGTGATTTAGCCATGACCATTCTCTGTAGGTCCTGTAAGTCTGCAAACAAGCATTTTAAATTAACAGGATTGCAAAGGTTTCTAAGTATCATCTAAATCTCGAAACTCCAAAACTCTAAATCCATAAAATAGCTAAATCCCATTCTGTTCTGAATGACAGTCCTGGAAGACTTTTCTCTGACTGGCTGTTCCTTGAGCAGAAAGTTCACCATACACTCACATTCATTTGAGGAAATAAGGATAGTACAACTTGTAAGAATGACTTCACTTCTGAGAAAGCATCTTGTCTTTCACATTTCCATTTTTGTTAACTTTTCTTTAGGTTTAATCTTTCTGGTAGATAAACATAGCACTTGAACTGCTGCAGCATGTAATTTAGTTCACTTATGTAGCCAGGAAAATGCTTAAAGGGCTTACATTTTTACACAGACCATTCGTGTTCTTATGGTTATACAACTGGAACTGTCATTTACAAATTGGGTGGGATTTTTTTTTTTAAGGCTGTAGTGAGATATTTACCATTACAAAGATCAAAATAAGGAAATCAAGGGAAACCTCTTTTTTCCACATTAGCCATGTCACAGTCTGTCTTGTTGCTGACTATATCCTCTTATATTTTTTTGACTTTAAGTAACTTTCAAAGGAAGTTGGGTTGCTTTTTTAAATAAGGAAACTGTATTCGTAGCAATGACATTTATGGTTAGAAACGATCAGTATAATGCACCAGTGTTCTGCCTTAGACTTATGCTTCGTATTGATTCTTAGTCTGTGCCCTCAAGCTGTGTTTGAGTGAAAATGATACATTAAATATGTAATTAGATTCAACAGTATTTTTAAAAGATTTTATCTGTAATCCATAAGAAATTACTTTTAATTGGAAATACTTTAGTGCGTAATTGTTCTTACTAAACTGACAAAGATGAAAACATCCAAAATGAATTTGTGTTGCTTGTATTATGTTTTTTTTTTTCATTTGTGTATCTGTTGCCTTGTTGCAGTGATCTGCTATGCATATATGCAGCATATAATTTTGAAATATTTTCGAGCAAATGCTGAACTTGAGTGATTCAGGTGAGGGCAGTAGCACTTTTTTACATCCTTAGAGCTGAGCGAATATTTAAGCTGCTTTTAGCTGGAGACAAATTTTTATTCTGAGTAGTAACCATGTTAATAAGTTATTTAAATAACTACAATTGATAACAAAGGGACCAGAGGCACTATCCTAGCCCAAATAAAAAATCCTGTATAATATCAGATAAATGCTTTCTAGTAGCTGGAGAAGAAGAGGTAGGAGTGGAGGAGGCAAATAACTTTCATGAATAGTAATTGAGGGATCAGACATCTGGGCTGTGTCCTGTTTTGTGCTGGTTTTCTTTCCAGTAGCCTGCACGTAATATAGTGCACATTTATCCACACATTTGAAAGTTTTGTACATAAGGTGTTTTACACATTGGTGACTGTTCCATGTGGTTGTACTTACTAACAGTGAAACCCACACTTACCGATTTACAGCATGGATTTGCTCATATGAAACTCTAATGGTGAAAAAATGTTACTTGGAGGTACGCATGCTGCGTATCCATTTGAAGTGAGATAAAGCAAAGTACATGAATGTCAGCAAACTTGTTTATGGGAGCACTGGCTAAAGCATATGTTATGTAGAAGGCTGAATCATGAGGCTGGTTGGGTTTGTCATGCTACATCTGACATCACTCACAGCTCAGACAGCTGCTGCCTGTCACTAGTGGCCAGAGTGGGTGGCATTGTCCGTCTATCAATGGTAGCAGTCTGCAGCTCTGAGTAGCTTTGTGAGGATTGCCTTCCCTGGGCCTACACGTGGTTCCAGCAATATTGCTGTCATGACATTGCAACTGATAGAAGATGTTTTCATAAAATTCTGGTATTTTTGTAAATAGGCTTTTATTGGAAAAATATTTGTGTGGTAGTGTTGTTAGCGTACAAAAAATTAAAAAATTCTTTTTGATATTAAACAATTTTATTTGTATTGATATTAAGTTTGTTTCTAAACCACCTCAATTTACTTAAAAACAAAGCAAAAAAAAAACCAAAAACCTTCAGTGATGTCAAAGTTGTAATCTGGTCATTTAAAATTCAGTGAGTTCTGAGAAAAGTCTCGTCTACTGAATTTCTTTTCTTCATATGCAGCCATAGGGATGATCTCTAGAGACCATGAAAGTTAATGTTAAAAATTGTTTCTATCATTGTTAAGTACAAATGTATGCATTTCTGCTAACACTACCTACACTTGAATCACTATGATTGTATTTGAGTTCAGTAAAGGAGTGGAGTCTTGACAGCCAGTTTTAGACTGCTGTCTTTCTATAGATGAAATCATTGGGCATTTTGGAATGAAGATTTGCTCTTAGGCACAAAGATGAACCATGATTTACTGAAAAATCTGATATTGCATTAATTATGTTCCTTTGATTTCTGCTCTCTCAAAAGTCAGTCTGACATATTTCAGTGCATATAACATTTAATGAATTACTACCTGGAATCCTGTCAGTTGAGTTACTCGGGTAAATAAATAAATAAAAGTTTAGTTTCCTGCCAAAAGCAATATCAGCGTCTGGTTCTGCATAAAATACAGCAAGCACTCTTAAAAAGCTAAAGTATCAGGCTGAGTATCAGGAAGCTTGCTTTCTTTTGGAGACTGAATGCCTCCCACTGCTCCCAAGCGCAGGGCATGCACCTACTGATCAGCACTTCTTTTTCTCATTGTAGTTTACACCCGTTATGATGCAGGATAATAGTAGGAAGTAGGGATCTTGTCTAGCAATTTGTAAGGGGAGCTTTCACTCAAAGTCTGGAAAATGGGAAAAATTATTCTACCTATCTCCTGTGGAGAACATGCCAAAAAAATCTACAACTCTCAAACACCAAGAGCATGATAAAGCAGGGTGGGAGAGATTTATTCATGGAACTTTATGGAGCTTGGTGCCTGGACAGATCGTTGAAATGTTAACTGAGAAAGACAAACTGCAATACTTAGTCCAGTGTAAATGTGACTTGTATGAGCTGTGTCATATCTTTGGTTTATATATATTAAACACTTATTTTCCATGTTTAAGTGTTTCACGAAAATAAGGATGTTTACTCAGTGATAAATAAAAATTATGTTATGCTATCACTTTTGAAAATAGGAATAGAGTCTGCATGTGTGTCTTTGTCACTGTTTATCTGCTTCTTAGCATATGTTCCAATATTGTTGAACAAAAATTTCAATAATTGTCCTAGGGTTTTTTCAACTTTTTTTTTTTTTCAAGAGATCTCAGATCAATGCTTTTTGTTCAAGTATTTCTTTGTAGTCTTTTTAGATGTCACTCTTCTCTCAATATACAATTTATTTATGTATGCAACAATTACAAAAGATGAGAATGTTTGTGTTGTACAAGTTCACTTCCTACTGAAGGATGTTACAAATCTCTCTGCATCTCTGTTTGAATTTCACAGATTTTTATCCTTCATTGGAGGAAACACAAATGAAATAGGAAAATCAGATATGCAGCAAAAAGTAAATGCAGTAATTCAAAAGGAAGGACTGGAAGGGACAGCCAAAAGGCTAAATACAACAGTGCACACGTTGCAGCTAATCATTGATGGTCTGACTCAGCCTGAAGGCTTTGACATCCGAACAGGTAAACTCTTGTTTAGAGGGCCATAATCTCTTTTCAGTTGTTCATCTTACCAGCTTTAAATCAGCATGTTTTCATCTTCTAAAGTCAGAGACAGACTTTCATGAATGGGTACCTCTCTTTTTTTCTTAGATAGAGAAAAGACTGTATCATAATCAGATGGTTTTTTCCATATCCAGTAAGTAAGGAGTGTGAATCCTGTCTCAAATCATGGCCTTTTCAGACATAGGAAGAGGGAATGTATGGCTGTTAACAAATGAAATAGTTTCAATATGTTGACTCGATACTGATTAAATCTGTGTTGGTTTTCCATCACGGGAAGAATGCTGCTGAAATAGTAGTAATAAAGGTCTGTGGAACAGTAGTTTAGTAGAGTGTAGTTCTGCTTTTATTACACTAGTTCTTGGAGACGAGAGTAATTGGAGCACACAGCTTGTGACACAATTTAGGTTAAAACTTTGTGGTACTGCTGAATAGTTTGAAGTGGTGGGGAACGAAAGATAAAGTAGGCAGTAAAGTAAAAAATCTGGAGATGCTGTTTACTGAAGCTTATGGTAGCAAGAGATTAAGAAAAGACAGCAAAGATGCAGGTTTGTAATAACAAATAACAAACCTGTGCTTAAAAAAGTAACATTTTTGTCTACATTTTGGCTTCATGAATAGTTTCCTTGTAGGTTTTAGAAATATTTCCAACTAGTGGTCTTGAAAATGAGTTTTTCATGTCTCCATTCATTCTGGTGTTTTTGCATCTCAGTCTAAATCGTGATAGGATGAAGTGTAAACATATGAAGAAATCTGTTAGTGAATAAATGAATTAATTAGTGAAGAAATGAATCTCACCGAACAGGACTTAGGCCGACTGAATAGTTTGTATTCTACCCCAATTAAAAAAAAAAAAAAAATATATATATATATATATTGATTTAATATTTAATTCTGATGTTGTTCCCAACAGTGGAGATGTGGCATAAGAAAATTACAGAGAAAGAGTTCTCCTCTCTATCCTTTTAAATGTTGCTTATTTTTTCTGAATGATATTAGTACAAAGGAAAATTGCAAGATTCTGGGGATGAAACTGAAAAGATAGAACATTTTATCATATTCTGAAAGTCTTTTTCTTCTCAAAGTTTTACAAAGAATTTATTGCAAGAAAATCTTTTTAATGTTAAGGCTGAACTAATCTGGTAACTGTGATAAATCTGCCAGAGTGGGGGAAAAAATTCAGTCAATGAAAAGAATTCCCATATTTCCTCTGAATGTTATGGTCATTGTATTGAGTAGCTGTCAAATTGTTGGAGTTTTTTTGTTTGTTTGAAGTGCTACTGGTGATGTAATGTGAAAAAGAATTGTTCAATTTTGGGCAATTAGGTGCATTCATTCTTTGGAAACATTCATGTCATTCAAAACCTATTGATGCCATGACAAGATTCTGTATTAAGTTGGGGTCTGATCCACAGCCTGCCAAAGCACCTTTTAGCTATACATTTGTTCAGATTATATTTGTCCTAAAAATATAAAATAGAGGAAAATATTTGGAATCAATATTTGGTGGTGTACTCTGTGGAAAATCTTAGCGCTACTGTAAAAGGTAAAACAGCAGGAGGAAAAGAGAAGTTTTTAAGATGGCTCAGAGGGTTTTTTTGTGGGAGCAGGAAGTGGTAAGAAAGTAACGACAATTTAACAAAATCTATCTGTGCCTGTAACTGTAGAATGTGAACTTAATATATTAGGTTGTTACCTATTGAAAACACATCTGATTTTTAAGTTGTCGCATTAGACTCTGTGATGTCATGGTGCAGGTGAACAGCATGCCTAAGAACAGTGCATTCTTGATTTTTCTGCATAGTATGTGATGAAGACTGAGTATTCACCTTATTGTACTCAAATCTGTGACCTGAATAGAATGATGTATGTAATTTATGCAGCTCAAGTAAAAGTCACCTTGAGTCTTTTCTTACTAGCTCCAAGAACATTAAAGGAGTTTTTCAATCACTTGCTAATATACTACATACTTCCACTACATACATACTGTATGATAGTTTCATACCACTGAGTTCATTGTACTTATTATTCTATTTATCACAGCCCTTTAAGGTGACTAATAACATTGAAGAAGTTGTTTTTCTTCATTTTAAAATCTGTGTCTTTGTTTTTATAAGTGAGGCAGTACTTGGTGCTTTAGATCTACTTTGGCATGATTTCTTAATTAGAAACTTTTAACTGGAAACAAATCTTAATACAAAGTTCTTCCCCAGTGTCTTATTTTTGTTTCTTGTTTCTTATAACAGATTTTGATAAACCTGACTTCAAGAGGAGCATTGTCTGCTTTGAAGACTTAAGTGTTGGTACTGTTCTGACGGGAAAAGTTGAAAATGCAACACCATTTGGAGTTTTTGTTGATATTGGTGTGGGAAAAGCAGGTTTGATTCCAGTGCGAAACATAACAGAATCTAAACTTTCTAAAGTGAAAAAGAGAAGAAGCCTTGGTTTAGGTCCTGGAGAGAGAGTGGAAGTTAAAGTGCTTAATGTCGATATTCCTCGATTAAGGATAACATTGGATCTTATTCGTGTTTTATGAGAGGGTGTGGGTTTTTTTTTATGATTGAGTTTTCATTTTAAGTGTTAACAGGGTTCTAGATATTCAAACATTTGAGAATGTTGAAAGTGAAACAGTTTTTCCCCATTTCTTGAATCCTTTCTGTTAATAATTTCTAGAGCAGTTTATTGGGTTACCTCCAAGAAACCTGGTTATTTTGTCTGCAGAACAAACAAAATTGCAGTGTGCTGTCAGACACATCTCTTACCTGTTCTGTCTGTGCAAGATTTGCTGTCTTAATTATTGGTCAGTACTATACCAGCAGACATCTACTGTTCCCCTTCAAAAAACAGTGATATAATTTCCGTGTTTTCTGGAAGAGACTCAGAAAAAGGGTTACCTAGTTGTAGAAAAAAGTGATCTTATTAGGTTAGATGGTGATGATATCGATTCAAAAGTTGACTGAAGAAAGGAACATCTGCTAATACTATTGACGGTTCAGAAATATTCCATTTTATTTGAGCAACAATGTTAGGAGGTCTGTTTTCCTCTCTTATAATTGCTTGTTCAGTTATTGTATTGATTAACACACTTGGATATACCTTAGGGTTTAAGAAACGTTGCTCAAAGATGTTATGTTGTACTATACATGTACAAAATAAAAACATTTCTGTCCACCTTTTCTCAGTGTACTTGTTCTAAAAGTGTTTTAACAGTCCTTTCTTGTTCTTTCTGACATGTTATATTATTAATATTTCAATTTAAGAATGCACTTTTTGAGGATGCAGTTGTCAAAATGTCTTCCCTTAGGTTTTGTCTTCCCATGAATTGAGCCTTCTGGGTTTTTTTCAGTATAATCAATGGAAATAGAATATTCTTGAGACTTGAAGTATAGGATCAGACTTGTCTGGGGAAAAAAAAAAAAAAAAAGCATAATAAAATCTCATAAGTGATAGGAAGATTCTCTCTAGCTGTCAGAAATATCATTTGTATATAGGTTAGATGTAAGAGTCCACAGTACATTAAGACAATCAGTCAAACCATCTACTCTTTACACCATGTTGATTTTGCGGCAGATATCTTAAGAACTGGATTTAAGTAATAGAGAAGTAGCCTAACCAGTTCTCTCAAATGGAAAAAGGCTAAATAAGCTGAGAACATTTCCTGTGGGGCAAGTTTCTTTGGTAGACATCTGAATTTCTTTTTCTTCACAGACAGGGTTGTTTCTTCCATTGTAGTTGATGTTCTAATTAGCAGGATCATGTAAGGAAACTAGCAGGGTCTGTCTGTACTGCACGTGAAAAAGGAAGTGGTGCTTCCTGATCCCTCTTTCATGATGAACAAGAAGCAACCACTGAAAACGAAAAAGGTAATCTGTTTTGTTTTGTTTTGTTTTTTTAATTATTATAAGTCTTGAAGAAGCAAGAACTACTGGAAATTCTGTAGAATTTACTTACAGGTTGGTCCCTTAAGATACAAAGAAAGAAGGCATTCTGAATCAGTAGCAGAAAAACAGATAGTCTCCACAATTTAGAAATCTTTTAAGTACGGTCAGTAAGATTGGGAGATTTTTGCCTTCATTGTATTTATAATATTTTAAATTTCATATTAAAAATCTGTTCATTCTTGGAAGCTGGATGTATGCCTTAGTGAAATCAGGCTGATATTGCTAGATGGTTCAGTTTTTCGTAGGGACTTCTTGCCTGTATCTCTGAACACGTTATAAGCTTACAGTGTCCTGCTTTTCTAAGATAGTTCTATTAGTCTGTCTTGAACTCTTTTCATGTGACATTCATTGCTGTCTGTCAGAATTTATTTTTCTGAGTGGAGAACAATTTTTCAATATTTGCCCTCACAGAAAGTAATGATTCTCAGAAAGATATGATTCTCCTTTAATAAACTCTGCAAATATCTGTAGATGTTTGCAAAGCTTGTCTAGATTTCTGTATTAATAACAGTGCACGTTGTTTCTGTCTAATAGTGCCTGGCTCATGAGGTTAGGCTGCTCCCTAGGAGAACTCAGAATCTTAGTCTCTGTGGCATCAAAGACACTACTGGAAAAAGTCTCTCTAAATTTTTGAATCGCACCAAAATGGGAAGTTTGGCTACTAACATCCTAAGTGTCTGCAGCTCTGCAAATTTAATCCAATCATTTATCAGTTAATTCAATATATCAGTTAATTCAATATATTGCTTCCCACAAAAATATTTCATAAGTGTGGTTTTTTTTTCTTTACCCAAACATGGCCTTTTTAAAATCTTCATGAGATTCTACCAAGGATGAATGTGTGTTTAAATGGCCCTTCCAGTTTGTGTCAGTTTATGTCTGGAAATATTAAAATTCTACCTTCTCAATCCGTTTTACTTTTGAATTCTTATGGCTTTCAAACATCTGACAGCAATGCAACAGGAGTATGTTTTTTTGTATTCAATTTTATCTTTAGTTTCTGACCAAAGAAAAGGTTTACTTGCTGTTTTCTTCCCTTTTAGATAAACAGTGCTTTTCCCTGTGCAGCTCAGTCTTTGGAACAAGTTTCTGTATCCCTTAGTGATGATGTTCCCAGGATTCAAAACAAAAAATCACTGCTTCAACTTAATCTTACGCAAAAATTTCCAGGTATGGTTTCTCAGGTGAAGAATTAAGCACAATTTTATTTCTCCTTGAGCTGGAGATTCCAAGGCATTTACACGCTGTCTCACCTCTCCACGAGAAAAAACAGCCCGTTCCCTTAGCTGACAGTCTACTTTTTTTTTTTAGTCCCTCTCTCAATCTAATAGTGGAATTTTGCGATCTCCTTCCTCTGATATACAGAACCAAAAGAAGAGCTTCTAAAGATATTCTGTACTTTAAATGTTGTTCAGAGGAGAAGAATTCTACCAAACAAGATGCCACTTGTATGCTGAGCTGTAGTAATGCAAATCAAGAGTTTAAAAGAAGTCATTTGTTTTGGTTTTATTCCTGCCCCAGGCAGTTTTAGACAGCATATATCAATTTTCCAGAAACTTGTCAAACTCAGGAATGATTTAGTATGCTGTTAAACATAATAAAATCAATAAGAAAACAAATAGAATTTCCATGAGGAGCAGACAGTTGGAGAAGCTTGCCCATATGGCACATAGACATGCTGGAAGTTGGGGCTTTGTGGAGTACTTCCATTAGAAAAATTGCATGCCGAGTGAAGGTAATGCATAATTCAGGAGAAGAAATAATCTAGCAGTTTTGTGGTAGTTTGCCTTGAACTTGGTGTCTGTATTTATTTAACAACAAATGTACTCAGAAATTTTATGCCTGGAAGCTACAAAACAAATGAATTATATTTGCTTAATTTCAGAGCTTTATGCATAAGGAGCCTCACCTCTGAAGCGAGTGTGGAGTTCTTGGTTCAAACTGAATAGTAATTTTGCTTTCCTAGTCTTCCGGAGGGTAATTTGTATAGCCAACTGGCTTCATTTAAGAACTTCCAACTTCAAGAGTATCAGTCCCATTAAAGTAGTGGTAGGATCCTGTTGGTTATGCCAGTCCCCATTATTCTCTGTCACTCCCTTCTGTTCAAGGGTTTCTCAACAGCTATGAGGGCATTGGAGTGCCTGTTGGTTTATGTAACAGCTAACCAAGTCAGTAATTCCATCCTTCCCCTTTAGGGACCACCTACAGGTTTCAGAGCACTTCTGTTCACTGATCCAAACTGCTCTTCACCATCCTCACATATAGAAGTTATAAATGTTTAGTGGTGGTCAATTTTGAGAAATCCTTGTGAATCCATATGCCACAAAGCTTCATGAAAGACTAAATACATTTCCTACAAGAGAAACTAACTGACTAGCTTTAAGAGAAACTCGTTTCCAGTTGAGCTTCTAAGGGAGATTGTCACACTATCCTGGCTGTGTGGGTACCTCTGGTCAAGAGGTGGCTGAAGAGTGCTGCTTGTTCAGAGGTGTTTCTAAAAACTAAGTTGCTTCCATCTAATCTTGTAACTTTCACTGGTCGGCTATAGTTCCAGCTAGACATGAATCACTCATAACAGATCAACCTGTTCTCATAAACTTTTTCTGCACTTCATAGCAACTTCCACAGAACTACAGTTGAACAGCAAATCTAAAAAAGCCCATGTGACACTATTGCATCTCAGTCTTACTACAGCTTGGAGATTGACTGTCAATTTTTTTTAGGCTGGAAAGAACCAGTGCTGGAACAATGCTTTTTTGTGAGCTTGTATACCATGCCTTGTTGCTGGTAATCAATCTGCCGGGGTTCTTGATGTTCCCATGGCCGTTGGGTCTCTCCTAGTTCCATCAACAGTTCTTAGAGATTTACGACTCCTTAGAAATGAGAGAGGACTGGTAGCCATACCCAGAGCAGGACAACCCTCATCCTACTGATAAATGTAAGTATAACCAGAAGTTCTGAGTAAAGCACTCGAGCCTGCTCATTTCATGGGCTCTTTGTGCCTGTTTAGGAGCCAACCAGCTCTTGAAATAGTCATGCTTACTCCATGTTTTGCTTGTTAGTGCTTTTACATTACTTGTATTCTTCTAGAGTTGAAGGCTATTAAAGCATGAACAACATGTCAGTCCAAGCAATGTCATGAAAGATTTTTTTTTTCTCTGTTTTCATCTGGTTCTTGTCCTCCAGGGACAACAAAGAATAGAAAGCTTAGTAAGTTGAGCAGCCATATGCTATTCTTAGCTTTGTTAAATATTGTTGAGTTCAGACTCTTTTTGTAAAGATGCTGTCTGTCTTTAACAAGTAATCAGAAGACTTCCACTTCAGAAAAGTTAATGTAGGTGCTTTTTTCTCATTATCTTATAAACCCATTTACCCTACTATGCCTGAGTGTTATACAATGTGTTTTCAATATTCAGTTAGCTAAGCTGGAATTTCTCATTCTTGTATCCCATCAGTCATGTTTCTACTAAAGACCATGTCTTCATTGATGGTTAAGTAATGATTATTTATTTATTTATTTATTTATTGCACTGGCTCATGATGAGGTATGTGAAATGGTGTCATAAGAAGTAATATGGGGGTCACTTAAAAGTCTGCATACAAATGAAATCTTAGGAAAGTACATTTTCACCTCCAAAATTAAACGTATGCAATAGCTTGGCAGAGAGGAAACTGTCACACCATAGGCTGCATATTGGCAGTGTGAATGCTGTTTTCATGTGATGAAGAGAAAGAGGGACAGAAAAGAGGAAATGGAAGGAAATGGAGGGATTGGGGAAGAACATCTTGGAGATGTAAATGAACTTATAGGAATGAAGTTATGATGTTGAAGAAGGTATTAATGTGATGGCAGTATTGTGGTAATGGATTCAGAGCCCAGTTGTCTATTACTCTTTGTTCCTCATATGAAGGTAAAAAGGATGCATATAATAACTCACCATAGTTGAAGAAGTTTGTCACATAGCAATGCATGTTGCTACTAACAAGTAGCATAGAATCATTTGACTTTGAGTGAGGGAACCACAAATTATGTGCTGTTGGCTGGTTTGTTTCTCATTTCCTCGTGTTGCTGTTTCTGATTAGTTTATTGCAAATAGATCAGTCTTTACTCATTACTTCTGATGGCAGGCGTGCAGCTGTCATGTAACATGTGTGTCATCCATCGACAGAAGGGACTGTGGAATGTTCCTGCAATAGTGGGCAGCAGCCACCAGAACTTTTACCTGTTTGCACCTGGTGGGAAAAGTCCTTGAAAGTAGTTTGTCACAGTTTCCTTGGAGCTCTTGAAGCTAGTGTGCTGTTATCGTCAGTGCATGATGATAGGCACAGAATAGGTCAGAAGATGAAAATAGAAGAAAATCCAGCTATATGTCTGCTGTTTAGATTGGTGGCATTTTTTGTAAGAGCATATGAAATCAGTTGTTTGGGATCTGCTCTATTTTGTAACCTTTTTTTGTTAGCACGTGGTTGTTAGCCTCTAAAGGAAAATCTTTGTATCTCACAAAAACCATATGTCCTGGTGTGCTCTATGGTTGAGACAGGTTACTCAGTTCTAAATTAGAGCATGTTGTCTTGTATGTAACGTGTTGTTTAGAATTAGTCCAAAGCAGCCTGAGCACATCAACCTTCTGTTTTCTCAGACGCACAAGGGATTGATAATCTAAGAGCTAAAAGAATTATCTTCCTATGTTTGCTGTTTACAGTCTCTTAGTTTATTGTGTGTGGTGACTTTCTGTGGGCATTGTTTGTGGAAGGAAAGGTTGAGCTGTAAAGCTTATATGAAAAATAAATATATTCAAAATGATATAACTGGCAACTGTCTGCCTGGCAGGCTCTGTCACAATTTCTTTCCCACATTTCATAATGTTAAGCTTCTCACTTGGATCAAATTGCAGTAGTGTGTTTCTTGGGAGACCAATGTCACTTTGTGTTTTCCTTCCATTGCTTGCAGACTTTACTGTGCCAGAGACAATCTGGCCCTGGTTAAGGCAAAACAACAATAAAAATCCCTCCTATGGAGTTGAGCTTTGACTCATCTCTGAAACCAAGACTGGCCACAGTCAAAACCCTCTGAAACAGTCCTGCTTCTTTTCCTGTTGTGAGAGGAATGGCTTCAAATCAGTTCTTTCTTATTGAACAGAATGTTTTTCTATGCTACTTTTACTGTTGTTGTTTTTTTTTAAATTCTTTGCATTCAGGTATGTACTCAAATATAAGATAGAGCACTGCAGAGCTCTATTTCCAAATGTCATTTTCAGCGTATGTTCTTTGTCCTTTACCTATTATTCCTATCTGAGTTCATTGTGAGAAATACTAGAACATTTGCCTAATAATCAGAGCAATAATTATGACGTTAACTGAATTACCAGATCACAGTCACATGGGAAGGCTTAACTGCAGACTGTCTCAGCTCACAGAGGGCGTGTTGAGAAAATAGATTTTAAAATATAACATAATAAAGGAATTGTACTTAAATTGACAAATCAGCTATCTGAAAGCTGGGAGGTGTTTAAGGTTGTCCTTTAGTGAGCCCATCCTCTGAACTAAATGAGGCATGGATTCCACTGGAAAAAATGTTGTATGATTATGCTGTTTAAGTCAAGACAGTAGAACAGTGTAAATCTAACTTGTAATTCTAGGAAGTAAAAAATAAATGCAAATGGTATTTCCTAGCCACTGAGTGCTTGACTTTGCAGTCTAAAGGAAGGCCTTCGGAGGCATTTTAATGTCCTTTCCTGACTTATTTAGAGACCAAAGGAGTAAAAACTAATTAGAAGCAGAAGGTAGGAAGACAGTCTTGAATACAGGTTCCTTTGGACTCAATGTCATTCCATCACAAGCATCCCACCACAAAATCTTTTCAGTAAGTCTACTGAGTTCGTTTTTAAAACCACTTTGGCAATTTTATTTGGCAAAAGCTATTCTGCAATTAAGAAAAAAGCGGGGACCCCAACACGACTTCAGTGAAACTTCAGTGAGTTTTTGTTGCATCTGAACGGCACTGTGAGCGTTCAGATGAGGTTTACATTAAGGTGGTGTGTTTCAGTATGGACAAAGCTGTGTTTCAGACATATCAGCCTCTTGTCAAAGTACTGTTAGATACAACATTTATGTTGCTACTCAGCATTTGAAACAGAAGCTTTTTTGGCTATTGTAAAACAAAGAACACTGGATTTGGAGGCAGATGTGGTTAACTTTCCATTGTGTGTAAATCAATTACAGCATTCCAGGAGCTTTTGTGTATCTTGATGATTATAGAAAGTGCAAATGTAGCTGAAAAATGGGTGTGCAATATACTCATCACAGACCAGAAGTATAGATATGTATGACATCTCTGTTCCATTATTTCATTTCTGTTTGTAAGCTATCTTCATAGGCAAATCTATTTTGTCTGTTTCTGGCTTATTGCTATCTAGATAGACATAAATATGTCTAGGAATGGTCATGCCATAAACAAACTATCCAGAGGTTTTTAAAAGATGCATTTTAGTGGTTTTGAAAATGGGATTGTTTTGGTCATCAGATCTTCACTCTGCAGATCAGCAGTTCAACATGCAATGCAATACTTGTTCAAATTTCATTTGGCTGAGGTTTTGCATTTTGGCTGTTGTTTTGCTTTCTGAAGTTAGAACTGCTTATGGCAATTACTTATATAAAGAGTTAATTAAATGAATTTGCACCTTCGCAACATCTGTTTCAATCTGTGGATGACTTCTACAGTTTTCTATTGTACT
The DNA here is from genome assembly GCF_023343835.1 of Lagopus muta. Taxonomy (NCBI): domain Eukaryota; kingdom Metazoa; phylum Chordata; class Aves; order Galliformes; family Phasianidae; genus Lagopus; species Lagopus muta. The sequence goes on from NC_064434.1 coordinate 84,290,001, forward strand.
CCCAGTGGCGTTAACACTTGTGAAATTCTGGTATTGCATACTTCTCCTATTAGCACCCTAAGAGAACAAGACTCATCTCACCCAGAAGAGTGAAAAAGAAAAAAAGAGAAAGGCAAGGCACACACAAGTGTACTCTTACTGAAGTGTGTTGTGTTCTCATTGTGTCCCACAGAACCACCCATGTTATTTCTTCGTTTGAACTCAGATAAATGGTACTTCACAGCAACAATTCTTGAAGGAGCTTATACCAAACTGTGTATGAAAGGTGTTTAGGAAGTGAAATGTTATCAATGGAACAGAGACTGACTGTTCATCTCGCCTGGTATATATTGCTTTGTCTAACAACTTGCCCCAGCAGACTCACAATTGGGATCCCTCTGAAGACCCTCCCAGCTGCAGGAGCTGATTGACGCAGTCTGTAGGCAGATGTGCTTGCCAGACTCCAATAAAGATGGGGCCTTGGGAAAATATAAGGCAATTATTGGTGGGCAACAATCCACTAATCAGACAATTTCAAAATTAATCCCATAGTCCCTTACTGTATTAGCTTTCCTCCTTGTTTGTATTTATACAGCAAATTCATGACTTCAGTGAATACTCTCCCTTCCAGCCCAATTATGTCTCTCTGAGGATATTAAATTAAAAACAGAAGAAATATTGAAAGTGGCTTGCAATTAGTTTCTTTAAAAGGTAGTGTGGCACTTGCAGGCTACAGTTCTTAATATGATGCTTGATAATAAAAGTAAACAGGATTTTTTTCATCATGAAATCAAGGCAAGTTTCCTGATGTGCCTTGTTATAAAGTGGCCTATATATAATGAAGGAAAAAAGTGATTTGATTTTGGAGTTAAATTATATTTTCATAAAATTCTTCTAGAGTAACTGACAAGTCCACTGTGTCTCCAAATAACATAAATAGATTTGATTTTGTGCATTTTGATTTATCTTTCCCTTCCTTTATTTTGATCACTTTATAACACAAAATTGCATTGTGTCTTTGATTGTAACCCACCCTTTAAATGAAGACTGATCGGAAGTGAACATTTCTTTCATATGAAATTGAAATATAAACCTATCTTCAAGACTGTTTAAACATGAGCCTGCAGTCCTTGTTCACATGCATAAAAGCTCTTTTAAAATTTGAAATTCCTATTGAGTTCTTGCAGGGGCCACAGAGCCATTTCTGCAAGTCTGAACCTGATTGTAGGATTTCCATTCCTATTATCAAAAAGGGGCAACCAATGAAAGACATCATTTTATTGAAATCATTTTGCATTTTTGCGCTGCAATTTGCTGTCAGCCAGTGTAAGAGAATTGTGCATTTGTACTGTTTCCCACATAGTAGGAAGCACATAATATTATTTTTATTACTTTATTACCCAGGTGTAAATTCAGTTTACACATGGTTTGAAAAGTAGATGGTGCCATGCTAGCAGCTGTAAAACCTGTAGAAATATTTCAAAGTTAAAAAAATGTTTGTTGCTGCAATTAGACCTGAGATACTTAGACACTTTCTGGGTTTTTCTGGTGAGTTCTGTCCATTTTTCTGTGGCTCAGATTTCCCACTGTATACCACCTTGAAGGGATGCTCTGGGGAAGAAAAAAAAAAAAAAAAAGGTGACTAAAAGTTGATTTGAAAGTTTTATTGTATTTTCTTAAAGGTATTTTAATGGTATAATTTTTCAGTAAAAAGAATAAATCATTCTATAAGTGGCGGCAGAGTTGGTTAAACCTCATCTTTTTAGGAAATGTGTCTGTGAGGAGTTGGTGAAAATATACATTTATGAACATCCAGCCCCATCTTCTACTTTGAACAAGACAAAATTCAGATGAGCTGTGAATATCTGACCTTTCTATGATCACTCATAAATTTGGTCCAAATCACAGACATGGAAGACGTATGAGGCAAGAATTACACCCTAACTATTTTCTGTTTGTTCTAATGGTTTCACCAACTTTCTTTCTGGAGCTATGGGGTCACTTGTAATGGAAAATGGCTAATGTGACATGCTTGTATTAATAGATAAGTTTACACAGAATGAAGGTCAGGAGACATAAGTGTAGAAGTTTTTGTGCTTCTTTCATTGCATGGGCATGTAGTAATGAGCCTGCAACAAGGCCAAACTGCCTTTCCTAGTGTGAACAACATCCAGAATGAAGCTACCAGTTGGCCTTGTTTTCATTTGATTTATTGCAGGAGTTGTTAACACCCCATACATAGTTCTTTGAATAACATAAAACAAGAAGGATCAGCAACAACACAAACCAGGGAGCTTTCCATCTTCATTACAAGCTAATTAAGTTGTTGATTGCCAAAGGATTAACACCTCCATATGTAACAAAAGATGCTTCTTGTGAGTAGGAATCTCTATAAGGTACCAACTGGTGTGGCATATTACAATCTAGTAATGGAAAGTGTGAGGGGAAAAAAAAAAAAAAAATCTCCAGATTTTCTCCCACCAACCCTTTATAAAGGAATTTGAATAAGCTGCACCTAAACAAGGAAACATCTTGTAAATTTTATCAATTGAGCAAATAAATTTCACTTGAAATGATAAAGAAAGTGCTTTTAAATTGCAGTGCTGGCTAAGAAAGTAATGATTGGCAAAGTAAGGCCAAAGCTGTGATGCTGGCAGGGCTTTGTCCTTCAGCAAACGGGCTGAGTCTGGAGATCCCAGAGCCTGAAATCCATTCACAGAGCTTGATAGTGTTTTATGAAATGAGGGCAGCTCTTCAATTCACCCTTGCATAGAGGGATCCTTCTTAGAAATGGATGCAGTTCAGTTTACCCACTCACACTGCTGTTCAGTCCACTGATTGTGCAGCTATTTGTGGGCATTCTTTTGCTCTCTTTTATGTGAGCAGGTGGATTCAGACCTCTGGTTTTGCATATGCCACCAACTAGTGATAGCTTTCAGCTCCAGTTGACCTGGGTTAAGTGAAATCTTGTGGCCAAAAAAGTCAGTTGGTGTTACCGTTGCTTGAAGTTATTTGTTGTTCTTTAGTGGTTGCTCATTTTAAAGCCACAGCATTAGATTTGTATGGCACAATAAACAAAAATAGAAAGCACGTTCATATGGACAGTGTAAAGATTAAAGCTCTTGCACTTTCAGCTGCACACTGAATGTCTCACGTTTTTATATGCTTTTAAATAGGAGAGCTGCGTAACATGACCCTCTAGTTGAAAGGATGCAGAATCGCTATACTCCCATCTGGATTATTACATTCAATTTAGGCCACATGAACTCCTGTGCTGAAGGTGTACATCTAAGAAAATGGCTGTGAATTGAGCGTGACTTGCATAAAAGAGCAAGTTGCACCTATTCTCTCTTGAAAAACATCTGCTTTTAGTTAAAATCACAGTTGGCGTGCCAGCAAGCCTTGGGGCCCCCATCTTCTTTTTTGTATCACCCCACATTCACATGCTTAATATAGTAGTAATTTTATTATGGAGCTGTGGTCAAGTCTCTGTGGCTAAGGTTGCAACCATGTTCCTTTATAAGCTCTGCTTTTTGTCTGCCCCACTAGAGCTTTCACTGGGAATATTGACTTGAAAATTGGCAACATTCACTCTGCACTTCATATCCATAGATCTACATTCTCAGGCATGTTTAATTGTCATGCTGTCTGGTTTACTACTCTTTCAACTTTAATGTTAATTATGAGGCTACACTGAAAGTTAAGCCTTTCTTGGTGTCTTTTAATTACTATAAAGCCCTAGGCAGCTGGGTAACTGACCAGTGCATATTACACAGCTCAGAAGAGCTGCACTGTTTTCTTGATTGTGTACCTCAGTTGCATTGATATGGCTTATTTGTAGGCTGAAAGCTCTTTGGCATATTGCTGAATTTGTTGGAAGTATGTATGTATGTTGGAAGTCCCAGTTTCCAGCTATTTGTCTCCCACGACATCCTTACAACAAAGCTGAGGAAGTGTGGAATAGATGAGTGGACAGTGAGGTGGGCTGAGAACTGGATGACTGGCAGAGTGCAGAGGGTTGTCATTGGCAGTGCGGAGTCCAGTTGGAGACCTGTAAACTAGTGGTGTTCCTTAGGGGTCAGTGCTGGGTCCAATCTTGTTCAACATCTTCATCAGTGACCTTGATGAGGGGATAATGGCCACCCTCAGCAAGTTTGCTGATGATATGAAGTTGGGAGAATTGGCTGACTCACCTGAAGGCTGTGCTGCCATTCAGCGAGATCTGGACAGACTGGAGAGCTGGGCAGTAAGAAACCAGATGAGGTTTAACAAAAGCAAGTATAGAGTGTTGCATCTGGGGAGGAATAATTGCATGCACCGGTACAGGCTGTGGGATGAGCTGCTGGAGAGGAGCTCTGTGGAGAGGGACCTGGGTGTCCTGGTGGATGACAGGGTGGCCACGAGCCAGCAGTGTGCCCTTGTGGCCAAGAGGGCCAATGGCATCCTGGGGTGCATTAAAAAGAGCGTGGCCAGCAGGTCGAGGGAGGTGATCCTCCCCCTCTACTCTGCCCTGGTAAGACCTCATCTGGAGTACTGCATCCAGTTCTGGGCTCCCCAGTACAAAAAAGACAGGGATCTCTTGGAAAGAGTCCAGCGGAGGGCCACAAAGCGGAGGGTCTGGAGCATCTCCGCTATGAAGAATGGCTGAGTGAACTGGGTCTGTTCAGCCTTGAGAAAAGAAGACTGAGAGGGAACCTGATCCAGATCTATAAATATCTAAGGTGTGGGGGGCAGAGTGGCGAGGCCAGACTGTTTTCAGCAGTGTGTGGAGACAGGACAAGGGGAAATGGCCAGAAACTGCAGCATAGGAAGTTCTGCACAAATGTGCGCAAGAACTTCTTTACAGTGAGGGTGACGGAGCACTGGAACAGGCTGCCCTGGGAGGTTGTGGAGTCTCCATCTCCTTCTGGATGTCCCTTCCAACCCCTACAATTCTGTGATTCTGTGATGTTCCTGTGATAATAATACATGATAATAAACATACTAACAATTCACAGATATAGCCTAGCTTCAGTTGAAACTGATGGCAGAATTTCCATCAGCGTATCCAAGATTGGGATGCAGTTGTCGCTCTTGTCTTGTAAATGGCTATGTGTGCAAATTCATCCCTACAACCTCAGATAAACCAGTGGGGTTTCCCAAATATAGCTGCCCTACTCTTTTCAAAATTGAAATCACCATTTTTGATGAAATAATGAAAGTCTGCACATATGAGTGTAGAGTGTATGTCTGTAGTAGAGTTGACTGGTTATAGCTGGCAAAATTTGTTTTCAAAATGATGCTGAATTTGAAGGATTGTAATGCAAGTAACTCCTCATTTACTTTTTTTTTTTCATTGACTTTTTCCTATCACTTCTAAAATGCAAAATCAAGTCTTGCTCACGAGATCTGAGTGATGGTAGAAGATCTGCAAGCAGCCATGTGACTTTGGTACTTTAGTCTATGTTCAAAAGTGAATTCAAATTAAAAGCGAGGTGACAAACTATCAAAGTAAAATGCAGTAGTTGTTATTCCACAGGAAGATGTTTTTACTGTTCAATTTGATCCAGTTTCATGTAAATTCTGAATAAATACTCTTGACTGTGTGTAAGAAAGCTGTCAAGAATCCTGTATCTGGAAGTGACTTAATGGCATCCTGACCTCTAAATGATGTTTTCAGATTCAGCCTCCTATGTGTATGTTTCAATATTTAAAACAAAACGGGATTTTCACTGTCCTCTATGTTGTCTTCCAAGTTTAATCTAAGTTCTTTAAATACATAGGTTCTTCAACCAGAGGGATTTAAATTGGTGAAAAAGCCATCTGCAGGAAATTTCTATTTTGATAGAGGTCAGAAAATGAAAAGAAAAAATAGAGAAGACAGTCTGCCACAATGAGGACCTATTAAAAATAGAGCTAAGAGTATAATAGTATGAATAATAAAAGGAGGCAAGCCTAGAAAGAAACTCAGGTGCGGAGTGGGAGATGTTTTCAGGCAAAGGCAAAATGGATAGACATGAATGCCCTCTGGAATGTTAGTTGCTCTGTAATCACTTATTTTGGAAAAAAATAAGAATCGTCTTCTATAACAATGTGTAGATTTTTCTTCTCTAGCACTGAACTGTTCAGTATACTCATCATTTTGTGCAATATATTTATTCTTAAAGTGCAGTATCTCTGTCTGTAAATTCACATACAGCTGGGAAAAATCACGCCCATTCCTTTAAAAGAAAGTCTAAAGTTCTGCTATAAGATAAGGAAGCCAGGTCTGTGCAAAGCTGATATCTCATCAACGTGGTGCTGACTCTGCCAGAAGTACCAGTCCAGAGAGACATCTATCTTACAGGTGTATGGCAATATACATGTTCAGAGAAACATAGTGCAGACCTACAGTAACTGTAGTTCATAGCTTTAAACAGATTGTGGTATTGCTAGTCACAAGCTACACGCTTGCATGAGAAATTTGGGAAGTGCAAGGGCTGTAGCTGTAGTATTTAAGACAAATCTCTCTTTTCAAAGAAAGACTTGTAGGAGAATACTGAAATTATCCATCCATAGTTAAATGAATGTCATTGAATCCTGGAAGTCTGGAATTTCCTTCAGAATTTCAGTGCTGGTATAGCTCACACCTCAGATCTGAGAGGTAATATGAAATATTATAATATTACTAGCAACATATTGATTGAGCTGGTGCATTCTCTGTCAGATGATATTGGTGTGCTTTGTTCACTGAATATAGGAAGACACGTGAACATGTTCACTGACAACAAAATCATCTGCAAAACTGGAAATTGGGATATCTGTATTGCGTACCCACTGTAAAGAGTTGTCACTGGACTATGTTCTATGGAGAGAGTTTGAGATGGACAAAGCTCTGTAAAGTTCAGGGGTTTAGGAGGCTGCACAGTGAAATCTGCCTTGTCAGTTTCATTTGTATGTATTGCAGTTGTAAACTGAGTGATGCATATTCTAAAATGCATGTAAGTCAGTGACTTGGTTTGCTAAATCCATGCAATATATATCAGCTTAAAAAATCACTCACGTTATATATAAATGCTAATAATGAAATCCCCCAGCAGTCAAAAGAATTAGCCCATATTTGAGTGAAACACCAAGGCAGGTCCTGTTATTTTTATGAAACTGTGAATAATATAAGTATCCAATTGATAAAATTTTATTAAAGCTGACAGCCCTTAAGTGATCTAAGTGGTAAATATTGAAATGAAGTTTCAACAACACTGCGGTACCAAGGGAGGCCTAAGGCAGTAATAAGGATTAAACAATGATTTAATGTTGTTCCTTGGGGGCAAGGATTGTTGTTTTAATGGAGAGCAAAAGCTCACTTCCTTCTAAATAATTAAACTGTGATTTGAGAAATTGATCTAAGGTAGTTGTAGTGGTTTGTTAAGTCCGAAAGAGATAAATGAAGGCAAAGTATCCTGGGGCAAGAGGAAGTCAGGGGAGAGTAGTGAAGAGAGAGTTTTGCAGGATAGATTCATGACAAGTGTCCCTCGGGAAGGGGAAAGCTGGCAATGAGCATATTTTATCTTTTATTTGTAATGTAAACAGACTTGTGCTGCCTGAGGCAGGGTAATAGCTAATGAGCAGGGGGTTTCCATAGGGTGCAGATTTTATTAGCGCAGCTTATAAAAAACAGAGCTAAATTAAAAATGTGGTGTCTCCTAGATAATCTGATAATCAGCGATGCTACAGGGAGCACCTCTACCTAAGCAGAGTGAGTGTATTAGCATATGCATGCAAAATTTCTGAAAAATTTGTTCAGCAATTTTTGTGAGCTGTATGACTTTCCCATCTTCGTAGCAGAGTATGGATTTCACATAATAGGAATGAGTGTTTGGGGCTACCTTTGGAATGTAATGTGTTTCAAATCTGTCATTTTTGTATAAGCAGTGGGAAACTTGGCCAGAGAACTCCTCGTTATATGTCTCTTGGATGATTGTTACAAATGAGATGACAGCTAGGATGGTGATAGAGATGGGATATTGATGGAAAAGGAGTGAGAGAAAACTCTGCCTAATTAGATAATTGCTGAAGGTAATTTCCCAGGGGTTAACCCAATATACAGTCCCGAATAGTTCTAGACTACTGACACAGAGCTTCCAAACTGTGCTGAACAGTTTCCAGCTAATCATTCCTCTCAGCTGGTATGCATGTTACATGGTCTAGAAACAGAATTAAATTGAGCTAACGTCCAATAAAATGATAGCATTCCCTCTACTTACTGTAAAAGACTGTCTCTGAGCTCAAACAGTGACTTCAGTTACAGATACAAATGAGCAGGGTATATGTTGTGTGGTCAGAATAATGTTGTACTTGGGCTATATTGCATGAAAAGAGGAATGAGTTGAAATATCAGAAGCCCCACTGTCCATAAAATCTATGACTGCCACTGCCAGCACTGTCATTTTTCTCTGCATCCAAAGACAAAGCTCAGGAGACTACAAGTTTCGAGGCAAACTGTATGCAGCATGGCTAGTAGAACTTGAATTTTGTGTATTGCTGTAGTTTCCATTAATATGAGAAAGGGATATTCTAAAAGTGTGCATCTTTCGTGGGCTTTGGAACATAATGAATGAGGTTCACTGAAATTGAAAATTAATAGGACTACCCCTGTAATACCTCACTGCAGATTTAAGACTAGTAGTTTTAGACTAAGGTTATACTCATAATTAAATGAAATGGAATTAAATGAAATGGAATAAAAAAACATGCAACTATATAGGAAGTGGCACAACAGGGAACTGTCTAGCCTAATCTCCCTGCTCAGAGCAGCCACAACTATAACTGGTTGCTGAGGTATTCTAGTAACTGAAAAGAGCTTAAGTTTCTGAAATTCTGAGTACTTCTTATGTTGTTATGTCACATTGCCATAGCCCATTCCCAATGAAGACATAATGTGAGTAAATGCAGGTTATCACCTGATAGGATAGAATGGAGTATCATTTCCCCTCAGCCAACAAGGGAAATGATAGAAGAATTGCTTGTTTGTTTTTACTTGCAGTTTAATATCCACTTGAAACATCAGTGTTTCTAAAATGTGGAACTAACCAAAGGAAAATAAATAAGGGCTGTATGTTCTCAGAAGTAATTTATTTTGCCCACAAGATGTACTTCTGCCACCAGGTATTCATCCACAGTCTTATTACAGATTCTGGCACTAATTGATAGTAAAGAACGGTAATACGAGTTGAATAATAAATAAAGCAAGCACTGTTGGTAATCTGAATCTTGGTGGCATGTTGCTTGTTCAGCTGCTTTGGAATAGGACAAATGGAAGAACTGTTCAAAATGAATCAGTAAAGCAGTTTACAATTGAAAAGAAAATACATTACAATCTGCTAGAAAGCCAAGAACTATATATTGCACTAGACCTATGCAGTGCTCTGGCTAGATTTGGAAGTTTACCCAAAGTGAGACCCGAAATATCTACTCTGTGGAGACCAACATCTTGCATTTGATCTTCTGTGAGGATACAGACCATTTTCTTTCTAGTAGCCACAGAGATCACAGCATGGCATTTCATGATAGGGATGCTTATTCAAGGAGAATTATGTTGTTTTAAGGTGATCAGCTGATAATCATTTCTTCACTGCTAATATGGATGTAAATAATTGCTGGTGTTTACTTACTGACTGGCATGGCAATAGGCAGTTCAATTCCTGCCACCGTGATCCATCAAGAACTATTCTGCGCAGTCAGTTGCCTTTGTGGGCTTCATTTTACTGTATCTGCAGCAGTGGTAAGAACATCTCCTCTTTCTTATTGTTTCTAATCTGACTGCTTCTAGATGATCCCTTCTTCGGTTGAAAAACTACCCCATTCTTCGCATTTGAAAAGGGACTGAAGTAAGAGCCTAAAAGCTCTTAAAGAGCTCTGTCACTGTTGGCTTGAAACGCATTCTGGTCAGCTTTCTTCCAACAGCTTTTTTCTTTTTCTTTTTCTTTTTTTTTTGGTGGCAAACATTGTTTTGTCTTGATTGAAATATAGCAAAGTCTTTGACATCATGAAATGGCAAAAAATGTCACAGTTCATCATGCTACAAAGTATAAACAATCATCAAACAGGTGAAAAATACATTAAAGAAGAATAAAACTTCAAACAGGTTTTAAGCAGTTCACTTTTATGTTTTAATAGCTCTTTAGGAGCCTGTAAATAGAAAGTCAATTGGATTTCAGACTTGTTTCCATAGTTATATTACACACAGGGAGTATTCAATAAAACAAATCTTTTATTTAGTTCCTGACAGGTAATTAAAATGTGCCTCTGCATTTTCTTGTCTGTTACAGTAGGAACTAACGTCAAAGACTTCTAGAGTTAACAGGTATTTATGAATATGTTGCGAATTAATTTTGTCTTCTGAGCTGCAAAGCTAGTTCTAACTGGAAATCTTTTGTCAGTGGAATGTTTGAATCCTGTTTGGCATTCTAATTTGCCCTTAGCTTTAAGGATCTTGAATCCCGTTTACAAATTTTTCAAATTAGTAGACTGTGGGGGAAATGTGTAGAAAATAACTAGAAATACATATTTTGTTTCGTTTTTAAAAAGAAGATGCTGTGTCAACATTCCTACAGATGTTAGTGGGGAAGTGTTCTTGTGGGCTGGATAAATATTAAATTACTGAAATTTTTTATTAGTTGACAAAAGAGTTGTTTTTGTTTCAGGCATCTGAAATTTTCCTAAATACTGTTCTACAAAGGACAATTCAATGCTGCAATCTCAGAAGTTTTAGATAACAATATCTGTGAATGTAAAGTAAAAACCCCGTTGCTGATGTGCTACCTGAATTGGTCTGGCTAAGTCAGACACTTTCAGTCTTTGTATTGTTATAGGACTGTACATGATGGCACCACATGGTAGGATTTTACTGCTGAGGATTGTATAAAGATTAAGCTGCTTTTTACCAGACTTATGTTTTTTTCTGGTATACCATTATAGTCTTCATATTTTAAGTTCTCGGTATGTGGCATAGTGACCAGTAAACCTATCAGCCTTAGAAATAACTGTCTCAAATCAACTGTTTGAAGCAATCCTATAACTGATGAAAGGATTAAGTGGATCACATAATGCCTGAATTAGAAAATGACTCGTTCTGTAGAGGAAACTGCCTCTATGCTATTCATTGTATCTCCCAAGTGCCCAGACTGTTGTTTCTGAAAGGATTTTGTCAATTATACTAACAGTTTTATAATAATTGATGTTGAAAGCAGCTTTTCTCTGTTCTGAATTGTCTACATCTACCTTTTTATTCTGTCTGCAGTTCCCTCACTGTATTAATAACTAACTGGCTCATTCTTTGTGCAATACTAAGCATTAGCTGCATTCATTATATTTTTCTAAAACCATTGTAATATTTCTTCCACTGGGCACACTTGAGGCAGGTGTATTGAGTGGATCTTTGTTATTTTCACTTTCCTAAGACTATGAAATATTCCACAGCTGTGAATCAACTTGATGCCACTGTGGAATGGTTTGAAGGACACCAAGAAGAAAGGCTGGGCTCAGCAGAGTATAGGTAGTGCTCCTGAATTAAATGGAGTCAGGAGTGATGGAGCTTCCAAACATTAGATTGGAAAGCTATATGATGAGACTATTGCCTTCTAGATGGCCATGCCAGAAAGGAGCAGGTGTGTCCAAAGGGAAGGAAATCACCTTGGCAAGAATTGCCAGCTTGGGCTCTTGTGTTGGCTACTAGGGATGTTGGATGAGGTGAATAAGTATGGCTATTACTTCGCACATGGATGTATCTCTGCCTCTTTTCTGAGGCTTGACACTCAGCAATAGGTTTATGTTTTATGAGTATTAAAATATCATAGCTGTAGTAATAACTTCTACAATTTCTGATATAATTCCCCCCATCCTCACCTCTTCTTTTATGTTGGACTTAGAACAGTTAACATCTTTATTGTCCTTTAAAAATGAGCTTGGAGAAATTATTTTAAGAAGTGGTGTAATCTCAACAGAATGATAAGATTTGCAGTATTACTGACGGGCTCAGTTAGACCAATAAAATTCTAGAAAACAGCTTAAGCTGCAGGATTTTACAGGGATTTATGAGTTCTTGGCACAAGTATGAGTAACTGTTTCCATGAATTTTCATTTTATCAAAAAGAAAAATTACAGAGTTCTATAGCACAAGATGTGTGCTCTGGTGGAATAAGTCCTTGTTTCTGGATTACTCTTGACTCTATCTGTTGTCAGACTTAATCACGCTGAGCAGTTCATATGCTCGTTTACCATAATATTGTATATATAGCATGCATAAATACTGCTCTTTTCTTATTAAGCCTGATAGCTGCTTTAAAACTGTCTTTTATCAATTGCTCTTACATTTCTAACCCACTTATTGCATTTGCAGACACTGCAACAAATTTATGTGTTTTATAAACCTAACAGAATGCCTTGTATATTGATTGATGGAAAATCAGTTGTTCAGTTGCCAGGCAATGATTGATTTTCCAACACAGCTGTTCCAGCTGTGCTACAGATGCTATTTTTTCTCAAGTATCGTAGATGGTGTGGTAAGCTATTGAATATGATCCCTAATTGTAAAGATCTCTGAGAAATCTGAAACGTCAGCAGTTAATGACCTTTTGGTCACCATCTTCAGCTACACGTTTTGTTTTTACCTAGTAAGCTTGCAATTAGCATTGCCACTTGGATGTTACTTCAGTCTATTTTGCAAGAAGTTGGTTTGAACTCTGTCAAAAAAGTAAATGTTTGTTACAGAAAATTACAGGTCATTACAAAATGCTGCAGTCACTAGCATGTGCTGATGACAGCAAGCCTTTTTTCCTGGAATGCATTTCATATTCTAGTGTTTTATTTCAAACCTTGCTCAACTTTATGACTGATAAGGAATAGAGGAAAGTATAACTCAACTGAAAATTTGCAGACCTTCCTTTGATCTAGAGAAGCAGACATTGGTTGCTTGACATTCTTTTAGATGACCTTCATAATTTAGTTGCAGACTGCAATTTGGCTCTGCTATCTATTTTCACAGCAGCATAAAATATTAAAGTCAAAGAGTATCAATAATTCATACTCTTATGCTGTTGTGGATATCAATGAGAGGATTATTTCTATTTGCTAAAATGAAAAGTGCAACTTTGCTTAAGATACAAAACTCATGTTTCATAGAAAGAGGAGCAGTAGTTGGTAGCTGTCCTGTCTTTTGTATTTTAGCCTCCTGTTTAGCAGGCTAAAGTGTTCACTTGCTAAAACAGACAGACTTGTTGCTAATTTGTGTTCTTTTCCCCTCTCTCCTTCTAGTAAGTATTTTTCACAGCTTTTTCCCTGTTATGAAATCTGATTGTTTCTATAGAACCACTTACTACTGGTGTTAACAGCACGTCTGGTTGAAGAGGGGAGGAAACCAAAAAAAGGACATGGACTATAAGTCAATGAAGGGGCTTCTTAAACTTGCTTTTGCCACTGTCCTATGGATTGAAGATGGATAAATCACTTTGGGTGTTCTGCCAACTCTGTCTCCAGCACTTAATGAGAAGCTCCTCAGGAAGAAGTGTTTTACAGTGTCAAGTCTCAAGGGCTTCTGATTTCAGTGAGTTGAAGTGCTGAAGTAATTTGAGTAGGAAATTAAAAAGCAATTTGTTTCCTCTCCTGCTTCTGAAGCGTGGCATTTTTCTTGATGTTTTCTCCTTCAAAATTAACTTGATGCCTCCTTTGTCTAGTCTTGTCTTTTAGTGAATATATTTCTAGACGATATAAAATGCAAGATGACTTAGTAGTCTGGTGGACTTCCATGCAGTAATTTTTATGAATTGTCACATGCCCTGTGTGTTAAGGCAATATCTTACAATCAATTTCTTTAGAACTGATATTCTTCCCAAGTAGCAATAAAAAGCCCTCCCTTTTTCAATTGTCAGTGATACATTTCAAAGACAGTTTACTGGCATTGTGTTATTTGTAGAGTAAATTCATGTTTTCCTTCAGAAAAATTTTTTTAGTATCTTCTCTTACAGGAAAAAGGCAAGAGAACAAGAGTCACCTCTGTTCCTTTTTCTGTGGTAAGTTGCTCAGCTTTTCAACAAAGACCTGTCTAGCAAATATAGGATGCAATTACAGGAGACGTCCCAAACCAAATTCACATGGTGGTTGCTAGTTTTTACATAAACAAGAACGAATATCCCTCTAAATTACATTCCTCCCTTTTCCTGTATTGCTGGTAAGGAGTGCCTGTGTTATTTTAGCAATTCTGTTGTAGTCAAGTAGACTGCATATTGTTGTACTCACTGCACAAGAAATTAGAACAGATGTGCTTTCTTGCTGTGCTTGTGTGACGAGTATCAGGGTAAACACTGAGTCAAAAGACCAAGGCCCAGGTTGTCTTCATATAAGCATGTGAATGCTAATGTCAGTCATACAATAGGTGACTTTACCTTTTAAATTCCAACTAATTTCATGAATTGTAGGTAATCTGTAGGAATCAAGCTTGAGAAGTCTGTTTTGGCAACCATGGAGCAAATGGAGCAGCCCAGTTCTGGCCTAGAAAAGAGCCTGGAAGGAATTGACTTTAGCACTTTGATTTGGAAATGGTGCTGCAAGGAAATAAGATAAAATGAGATCTTTTCTAATGCTGCACACCTCATTAGCACAGGAAGAGTATTACAAAGCGTCTGCATCAGGGATTCTTTGAACACTAACCCTGTGGATTATCTGATTATTCAAAGAAAATCAGATTGTTTTAAGGGAATAAGGTAAGATTTCTGATATATTTACTCAATTTTTCGTCTTATGCAACTCTCCTTGAACATTTCTGTAATTTGCTGTGAGTGGAGACACTAGTCAATTTGTTTTCTTCCTGCTGAAAGTACTGATATTGCTTTTCGTGGGGAACTAGCAAAAAGCTGTTCTCTAGCACTAAGAAAAGAGGTAGTCACTGTGATCACTTCAGCTGCAGAAATGTGTGAGGGACAGGTCATACAAATTCAGTTAAATTCCTATATCAAATATGAAATCTTATTATGTCTATACAGTGTATGAAAGTGCTCTCTACTTTAATATATCTGCTGCCCTGTGAGTATGTGCAGACTATGACCAAGTTCTCTTCACATCTGGACATAGTCTAGGTCAGTAGATTTCCATTCGGGCATACATAGCATTCTTAGTATTTTCAAGCTATTTGTCATTTTCATCTTCTTTTCCAGTATTATGCATTAAGACCTGTTTGGAATGTTGTTTCTTGCTTTCTGTTGGTCCACAGTGATGAGAACATCACTTTCGCTATAAATGATGGGAAGTAAGCCCTCACTAGTCTTACTAAATATTTTTCTGCTTGGTTGACCTAGACATATTAACCTGCTTAGTTACATACCTGGTAACTCTTTTTTCCCCATTTAGTCCTTTTTCGAGGCACTGTCCTCTTGTTTTCAATCATATATGAAAGACCTAGTTCTTTTTTCTGAGTTCTAAGGTTGTGATGAATATTATTAAAAAACATGACTTTCCTCCCTTTTCATTAGGCAACTTGGATCATAGTGTATGAAAGATCTATCATTACCCTCATTCACCACTGCATCAACTTTGTGTTGAACTTTATGAGCGTCACAGAGATTCTAGAAATAAATGTCATAAAGCTTGTATAAGACATAGAACTTTAACTTTTATTTTCAAGAAGGGCTTCAGGCTTAGGGCTTTCTTCTTTTAAATTGAACTACATCAATTCCAAATATAACATGCTAGTTTTCCTTTCTCCCCCACCAAAATAAGCGGAGGATTCGAACTACCTTCGACTCCCACTCCTCCTTCTGTTCCTTTTGGGATTTGTGGCATTGGAGATATGTGATGATTGCTGAGGAAATTGCCCTAAGTGATATTGGAGTAATTCCCCTTCATTTCAGTAATAAAGGTTGCATATGTTTTATGAGAATAGCACCCCTGCAGTACAGAGAGCTACTGTGATCCATCACTTTAAATCAAGAAATCATTTGACACATTTATTTCCTGAGCAGGAAGTGTTCTGTCAGATCAGTTGGAAACCCTGAGATCTGTACATGTAAAGATGAAAGTCAAAATAGCAGACATTGTTATTTTACTGGGCCAGTTCTGCTTTCACTGGGAGGCCATTCTACCAATGAAATGCTGAAGAAGAACCTCCTTTCCTTCCAGCATATATACGTCTGAATAAATTTATTAAAATACAGATAGGATTCGTAGTTCGTCATTGTTAGTGGACTGCCTATCTGATAAACGATACAGTAAAATCTAATCCAAAGTAGAAGTACTTCTCAAAAATAATATGAATTCTATAGAAGTGTTTTTAGAAAAAAAAAAAAGAAAAAAAAAAAGAAAGAAACAAAAGGCAAGAGAGTTTCCTGTGGTATTATAATGAAAGAGTTGTAAAGTATATTTTGCATGTTTAAAACATGATTTACTCATAAATGTATTCATAGCAAAGCCAAAACTGGGCAATTTAGAAAACACTGTTATGCAGGAAGATGTAAAGATGGGCAATTGAGCTTTCCTTGAAAGTGTGCATGCACAATAAATATGCTGTCTATGCTGTTTAGATTGTATGTGTTGAAGTAGTGTCCAGCCTGATTACCAACTGTATGTACGCTAAAGCTAGTCACATATTCTCAAGCTGGTCAACTTTGGTTTAAACATTACTAATATAAATACTATGCTGAGATGTATAAGCCTTGCATGCCAGCTGCATTTTTATTGGCCGTCTGCAACTTCAAAGGCTTTCCTGCTCTGAAGTCCAGACAGGTACTGCTGACTGCCCCAAACTCTCCTTTGCTGACTTATTGATTCTCAACATGGCTTTACCTGCAAGCCTGTGGATTTCTTTTCAGTGTAAAATCATCCTGAAAGTACATTCCTGTTGACCTGCTGAAGATTTTTAAAATGCTTATGTCGTTAATAAATACGCATCGCTTTTTCCCCCCTTCTCCAACTCTGACTGTTGTTTCACCTGTCAAAGAGATCTATTTAAGTAGCAGATGCCTGAAGTATTTTGACAGGGTGTTTGTTTCTGCTTCCAGCATTAAACTCATGTGATGACAAGCAGACAGTAAAAAGAGATTTGCCCCAAATGTGCTAGAGCCCCATTTTTCCTCTTCCCTCTCCCACTTGAAAATTATCTTTAATGTTATTACTTTGGCACGTGCCTGCTGAAAAGATTTCCCTTCCTGCTCACAAATGGAGGATCTCAATCTTCCCTCTTTTTTAACAGATTTTCTGTGTCAAGGTTCTTTGTACGAGCAGAAAGAAATATTGGGCTCTGAGTACCACTGAAGATGAGATCTCCTCATCTCCTTGAACGTGTTACTCCAAATAGCTAAGGAGGAATCACTGAGATACCTGCTTTCCTCCTGGAAATCAAGGACATCAGGTAGGTTTTGAAATTCACTTGAAAGATTCATCTGTATATATTAAAATCACTGTTATACTGAGGTATACTGAGGTTCTGATTTCAGATATTCAGCATAATGAATAATGAATGCTATTTCAGACCACTTCACTGAATCCCAGTGAATAAGATCAAAATTTAATATTCTGCTGGTAGTCTTGAAATAAGTGAGCTCACTGCATCTTTAAGTTATCGTTTAGAAATGACTTTTTCTTAATTGTATCTTTGCCATACAACCAACGTTTTGTTATAAAACTGGTTTCTGTGGAGTTCCTTATGGGTCAACAGCATCTCAAGATCAGAGTTTTATATGTTCAATCATGACTACGTGTCTGCAACAGTTTGGAGTCTTCTAGCTCATTCCAGTCATGCAGTGAAACAGGGTTTAGAGATGCCTCAGGCTATTTGTGGCACGAGAAGGACAATGGCCCCGTGCATCTTGAATAATCCCTCCATTTTCACATGTTAAGGCAAATGTCACTATATGGCGACAAAATGGACAATGGACAGATGGTATCTGGAACACTACACTGGTGTGCAGTTCTGCCACTTAGACTGCAAGCTCTCTGTAGCAAGGTCTGTCTCTTATTATAGCAAAGCAAACAGTCACATGGGGTCCTCATCTGGGATGAGGACTTTAGATGCTCTTATAAAGTGGTATAGTAAAGACCAGTTTGTTGAAACTGAAAAATACATTAAGCATCCAACTGAATTTCCTCATTGTTCCCTGTTCTTACAAATAAAATCTTGGCGCAGCAGCAGCATGTCTGCTTTTCTGAAGTTCTTGTCTTAAATTCTTGGATAAGCAATGAAGGGTTACACGAGTACAAAGAACATCTTTACTATATGTTTTAGATGAACCTTCCCCTGCCTGATTAAGTGTCAGTGCTCTAGCTGAACTATAAGATGCTGAAATTCGTTTCAGCCCCAATATGTTTAAGGTACATTTTCAGGCATGCATGGAAACTGGCATGCCTGCGGATAAAATCAGTTCAAAATCAGTGTGTCAGCATGGCAGAGGGATTTTGGTGCGGGCTACCTGTCTGAGCAGCCAGGCAGGAAAGGCCTTTGAAGTTGCAGACTGCCAATAAAAATGCAGCTGGCATGCTAGGTTTAAAGGGCTCCGCTGCTGAGCTTTTACACTGCTGTTACTTAGGCAAAGGCTGAAAGTTTTCAGAACGTGCCTCTGAGTCCTGTTCCATGGTAAACTTGTACCTACCATGTGATCAAATCCCATCTCCTTTGTTTCCTTGTCATTGAAAACAAACTGCAAGAAGCACTCCAGATAATTATGATGCAGGCAAGTACAAGTGCCCTGGGTACAGTCTTGCCCCCAGACAGAGATATCTAGATCCTGCAGCAGTCCAAGGCTCCCTCTCTCAGGACAGAGCTCCAGAAGGTCTGTGCTCAGGCTAGATGGCCACTGAGAAATTTCTTCTCAGAAAGATTAGTGATGCATTGGCACGGGCTACCCAGGGAAGTAGTAGAGTCACAGGTTCCTGCAGGTGTTCAAGAAATGTGTAGACATGGCACTGAGGGACGTGGTTAGTGTGCATGGTGGGGGTGGGTTGACAGTTGAACTAGCTGATCTTAGTGGTCATTCCAACATTTACGATTCTGTAAAATGGTGAGGTGAAGCCTCTGCTGACAATTCAGCAGTGAGGTTACCCATCTCACAGGCTGACACAAGGTTCATGTGAGCATCTTTGGCCATAGTAAGCCGGCCACCCATTCCCTTCCTGCAGCATGGCTCTGCAGTATGGTGATGTAATGTGCCACATAAGGTAACGAAGGAGCTGAGCTCTTTTTCCCGTCCTTGGTGGCAACTGGAAAAGTTGGTGCTCTATACTTTGGCTCTTCACGGATGCCTGGTCTCCCCCAGCAGCTCCTAGGACAGTGGCATCTTGGTTTCTGAATTTACTCGCACTACTGAATAACCAAGACTTATACATAAAATTGGTGTGTCTGGGACACAAATAAAATTGAAAATAGCCTATGTTTTCCAGAATTATCCATGTCTGTTGGCTCTTGAAGAAGAAAATGGTTTAGACACATTAGATACAACAGATTTAATTTTGCCTTTCTACATACTGGAATGTGATGTGTCTATTCCTAATCCTGGAAAGACTTTAAATGTTGTTTTTCTGGCTTATAAAGGTCTTTCAGGGAATCTCGAGTGGTCCTGATTTTGCTGTAGATACATTTAAGAGTGGAAGATGGGAGGAGAAGCAGGAGAGAGGACATAAAATTATTCTTTTGTTGTAATAGGATCATGTTTGGAAATGGTTGACAACCACTGCAATTGGATTTTACAGGGAAATTGGAATTATCACACTAAAAAAGAACCCATTTTTATCATTCACGAGTCCTGAAATAGCATGTCATGGGTGTAAGTGCTGAGCATTGCTTGTGCTTGGCCTCAGGTTAAGCTAATTTAGAGAAATGATATATAAAATTTTATTGCTGGCATTTGTTTCTTTTCCTTCCTTTTTTTTTTTTTTTTTTTTTTTTTTTGACAGCTGTTAGCAGCTGTTTTGTGGTTTGGAGTGTTAGAAATAGCCCAAGCAAAGCTAGATGGGTGAGCAGAATACAGGTGGAGCAGCAGTCTAAGGCACAGGGGCATAGCCATTTCCTCACAGATGCTTGTACAGGGGTAGCACAGCCGGTTTATTCTCTGATAATTTATGTTTTTATCCAACTACAGAGCACATAATGAAAAGCCCTCAAATGTATGCAGATGTTCTCTTTTTGCATTTTTCATTCCAGTTTCAAAATCCCTGTGTTTCCCATGCATCTTTTCTGAGAAAAGATGCCTGTTCTAAAAACTGTCACTGCTTCTGCATTTCACAGCAGAAAGCAGCTTCAGCTTTGCACAATAGTATCGGTCAGAAAAATCTTCTTATCCTGTGTTAAAATCTTACCTGCTTAGTGTCTAGTTTTGAGCAAAATAAAGAAATAATTAGGAAAAAAAAATGAAGTGCTGCTGTTTACAAGTTGTATGTTTTGCTTGCCTGATAAAACCTTGCTGTTCTAAATAAGTGCATCAAACGTTCATTGGATTAGGAGTGTAGAAAAGCAAACGTGTTCAAATCTTAAACACATCATAATTTTAAGCGTCCACAAGTGTTTAAAAAGTGTTGGTAGGAATGAGCGCATATATCCATTCACTAGTTAAATATCATAACCTGTTTCTTTTCTAAACACATGCACAAGGGAACAGAACACATTTAAAATGTTAAACACATTGACATGTTTACAATGTGTTGCAGGAAAGTGTTTAACTTCTTGTTCTCTAAAGCTAAACACTTTGGAATTAGAGGGTTTACTAATTCTGCATTTATTCAATATGACTGTCACTTACTGACACTTATTGGATAAAGTTTGAATGCATTTGGAGAAGACCAAGAAATGAATAGGAGAGTGAGGAACACTTTGACTTTTGATCCATAAGGAGAGAGCATGTTTGTTAACAGCCTGTGGCGTATTGTAGTTTATGTGTAAGTCCCAGTGAGCAAATAATTAAAAAAGAATTGATCCCAGATTTATGAACTGCCCCATGTCTGGTTCATGTACATATTAGTACTGATCATTAGTTCAAATTAGAGGCCAAATTAGAATTCGTTTACAGGGGCCATTTAAAATAAACCTTTAAAAATAAAATCGAGTTTTAAGTAAAGCACTGATTGGCCTCCCAGACAATGGAATTAACCCCAGGAATCCTAGTTCAGTGAAGCAGGCACTGCAGTCTGGGCAAGGACGAGTGGTAGGTACACTGGCAATCCTTTCAGGTGCAGTTTTTAAATGCAAATGGTACTGGCCTGATCTTAGTTCCTAATCCAGTTCTGAGGCTTTATGCAGTTTAGTTTCCTGATAACGGGAAATTAGGGACTCTCAATCCCAACCAAAACTGTAGGAGGGCGACAGGGGCAGCTGGAGCTGGCCCACTTGGTGGAGATCCGCAGAGCTGTTGTTGTGCTCCGCTCATGATGCTGTGCAGGAGCTGGAGCTGCTGGATGTTCATTTGTCAGACCTCAGCGGGTTCCGTCTCTCTGCAGTGTTGCTGTGTGTTTACCTGCACATATTGCAGATGTAAAACAAACCCACAAAATATCTGGGTGAAGCTGTGAAGCTCTTAAAATCCATCAGAAATTGAAACTCTCCAGAGATGTGGAGACAGCTGAAGGCAGCTTTACCGGCGCTTCTCTGGAGCTGTAGGAAGCAGGTGCCCTGCTAAGGGAATGCAATTATAAGATGCCCTTATTTCTGTCATTCCTCTTGTTTTTCCTAGGTTTAATCTAACTTGGACAACGGAGACTGACTATTACTCTACACAGTACACATTTGGGAAGTACTGCATTCCACTGTACCCCTCCTCCCAGCATGTGAATTATGTGTTTTAAATTGCGATTATGAAAACAAAAGCGAAAAATCCATGTAAGTGATCTAAGATTAAGAGCTACATTTAGGAAGTTAAGGCTACATTTAAAATGAGTGATGAATGTACTCACATGGGGGGCTGATCCAACCTTAATGCATGGTTTTCTTCCTGTACGTGCAGGGTGTATCCCTGGTAAGAAGTAAGATAACTTGGATGAAATAAAACATGTATAGGGTTATAGAGGTGTACCTGAAGTGAGAAGCCATAGATTCCAAAGGCAGCAGAAAGTAAAGGATACTGGAATAAGCTCAGCATAGCACATGGCTGATGACAAAATGCATGCAGCACAAAAAGAACTCTTCATAGGAGTGATGGGCAATGTTGCAGCAAAACAGAATTCTTACCTGAAAGCAAAAGAGACTGTTTCAAATCTTCTGTTGAACACTCAGACATGAGTCAATATTGCCCTTGTTTTATACTGGGAGAAATGAGACTTATCTTTAAGACAAAAGCTAGTCTCACATGGCAGTCTTGTTTAGGCAATAGAGATGAGAGTTAGATAACAGTTTGGGAAACTACATTTTATAAAAAAGAGAAGCAGGAGAACATTTTAGATGTTGAACATGTGTCCAAGGTTTTCTTTTACAGAACAGGTTCCATCAATGCAATATTACAGAAAATGGTTTCTTCATCAGCCCCCTGGACTGTGTTGGACACTGAGATGTTATCTGAGACTTGAGGATTTCCTTTTCTTTGTAAAAGAGGGAACACTGCAGTGTTCCTGATGATAATATGAACTGAGTATTAGATAAGTTGGGCAATATCTATGCCTCCAGTTGGTATATGCTATATATTTTTTTTAAATTACGTTAAAAATAGGAGATTTGGTGTGTATGCGTAACCAGAAAAAGAAAGTCAAAGGACTCAAGTACATGATGTGCAGTTGCACAATTTTCTATCATCTCTTTTCTTCATGAGGTTCTTTTTAGCTCGTTGAATAAAAATAAGGGAAAATTTTTGTGTTCCTAAAGATTTGTGCTAGATAAATGCTACATACATAGATAAACAAATATCTGTTACTTGTTCAGTTTCAAGTAAGAGGAGGACTGGTGTTATACCAGCAGAAGATGAGGCTTTCAATTTTTCTTTGCAGTCAAATTTTTGGCAAGCTGTTGGCTAGGTAGCATACTACTGGAACCCGTTAGAAAGTGAAGGAAGAGCTCTTAGCTCTGTATGGAATTTTGCTTAAAAGCAGTAGGATGGTAATTCCTAAGGTGTTACTGAAAAATATATAAAAGACATATGAAGGTCTTTTAGGGATTGGAAAACCTCAGAGAAAGGCCAGAAATGCTTTTTACTGGCCTCATATAGTAGTCACATGGAAGAAGTTCAGGTCTGCCTCTTGTGCCAAAAATACAAGCCAAGTGAACTGAACTAGTCTATGTTGATGGTAAAGGAAAAACTGCCCTTGAAGCAGAGTGGATGGGTTTGTTTGCTTTTGCTAAGAGTAACTATATATGTGTATCCTAGAATATAATTCTCTCATTTATGTGATGGCTTTACTAGAAGACACTTCTGATCAGAGGACTGTGTATACTAGTTGCATTTTTCAATGAATATAGTAGATATAGCATAATCAGACTGAATCTCACTTTGGTCATCGCTTAAGTGTGTACTCCACATTATTAAGCATTATATAAGCATTATATAATATGATTATATATTATATATATTTAAATATATTTAAATATATATTATATAATATAAGCACTACTCCACATTATACCAGTCTCTATACCACTATACCACCATTGTACCAGTCTCCAGGCTGGTACAAAGAGGTGCCAAAATAATAAATTATTTACTATAAAGAACTGCAGAATCAGATTCTGGTGTGTGTATCTGCCATTGCAGAAGTGCAGAGTGGAGCCTGTGAGGCAGGCGGTTGTCTCCACTGACATTTAAGAAAAAAAAAAAAAGTATATATACTAAGTGTTTGAAGTAAATGCTAGTGTCAGTGATAGAATCATAAAATGGCTTGGATTGGAAGGGACATCCAGGATAATCAAGCTCCAACAATATACTGTATAGTGACATCTTGTGATTTAAGAACATTGAATTGACACTTTTTTGAAAAGCAATGCCCACTATGGCTCCAAAATACTATTCCCAGCACCCAGAGGGAGGAAAGCAAGGGTTGGTATAGTAGGGTCAGGAACGTGAGCAGAAAGAGATGGAATGTGGTACGTGTTGGTTGACATGGACTGTTGTGCGCTGTTTTTGTTCCATTTGTATTTGACTATAAGCATTCCCTGGTTGATGGCTGGACTTGCTCTCTCTGGAGACATTTAGATGAACACTAATGTTTACTTACTCAGGGTGCGTACTGGTGCTGAGTTGGCACTGGGCAAGTTTCATCTTTTCATCCTGCTAGAGTTTGCATTGCTGTTCCTGGTGCCTGGTGGCTCTGAATGACTCCAGTTTAGGGAACTGGTTGCACGACACGACCTGTGTATTAGCTTCATACTCTATTCAGGTACTTTGTTGGCAATGAAGCAACAGCAGGTGCAAATCAAGATAAAGAAACATATGGGAAATTTCTGGTTCAGTGGAAGATTTTCTTGTAGAAAATGTGTCAGTGACACTGCTAATTAAGGTGTTACTCTCATCTCATGCAGTGTTTGTCTGTATCCTATAAGGTAAGGACATGAGTTTGAAGGAAACCTTATCTAAACATATGGGCATAATTGTGTATAGCAAAGAGGTTATTTACATTTATTGATACAGATTGATATGACTGTAGTTTAAAGCCAGTGTGGAATTGCAAACTTCCTGGCTGCCAGCAGAATCTATTTCAGAGGAAGTAAGAGCCTTGTGAATTTTCTTGTTCTCGGGAAAATGAAAACACTACTGGAAATTGAAATGGAAACACTTTTGTTTCAGGATTACAGTAATCAGTAATTTCTCAAGTTTTGTGAATTTTCTGAAGCTATGTGTGATCTTTCTGTTGGCAAAGCCATTTGTGTGAATGACCACGGAAATGAGAATATGTCAGCTGGAAGTGAATTCCTCATAGAAATGTGGAAAGTCAGCCATAACATTCTCTTTCCAGTCAAAACCATAAGGGTAGATCTACGGGACATTAAAAGACCACATATTCAATGCAGCGGTGTGGATCAAACATAGGAACAGAGTTCCTTGAAATCCTAAGGCCAGAGGAAAATTCCATTGCAATTGATATAAAAGTGCATGAACAGTGTGAACAAAGCTAATTTTAAAGTTTGCGAATTAAATTTACTTTTGCATGAAGACTTTTTAATCTTCAGAGGCTGTTTCTGCAGTTGCTAAAGTCCTAGAAGTAGGGAAAAAAAATTTTTTTTTTGCATTTATCTTTAAGAAAATCAAAAAAGAAAAAAAATGTGAAAAGGTTGAAGGAAAAGAAAGGTAAAAAAAAAAGAAGGAAAAAAGGGGGGTGGGGGAGGAATATCTTAAAATAAGTTTTGAAGATTTTAAAGATAAGACTAAGAAATGTCATTTTCAGTCTGTAAGTAAGAATATTCCTTCAGTATTTGAGTGAATTCCTTTCTCTCTTTTCCTAGTCTTCAGCCATTTCTTTCTATTGTTTGTAACCATTTTGGTCATCAAATGATCCAAACAATTTGATAAAACTGTCGTTCTCATCATTTCTTTGCAATATCAATTTTCTGCTGCCCACACATTAAAACAGCAGAGATTTTATGTTTACTAGGGGTTTATTAATGAAAATTTGAATATTATCTGTGTTAGCGCTGACTTCTTGAACCAGTGAATGGCAGCTCCTCATCAACACCTTATTTCTGAAAGCTGTTTGCCATTTACCATGCATAGTGCTAATTAGGGTATTTGTAGCGCTGGTTCAAATCCTTTGCAAAATTTCACAGAACTTTTATCAGTCACATTTATAATGCTAATAAAAAGTGAAAGCATGCTTCATGAGCAGGCCTTATTTACTGTAATTTTGTTAACTTTAACATTATTTTGCTTAGGTTTAATGTCCTATGCGTTGAATATCAGCCTACATGACCTCCTGAAACTTTATTGCGCAGCGAAGTCTGGAGCCAAGCTCTCATTGGCCAACACTCTGATAGATTTAAGAGGTGCAGTTTGTTCATGACAGAAGGTTTAAAAATATTTATTTCTAGCTGTTGTTGTTTGACTCAGATATATTCTATTAGAGGGACGTATCCATCACCTACCAGTTAAACATTTGGCTAAACACTTGCTTGAGAAGTATTCCCTCATCCTTGCATTTAAATCATCCTTCTTTTTGGGTACTAAACAAGAAAAAAAGATAATAAATACCTTCTCTTAGTCTTGTATACAGTGTCAGCACATTTACTTTTTTTTTTTTCTCTCTCTACAGAAAGTAAGGATACATGGACTAATTTTTTGTTTATAAACAAAAGGCCTTCATCTTTATTCTTCTGGCTGAAATCTGTCTATCTCATACGATTCCTGAAGTCTTTATTTTCTTTTACATATAAGTTTTGTTAAGAGTCATAACTAAATTAGAATGAATTGCTATCCATTCCTTCTTATTGTTATTTATCTATAAATTTTTATTCTCTAATTATCACCTTTGGTTTGCCGTTGACTGAATGCATGCACTGTTTAGCTGAAGTTGTTTTCTTTTTAGGGGAAATACTGACTTCTAGGGAAATTGGATCATTGTCCATTCAAAAGAGATGAGAAAGAAAAAGAAAAGGATAAAGCAGGATATGACGGGGGAACTTAGGAAACCTGATTTCACTTCCTTGCTCTGCTCCAGGTGTCCTCTATTACATGGGCAAGTAACACTGATCCTCTTCACCTTCCTTCCTGCAGGATGGGTATAACATGCTGTCTCCAGAGAGATGTCTTGTGGAAAAAGTCTTCAGTGACTATGAAGTGCTTTGGCAATGCACTGAGGGGAAACAAGTAAACACATTAAACACCTGAAGGAGCCACATCCATGCTATTCTCTAGTCCTGACTAATTCACAGTAAGGATCAGTCTCCCCACACATAATCAAAACTCTCTCCAGTCTGGTGATAATGTGCTGGAGGCAATGGGTGGGGATTTTGGTGCTGCCTTCATACTGCACCCTCTCTGAGGGTCTGATTTAATTCTTAGTCTGTTCTTTGGAGATGGTTACTGTTTGCTCCCTGCAATCTTCCACAAGGTTTCTTGGAAGCTGCAGATTACTTATTTCCACCACCACACACTGCTGTTTCTGTGTTCTATATGTGTTTTCTTGGTGCCACCTCTTTTTAGGCTTCTTATTCTACCTTTTTTTCCACCCACATGCTGTTAATAAAGGGGTCAGAACAAATCTGCTCACGTTCTTGTCACTGCTTGCTGCCGTGGGCAGCAGCTCTACTGTAGTGCTGGGTCTGTGTCATTGAGTGATGAGATTTGTGAGCTGCTGGATCTTCTTGCCATCTTAGGTTCAAGCAGTCACTTTTCCAAGAGCTGTAAACACTGCATGAGTTTGTAGTTGTGCACATATTCATTGCACCTGTCTTCTGGATTAGCTGCATTTTACCTACAGGCTACTCCGGTGTGAGTAATAATTGTAGGGATGGACAGATCCTGGTTCAAAATTATTTCTGATGTTTAAGGAAGGTGGTTTACCTGCAGGTACGGGTGTGTTTGTAGATCTAGTTCATTGTGCGTTTTCCCAGATGGATCTGTGGGCACAACTGTGACTATGATGCATAGTGGTGTGTGAGTAAAGGGAGGATTGCTCCTGGATACCTTTTATTGAGAAACCATAGTGCACCAGAGGATATTCACTTCCTTAATGTTTTCTACCCATACACATTAGTTGGACGCTTTTGGATTTAAATCCTCCGTTTACAGTCCTCTTTGGACTAAGTGTCTTTCCTCTCCATTTATGGCACAGCAGGACATTCATAATCTCAAGTTACATATTTTTCCCTGCTACACCACTGGTGTGGGTATGATTTACACTCATCCAACAATTTATAGCTGTTCTCTTATTGGCATGAGTTCAGCTCACAGCTAATCAGCGCATCAGATTCAAGCACAATTTTGAAGCATCTGCAATATAGAGATAAGCAAACCAGCAATGGGTCATTATAGCAGTAGCCTATTATTGTGAATGTGGCATGTAACAAATAAGAAAAAGTGTGACTCATTTTAATAGGGAATAAAAGACAAAGTGTATACAAACTTCTCGCAACGTAAATTCCTTTTTAACTGCTCATCATGCTCTTATATAATCTCAGGTAACTCGACCTCCTTAATTGCCACATTTACAGTAGAAATTTGATACTGGACTGATTGAAAATGTATTTCTAATGGATTTTCCCTAGAGATATTTCTATAAATCTAGTGAGAACCTTTTCATTGCTTTTTGTATTACTTGTAAAAATGTTCTTCCACTGAGCAGTCAGTTTTAACATATGCTCATCTGTTTAACTTGTTGGTTTTTTGTTGTTTTTTTTTTACTTTGATTTCCATGCTGGACTTTGTGTTCTTCAGAATTTCTTGTAATATTAAAAATACAAGGAGCTGGTTCCAAAAGGCTTCTGTTGCTGAGCCTGAGTTTTATCTTTCCATAGTCAGTGGAGCCCTCAGCCAACCAGGATGCTTTTATGTAACAGGCATCCTGAATAAAAAAATAAAATAAAATAATGAAATAATGAAGGGGGAAAAAAAAGAAGAAGAGGTAGAAAAATAAAGGAAAAGAATAAGAATATTTGCAATTCTGAAGTCTGTTATGTCTCAAAAACAGTCAACTCAGTTGGTGCAAACACCAGCACTGCCTCCTGATTCCCTGTGTTATTGGCTGCATCTGGCAGCTGTCTCGATGGGAGCCTGATGGGAATCTATGCGGATTGCAATTCTGAAAAGTGACAAAGCCCTACAGAGGGGAGGAGGCTTTTGATACCAGACATGTTGAGATACCAAGATGGCCTCTATCTGTTATGGGCTAAGTCTACACAGAGCCAATGTCTGCTCTCAACTTGCCTGGTGGAAAAAGAGAACATTTAACCAGTTTCTCTGATAGAACTCCCACAGGCTTACATATGTGGCACAATTGTGCTGTTTAGACCAGACTTTGGCTCAGCTGCCAGCAGCAAAGAGTTCGTATTGAGCCTTCTACATAGACAAATTAATTTAGCTAAGTATCACACTGCTTCCGAAGAGAGTGAGAGAGTGAGAATAATAAAAACAAGCTTATACATCTAACCATGAGTATTGTAAGAAAAGTTCACAGAATGTTTTTGTTAATGTGTGAATCTTGCTGCGTATATTAATTTATTACAGAATAAGTAATAGAAAATGAAAGGTAGGTGTTGGAACAATTTTTGTTGGTCTTATATTCACATAAAATAATTTTACAGTATGGAGCCAAATAGATTGTGACTCTTTTTTTTTAATAAATGTCTTTTCCTTCATTATAAGTCAACTAAAGTTGTTCTATGAAGCATTTATGCACTACTTCATACTTGCAGAGTTATTGGAGAAGAAAAGACTCTTTAACATAAAGCATAATTGCACACTGATCTTAAGATAAATATCTTCCTTCAAATAGAACTGTCCTGCAATGAGAGCTCCTTCAAATTTATTAAGGCAGCTAGAGGGATACTTGTAACAAGATGCTGGGATGAAGCCTGCAGCTCAGATCTGTCTATGAAAAGTATTTCCCCCCCTTCTAGTAGTTCACCTTTGATTCAAGTTGCTACAAATACAAAAGCCTATTTCTAAAAAAGTGTGAATAATTTGCTGGAAATGTGCAGAGCATCTTTAGTCCCCTCTGGGCTAAGCTGCTCACAGCTCACTATGGTTATGAAAAATCATCACTGTGTGGCAAATGGCTATTGCAACAACAAAATGTGGCTCTGAGATACTCCTTAGCCATAACAGTACTTTCAGTCTTCATTTGCATATCTGTAAATGAAATCTATTCTCTCCCTAAAACTTAAAGGAAGATTTTGTTAACTTTTTCAATGAATGTCAGAACAATTAATAAAATTCCCAGAGGGTGGAAGAAAATGCTGAGGTATTTTTTAAGTGAAAAGGAAGTAAAATACATGCAGAACGATCTCAATCTGCTGATCAGGTTGCTGGCTGCTTAGGATCTAATGTAGTATTTTCACTGCAGCATTCACTGTAACATCCATAAGAAATCCACTTAATGTTTTACATTAAGAACAGCCAAACAGACATCAACAGCAAGCTCCCTTCTTTGTTTCAATGATTAAGTGAAAAATTGA
The DNA here is from genome assembly GCF_023343835.1 of Lagopus muta. Taxonomy (NCBI): domain Eukaryota; kingdom Metazoa; phylum Chordata; class Aves; order Galliformes; family Phasianidae; genus Lagopus; species Lagopus muta. The sequence goes on from NC_064434.1 coordinate 84,319,993, forward strand.
AGGTTCATTGAATGGAGTGAAATTATCAGAGTACCTTCCCCCTTTTAAATGAGATTTGTGATCATATTTTCCATTTTCTTCAGCCTTAGATTGATGGATTATCTTTGCTCGCCTAGGACTATATGCTAGGTATTTTCTTTCCCACTGACCACGTCATCTGGTGCTTTTATGCAGCTCTGCTGTGCCTTGCTTACACACTGAATAAACAAACTTCTTTTGCATTTTCACTCTGCTCTCTTATTTCCCATGCTATCTTTGTCTTTGAATGGGCCTCTAAGCTCCATTAGAGCTCTACAGTGGATCTACCCATACCAGCCTGGCACTGCATTGTAGCATTGCCACATGAAGGGTGTTTTGCACTGATGATAAACTTCTTGTATTTTTCCAACCATGTTCCCAAGGGATGTGCAGGCAAGAAATGCCTCGTAACAGTGCCTTTTGCTCAGGACTGTCTGCTTTCAAAAGAATTGTCTTGGTTTTGTAGAGCCCAGCAAGTAGGAAGAAAGGAGCCTCTAAACACAAAATGAAGTCCCAAAAACTCAGGAGTGGAAAAATTCCTTGGATTGCAGCCATTTTTGAAAGGAAGAATATGGGTCAGTGTTCATGCTTCATGATAGATTGGATAGATACAGTGTGCTAAGAGGAAGTATGCTTATAAAGGATTTTCCATAGTTATAAGCTAAGCTTAAAAAGTAAAGTTATTCTACCCTACAGCAGTATAAATTCAGCTGCTTGAAGAAACCCTAAACCAGTGGCACTGGTCACGTGAGTTGCCTAGTTATGTTCTGTCTTTCTAAATGATTAAAAAATGCCTAAGAAGGCGAGATTGTCAGGTTATTTAGGGGAAAGTCATTATCTGAGCAATTTTTCCCCTTGCTCCCGAGGCTCCTTCCTGTCTCTGTGCTAATAATGTTTTTATATTTTACAAACTGATTATGACAGATGGCTCCAATGTGTGGTTTCATGTGCCCATGGTAGATGTGAGCATGCGCACGCTCACAGCCATTGGAACATACCAGGAAATGTGATTTTTGCATTGCCAGCATCACTTGGGTAAGAAACCCCAAACCAAGAGAGTGACAATTGAGTATTATTTTTATGGCTGTATCATACCACTGGTGAATGAGATTAACAGGGAAGGCATTAGTACAGGAAACTAAAGGCTATAAATTCTCAGTGAGCAAAAAGACCCTACAAGGACCAGCCAGCCTAACTGGCCCACGCTGACTCACAAATTGTTATATGTTTCTTTAGGGACTTACAAGAGCCTGACAGATCCCTCCCATTTCAAGCCAGACAGGGTGTGTTATCAAGGAAGACGTTACCAAAAAGAGGAGAATAATTGGCAGCTGAAGGAGTAAATGCCAGAGTTCTGCCCTTGACTGCTGCAAACTGCTGTGTGGTGGTGTCTGCTAATCTGCAAGATTTCAATCACATCTGAACAAGTGAGTCAGGTTTATGACTTGAACTGGGAAGTAGCTGATAACCTCCTCAGTCCCCCTGGTTCCTCAGTGGCAGTGGGGCTTCTCCTTTTGAGCATGATGGAGGCAGTGAGAGAACTGAAACTTATGTTGAATAGAGTGAAAAAAACCTGACAGCTAGCATAGCCTGTAGGCTGTTGGTCTTTCAGTAGTTTTGTGGATTGAGTGGTGATTTTCCTAAACTTCAGAACTGAATTTTTAGCTGCTTCAAGTTTTATAAAATAGTAATTCTGAAATGAAAATAGCTTACAGTAACACAACCTCCCCTGAGTTTGTGATTTTTTTCAAGCTGCTTCTATGTTTTATATATGTGATTTTTCTTTAGTACTGTTTTAGCAATTTTGGTAATGGTATTAGGAAGCAGAAAAGAGTCAGAAAAGTCCCATGAGTTCTAAAAATTTTGCACCACTTCCCATCCCAGAAATACCAAATACATATCATGCTAATCTTAGTCTTTAGCAGGAATCAACACACCTGCAGTGTATGACCATTCTCTTGTTGCTGAGAAAAGCTCCTTTCTACTCCTATGTGCTCTTAACCTATCAAAATATTTTTAGAATATTTGATATGAACATTTTCTGTATGAAATGAACAGATGAAATTATATTTATTCAAAACCAATTAAAAATGGCCTTCTTCATAAAATAAAACTGAGAGTTTTAAAGCACTTTTTCTTTTTCCCAAGCTATTTTTTTCACAAGTCTTGGGTGGTCACTTTCTACACAAGATTTTCATCTTAAAAATAACTCTGTCTTAACTCTGACAGAAACATCCTTTATCATGAAACAGACCTCTTCAGGAAGGAAAGGAATGTTTTTGGAAAATGTTTCCTGGAAAAAGCTGATCAGTATAAAAGGGAAATGGTTGGCAACATCTGTGTAAATTCTGAGGAAAACCTGAAATAATTCAAGTGTGTGAAATATTTTCAGAAATAGACGAGCATGTTATTTTCCTCAACCACATGTACTTCTTGTGCTCTCCCCTGGGGGATTTGTTTGTCTTTTTGTTTTCACCTTGGACGATGTGAGAAGGAAATCAAGAGGAGAAAGTAAGCTATAAATTGAAAATATAAGCATACGCGACCTTCTTTGTCTGTGTTTTCTTCAGTTAACTTTACTGATCTTAATCAGTGTTGTGTTATGGCCTCCTGTAATCCTCCAGTGTTCATGTAATCCTATAGCTTTGTTTTGTTTTTCCTAGAACTGTAAGCAGCGGATATGACAACTGCAGTTTTTTGTGTGCCTGGACACTTCCGTCATCACAGCTGGGTCTCACACTTGGGTTGTAGCTGGAAGGTTCTCTCTTTGATCCCTGCCTGTGGGGAGGATGTGAAGCTGATGGAGCTGGATGGTGAACGGTGGAAGGATTTATGTTCTTCCTGAGGGGTGGAGCACCTACTTGCTCTGTGATTTGGTGGACAGGACTGTGGCCCTTCAGATCTTTTGAAATGTCCGCTGTAGGGAATTGGAGGGATGGGAAAAGATGAATGAAAAGGAAGACCCTGAGAGCCTCAACAGTATTGATGTCATTTTTGCCATGGTCTCCGGAAATCCACAGACCTAGGAAAGAAGACATTGTCTCCTTCCTAGCTACAGCCTGCCCTGCAAACCTGAGTAAGATTTTGATTTTTTCCCTGTGCTCTTCTCCATGGTCTGTTTTAATTGCACACCCTTTAAGAGAGGGACACTACACATACACATATACTACACAACCACAGTGGTTGTGTTTCCTCTTACATGATGCTGTCATACAGTAACAAGAGGTGCCCCCAAACCTGGTAACATATCTGTGCTTGTGTTTCAAAAGTGGAATCGTGGCTGTTGATGGACTGTAAACGTATGAAGGATATAGCTAGTTGGCCCTTTTAGTGCTTCTGAGTTCTCATCCATAGAGGCCTGGCATTTGACTTTGCTGTTCTGATTGTGGTTTATATTTTATCATCCAATTCTGCTCTTTCATACAGGAATTGAATATTACCCAAAGATATATTTTTAAATAAATACCATAATCATGAGGTTCTGGTTTCTATCACACCCTTGAAGGGACATCTCCTATCCTGACAGACAGGAAGAGTTTATTCTGGATTTGTAAATCAGAACAGGCTTACCAGGAGAGAAATGAAAACAAATGTTTGTTATACAGAATACAGTTATTTTGGTGTCTCGCCAGTATTGTTAGAGTACCAACAGATGTTCCACAAGTGATTAGAGTCTACACAGGTAAAGACAAAGAAACTATGTGGGTTATGATAAGACTGGGGTTTCTAGTTTTGGGTTACGTTATGAGAGACCAACATGAACTACACCCATCTGAAAATACCTCGCATTTGCTATTTTCTTGGGTTGAAAATCATTTCCTGAGGGAGATGCTTGAGTCTTAATGTTGTCTTTTATAGAGAAAGCAGATTTTTTTATTTTATTTTTTATAACTGAAGGAGAATGTATATAGATACATAGATATATGGATTTGTGGCTTGTTTTTTTTTTTTCAGGAAGAGCAGTACTTACAGCTAGAAATAAGCCATTGCTGGCTACCAGATTTGGAAAGCCAGTTGTATTGTGAATTATTTTTGATGTGCATTATTGGATCTTTGACTATAAAAAGGCCAGGCTAGGTCTAAGGAGGGGCAATGATTGGCTTTGGAAGAAAGAGATAACCCTGGGCAGATGAATTAGTCCAGGCTGCAAGGCTGCACCACTCCTCAGACCTGTGTTTGCCTGGTAGGATTACTGCCCAGTTCTTTGCTGTGGGCCAGACATGCTATGAACATATGATCAGGGCATTAACCAAGGTGTGCATTTTCAAATTTTCTTTTATCTAATTATCTTTATTTCTTAAGAGGTAATTCCTGCTGCATATTAAGATGTGTTGTAACTAACACCACAGAGTGGGCTGGGAACTTTACCAGGAGGAGAACTGAGTGTGACAGGACCTCCTGCCCGTCCGACTCCCTCTGCAGTCCAATGTTTGGTCTAAAGCCCAGAAAGCTGACAGCTTTCAGGCCCACAGTTCATTCCAGTTAGAAGTGACAGAAATGTTGTGTAGAAAATGGCATGGTAGGGAGCTGCTTATTTTTACATAGCATCTTCAATAAGGTCTTTTGTAGAGCTAAAAGACCCGAATCTGACCCTACACAATACTTTCTCTTATATGTAACCTAAGAGGGAAGTGGGATACTGAACATTATTTTAAAGGAATCTGGCCCTTAGCCTTTGATTTTATTCCAGAGCAGAAGTAGCAGTGTTTTTAGCTCCCACATTACTAGTGCATATATCATTCTAGACGGCACCAGCTTTGTTTAAAGATGCTTTTGACATAGGATTGAGATATTGAGTGTGCTGATGTTTGGCTTTGTTTTCTTACCAGTATACCTGCAGATCTTTCATGGCTCTAGTCTTCTGTTGATGCATATGTTTCTGGTCTACAGACAGACTTTCACAGCATCATTAACTGCAGTATGCTCTTTAACAAAAAGCCATGGGAAACACCTGCCTTCTGTGGTTGCCAAGTTCTTCTCTCTGCATTGTGCTTATCTTCTATATATACATATATATATAGAAGTACATACATAGAAGAACATGTATATATACATACAGACACATGCATATATATGTAAACAGATTCTAGCAGCTGTGTGAAATAGTACATCAGCTAATACATTTAAAGTCTCTACTTTCAGTAATTTCATATAGTGAATTTATATAAATTTGTTGTTTTCAATGATATTTAAAAATATCTTCATGCATTTTAATGAGCAATGGGAGATTTCTGGAGTACTGCATCCAGGCCTGAAGCCCCTAGTACAAGAAAGACGCAGAGATCTTGGAATGAGTCCAGAGGAGAACCACTAAGAAGAAAGGTTGAGGGAACTGGGCTTGTTTAGCTTAGAAAAGAGAAGGCCCTGGGGAAACCTCATTGTGACCTTCCAATACTTGAATGGAGCATATAAACAGAAGGGGGAACGGCTTTTAAAAGGATGGATAGTGATAGGACAAGGGGGGATGGTTTTACACTGCGACAAGTGAGGTTTAGGTTAGATATTAGGAGGAAGTTTTTCACTCAGAGGGTGGTGAAGCAAAGGAACAGGTTGCCCAAGGAGGTTGTGGATGCCCCATCCCTGGAGGCATTCAAGGCCAGGCTGGATGTGGCTCTGAGCAGCCCAGTATGGTGGTTGGCAATCCTGCACGTAGCAGGGGGTTGAAGCTAGATGGTCATTGAGGTTCTTTTCAATCCAGGCCACTCTATGATCATTGTGGTCCTTTTCAACCCAGGCCATTTTATGATTCTAAGATTCTATGATTAATGGATAATTGCCTATGCTGGATATGTGCATTGAGTTCTATTTTTAGGTACAATTTTAAAGAATTTTAAGTTAATATTTATTTTTTTTTAAATGACCAGAATATTTACTTCCATTATGTAGAACCTAGCTATAAATTTGTAGGAGTAAGATAAGACTTCAATAATGACAAATTAACAAATTTTTTTGCATCGATTAACTATTTTTGTCTTGAAGTACCTAGTGCTACTGTGTTAATGTCTGATTTCTACTTGATGTTACAGAATTGGAGATAAATATGGGAAAATGCAGAACTGAGCTTGTTAAAACCTGGGTAAGGTAAGCTCTAGTGAATTCTCATAGATCAAAAAAAGGTGCTTTTGTGAATTGCTTTTTAAAATGAATGCTCTGAGTGGAGATGGAGAACAAGCTCCCAGTTTCCTAGTCCTTCCCTAGTATTCCTTCTCTGAGCTGGAGTAGAAAAGTCATCTCAGAGACAGGGACCAGAATGGAAGAATGCAAGAATACAAGGCAGGGAGGTATTGTGTGGGCACTGAAAATTACCAGTTTGTAGAGAAAGGGCTTCCTGTGTTTCATTATCATGGCTTTCCAACCAACACTGACATTCCTCTGTCAGTACAGGCTGGTGACCCCCAGGGAGCAACTCCTCCAGATGACTGTTTGCATTCACTTGTAACACGTTCCCTATCCAACTGTTCCGAGATGCTTTCCAGTTTGAATACAACCCCAAATCAGCCATTTAGAAGAAGATTTTTCAGAACAAATATACTGTGAGAACAAGCACAGACTTGTAAAATTCCTCTCCTTCTTGAGAGCATTCACATGAATGAGAAAAAATAGCATAATCTGAGATCTCAGAGGAGTTATTTAGGTTTTCAAACATGTCTCTTGCTGTTAAGCATTGGACACTTCGAGAGGTGGCATGGAAGTAACATCTCTGAGTTAAAGCTGAGCAACATCACAGAAAAGCTAGTGTCAAGGATAAAATATTAATAACACAGGATTGTGTCAACCAGTGTGTTGTGAGCTGTGATTACAGGGCTGTTAAAAGCCAGCTGTGAAGGTCCTGCAAAAGCACTCCCTTGGGTGAGGACAGACAGCTCACCAACGAAGCTACAAGCTGTCAGCAGGCATAGTTAATGGAAGGGCTTGTGAGGGTGCAGCTTCCCCCGCAGATCAGGTAGTGACATTTCAGAGCCATTTCATCAGGGGAGGGGAGTGAGACGTACGAGGCAATGATCTTAGAGCATTGTGATAGCATTCCCTAAAGGGAGAGGGAAAATAAATTAGATCAGTGATCTCCCTGAGCAGAGCTGCCAGTTGTTCACATCTCTGAAGGGAGCGTGCAAGTCAAGGTGACAACGCTGAAGGAAAAAGGCGAACTCATTTGTCCAGATGTACAAATTTATTACTTTTATTGTACTAGCACTCTGGGCCCCTGTTATAGGAGGTCAGGACTTGACAAGTACTGATTAAACAGCCCCTTCCTGCAGCAAAGCTACAGCAGAACAGAGCAGATAGCCAGGCTTGGATGTGTTGCTTTCCTTGAGGTGGTGCATTTGGAAATGTCAGATCTGTTGGTCCCTGCTGCTGCCTCCCAGGAAGCAGGGGTTGAAAGGAGAGAGTTCCTAAAGTTTTCAAGGCTGTCCTAGGCCTTAAAAAAGAGTTTTATTCTTGGCTAGCATGGGTGCACCTCATTACCCTGCAGATACAACATCTTATAAATGTAATCCGAACTTGTGCTTTTAAATGTAGTGTAAGCTACTAATCACTTAAAAATCAATATTTTTCCCCCTTTATAATGAGTCTGAGCTTTTTATTTGTATGTGGATGGAGTTTTGCCAAAAGGATTATGTCAAGTGGTTTCGTTCAGCAACATGAAAACTTGTGTGCTTGTCTCTGCAGGTAAGGAGAGTGAAAATCAGGCAGTTGCAAGAATGTAAGTAATAGCTCCATTTGTGTATGTGATTTTTTCCATGGAGCAAGTTGGTACATAAATCTTTGAAAACGTGACTCAAAATGAGACAAATTTTTCCTAGCCTCAATGTCAAAGTCTGTCTTAAAATATAAGAATGACTTTATGAGACTGCTGTACATTTCTGCTTACAAATTTATGTGCAGTAATCAATAATTGATTGGGAAATTTCTTTGGGTGATTTTAGTAAATTGTTTCTGACTTTAAGCTCTCTTGATGAGAAAATCATAAAACAGTTTGCATTTAACTTGCAACCTAAACACCCCTTGGCTTCAGCAGGCTGTGGACCAGGAAAGGAATGACTGGGCATTTGTGCTGTGCTGTGGTTGGGATTCTGCCTACTGAGCAATGTCGCCTACGTCTCCTTGCAGCCACATCCTGCAAGTGTGGCTTGCCTTGTAAGGAGGCTGTTTAAGCTCTAGCTTGAACTAAGAATTTACAAAGCCTTGGCACAAATATGGATTGGTTCTCCGATGTCCTCTGTCTACCTAGCTACCTAGCAAATGTGAGCACTGCTGTTCACCATAAATTGGGACAAAGTTCAAAGCCTTAGGACAAATGTGTTAGAGTACCCAATCTGTCTATGATTATACAGAATTAACAGTAGGGACTGATGTCTCCCATGTGGTTCTAGTGTCTGGATTTTAGTGCTGCAGCTTGCAGTGGAGATGATGTGAAGTGTGTAATGGTGTAACATGTAGCTTGGGGTCACTGCTAAAGGGGAGAGGTGATGTAGTTCGGGAAACTTTCCTCCTCAGTCTTGGCCCCAAGATGTGGATACAGTTGCCTGTCTGACTTGGGTCATCTCCCTAGCAGCAACATCTGTGTTTTCCTTCAGTGAGTTAATATTTTATTCCTGGAAGGCAGCAATAGGTGGCAGAGCTTTTCCTCAATACAAGGCATTCATTGCTGCTCTAAGTTTTGTCAGGCCTAATAATTGAGCTGGTTCAGCCTTTTATCAGAATATCAGCAGTCTGAGACAAGGAATCAGTTTAACAACTTGCAACAGAACTAATATTAGCACTTGTCCTACTGACAGTGTGGAGCCTTTGATTGACCTTGCCGCTGCCAACAGCTTTTCCAACTCATGGGTGACAGCCTCTCTTCTCTGTGCCCCAAAATTATAGATGTGTTCCTTTAGCAGGGAAAAGAAAGTATTAATTCCTAGTCATACCATGGAGCCAACAAAGATCAGCAACCTCAGCTGCAGCCACAGGCAGAGAGAGGAAGGCTGCATTATTTTAGTAAAATGTTTCTTTGACGGGTTGTTTTTAAAGGAGATAGATGACAGTGAGGAAGCTGAAAGAGAAAGACTATCCATTAAAGAAGATCAAGCATGACCCCAAGCAGAAGCCATTTTTGGGGGGAATTAACTGCTTTTTAGATTTGATTAATTACTTGACACAAGAAATTGGACATTTAACAGCACTAGTATGGCTGTGGGAATGAACTCACTGGGAGCCACTGAAGCAAAGCTAAAGCTAAAGAGTAACGATCAGACAGGCCAACTATTTGAGATTTTTGTACTTTCATATCTGTGTGCATGGAACCAGTGCTGCTGTGTGTCTGACAGCTTCTGAATGTGAAGCTTTTGTGTTCAGGATGGTACAGCAGCACAACCTACAGTATAAGATCAAATGTAGTCACAGGCAGAAGTGTGTTGTGATCACGTTTGAGTGGGACACGTATTCTGGACTCAATATATGTTGGATTAGATGATCTTAGAGGCTTTTTCTCACCTTAATGATTCTATGAATCCATATTTGACAACAAGAGAAAGAAAATGTGAGTGACTAACAGTTTCATAAGGAAACTTTATAAGCCAGTGCTGGCTCCTCTCCTCTGGCTGGCCCTTGGTGACCCAGCTCCTCCAGGCAGGTTTGGGAATGCTCAAAAACACTCTTCCGCCTTCCCATGAAGCTTAGATTGAAAAGGCAAGACTGGAAGCTGCTAGTACTCATAATTCTCTGTTCACATGTGTGATCTGGAGGCAAAACTGGTTATCAGCACCTAGAGACGAAAAAAAATATAAAAGAGAGAGAAGGGACTTCGTGCTCGCAGTAAAGCTAGGAGACTTCTAAGTGTTCCTTAAGCATAGCAGGGAGGGAGTTGGGGATTAGATGTGTGGGAGTGTGTTAATGGAGGCATTTCTTCACTGGTCTCATCCAACAAGACTCTCAAGACTCATACAGTTGGATAGCAAGACTGTTCTTTTGTTGGTGGTGAATGATACAGATCACTAGGTAGCTTTTTTCTTCTTTTTTTCTTCTTTTTTTTTTTTTTATTATTTGCAAGCTGTCTTACCTCAGATAGAAATAAACTGCCAGACTACTGAAATTAAAATTGCCAAGCTTTCATTTTATTGCATATGCTTTAGCAAAATGTGTGTTATTCTTCCTGGGTGTTTTAGCAAGATTTCCTGTTTGCTGTGGAAAAGGTCCTGACAGTATTCCTTGAAGCGTATTATTTCTGCCAAGTCATTCTCCAAACTATGCAAGACAAGTTCAGTCCCCCCTGAGCAGCAGTCCCGTAGATCCAACGTTCACATGTTGTTCAAATGAATGGAACCCCCCCCCCCCCCCCGACTTATTTTGCTGATTAACTGAATCAGTTAATAAACATAGAAAGTTGACTGACTAAGTTAAAGAGCAGCAGAGAAGACAATCTGCAGTTTCCTTTTCTTTCACTAGAGAAATCTGTATTTCCCTCAAGAGCCCTTTTTAAAGGCTTTCAAACTAAAGCTCGAGAGACTGAAGTGCTATCAATTAATCACACACTGATTTTCTCATGTAAGATGCCACAGCTCTTGGGGCTGATGTTTGAAATCCTGGGCTGCTTTCACGGAAGCACCTGTCTGCTGCTGTTTAATTTTTTCATGTATTTTTTTCCCTGTGTTCTCAAACTGTAGATCAACCATCATTTGAATTATTACTCTAGCATCGGTGTTACTGAAGGGGACATCTAAAAGGGAGGTGGGGATTGCTGAGAAGAAAGAGCTCATCTGTCTCTCACAGTTGTAAGGACATATATTCAAAACAGAATCTCTTTTTAAGTTAAAACTGCTACTGTAACAGACCTAACTACCTGGGTTAGGAAATGACTTTTATGTAAAAGCTTTTTCATTTGAGGAAAAATGTTTGGATTTAGTAAACAAAAGCACCTATTTCAATCACAGATCTTCGGTTTTAAGAGGACTTTGGGGTTTGTTTGCCTTTTTCTTTGATATGCTTCTAGCGGACTTATTTAAAGCATACTTCAGACAGTTCTATTGTACATACATTTCTGAAAGCTTTGAGCTTGCACTATCTCTTTTCCTTTAACCAATTAATTACGTATTCTCTCCTGAAGTCACCAACAACTCTTTTCTCCAGGTCAGCATCTTGATGTTTTGCAAATGTGCAAAAACTGATTAAAAAAACTAAACAACCAAACATTTAAAAAAAATCCCACACTTTTTCAACATTGGGTGTTGACTAGGATTGAACAAAAATAAGATATAATGTAATGTAATTTCAATCTTTTGATTAACATGTAAAATGTGAGAAGTGTGCTATGAATTATTTCTTTATATTATCAGACACATGACATTAGGACAGGAAGGTCATAACTTCAGACAGAGACACATGGGACAGCGGGAGATTTCCACAGCTCATTTAAAATAAGTTCATAGTTTTCTGGCATCTCTAGACTTCTGAGTCTTGTTGCTAAGGAAAAATAAAATTTGAAGACAAGAGAGGTTTGAAATCTGTTGTTGCTTTCTGGTTTTTTTTGGTTTTTTTTTGTTTTTTTTTACTATTTCCAGCTCTCCTGTGTGAGATTCTGTGATTCTGTTTTATTAACAGTTTACCTATGAAGTTGTTATGCATCATCTACTTACTGAAGAAGTAATGTTCATGCAGATGTGCAGCTTTTATTCAGTGTTGATTTTTGAAACTTTTTAGGCATTTCTTCATTATTGATAACTCCTTCCTGTTCAGCGCATGTGTTCAATGTGCTGTAAGTACAGCCATTGTGGTTTCTTCTCTGGGAGAAGGGAGACAATGTTACTGATAGTAAACACCTAACATGAGCCATTTGCATTTGATGATTTCCAGAGGCCCTATGTGATCACCCCCTTTTTTAGGGTGACATTACTGGTGTAAGCCACAGCTGCTGCTTGGGCAGCTGTGTGGTGTGGGTTGGTGCTAAACAGGTTTAGCTGTTCTTTTAAAATGTCAGAAAATGTCTGCCTACCTGTGGGCTACATGTTACTTCTTTTCCTCAGTGGTGAGACTGCAGCAGGAACTGGTGGACAAAATTTAGGAATAACAGCTGGTACAGCCAAATCACTGCAAGGAAACAGAGGAAAAGCCTTTTTTTCATTTGTGGAATTTCTTGATAGGAAGCCACATCGGTATGTGTGCCACAGAAACAGCAACAGTCCAGCATTAAAAAAATTAGGTAGTTGACATGGAGATTCTTCCTGAGGAGTGGGAAGTAAAAGGGAAAGTGAGAGCTATTTCACAGAAACACTGCTCCTAGAGGCATGCATATCATATGCACAGGAGCTACCTTCTGTAAAAGCAAGGAAAAAATGCCATTCGAAAGAAACGCAGCTTTGTGGGCATCTTGCATGCAAATACATCTGTGCGCACATCTGTGCTGGGATACAGAGATACAGATCATTAACATCTCTTTTCTGAAGGTGATCCAAAGTATCAATCACCTCAATTACTGCAGTATAACCTGTCTTACAATGAAACAAAAGTGAGACGTGAAAATAAAGGTTACCTACTTTTAAATGTTTATAGAAGATAAAGGTTTAACCACAAGTCTTTCATCAAATGGAAGACAGTAGGAAAAAAAGTTTAGAAAATGCCCTTTGGCTGCTCTTTACTGTGTGGTGAAACCTCACAGTATCTCACCTCATATACTATATGGGCCCTAAAAGCAGCTGGAAATGTTTAGAAATATGTCTATTTTGGTACATGGCTGCCTCTCTATCTGTTATATCCAGCAGTGTTTCAGGGAAGAGAGATATTGCCTAAATGAAAAGCCCAGACCAAAGTGTGAGATGGTAAATGGCGCTCGAGGGTATACAGCAGTCTAAACGGTGCCCTCTGTTAAAAGAATCAGCCACCTGACTGCTCATTAGTTAGCAGTAAATAATGAGAAATAGCTTGAGGCAGGAGCTCAGAAGAGCAGATGTCCCAAAATATTCACCCAGTCTGTGGTGTCATGAGATCTGTAGTGTCATAAGGTAAAATACACTTAATCCCTCTTTTGAGTGAAGTAAAGCATTTTACAGTCCTTGTGGAGTCTAGTAATTTTCTATAATCTTTTCAGTGAGGATATCAAAAAAGGAAAAGCAAGGTCCATGATACTGGGCAATGATTGTGTGCTTTCCCTTTTCTTGTCACACTGCACACCCAAAAGGCACTTAGCAATTGGTGTTCAGCTCTGGAAATTCCCTCATCAGAATGCTTTCCCTCCTCCCTCTCAACAGGTGATGCAGTTTGAATTAGAATGATGCTAAAAATGAATGACTCAGAAATCTCACAGTGTTTTAGTGGGAAACACCAACTTCCCAAAGCAGAATTATTCTGAAAGAGGGGCAGAATCTGGACAGAGAGGCTGGGCACTAGAAAGGATGTGGGAAAAGCCCAATCATGTTTAACAGCAGTGGTGCCATTGCAAAGATCTTCAGAAAATTAATTAATTAAATGTAATTTAAAAAAAAAAATCCATATTTATTTTTTAAAAAGCTTGTATCTTTTTCTGTAAAGTATTTTAAACTTTAGAGATCCCTTAGAGAATTTTTCAGTAAGGCTGCTTTCTTTGCTAAATTCTAAGCTGCTTTATATTTTGTGTGCTATCTGTGGCCAGAAGATATTTGTTGTCAGGTTTTAATAAGCATTTCAGTAACAATGAAATTTCAATCCCATTAAGTTTTATTGTGACTTGGACTTCTTGGTGACTACATTTTCCCTTTTCTGATTACTTCTCCACCTCCTCCTCTTTTCTTTCTTTTTTCTTTTTTCTTTTTTCTTTTTTCTTTTTTCCTTCTTTTTTTTTTTTTTTTCTCTGTTGGCCAGGCTTTGGGTACAGCTCCCAGGCTTTCTGAATTGAGAATTTAGGAGAGATCAGCAAAAGACATTGTTCATACTCCATATCTAGCTAGGTACAGCATCCCCTGCTCTGGTGAGTAGGACATGCATTGTGTCGTGATCTCATCTGGCTTCTCCATGTCTGCTTGACCCTTTGGCAATGGAACAGAGTGCAGCCTCAGGCTCTAATAGGTCTCACCCTCTCTCCTACCAGGTGTCATCTCCTGTCGTTCCCTTGCTAGAGCTCACAGCAGTAACTGTGCCACTCTCCCTTTGATGCGCACAGGCAGACAGCACGGGGAAGGCATGCAGCCAGGTCAGGCATCTCTGTGCAGAAGGATACCCCAGGCAGACTCTGACACCGTGGTTGTTACATGCTTCTCAAAGTTATTCACTTCTGTAAACACTGCCTGTGGGTAGACTGTCTGAGAGCCCTGCATTTTCTTCTATGCCCCATTCACAGTAGGATTCTTGCCTCCTTCTTTCACTAGTTTTCTTCTGCTTGTAGCTTATTTACTGTACTTTGGATGCTCATTGTCTTAACACACCAACATGAACTATGTCAAATCCTGTTTATGGAAAATCTTGAACGTTTTTTTCTCTTGTCTGAAACATCAAACAGGAAGTGCTTGGAGGCTACCTAAAACCTGTCGAAATAAGAAAGCATGCAGAAAGGAGGACTGATGCTATCTCTGAGGATGCTATGCCAGGAAGGGTTAAATTCATCTGTGTAGCTTGCTAGACTGGATCAAGTCCGCTCTTGCCCTTGGCCTCTTCTCCTCTGCTGATGCTGTCTCGGGTCCTGCACGTGTTCAAGAGATGTCTGCCCAGAAGTCCAAACTCAAAGGTAAATTGGATTGTCACTAACCGGCATCTGAATGGCACCAGAGCAGAGAAGACTGCTATGTGGCTGTTCTGTGGATTTTATTCTGTGAGATCATTTATCTAGCACTTTTTATGACCATTAAGCTTTCATATACTTTGTTTCTCTCTCTGTCATATATTCACACATAGAGAAATTTAAAAAGAAAATGCAAATGGGAAGAGAAGCAGGAAATACAACCTCAGTAAACTCTCCATAAAATCCACAAATTAAGGGCAAGTACAACATGAAAGCGTATTAGTCAGAGAGCTATAAATTTCAGCAAATTGATTGTCAAAGATAATCAAAAACATACTATAATATATAATAAGTTGAAATAAATACCACAAACCAACCTCAGGCTGTAAATGTTTAAGATTAGTCCTTCATGCCATATATACCTGAGGTACAAATAAGGAAAGAAGGAAGGCTTAAAAGAAAAATAACATAAATGGAGGGAAAAGGGGTTGTGTCTTAAAAATGAAAATGTGATCCTCTGTGTTACACTCAGAAATTGATTGCACCAAATAGCTTGAAAGATTTTCATGGCATAGACATATGTACCACTTGGCCTCTCTTTCTGGAGCTGAATCCACAGAGAAGCTGTGTGTCAGTCCTCAAAGAACGTGTCCTAATCACTAAGGTGAAGTGAGAAATGCAGAGGGTGGCTGTGATGGAAGGTTTGCCTTCAGCAGCTGGTGTGACTTGACTGTGATATGGCTGTGTGTTGTATTAGGCCCAGACCTGGGTAACCCTGTCCACCCGCAGCATGTCTGAGGCATTCAGATAGGGATGATCACTGTCCCAAGATGGGAGACCTCCTGGAGCCAGCACACAGTTTGCAGTGATGCCTAGAAGCTGCTAAACACTGCTAGTCTGAAGAGTTTCCCATCCCTTATCAAATTGCTGTGTGCTGTATTTTAGAACAAAACATTTATTATAACTTTAAAAGTCAACATATGGACCTACTAGCCTAAAGCTAGCAAGAGCCTGTATTTAATCAAATAGTGTACAATCGTTTCTATTTGTAATTCAAAATGATCTGACTGGGATTGCCAGTGCTCAGGCTAGAAGCCAGTTTATTCTTAATTTAGTATTTATTCAGTACCAGTTGCCTAGGGTACCTTCATGTCTGCATTATTAACATAATATAGGTCTATGGTTTCCAGTATCATAGATGTGGAATTTCTTTTCTCAGATCCTGAGCAATCTGAATATAATCCTCCAGTGGGAAGCTATTTAAAAGTCATGACACTAGGCCTTCTATTTGAAATCTTTTTGCTTAAAACAAGGAAAGTGTGATGTCATAACCTCCCACATGACCTCTAAGCCAGGGTGTCTGCATTACTGAGGACAGTTCTGGCTCAGCCAGCATTTCATTACACTAAACAGGAGAGATAGTGGCCAGTTTAGATGTGGCCCTGGGCAGTCTGATCTAGTGGTTGGCAACCCTGCCCATGGCACAGAGTTGGAGCTTGATGATCTTTTAAGATCCCTTCCAACCTTAGCCATTCTGTGATTCTATGGATCGTACTGGCAAACTCGTGCAGATGGTTGGCAGCAGGTGCAAATTCTGAAGGTGCCATCCCTGGGGCCACATGAAGATCTCCCAGCCAACCTGCTGGAAGCCATAGCAGGTCTTGGATGCTGGCAATGCCATGATGACCAACAGACACAAATCTGCTGCCACAAAGGCCACTTGAGCTGACTATAGGCACTGACTGCACAACGTTTCCTAACACCTGCTTGAAAATGTTAGGTGGCTTTCATTCACATGGAGCCTATGCTGCGCGAAATTTCCTTCTGTCTGTAACTTTTGGCAAGGCCCTTCAGATGAAGATAGACTTGAGAAGTGCCCTGAAGCTGCCCGAAACCTGATATTTCCTTCCTGGCAGGATTAGAGTTGCACTGTCAATAGCATGTCAGTGCAAAATGGGAGCAGCAGTGTTTACAAAATTAACAAATGGACTTCAAGTTAAACATGGGACAATATGTGAGACAGTGTTGACCGCTCAACATTAAGATTACTTACAGGTGAACTTTCTTTCTTTTTTTTTTTTTTTTCTGGACTGACTTATTCTAACATCATGTCATTTTTAATTTGCTTTTCTTGGGAAAATATGCTCACATCTCAATCCTGTTAGCTTTCTTAGTGTTAACATTTTCCCAAAGCTCCAATCACCAAATCACAAGTATAGCTTTGCTCCCTTCAAACCAGTTACTCCAGCTGGGGATACAAGATTATATTATGCCTATGGTATGTGTCATATTGTAAGAGGCCCTGGGCTTGCATGTGAGAGCACCACCAGCACTGAGAATAAATGCCACAGGCTTGTTTGTATAATATCCGCAAGTATGTCTGCAAGTATGTATACATGGATTTCAAGCAGTTGATTGTTCAGCAGATGAACTGATTGAAGCAGTTGAACAATCCCAGCACTCACACCAAAGATTCTCATGTTTCAGGGTTGCTGTTGGGGTACAGAGACCTTTATGCATGTACGTTGGAACGAGTGGATCCCCTCTTCTTACGATCACCACAGTTTGGGATGAAGCACACTAAAAACATGACATTTTTAGCAGCTGTGATGGATGGAAATACATCACTTGTTTCAACAAGTAACAAATATGGAGCTGGAGGAGAAGCAGTGCAGTATCCAAAACTGAAATGAATACTTTTAATTTTCAGCAACCTAACATGGTTCTTACAACAGGATCACAATATCTGTATGTCAGTTACTTTGAAAAAAAGAAAAAGTTTTGCTGCCAAGGTTTTATGAGAAAGAAACTACATTAGTGTTTTGGTTTGGTTCTGCAATGTTTATCACTTCTTTCCTTTCAATATGTACTACTAAATTTAAAAAGCTGATCTACCAGCATGTAATGTTTCTTCAAAACACGATGTAGTGTCTAGAAAACCAAACTGTCAGACATGCTTGTCATGTACACATATTTTGTTATTAAATGTGTTCAGGCATGAGTTTTGGCAGAACTTCTTCACAACTATCCTGAACTTTTCTTGACACCTTTTATGGCACGTAATGTATCTGTAACTCAGGGCTTGGTAAGCCCTTAACTCTTTAATTATGAGCCTAGAAACTCCCTTCCTAATTGTTGTCCTATGATCTAATTCTCATGCCAAAGCCCAGAAATTCATGCTGCAGGTGCTTTGTTTGGCTTTGTTTGGCTGCCTTTTGATAATTTTTGCTTTTCACAATGCCAGGAGTGTAGTTCTGCATTCTTGTGTCAGGACAATCCTTGAGTGGTTTGCAGTCAATTGCCGGCTGACAGGAGTGATATTAAGCATCTGTCACTTTTTGTTGCATCTTTTCCTCTGGCTAGGAATGGTGTTAGTTCTCATCCAGTGCATGTTACTTGGACTACGTTTAACTAGATTTTCTCCTGTAAAGGATTAGGGTTTGCTATTGCCATTTGGGTAGCATCAGGTTGCCAGAAATCTCTTCTTTTAAAAGTAGACTTTTGTAAGCACTGTATAAAATAAAAGAACAGGATTTATATAGTTGAAATGTCTAATGCTACTTGAATCCCCTTCTACCCTTATGAGTAAGCTGAAGTGGAAGATGGCTCAGCATCATGCCAAAGGCCATAGCGGATAACAGTTCTGCAAAACAAAAGGACGTAATGAATCCATAGCTTCCATACAATCACTTTGAAAACATAATTTCCTTCTATTAGACCAGTTTTAAAGAAAATCACGTAATAAGGAATTCTGCTCTCTTCTTTATGGCCTGAAGGAGAAAGATTATCTGATGATTTAATTAATTTAATAAAAGAGGCATTACCTGCACAGTTGTTTTTGTGAAATTTTTATAGAGACCATAAATCACATGTGCATTTTATTAAAAATTAACAGCATGCAAAGGTACAATATTCTACAAAACCCTAGAAGACACTTCCACCTTCATAAAGCACTAGGAATTCCTCTCCATTCATGCCTTTATACACACAATTTTGTTATATATGTACAAATATGTTGTAAGCATGAGTATATTCAAACAAGGCTATTTTGCTCTCTCAGACTCTAAACTGAGATTAAGCACTTTCTTGCTAAATATATTTCTTTTTATATCTCATCAATGTGTGCAAAGCTTACTAAAAAATACTTGCTATACCTTTTTGACTGTGGAGCTGCTAACAAAACCCTGTCAACCTACAGCATCCTTTCAGAGCACATACAAATGGCACAAGGTGTTAAGAGATGCAGGCCACGAGGCCAAGAAATTTAATGATGGATTTATTATTGAAAAGTGTATGCACTTTTCTGAAATACTAACCAAACTTCAAGGCCCTCTTAAAAATGCTGTTTAAAGAACAGAGTTCAAAAATGAAATAGTCCATGCAACGTCCAGAGAGGATTCTGAAGGACCCTTCCTGGGTAAGAAGTTGTGGATAAGTTCCAGATCAAGTTTAACCATTCTCTCTGTGTGAATAAGAAGCATCTAAACTGTGTAGATATTCTCTATGTTCATATACAGGAAGAGAGAGAGTTTAAACTTCGTCAAATTTCCAGACCAAACAAACTCAAACTTTTGGGTCAGTTCATACTTGGATTTGAATTTAATAATTTGGACTGATGTCTATAATTGCATTGTTTTTGCAATAGAAGCTTGTTTATAGCTGTATTTTTCCAGGCTGTAGTGCTGATAAAATCTGATAAAACTTTCTGAATTTCAAGATCAGATCAGCACCACCTGGAATCTTGTTTAAAAAAAGGAAAGTATTTTCCTACCTCTTCTCGTGCAGCTGAGTAATTACTTTAAGTCTGATGTCTTTGTGTTAAATGGCATTGCTTCAAACTCTGTGCATGTCAAACAGAAGAAAGCTGGGAGAGTTTGAAAGGTTATCATCGTTTCTCTTAGAATTCCTGTGTACTGAAACCCTTCAGAGATGGCTGCCTACTGCAAATCACTGTTTGACAGCTTCACTCAACTTCAAGTCTCGTCAATTCACGGGTCAATCTGACAGCTCTCAGGCAATAAAGTAAACAAGGGATTTGGAGCATCAGAGAAGGAATGCTTAAAATTATTTCTAATATTTCTCCTATTCATAACATGTCACCAAGCTGGTGAAATTATGAAGGCAGCAAGTCTCAGCTTCTTATGCATCCCAGCTGGTGTTCACAAGGTGAGTGAAGGCTTTGGGGAGCACTGGCAACTGGTTTCTACGAGGGATCATCCAGATTCTTTCCAATGACTTTATTTACAGTAATAATGAGAGGCATTGTTCTGATGGCCGGGTTTCCAGGTACTTTCTGTATTAGTTTCACTTGGAGGGCAATTCAGTTTTGGTGGAAATAGTGCAGTTGTACTTTAAGACCAAGTATGACCACATTGTGGGTTTTCTGTGTAATAATGTCGTTAAAGGATCCTTCTCTCAAAGGAGGCAGGAAGCCTGCGGAGCAGACACGTTGGTTGCACAAACACTCACATGCAGAACTCCAGCAGCGCAGGAACCTGCTGAGGGCTGATCACTGCGTGAACCTGACCACTTCAGTACCTGTTTATGGGCTCACAACATATCTGCACAAGAACCAACAGGTATGTTTCCTGAAGCCCTGCCTTTGTGGGAATTACCTGAAACCCCTTACGAAGTCTTGTTCCCACAGAATGCTGAACCCAAATTGAGATAATCTGGCTATATTAATAGATTATCTCCTCTTGAATACTTAAAATGACTCAATTTTTAAGAATGTAACCTATCAGACTTTTTCATTCTTGCTTTCGTTGTGTTGGCATGGCTTTTTTTTAATTGTCCTGTGTAGGCTCAGTATTCCCATCAGGGAGTAATCTGTTAATATATATAATGTCTGTTATTATAGGTGTAGGTATATATAACACCTAAGTTTGCTGTTCTAATAAAGAATGGCTTAAAACGAAAAGTAGAAAATCTTTGCCAATTTTTAGACTACTGTGACTGTTCCTTGCACATCTATTTCAAGAATTCCTGCTGCTAACACACCTAGAGCTGACCCCTTTGTTAACTGTGTGGCGTGCTCATGACAATAAATTACCTGTTGTCATTACTGAAAATGACTGATGGTCTGTTACCCATTTCAGGACATTATTTAAGACTCATTTTTCTAAAAGAGGAACTATATTACCTTTTGATGTAGTGGTTATTTTTCTTTATTCTTTTTTTCTTTTTTTAATATTTCCATTAACGGTTGCTATTCTATGTTGTTATGAGAGGTTTGAAAAACAGAGGCTTTCTAATTACAGCAGTTGCTGCATAGCAAAATTTCAATTACAGCTAAACTGCCTTTTGATTCTTTTTCTAAAAAGGACAAACAACTGGACACTCAACTCTCAGAAATATCTGTAGTTCTGTTTTAAAAGAATCTACCCTAATGCAGACAAGCTGTAACATTTAGGAAGAGTGCTAAAGATCCTCATTTTCTGTAGTATTACAACTCCATTAATCCACATGTTAAACTGAGCTCTGAACAAATGCTCTTCAGCAGCTACTTGCACTTGCTAAAAGATTAAAGGCTCTGAACTATGTGAAGAAAGGAAATCTTTATAGATTGCTAGCTAATGGCTGTTTTCTTTGCTGTTGGAATCGGTGAATTGAATTGTAATGGGCTGGGTTGACTCCACATATGGAAATTACAAAGAACAGGATCATTTTTGAAAAGATTAAAATTTCCATCCTTTTATGATTCAGCTGCACACTTCAAAATGCTGAACTATAAAAGTGTGTTTAAAAGTCTGATCAGTCTTTTAAAGCATAATACTGCTTGTTTATGTATCTGCTCTATACTTTCTATTAGCAGTTTGCTAGTTTCTAAAAACACAGTTTATCTGGCATCACATGTATATACCACTATATAACAACTTATGTTGCCCCACAGCAGTGCAGAATAATTGGGGTCTTCAGCATCCAGTGCATATGAACAGTCAGCCAAGGACCCACATTAAATTCATCGTGACCAATGTGCAAGTAGAAGCTGATTAGAGGACTAACACTGCAGGCGGGTGTTCTTGGGGCTTGCCCAGTCTAAGCTGCATTCTCAGATTTACATCTCTTGCTGATTCTGCCACGACAAACTCAGACACATCACAGCTACTCAGACGAACAGGCAGGAGGGCAAAGAAAGTTTCCCCTTTCTGAAACTGCTATTACTGCACAAAGCTAGACAGAGAGTGATGGGAGCTAATCACCGAAACACGAACAGACAGGACTAGCTTGTCATAATAAGAAGCTATCAAATCACAGCTCTGTTAAACTTTTCAATGTTTTATCATGAGCAGCTGTCAAACTCTTGTAATTTCATGATTAATACACTCAGAGAGATTTCCTCCTTTATTCTGTTGCCGGTGGCATTTTTTTTTTTTGAACTGGAAGTGGGATTGGCAATATTTATTTAAAGTGAGCTTTGACTCTGTGTGTGTATGTATCTAAATGTGCAAAAAAGCACTGAGAGGAGGAAATAGTTCTAGGCACTGGCTCTGTGCAGAGGAAGGAACCGCTCCATGCATCCTTCCTTTCATCGTGCCCCTGGGCTGGTGAAGAAGCAGGGCTGAAAGGACTATTAAAGTCTTGTGCTAAGGTAGATCAACATAACTCAATGCCTGAGGTGTTTCTCCCAACAGTAGTGAATAATACCGCTAGAAAGAACTGGGGATAAGAAAAGAAAAAAAAAGGATGAAAATGAGTTATCACTGATTTGTATATGGTTGAACTTGGGGGTGACAGAGATCATTCAATCACTGCAAGTTCTATTAGTGTTTTCACATGAAGGCTTTTCCTTGGAACAGCTGTGGCTGCTGATGATGCAGTGTTACAAATCACATGAATCAATCGAGGTGAAACAAGATGGCAATAAATTCCTTAAAACTATGGCCATAGAGAAACGTATGAGCTGCCTCTGAGAGGCACCCAGTGTCCAAAGTGTGAGAAACATTGAATATGGCTGTGCGGAAAATCTCTGGTTTTTATGTCTGCATCCTTCACTTAAACTGAAAATAGCAATACTCACAGCATACTCAAAAAGCAGTGCTGAACAGCAGGTATTACAGGCTGTAACAACCACAGGGCTGCGCCTTGCAGCAGCGTGTGCCTGCCTGGGCAGGATTCCTGTCTTTTGGGAGACATCTCAGTTCAGCCTGTGGTCTGAGACTTTCTGCAGTTTTGGATTTGCTTGCTTAAGACTGTTGGTGTTTGCTTTAAGTTCTTTTTTTTTTAATTATTAAAATAATAATTTTAAAAACCTTTGAAGAAAAGAGAACTACTGCCAAAGACTATTTCTTCTGGAGTTTCTAAAATGTTTTCTGAGGAGGACTCCTTTATGACAATATAATTAAGCCAAAAGACATGACAGCTAGTCATCTCAGGGTTATTACTGTATGCCTAAGGTGGCATCACAAGCATGAGGCTTGAAGGGTGAGTGGCTTTAATCACCCATTAAGTGCAGTAATCCCCTTGATATGCACTGTCTGGAGAAAATTAGCAAAAAGGAATTTGGGAACAGTATTACGAGGAACAGACAAACTGGTGAATGCACTAGGCATGAACGTTAATATGGTTCTAGCATCACTGACAGATACTCAAAAACTCTATTTGAGTAAAATTTTTCTCATTAAAGACACCTGAAGGAATAATTTTTAATGAGAAGTAAAATCTTGGAAGCAAATATTTACTTGTACTTCCTTTTTCCCTTTAATATTTGTCTTAAATACTTTCAGTATAGATCATTTGGATTTTAAACTGGATGAGTTTATCTATGCAATAGAGCTGGATAAAAACTTTAATGACAAACAATACAGTGGTGCTGCTGCATGCACATCCATGGCAGTAAAGTCCTATAGGAAAAGCCATTATGTGGCATTCGTTAAATATAGGTGCCTTTGCCTGGTGCTCTGCTCCCAGGAGAGGAAGAAGAGTGCATTCATACTGTATGTGAAGTTCGGTGGAGAACTCCCCACGTTTATTTCAGCTAGCAGATCTGGGAATTAAAACACAGTTCATTAGATACTAGATTGCCACGCTACTTAGTTGATCTATTGATCTACCAAAATATTTTGATTAATATTAAATGAAGGATGTAAAACTCAAAATATAGTTGCTCTCTGCTGCAAAGAAAAGAATGTTCTGCTGAATTTGAACTTAGGTGACATTTGATATCTTTGTTCTGTGTTCAGAAAAGATTTACCCTTTATTTGAAGCCGTACTCCAATTTTCATTTGGATAATCAAGGTTCTCCTGTCTGTTTGCTTGAGTAAACATGGGCTGAACAACGTGAATCCTTCCTGTGGTGGATGCATGGGGGCTTGTGGGTATTTGGTTTTGTTGAAGAGGGATAGAATATGTAAACCTAAAAATTAAAATTGATGAGAAATGGGGCTTGTATTTTGTTTTGCCTTTCAAGAAAATTTATAGCCATGAAGTATAGCAGGGAAGTTGTCTCTTGTTCCCCTCAAAGGAAAGAAAGAAAAGTCTTCGTACCAAACAGAAAATGTGTTCTTTGGGCAACACTTGAAAGATTAGATGTCACAACCAAATAAAGGGTTAAAAAGAAATCTGCTAAAGTTTCCCTAGGGACAGGATAGCCTAGTTTTTAAAAAAAAGTCATTGTTATGGTAGTAATAGGATATGCCTTAATCTTGTTCTTAAGACTTATTTTCTTTACTGCAGGTTGAGATAGTTTTTCTCCACTGCGTTCCATGCAGTTGTTCTGGAAAGGAATAGCAAAGCTGTGCAAGGCTTCACGATGAACAAACTTCCTCCTGTAAAGGCAAGACCCTGCCAAAATAAATAGGGACTGCAGCAAATGGTACAGATGGTCATTTCTTTCAAGTGCGGGTGTATGTTTTATGTGTTATGAATACACATGCATAGAGTATATATGTATGTTCATCCGTTTATATGAATTTGTGTACATAATATTTTTAAAAATATAACTCCTGGAGACTCTGAAATCAGTGCAAGCATTCCAGGAAACTGCACTCAGCCCGCCCACAAATTTTTATTGTAGAATCTAGAGATGAAAACTAACGTGCTAGGGTACAAAAGCTTATTTCTTAATAATGATAAAGTTACTGAAAGCAACGCAAGCTATTCATGCCTGAAGCAGCCAGATGAAAATAGTATGGTCTAGTGATTAGAAGGTTTTAATAGGAAATAATACTTTTCTTGTCACCAGGCTACGTTGGCAGAATGAGTGCAGCAGCTGGAGCGCATATGCAGAGTGTTTACTGGAGCAACTCTTACACTTTCAGACAGAAGGAAATCCTGTGTAGGATTGGAAAGTGCAGAGAGTTGTCACCAGGGAATAGGCTGTCTGTGTGTCTCCATGAAATAAAAGCTGTGCGGACCACAGACCCTGCAGTGGGCACTTCCTGCCCCATTTTCCACAGCGGTTCAAGATTGCTTTTCCTTTTTTCTTTTCTTTTCTTTTTTTTTTAATACTGGAAGATATCAAATCTAGCGGTATTATCAACAGAAATGCCGAGGAAGCTCAGGATTTACTTTGTATCAAACTTCAAAAATCTTATTAAGGGCTTTTTTTGTTGATGCTATATATTTTTCTTCAGCAAAACTAAAACCTGGAAATGTTGCCATCACTCAGGTCATATAGATTGATCTTTCTGGGCTAATAAGACATCTGATATTACTTGAAGTTGGGCTGGGAGCTTTGTTTTTTTCCAGATCTGTATAGGTTTCTAACTTCTGTGAGTGCATTTAGAGGAGTAGCACACCGCAGCAAATGATGCCCCGGCACAAGGGGCATCTGATTGTTTGCTGATGTGATAGAAATGGCCGGTATTTACTAATGAATAGGAAAACACTTTCATTATCCAAATAACTTAAAAAATCTTAAATTAATGATGTGTTTATGTGACAGATTTGTGGGAGGGATTTCAAATATAATCACCATCAATCTGACTGCAGCCAAAATAAATTTTATGAAAAGTAAAACAAACTGTTGCACAGACAAAGTAGGCCTTCGGGGGCTCATGCAATAATCTGTGTTTTCTTATTTAGCTGTGTATAATATTTCTGTTCATTTCTCATCGAGATAGGATCTCGGTGTATATAACATTGCTGTTAAAGCTTGGGTGAGTCAACATATGCCACTTGTCATGGAGGGAAAAAAGAAATGAAAGAAGGAAATGCATATTTAATTTAATTTTTTTTTTTTTTCTCAAATAAACAAGCCATGTCCAGGTAACCGTGTTAGGCATTGAACAATTGCAAAGGTTAGCATTAAACATAGGAGCTTTAATTCCAAAATGGTGACTTTTCACAGAAATATGTGACCACTTTGAGGTGTACATTCTGAAAACCCAGATGCTGCTGTCACTATCAATAAAACTGTTACAAACTTCCAACTTTTGGTGAAGTTATTGCATATGCTCTTTCCTTTACTGAATGAAATGTCAAATATAATCAGATGTAAAAGGAAGGTTGGGCCTTGCTTTCAGGAGCATGTAAGCAGTGCTTGGGGGTGAGCAAAGAAGTCAGTAGCCCTACGTAGCCATGGTAAGTTTGGGCACTGGTGGATGCTGGGAATGGTTCTGTGGGCTGAGTGATGATCAGAGCAGCTGATCAGAGCAGCTGGCTTCCAATAGACCTATTCCATTAACTAGTAACATGGACAAGGAAACTCCCACATTTCTTCTTGGTGTTACAGTAAAAATACAATGATAATTTTGGATTGTTTTCTTGACATTGTTCTGCAAGTATGTTTTAACAACTCTTTTGCCTTTGAAAATACTTTTGAGTTGAGCTGTAGGCATGTCACAATCTTTCATTCACAAATTCCAATGCGCTATATACAGCTGCCAAAAAATCTGCTTTTGTATCATTGTCCAGCTTCTCTTTTCTCATTATTGGTTTCTAGTTAGTGCAGTGGGAATATGTGGCTGTCATTCAAATAGATGAAAATCTTTGGCATTGAAAATATATGCAGTGGTGTCTGTTTTTTAAAGGAAATATGCCCCTTCCTACAATTGCTTGGTTTCTTGATCAGATAAAACCTATCTTGTGCTAACGTTTAAATAAAATACACTGCATTCTGACCCAACAATAACAAAATCAAATCCACTCAATGCAAAGTTTCGTAAGCTCTTAAAATATATTCAGACAGTGTGATGATATTAATAGGGAGGCAGATATCAGGTTTCAGCCGACAAAGCAAACCACACAGTGGAAAATGAGAAGTACTATGCTTACTGATTTCAGAATAAAACGGAAGACAAAAGCCCCATCAGAAATTATACCTATAGTCTAATGGCATACATTTATACAGGGACTTGTACTGAAATATCTCAAATATGTTTCACAGAGAGAGACATTTTTATCTTATCTCCACATCAAGGTGGTTGAGGTAAAGAGGGTTAGCAATTTGGACTCAGATTTCAGAAAAAGTGTTTTCCAAGGTACATCTCAACTAAGACTCCGTAAGAAATTACGTAGTACCCCAGTAGTTGCCAGTTTGTCAGGCCATGGCATGATCTGCACCAGAGGGGATGTATGATTCTTTCTGGATCTCAGTAAAAAAAGTATACATCTACAAATAATGTAATTAAATTGCTTTAAAGATTATAAAAATAGGAAGAAAAATGTAGGTAGAGTGTAAATTTTATGATTGTTTGGATGCTGGGAACCCTGCTTGCATGCAACATGAGACAGAGCTCAGGGGGACAGTCACAGCACAATTTGCAGAGAGGTTCAGTCTCCCTCCCATAAACATAGAGCCTTTTATTTAGTATAACAAACAAAATTGTATTGCCTGTCTGATAGACAGGAGTGTTTTTTTTTCTCCCTGTCCACCAGAGCACATACAGTAGCCGGTATTCAGGAGCTACATCCAGGAACATACTTGTTCAGGCTCTTACAGCATATTGTCTGACACTATCACATTTGTACAGTGTACACATACACATACTGTACAGTGTATCACAGGACTGTACAGTGAGACTTCCAATACAGAAGAAAAATTCCTGAACACAGAACTGTTAAAAAGGCTTCTTACTAATACAGTGGGGTTTAATTTTCTCTGCCTGATGATGATCAGCAGATGTTTTGCATACCCATTTTCATTTGTGTGAGGAATAATCAGGGTTTTATTAAATAAAGATCATCAGTATATGAGCAGAGAAACTCCTAACAGAAGGCAAACCAGTCTTTATTTCTGTGTTAAATTTGAAAAGTTTACGTAGTAGTATGTATTGCCAGAAATGCCTGCTTGCTACAGTCTCTTTTTTAGGATTATTAATAATTATTATGTTATAAACTTATCTACCAAGGCTTGAGTATTGGTACATTCACTATAATTGTATGTCCATGATAGGTCTTGGGCTAACTCATGGAAACAGTGAAAAAAGAATCACAGGCAGCTTAAATACTAAGGAATGTTTGATTCTGCTTGGATAGCATAGACAACATTGGTACAGAGAGTGAGCTGATTTATATACTAGTTCATTTATTATTGAATTCTTTGTGCAAAAGCCAAAATATTTCTTAAAGTGTTTAAGCTCATTTAACTCTTGGCTTCTGTGGGTAATCAAAATGTTGTCTTCAGCTGCTTTGTTGAACGACTAGGAAGAAGTTCTTCCTAGGAGTGCCTAGGATCCATTGCAGGTTATAAAACCTGGATGCCCAAATTTATCACAGAAATAGACTCTGAAACGAATTTCACTTTTGGCATTGCTGTGTACCTGAGACCCCATGAAAGAAGAACTTAGAAAACTGTGTAGGCAAGTTGTCCTTGTGTCTTGATTTTTTTCTGTTAATGGGCTTAAGTGCTGCTGCTACTATGTAAACAGGAATTGAAACACAGGTTGTCTAAATGCATTGCATTTGAAAAATTGATTGAATTTGGTTCACTGTCAAGGATTAAATAGCCTCACTGCTTGATATTGAACAACTGTGCACAGTTGAACCATGCTTTTTCTTCTGAGCTATGCCAGATTGCACTGTAGAACGTTATTTTGTTAATGCAGAGGTTCGTTGTTTGTATACAAACTTTTCTTCAATGCAGTAGAATACAGTAAGTACTGCTGATGGGTTGTGACTATCACATCATCTCTGCCTCTGACCAGAACTATCTCTAGAACACTGTGTACTGCACCACAGAGGCAAAGTAATTGGTCTGACTTGTTGGGGCTGACATTCTGGATGAGAGAATTTTTTGCCCACAAATGGCTGATGTTCTCTGTCTTATCAGCTGCTAAGAAAAATACATTTACGGATGTCTAAAGGCTCATCAGCCAATGATGATTATATGGGTTTCATCAGATTCACTGAGCAGTCATTGCATGCCTTAGCAAGTTGTTAGTGGCACAAAGTGCTCTGGACTGTTAATCTCTGGTTAACATAAAGCAGTGTCCTTGCCATTTACTGCTTAAGGTTTCCTAAATTGTTAACGTGTTTCAACACATGTACCAAGGAATAAGCAAACAAAAGTGCCAACTTCTACATCAGATCTCTTATTCTTCCATGAACTCTTTGTTGGTGAAAGGAATAAAAGATAACTTTCTCCGGTATGTTTATTTCTGCAAGCAATGTTTCTTCAGCATCCTCTTTTTCTGTTTAACCATGGAGGAATTCTCCATCTATTGGTACTAGCTATGGCTCAATTAACTTTGGAGGAGCCTGTGTTCAGCACAAATGATGCTCCGGGGATATTGGGTTTAGGTGATCTCAATGTTATGCTAAGATAATCATGTTCTTCCATAGTACTGATTCTGTCCCTACCAGGAGGGCTAGATATCTTCTGTTCTTTCCTCTTTGTTCTTTCCTGGTTTACTGAGGCACTTAACTTACATGAGGTTTTATTCTCTACCTCCTCTCTACCTTGCTCAGTCTGGATAATTCTTCCTTTTTGTTATATTCACCATTATTTCTTTTTTTGGCTTACAGAACAGAGAGGTTTATGATTGTTTTACATAAGCTGGCCAAATCTTTGATACTGGTTGAGTAATATTTAATTTGGCTAATTTGTATGCTCTAAGGGTTTGTGAGAAAGTAATGAGGCTTCAGTCTTTACAGATTACTCATACTAGCTATAGCCCATGTCAATAAAATTCAAGAAAAGACAAGCTGAAATCTATGGAGATATAGTCTGCAAGAAGTTTACAGCTGAGAAATACTGGTTTAAGAACTACAAGAACAGTGGCTTACTGTAAGTGAATTAAACAGACATTTGAAGTTCAAGGTCCAGGAAAACAAAAGTAACCACCACCCCACAAACCCTTTTTGATGGGAGCAAAGGCAACTCACTGTAACACAATTTCTGAAAAATATGTATGTGGTATTTTGAAAAAAAAAAAAAAAAAAAAAAAAAAACCTGGTATAGTGTATTTTGAAAATCTCTAGATTATAGAAATTCATTTCTTAACTGCATAGTGGCAATAAGAATTGGTGCGTTGTTCAACCTTCAGTGCACTGTATAAACTTTAGCTAATATTCCCTATTTCTATGCCTTTTTCACAGCTATCCTGTGAATTAAAGACAAGCATATACCTTCTCAATGGAGTTTTTATGTTGATAGGTACTTATACAGAGAAGTCACCCTTCCATCCAGTGGAAGACACTGCCTAAAGGAAACAGCTAGTACTGTTCATCCTCAAGAAGCCACAAGACTGATGTAAGAAAATAGGAATGAGAAAACGCATTAAGTAACAATTGAGAGAAGAACTTGGTTAATACTTTATTGTACAGAGGTGAGATACAGGTTAAACATTAGTGAACTTTTACATATGTAGAATAAATAACGTATTTTTAATCAGGCCTACTAAATGAGAGGGAAGTATCATAAGAGAAGCTCTAAATTTGGATCAAAATAGAAAATGTAGTGAATGATACACTAATCAATATGAAATAACAATTTTAGAAACTATGTATCTTATTTTTCTACTAGAGTTTATGAGTTCTGTCTTTCATTTTTGCTACATATTTAATGCCTACTGAAGAGTTAAATGGCAAAAATAATTTCTTTTTATATCCGCTCGGTTGCTACTCTTCAGGATTTTACAAGACCCAGCTTATTTTGTTGGAAATATTAGTAGTCCTTTCATTAATGCTGTAAGAAAAGAGTTGCAGAACATTTGTTCATAGGCATAATTTTTGATGTATAGTTCCAGATGTGAGTAAGGAAGCTGTATTGTATGTTCTGAGGTTTTCCTATTGAGCATTTCTGAAATTTCAGAAATGAGCACTGAGTAGGTCTAAAAGATTCAGTATGGGGTGCATGAGAGATGTTTTTGACACAATAGGGTCAGAAAAGTTAAAGACACGTTCTTTGCTGGCAATTTTGGCAGAAATACTAAAACACAATGTGGGAACTGCAAACCTTATGACATTCAGTAAAACGTGAAAGGCTTCAAGTCTGTAATATATGATTTGATGTCATGTATATGGGTTGGTAGCTTTTGCACAATATATAACAAATCTCACTTTCTGTCTGAAGTTTGAAAAGACTTTCCCAGTGTAAATAACTCATGACTGAAGTGCAGTGTGAATTTAAATCCTCCTACTGTCCAAGTGTAAAAAAGCTCATTCCGTGATGTTGCACATAATTCATTCTTTATTCTTAGTTATATGGCTCCATATAATAGGATAAACCATTATGAGAAACAAAATTCCAGCATCAGAATGAAAGATTTATGAAGACTGCTTCCCTACTAAAAAAATAGGGAATCAATTACCCAGCCATGTCACTGGAACTTGATGTTCAGTCACAGTTCCCCATTGCTGGATCTTTTGTTTGCTGCTCTTGTGTGGGCTGCAATAAATATAACATGGTTAGACCTTTCTGCTTTTGCTAGTTGAGCTCCCCTGGCTTCCACCGTTGGAATGCTGGATTGTATCCTGGGAGGCAGCACCAATGTATTTCACAATTAGTTCAGAAAAAGGTCTGCAAGCCTTTCTTTGTAACAGTATTTATGTTGTACTCAACTGTGTTTGCTGTTAGGGGTGTGGGAAGATGTAATATGTTGAGTCCATTGTACTTAAGACACCTGTTTGACCAGCATAGGGACTGTCAGCAGTAGAGAAGTAATCTAAACATGCAGAAAGGCAAAAGCACCTATGAGCAGCTGTAATGGATCTGGCCAAATCTAGATCTGCATCTGGAAGCAGACAGTGCAGGAAAGAGTGTAAGAATTAGGTAAACCCAGAGAAAATTCAGTTCTGATATCATTTTAAGAATGATGCACCAAAGCTCAATGTGAAACCTTGTCAGAAGAGCAGTGATGAAATGTCTGGGGCATCTAACCTATGTGTAGCAGCTGAGAGAACTGGCACTGTTCAACCTGAAAAACTATTGAGTCGTTATTATCTCTACTGTTATACCTAGGTTACTAACTAAATGCTAGCTTTGACCATGATTATGATCTTTCATCCCTCCATCCCATCCCACCTTTCTCTGTATTTATCCACTTTCCTCCTCATCTGGTGTCTTAAAGCTCCAGCTCTTTATCTCCCTGCCTTCATCTCTAAGTGATGTGAGTCTTTGCTTTGTCTCTGTGAAGTCTGTCCCTTGTTCTCAGCTCTTCCTTGTTTTTTCATGGGGATCTGCTTGTATATGTGCTGGGAACTTATGTGCCTGCTAATCTGGGTGTCATCAATGCCTGCTATTTTTATGCACTGTCCTGTTTTCTACTCTTCTTTCTGGCACTTTCACACTCGAGTATACCTCTGTTTTCCATACTTCCAATCTTAGCTTACCTATTACAGGTCTCTCCACCACAGTCATTTCATATACTCCAATATTCCTTCTGACCTGAAGCCTGCTTCCATAGTTTGCTGAAGTCTTTATGCATAATTTGCTCAAGCTTGCATCCATATTCATGCTTTATGTACTTTTGTTTCCCCCCTTCTATTATGTCAAATAGATTTTTGAACATATTTAAGAATTTGCTTTGGCATCCCCAGGGTCTTATTTCAGGAGAAATAACAAGTAATTAGCAAATATTAACCTTTCTATTTCAGCCACAATTTGAAGTCTTTATCTTCCATTAGTCATTTCTTTTCAAAGCTGAAGAATCAGAATTCATTTCTCCTCTTCTTTTCTAAATATCATTCCATACTCTTCCCTCTTCTTGTTTTTCTTTCTTCTGCTCTGCTGATTTCTGAGCTGTAGGAAGTAAAAGTGTGCACAACACGCAAGATACAGGTGGGCCAAGGGATTGAGCCACAGCTTGATATTGTGTTGCTGCATTGTTCTCTGTTTATTTCTTAGTCATTCTAAAAATTCCATTTACTTGTTTTGCCCATATTGAGCAACACTGTCTGATGGATGTATCCACAAAAACTCCAGAATCATTTCCTGTGTTGTGGTGAGTAATCAACAGCCATAAATGTAGATGTTTTTTTCCTTCTTCATAGATTCATTTGCATTTATTCTTACTGAATTTGTTTTACACACTTCTTTTGCAATTCTTTGCAATCTTGACTTGATGAATATTTTGCTGTCATCGCCAAGCCTCATAACTTTATTACTTACTTCAGTAAATCAATCAGATAACACAAGGTCCAGCTCATTTAGTTTTTCAAATAATCTGAATAGATCTGTGCTGCATTGCTTTCATCTGCCAAAGGGACCTAGGCTGACCTCCCATTAAACTGTATGTGTGCAACTCTTTGCTAGCATTCCAAACAGGTTTCTTCTGAGTTGCATGATAAACAAGTCAGACTTCCTGATCAACAGTTTCCCAAGCTGCTATTCCGCCTCCTCAAAAACAAACAAACAACAAAGAAAACCAGTCATGTCTTGCATTTTTCTTGGATTGTACTGACAGAGATTCAAGCAGTATAAGTCGTATAAGTGACAGTTGTTTGAGAATTTCTTGTCTGAGTTTCTTCAGTACTTCTGAGTGAAAGTCACCTCCCCCTGACAATTTGTTTCTGTTTTAGTGATTTATTCTACAACTTTTTCTCCTGACATTTCAGTTTGAGACAGTTCTTCCAGCTCCCCCTTGAAAAGGAGGAATGCTCAATAAGTTACTCAGTAATGCATTAGAATCAAGTAGCTACTTTTCTATAACTCTATCTTCTGCAAGTGCTTCAATTGGGCTGTGATCTTTTATCAGCCCTAGGGGCTCTCTGGCAGGCTTTCTGCTTGTGATGTTTTTGAGGAAGACTTTTATGCTTTTTTTTTTCTTCCTGTAGAAAGTTATTTTTCACAGTCACTTCTGTTTTTTTTACTCTAGTTTTATTTCTGACTCACTTTAATTTATACAGTTTTCTATTTTTCTTTATTGTAGATGATCACTTTTTGAATCATGCCTTTTCATACCTAATATTCGTCTGTACTCTGATGTTTAATTCTGCCAACTTTTGTTTTAGTTGCCTCAAAATCTCTTAATGGTCACATACGATTTGCTAAGTGTCTAGAATGTCATCTGTAGACATTTCTGTACCACTTGTATGTAACTTTTTTTTCCCCTTTTCTAACCCACCAGTTAAGTTTTGCTGGGGTAGATTTTCAGTCTGGGATTTTAAGTATGCCAAGAAAGTAGATTATGAATACATCATGATCACTATTTTCAAAAGTCGCATTTTAAGTCAGAATCTCTGCTAGGTTCAGAAATCAATCTATCAACAGTCTCTTTAATTTGGAAGTTCTCTGGCAAGTTTCCTCAAGAATTGCAGCCTCCATAAGCATAGTTACTGCATGAAGTGACTGTTTCTCATCTATGTGTGATTTCTGTGTTTTCTACCTCTCAGGTTGCTCTGATCACATTCAGCATGTCACCATCAACCTCTTGATGAGGTTGTCCCATTTTATTTTACCAAGCTTTGGAGATGCCTTGCTGGTAGGGTTTAAACCCAAACATCCTAGGTCAGACTTCTAACATTTGTATGGAAAGAAGGAAATATTTACTAATACTGTGCTCTTGTCACCTGTTCTGTGTGCTGTTGAGATGTCATTGTTTCCTATCAGAATGCTATTGATTCGTGACTTAGTTTGTGGTTTTTTTTCAAAGGTTAGCAACTTTTTATAACTTTCCCAGGACAGGATGAGTAATTATCCATTATGAGTAAATATATGCTCTTTCCACAGTCTTTCATTTTAGAACTCCCCTGAAATCTTTCCAGCTTCAAATACCCACTCTGTGATTTTGTTCGGTGTTGACAAAGACTTTCCTCTATAGATCTGTTCCAAGGGGTCCTAGGCTACTAATTAATGTTTTTCATTTTTAATCCCTTTTTTCTGATCACTCAGAGAGAGACAGAGAGATACTAGTTAGCCAAAATGCTGTTTTATAGAACTTTTCAATAACTTGTACCAGTTGCTTAGGCCAGTGCATGTCTTCTGTTAAACAAATATACGCCTCAACTGTTAGGGTGGAAGTTGCTCTCTCCTGGAATGGAGAAAGTTAGATCAGAGCTGGAGAAAAGACTATTGGCCGGAATTTTGTTTCTCAGACAACAGATCTGTTCAGAGATATCTCTGTTATGTCCACAGAAAAATGCATTCATTTATGTAATCACACCATAAATTCCATATAAATTGTATGAATGAAGGCAGATATCTAAATTAAGTGTCACAGTTATCAGTGGTTCTGAGCTGGAAATAATTTAAGACAAATAGTAGAAAATAGTGAGAAGACAGTGAAGTTGGGAAATACATTTCTCAGGAAAGTATATATTTAACTCAAAGCTGGTAGACAGTGCCTCTGTAAAACAAGAATTCACCTTTCGGCAAAGTCCCCTGGGATTTGCTTCCCAAGACTGTGTTTTGCAGTTCTAAGTTGTAAGAAAAAATAATACTTGATGTGAGATCAAGGGTGTACAAATGAAATGGTTCTTTAACAAAAAAGATTCAGAAAGATGTATGAAACCTGCAAATTTTCAGACCATTTGAAATGTTGATAATGAGATGAAAGACACTTTTCTGGCTGAAAATGAAACTTTGTATATTTTCATCACAGTGACTCTAGAGGTCAATAGAAATCTGTGAGCTCAGTATTTCACTGACTGTTCTAGCAGCTAATGAAGGCTGAATTAGACCAAGAATTGGGGTTGTGTATGTCATTATTCTAGGGCTCATGTTCAGTGAATGACCAAAACCATCTGCAAAATATTTCTGAAGGGAATGAGCAACATATCGCTGAATATTGCACTGAAGGAGAAACTGAGAATTCATTTCCAGGCTCAACCTGGCTTGCTGCTTCCTTGTAATAAGAGACCATTTCTACATCAGCAGCTTATAAATAAAGTCTTCTCATTGAATGTGGAAAATATTGCACACACTGTGTAATGTATATTTTAAATAAAAAAGTCTCCCTTGTTAGATTGGCAGCTTGAGGCTGCTCCATTAGCTCAACAGCAGACCTTGTGGGCCCCTTGGCCTCATCCCACCAACTCTAGCTTAGCTAGGGAAGTTAATTTAGAATTTGGCATGGGCACAAATTTATTTAAGGCAATGTTTGTTAGGTTCTAGCTGGTGGATGGAAAATATTGTATTTGGTGCCCAAATTATGACCTCCTGTGTGGAACTCCAGCTTAAACTTAGAACTAAGAGTAGGAGAAAATAAAAAGTGTAGGCATAGATGTACTTCATGAGTTTCAGCTACAATGGTTTCAGCTAGCTTAAATGCTCAGCAGCAGAACACAAGAAAAAAAGCCTCATCCTAAAAGATTCAATGTGTCCCTGGTCCCTAAAATTCCTTATCACTAAGAAACTTCTAACAGAGTTTACTAAGTGAAAGAGATTAGCAGAACAAGATTTTAGTGGATCTAAGTTGCTAAAAAAATAATCTCTATTTCCCCTTCAGTCAGAATTTGCTGTCAGGTACTTTCAAGGACTTTTCTTTGAGCAAATGCTTTTTTTTTTTTTTTCTTTCTTAAAAATTTCTTTTTATTAAGGAGAAATTCACTGTGTTTCTGCACTGCTAGTTCTGTCTACCCTTCAGCAGTTTTGCTCTAGCTCTTCATTTCGTAGATGACTAACATTGTCTCTCCTCATCTTTCTCACCCTATTCCTTCTTCCAGCTCTCATAAACACTGTCATTACCTTGGTTTCTGTGGCCCACATAGGCTTTAACCAGACTAACAGTGTTAAAGAACCACGATGCCATTGCTGGGGAAGCAAAGGAACTTTAATAATAAGCTTCTTTTGTGAGAAAAGGAAACATTTCTCAGAAAGAACAAATAAATTCAAAACAAATCGCCCTTTGTTTTGAAATTTCTTCTGTTTATTTTCAGCTCAATACTGTATTTTTTCCATGTTGCTAATGTTTTCAGGTGTCATACTTATTTTTTATGGTTGTTATGACTTTAACATTCATCAAAACTGAATAACTAAAATCGATTTGGTTTAGACATAGCAATAGTATGAGTCATGTCAGTAAATTTGTTCAACCATTTACTGAAGTCTGGAATCTTATATTCATTTGCAATACGTACATACTTGAGAGGAATGTTGCTTAATGACTGCCCTCACAAAGACATTCCTTTGTGTCCTTCTCCATTTGTAACTTATTCCTGCTGCTGCCACGCACTTGTGACTTTCCTCCCCTCTATTTTTGTCTTCTACAAAGACTTGATGCAAGAGTTCACATGGAAAGCTCCATTTGAGAAGAGGCAGTGTGAGCAGTAACCAAGTTACTCTTCATCCTCTTAAAGCAGGAAGCAGGTTGGAGAAAAATAAGGCTAATGTTCTAGTTAGCAAGTCAGAAAAATGAACATATTTAAATTTTCTTGAAAGAAATGCAAGCTATACAGGCCTTACTGATTTGCTACAGGAAGCCATAGGGGTCAGAGTTATGGAAGCCAAACTGGCACTATGTCTTACATTACTCCAGAATATGAGTCTTCATTTTAGAAAACTAAGAACAACATAGGCTTAGAAATTATCTTATGTTTAGCTAAAGGCACTAGCAGAGTGGTTCAATGTGAAATCAGTTATAGTTCTTTTCCTCCAAATAAGCACAAGATAACCTGAATATGTTTGAATATGAATATTTGTTGCTGAAGCTTTTAAAGGTTGGTAACTTCTACAATATTGTTGCTAAAAATGCCTTTTTCTCAGATATGCAGTCAAGATTTGACAGCATAAAAGTAATTTTTGAGTACTGATGGAATAATGGAATAGATGAAATAGTTATAGTTGCTTTGGCAGGTATACATCTGTATTTTATGAATCTTGTTCATTTACCCATACTTTTCTAGGATAGCGACACACTCTATCCTTTTTTCTCAAGATCAGCTTTCATAATTATATGTAGAAAGAACTGTAAATTAAACACAAATCTGCTTTAACAATGTATTATGATAGCGTTTACTTTACTGGTCAGCAAATGAGAGCAAAACTTCTTCTAATCTTGCGAATACATTTTCCCAAACTCTCATAGCAACTGCATTTCTCCTTCCCAAATCACTGTAGTTTCTAAGTTGCTGATTGAACTGCTGTCTGATGAAAAATCTGTTGAAATGTGGAGTAACTGAACTGATAGATGAGTGTCAACAATTTGATTAATCCTTGGTAGCAGAAAGTCCACATGAAGTTCTTGAACTTAAAGGCAGTTCTGCACACTACTCTGTTAGCATTTTCTAATGAGACCATTATAATGTTATAATGAAAGCAAACAGAAGGTGTGGTTTTCTTCATTCTGCTAGGTAATGATAGCTGTTACTTCTTTTAAGTGAAGTGTACCTATAAAGTTGTATTCACCAGTACTTGCATGGAATGTAGGTTTTGGGTGGGGATTTTGATGGGGATTTCACATAGACTGCCATTTTGACTCCAGCTTGGAATCGCTGTCTGCAGCTGTACTGGAATATTGACGGGAAGATTCAGCATCTCCTGCCATATCACCAGCATTCACCTCCGATGTTATGGGCCAGCACAGTGGAATAAGAGGTATTACTTTACAGACAGCCTTCATACATTAACTGAGGCAAATTATTTTATTGTAATGCGTCTGTCACAAAGACAGCTTAGCTAAGCTTCTGAATATAAATAGTAAATATTAATAGCCTGACCTCAGGAGAATTCTCCTTATTTGTTTAAGCTATCATCTCAGAACAGGCGTTTGAAGAAGATGCCAATACAGTCTGATGCAAAGTAAAACAGCTGAGTTTTGCACACTGCTTCTCAAGTAATTGCTGGGGTCCAATGTAACAGTGATAGCTGTAGCAAATACTTTTAAAAGCATCCCTGAGCAAAAAAGTCAAGCGACTTTTAGTATGTGGTGCATGTAAAAAATCTTCTTTGGACAGGTTCAGTAGTATTCCTT
This sequence comes from Lagopus muta, assembly GCF_023343835.1. Classification (NCBI taxonomy): domain Eukaryota; kingdom Metazoa; phylum Chordata; class Aves; order Galliformes; family Phasianidae; genus Lagopus; species Lagopus muta. The sequence continues at coordinate 84,358,909 of NC_064434.1, forward strand.
GGCACACTGACATTTTTATACATGATGCCTTCTGCATTTAATATTTTTGTGGAAGCTGTTTGCATGTTAGTGTTTGAGATGGGCCAGCTTCAAAAGTTTTGGAATTCAAAATTCAGCTAAGTGTTTAAAAGTACAGAGCTTGTCCAAGTCTTATTCAACCTCTCAAATATGAAAGCTCAGAGCTGAAACAACCTGATGGGAATAACATATTGCCCTCCAATGAAGCTAACCTTGTAACCCCTTTTCTTTCTGTCCTATTATTTTTTTTCCCTTTCATATCTTCCTTTCTGTGGTGCTCCTGAGGTAATGATTGTCCCTTAGACCAAGTCCTTTCAACTGTATATTTTCTATGATCACTTTTACAAATCTCACAAACAAACCAGATCCTCTGTACTCAAGTTTATATTCTCCCCTGGCCCATTTTATATCTGCTGCATTATGTGATTTTTGTGCCATTTCGCTTTTTTTTTTTTTTTTTTTTTTAATGAATGTGTGATTGAAGTAATGTGTGTTACCCCTGGAGTGGAAAGCCAATAAGGCTGGTGGCTCCTATGTTCAACACGACTTTTTTGTAACTCAGTAGAAGCTGGAAAGGAAATTGTGTCTCCTGTCCAAGCAAGTTTGCCCTTACCATAGGCAACTCTATCAGTCCTCTGGGAGTGAACTAGGAAAGAGCTTTCCACTCCCTGCTGTTATTTTTGTGTGGAAATATGAAAGAGAAAGAACAGGTTGAACTAAAAAAACAAATCCTTATTTTCTCAGCCTTTCTAATTGGTTTGTTGTTGTTGTTTTGCCCGCAGTATTTTCTTCTTATAGATAAGGTGAACATAATGCCTGAAGAATTTCCTTATTGCTTTCCTCTGGAGACACTTGTAAAAGAGCAAAAAATCAATACAGCCCTTCAGGGGCTCCAAATCACTAGCAACTGTTTCTCCACATAAAGGACTGACACCAAGCAGCTCAGAACAGCAAGGCATTTAAAACCCAATACAGCAGTTTAGCAGCCTGAGTTGTAAGGAGGGCTGTGGTTGTGCCACAGAGGCAAGCCTGTTCCTGCCGCTGTTCTGCCTGATAGTAAAAACTTCCATTACCTGTTTCCCTCCTTGTAAATCTGTGCTAGCTAGCTCTTCCATTTTTCTCCTTAATTGTTTCCCTGGTGCTGTGGTGGCCTCCCTGCCCATACTGTTACCACTGTGGTCAGAGTGCTGCTACAAGGTGAGTGTAGTCGTGACACCATTTTCCTTCTCTCTCCTCAGCTTCCCTTCACAGTTCTTGTTCTTCAGCTTGGGAACATTTTCCATAGCTTTTAAACTCCTTCTTTTATGGGAGGCTGACCTTTTAATCACCCCAAAACTCATGCAAATCCCGATTGCAGAAGGCTGAGCCACTTCACAAGCCGTGTAGGGTCAGCAAAGCAAGCCAAAATGGTCACTTTTCCATGAAACTGAGGGCATTGTGAGAAAACAAGACCCAACTAGAAACAACCACTGGGTCTATTTTCTCTGCTGAAATGCTTTATTCTTTGAGAGCATGTTAAAATATAGAGACAAAATTTTAGTGAATAAGTTCACATAGAAATAGTAAACAATCAGGAAAATTGTTCTTCCACTTTTATTTGCTTTCTCTCTCTGAGTGGTAGCCTTAAGCCTATATGAATTAGTATGATGGGGAAGATTTTCCAAGCTCTCTTCCTTAATAGTTCTACAGTGCTTCTGGAATCCATTCTCTGTTAGGAAAGCACAGAATGTACCTTTTCCCCAGCTCTCACAGTCTAGTTTAGTGAATAGAATATGTGATTGCAGAAGAGAAAAAATGAAAAGAAAAAGCATATTGCCATCAGACAGACTAATTTAAGGAATGGACACACATCAACTGATCAATGGTCATCCACAAATAATACCATATTTTTAAAAGGCTACTTTACTAAAATATTCATGACACAAATGTGGGCACCCATAATAACTGTTGTATGCTGCCAAAAGAATACACATTCTTAAAAAATATGGCAAGTAATATAGAATTTGTGGCCATTTATCTTATAAACCTGTTTCCTGTTTTAGACTCTGTGGATCAGAAATTTACTGCTGTAAATTGCACAGATCCATTGACTTCTAATTTATAGTAACTTAAAACAGAGTCTAGAATGTGTCTAAACAGCTCTTGAAAACCTTAATTCCTTATGTACCATCTTTTGTCTTTCTATACAGAACAGCTACAAAAACTGTATCTGAAATAGAGGTATGGAAATTACCAATCATAAAGGGCATGTGACTGACATAAGCAGCATATTTTCTCCCTCTTACATATGTATGCCCTGGAAAGGCTGTTTTAAAAGGGGCTTTTCTTTTCTTTTCTTTTCTTTTCTTTTCTTTTCTTTTCTTTTCTTTTCTTTTCTTTTCTTTTCTTTTCTTTTCTTTTCTTTTCTTTTCTTTTCTTTTCTTTTCTTTTCTTTTCTTTTCTTTTCTTTTCTTCTCTTCTCTTCTCTTCTCTTCTCTTCTCTTCTCTTCTCTTCTCTTCTCTTCTCTTCTCTTCTCTTCTCTTCTCTTCTCTTCTCTTCTCTTCTCTTCTCTTCTCCCCTTCCCTTCCCTTCCCTTCCCTTCCCTTCCCTTCCCTTCCCTTCCCTTCCCTTCCCTTCCCTTCCCTTCCCTTCCCTTCCCTTCCCTTCCCTTCCCTTCCCTTCCCTTCCCTTCCCTTCCCCTTTTCTTTTTGAGGCAGAGGTGAGAAATAGTTTTAGAGATTATAGAGTGGTGTTTCCATGTACAACAGTCCCTGCTTTAGGCTCAAATGGGGGAGTTTTCCATTTCCCCTCTCTGCTTATCTTAAATTACACTGCTTTTTTGTCATAGGCATAATCCTTTGATGAGAATACCTTGATGGTATTTTAGAAGAGGAAGAAAATCCATCTCTGCACTAGAGACTTTGACTATTACTAATTGATTCTACACGGAGAGCACACAGTGGGGACAGACTTCAGTCTGAAACGGTGAGACAAAGGACTTCCGACTTCCTTTGAAGTGTTGTGTGTGGAAGCTATTGAAAGTGTAAAAAGTTTCTCTATGCCTGCACAGGTCTTCTGTTGGGAGCATTATGGATGGGGACCTTGGGACACCTTTTGCATGTAGCACTAAGCTCACCCTTTAGAGAGAGGGAGGTTGATGAAGGCACTCAACCTCATGATTTTTCTCATCAGTTATAGAAATATTCTTGGTATGACATGCAGTGCCCCTCCTCAAGACTTTATTTTCACTTAGAAATTTATCTAGCAGACCAAACATGTAGAAGAGTAAAATTATCATTTGTCCTCTCTGTTGCTGATCGGAGAGATCCCTGATAATGGGGATTGTTCATTCAAGTCTATGTCCCAGGTGCGTGCAGCATAAAGGTGGTAGAAAAGAGCACCTTCTGGCAGCAGCAGATGACATCCACATGGCAGAGATGAGCATGCCAACACAGATACCTGGTCTGCAGCTTCAGTTACAACAGCCACCCAGGCAGCCCAGTCTACTGCAGAGGCTGCCCCAGGCTTCGGCAGACATAACTCAGGTTTCACAGTCTGCTCTTCTCAAGCCAAGTCTAGTTCTCTCTAATGACATTGCAGCTGGGACAGGAAAGGTTTCCACAGTCTGGTACAGTTTGCGGGAACCCTTTGGTCTTCTCTTGTCCTTTTGGTAACTCAATGAGGAAGGGGAAGGATTTCACTTTTTCTTATAAAGTAATGATGTCATCTTTCCTTGGGTAAAATGTTGTATACCTGCATGTGGCTTGACACAGTCTATTACAGTTCAGTGAGAAATTATTGGCCTAGGCAACATTTTTGTGATCACTGAAGGATGGGCACAATCCCTGACAGCAGTGGTTTGCCAGAGAGGGGAGATGAAGCCTACATATGTCATCCCATCTTCCTTACCCTCCTCTAGGTGCGCTCGTTGTACACTCCCATCTATGCCTCCACAATGGAGTGGAAGGCTGGGGATGCCAGAGCTGTCTCACTGCTCCAGCAGGCCCATTTGCTGCTGTAATGTAATGTGGTGTGACAGCTTTTTGCTGGGCTAGCAAAGAAAATAAATACTTTTAAGAAACTGCTGCTGATCTAAGAGATGAAACTGAGAAGCTGATAATAGTGAGTGGTTATGAAAGGCAAATGATGGTAATGTAGAATCTTGGCAGTCTTCTCACAAAAGAAAACAGTTCATTCCTGGCACACCAGGTAACACTTCAGAGTTACTGACACGAAAGTTTGATTAACTTCTAGAACACAAATAACCAGCCACCCCTGCCTCATTTGAGGACCAGGCAGCAAAACAATTCCGATGCCTCATGCACTTTTATGATGGCTTCTGTAAGTATTGAGTGATCTCTTTAATGAGATCTGACCTTTAAGATTTGGAATTTGCATTCTTTCATTGCACTTGAGTTATTCCATGTAGATAATCTAGTACAAGCTACAAGCTCAGAGCTTTTGTTCTTATAATCTAAATGTATAATTTGAGAGACATGTCATGTGATGTTGGGAGGCTTGTAAATGGACTCTTGCTCAAAAATGGAGTTTGTGATGAAGTAAGTACTGATTTTTGAACTTAACAGCCCTGTGTGATTTCAAAATCTAGATCTGAGCCTGCGTATAAAAACATTTGTCTTGGATTCATTTAAAGTTGATTTTTATTTTTTATGAATGGCATGATTTCAGAAGTTCTTTCTCAATCAGTAGCCTTGAAAATAACCAAAGTAGGCACATCTCAGGAATACCAGAGTTCACCTAAAAGATGTCTTCAGCAATAGCTTTTTAATTATCCGTGCTCTGTGATCAACCCTTCTAAGCTCTGATAGCATAGACTGATGGAAATTGTTATGGAGATAGCAAGTCAAAGCACAAGGTTTTCAATGAACAGGAGATGCTAACATTCTTTGGTTTTATTTTCCAGAAATAAACACTATAAATAAATAGTTGGCTAGATTGAAAAGAAAAAAAAAATCCAGTCATTTACACAACTTTAATTCTGACGATGGGGACTTACTTTCACAAAAGTATTTGCTTTTTATGGTATTTTATTTATTTATGATAGTCAAAAAAGTTAAAATTCCTTGCCTGAAAGGGATAATATTTGGATTGGAATTTAAGTCCTCTGCTGCTCTGTAGGCATGAGAATTACCTCTGGGGATAGGCTCTCCAGCCAGATGGCACTGAACTTGCTCTGTTGCCAAGACTTTTCCAAGGAGCCTTGAAGAAAAAAGTGGGGACTGTTGTACAAAAACTTGTCACAGCAAGATCCCTGTGTACTATGGAAGTGTATTTTCATATTGTGTTCGGCTTTGCTTGAATGTGGAAACTGGATCTGAAACATTCAGGATTTTTCCTAAAATAACTGTTTTGGATAGATAACATTTTTTTCTAACAAGCAGTGATGGAAAACTTCCAACATTTTGTTTGAATTATTTGCAGTTAAGTAGGAAAAGAATACGTGACATTCTTAATAAAACCATAAAACATGTTGCTAGTAAAGATAGATATCTTACAAGTGAATCAGTAATAATCTGCAGGCATAAAAATCTGTCTCAGATAATCAAGTGTGTTTTTAAGTGATATGTTTTGCTGCCTTTGTTTTTTTCCACTACAGAAGCCAACTGGTTATTAATGTAAATGAGGATAGACTTTATAGTAGAAGCCTCCACCTATTCAAACGCATTTGATTGAGATACCTCTCAAAATAACTCCTAAAACTGGGCAGTTATTTTTGTGATGTGGCTAAAGCTACACGGTCCTTGTAAAGTTCTTCCAACTAGTTCAACTGGTTCAGTACAAACTACTTTTTACTTTTTGTTATTCATCCACTGTAGCATTTATATATTATGATATCATTACATTATATTCTTCTGTAGCATCAAAAAAAAAAAAAGAGTCTTGCTGACTCTGAAGAGGCTTTGAAGACATTTAGGGCTTGGCTGCCTTTCCTTAGTGAATGGTCACCCATTCACTATGGTCACCATGATGGCCAGTAGCCATCATCATGCATTCTGGAAGTTACGTTTAGCCTTAAAACTGAAGGCAAACTTCCTAGTTCTGCCTGTGCCAGGGCACAGGCCTTCCTTTAAGCACATATTGCAGGTATGAACTCATTGCTCCTCAGGTGCAGTGCCACATTGATGTATGCTAACACATGCCTCAGGCAGGATGGGATCTAGAGGAAACCCCAGTTTCCTCTCAGAAAAGCAAGTGAAGGGAAGACGAGAAAAAAACAGCCCATTAACAACTCACTGTATTTCATGCTTTTGTTATTGGATGTATGCTACTGGAGACTTTGACATGCGGGAAATGTTCTCTGTCTTTTTCTGCCAGCAATAGTGTACAAACAAAAATATATACAATTACAAAAGTTCTCTGTTGGTTCAACACAAACAGGACCTGAGGAAATGGCCACAAGTTGCAGCAGGGGAGATTTTGATTAGGCATAAGGAAAAATTTTTCTGTCAGAGAGTGGTCAGGCACTGCAATGGCCTGCCCAGGGAGGTGGTGGAGTCAGTCACCATTCCTGGCAGTGTTCAAGAGGTGACTGAATGAGGAGCTACGAGATATGGTTTAGTGCTTGTAGTAATAATAGTGATGGGAGGATGGTTGGACTAGATGATCTTGTAGGTCCTTTCCAACCTTTTGATTCTATGATTCTGTGATTCTATGATATTATGAATTGAGTTTGATGCTGCACAAATTAAAATCTACAATTTCTGGGAAAGTTAAGCCAAGCCTTTACAAAAGTATTCACTGAAAAATCATATTTAAAAAAAAAACAAACAAATATGTGGATAATTTCATAGTAAGCCTCCCTCAACAATTCATCAAGATAGTATTTAAAAATGAGCTATGAAATATACTTCCTCTCCTAAAATATTAACCACAAAAACTCCACAGAAAAAGAAAAAAAATACATTTTTGAGTTTATCTGCAAAATTGAACTGCATCTCTTAACACTACTTGTTATTAACACCTTTTAACTGGTCAGTAGCTGCCTCTTTCTCTGCAAAAAATTTTGTAATAGTCTCAAATAATCTGGAAGGTATGTGCCCAAAGCCTCATTTATGACTGATAGTGAAATAATCCAGACTGGCAAGTTTCACTTCAATTTTTTGGTAAAGCAAGAAAAGTACAAAGAGCAGGCTAATTTGCAGATCTGAGCATTTAAACTGCCTTAATGCCGTGCAAGTCCTATTTTACCCAAATCTCAACTGACACGCTTTTGATTTCTACCTGTAGGCTACCAGCAGTTTCTGAGGGTAAAAACTAGCAAGTCAGTTCTGCTCTAGTCACTTCCAGAAAGCCAGAGGCATTTGTACCTGTGAACAGAGGGAAAAGACTGAACTTGAGTTAAAAATCTGGGAATGGACGCAACTGTACTGACAATGTATATATAGGTTACGTTATGAGCTTCAGCCCAGTAATTGTATATGCCCATTACTTCCTTATAAAAATCTGTGAAAGCAGAGCTCCATTGCTCTCACTGCCATGCATTTTCCGTGAAAAGCAATAATCCTTTTATAATGCTGATTTTAGGAGAGTGGCCTTGCTCCTCCTCTGTTTGTTATGTGCGCTTCAAGTACATGGGCTCTACTCTGGGAGAAAGCTCCATCTGCAGTACACGTTGAGCACTTGCTTCTGTTACCTATCCTCTGAATTTGGAAAGTGGGTTTCTATCCACCTGCATCTTGCCCCTAAAATTGTTTTGTCTGGGGATCACCAAGAGTCTTGCTAACATCCAAGACGGGTTTAGCTCCACTGCTTCTGACCTCACCACTGCTTGGCAGGAACCATGGAACTCAGCATGGCCCAGATGGTGCCTGTGCCCTGAGATTATATCAGAGCAGCCACCCGCAGCCACAGTTGCTTGCCCTGCAACCATGCTTCTCGTTGCTGTAGAAGATCCCCAGATGGGAAGGCAAAAGGGACATGGGGTACACTGGCATCACAATATCTCTTTTGACTCAGAGTCACGCTCTACAATTTGGCATCTTTAATTGCTCCTCAGCTCCCATCTGGATTCAGGCCTCTGCCCCTCATGTGCTGGCTGATATTAGAGGCATATTTTTATGGCACAGCCACCATGAACTAGCACGACTCTTGAGATGCAACCCAGCCACACGTATCTCTGCCCAATGTGTTGGTGTTGCTTCTGCTGATTTGAACAACAAGAAGTCTTTGTTCTAACAGCAACAAAAATTGCAGAAAATGTCCCTCGTGTCATCCATCCCTCACATATTAGCATGCCTGTGTTCTTGCAAAAAGCAAAGCCAAACCAGAGCTTCTGAAACTGCTCATTAGAGCTGTCTGTGCCACATTGCATGGCAGCTGCAGTATTTGTGGTGGAGCAATTTAGCAGCTTTCAGAGCTTGGTAATAGGATGCAGATACTTTCACCTACGGGTTATTTGTGTAAGCAGTCTTGGTCAGCAGTAACCAGAAGTTAGTGACTTACTGACAGTTGTCTGCTTAAAATGAATAGGCAGTCATGGCTCTGTTTCTCATAGTTCAACTGCCTCCTTGGAAAAGCATTGACCGCATAAATAAATGGCACCCAGTTACCCTTCTCAGGAGAGAGGCCTTAAGAGACTGAGAGCCCATTGTTATTTATGTGTGTAATGAAACTCTTCAGAAATATGTGTGAACCTGCAGAAAAATGAATGGACTTTCATCAAATGAACGTAACAAATTATATCAAAAATTCCAGTTGCTGGGATTTGGGGCCCCAGGGTTTTTAGCAACTAGCCTGAGGTAGGTATAACTATTAAAAGAGGGAGTTTTTGGTACTGGTATACGGACTTCTTACCTACCCCTCCAGGCCTGGGCACCAGCAGCTTACTGCTGAGAGCCATTTTAGGAGGCTTGTTGTAGAAATGGGTGATGGGTATTGTATTTAGCTTATCCTTATGGCTAGTGCTTATTTTAAATGTGTTCTATACATTTTGAAGTACATAAGTGTTTTGAAAACCTGACGTTTTCATTTCTTCGCTGATTTTACAATGCAAAAGAATGGAGTATGCTTGAGAGTTATCAAAAGTTACCTGTGTCAAATATGGCTGAGTTCACTTAAATACAAGTACTCCAATTGCAGATAGTGATCTCTCATATCTGACTGACAGAGCAGTGCTGAGCTTTACACTTCTGTGGATAAACACAAACTGGCAAAATTTATTTGAAAGTCTTAGAATGGGAAAAACAATGAAAGGAACACAAACATTAATAATCCGAAACTCAGCTGCTAAAATATCATTCTACTTTAATCAGTTACATCTGGGATATTTGCACAACTGTAGGACCCACTTCACCTGAAATATATTGAAATGCAAGATGGGGATCACAGAGCTGTGTTAAAATTAATCATGGAAAGAGGTAAGACATCTATGCACAGACAACTACAAATGATAAAAAGGGTAAACTTCATGGACAGATATAAAGGATTTAATCTGTGAGAAGAAAATTACACAAAAAGGTTTTTAGGATGAGCAACAGAATATTAAAGAGAGGACTGTCAACGTAAAGAGCAAACTTAAACTGCAATGAAGCTGTAAATTTTAATAGCTTTTTCTTCTTTATATTCTTTCTGATTTGTATCAACCATCCAACACAGTAACAGTGATATCTTCTCCCCCTGTAAAGTCACATGGGAAATATGGACAGATTTCCAAACTGCAAAATATGAAGCCTGTTCAGCATGCTAGTTGAATGTGCTTTTGTATAACCTGAATATATTTTCACAGCCCACTAATAAACTCACTAGAGTATAGGTACAAATTCAGGACTTGGTAAATCTTGCACTGAAAATCATTGGTGTGTTTCAACAGCTGATGAATAAAGAACATTAAAGAATCTGGAATCCAGGTGTTAGGGGTGAGCATATAGAGATGAGTGATTGGCTATACTGTGTTTAGTCATTTGGGACTCCTGAGTCCATAGTCACCAGAGATGGACCTAAAACTGAGATCACAAACCTAATTTTACTTGTCTAGGCATCAGTCTGGAAGGAAGTATGGTCCCTAACGTAAAGACCACTGCTTTATTTAGTAAGCCATGTAATCCTCTTGTGTAATATGAGCAATAATATCATATTACATACACTGTAACTAACAAATTACCAAGATTGATCTTGTAAATCCATAGAGAGAATGACAATTTACCACCCCACCTAAAGCATGTATATAATCCAAGTTTCATATCATAGCACAGAAGTAGAAAAAAAGCATCATTAGGCAATTACTTCAAACATTACTTTCTGCAGATTGTTCTTTTTTAACATAGCTTTTCTGCAGCAGTTTAGCCAAAGACCACTAATAAATGTAGACAGATTCTTAGAAAAACTGAAGTGTTAGCTTGCTATTCAGCTGCTAGGGGAAAAAAAAAAAAAAAAGAGAAAAAAAAAAGAGAAAAAAAAAAACCAAAAACCAACCTTTGTGACCTCCAGTAGATGATTTAATCTTTTTCAATCTTTTTTTCATTTTTAACATCCACGTATTTTAAATGGACTACAATGCCTCACAGCCTGGAAAGAAGAGTGTCGAACAAAGCCAGATATATTCTCTGTTCTGTATTTAAAGGGATGTGTTTCTGACTCATGTGGTGGAAAGATGATTCAGGTTTTATATTTTTCCTATTTGTAGAGTAAAAACCGATGTTAATCCAATGGTATTTGTGAAGATGCACTCTAATAGCAAGTTTGAATTCTCATCTGGGCCCAAAATCAAAATAGAGGACACTGCGGGTAAGAGAAAAAACACGAGTAACCTAAATAAGCCTCCTAGACAAAAATGTGTGTACTTGAACATGCAGCTTGCAGCCCTGCAAGCTATGACCCAGCCTTGTCTTGTCACCAAGCAGCTCTGCTTGCAGCAGGGAAATGCAAGTAAGAATCAATCCAACGTGCCATGCTGCTTCCTCAAACTCTTAGCTGTTGTATTTGAGTGCTGAATGGTATTCACAGGTTGTTAGAAGCACAGGATGTCTTGTCTGGCTTTCCCCATCCGTGTGAGATGAACCTATGCTGAGAGCTTGTTACATTCACCCCTGTCCTTTTCTGGTAGCTTTCTAGGTTATCAGACAGGGCAGATGATAGCAACAACAATGCTCCCTATATTTCTGCAAAAAACAATGAGGATAGGACCACCTTTTACTATTGCTTCTCTCTTGGGAAGCATAATGAATGCTTTACCAGTATATGCATCTATCGCACTTGTCAAAGTGTTAGCATTAGCATGAGCACAGCATTAAAAGTTTTCTTTGTGCTGACATACTAAAATTTCATCTTGGAGTGAAGCAATTAGTTCTGGTGTGAAGCCAGGAGGCCTTTTATGGCCAAGATGATATTACATCACTTCACAGTCCTTACTAATATGTTTTTATCAGCAAAATCTCTTGTGCACATTTGTCCTAGTTTTCTTTTTTTTAACTGGTGCAATCCTTCTGACAGTAGTAGTAATCCTTCTGAGAACAGTACTCCAGCCTTTACTATTTCCCACCACACCTGTAGGTACACCTGTAAGGACAGGCTTAGATGCTATTCAAATACTGTACAAATACTGTACAAATTACTATTATTATTATTTTAACTTTTCATAGTAGACTATAGCAATTCTAGAGCAGTAATGTTGTGCATGGTTTAATTCTGTCTTTTTACCTTATCTCTGGCTAGGGGACAGCTCCTCTCACAGTTCAGTTACATCCTTTGAATGGATCTTTATGGAAGAAAGATATATTTTAGAAGAGTAATTGATGGAAAAGAGAAATCTAGGTTTTGTTTCCGACTCTTCATGAAGCTCAAGCCAGTTAATTTACCTCTCTGTTACTTTGTTCTTTTCCCATCTCTTTCTTTTTAAACCTTACATTTTCTAGGATATGGGGTTCTATCTTTCTATGCATTAATGCAACCACTGGTACAATAATTTCTCACATCTAAATGTAATATATTGATAATAATAAATACTGCTTCTATTACAGCCAAATTGCCAGTGATCTGAGGAGGCCATCTTTGCCCCCCTACATTTTTAGTCCTTACATACACCTCTCCTATACCTATAGCTCAACATGGAAGTGGCAAGAGGTTTCTGTGTTTCTTGTGAGTCACCATAGATTTTCTGTACTTGCTCTTCTGGAAATGGATAAAAATTTACAAATGTCAGAAAGATCACATTTAGCAGGGGAAAAAAAAAAAGAAATTGCTCTTAAGTGAATTGTGCAAAAGTTCAGCCAGAAAGTGCTGATTTGACAAGTCAGATCTACGTGTGACTTTCCCATCTAACACCATCCTAACAACTTTGTCATTCTTGTCACTGATAATATAACCAAGGAAAAGATCTGGAGAGGTAAAGCACACATTTACTAGGTCTTTAGGCTTTGATAGTTTGTTGGCAGCTGTGTGATCCTGTTAAACTCTGAGATGCAAAATACAGTTGTTTTCAAAAATCGTTGCCAGCGGCAGTGACAGATGCTTTTTGGAATGACACCCAGTGAGCTGTGAAACTCATGTAGTCAAGTACTTGTCCACTTGTCCCTGCTTCATGTGTTATGGGAATATGTTTACACTCACTCTGTCTTGACTTTTTTTCCCAGCTGGATGAAATGTTTTACAGACACAACATTGCACACACTACAGAAGGTGGTGTGCTGAAGGTCTGTGCCCACACAATTGGCAGCTCTTTCCTCTTCTGTCCGAGGGACACTTCTCCAGACTTAACTGTTTATGAGACCCGGTGGACTTATGTACTAAGTTTGTTTCATCAGACTATTAAGATAAGCAGCGCGGAGATAGCATCCCCAGCCTTTCTTGTCAACCACACAAGAGTTGAAACCAAGTGTGCAGTTACTTCACTGCAGTTCAGTGCACTTTTTGCACCTTCCTTTTGCATTTAAAGTAGCGTTAAAAAAGGGTATAGGGTAAGGGCAAATGGAGTAGTAGAACAGGGTACATCAGTGGTCTATTTTAGTGTGCTTTGAGTTGCTGTAATGATTCTCAGTAAGGAGCTTAGCTTTCTGTTGTATGTCTTGAATAAGGATTGAACTCAGGAACTATAGTACCACAGGGAGTATCCAAATTTAGGATAACAACGGCTGTTCTTCTTGTAAATCTGGGATAACTCCTATTCCAAATCCCTCTTGAGCTGACAGAGATAAAAGATAGTTATGGGAGCCTAGTGCAGCTTCTGACTTTTCTATAGACTTCCAGATCTGGAAAAATCATAGGATCTCATTTTACCTTCTTTCTTTCTGTATCTGTAAAATGGGAATGAGATTTCACTACCTCAGAAGTGCACCACCATTCTGTGAGAAGTTCAGATACTTGTAATTGAAAACTTGCATCTAAAACAGGCAGAGTTTTGTACCTTGGTATGTTAGCAAATGAATATTTGTAAGGGAAAGAAAGAAAGAGGGGGAAGGAAGGAAGGAAGGAAGGAAGGAAGGAAGGAAGGAAGGAAGGAAGGAAGGAAGGAAGGAAGGAAGGAAGGAAGGAAGGAAGGAAGGAAGGAAGGAAGGAAGGAAGGAAGGAAGGAAGGAAGGAAGGAAGGAAGGAAGGAAGGAAGGAAGGAAGGAAGGAAGGAAGGAAGGAAGGAAGGAAGAGAGGGAGGGAGGGAGGGAGGGAGGGAGGGAGGGAGGGAGGGAGGGAGGGAGGGAGGGAGGGAGGGAGGCTTTTGTACTTTTAGTTACAGACTAAGAAAAGATTTGTCTAGATAGACTTTTACTCAGAAAGATTCAGAAAAATTATAATGGATTGCTGCTAGGAAATTGGGGAATTACCCGAATTGCCGCATTCCAAGGGAGTGATTTTGTCTTGATGATACAGTTATACTGCAGCTGTCTTTCATGTCACACGTCCAGAAGACCATTTTGTTAGATAGAAAACCTCAAATAGTCCACAAGGATGAAGCCTCCATAGGTGATGACACTTCTCAGAAGAGGCATTTGTTTGGTACTGCATCTGTCTGTTCATGTTTCACAACTCTCCTTTGTAACATCCTTACTACTACCTCCTTTTCCATAGACTTTCAAGTTAATATTTAAACAGCTCAGGGGAACTTTTTATATTGAAGTAAATAAAACCCAAGGCAATTGTCATGCAGGATGTACTCAGGAATTATCAAACTGGTGAGCTGAGCCCACTGGCCTCCCCTTGGAGTGGGCCCTGAGGGAAGGAGGAGGTAGAGAACAGTGAGGGGGGGAGGTTTTATGGAGTGAGAGGCGATGTTCCAGAGTGGCTCCAACACATGGTGTGTTTCTGAGCCTACAGGGAAGATCCCTCAGTAGCCTGGCACTAGCTTTCCCTCAAGCCTCATTCCACTCCTTATTTTAACAGATTTTTTTCCCTTTTTGGCTCCCTTGCAACTAAACTTCAATTCAAAAACTGGACTGTTTTTTTTTTCTCACTTTTTGTGGATTTGGGTTTTTTTTTTCCCACTTATGTATGTGTTTATGTACATTTATGATAACAGGACAGAAACTCAAGTCTAAGATTTCTTAGGTTTTGAGACTGTTTTGTATGCCAATTCTCTTAGTGAAGTAGAGAGAAAAAACCTATCTGATTAACTAATGTAAAAGCCAAGGACAAGAATACCCTAATTGAAATGAAATGGCCCTCTTGGATTGTGCTGTGCTGTGTTGTTATCTGTTTTGCAATTTGTGCCTGACCACATATGTGAATGGGCACAGTGTCTGCTTTGTTGAAGAGCTTTCCTAAACACAGAATAGGCTCAGAGGGAGAGGAGCTGATATTCTACCTTTATTTGGCATTCGAACACCAAATGCATTGGAAGTGGATGTCACCCACGAAGGTGATCTCAGCGGTGTTCTGGCTGTGCTGCTTTGTCCAAGATGACTTGTAGTGCTACCAGGTTAGGTGAGGAGGGCCCTTGCTGAAAAGTGTGTCCCACAAGTTGATGCTCCTACTGTCAGAGAGGAAAATATGCCATAGACAAAACTATATCAAGTCTTTAGAAGTCAACAGAAAAGTGTAGGCAATCCCTCTGATATCTCCATCTATGATAAGCTCAGAAAAACTGGAAAGAGGTTCTCAGGGGGAATGATCTATAATAAAGATATTTGCTTGAATTTTAATTGTATTTAAGAAAGGCAGTAATGCTGAACATGACCTGACACTCTTGGCCAGCACGGGACAATACTATGTGGAGTGTTCCAGCTGTATGAGACATCTAGATTTATTAATAGTGTCTGTCTGTGTCTGTGCTTGAAGTAGGAGGTGATCAAACCCATGTGCAAGGCACTGTCTGCCCAATTCCACCTCTCACACGTACACAAACGTCTTGGTGGCTCGAGCACAGAACTGTGGTATGAGGAAGCTTTGTGTTTGACAGAGCCCATGTCCTCACAGTGGACACAGTGTAACCAGGCAACTTCCTTTCTTCAGTGTGCTTTTCCCTGTGGTACCAATGGTCTCTCTGCCAACCATACAGCCCGGGCTTTGACAAACGCACACATCCACTGTTCAGGGCTCTTTAGGTGGGTGGACCACATGAAGCTATGTCTGCAAGAAATTGTGGGTAGATAGCTCAGACAGAAGGAAAAAAAGCACTTTAAATTGACAAATCAGTCCAAACCACTAAGGTTATAACTCCTTTTTTTCTTCTTCAAGCAGAACAGTAAAACAGACCTGTTATTGGCAGCTCATTAGTAGTGAGACAGAGGCAATATGTACCATGACATCAGAGTGCTGCTTGACCCACATCTATCATTTAGTTAGAGATCCTTATTCTCAGGCCTTTCCAAATGCCTATAAGACATGCAGAGCATAGAACTCTGCAGCATAAATAAGATACAGATTTTCTACTTTTTGATGTGTTTAGCACATTTTTGTTACTTCCTTTAATACCGCAGACCTTACATTCTTCAAGCATTAGGAGAACAAAAGGCTAACATGAGCAAAAAAAAGGTATTCAGTAGAAAGTATCATTCTGTTCATCTACTTAGCATTTAAAATTTAACCTCTTTTTTAAAGGAAGACAGAACGAATACTGCAGCTGAATAACTTCAGATATAAAAAGTTCCTTCATTAAATCAGTTGTTCTTTAATTCATAATAGAACTTAAATAAAGAATGACTTATAGGCAGCTGTTTCTAATATTGAGTCCCCACCACACATGAAAGGAACATTATTCTTACAGCAGCCTCTCTACCCTTGGGTGTTATCAGCCGAACATGTTTTGAACCCACCTAATGCATTTGAGGTAGCTTGGGTTTATTTTTCTTTCAATAAAATAAATGGTTTTCTAATTAAATTTCTGCACTGACTGTTCTTAATGGCTACATTGACAAGTG
This sequence comes from Lagopus muta, assembly GCF_023343835.1. NCBI lineage: Eukaryota > Metazoa > Chordata > Aves > Galliformes > Phasianidae > Lagopus > Lagopus muta. The sequence goes on from NC_064434.1 coordinate 84,375,208, forward strand.
CTAATGTATGGGAAGAGAATGAGTTTGAAATGAAACATGCTGTTTTCCAATCTGCAAGCAATTTTGCACTGGGGCAATCAAAATCTTGTGCCAGTGAAACATTTTCATTAATCTGCTAACTTAGCGCACACTGCCCACTCAGCAGCACAAGGACACTTTTAAAAAATATATATATATATCATGAAGTGAGCCGTTGTTTGAAACCATTTTGTGGTCTCTGGCAGCAGGGCCTGTGGAAATTCGCTGACTTTACACCATGAAATGTTGCAGCTGTCTCAAAAGGGACTGGCTGCTTCAATGTTTCAGTCCTTGGCAATAATTCAGCTTTCAAATCTGTCTCTTTTTTCCCCTTAGCTAAATTTATTTTTGAATAAATCTTCTCATAGAAAATTGAGAGCAGCTATTACATATTTGGACTTCATTTATGAAAACCACTTCAAGTCATCAAGAAGTGCATCAATCCAGCCCTAATGTTTACAATACTTTCATGACTAGAAAACTAAACAATATTGTATTTCCCCCATTATTTTAATTTAGGTAGCACTGCATTTAAACATGAATGTGACTTTATGATTATTATTATTGCCAGACAAACAAACAAAACAAAACAAACAAACAAACAAAAAACCCTGCAGATTTGCTTTGTTTACCTTACTGCACACTCCATGCTGGATCTGGCCACTAGAGGGTTGACTTACCAACAGCTGTACTACTAAGCCAGAATAGCTGTGCGCTTTTGTCAGGGAATAGAGGGGAAAAGCTTAGCAAAAAGCAAGATGAATCTGCAGCACCTTTGGTAAGCATACAGAATTCTGGCTTTAAATAGATAGATAGATAGATAGATGGATAGATAGATAGATAGATAGATAGATAGATAGATAGATAGATAGATGAGAAAAGAGAAGAAAGCCCAAACAACAAACAACAGAAGAGAAGCAAGCCCAAAGAAGTTTGATCGATGGATTGATTGATTGATTTTGAGTGGGATGAAAGGGGGAGGCATTTAAACTGTGACATGGGCAAAGTTATTTTCTTACCCCAAAGAAAATGTACTAGAAATCGCCCAGAACAATTGAACAGATAAACCACTGGGTGTTCCTTAACACTTCTTCCTCCAAGTTCCAGGAGCATGGTGTTAAATTAATTCCACTACATGCTGCTTTTCTGGGGACAGACTGCTGTTCACTATTTCAGTCCTTTTGCTGTGCACGCTGCTTGGGGTAAGAGAGCTAAAATGAATTAAAATGTTTCCTTTTTTTTAGCAGAATAATGGAGGATGAAGATTTATCCCAGTACAGACTTCTCCCATCCAGCAAGAAATTGTACCTCAGAGAATGGGTCCCTGCAAGATGGGATGTAGTCAACAAAACATCAAGCAGTGAGTAGTGTGTGATGAAATGGTGAGGATCAACCAATATCAGTAATGTTATAGCTTATAATAGTTATTCTCACAATGTTCCTTCATATAAACAAAAGTAAACAAAGTAAACAAAATTGTTTTGGTTGAGAGTCAGAGTTTGTGTCTGAATCCATTACTGAAGCCCTAAAGCCAGTTGAATATGGGAAAATATGGGAAATTACTGCATCTTTTCTATTTAAAGAGTGGTTGTATTTGAATATTCAGATTAATCAGTCACTATTTCAGTCCTGTGTCTCTGGTATGGCTCTGTCTCTGGTGTCTGTCCTATATACCAGGCAAGTGGCATGGAGAACAGCTCATTGTCTTACATTTTATGGCAGTTCAGTTCTTTGTACAAGGAATGATGCAAAATCTCTTTCACTGTAAAATATTTAGCCTAGATGCAAAGGACCCGCTGTGATTAAAGGAGTCCTCTGCAGTCACCCATCAAATCCTCCTCTGATCCAGGCAGTGGGAAGGGCAGCCAAGGCAGAAGTGCAGTGAAATGAGCCTCCCAAAGCAGGCATATTGCTCCTAGACCACCAGCCCTTGGACTTTTCAGCTTAAATACAGGGTTACACTGAATAGGCAATGAGGCAAGCTAACAGATCAGCTTTCACTGCTACAGCTCATCTTAGTTACCTGATGATTTCTAAAATAACTCAAAATGAATTCCTAGCTACTAAAGGATGGGTTGATACAAAGGCACAGGAAGCATGAAACACTGATGACATGATGACTTCCACTCACAGTACAACTGCGCATGAAGTAAGGCCATTTTAGAAAGCAGGACAAGAGCTATTCTTTGTTCCTCAGTACAAGTGTGCTGTTACACCTGGATTACATATGCGGTCTGTAAGTAGCTCTAAAAAGAGCTGCCAAGTCTCTTGCAATGGTCAAAGTTGAATGGCTGTTATGAATAATTTTGCTGTCTGTTTTATAAAGGAAAAAAAAAAAAAGCAGGAAGAGACTTAGTAATGTATACCTTCACTTTGCACATCAGCACACATATTCTTCATCCTCTTGTGAATTTGTAAATGGAGGCCTTCAAATGACTGAACATGTAGTTTATTGCAGAAAGTCTCATTGTAAGTCTGCAGTTTAATTCCTGGTATGACTGAGTAAAGTTGTGCTTATTTCCTAGTATTAGTTACTGTAGCAATATCCTAAGGTGGAACAAATTATAGGAGGGGACATTTAGAGGGTTGTGGAAGCAGTTTAGCAACCAGACTGCAGAATCCATTGGAAATATGGGACACTGTCTCAACAGCCAGAGAATTCAGTGTGCCCTCAAAAATCACAGTGGGTGTGCTGTATCTGCTGCAAGCCTGAAGGATTTTATGGATTGAGCAGGAACCCTGGAGAAACACTTCTCTGAGTTATTTGCAGAGGACAAAGAGGATGGATATCTTCCTTCAGAAATGGCAGAAGGCATCAGCATGCAGCAAAGCAGCAGATACATTTACCCAACATCAAACTGTGGGTAAAGATACAGGCAAAGACACGTGGTGTGAAGGACAAGGGAGTCAGCAGATGGGTCATTGCTCTGTGAAAGAGAAGGTGAGGTACTGCTGGGTGTGCAGGAGAATATGAAGGGAATTAGGGGTTCTCCACAGTGGAAACTGTTACCAGACAGAACAGTTCCTGTGCCCATGATGAAGACAGACTCAGACTTCCTTTTCCTGTAGCTTAAGAAGAGCCACTTTGATGATAGAAATATAGCAACTTTCAAGCATCATGGAACTTATGGGAAAGTTAATTTATAAAACAAAAGAAAACAACACCATCAGACCGTGTTAGGTAGGAGTGTACTCTTGGCTACGTAGATTATATTTCAACAGCCACTTTGAGTTCCCCTGTATATACACTTTAGAGTTTTCATACAATCATTTCAAAACCATCTTATTATACATTAGTTATTATAAGGAAAGCACAAGAGGTCTACAGCAGTATTTTAAGGTGCTGTACATTGAGATTTGTTGACAATATTGTCATTAAGAGACAATGAGTCTTGAAACACAGTACATCTGTAGTGGCCTAGACAGAAGCAAAGGATTTCTTTTTAATGGCAAAGCTTTTGTTTTATTGGCCTTGATACTAACATGATTGTTCTTTCAGACTTTGTGCACTTAAGCACTGCATCTAAACCACAGTATGAAACATCTACAGTTACAAAGGGTCTCGTGCAAAGGAAGTGCTAATTTCTAACAGTCCAGCTGTTTAACTGGTTGAAAACAAAACTCAGAAACAGTTGTCCAAGAAAACTAAAGTTATTATGTAACAATGCCTGCAGGGGTCCCACAACTGTTGCATAGTTTAGAACAAATCTGGCACTTCTTGAGGTAAGTCCCAGTAAAGAACACAAAAGCGATCACATCTGCTGATCTGCACGCCTGAGTGAGTGTGGCAGCGTGATCTGGACAGGGTTTATGCCTGTCTTTAAGACTGTAGGCCTCCCAGAAAAACATTTTGTCCATCTAGCATAGTCTTGGCAAAAGAAATTTTCTGTATCAGGCATAGTCATGTACCACAGCAACCATCTTAGTAATCTTTGTACTAGAGTCATGTCATTCCCACAGGTATTGTAATGTCCTACGATTATCAATGAATCGTGGAATGACTTTCCACATTTATGACATCACCTTCCATCAGAAAATAGAAGTTCATAACAAGAAAAATGTGTTCACATTGATTGTGAGAATTTTAACACTCTGGAGATTTTTATACAGGATCTGAAGGATCTGTGGTCATGAACAGTAATGCTTCACATATCTTTTCTCTGCATGTAATAATGTTATATTTTCACAAATAGGGTCTCAAAAATCCATGAGTGCAAGCAGTGCATCCTCCACCTTTGTATAAAAATTGAAGACAACCATTCCTTTCAGAGATTCCTTCATCGTTAACTCTGTGTGTTGCAGAGAGACTACATTTTGTTTAACTGTCCTTCTTTCGCACAGTCTAGTGAGTCAGATTAATGTTGGTGTTAATCCAACAATAAAGCCAATTGAGGGACTAAATTGTAGGGGTTTTTTATCACATCCATGAGAACACTGTAAGAGACAATGTAGTACAAGTCACCCATGTTTTCTTCATGTTAGTTGTCAGACTAAATCTACACTTAAAAAAAAAAAAAAAAAAAAAAGATTCAAACTTGTTTCCAAATGAAACTGCTTTCATTATACCAGCACGTCATTATTTTTTAATAATACAGTATACAATCTGGCAGCTTCATAACAGTGTTGCCCAAGATGCTGACTTTTTTCATTAGGTTTCAGCTCTGTTGTAGTACAAACTTGTACAAACTAATTGAAGCTAAAATTCTCCTTTATTGCTGCAATCGAATTATGATTTTTTCTCATAGTTTATCCCATACTTTGTTACTCATGTGAAGTCTCTTATTCACAAGGGAAGGTAGCTTTGAAGAAGCACCTCTGCAGAAACCTATGGGAAGACTCCTCCACGTTTTAGTGACAGGTTGAGAAAAGGGGGAAATGGTTATTCAAAATCTAAAGAACAAGATATCGATATTGACATATTGGGCTAGAGGCAAGAATTGACTGCTCAGTATTGAAAGAAGGAGGGATGAAGGGAGGTTTTAAACAGCCTTGAAAATGAATACAGCTGGAGAACCCCAAAGGAGTGCAAAAACAGAAACAGTACAGTTAATGAGAGCCTTATAACAGCTTCATGAAGTAAGCTGGTCTTAGGTGAGCTAAAGGAAAGGATTTTGCAAGGTGGAAACAATAAAGCCTGAGGGCACGGACAAGGAGTTTAGCTCAGTGATAAATCTGTAACCCAGAAAACATCACCTCAGTGCATGTATTAAGATATGCAAACAATCACCACCTTTACTAATAATTTCTCTACTCATTTTAAGATCAGGTTGTGCTGTTGCCCAGTTACTTTCTCGAAGAAATTCCCCACTATCTCATGTTATATATAATAGTGGGCACAACTCTTCGAAAGAATGCCCAGAGCACTGCTGCACTACTCCATGACTAAGGGAGCAAGAGGAAGCTAGAGAGTACCATGTGGGAAGCAGCCATCCAGACCCGAATGTGCATTAGTCAGATTGTCAATGAACATCTCATTTCCAAACTGCTGTTACCCAAATATTGTGGCTCAATAGACCAAGCAGCTGCATTTCCTCTCAGCAGTATGAAAATGGCAGCTGTACTTATTTCATTCTCTATCCCCCACTCACACATATTCTTAATGCAAAATCACTCCATTCTTTTTGGGGTTTATCCCACAGAATTGCAATTTCAACCTCCTTGAAACTCAGTTTATTCCTGGTGCATGGGAGACACACAAATGCTATTTTGGAGTCTAGAAAGTGAGTTCTTCTGCAGGCTAGTGTAATGATTCTGCTTGAATATGGTTTTCCTTTCAGTTAGATCTGCATTCAACAGTAATCACTCATGTAAACTATAACTATTTTCTCCACATGTTGAATTTGAATGAAAACAGAAAAATACTTCTGTATATTTCTCTAATTCCCAGAGGCCCATATCATGACAAAGTTTAGCAAATGCGTACAAAGGCAGTACCTTCTTCTAGGTCACAGAAATAACAGAGAGGAGGAAAATGAGGGAAACCCATGGATAGATACCACTACTGCATACAGAATGTTATATACATTTCCATATTTTCCCTTGCTGTAATAGATAGGTGAAGTTAGTGCCAACTATTCTTATCAGCCCCTGAAGACGTCATTATGAGATCCCATAAAGTGGCACCGTAAAACTTCAACTAATAGATTAACCATTTCTGTTTCAAATGGGGAAATCTATTTCTTCCTACTACAGAAGAGGCTGGCTTGGGTTGTAAAAAGAGCTAATATCTTTTAGATAGCGGTAAGATAAGATTTGCTGCTATTCTGAGGGAAAAAAAAGAAATGAATAAAAGCCACAGAAGCCACCAGTACATAAGAAGTGGGTTAGCAATATCTGTGTAATGGATTTCTTTACTTCTGTAACAAACATCCCACTTGCAAACATTGAAACTAACAGCAAAACACTAAAGGAGAAGGAAGTATATCCTTCTTCCTTAACAATACAGTGTTATAATTAGTACAGAGCAATAGCACCATCAAGCTCCAGCTGCACAATTACATCCCAGGAAATTCAACCAACAAGTATCATGTTATAAACAGTTCCATCTGTGTGGTAAAACATTGGTATGCACTAGTGCCACCTAGCCAATGCCCAGCATATGTCACTTAGAGAGTTAGGCGAACCATTAAACTGTCATTTCAACAATAATGTATTTTATATGCTTGGAGAAATAGCTACTAAAGAAATTATATTTTTATAGCAGGCTTATTACGATTAATAAACTGAACAAAGTAGTAGTGAAAAATGTTATTTGAATGTTTTGTATTGGCCATATAAATAATAAAGAGCTCTTTACCCAATGGCGTTTCCATCATCAAGGCTGTCCTGATGTGTTGTCCAGAGAAAGTAGAGAAGTCAACTGTCTGTGGAATAACTTTCAGAGGAAAAAAAAAAAAAAAAAAAATCACCACAGAATTTTAAGAACTTTCCATTGCATTAAGCCAAATACTAAGTAGTAAAAAGTGTCTATAACTAGGAGCTCTATACCCTCCACTTAAGCTGCAGTATCGAAGTTAGGAATATGCAGACCTCCACTTAGGCAAGAGTATTTTGTGTGTGTCGGTTTGATGGTAAAGATAGTTCAACAAAAGAAGCAAGCTTGCTACTTTAAAAATTCTGTCAACGCTGATGTAACGGACAGAATAAATTGAATTGTTGTTAATGAGACTTGGAGTCCCCCAGTGCAAGACCTAGGAACCAGGCAACCAAAATTCTAGGAAGGCTTGCATTTCAGTTGGCCTTTGTGGTTCAGCCTTATTTCTGCATGGAATGTTCATATTATGGCCAGAAAGAGAGATAAGAATCACTGGAATTAGGACTTCTTAAAATTTCTCCTGTGTTACTAGAAATCTCACTCCATTGAAGACAACAGAAAGTCTCCATTGTCTTCAAGTCACTGGGATTTCACTCTTTGACACTAATGAGAGATAAGCCTGGAGGAAAGGGGTAGTATTTTAATTAGATCAATTGATTAAAGTGCAGTTCTCATTGTCACTAGATGGTGCAGAAGAGTAGCTTTACTTTGGATCAATTGAACAAGAAATTTGGAAAATATGCTAGAGTGGGTAGTTTTGCAGGCAGAGCCCTCCCTGATATAGATTTGCCTAGCATGACTAGTTCTCTTTGCAGTTTGAGCACTACAATTATTTGAAAATGAAGGAAGCTGAAGACTGTCAGTGAGGACTAACTTAATATCCCTTATTCTTACATAGCCATGCCACAGCCAGAACCATGAGACATCCTATTTATTCAGACAAGGTAAGTAGCACAACTAAGAAAATAAGCCTGAAAATTTTCGCTCATCTTGAGAAAGGTTGGAGAAAACTTGTACATACAACTTGTCATTTCTACTAAATTTCACTTCTGAGCAGTATAAAGTTAAGCAAACAAAGGATGATTTTAAGTATTTTTGTGAATCAGAGTGAAAAATCTACATTATGTTAGCAACCTTTTCATCTTTCTCTCTGCTTTCTTCCTTTCCCCTCCAGCATCACATGTGGTAAAACAACAGAGAGGATGATGGAATTCTGTGCTAAGGTCGACCAACTAGGAGTCTACTCAAACCAGTACTTGTCCATCGTATCAAATAATAAATTTCCTTTGTAGTTCCCCCAGCAGCAATTCTGTCCCCATTATTAATTCATCATCTGTCCAAAATCCACAGCTGACAATTTGTAACCTGTACTTCATGTACATATTGGTGTAGCCCTTTCCACACAATAAAAGGATATATTTTATGCTGCTTTATCTGTAGAAGTTTTACAGTCTTAACAATAAAAATGTCTTTCTGATTTCAGAAACAGGCCAGTTCGAATATTAAAATAGCATTTGATGTGCTTTTGATAAGTAGAGCTCATCAAAATAGCCAATATTGGAGTTAAAATTGATTCAGAATTATCAAATTGTCCTTATTAAATTGGATTATTGCTTGGGAACTAAATTGTCTATGATGGGAATGCAGGCAATTCTGTGGTTTGCAACACATTCTATGTTTTGGGCTTATCTCAACAATAAAAAGAGTACATATTTGAAAGGTTAATGGCCCATGTTCATTGCAGCTATGATTCAGAGAAAGACTCACTGAAAATATTTTAATTTTTCATTACAAATAATGAGGAAAAAAAAAAATTTTGCAGAACTGCATGAGAACTCTGTGGCAGTACATTGAATTGTACCAGGCAAAGATTAAAAAATGTGTATTTTGGTTTTTTTCTCTGGGAGGCTTCCTGCCAGCTCTTAGACAGGATATGATTTAGGGGAGAGAGAAGTCAGATTCTTCTGCAGTCCACGCGTACATTATTTAAAACCCTTGAGACATAATAGAAAGAAACAGACGTAACCAAAATATGTCTAAGTGCTAGTTCTCAAATTGCTAAGTCTTTACATGGTAAAACTGATTGTATGCCATGTTTTTGCTACCTTGGTATATTCTATACTTTGTTCCATTAGTAGAGCAGATCAAAAACATCACTGATGATATGACAACCAGGAGGAAGCATGATTCTCTCAGACATTTGATGTATCAGTTAAAGGGGTGAAAATCTTTGACCTCTGATAACATCTGTCATAATTTGTGCCTTACTGATTATTGACTGGGAAAAAAAAGGAAAAAATTAATGCCAGAAGACAATTACTGCTAGGCTTATACCTGGGTCAAGTATCCTTGTGAACTGCGTATATGTGACTACACAAATGAATTCTGATGTATATTTGGGCAGGCAAGAGCACATTCTTTAAGCAAAATTCTGTCTAGCTGAGAAAATGCAAGGTATAACTGAAGACATTAACATGGGCGGCCACTGCATTTTTCTGTTTATTTAGTAGAACAAAAGGCTTACATTTGAGTAACTCACAGAGCTGTGAAAAAGTACAAGAGTTGTGCTAACAACAAACCAAGGGAAAGATTCTAAAATGTCAATTCTGTATTTATGCCACTAAGTCCACTTTTATGTAAGCATTTAGTTAATTTTCATGGTTTTTCTCTCTGTGAATAGATGTGCATGTTTATAACACACACATAGATAATTATATATTAACGTATGAACTTGAACTGGGGGAAAAAGAAGAGGACATGAGAGGGCAACTGTTCCATACAGCTGGGCATACTGAGATGCAAACTGAGTGATGGTGTATATTCATATTTTCAGAATCCATGTGGAAAGTGAATGCATCTGAGGTAGGAAATATAATCCTGGCAAACTGAAGGGAATCTAATATGAATCTTTTTGTAAGGATTTTGAAAACTTGATTTAGAGACTGTTTTGTTTTTATTTGGATCCAGTTCCACAGTGATGAAGGCTGAATAAATCTGTGAATGTTTGTCTGTGGGCACTTCAGACCCTGTTGTTCTCATACATCATCCTGAAATGTGAAGAACATCTTTGGAAAGACAGCATTCAAAGGAAGGGAGATGCTAAGCTATGCATGTAAACTAGGAAGGGGAAGAAAGATTTGGTATAAATGATATAACTGGGAGAGGATGGATGACATTGGGTGAAGGTGGTGTCGTGGACATTTTGGCTATGTTGCAAGAAGACTTAACTGTGTAAAGGATCATGTGCTTGAAGTGACCAATTTACATTTGTACCTGGAGATCCATACAGTTGTCACTGTGCTTCACAAAACATTATTAGAGATCTCAGCCATCAGAGAAATGATGTGTATCAAAACAGAAAATTAGTATAGACATTCACATCATAAAATCAACTAATCCAATCAGAACTGCACAACTACTATGTTCTGTTACCTTCTACCTCTGCACAACTACTATGTTCTGTTACCTTCTGGAAGACAAGATATGTTTCCCATGAGGCAGCCACAGAGGGCAATATTTTAAAATAAATTTCCATCACTTTGCATGCTAGAATGCTTAATTATGAGCAACCTTATATTCTAAATGTCACATTTTATCTCAGGAAATTGAAGGAGGCATGTTTAAAAAAAAAAGCAAAGGAAGGAAAAGTTTTGGAACAATTAGTTCCCTTTTACTTAAGATCTTTCAAAATGCAGAATCTCTACTAATAAATATTATAAATGATCAGTTTTGAAGGGTTTCATTACATTTGTTCATCATTTAAGACACATTCTTCTGTAGTTCAGCTCCAAAAAAAATTTGCTTATTGTGGTGGAGGCTGCTAGAGTTTGTTCTAATCAAATACTACATCCCTTGCAACATCTTGCCATGAAGGAAAGGCTCTGTATTACAAATTCTTAAGTTTCCAAAATGAGCTTGTAGAGCACTATTTATATTATGAGACTTTTCCATAATGAACTCAGCCCTAAAATGTTTTGCTCGTGTTCAGCTCTTAGGGCTGTCTTACTACTGCCAGGTCCATAGAGCATTAATACTATTCCCTTTTTTTGGCTCTTCAGAAGTATGTTTGTGTAGCCTTGGTCACCAACCTGCTTCATCACCGACACCACCAGCGCAAGAGAGAAATCCTGCTAAACCCACCACTGTGGGACGTATACAAGAAGTACAAGAGGGCTCTGATGGGTTAAGTTGTGTTTTAATGCTTGAGGCAGATTGCAGGCATGAATGGCTGCTTCTCCCCTAGGTCATGCTCTGCAAAAGAATGTTTCCTGCTTCCCCACCCCTGCCTGTTCTGGTTGATCAGGTGAAGGACAATATCCACTATCTGACATGTCTGAGCGTAATTTTTTTGCCTCTAATTGCTAGGAAAGGGCCCAGGTCACCCTGCACACCTCCAGCCTTCACTCACCTTGGGAGAAGTCAGGACAATGTCAGTGAATGCCGTTACCTGCAGCATTTGAAATATTAACAGTCAATATTGTTGCAAGAGACAGCAAAGATGAAAAATTGTACATACTTGAGAAAACCATTACTAGAGTTATCATTTTTGTTGGGTATGAATCCTTGGGTTAGGACATTTCATCTCAGTCTCAATAGCTTCTCTGTCCCTGGGGCAAAAACTTCATGCTTTCCCTTTCTGAAATAGTCACTATTTATAATACGCATACACTATATTACAATCATTAATTTTTTCAACTTTTTTATGAGGTGTGCTTATTAAATGAAATGGTAAGTCTGGCACTGGCAAGTCTCTTGTGCACTTTTTTTCAAATTTCCTTTCTTTTGGCAGGTCCATGAAAAGGGAGTAAGTTTCTGTGGGCTGTGCATGCTTTTCCACCCTTTTTCAGGATTTGTCACATCTCCTGGAAGGCCTTATAACTCACAAAACATGAATTTATATCTGAGCAATTTGCCAAGTCTTGTCAAATCCTAACATTTTTGTTGGCAACTATTTGCATCTCTCAGCTAAAAGGGAGTAACTTAGATCATCTAGTCACAATGCTGTTCTTTGGATACCTTTTGATGGTCAAGGTGCTAGTTTTGATACATGGTTTATTCTCTGCCTGCATGGGGCCTCCCACTATATTTCATGTCCTCACCCAGTGAATCTCTCACAAAGTGAACATTCTGCTTCATCAGCTGATTTTCCAGTTTTACACATCTGCACTTGCAGTTCCACTTCTCTCTGAAAAAGAATGACCTGAAAAAAAGGCTTAAAAAACCAAATAGATATATTTTTCCTTCTTTCTTTCAGGTACGGTTTCTTTGTGAGATACAGCTGCAGTGGCCTCTGTCATATCATAAGCGAGGCTGTACAATGAGCAGAGCATGTATTAATTTTTGGGGGAGATGCTTTTTCACCGTGTTTATTTTAACTTCTGTCTGCCTCCTTACTGTGATAGACACGAAGTTTGGTTCTTGAGATGTGGAAGAGGACAGATTTAAATTTCTGAGAAAGAAGTAAGTTTAGAGACAAGTAATTGTGCTCTATAGCTTGTTTAAATATCCCAGAGGTAGACAACTTTTGATGGTTTTAAATACCTCAAATGAAATTCATTCTCATCTTTTGCACTGAACAGAATTAACTGTGACCAAAACAAGAGGATATGGGATTTCCTCAGGTAAGATCTATAAGGACAATATTTATTAGTTTTGGTTATTAGCTACATAGAAGTGAGAAGTTTTAATAATAGGCAGTGCAACAGATGTTCAATTGCTAAGCCTAGCCCTGCCATATGCTATTTGTTATGAGTCATTCTGGATGCCATCCATCCCCGTACCCGCACTCACTGGAAGCATCAATCTGTAGCAGCAAGAGTGAACTGAAGCATATGCACAGAAACAGCTGGGAGGGTCTGCCTATCTCTTCAGCTAGTTCAGAAGGGAGTAATGTGAGAGCTGAGCTGCGTTTACATTCACCACCATCTATACATGACCTAGGCCATGCTGGGTCTCACTTAATTGGTATACAGCAAATGAGGAATCCACTTCTGGAAGTTATTTTTAGTTGTGCCTTGTGACATCCCAGTATAGCTGTAGAGTCTGACCTCCCTCTGAAACACAGCACTCAGAGCCCTTTAGCACGACACTGCTTAAATTTATTTCAAATATGAATATATTCACTGGCCTCTGCCCATGTCACATTTTGGAGGGAAAATGATGACCGTACATGGTCACGTTCATTCATACAAATAACTGGTAATTAAATTTGCACCCCAGATGGACCCTGTCCTTATTTCCTCCTGTTTGAAAGCAAGCAAACACCCTGCCTTCCTATGCACTGGTGTAGTCTTGTGTGTCAGGACTGGGGAGAAGAGCAGAAGCCAGGAGCTGCATGCACAGCAAGGACAGGCTGCTGCCACCTCAGATGGAAAGCACCACAAGAGCATGGGTAAGGGACTGCACACACTATTTATGGTTGCTGAAAGGCAACCATAAATTTTCCTTTCAGTTTGAGGAAAGCCTCACTAGTTCTTAAAAAACAAGCTATACGTTTACAAATTGGGAGTTATTCTAGGAGTAAGTGCCCACATGACAGTAATTGCAAACACTGATAACTGCCTTTTTTTTTTTTCTCTCTCTCTCTCTGTCTCTCCTTTCCTTTAGCCACCCCCATCCCAAGAAAAAACAGTTCTGTTCTCAGCTGTGAGTACATGTTTTTCTCACTGTTCGGTGAGAATCAGCAATTGAGATATTCATCTGGTCAGAGCGAGCAAATTGGCAAATCCCCATGCTCCCATGTCGCACGAGGGCCAGGCTGGCCAGGCACAGTGGGAGGCGGGTGGCTCCAGTCATCCCTGCAGCCTGGAACCAGCGTGCCTGCATGTGCGAAGAAGGAGGCTGTTGTGCAGCGGGGAGAGCAGAGGAAGTGATCTACTAGAACAGATTTCATGCTTTGCTCCAGAAAACTAGCCAAAATTCTCCTGTTTTCAAAAGAAAAGCTCAGGATATTGCCATGGTAGCGATATTTTAGTTGCCTAAACTAGCTTAGTGAGGATACTTACTTTATTTCCCTGACGTCTTTCTAAACCTCAAGGAAAGTGAGTCACATCTAACTCTGTTTTGTTTTCTTGGTGGCAAATCTAATTCTCATTGCCCTCCTCCCTGCTGTGCCCGTTGCACCGTGTCGCAATCTGATCCCTCAGGGCGCTGAACACTTCTCTCAGCACCTCCCCATCAGTATTGCCCCTGTGCCCAGATCTGAACGGCGCTTTGTGGGTGAGGCCTCCGGTGCCTCTGCATAAGATTAGTAACATCACATCACAGATCTACACTCATGTTGCCACACAGTCCTGCTTGTAAGCATCCTGAGCAATGATGTGTACCTGTGCACTTTTAGAAGTCCAGAATACTTCTATATCGAGAAATTTTTCTAATTAAATTTGAAAGAATACTTAGTATAGGCATGGTGATTATCTTTTTCTTTCCAACAGATACTATCATACCAAAAATTTTTTATTAGGTTAGGCAATGTTGCACTTCAACTATTCTTACTGTGCATATATTAGATTTGAAGTATATATTTTGGTATACCATCACAATATTCTGCCTTCTCACACTGTGCTGAAGCCAAACAATGAAACTCACTACTTTAAAGCAACCATCTACTCAGTTTTTTTTGGAAGACAGATCTGTAACAGCTTTATATAAGGACCTCGGCCTCCTAAACAATCAGTTATTTTTTTTCACAGGTACCAAATGAAGTATTTTCAATGAGAGGTACTTTTCCAAAAGATCTTTTTGCCAGAAAATGCCTGTGTGTTAAAACAAGGGCTTTTTTTTCCTGTAGGAATAAGCAGCATTTAGTGGTAATATTTACCTAGTCCAAGATGAATTGGTTTTTTAGATAGACTATATAATAGCAAATGTGTATGTCTTTATTATTGTAGATTAACCCGCTGTTTGAATGAGTTGTTGCAAATATGCAATCCAAAGGTAGTAGCTTGTTTGGATGATTATGTATTCAAGTATTTACACACCGTACATTCATTTCTCATTTTGGCAAATACAAGCTGGATGGTTAACCTGCATATTTCCCACCCTGGCACTGGAACACATTCCCCTTTGTGGCAATGACACGTAGTGAGTTTTATGAGGCTGCTCTTTCTCTTTACTAATGGGCTTCACCTCTTACCTAAAGAGCTAAGGATCTTGATTTTAAATCCAGGGTTTAGTAGTTCAGACCTTGTGAGAGGTGCTCTCATATGGGCCCAAAACCAGTAGCAGAAAAGCCAAGTAAAGGATTACGGTTTTATTCTTCAGTGCAGTAATTCTTCTTCCATCTTTACTGAATGGGAGCATCTCTTTCCAGTTGTTGTGATAACTGGTAAATCTAAATTTTTAACAATCAGTAATTTGCTATTTCTCAGAGGTCACGGTGTATTCAAGTGAATTTAGATGGTAGGTGCATTTTTGGTGTGCCATCTTTGAAAATACAAGCAAAAGTATGATTTATTTGATCCAACAAAAACAGTTGCAGAAAGAAAAGGATGCAAAATTCAGGGTGTTGTAAGTTCACTCTCAGAGTTAAGCTGTGGTCTCTCTATTCTACTGTTGCCAAGAATGCATGCCAAGTCATTGAGGTTGACCACATTTTATTACCTCTGTTTTTGCTATTCTACCCTAGTCCTGAGACAAGTGGGAAAATTGTGTCTGAAAACTGTCTTTAAACTCTGGACTTATTGATTGTGCATCTTTAATGAATACTGGATGTGTTCCACTACTGTGTGCTGCTGTCTGGGTCTCAGCTTATTAGACGCTGTTTTGAAATCCATAATTATAACCAGGTTTGTGATGGGTCACATACCTCGCTGTACAAAAATTCCTGTCATCCTTATTCAGCTGCTATTTTAGAGGAAATCAATGAATTCCACACTAGTATTTGGATACTTTTAGTTTTAGTTGTTTTGGCCTTCTCTATCCAAGGTGTGAAAAATGGCAATTTCTATATTTCTGGGAAATTAATTTTCAAGGTTGACTTTTGGCCAGTAACCTGAAGTGTTAACATAGTCCATATGTCTGACTAGTGAAGGCTGACTGAAAAGTATGGAAGCTCTAGTGAAAGTCCATTTTTCCTGCTTCTTTTTGCTAATCACAGGATTCCATTATACTGACGATAATCTGTAGTTACTCGTATCTGAACACTAATCCCCAGTGAAGCTGGGATGGAGGTGAAATGCGTGGAATTTGTTCTCTTTAGTGCTGCTTTTCATGTTGAGCAAAAATGCAGCACTTGTAATTTGTTCTCCTGTAGTATTTGTCATTTTTTTACCGCTCTCTTAAGATTATAATTCCTGCCCGATATTTTCTTTTTAAACTACCTCTCATTTTAATACACGCTTTGTGTTTTCTTAAAACAAACGCTGTCATGCAGCTCTTCTACTTCCTTTATTGAGAAAACAGTAATACTCATAGAATTGTGGAAAAAAAGTTGAGAGGGAGGGAGAGACAGGGAAAGGAAACAGAAATCATAACCAAAAAGTTCGCACTGATTATTGAAGTAGTCAGTGCTCCCTTGGGCTGTGGGGAAGGGAAAGGCACTTTTACAGTGTTTTGGAACATTTTTCTTCTTCGCGATTCTGACTTTTCACCACGTATTTATGCTACATTGAAAGAGGAGAAGAAAAGAAAAAGAACTCAAAGGTTTTACAGTAAGTTTTTTTATTATTTTTTCTAGCAAAACTTACTAGTAACAAATCCCAGGAAATATTAATAGCAAGTTCTAAAAAACTGTGGTTCTTGATATTCCTGTGTAAAATTACTTAATAAGCATATTATTTTAATACTAATTGTTTCTCCTTCTCTGCAAAACTTTTGTGGCTTGTAATGTGCATGGTCAAAATGACACTGCAGAGTCATCACACTATTCAGTAGTGTGTTATTACCAATGGGAAATATTGATGTATTTGGAGATTTCAGTGAGTCTAAATGAGTCTGAGATTCAGTTTTGGAGGAAGTTTTTGAATACAGAAAAGAGAAAAAGACAGTGAAGGACTGCTATGGACCACTTCCCCAAGTCACAGAGGGAGAGCTGCAATATTTTAAGAAATTCTGCCTATCAAATTCAATTGAAATCAATCTTAGGACTGCTATTTATTTCAGCCAATATTGGATCTTCTGAGGACAAATCACAGGCAAAAATTGGGTTTCAGGTTTCAGAGGAAATAAAAGGGAGATGCTGTTGTGGCTGCAGAGGTGAGAAATGGACAGCTGGTGGAACAGAATCAGGCCCCCTGGTAGAGAGGGAAAGAATGGAGCAGCTCTGTCGTCTGCCAGAAGGAACAGCGTACTGTTTGAAAAATCAACTGCATTTCTCTAAAAGACTAAAATATATGCCATAAAATGTCATTCAGCATAAAGGTATAAGTAGCAGTAAATTACCCATCTCCTTTTACCAAAAAAGTACAAAATCTTCCCACTACAAGTGCCAGATGACTACCTGAATTTGCAGTAGTAGCCTATTTCTAGTCTAAAACTGCTACTAGTCTTCTGAACACAAGTAATAACTACATATGGACATGTTTAGCAAATCAGAAAGTAAAGATTGTTTGCTGGCAAATGTTTTGTCTCCAGTTATTTTTTCCAGAAATGCTAAAATTCCAGACAAACTTGGTCACAAAATCCCTCTGTTTTATCTGCAAGAATACAGTACTTTAAAATGCTACTAAACTGCTTATTTGAAAATCATCTAACAGAGAAGACCAAAAAAAAAATCTTCTTTTCATATTGGTCTGCTTTAGGGTTACATTTCAATATTTTCTAGTGAGTGCCTCTGTGAGTAAAATATTTAATGCTGCTTCCACCACTGCTCTGTATTTTAGTTTTATTTCTCTTACCCTCTTCTATTAAATGTACCTGATTTTTCATGCTGACAATATGCAAGATGTATTTCTCATGTCCAGCATGCATGACATTTGCTAAATCAATTCCTGACACACCAGCTAATTTTAACTGGGGAAGTTAAGAGATACAGCATTACTTATTATTTCTAACGTGTTTCTTAATATGAAATCTGTCATTTTCAGCCATGATGCTGACTCAGCAGTAGGTTTACTTCCAGAATTACTAAAATAACTTTCCACAGAGTAACAGGGGACCTATGATTCACTGGTAGAGAACCGTGAAATAGAAGGAGGCCTTTTTCAATCTTCTAATATTAAAAAATAAACTGGTAAGTGTTCATAAAATAGTTCTGGGGAATTTCTAGGGTACAGAAAGCAGCAGTAGATTTAGCAGACAAATTCAACAAAACTGTATTTTATTTTCGATTGCATCTTATATATATAGCCTGTGTTTTTTGCACATTTAGCCAATGCTGCAAAACAAGATTTAGAGGGATCACTTTTTATTTCCTTATACCTACTTAATATTTGTCAGAATCAATCACTTATTCAGACAGATGTTTTCTTATTCATACACTGCAGTAAAGTGACATTTTGTACACGTAAACTTTCTTTTGGTTCACAGCATTTAATGACTGCTCTCCCATCCCCAAGTTTTTGAGAATATTCAGATGACAATTACAAGATTCAGAGATTTAGTCTGAGCTGTTTTACAGAATACTGGGGATTCGCTTAACTCAAAAGGAACCTTTGTTTTCTTCACGTATTTTTTCAGGCTGTTTTTTTTTCCTTCCTTTTCTGAAAATGAAATACATTATTTTATATCAAGCATCTTACATTCACATCTTTAGATTTTGATAATGTTTTAAGAAAGAGCAGAGTACTGCCTATTACTCCTCAGCTAATAAAACATGAGGCTTTTGCTAAGATAATTATATATTGAAATGTTTTTGTGAAGTCTTTAACAGGTATATGTACATGTACACATGGATTGCACATATGAAAGGCCCAAATCTGAAAGCTTGCATAAGGAAAGGAAAGACTCTTTGTTTTCTACTGTCATGATTCTCACCCAGGAAAAATCACACCATTTCTGGGCACCTCAAGCTCTTATTAAACCAAGAAGAAAGCTGTAAAGAGAACCTCCCTCTTAAAGGGAATAAAATTGTCCCATGGAACAAACTTTTCGTAAACAGACATAAGCTACTAATCCAAGATGGGTAACAGTGATCAAAGACTTTCTTTTTCACCACTCTCAAATGATGCCAGCATTTCTCCCATATTATTCCCAAATTGTACTGATGACCTAGCTCCTTCTTCTATGTCCACTTTAAACTATTGGATCTCTCTCATCTACAGCAAGGAGCACTGGGGACATATCTGGTCCTTGATATTGGGTTGGAGTGATGGGTCAGACCCTGTGGTTTCTGCCATTCCTATTAAATCCCATGCAGTTCAGGCCTACAAAGTTCCTGTGAGTTGTCTGCTATCAAAACTGCCCAGTTCAGCATGGACATGAGAGATCCTTCTACAATGCAGAACATCAGCAAGGCATAGACAGTTCTTGTCATGCACTCTTAATTGGAAACTGCAGCTGGAGACAGACAAAGCTGATTCTGTGGAAAAAAAAAAGAAAAAAAATAGGAAACTCAGCAGTGAATGCCAAGCTTTAAGCTACCTTCCTATTTGCTTTCCCTTCTTAACTTCCCACAGCTTGCTCCTCTCCTTGTGCTCTGGGTATTCCTGAACGTCCAAATATGGTTCACAAATGTTTTTTGAAATTTACAGAGAGCGTTTTCTTTCCTCACAGATACGGACATATTAACAAGAATTAAAATGGTGGATTTGTAAAAATTTTTGTTGGTATGAAAATGTTTGATTTCAGGACAGAAAATAAAAAGCAGTTGTTTTGGCTTAAGCATCCTCCTTAGTGAGGCTATTTCCCCTTACTACCACAGTGCTATGTCCCTTAGTGAAACTCTTCAAGCAATTCACCGAAGCCATAAACTGGCTTTTCTTAGCCCTCCTTCATGACTTTACATAGCACCACTTAGCTGCAATATTTTGAAATTTGGTAGTAGAGGCCCCTGCAATTAGAAAAGGCTGTTAGACCTGTAGAGAGCTCTTGCTATCCAGAGCAAAATGCAGTACCTAGTTTGAACTCAGCCATCCTGCAGAGAAAACATGCTTCAATCTCTTCTTGTCCTTAAAATAATTTCATAGAATTAAATCTAGCTCTTGATGTCTGTAAAAGAAAGACCAAATGTAATGTATCTTGAGTGTGAAGGAGTTGTCAGAGTGTGGACATGTATCTTCATACATGTTCTCTTTAGTCTGTTAATGCACTCACTGCCCAAAGCAGCTGATCACAACTGGTGCATCTTCACTAGTAAATGATATTTTCTTTACTGATATTAACAAACTTCTGAAGTCAGGACAATCTGTAACCTCCCTGTTTCCCCACTATAAGTTAAAAATGATGGTGTAATCAAGCAAGTTTTTGTCTATAATTTGAGCAAACATGTTAGTCCGCCATCATAACTATTTGGCCTCATGTTAATAGGCTTAAGGTGGGTGAATAAATCAAGAAGCATATGTTGTTAATGCACAGAAGGCAGGATATAACAGTTTAAGAAACGATTAGCTGCTGGCTGATTGCTTTTATTGGATAGACATGTAGAGAAGATGGCTGTCACGCTGTATGCTCTACTCTGTGGCTATTTACATGTCAGATATAAATTGCTCGGCACTAATGTACAGTGACCACATTGAGAAAAGCAGTAGTACAGATGTACTTTTGTTCATATGACTAATTGGTAATCAGTACTATTTATTTTTTTTAGATGGATGATCTTCATTGCTCCTCCTCACCACTTCAGGGTAAGGGTCCCAGTTTTCTTCTCCCATAAGCATATTAGGTGATGAAGCCAAACTATTTAATATTGCTGTAGTTTTGTTTGCACAAATATGCTTTCCCATTCCAATTTTATGTTATATTTATTAAGCCAACAAAATTTCAGTGGAAAAACAGTGTCTTACTGTGCATATTCATAAAAGAAAGTATTGAGAATTGCAACAGATACTATTATAATCTGAATTAAAATGTCAGTGTGCCCTTTCCATGCATGTTTATTATCTGTATATTTTGGACATAGACATTTTATGTTATAAATTTTCATAATGTTTTTCTCTGTCAGATTATCATTTTGACAGTCAATTGTTTATATTCCTAAAAAATGCATTAATGAAAACATTTAGAGATGTTCACTGTTATCCCAGGATATTGTGTTCATTTTCTAATAAGTGTCTCTAGTGCATTCAGAGCCCTAATCAATGTAAATATTGTTTAAGATGAACATTGCAGTGGGCATACCATGGAGCCAGACCACCAGCAGAGCATTAAACAAGGACAGATGTGAATGCCAGGATAAAAATGAAGACATTCCTGAAGTGTAAGTATGTTACTTACAATGTATCTGTTTATAGGAAATGGTCATGAAAAGGGAAAAAAACCTTCTGGAAAATAAGAATGCCAAAGTCATTATGCTGAGATACTGCAGTTGTATGTTTGCTAAAGAAGCTAACATAAAGTGTTTGTTATTCTTGTATTTTGGACAATTAAGATCCTAGAAACTTAATTTTGTTTGAATATTGTTATTGATTTCGTAAAGGTCTAATCACTTTGGAAAAAGAAAAAAGCATTTTTTATTTTGTATGCAAGGTTTTCTGTCAGTGGTAGAATCTTTTATAAGATTGGAAGATCTAATTAGGAAGAGAGACAAATAGGCTTAGGTTGTCTCACAAGCCATTTTTCAGTTACAAAGCAGAAGCAATGATCTTCAGAGCTTTTTCTGCTTATTGTTTCTAAAGAAAATCTGATTTCTAACTCTTATTTAGGATTTGCCTTGATTACTTCACTAGCTTCCAATTTTCATGTCAAAAAGACACAGCGTGTCTTTTTGATGATATTTAAACAGTAGTTTGTTCCTTGCTTGGTAGTCAGACTTGTGTATGCTGTCCTGCTTTGGAGATTACAGGTGACATTTGCAAAGGATTTGGAGCCTTCATCACACTGACTATTAATGGTACATGTATATTTACTGCCTGAGCTGGGAACAGCACAGGCTGAGCCACGTGGGTCAGGCAAGGGCAGGTGTGCTGTCTTGGGATAGGCAGGCAGGATAGGGATCCCCTCTGGGAAAGGGAAGGGCCAGGCAGGGAAATCCCCCAAGGAAGTAAGGAATGGGACATGGCAAGTGTTGGAGAAATAGCATTGGAGTGTTCTGGAAGTAGGACCCAGTATTGGTCATGGGATGCCAACAACATGATCTCAGAGATTCTCTTATATCTTAGAAGGATTTTTAGAGCATGCAGTCCGCAGCAGCACAGAGAGTTGAAATGTCTCAGCCCATCACAGACAATGGAGAGCTGAAGAATTTGCTGGGTAGGAGTCCTCACTGCTAAGCTATTAGAGGTCTTAAAGCTGTGTTATGATCTATTTAACTGTGAATGCAACAGGCAAATTTAAAGCAAGCCAGTGTTAAATAGCTGGGTAGATATCAGGTTGCCATTAATTACTGCAGAGTCCTTAATAAGAGTCTGATTTATTTCTCTTTAATAAGAGCTTGAATATTTATTTCTCAATTAGTAATGGTAGAGAAGCTGTTGGAACTAATACATTGGGTTACTATCTAAACCAAGAATGATTTTGAACCAAGTTGATTAAATAGTGCAGTTTGGCACAGAACACAAGATTTTATTGTTCACTGTTTTCTATTTTATAACAAAATCAACTATGATAGCAGTGTTCTAAAATGTGATTAGCACAAGTGCTATTGTTGTTTGACATGGCATATCAAATGTAACGATTTCCATCCCGATTCTACAGCTTCACTTTCTTACATTTGTGATTGCATAATTGAAAGCAGCAGCTTTATCTTTCCTCTACCTTTAGTGGCAGTCAGTCAATAAATAGTACCAACTACGCTGCAACTTAGAGATGGTCTCATGTAAAAGGCACTCCATTTTCCAGCTCTCATTCAATATAAGAATACTCTGTTCTGAACCAAGTCATTACATTTGCTTGTAAGACAACAACTGTAAGCAGAGTGCATGTCAATATTGAAAGCACCATGCAGACTGCAGAAAAATCACTTAATGCCTGAGTTATCCCATATTCTGTGTCACCCTGCTGAGTGGTTATTTATGTCAAGTATAGGGTTTAATATTAAAATCAGTCACTGCATTAAAAGGAAAAATACGTTTCCTGCCATCAGAATTTATTTTGAGTTTGTCCGAAAGCCTACTGTTACCAGTATGGCTTGTTTTCCACACATTTTCCATTTATGGAAAGTGGGACTGAGCTCTAAAAATGGCTTGTCAGAAAAACAGTCCCCTGAAAAACTTGGAAAAACCATGCTTACGACTGACCATATGCATGCAAATATTTCCATGGCTACAGAAGAAATTGATTGATCCTGGTGGGACTACTCATGTGTAAATGCTTGAAGGATCAGGTTCTAATTTTGCTCAATATCAGAGCTAATTACTGCAGATAGTATTGATGAAAACTGGAAGTTGTCTCCTGGCATGGTAGCTGAAGATGTTCTGCAAAGATTTTTCACAGGGTGATTTATTTATTACACATTCACTTTTTTAAAACAGTCCAAATGAAGTCAGCAACTATTTATACAATTAAATTTAACAACTATGAAAGATGTGTTATGGTGCCAGTTTGAAACATATTCCTAATAGCTAGTTTTATGTATGATGGACCACCAGGAAGCTGTCATCAGAATAATACTGTGCCTTTTATACATTCTCTACATTTCTTTTTACTTAATAATCTGTTCAATAGTACTGTAGTCAAAACTGAACAATAAAGATTAATGATTTGGTGTCAGAACACTTCAAGGTAAAAATTAAATGTGTATAACATTCCAGTTGGTGATAAACTGTAGAAAGTTCTCAAACACGTAAGAAAAAATTGAGGACTATATTAGAAGAGCACCACATATAAAGAGGTGAAGGGTGTGTGTTGTAAAGAATATCCCCATTTCTTTCTACGGGAAAGATACTATAAAGACCATGAAAAAAAAACCCTCAAAACTGTTATTTCAAGGAAATCCTCAGAGCGAAAAGAGATGAAAAAGTGACCTATCCATAAAACAATAAATGGGGTGAGAGGAAGATACATTTTATTTGTTTCTCAGTTATCCGTGCACATGAAAATTTCTGTGTAGCAGACAGTGCATGAAACAGCAATGTCATATATTTCTTTCATGCTCTTGATTTACTGGGCTCATAAAATGTAAGACCAGAAGCTATTCTTAACACGGACTCATTCTACCACTAACACATGCAGGCTGCTTTTTGTCTTCATGTCACTGTATGAGAACTTCATTCCATCCATTTGTAACACAACAGAAATGCAGCCTGCAGAAGGAAAAAACATGTGTAAAACATGTTGAAACATCAGCTGTTAGTTAGCATTAGTTATTTCTTTTTAACTTGGAAACATGTTCAGAAGGAATAAAGAGGAAGAAGAGAAAGTCCATATGAAAGCACCATTCTGCTGGTCTGTAGACAGTCCCAGCTCCAGCAGAATCACTAGTGCTGCTGTTCTCAGCCTCAGCAGAGCTGGCCAGATGGGTGCCAGTGGTCTGGGCATAGCCCTGAGAACCAGGGTGCCCAGAAATACTCCCGAAAAGAGTCAAGCAAAATCCATTTCTACTGAATCAAAAGCAGTGTCACTGAGTTCAACAGGAAGGAGGACAGAGAATGGGAATGGTCTTCACTGTGGCTTTTGGCTTTGCAGTCACTTCCAGTAGGCAGCACAGGTCCTTCTGGCAGCAGAAGCCAGCTGATACACTAAACTATGCTAAAGTAGTGTTTAGAGAAATAGTAATTACTAACATCCTCTCCCAGTCAAGCTGACACTAACCAGGCCTACTGCTAGGTGTGTGTATATATATACTCACACTCAATAGATAAATAGGTACGTGCATATACCCCAGGAAAAATATCTCTCAGTAAGGTGACGAGGTCCTACTTTAAATCAAGCACTTGACACTAATAAAAACAATGTATTCGGCCGTAAGATCTTGCATACTGACTGGCTGTGGGGTAAGTCAGTATTAAATCTTTATTTTCTCCTTTCTCCATTGTTTGTTCTGTGTCACAAGTATTCCTTGCATCTTTGCAACTGTTTGTAAACAAAGCCTTAAAAATGTAAGCTTATTATATTGTTTTTGCTGGAAATGTATGTAATCAAAGGAAATACGGTGGAAATTTGGCAAGAATTGCATGCATTCATGTTTTGTGGTTTTAAAATGACCCAAAATACTGACAATTTCACCTAAAGACTGTATGTCACTACTTCCTTCCTTCCCATATGGGATTTTACTATGGAAACTGTTTTTCTCTGATTATTCTTTTTTAAATACATCTGGGAGATAAAATAGTCCTAAGTATCAGCACGACTTGAGAGATTACCAAGATGATTACAGTGCCAAAGTACCTTTTGCAGGGGGACAAAGTCACATAAACTGTTCTGATGTTTTGAAATTTTTATCTTAATGCTCTTACCCAATAAATTTCCCTATGATTTTGGAAAGGCTATAAATCACATCAGCAGCTTATTTATAGTAAATAGCTGTGTATAAAATACTGTTTGATGATTTGGTGAAGCAGTAAAATGTTAATTAGGAAGAAAATTCAGACTAGGCCATCTTATTGCCTGAAGCCATTTACTGCTATTCTTTCTAATGGAAAATATAAACTCTGCACAAACACAAACACTGATAGCTAACTTGCAGATGCTGTAAATAGAGCTATATATGTAATTTTTGTTTCTGGCAGCGTTTCTTAGAATATTGATTGTTATAGAGGAAAAACAATGAACAGTTTTACAGTAACAGAATTAATTTTAAAAACATATCTGAGTGAAAATATTTTGTTTTCTGGGGGCTTGATTTTGCTCCCACTCAATAGTCAGTCCTGAAAGCTGCTGAACAGCCAATCTCCATTTCAGCAAAATACTTAAATGTGCGTTTAATGTTAATTCTATCAGTTTTACTGAAACCACATGCTTACCGATGATGCCGAAGAGAAACTTCATCAGAGTTCCACATTAGAAATGAGAAATTCAGTATTCAGTGAAATACACTCAGAGGAGAGTAAGTGCCCTGTTTTACAGTTAGCATCCGAGTTAATCCCAGGCAAAAAGAACTAGACTAGTGTTTTTGTCCTGTCTTTCATGCACCTTTCTTTGCATCCAATAGCACTTTTAGGGCCTGTTCCTGCAAATATTTTTCTACATAAGTAATTCTCCTCCTCTGATAAATACTACTGAATTCACTAGGGCTATATTCAAAAGCAAAGTTACTTATCTGGGCAAACGTATGCAAGACAAGGCTGTTAGGCAGCTCCCCATGACAATAGAGAGCAGAAAAATATGCTTGTGGGACTAAGGCTTGGAGGATTGGGCCCACGGCCAGTGATATTATAATATTTTTTTTTAATAACAAGGAAAACCCATGCATGAGTGAAACCATATGGAAAACTGAGTTAAGGTGAGGAGGTTTTAAATAATGCCTATTTATCATTTTGAAAGAAAAAAAAAGTCCTGTTTCTGCCCATTGCATTTAATACTTTAAATGCAAGGACTGATTCTGTGGCCAAAAATCTTCTCCTTGTCAGGGGGAAAATTATCTGCTAGACGGCTGCAGGATCAAGCCCTGAAAAGTCATTGCAAACTTACTGGCAAAGTTTGCTCGCTTCCACCTCCCTCTCATTTTCTGTTTTTCCTATCCCTGCACAGGAAAAGAATGAGAAGTTAAGCTAAAATGCATTAACTAATATCAGTTTATTAATTGGAGAATTTAACTTATCCCTCTTGCTGTTCATCTGAAATTAATTAAGTGTGTAGAATTACAAGGTGGGTGTATCACAGGCAGCAGTCAAGGCTCAAGTTAATCAAAAGAGCACATGTTGAATGCATACAATTTAGTTAAGGTTAATCCAGTGAAGACGATCCCTCGCTGGTCCTAATTACTCTAGGTGATAGATTGTGGAATGAGAAAATAGGAAGGAAGGGAAATTTTGTCCTGCTGGTCCACCAGGATTTTCTAATTAAATTTAGCAGGCTATGCACAGGAGCAAATAGTTTCAATTTAAAGAGAAGACCACACTGCAAGGGTGTATATCTGAAATGAATTTAAGGAGCTTTGAACTGAAATAGCTAGGTACCAAAACTCTAAAAAGAAAAAACAAAGTTAAAACTGGCCTTTGCGCTTTTATGTGCTTTCATGCTATCAAGGTCATCACGTTCCTGCGCAGTTCAGAATTGGAATAGTGGTGCTGCTCTTTAGTGTTTGAGTAAAGGCAACAGCACATTAAAATGGGCCTACTATTCACCAGCTATTTCACTACCCTTGCCCAAGAAACAAATAGCAGTGTGACAGGGCTAATTTGCCATAGAAATATATTGTTACCTGAAGCCATTTCATTTTGTTTCTTTATGTCAATCCAAGAGAAAACAAAGATATCCTTAGGACCCTTTGATTGCATGTTCTATGTTCATTACTTCATTATTTTTTTCTCCATATTTGCCCTCTGTTTCAGTTTTTAAGAGAACTTAAGAAAAGCTTTTCCTTTTTTTTTTTTTCCGTGGGCATATGCATATAAATGTTGTCAAATAATTTGCCCTATTTTTCAGGTTAGTGATATATTTCTGCTCAAGTGGAGGTATCTGTTTCTGATTTATTAACATTTGATCCCCTGGTTTCCTGCCATTGATCAAGACTAATACTCAGCTCAGCTGATGAGTTTTATATGAAATCTGATATTACAGGAAGAGAGAAAAGTTAGTACCATTTTTAATATTTTTCTATTTCAAGTTTTCCAAGAGCACAATGTGAACACAGAACACCTAACAAAACCATGCAGTATTTATTCTTACCGGGTTTCCCTGGGATAAAAATTTTTGGAAGTAAAGCAAGTATTTATCAATAGAACAGATGTTTGCTCGGTGTCATTCACATCCTGTAAACTGTATATACATTTACACCCTACCGCCAAAACATGGTTTCACCCTACTACTGACCGTCTGTCTGCCATTCAATCTCTAGTTAAGTCACGGTCAATAAGGTCAACTCTTTGGCAACATCTGTATTTGATCAGTTCACACAAAATAGGAGCCTTCCTAATGCCTGACTACCCTGAAGTATTTTAAGAGGCAGCGTATTACAATAGTTGATTCACCGCTGCTGCAGACTCTGCACTTGGAAGGTTTGGCCTCCTCTGAGGAACAGAAATGTGAAGATTAAAATCCTTTCTAGCAAAATAAATCTCTGAAATGAGTGAGTTTAGCGTCGCGTTGTTTCTAGACTGACAAGAAGCATTTAGCAGTTTCTCTCCTCGAATCCCTCAGCGCAGGGATTTGGATTTGCAATATTTTATATTCTAACTCCATTTTGCACACAGATTATGTTTAAAGCACATCTAGGTTTTCACAGAGATGAGAAATATAGACGGAGGAAAAAACTTTCTGCAATTTTATTTCAAAAGATATCGTCGTGGATTAATATAGCTCATGGTTTCTTTCTGGTGCTGTGACACTCCTTTCAGGCAACAACTTTCAGCAAGTCAGGATGTTTTTTTTTCAAATGGGTGAAGTAAATTCTTCCCTCAAAGACAGTAAAACTATGCTGGGTGGAGCCCCAGCCCTGCTTAAACTGGGAGAGACAGAACGAAACCACTGCCTTGTTTCAATGTTGGAATCTACCTTAAAACACAGGGTGAGGGATGTGATTCTAGGCACAGTTCTGCTGGTGCTGGTTCACTGGCATTCCTGGGTTAGAGCAAATGAGAACAAAATCTGTCCTCCGGAAAGGAAACATAGGATGTGTTCCTTTTTTTTTTTTTTTTTTCCTTTAATTTTTTCTTGTTTTCTTTAGGAACAAAACATCAGACTTTTGGGAAAATCAGAAAATAATCAGTGGCCTCTGATGCCATTAGGTTTCAGCACTGCAATATCTGGATCATACATTAATAAATAAGGCTGCCAATGCTCTGATTATACAGCTGGTTGTCTTGGTTATGTTCAACACCAAGAGAAGCCTGACATGGCTTCTACCTGCTGCTGTTGTAAAACTTGTTCAGGACAGCAAGAGCACAGCAGTAACCTGCAGCCAGCTCCAGCATTTGGAAGGGAGCAATCCTTGCAATGGGACTGAGCAGCGCCATGGACAAGAAGTTAGCAAAGGTTTTGGAGTTCATGTAATGAGAAAATGGCCTTTTAAAGGATTTTTATGATGGGGGCTTCATGCACACAAGCTGCTACTAAGAAACGATTGCTTTTATTTTTTTGTTCTTTCAACATTAATCTCTTTTATTTATACTGATGCTGAAATTTTCCTGTAAGCATTTTTCCACAAATTATAGCAAGGAGAAGTTCCATTCAATTGAATTGAAGGAACTGGGGGGAAAAAATGGGTTTGGCTTGGGGAGAGCTGATCAATATTAAATCCAAATCAAAGAAAATACTGAGAGTGAAGAAATGGCTGTTGTGGGCTGCTGTAGCTACCCTAGCAAACAAGATACAAATAGAAAATGTACTGAGATCTTACTCCTTCCATAAGCACTACTTGTCTAACAGTAATATACTAGTATTATAACACTATAATAGTATTATTCGCTTATTATCATGGTGTGTTAAATATACCTTAAATTTTCCCACCCTATTGTTTTGACCTGTACAGCTGCCTTAATAGCTCTGTTTTGAGACTATTGACTTAGATGTGTTTAGAATTTAACAGGAATGACTGGGAAATCTTTTTACATCATAGTTTCAGTAGCACAACATTTTGATAATTTAAAAGAAGAGGGAGTGGAAGCTTGACGTCCTCTTCTGCTGAGTCGGTAAAAAAGAAGTGTTGCAATTATTTTGGGATTGTCTGGTTAGAGTAAGTAAAGCATAGTTAATACCTTGATGGTGTACTATTACAGTAGTATAGTAGTCAGTGAAATAAGAATTGTAAAAAAAACTGTAGGAGAAAGCCTAATGACAAATTAACCTCAGCCAAGGCAATGCCCAAGAAAGCTATCAGTGAGCTGTGAGCTAGATTTTACTGCACTAAAGCCAGTGTCCAGTTCTGACCAGGTTCAGCTGGTTGTTGCCTCTGTAACTGATTGCTGCATCAGGCTTTGGGCCTTAGGGGATTTTGCCTCTGAGCTAGGAATGTGTGGAAAACAGATGACTCATCACATGAGAGATTTCCTTTACAAAATATCCCAAAATCAGTAGCGTAAGAAAATTAGGTGGCTTTTAGAATATTAAATCAATTAAAATATTGACACATAGTCTTCTGAGATCTCTTTTCTCCAAATACATTCCAGTTGGCACTATTGATTGCTTAAAAACTGATTCTAAAACTGAGGGTGATGCTGAAGAGATATTAATGGCTGAAAAATGGACAAACTGACAGCTTATGTCACATAGAGGATAGTTCCTGTTTTTTATTGAATGTTTTCAATAAAGCACAGAGGGAGAGAAAGGATGCTGGACCATTTTAATTACAAAGAGGAAAGTCACAGACAGTCCTATTTTCAGAGCCTTTATTCACATTAATTGAAGGACCTACAAGCATCACCAAAGACAAGAGGTAATAAAAGTGGAAGTAGGGTGATTAAAAATATGGAGCTGGAAAATAAGAGTGGCATTCATGGGAAAATGTAACCCAGTATACCCAGGGAAATGTAATTTGAAACACAGACATTCAAAGGCAGGGAGAATCCTAGAAAGCAGCAATGCTGACAGAGACCTCAGGGTCAAATTAGACATGAATTTGCAATACGATATGGCAGCGTGACCCACCCGCGCAGTTGTGCAGTACAGATAGAGACATATCTGGGAATGTGAAGGGTGTACTGCCCAACACAGCCCAGACTGCACCAAGACTGAGTCTCTTCTCACTAGGAAGAAATGAAAAACCAGAGATAGCTGAGGAAGGAGAGAGTGGACTGGCACAGAATATCTAAGGGCAGTAGCACAATAAAAACACCCAGTGAGCACTTTCCTAATGCTGGTGGCACTGATTATCTCTGCATTTGACTTGAAGTGTTTTCCAGCAGCTGAAGTTTGCATTTTCCCCATGACCAGAACAGCCTCAATGTGATCCACAATGTACCTTGCTGCTCAGAAGTCAGAATATCAGCAGATTCAGGGCTCAGTGCCCTCAGCTGGCCACCCGCTCAGACTAGAAGTCCACATACTCTCATGCCTTGGGAAGGTCTGACAAGAACTGCAGCATCCGGCCTCAACAGGCCAGTGGAATTACACATGGCTGCTC
Source organism: Lagopus muta (assembly GCF_023343835.1). Lineage (NCBI taxonomy): Eukaryota > Metazoa > Chordata > Aves > Galliformes > Phasianidae > Lagopus > Lagopus muta. Next base: position 84,406,233 of record NC_064434.1, read on the forward strand.
TCCTCATACTCACCTGATCCCAGCAGCCACCACATGCTGCTCACACAGCCCTTCTGCAGCTGCATTTCTCCCACAGAGAAGACAGGAGATGGCAGCAGCAAGGATGAGCCTGGGCACTGAAGACACCCCAGCTCCTGGTACCCTGGTATGCCAAGACATAAATGAATTTCACACTTCAAATGGAGTAATCCTAGGAGCAGAAATCAAAAGTTGACACTTCTCCCTTTCACCCACCCCCAGTATTTGTTCTTTGAATATAGAAGTATTTAAGTCATTGTGTGAGAATTCAAAACTGTATCTCCCAGGAAGACATAACTCATCAGTTTGTAGCTGTTGATGAACATTTTTACACTCTCTGGTCTGGTTTTGTGACAGCAGACAGCAGGTGCATCAGGAAAGCATGCATGGACACATCACACCTTCCCACCTCCAGTCACCGGTTTGCACTTCTGGTTTGCTTTCAACAGCAAGACATCTCATCCACTCACTAGCATACGTTTGGGTATTATAAAGAATAAAATTTAAATTCACCTGGGAATGCTTGCTGCTAAACCAAGCCCATGTACGAAATTGATGGCTTATAAGGTAAGAAGGCTTTTTATTCAAAATGAAAGCAGAGCCCTGAGATATAAGTTTATACAGGAACAATACAAAATCGTAATACTGTCTACCAAAAAATTTCCATGCAGATAGTGCATATAGATAATGCAAATAGTATCCATCTGAAATCAACAAGGTTACCAGAATTCCAAGGCAGGCTGTATATTTTAGGTCACTTAAGTCTGTTGAGTGGAATTATGGGGGGTTGATTTTCATGTTATTGCTATTAATAAGAAAAGCTTAACAGCCTGAAGATAAGTTGCAGCATGAAAAGATTTTTTATGAACAGACAAGCTATTAAGACAGTAAAGTAATATTTTGTCCAGTAGATGGCCAATTATGTTAGCGCAGAAAGAAAAATGTCAAGATAAAAACATCTTTCCCCTACCTTACCTCACCTTGCCTTGCCTTCTTCTCCCTTCTTTTCCCTCTCATTCTCTTCTCTTATGTCTCCTCCCCAAATGATATTTTTTGACATGAAGCAAAATACATACGTGTACAACTCTGGGTGTGAACGTGAGCGTAACTTGGGACAAAGTCTGTAAACTATTCCTACACTTACTACATGTTTTATCCAAGCTCAAGGAGAAGTTAATTAGGTTATGTGCATCAAATACAAAGTTTTGAGTGCTGTTTTAGCTTTTCCATTGTTGCATAATTTTTATCTGGAGAACATAATAGTAAGTAGACAGAGAGATGAATGTCCATTTAGTTTTCATACAAGGGGTATAGTCTATGCTTGTCAGATGTAACAAGAACAACTTACCATAACACTAGCTACAACCCTATAGGAGTTTGCACCAGATCCACCAGTCTTAATCCCTTCCTTAGAAATCTCAGTTCTTTCTGTCAAGCAATAGTATTTAACTAAATTAAATGAAATGCCACTCTATTATTGCTTCTTGTAGAAGATCCAAGGAGGGAAGGTACCTCATATGGTAAAATCTCAGTGAGTGCAAGCTCAGTTACTTAATCTGCTTTATTTTAGCTGATATTCTAACTGCTGAGTCTCCTTCTAATTCACATGGTATTTCCAGTGCCATCTTCATCTGCAGATTACCCTATATGAACTGCTCTGTCTGCGCCCTTTTGACTTTAATGAGGTGCTGCACAGTGAGAAAGGTCACACTTCACAGAGTTATTGCACAGGTTCACAAGTGTGGTTTTGTCCTTCTTTGGTTGGCAAGAATGCAGGAGATGATCACTGTGGAGACTATGTGATAAACTGGGTGTAATGTATCATCGTGCACAAATTAAGTGGGGAAACTTCTCTCTAATGCCAGGCAGAATCGTAGTATTAATTAAAGAATGCATTTTTCTAATTTAATTTCACTCTCAATAAAAATGTGAAGAAAATACCATGCTATTGTTGATATAAAGATTAATTCCCTTATACTTGCAAATGGCTTTCTGAGTTTCACTTAGAGAGCTTTAGCGATGCTGTCAGTAATTTAGTTCAGCCCTGTGTTTATAAGGCAGAACACTGTTTCTTCTTTCTTGTATTATCCCCGGCACAAACAGCGTGTCAGGGAAAAGTACCATGAAGAATTTTAAAATAAAAACCTCAAAATTTTTGACCTGTTGTCAAGAATTTCAGATACTAAGATTTCAGGTCAGAGATTTTAATGTGCTTCACTAAGATGCATGTATGTATTTTGATATGCACATACGATAAGTCACTTTCCCAGTGAGACAACCTGTTGTCCTTGAAGGACAACCCGAGCGGGCCATCATGGGGTTGTGGCTGTTTCCATCACTTCCACATCCAGCCTCGCCCTTCCCTCTGCCTGCAGTCCTGCTCCAGGCCCCCAGTTGGCTCTAGAGAGCAGAGTGACTTAAGGCAAAGGATCAATGCCTCCTTACCACCAAAGGACCAAACCTCAACTCCAAGTTGCTTCAAGTAAAGAATCAAATCACAAAATCATTAAGATTGGAAAATACCTCTAAGATCATCTAGTCCAGCTGTCCACCTACCATCAGTGCTGTCCACTAAACCATGTTCCTTAGTATCACATCTACACATTCTTTAAACACCTCCAGGGACAAGTGGCTCAACCACCTCTCTGAGCAGCCCATTGAAGTCAGCCAGTTTGGGTCTTGAAAGTTTTGACATCAGCCCCAAAATCAGGAGAATTTTTACTGTTGAGAAGCATATGATCAGATCATGTCAGAGCAAGTGCCACATGTTTTGCAGCAGAGCCAAGAGTCAGAGCTTGAAGGTGCACTATCATTAGCTCACTGGGGAACAAGATACTGACACATTTTTTAAAGTCTGTCCCCAAATGTTTTCCCAGTAATTCTGTTCCTTTGCTATACACTGAGGCATGATTTAATAAAGAGGTATTCGTATCCTGCTTTCCTACCAGCCTTTAGTAAATGAGAGGTTGTCATGGTGTGGTGAAGCCCCAGTGGGACCAATACAGTTTAGTGTGAACTACATCATCCCATACCTTCTTGTCAGTGCAAACAGTACTGGGAAGAATCCCGTCTCCACTGCAAATTTAGAAATGTATTGCTTTCAAATAATCTGTTGTTTCAAGCCTATATTTATTCCTCAGTATTCCACAGTCATGTCCATTTAATTCATGCATGGAACTCACTCATTTTCCAAAATATTTGTAACAATATTATCAAGGAGATGATGAGATCTCTAGGGGCTTTGTCACAGCATATCCATTCACTAGGTTTTATCAAGTTTTAGAGGGAAATAAGTTGGGAAATATTGCCCTGCATAAATTGCTTAATCTTCTTAGCAGCCTATTTCCTTTTTTATGTATTTTTTGTATGAATGTTCTTCTTTCATGTGCAAATCCTTTTTTTGGTTGTTTAAAGAATTGCACTTATTTATTTTTTTCCTTGTGCATTAGTGCAAGAAACATTGCAGTTCTCGATAGACATTTTTTTTAAGGTCTCCAGAGTTTCTTTTGAAAATCAGGAGAAAAATAATCTCCTGTCTTCTTGGTATAGCACTAACTGTTCAAAGATTATTTAGAATATGTTTTTTATTAATAGGATCAGGAGAGACAGCTTCCTAATGATTATAATTTGTGGTTTTACCTGACAGTATTGTTCTCACAAAAATCTGTCTAATAGCACTATAAATTATAAAAACATTAATTAGGTCATTGGATAAATGGACATTAGTTCTCCAGCTATGTATAATGCATCCTTTGATGTATCCTGCTTAGGAGCTTTCAGTCTGTCCAGTATTTCCTTTTCCCAAAGTATATTATTTTTCCAATAATTAAAGCAGGTATTTTGCCACGTTTCTTTGGTGTTCCTGTAGGAGAATAACGTTCTAGTTCAGTGGAAGTCACTGAAAGAGCCAGTTTCCAGGGCATGAAACCCTTTCATTTAAAAGGGCAAAGGTCGACTCAACAAGAAGTTGAGTCATGCCAAAAGCAGGACAAGTGTGTCCCCTGAGACAGCACGAAGGAGAGTGAGAAAGCGAATGTCACAAAGAGGAATTCCCTGCCTCAGGAAGGTGTTTCGATCTGGAGGGTTCTGTGGGTGGTGCTGGATCACCAGAGCCTACAGGATTTTCTTCATCAGTGCTAACTTTTGGCAAGAATGGAAGTAGTGTTTAATCATTACCTAACTATACAGCAGTGCATATTCTCTAAGTAGAATCAGGGAAATTTGTAATGCTAGTTACAGCAACATATCCTTACTGTATTTTCTCAGCTGTCTCCAATCAATAACAATATTGGTGGTCACACAGATCCCAGTGTGTATTTTATAACCATTCATCTTTTTTGTTGGTTTGTAGTATTAGAAAAAAGAGCACAAAATAATTAGATGTAGACAAAGAGGGAGGCTGAAATTAACAGGATTTGTTTTTATAGAAAATTTTGAGGGATTTCTCTTTGTTCACTAGGTGCCATTTTGCATTATATTTATCAGCATCTGACAGAAAGCACATAAGGAGACATGTATGTGTGCTTCTTTCTATGTGTATGTGATCAGGAGAAAAGGAACAAGAAGTCAACAGTATCTCATCAGGCTGCATCCTCCAAAGTGCATCCATTACAGGAGAAAAATTACTTTAGAGAATTCACCTACTTCATTAGAAGGAAATACAGCAATGTACTAATATTATAAATAGGAAAAGTTGAAAACTATATAGTGCTATATGATATTTTTAAGACCTTTTCACTACATTTGCACTTAATATGGGTTAATTTACTTGATTTACACAAGAGTGAACCACAAAAAAACTTCATGGGACGTGGGCTGTGTCATCAAGATTTATGAAGCTGTTACTCAAAAGTGCTAACTGTTGATTGCAAACATGACTATGGGCTGTAGGTGCAAGATGCATACTAACAGATAAGGTGGATAGCTGAGAATGCATTCTCATTTCCTACTGAGCACCCTCTGTTTCCCTGCAATATACTCCTTTGAATGTCTGAGAGTTTTCTCTAGAGGAAAGACCTCTGTGATAGCGTGGTAAACTGGCTTGGCACTTGATGATAGGAAAATGCTTATAAGATAACCTTAAAAAATGACCTTCAGATTCAACAGTACCATAAGACACTATACTGCAGTCAAGTGTTTGGGAATTTATTCTGTTTTCATCTGTCGCCCAAAGTGTGAATGCTCATTCTGCAGTTTGTGTAAAGAGACCTATACTGCTTTCGTGTTGATGCAGGTCCCAAAGTGCTATGGAAACAGACGTTCCCTTAAGATTTTTTGTCATAACTCTTTCTGACTCATATTCTCTCATCTTACATTCAGCCATTAACCAGTCAGTCAGTTATTAAAACAAAAAACTCTGTTCTTTTAGTCCAAACACCAACAATATTTCCTGGTAACACTCAGCAGACTTCTAGCCATAACCTGCCAGTGCATTCCTGTTGTGTAATGCGCTCACACATTCCCAGCAGATTTTTTATTTACTCTAGCAATGCCTAGACTAATTCACACACAGCACATTGTAATGCAAATGGAATGGTTAAAATAGATCACACGTCTCTCTTCCATCTCAATTTCAGTCTAATGTATCATTGCAGCTCATTCTGTAAACTGTTGAAGCCATCTTCATTCAACTGTAAACTAAAGAGACTAGATGTCTATCAGACTAAACCAAAACAGTCCTTGATTAATCACAACCTCTTGACCTAATGAGTGATAGCTGTGTTAAAAATGTTGTCATTATCTAAATGGAGTACTGAAATGTCCTGCAGATCCTAAGCAAATTGACTCTCTTCTATTTATAAACAACACTGGAAGATGAACTCCTGGGTTTATACTGGGAAAGGAACATCATTCATTTTTATCCAACATACCTGCTTTTAGTGATATTACCCACACACGTGGGTTTTAGAAAATCTTAACAACTGAAGTGGTTTATATGCTTTTAAGACTAATTTTGAGGTTTATGTGTACATTCATCACACTGGAGCTGGGTGCTCAATATCTACCTAAAATACATGGTATTAATAGTACATGTTAAAGTTCCTTCTTAGGCTTTCTGTTAGATGCTAGACATCATTAGCACTAGATATGGAATTCTGGCTTTCCAGGGTTTGTGTAAATGTTATTTGCTGAAGCTGAGGGCATTTTTCCAACAAGTAAAATGCACGTCTCTGTGTACACATGACAAAACAATGAATTCTTGAAAAGCCAGTTTTTAAAGCTATATATTGCCAGATTTTTTATAAATAATCTGGTCACATGCAAGTAAAGATGCTGTTGCAGAAAAAGAATCAAATGACGTACAGATTTTTTTCCTGTTGCTTTTAAAATATTGGCTGGCTCTTTCTACATGTTTTTCCAATGAAGCTTTGAGAGCAAAGAGGCCTGGAGTGCACATGTTTCTAATGATTTATAAGTCTTCTTTTCCAACAGATGTCTATTTGTTATGATATTACTTTTAATTCCTATCAGGTATAACATATAGTAGTTCTTATTCCTATTAAAAAAAAAAGAAAAAAAAATTTTTAATTAATATATAGGTAGCTTTCGTGCTGAGAATAAATATGAGATCACATACCTGCTAAGGAAACTAATTACAATTCAATGTAATTAAAAGAGTTTCATCATCAAAATGACCAGAAAAATCCATTCTACATTTGTAAATTACAACTGCTTTTAGAGCCTATGTTTACAGTGCTGTGGGGTGAATTAAATCTTTACTGTGGGAAGCCTTTTTTAGCCTACATGGGTCACATAGGTTGATCTGCAGGTAGGTACAGGCTCTCAGAGTGGTACAGATAAGTTTTTCTACTGGTCCCAGGGGCAGTATCACCATGTAGCCTGGGCTTGGAATTTGCCTTTTTGGGGTAGATGCTCTGAAACACTACAGCATCCTCCGTCCTCGAGTCGACAAGAGTGTCAGAATTTCAAGCTCTCTGACTGTGCAGTGGAGTTAGAGATTAACACCTCCCAGGGAGCCCTTTCACATGTTGCAGAAGCCCTTCCTATCTTTCCTTGATACTTTTCTTTTTTATTGCTCGAGGATTACATTAGCTTTTTCTGCCATAGTTTGCCCTGCAACTGCCTGTAGAGACAATTATCCACTCTGACCCCAAAATCCTCCTTGGTTTTCTTAATTTCCAGGATAAAATCTCTCTTCTCCTAAGAAGAGACTGTATTACTCATTCTCTCCTCTATATACCTGCCATTTTGGGGTATTAAAGAACATCCTGTCACATTATGACCATTTAATGAAGTCATCCACTACACCCGGTTACAGTAGTTTTTATTTCTCAGTATTTTTTGCTTCATAGATCTCTAAGCACTGCTTTTACCAGCAAGGACTCTATGATAGTGTTCAAACCACTCATACAGACACCAAACAGAACTGAATCAAGAGACGGTCCCTCTCTAGAATTTATATTTAATTAATAATTCCCTATAATCAGCCACACTTCATATATATCTACAATCCTGTTTTTAATGTATGTAATCTGTGCTTTATAATGCTGATGTCAAATGGCCCTAGATCAAATACCTTGGAGAAGTCAAAATATACTATAGCAACCCTCAAGTAGAAATAAATTTGTAAAGAAAAGAAAAAGAAATAACTTCATGTGATGGGGCCAAATCTCCATGAGGCCATAATAACTAATGTTAGCTTTATTTTTTGTCCTTAATTCTTTAGCGAACCACAGCAGGCCATTCCAGTCTTTTATTAATAACTCATCTAAAATTCCTCAGACCTAAAAGCATCTGTCTGCAGTTTTCCTAATATTTAAATTGTTCTAATGTTGAATATTTCTAGTCTTCTGGATTCTTGTAGTACTTGCTACATCCAAATTCTTCAGGTGGTTTTAAGGAATTTGGTTTTAGGCTACTGGTGTACCAGGAGGTTCGACTGAATGATCTTCAAGTCCCTTCTGACCGCAATTTCTATGAAATCTTTGAAGCCAACTTTGACAGTAATACAAAGGAAATCTGTAAGGAATGATGAGCCATTCTTGACCAAGACTTTTCACTGTGGCTGTGCATGCAAGGGATTTTACCTTCAACATAGAAATTTCTTCTGGCTAAGTCTATTCTTTATAACCTTCTGCAGTATCATTAGAATTACAAGGCAATTGGTGATTTGTTAAACTAGCCTTGCCTTCATAGACAAAACTAACTTTCATAGAAAAATATTTTCCTGTTGTATATTATCTGCACAGTAACATGCTCACAATGCTTCAACACTAATGAGATTATTTTTGTTTTATACTATCATTCCTTTACATTCATCACTGCAACATAGTAATAGAGATAGAGTTAACTTCTGGTTTGGTAACGAAATTAATTGTTCATAACAGATTTATATCATAATACATAGATTATTATTATTATTATTTATACATAATATCAATCCAATATAGTATCAATCCAATATCAATCCAATAACATTGCATGTGTTAATTGTAATATATGTCCTATGATATATACCATCTATAAAATGTATGTTATGTATATTAGACACATGTATATAATGTATATTATACACACGTAACATAATATTATCTCTATTTTCTACTCCAAGGCTTACTGAAGCTGTTGTCAATAGTGTTTCAAAACTTACAAGTTTTCCTGACTCAGCTTTGAGCAGGTAAGTTTAGCAAGGGTGGAAGTTCGTGCATGGATTTAGCAAGACTTGAATTCTTCACATAATTGCACAGCTACTGGTATATGTGCTGGTATGAAGTCAGCACTGCTAAGATTACACGGGACAAGCTGTTGCAATATAGGAAGTGTATATCTGGGGCAAAAGGCTGTTTATCTGCATGGGCTCAACCAGCCCTTACAGGCAAGATGCTACCATGGGCTGCTCTTGCCTCCAGGAAAGGTCCTCCCAAAACTCATCTCCAGTTCTAACATTTCAGGCTAATAGATGAGCTGACATCTGGTCCCCATTTTTACATTCTATTAACAAAACCAACTCAAAGCTTCCAAAAACTGGATTTCATGTTGAATTGGTCAGAAGATAATTTCTACTTTTCCTTTCTAAAATAATTTCCTTTCTAAAAGGTCCTGTGACCTCACATGCTATAATTTGTCTTGAACAGATGATTCATTTAACTTATTTGGAAACATAGAAAGTACAATGTTCTCCAGACTTCCCAAATTCAGCAGTGGTGAGTGTGAAAGACCCGACGACTTCTACACAGAGTTCCCTTGAGGCTCCAAGATTAAACAAAACAATATTCAGACTATATGGAGGAGATGGTATTTCTGGGGCATCTGCACCATGTTATGCCCCTGTGAACAGCTTTCTCATAGACAAGTTAACTCCATACAGAAGCAACTCTGGAGCATGTTCACATATGATACAGTTAATTTGCAGCCTAGATACATTTCTGAAAAATAATCAAAATTCACTGGTATTCTGATTCTTTGCAGTTGACGTTTAATCAGTGCAAGAATGTAGTATTACTCCCACTTGTCTTTGTATAAATCTGGATGAAATCCACTTTTTTAAGATGACTTAGAAGGTAGCTTACAGTCTTTCCACAGAATTGGAGTTGATCCTGCAGCCGTTTAACTTCATTTTAGCTCCATGATTTTTCTGATGGAAAGAACAGTTCAGGTGCAGACTGTGAGAGTAGAGCAAAATCATGTTCTCTATTACCTCCACATCTCTAATTTCAAGATCCAAAATTATTTGGCCCCCCACATGGTATCTGTTTCTGGAACTTATTATCTGCTTTGTTAAGTTCAGATGGCATTCAGATAAGGAGAATTTAATTAGGCATCTCAGTAATCATACATGCATACTTACTGCCTCAGCAGGGGGTGGCTTCTTCAAAACAAACCCCTTCACATTACCAAGGACAGCATGTTTTCCCTGACAGCTTTCACATTGTGTGTATGTATGTGTATGTTGCCTCCTTTTTCTCTGGAGTTCATATCACACAGTGTTTCCTCTTTGAAGATTTTCATGTTGTTTGGGAATACCCCTACATAGAAAAACTTCCTGATCTTATGTGTTCCTCTGAGAAAATGCTCATTTTACTCTGATGCTCCACTTTGAAGACGGCCATAACATCAGAGGGGTGCCTCCAAACCGAAACGTTTCTCAAGCATGGGAGGACATTTCTCTAAGATTGTGGGGCATATGTACAGATGACATTTCTTTGGGAATCTGCCCACTGCAGAGGTGTCCTCACTCAACTGCACTGTTTTGCAGTTTACGGCGTCATCATATTTTCCATCTGAAAATCCAGGCAGAAGAGTATGTTTACAATAGTTCCATTAGAAATAGCCTGAGAAAGTCTTCAGTGGGAGGGATCCAAAAGTAAGTGGGAAATGAGTTTCTGGCTTGTACTATTTTATATTTTTTCTATTCTCATATTTGAAGATCTGTTTCAAACCCTCTGCCGCAATTAAGAATCTGATGTCCAATAAATGAACTGACTGAACACAGAAGTTTTAATCAAATTCTGCTGAACTTTGGAGTGATAAAGAAGAAAAAAAAATAGAATTGAAATCCAGATTCATCCCATACTGGAGAAAACAACCAAAATAAAACCTTGCTGTAAACATTTGGAGTGCTTGAAATATTTATCTCAGTTTGAGGCTGCCATCAATATCTGGTCAAATGAGGAAATCTATTGCATCATAAAATTCATAGAAGTGATAGTATAAACTTGAAACAACTTATTTGGGAGAAAACGGTTTGCAAAAGAAGCACAAGTGAAAACATTTAGATTTGGCTGAAGTAGATACAAGCTTGATCATTATATGTATACCATACAACTAAATAGCTTGTGGGTGCATCTAAAGCCAATGTGAACCTTTCTGTGGAAAATATTCCTATGTGGGTATGGAAAATAGCCCACTTAAACTATACTTATACCGAATATGTGCAAATAAAACCCAAATAAAGCAACCAAGTAGAAAGCATATTTCCTTAAAATTTCTGTGGGTATATTCTATGTTATTCTCATGGTTTTAGGGCAGATGGGATTATACTGTATTCATATTAATAGCTTGGAATAACCAGTATACAAAATATCTTCTTAAAATATACATTAAAAAATTACAGTGGAAGAAAAAGCACGTGTACCAAAGTTAGATTGGATCTACTGATCTATTGATTTAGTTTGCTGAGTAGGAGGCTCTGCTGGAATTACTGACTCTTGAATAAGTCAGCAAGATATTATTTGAAAGACACTGGTTCATGGAGAAATAGATTAATTTCATCTATGACTGCTTTTGGAATAGCACTGCTTCCCATCAGTTAAGATTCTGAGCAATGGCTGCTTGGAGTAATAGGGCTGAAGTCAAGATACACTGCATTTTGAGTGGTTACATTCTTGCTTCCCCCTCTCACATTCCTCCTGTTCCCAGTACATGGCAGGACAAGATGAAACCTGGTGGAGTACATGTTGTCATGGCTCTGCTCTGTTTTTAATATTTCTTGTGCTCTGGGAATCCACATCTGTGGATATGGAAGTTTCTAGCTGTAATATATATATGGTAGCCTGAAGGGACAGAATGAACTTGTTTGTTTGCTCTAGTAGTGTCAGGGCCTTGCTTGAATTTACATGAGCCTCACATCTAATGAACTTGGTGCAAAATTTTTATGCAACAGATCAGACTTTTCAGGTGGATTTTGGAGCTGTGATTTTCCAGGTGATGTAGGTCTCACATGGGACACACACAGCCTTAAAGAAATAACATTCTTGTGTTAACTGCAGCTCAATGCTGTCAATCTCCAGTTTCATTCTCATTCTGTAACAAAACTAAACAGTCAAATGATAAAAAAGATTGACAGTTATCTGAGCCTGCTCTCTGTTGAGTGTGACAACATCTCTATTAGAATTACGATTTGCCTTTATGCTTGCAAAATCTCCTTGTCTTAATCTGTAACTTTAAAAAATACACAGTGCCTAAAGACAAATGAACAGTACAGATATTTCACACTAATATCTATTTGTTCTATTTACATTTTGTATCATCAGGTTTACGAAAGATCTTAAATTTTTTACCAAGAACTAATTCCACATTGAAATCTTTGAAGTCTAGGTGTGTTCCTCAGACGAGCTGTATGGGAACTGTTAGGTCACAGCCTGAAGCAATGATTGAGCACCTGGTGAAGGAGCATAGCCAGCCCTGGGAGCACAGGTGGAAGCAATTCACCTGTGTGATTAGAAGGGGTGGACCCTTACTTCATTTAAGGGCTGGCAGCCACAGGGAAAGCTTCTCCATCTAGAGATCACCTTCATTGTAGTGTTTCTGGTCCTTGGAAAAAAGTAAGTAATTCTATCTTTAGCATCATTTGCTATCAGTTTGTGACCTCTACCTTTCCTGGGTGATTTGAAACTTGTTTAAAGCTATATCTGCTGTTGCCTATCCTTACGTAAGCACATGGATGGTACCTTTCCAGAGAACTAGCAAAAAGACCAAGTAAAGTTTTCTGGCCTGTCCTAATTCATAAGCAAACTGGAAACTCTCCCTAGTATTCTTTTGGAATTCCTTTCCTTTAGTAATGTTGTGTTCATCATGAAGCAAAATATGGGATCAGTCAGAAACAAAAAGAGGGAGAACTTAAATATGAATTAATGAAAATAACAGCTCACAAGAAGAATTTAATAATCTGAATGAGGATGGCTGGTGCAGGACAGAAACCAGTGAAATGTGCACAGGCAGTCGGAAATACAAAGCAGGCAGCTTGTATGTTAGTTTTGCAAATGGAGGGTAGAAATAATGGCCACGCTTATAGGAGTAAAGAATGTTCCTTTTTTTTCCTTTATAGAAATTTCTTCATTCAAGCAGTGAAAAATATTTCTAAACAAACAAAATCTAGCCTGTGATCCTGCAATGAGCTTTCAGTTTTACAGTTAACCTCTGGCAAACATGTTCCGTGGATTCACTGTGTGCTGCACATTCGTTATTAAAGTATATATATAGTTCTTCTGTGATAAGATGGAATGGGCAAAAGGATCTTGAACCTTATGTTTACATTGACTGCTCTCCTCCACCCTGATAATGTATGGTACTGAAGGTTTAAGCTTTTCCATGGATTGATACAAAATATTTTTCGTGTTGTTTTCTATTCCTTTATTTATAATTGTAAAGGTTCTCCTCGTTACTGCTGTTGAGTACTCAGCTGACATTTCCATTGAACTAGCCATGAGAACTACTAGATCTCTTCTTGAGCAGTAATAGCTGATCCAGAAATCAGAACTGAGCGCAGTTAGGGTTCTTTCCCCTGTGCACATTACTTAGTATTTGTCTTTCATAAGCAGTCTTATGGTGTACTGTGACCATCAACCCTACAAATTCTCTGGCAGAATTTCTGTATCTAACACTGACATGTTTGGAAAAGAAAGATTTTATTACTACTTCTTTATGTCTGTGGTGTGTTGCTCCTTATGATCTTTTTGGTCTGTTTTAATATGAGTTACCATTTGAATCTCTGAAGTTGATGGTCTTCTCTATTTTCCTAATTGCTCCACATAAGCTCCAGTATTTGAGGGATTTCTTTTCACCCCGATTAACTGCCTTTACTCTAGCATATAGTCATGCTGTCTTTTTTGTGTGGTCCTTTAATTCTTGGTTTGAGAGATTGTTTTTGGATACATAATATGTGATTATTCTGAGACTTTAATAACGTGTACATACATGGTATCTGCAATCTTTTATTCTTTTGGTTGCTCCTTTTAAATTCCTTTTTAACAAGATTTCTCATTTTTTATGTACTTCCCTTTTTGAAGTTACAATTTTTGGCTTTTCGCTCCTATAGGAATGTAGACTTTAAGTACTTTATGGTCAATCTTGAAGAGTAATTGTTCATTTTGAAGTAGGGTCCCATACCTTGCTTAGGCCTAAATAAAAAATTGCTTCTCCCCTTATGGATTAGCTTGCCATTTGTTCCAAGAAGCAGTTATTTATGGTATCTTAAACTTCAGTCTTCTGCCACAGATCTAGCTGTGCATTTGCCCTATGAGTATAACTGCAATGTTTTTGTAGGGCTTTCTGAGGAAGCAGTGTACGTAAGGCTCACTGAAGCAGCATGGACAGTGCTGTATGATGGAAGAAATTTTCTCTTGAGCATGTACTGTCTTCACCAGGCTGCTGCATAAGCCATATTCCTTCCCAAAAACATGGGCTATTTTATTTATCTATTTATTTTATTTTATTTATCTATTATTATTATATATCTATTATTATTATTATATTTATTTAATAGCGGGGGCTATTTATTTTATTTTATTTATCTGGTATTCATACTATCCCATCCTATTTAAATGTCCGACAAGACTTATACATGGTTAAAATTAATGGCAACTTGACTGTTCTTTAAAAACTGAGTCATAACAATCAAATTTTATTATTTTGTCACTTTAAAGCACAAATCATGCTTATCACAATTAAAATCAGATAATTTTCCTGAGGTATGTGCCAGCATATGGATGTTAGTTACATCCCAGTTGATTTTTTCTGAGTTAGGATTTCATTAAGAGTGACACTTAGGTCTGATGATCATGTTCATTTCCCAGTCATAGTTCTCAGTGTTCAGATAAAAGTTAACACAGACAGAAAAACTGAATAGCAAACAGTCTGCTACTGTGCTTTACTTTCTGATCAGCATCCAACTCTCAGATCTTTTTTGTTGCATTTGTGCACTAAGGAAACTGGTCGTCAGACTTAAAGCTTGGCCTCATAGGCAGAGGTCTGAACACCAGAAATGTGCAGGAAGCCAGTGGTAGCAGTGTGTGAGCACCTTGAAACACCAGGTCCTGCTCCTAGATAGTCCACAAGTGAACAGAGCGCTGGCACGTATGGTTTGAGCACTTGCATTTTCTTTATAAAATGTGCGTTGTCCAATGACTTCTACATATCCTTCAGTGGGATTTTCCAGGACTGTGAGGATGGAGTAGGCTCCACATCTCACTAATGTGAGCAGAAGAACATGCCTGGAGACATATAAATGTCATCCTTCACACCATCTTAAAATCTGAGGCACTGAAAACCTCACTGAGCCAAGAGTTGTGTGTGTTGCAGCAGAAGACTGACTTGTGGTCTCAGCAGTGGTGAGCATCTCTGGCTTAGGCACTCCCAGTTGCGAAAACTAGCAACATTCAAGCTATTTGACTTTGGCATAGCATTAATGAAGAAAAAGATGCCAATAGCTGTAGAGAGAAGAGGTGAGAATTAAGACTTAGGTCAGTAAAATAAACACTGTTACCGTGGTTGACTAATCTCATCCAAGCAACTCTTTGCTTGTTTTTTCCCTTGGCTTTTTGTAACTTTGAGGAAAGATGCTGGCAGTTCTGTCTCTCAGAGCTTGCAATCCCCCTCTCTTCTGAAGTCACCCACCAAAAGGAAAGAGAGGACGTTCCCTCACATCAGTTGAATAACTTTATTTTTGTCTGTAATCTTCTCTTCGGTAGAAATTAGGATATTTCCAGCCTACCCTGAAGGTATGGTATCTTCCTTTGAAGTTCTCTGAGACCCAGGAACAAGGAGTTGTCACAGCAGCAAGGTTAGCGTCAGCACCAGAATAGCAGAGCTGGGTCATTAGAGATCTGTGTAGAAATCTGTAATCCCTAAGGAGTACTGAGCATCTTGAGCTTCTGATTCACCCTTTGCAGGATTAGTCTGATAATATTTTTAATGGGTATCCATTCTATTGCAATGTATAGGAGTGCAGTGACCCTGAAATGTCACCATCTAACATTACATTAATTCACTCCTAATGAAACTAAAGAGGGCTTAGAGTTTGTGACCAAAGGCTGTTCAATAGAATTGCACCTTTCATTAACTGACTTTGGAGAGATGAAATAAAATGAACATTTTGAAATATTTTGTTATTGGATACACTGATTTTTGAGAGCAGTAAATCCCTCTGGTTCAGACCCTAATAGGGGCTTCTGATGATTAGGGTATAAAATGAACTGTGAAATCCTATATGCCTAATATCCCCCTTCCTAATGCAAATCAAATTTGCTACCCTGCCAAGTAGTTTGATCCTTCAGAGCACAGAAACAAGGTAGCATGCAAGCAGGATCTTGCATTTAAAAGATGAAATGTTGGCAGTTTTACGGAATGACCCTTTAATGCTGGACATCCATGTATAAAGGTGAATCAATAGAAAATGAAAACTTACAATAGTCTCACTGTGCTCAAAGGGCAAAAAGAAAATGTATTGTTCACCAGGATGTGCCAGAGTAGGAGTAAGATGCACCTTTTATTTTTGGACTGACATAAGTCCTGGCTAAAATTTGGACTTCCAAATCTTGGAGTAAAGAAACCCATCACAGGAAACTACCACCACAATATGTCAGGTAGTCTATAACAGGAGCAGTCTCTAGGAGATTAAAACATCATTTTTTTTTTTTTTGAGTGGTACTGAAGTGCTACTTATGGGCGTTTACTCTTGTAGCTCTTGTACTCCCTATGCATAGTTAGTGAGTGGAGCCATCTTCCTGCAGCTCTACTCTATTACTTAGTTAATTACAGGGGGAAAGAAAAAAAAAACTCTGTATGCTATGAAGTTACTGAATGTGTTTCTTAGTGTGTAAATAAAAAAATAAATAAAAATAAAAATAAATTATGAATTAAAATAAAAACCCTTTTGACCACATTCTAAGATTTGGATGTAAATTGTTACAAGCGTGTGGTATGTCAATCCATAATCGTCATATTTAGCTGAAAACTGCATAGGATCAGTGAGGATTTTGTCTAATATTGGTGGAGAGATGGTTCATATTGGTGGAGAGATGGTTCATATTGGAGACGTGAAGAAAACATACAAAAGCAGTTTATCCATGCAAACGTATAGCCCTCAGGCTTCTGTGGTACTACAGCAAGACCTACTTTGATCTGGTGAATAAGTCTTGGTCCCATATGCTGAGTTGCTTAGGGAAGCTATATGTTATATACTTCTCATAATTAAATTTAAATGCTACCTGAAATTTGATGCAAAGTAGACCGCAATTAAAACGTTGGTTTACTGACTAGTTATGACAACCAGAAGGGAACTGCTAAGAGATTGGGAAAAGGGAAGGGAATGGTGTTTAATCAGAACAAACGCTGGCAAGAAACATGATTTTAATGGTTTTACAAAATCAGTTGTCCAGTACTAGTGATATGTTATTTCAAAATCATTTAAAGGATGGGAGAAAGTTTAGTTATGTGACATCTCTTTTGATGGTCTGTCTTATTTGATACTGCAGGGATTGGATTCACTGGGACTCATCCCATTTCCACTGTAATTTGTAAACTAATGTTTTGTTTCTTCAGAAAGTATGTTCCAGAACAAGTGCTTACCATCATTAAGAAGTTGTCTCTTGTCCTTGTCTCCTAATTGTTTGATGGTATTAATGGAAGCAAAAAGAACATTCAAGACACCTTCTTGGTACTTCTCTGTATGTATTCAGGGTAGTTGCTAAGAGAATGCCCTAAGAGATGCCCAGAAAAATCTGTTTGCATCCAATTCTGAATGGCAGGCTTATAACTACCAGACTAGCCTGGAGAGGTGGCCCGGAGTTTGAAAATACTCATTGTGATACTGCCCAGATTCATGAGCAGAGATGAACTACTGCTTTTTAAGCATACCTAAAAATACGTCTTGTTCTCGGACAGACAGTCATTGCTCTGTAAGCAGAAAAGGTGTTTTTGAGTGACTCCTTGCTTCATCTCCACTTAGCTGTAAATTGAATTTGCTCATTGATTTTTGTTGTTGTTGTTATTGTGTTGTTTATTTAGTTTATTTTGTGGGTGCTTTTTTATCATTTGGTTAGTTTTGTAAAGGGGAAGTATGGGAGAAAATGTATGTTTGGCCTGTATGTCTTACTGATGTGTAATCTCCATTAGCTGTTTTTGCTGGGATGGAGTTTTGGCACAAAGGGCATAACCTCATCAACTCTACTTTTGCCTAGACATTTCAGCACCAGTTGACTGCCAGTTTTCCAGAAGAAATGAGAATGTAGTTATCTATGAATGCATTTCTCTTTTATTTTGTGAGTTATTTACAAACCTGACATGTTTTCTTAAGTATTTCTGCAAAATTATCAGACAATATTTTGTCAGTAGGTTGTTTGTAGGAGATCTACTGCTAGTAATCCAAAATTGAAATTGATTGGGTAAGAGCAATTCTCGGAACAAGCTTTCTGATAAAAAGTCTTAAAGTTAGGAATTTACGAAACAATCTCTAATATTTTTCAAAATTTGCTTAATACTTAGTACTTGAGAGCTGGTGTATCTGAGAACACAAACAGTTCAAACAGAATCATAGCAGAAAAGTTTAAAATTATGAACAAATATTCATAGAAAACTTTCTTATTTTTTTTCTTGGGGCAGTTGCCTGATCTTGCCTAGATGGTGGTTAACTGTCCATCCTCACAGAGGAACAGTACTGAAACCTGCTGATTCTCTTTTCACAGTTCTTGGATATGCAATTTCACACATAGAAAAGAAAAATTGTGTGAAATGTTGTAACCGACATTGTCAGTCAGCAGGAAACCTGAAAAGAGATACTGAGATTGAGCTGTGAAAAATGACAACAGTGGAGCAGTAAATTTTTATGTGATAGATAGAGCTGTAGGGCGCAGGTCATTGCAGCTTGCAAGGGGCAATCTTTGTGTTACTGATATCCCCAAGGCTGCAAAGGCTGAGTGCCATGCTTGGAGAGCTGATGGGCAATTTGCTAATGCAGCAATCTAAGTACAAGAAGAGCCAGCATAAATGTGAGGGCCAAAAAATTACACAGAATATATGTATTATACAGATGTATTGTACTATTTTTTTGTTTATTCAAGTAGCATGCAGTGAATAATTACATATATATATATGTAATATATATATAGTATATATATATATATAATACAGAATATATATATAGTACAGTATATATATTATATATTATATATATATTCTGTACTATATATATTATATACTATATATTATATAGTATATAATATATATATAGTACAGAAAACCAGGAAGTCACAGATTTTAAATTGGGATGTTTTACTGCTGAAAACTAACATCGTCTTATGCTAAACTACTCTTGTTTGATCAGTAGAACTGCAGAGATTCTATATCTGCATGCTTTCTGGTTTTTTGCATCCACTAGAACAGTAATTGTTAAACTTAAGGGGATAAAATGTACCTTCTCCCAAGTACCTCCCAATTTCAGGAGCAACACTTAGGGAGCTTTTGTTTCCTTTGTTGTCCTGTAGCTTTCTAAGTCTGAATATCGGGTGTACCTTTCCTAAATATTTATAGCTGAACATGTGACTCATAAAGTTTGTATCAAAGTAAAATCATAACAGTAGTAGCAGTGAATAAAAAATAAAATCATGTTCAGCTTTAATATGCAATTCAACTGAAATCATGTTGATTTCATTTGATTTCTCCTTACATATTTTCATGTTTGAGGATACATTTGATATACGTTTTATTTTATCACTGTTAGGATGAAACATTTTGGGTTTTTTTTTCCTTTTCAAATTACTTTTCATTTTGAATATTTTAAACTGTAGCATGTAATAGGAGATAAATACACTGCAAACACATTTTGTTGCACTTGGGTCAGTGTGCAGTATTGCTGCTGTTTTCCCTTGCAAAGAATTTAGATATTTTCTGATTGGAAATGGAGATAAATTTGGAAACTTCAGGAACATTTGGGGAAGGAAAAAAATCTGTTTTACTGTCCAGGCTTGTGTGGACCTCTTCCACAGATGACAGTGCCAAGAGGTTCATCAGTCTCTTGCTCCAAAAGTACTGTTTCTACCCTGCACTTCAGTCTATGACCTATGTTATTCCTAGCATTGCTCACTTCAATTTCTCCCATGCTGAATCTTTTATGTTAGTATAGAATTAAGATAATAAGAATAATTGCTTTTTTTAATAACACTTCATGTGTTTATGAGCAGTCATACGCAAGGATTATTTTCTAAATCACTGCTCGTTTTTGTTGTTCTCTTCTGAGCTCTCCAATTAGTATGTATTTCTTTTTTCATTGTGGTGTTTGTAACAGCATGCAGTGCTCCAACTGAGGCTTATCAAGTGAAGTAGAGCAGAATAATTACTTCATTTCTTTTATGCGTGACATTCTTATTAACATGACTCAATACAGAGCATTTGCCTTGTTTTGCCGCAGTGTTGCATTGTTGATTCATATTCAAATAATTAGTCACTGTAAACCCACATACTGCTGTGCTGTGTAACTCTGTGCTAGGATGGGCTATCCCACAGCTGTCAACAGGAGCACCCACGAGCTGCAGTGAGGGTGTTGGGCACTGTACAAAAGAGGGGCAGGTAAATTACTGTTCTTAAGCAGACTGCTGAGTTCCGTACTCATTTGTGAATACTGGTTTACAGTATTATAAGTATATTCCAATTGTAAGTGATTTCAGACTGCTGTCTCCAGTGTATAATACCTCATCATTCATCATGCATCTTTTTCAAAAACAAGGATTCGCCCTTCCTTTCCACATACATATTCTCCAGAAGACATAGTAAAAAGTATTAGAATAATGAAAACTGTCCTTTTCCTGATACAAATATTACTGGAATCATTGTAGCAATAATATAATATTTATATCTACTTTCCAGTACTACTCCAGAGCCCTAACCAAGGCCATGAGCTGTGCTATTGCAGAAAATGTGAATGCAAGGACTATGGAAATATTGGATATTGGAGAGTTTCTTTCACTGGAAGAGCTGTGGATCATTGGCATTCTTGTTGTAATTCTGTTTGGACCTCCTTCACACCTGGATTCTAGTACTCTCTCCCCAGATTGGCTATAGGTATTTTTCAATTCATAATGTATATCATAGAACATAATTTCCTTCAAGTTCAGGCACAGAATTTTGCTGTTGGCTTCCTAGATAAGTTTTTAGTCAGGAATGGAGGGTTCATGGTGTTCATTCTTCTATGAAGTGTTCAAGAGGAGAACAAATGTCCTCCTGCCTAAGGGGATATGAAGATTCATTTTTTCGTGACAATGACCAGCATATAGGAAGAATAGTCCCATAAATGTGATCTGTGCACAGCTTTTTTTCCCCCATATAGGCCCAAAGAATGACACATTTACGCCTGTTTGGCTTCTGAGAAGTAGCATTAAACCCATCTCGTTGCATTGGCTGGCAAGATCCTTGGTAAGGTGACACTGCCTCTCACCCACGTAAATGAGCTTCATTTTCATCATAAAAGATCAAGTTTTGATTTACTGATTTAAAAGCAATGAACTCACTTGCACACACACACACACACTCATCATGCTCATCTTTACCCTTCTAGGCAGGGTGCTTGTTTCCTGGGCCTTTGGAAGCAATATTTTTAGAAGGGACTTAAAAATCTGTCATGTAGGCTCATCTCTGAAAACAATATGAGCAGAAGTATAGGCTCTTCCTTCTGCTTAGCTCCAAGCCTCTTCGGTTGGCTTTATACATCAAAAATATAGGGGTTATGGCCACTTTGGTCACCACACGCCCACCTGAAAAGCACTAATCTACAAACATGGTTTGTGGGAATTTGCATTGAGGTAATAACTTGAAGCTGGGTTCCTGCACTCCAGGTGAAAACCCTGAATAGGAAGCTGTTATTGCCTCTTTCCCACTGGTCTAATATGTATTTATTTCTAGAAAAACAAAGCCATTCCAACAAAATAAACTGAACCTACAGGCTTAGTATGCAGGAAAATCAGGAAGGGAGCATTTTCCAGGGCAGACTTCACACACCTCAGTTGTGGTCTGCTTAGCCAAAGAGGCGTTCTCATTTTGTTTTGACTCCTTTCTTCCCTGTTCATGGAAGGAAAAAAAAAACTTTTTAAAATTGAAAATAATACTTGTTTTCCTAAAAATCTTTCTAATAATTTCAGTGATATCTGTACACATGGAGTGTTTTGCTATTTAAAGACATTTAGAAATGATCAGACTTATCCCACCCAAATAAAATAGTCTTAAAAATTGAATTTGTAGAATATCAAATTTGGATCTTCATACCTAAAGGATCTCCATTTCTTTCTGCCTTCTGAAGAAAGAAGTTGAAATACTTACAGTACTGTATGAACCCAGAAAATAGAGTTTGGGAAAAAAATGCAGGCCATTGTGTCATAGAATTTTGATCTGGCAATATTACAAGCTAGAATTTTCAAATTGATTTGAGGAAATATAAGGGGAAATGTCTATTGGGTCACACTTGAAAATATTAAGTATTTTAGATTCATTTTGAAGTCCTGGAAATTAAGTACTTCGCATCTACAAAGCTAACTGATTTACTAAACATGATGCCAATTATACAGTCTGCAAAGTCTGAATACACATATAATAGTAAGAAAATTGTACCAAAGCCACCTCAAAAGAACTTGATTTGTGGCAAATTTGAGTTAGTAAGTACAATATGTTCTATGATTGGAAAGAAAAATGGCAGACACAGATTCAATGTGTTAGAAAGTAGATGATTTTTCTGAGACTATGAATCCCAATGGAAACACTGCTGATTTACAGATTATAGGAAGATAGAAGCAGATCACGTGCTGATGCAAATGAGCATAGTTTTCTTGACATTGGTGGACCTACTGTGATTGATTCCAGATGAAGTGATGAGATTATTCAAGTGTGCTATGCCCTCTTGAAAGGCTGTTGAGAGATGCTGTGAGATCATTGCTGGGATTGCCTTACCAGAGAAAAATACATAGAGTAACAATCTTCCCTTTAAAAGAATGTGGAAAGGGAGAAAGTAATAGCATCTCTCCCTGTGTTGATGGAAAAAGTAGGCTTTGGTGGGGAAGAAAAGGGAAGGCACTTCTGTAGTCAAGATTTTGGAAGGAAGGTAGTAAAAGCAATGCTAAGAAAAAGAGACAGAGAACCAGAAAGCTTTACAGCTCCAATGTTCTCACCAACTTCAGAAAGGCTCCGTGTGTATTTACCTTCACCTTCTTTAGGTGGTCACTGAGGTTTGACTCATTGAGTACTCAAGTGTGTTTGCCTGGGAGCAGGAGGAAGGATGGGGGGATCTAAATGCATCCTGGTTGCAGCAGCAGCATGACTGAATCAGCTTTAATGACTGGCTGAAGCTAGCACTGTATTCTGGCATCCAGCATGGGCTGTAACACTAAGTGACAATTCAGGCTACAGCTGGTTTGGGATGAGTTTTATGGTGTTGTGGCTAGCAAAGTAGCTAAGCTAGCTCACTGATGCTCTCCCAAGTTATTTTTATCTTAAGTGCAAGTAGGCCCAAGAGTGGAGGCAGTTACCTATCAGTGGTTCAGGAACTATCTAAAATATTTTGATATGTTCGTCTGGAAATGAAAGTAAAAAGCAAGCTAGACATAGCAAGCCTCAAGACATTTGAAGTAAATCATTCCTCGTGCAGTATTAAAATCCAAAGACAGGAATTTTTGAAGACTTATCTATGGACTCAATACAATCTAAACACACATTTAGTAAGGTGAGTATTTTTCCTAGTTCATTAGTTGCAGTACTTAGAGGCATTGCAGAGCTTTGACCATCGAATTCTTTACAGCGAGCTGCAACCTGCCCTAACTGCTACTCTTGCATTTGCCTATCAAAAGAGAAAGTATAAGACTGTTTCCTTTTCATACAAGATTGTTAATATTGAAACCATTGACTAGTAAAACTACTCAATTAAGGCTATATTAACCAGGATACTTTATCTCATTCTTATTTTCAAGAGTCAACAATCCAAGTACAAGGAGACTAATGACTAAAAATTCAGCCTTTTCTGTACAACTGATGGAGTTCTGTTCCTGAGCTACCTCCTCGATTCATTCAGCATGAATGGCAGATTCCTACATCGTGTCAAGTTTCAGATCACCATAGAAACAAACTAGGAGGCAGTTTCATTAATCATTTAGAGCACAAGAAGTCTAGGTCAGTCTGATTGCAGCATATAGAGTATCATCCTAGCGCCACATGGGACTCAGTTGATTTGAATTAAAAAAGATTAAGCTGCCCCTAGGACGCTCAGCATCATCAGTTTAAGTTCTCATGTAACAGTGGTCTCTGGAGCCACATGGATTAGGAGACTGAAGCTATGCATTTATTTTTCAGGGCTCAGTGAAACATTAGATGAGTGCAGGTGTCTGAGGGGAAAAAAGGACAAAGATCACATATAGTTTTTTAGACTTGTTGCTGTTCTTTTGAAACTGGAAACAATAACTCAGTTTTATTTCTCCAGTGACAGTTACCACTCTTTTTTGGCAATGCAATGGTACATCTGTTACCCAATGTTTACAACTTAGATTTATAACAATTTCGTACTATGCATCGTAATTTTAGTGCAGAGCTGCAAGTTGGGCATAGAACAGTTTACATGAACGCTGACTTTTTTTTCATGATGGAGTAAAAAATGCACAAAATAAATACTGGTGACATTTTAGTTTTACTTGAATGAAGATTTATTGCCCCCAGGAAACTTACTTACAGGCAGCTACAAATCAACTTGACTATGAAATAGCTGTATATGTACACCACAAAATGAGCCCCCCCTCCCAAAGTACTCACCTTATTTATGAGTCTTTCCAGTACTTCAAAGACCTTTAGTAACTTAGTCCAGGCTGGTTTATTGCTTCATAGAACTAAGACATTTCAAGAGGAAAGTTGTAGGTTACAGTGGGCAGCTGAGAATCCCATGATGCTATATGAACTGTTGATCTAAAGCTTATTATATCCTCACTTCCTACAGTATAATTCTTAAATCTTTTAAATTATACAGTGCTGTCTTTAATCCCGAGCTCTAAACCTTAAAGCAGAACTAGCTTTCTAATATCCAGAGTAACATCGTGAGTAGATATAATTATGCTTTGTTAAAATACAGTTCACTTACATGTGCAGGTGGTTCACAACCTATTTCAAATTAGTTAATTGAATTTTTAACAAAATTTTTGCATGAAAAAATCTGGGAGCAGAATCCGCTGTCCCAGTGTTCTTCATGGAGAAAAAAATATATATGTGGGTGGAGGTATTTCACTTTATTTAAGAACCAGAACACCTCATCCTTTGTATTTTACCAATTTGCCCTTTCTGTGCCAGCTAGCTGGGCTGTGATAGTATCAATGCATCAATGGTGAAGTCTCCTGTTACAGAACGCATCTATGGACATGAAAATAGTCAATGTATTTTTTTCCCACCTGATATGTTGTCATTTTAAAATGTGTTATTCTAGGGATTTCCGGGGAAGAAATAACATTATGCTCTGGAAGTATTTTTAGATTTTTCTAGCACTGTGCAAACTGACTGATTATTCCCCTGGGAAGGGGAAACTGAGTATTATCCCCACTTTGCACAAGCTGAAATTGATACGGAGTCACACTAAGCAACTTGCCTCAGGCTGTGAAGGTAAACAGGGACCAACGCTATGGTGCTCCCATTCTCCTGCCCAGTGCCCCACCCAGACCCTGCTATTTACAGCTTGCTGCCTTTAAGAAAATGTAGAATACAGGAATTAAAGCATACACATAAAGCCCTGACAGGAGGTGAAAATATTGTGTTAGCTAATATTTACTGAGCATCACCATTATGCTGGTTGTTACAAAAAAAGAAAAAAAAAAAAAAAGCTGCCTAGCTTTGCTGTTCCTTTCTGGTCCATGAGAGAGCTAAACTCTCTCTAGTGCCAAGGGGGTAGCTGTGGTGGCCCACTAGCCATGGTGAGAGGATCCAGGTTGTGCATTTGCTGAGCTCTTGCACATCACCTAGGTGAGTGACTGTCACCACACCCACATGAAACTGGTCTTTGTAAAAAGAGCCACGAGGTTGAAAAGCAGAGAATTACTTATTTCCACTGAATATTATCCTCACTCCCCTGTGGAGCATGGGCAGATCTGTGAAGCTTCATTTTTCTTCCAGGCTCCTTCCACCTGGATGGGGATGCAGTGAGTCTGCAGTGATACAGAATCCATGTGGGATCCCTGGCCTCTTCTGCTGCCCAAAGCCTCAAGAGAGGAGATATATTCTGCATAGCCTGTTTCCAGGTAGGTGTGGCAGTCTTGTTTTCTCATAACCACATAGGAAAACATTTCTCACAACGTATAATGCCTACAGCTAGTCTTCAAAACGCTTCTTGGCATAAAATACCAAAAAAACCCTAAAAGTTTCACATTCATTCTGCTATTTGAAGGCAATAAAAAAAAACATTTCTGGCTTGTTAGATCAACAGACTTTTCTGTTAACTTAAGTGATTAAAAAAAAGTCATGTCCCTTTCTCATGTGGAGCTGAGTGGAGTATTTCACTGCTGGGCATCACCTGTGCCTGACTTGGGCAATAATTCAAAGATGCCGAGGCATCAAAAATGACGTGAATCATTCTGCCAATCTTTTTTTATTCAGCTATTAATCCGTAGCTCTGTTTAAATTTGGGTAGCCTGAGGTCAGAAAGAAAAGCGCCATTTTTCTTGTAAAATAAAAATACTTGACTAAGAAAAAATGAGCTAGTAAAAATGGAAAGGTAAATTTAAAGTCACTATTTAGAGTGCAGAAATTTGTTTAACTATGTTGCCCCGGAATATTATTATAAGCAATGCATTCATGTTACATGGGAGGAGATACATCTGGGAGAGAAATGATCCATTCTGTTTCTGTGTTCAACACATGGGCATGCATAAAATAGGAAGATCTGAAGATCTGATGTGAGGATGTTCACAGTTTATTGTCTGTGGAGAAATAATGGAATTGCTTGAAAATTTCTGGTGAGAAGTATACTGATTTGAACATAGGTTAACAGAGTTCACCCAACTTAATCAGTCTGGGTTACAGAAAATACAGACATGAAACAAATCTTTCTGCTTGTATACAAATCAGTGTAAAATTATTGGTCATTTTTCCACACCTCTCTGCTAGTTGCTGGTAGCAAGCAGAGATTTACTGGAGGAATTAAAGAGGTTTCATTCCTCCCACCACCAGCAGCTGTTCGGCCCTGCAGCCTTCCTGCGTAGGGCAGGCTGCACCAATCCTTGGTATGTATGACTCATAGGAAAGTAATAAAATCTGGAGGCTAGAAGAGACCTCAGGAAGGATACCAGCTGATACAGAAGAATTAGAGAAGCTCATGTAAGATCAGAATATAAGGAGCTGAAAGACACATGTAGGGGAAGCATCTGGGCAAGCTGTCCCAAGTGACAAAATTACTGGGACTCCTGCCCACATGGTCAACCCCTTGCATGGTCTGGAGCATGGTGTGATGATGGTCACCAGAGCAATTCCCAAGGGGAGTTGTGCTGGTAACACATACAAGCTGTATGCAAGATATGCCAGCCTCTATGTTAAACTATGGATTGACTGAGCAGTTCAGGAAATGCATGGGCTCCACAGGTTTTCAGGGACTGATTTTTTTTTTTTTTTTTTTTTTCACTGCGTCCCATTAGCTGAGACCCTGAAGCAGAATTCAGAACTCTTCTTTCATTCTCAGTATTTTACAAATTTAATTCATATATTCTTGGATTATGCCTACACTTTATTATAAACTGTAAGTGTCATATGTGTGTTTCCGTTTTGTTAAGATGATGTGCATTTGGGCAGCTGTCATGTCATGCCTGGAATGTGATGAAAACAAGAGGTCCTGACTGCTCACTACTGAGGAGCTCCCAAAGCACTTCTCACAGGAGCAGGGGTGTTAACCCTGATATCCTGGTCAAATTCCAACAAGGCTAATTATATCCTACTTACCTAAAAATCTACCATGCTTTCCCTGCTCGCTGCAAGGTCTTGCTATATGAAACAGACTCTCTTCTGATCTTTTTAAACACTATGATCTTCCTCACCAGATCGGGATGTATTTAAGGGGTAGCTAAACTTAGTTCTCAGGTTGTTAAATTTCTAGTCCAGTGCAGGAATGCTGGACATAAACTGCCATTGTTACTAAACCGGGTTCAAGGCAGAAGTATTTCAGAAAGAGGAGACTGCAAGTGTTGCAAGTGTAGTTAAGGACAGCCACATGCAAGCATGGTAATGTCCATAGTAACAGTATCCATTGAGTTCCTCTATCTGGCCTTCTGCCTGAAGGACATTATGAGCAGGATCAACGTGGGTGGGGGCTGAACATTGAACAGAACTGTGGGGGAAGAGTGGCACAGGTGACTGCAGGCTGGAGGTAAGATCAAGGTGCCCAAGAGGGAGACAGAGGGGGCTGTGCTTCTTTCTGAGTCTGTTTCAAGTGGACTGCGCTATGTTGAAGTTGCTTTTGACTGTGTAGTCATTCAAGACCTTACAGTATGTGAGTTTTCCTGAGGCTCTCAGGCCTGCTTATTTAATGTATGTGTGAAGTGGCACTAAGTGATTATTTTAGCTTTGCAAAGCTGCAGTGGTATCAAACAATGGGAAATATATATATATATATATATATATATATATATATATATATATATATATATATGTTTATAGTTTTGTCTACAGAGTAAATTATCAAAGATAACTTTGAAGCTGCAAGATTGTATCTTATTATTTGTAGATGTGGCATGTAATGCTGTTGAAATGGCCACCCAATAATCCCAGTGAGGCTTTTTGCTTCTCGTTTAGAAATATTTCCAGAAGGAAAACAAATCATGCAAAATGCATCTCTGCTCCTTTATCTACTGGAATCTCATCTATCTCCTTATCTTTTTTGTACAAGCTGCAACCAAACTTTGAAATGAACAGATATTACAGATTCATCTAGACAGATATTCATCTCGTGTCTGTCCGAAGCAGACATAAGAGTGGATACCATTCTTACTGTTATTTCTTATTTCTGTGCCTGCAAATCAAAGTTGCATCTTTGTCTGCAACAGTTCCTGCTGATATGTGAGTCAGCAAAGCCATCTCCTTATAGCTCACCTTGCATGGCAGAGCCCTACATTCACAGATTTTCTTCTCCATGATGCCACATGCATGCATATGTACATATGCACACACACACATGTATTTACACACACATTGTTTAGATCATTGGCAGCATAGCGGTGCTGCTACCCGGAAGAATTATTTCAGATTGCTTCAAATTTTTAGTTGAATAGATGATGGTAGAATATGTATTTGATAAATTAAATGTGAAGTTGCTCACACACAAGTATATGCACTTGAAGCTATTCTTGTTTTTTGTAGACAGGTGCCTTTAGCGCAACTAGCAACCTTCAAAAATGAGAATAAGGGCACAGAGTCTTAAAAGCCTCTTCCTGTCTGCTGTGTCTCCCTGGACAGGCTGAGGCCACATTAATGGAAAAGCACAAAGTGAACAAGATGACCTAGCAGATGCTACCAGGATGTACTGTACTTTTCCTAAGATAAATAAAGCCTGCTGTCTTCAGCAGTATCAGCAAACCCCACATATTCTTTAGAGTGTAATAAAATATAGTATTATAGAGTTTCAAATTGCTTTGTAAGTCCATATTCTCCTCAATGTTATTAGTTCTCTTTATTCTGTTTAATATACCTAAATATTAATTACAGGATTATGGAATAAAATATCCATTTATCCAGCTCATTCTCACTGTCTTAAATGGGAGCTTAGAGTAAAACAACAGCATACAAAGTAAATTTGATTTAGTACTTCAGATTTAAGACTTACAAGCTGCTTTTAACCAGCAGCAAAATTACTCCAAATAACTTCGAGTTCCTGTAAAAAACTACAGAAACGAAAAGGCGCTCAATTTCTGCAAGGACTCACAGATTTATCATCTCAGAACTATAAAAGAACTGGGAAAAAAAAACTCTCCCTTCACTAAAGATGACTTTGTTTTTCTTTTTTTACTGTAGAAATGTTTGTACATCAGATGAACAAATCTTAAAGTTCCTCCGAAAAGAGAAGGATTTCTCTCAGATTAACAAGTGCAGATCCCATCATCAGTTTGCTCGGACAAGTGCAGCACACAAATTCAGGACAAAACTTCTGATTATTCTTGTTCCAGCAGAGCCAACTTGTAGTTTATCAACCCAATCAGCAAAGCAGAATTTTCCTACTCCTAGAGATAGGTTTTGTTTTGAAAGAAATCATTCTTGCAATGGAAGATGGCTTTGCAGCCATCTTCAGTGCCTCTATTTAGTCTTCCTGTCCTTGAAACCTTGTCCTTTCTCCAGAAGCACAGAGCTGGTTCTATAAACTGGCAGCTAATTTCCATCTCCCTGTCTGCAGGGAAATAGGCAATTTTTTTGCTTCTTAAAGACTGTTGCTTTCAGCAGCACTTTTTTTTTTTACGGTCAGTATAGTGCTGCCTCCAGCACCTTGTTTCTGGGAGTGACAAGCTGTCCTAAGCCCAGTAAATACTCATAATGAGTGGTTTTTTAAAAAAGTTTCAAACAGGAGGTTCTTTCCATAGCAGAATCTCAGCTCTGCATTGTGTCCTGCACAGCCTGAGCTATCCCAAATAATATTTGAACCATCATTAAGCCATGGAATGTTACAAGGGACTGTAAGCCAAAAGAGCTCATTGCTTTATGTGACTGCTCTTATATCATTTTTTTTTCCTGTCTAACATGATTGTGTTATTATTCTTATATATTTCTAATCCTATTTGAATCCTGTTCTGCTCTTGATCATTCCCAATCTCACCTGGAAAATGGGTAATTGTCACTGTTTGTCTTACTAGCAAGATATTTATCTAGGCTTTTCCAATTATCTGCTGATATTTCCCTTATGTAATGGGAAACATGAAGTCATCTGATACCATGGTTTGAGTAAATCTAGCTCATGTTGAAATTACCTCAAATGTTACAAAGTCAAGATGTGTAGAAATCATAGTATACAATATTCTGCTGAGAGTTTAAAGCAGTCATTTTGAAGAAGACTTCTACATCCCAAGTTCTGGGTCAAGAAATAGAGCTATGTATATGCCATTTGATGCATGAACTTCCACAGTGCATTACAGTTCTTCCATCCTCAGCAAAACGTTACCTGAGTTGTTCTACTGTATCAGCTGAAAATCAATAAGGAACTGCATATCTATAAAAGCAGACATCTGAGTGGTATAGAAGACTATAGCATGGAAGATAGATTCATTTTCAGTTTTGTCATGTTTCTCTTCTGTACTTCCATAATCAGAAATGTATTACTTCAACAGTATCCTTAAAAATTCATAAATGTGACATAATGCTTCATTGAACTTTAAGATGTCAGTTTGGAAAAAGAAAGATGGAAAATTTGGACTTCATATTTTAAACAGTTTCCTTACAATAGGCTTTTCTGGTCTGTTGATCCTTGCCCCAAGTTGAACTGGTGAAATACATCCTCAGGAGGACAGTAAGACTGCTAAAACCTCTTAGAAATATCTCCTGGCTGTGTCTTAATTATAGAAGTCAACTGAGAGGCGTTCTGTCATATTACTCTTCCAAGAGCTTCATATTTGTTATTCTTAGTTGACAAAAGTGTCCTTGCTTGAAGTTGTACAAGTTAATCTCTGCCAAGAATACAAGATCACTTTCGACCTGCTTTTCCCTATCCCTGCTTTTAAAACATCACCTTCATCAAACACATGTGATGTGTCTTCTTTTCTGTAGATGTGTGACGGGCAAAACAATTTAATGCAGCATGTAGCATCCATGACATCACAACTATTCCCTGCCAACACTTTAGCAAGATTCCATTTTCTGCATCCAGCTTCAGGCCTTTCCCAGGTCTCTGTTGCTTTAAGATGCAGGGGGTTTGTTCAGACCTTCACACTGAAACTGTCAGCAGAGTTTGCAGTGTCCTGCAAAACTTGAATTGGATGTAGGATTTTGTATTGGCTTGGTATTATTTACCACTGTTTGTGATTAGGTTTGCAGGAAGGCTAACTGCAAAGTTCTGATCTGGATTTCTCCAAAGTGTTTGGTTCCGTTCTGGGCTGCAGCATGCTGTAGTCAGCATTTGTTCATATCAACATCTGTAAAACATTTGGCATTACTTGAAAATATTAGTCACAATTGTAAAACTAATAAAAATCCTTCTTTTTTATTTTAACTATAAGGTG
This sequence comes from Lagopus muta, assembly GCF_023343835.1. Lineage (NCBI taxonomy): Eukaryota > Metazoa > Chordata > Aves > Galliformes > Phasianidae > Lagopus > Lagopus muta. The sequence continues at coordinate 84,438,173 of NC_064434.1, forward strand.
GTCATATATGCTGGGCACTCATCATTGATTTAGATGTTATCTCTCTGCTAGTAATATTTTTGCTGTGCTTGCTCCAAAGCCTGGATTTTTGATCTGGGAGCAATTCTCAGCTGAGAAAATTCATTCAACTGAAGCTCTGTGCCAGAACTTGGAAGACTTGCAGTTGATTTATATCCAGCTGCTCTGTACCGATTTGTACCAATTCTCAAAACTCTCTGACAATCTCCAAGGTAAATTTTCAGCATGTCCTAATAAGCAGCACTTTCTTGTGCAAAGGGAGGCTTCTCAGTTGACCGCTTAGACTATAATCAAGATGAGGACTTTGCATAGATATATTAAACACTCTAACTGAAAGGTATTAGCAAAGTGTTTTGAAATAAGGGCTTCGCTATGTGAATTACTTACCTCTGAAATGTAGTGTTATTGAAGCAAATTAACTAAATCTGGAGGCACTTTCCCCTGCAGATATATGCCTACAGTTGTGTCTAAATGCAACACGGGATGAATAAAGTCCTGAGTGCCATGTGGTAAAAAGCACTTTTCATGTGGCATAAGCACTTCAACCCATGAATTTGCAATTAAAATGAATTTCAAGAGGCATTTTACTGAGATTACATAAGGCATTTGTCAAGTATATGCCAAATATTCACTGCTTATTGGGCTTTCTGAGTCAGAAAATTTTCAGTAATTGTGTGTATACTTTCCTTCATTATGGACTAAGTAAGGACCAACCACTTCTTATCTGCTGTGGCTTGAAACAGAGAGTCAGATATTATGATTTGGTGACTTGTTATGCTGAAACAACTCGGTCATGCAGCCACAGCCTGAGGGTGTATACCTCCAGAACTGAAATTTGCTGTCAAATTATGAGAACACCCCTCCCCTACAGGCACCACTCATGCTTCAGACTACACAATTTATATTTGACAACATGCTTTTGCATAGACTTGTTGTGTCTTCCAAAATGTCTCAACTTTCAGGTTACAGAATATGACCCACTTCCAGTTTTTGCTTGGTAAAGCCAGAAGTTCTCTTTGTATGTGTGTAATCTTGTAAAAATTGATTCATTTTGGCCTGTTTCAACTCCAGCAGAAGTCAATCAGCAGGAATTGCACCCCAGGTTCCCAGGAAGCAGAGATGAGCTGGTGCAGAGTGTCCTTGAAAATTTGCCCTGTATGCCCATTGGTGATGGTGCGTAGCTGTGCTGAGTGCTTCAGTGACAGATCTTTTTTCCCAAGTATGGCTATGATGTCTTTGTTTATAGAATACTTTTCTAAACCAGGTCCAGCATCATGCCTACAAAATTAGTAATCGCATTTTTGGCAAGTATTAAGTCATACTATCTGCAGATTGTTCATAGCTGGTTTAGGCCTAAATAAAATTTGCTCTTTGTTCTGAGATTAGCTTTCACTTCTACTTGGGCAGAGCTTCGGCTTACTCATTTATCTGCCAAATGTCACTTCACTGAATCTATCCTCCCACCCAAAAGAGGAAGCTCCTTCAGAGCTACATTTGCTGGTCTTGGAAAGTAACATCTAAGGCTCTCTTAAACAATGGCCATAAAGGATACTTCCGAGATAGTAGGCATTAGTATGATGATATTAGTATCAACCTCAGCTCTTTTGTTCTTATGTTTTGAAGAGCCTCAGGGAGGACTGTGGGTGCACCTTTCCCACTGGTGTCTTCTGTTGACTAACCTGAAGGAAATAGGTGCCCTTTCAGGCTATAGTGGTTTTATCTGGGGCTCTTCATTCCATCTGGTCCACTGTTCTGCTAAGTGTTCCCATTCCTCAATAGATGTGTACAAGCAGCACCCTGGGCTAGCTGTCACCCACTAACTTTCTGAATGCAGAGTAGAAAAGGAGCAAATGAGGAGAGTACAGTGAGTGGGAGTCATTTCCCTGCCTTCCTGCTCTCGTCAGGCACACATTAATTATGACAGTGGCTTGAACATCAAAGAAAGTAGACATGAGAGGTAAAGATGTGAGCCGACAGAAAAAGAGAAAGAGGAAAGAATAGGTGTGGTGTTACAAGAGGAGGTGTGTGGTAGATCTGAGGGCTTAACTTCTATGAGGTAATTATAGAAGCATAAACAATAAATCAGGCTTCATCTGGCAAACCTTTGACCATACAAAAAAAGGAAGATACATCAGTGGGATTATAGGATCTAGTTCTGTAAGGCATAGGGTATAGTTATGCAGTTTTGGGCCCTCGGTTTCTCTTTGAGCAGCTTGATAGCAAGGCATGCATCAAAACTATTACTGAAAACATGCTGTGGGTTTCTGGTATCTTCAACTGAAGGAGAAAGCTGTTACTGATTACTGGCTACGCTGGTTGTATTTCAGGGCTGGGCTCATGTGGTGGTTTTCTTTTCAGCTCTGAAGTCAGTTAGCTGTGTGATAGCCTCCTTCTTCCTCACTAGGGAAGACCTCCAAGAGTCCACTCCTGTGACAGATCTATGCAGTGGAAAGAACTAAGGTGGAGACAAAGGCTCTTCTTCTGCCCTTTTCCCCATCCCTATCCCCTTCTGCTCCACTTCTGCAGCACCAGAATGAAAATCAGGCTCCTTCTTCCCTTCATGCTTACAATGAAATCTGTATCACCACTGTCTAATTAACAAAATGATTTGTAAAGATTTTATCTTTGATCTTGTAAAACGAGAGTAGCTTTAAGAAAAGCCAGATACTTTAAAGATCACCACATGGTTTTAATAGCATTTTCTACTTTGTGTCAGAACTTGAATGAACAAGATATGAACAGTATTCCTATTGTCACCACATTTCACTGTGTTATCGCGTTTGCTAATATTTCCTAGTTAAAAAAAATTTGGCAGCTATTATGAAGCTGATGTAACTTAATATCTGCTTCTAGCTCCATCAGTAGAGCCTGTTCCAAAGCCTACTGAAGCTGCTAGAAACTTGCTCTCTGGCTTCAGTCAGTTCGAGATCTGAAGTACAGAAAGGGAAATTGTATGCTCAGAAGGTTTCCCACCTTTCAGATCCCATTCCTTTTCTCTCTTCAGCTATGCAGAAGCTCTCCACATTGCAGAGCACAGTGTGGTTTGGATGCTGTATGCACATATGTGAACATGATGGGTTTATGGGCATCTTTTTGCTGACAAACTGAAATTATGGGAGAAAGAAAGAGGAAGTACTTTGTTTCAGAGTTGAAGTTACATTTTTGAATTGTAAATAGAGTTCCTGAGAAGTTAAGCAAAAATAAAAACGTTTTCATTTCTTTGCAGCTGAAAATACACAGAATAAAAATCGAGGAGTGGTGAAAGATGACGTCCTGGACTCTTCCGTTTTGTTTTCTCCCCATGCCATGCTCCTTCACTTTCATGACAGGGGTGAGTCTAAACTAGTGCACAGATTGCTCTTCCACTTCATAGCCAGGCAGCTGCTTCCTGCCCTGATAACTAATTTCATTTATTTCCTTTTCAGAAGACGGCCTGCCCTGGGTGGCAATTACAGTTGGTTAATTTTGGCACAATGTGATTAAAAGCAGATTGATATAAATCACTGAACAGTGTAGCTTATGAAAACGCAAGTTAAAGTAGCGTCCCAACCACAGTGCTGTCATGAGAGAAGCTGAAAGCCAGATGTTGGTCTAATCATGATAGAAATAATCTAGTAGCTGTCTTTATCCTCCGGAGCTTGAAAGCCTTACCTAATGTTTTTTGTCAGTCAGATACCCCAGTATTGCAATACATATTGAATGTTTTAGAGGATCAGAATTTGGTTTATTTTCTTGGCTCATAGGTAGATATTCTGGAAGTAGGTTTATGTACATGATCTGTGGGAGATTCAGGTGAAGAGCACCTACTAGGAATAGTAGATATTCTGAATATCTAAGGTGTCTAAGTGTCTTGGGCATTCAAAATCTTACTTTATTTTAAAGTAACCTATGTGAGGTTGTGTCATATAGAATAATGAACAAATAATGAGTGCTTCTGGAATCAGCAGAGGTGAATACATGTGTGTACACTGGTGTAATTAAAACTGCAAACAGATCCTTCCTGCATCTTATTGCGTTTATCAGAGAAAAGAAACCTCATTAATTAAAAATAGGTCCTATAAGTTAGTCTTTATTTTTTGCATCAGCAGAGATGTGATTGGGTAAGTTCACCTTAAGTTAAATGTGAGTGCCCCAAAAACAAGCTTGTTTCAGGCTCTGTATGGCTTAAAATATGAGGCTGTCCTGACTACTGTACACCCATAGATAAGCTCTGCAGGCTGAAGAATAAGCATGGTGGCTCCTGAGCCAGCATCCTGCCCATCACTTTCACCTGGCATGCTGTCACCTCCTCTGAGATGCCCTGCATGATACTGGGGTGACACACGGAGCAGCTAGGGAGAGATGAAGCTATGGTCCACAGTGACACAGTGCATGTGTACTAATAGACACCATCTGCTACTGCTATCAGCTTTGATACCAGATTATTCACTGGGTTCTGCAATAAAAAAAAAAATGGTAGAAAACCTATTAATTTCCCTGGGCTGAACAAGGAAAACTCTTTAAAGACCATCATCTGTTTTCTAAAATAATATAATTCAGATGGAAGGGACCTAAAAATGCCATCAAGTCCAGCTTCCGACGATGGCAAAGAAAACATTCAGTTTAAGGAGAATTTATGCCCACCAAAAAATATATTTTTTCTAGGGACAAACCCTGCACTTCTTTCAGAGCTATTTTGCAGTGGTATATGCAGCCTACATTTTGTAATACTTTTAACAAAAGAAAAATGTAAGAAGATGGAACTTCTTTGTTTTGCTTGAGACTTGCTCCAGAACAGTCTGTAAGGAATTGGCAGTGTCCTGATCAGAGAGAAATAAATTATAGGGACACTATTTAATATCTTTATGAGTCTTTGTGCAAATGCATTTGGAAATGCCAATGTGAATGTGTAAAAATAACATCTGTGGAGAGATGGAAATGAGGAGGGAGGAAAAAAGAGAAAAAGAGAAGGGGAGCATAAGCTACTGAGAGCACAGCCATTCGGCCAGCTACCTGCATAGGACATGGACCAAAGTCTCTGCCCTAGACAGTTTTTGTATTCTCTGATATGAATTCTCTTCAGCAGTAAAGCACAGTTTTCCTGAGCTCTCTTTTTCCTTCCTTACCAAAAAGGATGTTCTGGGGAATCTTTGCTGGCTTTGTCACATTGCAATTATTGAAGAAAGGATGAAAGTTCGTGGGAAAGAGGAATACTGAAAAAGAGTTAACTAAAATTAAGGCAACTTGTTTGGGTTTTTTGTTGTTGTTTTTATCTTAAAATATAGTTTCATTTTCAAAATATGGGAGAGTGAGTTTTTTGGTTGTTTTTTTTTTTTTGGTTGTTTTTTTGGGGGGGGTGGGAGAGGGGGGTCATTTTAAGAAAAGCTTCCAAATTAGGGCAGAAAAATGATTTTTTTCTCGTTCCCAGTCAACCAAAGGAATACCCCAGTCTTCTATTTTAACCATCTGTGCTTTATTTTAACCGTGAATGCGTATAATCAAGGAATTACGCTGAGATCTGCTCCCATTCCATGGAAGTCTCAGAGCAAAACATCACTGGCTCTTCAGAGAAACCTTCTCTTGCACTGGGCTTCACATCATGTACTACTTAAATCTGAGCATACACACTTTCAGAGTCAAGGCCTTGCAAGGTCTGGACTGTTTCTTTGATGAATAGGATATGGTGCCAAAATTTGTCAGGTCCTGCCTGTACAAAGCAGAGGCTTAGAATTAACATTATATACGTTTAATGGCAGAAAAAAAAATTGATTTGGTCTTCTGGTGGAAGGGAGTCTTATGCGCAGCAGTATCTCTGGATTGTATTTGTTGCTTTCACAGACGTAATGACTTTTCCATGTGTTTGCTGCTGCTGAAATCGCCATTAAAAGAACTAAATTGATGGTATAAAATTCTTGTACTTTTGTGGTAACCTTGTTTAAACAAAGCAAGAAACTTCACACTTTTTCAGAAGCTATACCCTTGACGCTAAGAGATACAGAAAAATGGGGAAAGGTGACGAGCGATTCTCAAATTGAGACTATCTAAGCCAGTAACTTAACACACAACACTGTTTTGTTTGTCCTTATTCCCCTGTAATCAGAGAAGAGTGTAGATTCCTAGAAATTCAGCAGCATGGCTTGTTGCTGGTATGGCACGGCGGTGGCACTATCGAGATTTCCAACAGTGCCAACCATATGTTGTGTGTCTGTTCAGCACGAGCACTGGTGGGATAGTAAAATGCTTGCTCGAGTCAAGATAATGTCAGTTGCTTATGCTCCTTAAAAATCTGCTGGTGCTAATAAAATGTTGCTCTAATCATCTGAATGTTGCTGCTTTGAAAAAGTATGCATATGAAATCCCACATATGTGACAACGATTTTGAAAAAGCAATGATCTCTGCAACTAAAGCATTTGCATCTGTTAAAAGCACAGCTTGCTCTTTCACTAGTGTCAAAGCTGCTGGCACAGAATTCAAAGTACTGCATTGGCAACTCTATCAGGAAGCAAGTGCAGCACAAAGCCATAATAGCTGTCTTGGTTTGCTTTTGTTATCTAAAAAATTCCAAGTGCTTTGGATAACATAAGGTGCCACATAACTGTGGAAGCTGTTGGGCAGCAGCTTGACAGCCATATGCATGTATCGATAATGCATGCACAGCCTCATCTTTAACTACGTGTTTTCCTTTAGCAGCTGTGGCAACAGTGGTGAGTTCAAACAATTCCCACACAGTGAAAATACAGCTGGAGGCAATGGATTTTCTACTGAGGGCACAGAAGACACAGGCGCTCTGGTAACTTAAAGAATTTCAGAGAGGCCAAAGCAACCTCAGTGCATACTCTCTGATCTATGCCAACTGTTTTGCAAAGATTACCATCCTAACATTAACCAGCTCACTGTGAAGTCGTGGACAGTGCAGAAAGGCAGGGATATTGGAGGTCAGTTCAGCAGCACTCCTGCTCCTGGTGCTCGTGCTAATGCATGTGGGTCACCAGGGCTATCTCTGCACTGCTGCCAAGGTTAAGCCAGTTCATGGTTCTCTGCACCTGTGAAGTAAACCTTTTTTCTCTGAAAACTCTTTTTTTGCCTTCTCAGACAATGAGCATGGAAGAAGTGAGACAGTATGGGAGTAGCTGCAAAGGGAATCCAAGCTCAGCTAGGAGAAGGTATATGTGGCTGGCTATGAAGGTGCAGGAAATTCAGGCAACTTTCATTTGGAAAGGACAAGCAAAATCTCTCCATGTCAGAACTTTAGAGGTTTGTTTTATATGCTGCCTTGTGCTTCATGTAATAAAATCCAGACCACATATGGGACAAAATCCTGAAGTTGTCATTGTCTTACAAATCCTATTCAAACCTTGACTAACCATTAGGTGCTCCCCTGACAAAGATAAAATCTTTGTGTTCCAAATTTTCTGAAATGTCTTTCATTAGAATAAACGTCTCCTGCCCAGTAGCTGAAGAAAGTTCAGCATAAAGATCCTTTGTCAGGGATGGAGCACAGCAGAGCTTCCTGGAGATTTCTTTCCACTCTGAAACTGAGGTGGGTCTGTCCTCCCTACTCTTTTTAATTTGTTCATTTTTTCCTAGGAAACAAGTACTGCTCTGGTTTTCATTTTCTACAGGCTGCTTGACTATCATGGAGTCTGGAGCTGAGGGGAAGGGAAAGGTTGTTATCCCTAATGGTGCTGCCTTTTATCATCAACATTGGCTGGTAGTACAGAAGAGTAGTACATCAGCAAAGAGTATAAAAGACACTTCTACACGCATAGTCCTCATGGACTATTCAGCAACAGAAGTTACGCAGGACTTGCAATATGTTTGCCACTTATTCTCTCTGAAATATTTCTTAGTACATTTGGAATATGTTTTCACTTTTAAAATCTGACCTTTTTACAAATAAAGTAGAGTGGTATCTGTCCAGATATTTCTTATTGTTAGGTTTCACTAGTATTATAGCTTCGCTGTTAATATCTTTCCTCCTCTCCCTTCCCCTCCCCTCCTCCCCTCCCCTCTCCTCTTCCTCCTCTTCTCTCTCTCCCTCTCCCTCTCCCTCTCCCTCTATAGCTCAGGAAGCTCATGGCTCTGTCACAGGGATCTATTTTAGAGCTACCAACCTCAAGGATAGGTAAGCACATCCCTCTAGCCTGGAACAAAGTATCTAATTCCTGTAGGAGGCTGGTTTATGTGTGCCTCTAGAGATGGCTACCTCAGACATCGTTTAATCTCTCCAGAAGGCACTGAGGATCCCTTTCCTACTAGGGAGCTGGTTCATGTGCATCTTTCCTCAGGTGCCAGTTTGTCCTTGAGATTTCTATATGAATGTTACAGAAACTACTTCAGTTTTTCTTGAGTGCTTACATCACAGATATGATTGTTTCTAACACAGCACAAGAAGAAATCTCACACAAAAATAAAAGACCTGAAAAGGTGTATTTTTATAAACCAGCTTGCAGAAATAAAAGAAAAGAATACCCTGTAAATCCATCTCAAAGATATCATAGTAGTAATGCAACTTCACTGTTTTCCAACTACTTTGAGATTGAATTGGTCTTTTGGCAATTTAATAACTTGAGCAAACAACTCTAAAATAGTCTTAGCTTTCTCCCCCACACACACTTCTTTAAATAAAGTTTAACTTGTAATATGGAATGTGAATTGTTTGGACTGTTAAATCATTCCAACTCAAAACCCACTCATCATAAATGTGTTGAAAGAAGAATATATTTCAGTACTGCGGCAGACTTTGAGTACAGTAGAGCAGCAGTCTTCAATCAACTAGACTTTCTTTCCAGAAACAGAAAATGAAAGCATAAGTGCCATATACATTTTTAAATGATTTATCTAAATTCAAAGAACTTTTTTGTGACTGATTATAACCACGTATATGAATGGCTATGGATAACAGGTTTCTTTTGGTTTTCAAAATGATATATAACAAAGTTCCATGCAGAGACCTTCTATTTACACATCTGTTCAGCACCTGCCCATAATTACTTAGTTAGTTTTTATTATTAGGCTTGTCACCATATTAATGTGGCAGTACATTCAAATTGATTGTAATTGCAAATTTCCTGAAAAATCTTGGTTTCTGCAAGTATTTAATTAAACTGATATCCTAAATTAAAAATAATTATGTAACTGTACTCCACTACAATAACACGTGCATACTTCTCTCTAAATAGAAAATGGGTATTTCACATAATTCATACAATATGTGGATTACTATTGTACAATCAAAGGTCAGTTTCCACTGGAAAAGGAGGAATAATTAACTTCAATATTTAGAAACCTGACATATTTCAATTAAGCAAGCAATTTGTCACAAACTTCATAAATCAAGTTATCAAGGAACAAGTTAATAATGGTTACAATAATAGAGATGATGAAAAATAAGGCTATTCTTTTTTGTGGCATAATTTTGCTTGAGAAAATGGTTTATACAGAAAGCTTTCCATGACTTCTAGGTCATGAGATCATATCTAGCATAGCTCAGTAACTAGTGACATTTATTTCCATGTAATGATTGTTTGGAGATCTGTGAAACAATCGGTTGTCTCTGCTCACACAAATAGTCACTCACACAAATAAACCCTGTGAAAATTTCACATTTGTTGTTGAAAACACATTTGAAACTTTTACAGTACCTCATCTTGAAGGACAGTCAGGTACTGTCAGTTCAAGCTACCAGAACAATAGCCCAAAACATGCTGCCCAGGAGCCCAAAACTCACTTTGTTATTTTGTTTTTTTTCCTTTTTTCCCCACTCCTTCTGCTAGCCCACAGAGGCTGATTTTGTCTAGGAGGGGGAAGAAAGATAGGTGGACTGGCAGAAAAAATAGTAAGGTTTTGGTCAGATGCCTGCTGGCTTCTTTTCAATAGTCTCATCAAATTCACAGCTATTCTACAGAACATTTAGCTTCCACCAAGGAGCCTTTTCTGTTGGGAAATTTCCAAAACGTTTGACCTGACGCTGCTCATGCTTATCTTTAAGTAAACTGCAGAACCTGTTTTTCACAATGGCTGAGTTAATCCGTTCAGAAATGCTAATGCCAATGAATACAGATCCACTGAGCAGCAAAGTTATGATCAGGATTTTGAACTCTCATAATTCAAAGAAAATACGAAACAGACTTCTGATTTGATCCACTATGGCTGTAAGAAATGAGTATGAAATACTGCTCCAAACTCTGCTTCAAACCATTCAAAGTCCAGTGGTTGCTCTCAGGATTTGATTTGAACTCTTGCCTACAAGTTTGTCAGTATTGACTGTGTTCAGTTTTTTTTTCCATGAAATTGGGATAAATAGCAAATAGTTAATCATGTTCCCTATGCAGTATACATCCCTAATCTCAGATCTACTCTCAGTTCCACCTTCTGAGGATGCTACCGATATTACAATCAGCAGGGAAAAATAGATTAACATGCTATTTAAATGATCATACTCTAAAGGAAATGGCTACATAAGCTTGCATTTTCTGACACTGCTTGATTCAATTCCTTGAGTATATCCAGAGAAAAACTTCACTGAAATTAAAGTACATCCATATATGATAATATGTTCAAGTCTGAAGTTTCCAGGTGTGTGTCTAGAGCATCACTGATGGATATGTAAAATGGGATGGGAAAAGGGAGAAGAGAGTTGGCTTTCTAACACAGAGGCTCACCTTTTTTCTAATCCTTCACTGACACTCTTCAGCATTTCTCCACATGCAACTTCAAGTCAGAAAGAAGGAGAAAAAAAATATTACCCTGTCTTGCTGTAGTCTGTCTTCTCCAACTCTGTTATGTTCATAACACAAGCATAAATTTGAACCTTCATTTTAGTATCCTAATCCCGAGACAAGATCCTAAGATCCTCAAAAATAAGCTGTCTCCTTTCTGTCTTACTTACCTTTCTGAAAATAGGCCAAATAGGACTCTGATGGAGAAAAAAAATGATGCAGTTTGCTTTTCAAGTAACATTATTTTCTGACAATTATTCTCAGAGTGTTTTTCATAAGAAATGGCCATCTTGAATTAGAAACTGGCATTTTCTTTGTTTGTGCATCTTAAATTCTAGTGTCCTGAACCAAAATGAAATGGGAATTGTCACAGAGATGAAATTTGTTCTGGCATTCTCTATTGTCCACATGTTCACATCGGGTCAAGTTTCCCCATTTCTACTTTGCCATATATTTGGCAGGTACAGCAATGTAAACAGTAACATAGTTAATCCAATCCTATCAGAGAGGAACTGAAGGGAGACCTTTGTTGTTGTACAAATCTACCAGCAACAGAAAATTCTAGGCCTCTCTTTGCCAATAAGAATGGGTTGGAGATTGAATGAATTGGGAAATAATAGTTATAAATATGCTTATGAATCAATGGCTTGATCCCACAAAGCATTTTTAAAACTTAAAATGGGATTGAATTTTAGGCACAAGCTTAAAATGAATATGATTAATTGCATAGACAAATAGTGAAATCTGCTTTTTCAATATTATGCTCCAGCAGCCAGGGGAGCTTATGCTCAGAACCAAGGGGACAGAGGGCTTTCTGTAAGGCAAGAGATTTATTCCACCTTTATCTGTACTAAAGATCATAGAGATATAAGATGGCTGCCTTCTGCAGATGGAAATAATGGATCTGCCTCTTATCTGCCATTCCAAGTTCATGCAATTGATCATTTCTCCTACTACTTTTTCATTCCACTCAGTGCTGCCAGAAAAGTGTGATAACTCGTTGTAACCTATACTTCAGGCAGCTATCAGATCAACAACACCGATCAGGAGATTACAAGTACTGGAAAATAATGCAGTGTCTTGCAGAATGTATATCTCTGACTCTCTTGGAAGTAAATATTTGTGTGGGTAGAAGTGATCTTGGAGTATACCCGGACTGTAGCTATGGTTCAGTTTCTCTTTCTCATGATCCCAGGTAATCTGGCTCTCATTTGAGGAGTTTTGAACAGTGGGGAATTGCATATGTTCACATTTCTGAATGGAACACTACTCCGAGGTCTGCATAAGAGGTGGGAGATGATCCTGGAAGGATTCATAAAGCTCTCAGTGCCTGAGACAAGGGCATGCAGTACTTCTGTGGTATGAAAAAAACAGAACAACTTCATCCAAAGGAGCTATCATCCCCATATAGAAACTTATGCAGCAAGAAGTTTTGTCTCACTGTCCGAGCCAGCTCTGCAACCCCAACAACATTTCCCTTTCCTCTGAGCCTTTTCCCCAGGCTTGGCCGGGGAGGGATGCTGCTGGGCAGTAGGGCTATGACCGATTCTGTTTCTTCTTCATTCAGGTAGAAGGAAAAGGGAAGGGAGCTGACAAGGCTCTGGAGCTTTTTGCCTCTTCCTTCCTTGGCCAGGTGTTAGAGAAAGGTGGAAGGAAATGCTCTGTTGCTCACCCCTTGGTAGGGAAAAGCAGAAATGTGCTCTGAGTGAGATTTCCACCTCATAAAGCATGGTTTATGGTAGCTGAAAGGATGGGAAAAGAGCTTTGCCACAAGAGGTCAGAAAGGGGCAGGTACACAAGTGGGGAGTCCCCTCCCTGCCACCTCCACACAAAATTACATCCCTTAAGACTGCAATGTAGAGCAATACAGAGTGCTGCCCCAGAAAACCAAGTCTGTTCTGTTCAGCCTCATGAAAGTGTCACTGTCCTGTCCCAGTTCTCTATAGCATCAGGCAGAAAGTGTGCCTTTTCTCATCAAAGTTATGTTAAACATGGCCTTGAATTGGGCTGCAGCAACCGATAACACCTTCCAGCACTTTATGCAGAAGAATGTATTGGAATAAATAAATAATTCTAATAATCCACTCATATTTCACATCTCTGATTGACAAATGTATGAATGAAAAATGTGTTAGGTATTCATGAGAGTATATTTCTAACTATGGTTTGAATACTGAATGCATGAAGGGCTCCTCCGTGTTAACCAGCCTGAACTTGCTTAGTCCAAAGTCAGATCAATGGTGTACAGGTAATGTAACATTGCCTTCACTCTTCCCAAGCACTGAAAAGCCAATCTGACCACAGTGCTAGAAGAACTACCTCAGAGCTTCGCCAGAAAACCACAATGTTCATGGCTCCAGGAAGTCATTTTGGTTTGCGAGGTTGTGTTTCACAGCTTAGAGGGCACCATTCCCTCCAGCAGATGTTATAAGTGGCCAGTGGTACTTGTGCCTCTTTTCACTGTTCTCCTGGCACTGATAATCCAACAACACTAGTATTTTCTAAATGACACTGTGCAATGTAATAAGAGCCAAGGGGAACTTCAGGTAACTGTAGCTCTTTGATAATGTTGTCAGCTTTCAAGAGGCATTTGAGTAACGTCCTTAATAATATCCTTTAACCTTTGGTTAGCCCTAAAGTGGTCAGGCAGTTGGGCTCAATGAACTTTGCAGGTCCCTTGTAACTGAGTTATTTTCTTTTTCTCTATTCCACTCTATTCTATCTATTCTGTCTTACTAACATAAGATCTTTTCATAAGACTGCTCTCCAGTAACACATTCATGTGAGTGTTTGAGTCTCTATGTGTGTGTATTTGTGTTGGATGGAAATTGCAACATTTTAGACATGAAGGATGGGATGATGTGGGAATATGTATCTCTGTGACATCTTGGCCAGTTTTGGCCAGCAACCTTTCCCAGCTGGATGCTGTACTTTAAGTGTATTTGAAATATGTTGAAAGTCTAATTAAAATTAATGGAGAAATAAAACTTTGGGAGAAAGAAGGGCACAGCACCATAAAGAAAGAAGTGCTAACACTTGAAAATATGTGACCTCTGTGGGCATTCTTAGAATGTTTTTTGTTTAATGAACAATTCAAAATATTACTCAGGGACTTGCTTAGTCTTCAGAGTATAATATATAAAAAAAAGACTATGGCTATATAATAAACTAATGAGTTTTCCTAGACTTCTACCTCTCTGCAATATTGGAATCAGAATATGGAAGCAGACAATCCATAATCTGTCTTTCTCCCATTCACTTTTTACCCCAACGGCCTCTGAAACAAGAACCATCTGACCAGTGTTCAGAAGAAGTGATGGTGGAGTAGGGGCTCTGAGTACTTCAGTACCTTGTATCACCCTTTCCCTCAGGTATTCCACTTGTGTTTTTCAGCTGTTTACATTAGAGGTAGGCAGCAGGAACTTGAAGGGCTTTTTCATGGACTGGGCTGTATCATACTCTGTGATGAATCTGGTTAAAACATGATTGTACAACATGACTGTAGTTGCACCTCAAGTGGTGATGCTGTAAACAGAAGAAAGGAAAAACAAAAGTTAAGCAGTTAAAAAATAAAATAGGCTTCAAACCTTGCTGTAATCATAATAAATACATCGTTATTTAATGGAGTCACTGTGGACAAGGTAAATTGAAGTGCCTTATTCATGTTTTTCAATGACTTGTGTCTTTTTCTTTTTTTTTTCTAATGTTTGTTTTGAGGATAATTGCAGCCCCTTTGGCACATTTATACCCCTGACTTATTGATACATATTCTTAAGCCAGAAAAGCAGAGCTTAGCTCAGGAAATACTTGGTGAGACTGCTTGTTAGAGGGGGTTTCAATCAAAAGCAATCTTGTTGATTCATACAGGTTTAAAATTTTTACAGAAATTGATGTTTAATTAATGAAATCTATACAACCCACAGCCAAATGAATAATAAATTGTCAGTAAATTATCCCTGGCTGATGCGAGGGAAAAAATGCTGTTGTGTTACTGCAATAGTACGCTAAGGACACTGTTCATGGCAGGGGAGTTTTACTAGGTGACCTATAATGGCCCTTCCAACTCAAACAATTCTGTGATTTTATGATTCCATAGGTGTATTGCTATCATGTACTTCTGTATGCTATAGATGCAACCAGATCATGGATGGGTGCTGAAGGCAAACCACTACCCCTGCTGGGATTCTGCAGCTTCTCATATTGTACCACAGAAAGACAGATTTCTTCCCTTCATGACAGACTGAGGTTGTGAAGAGTGCAGTGCAAGATTATTGCTTCGTTTCTACAGGCTTCACTTGTTGGTTGCAATAAAAACGTCAAATGGTCTAATTTGGTGTGATTAAGTGAAGACTGTCACTAAATCAAATTATTTGTTGAAGGTCTGTGATTTTGAGTAACTAACCACTGTTTTGAAGCTAGTTGCAATGTGCGTATAACTAATTAGAAACATTTCTGCATTATCATGCAAGCTGAATACCTATTAGCTACATTTATGAACTTTTGACACCGTCATATGCCATATTACCTTAATGTTTTAAGTCACCGCAGCATAGACAAGCATTGGAATGGTTTGGCTTTTTTCTATTACTTATTCCTGAGAGATTTCAGAGATCATCCAAGGTGTTGGTTAGAGTTTTTGGAAATGAATCATGTTCAAATATAAAGGCAGGAATACAGACATTTACTCCATGCCTGGAAAGAATAAAATTTTCTACTCTCACCCCAACCAGAATGTCCCAGACATAAATCCAGCAGACCCTACTGGTAAGAAAAGTCTGTGGATGCATTGGTCCAGACTGCATGCCTCTGGTCTGAGGGCCCAGGACATTCCCTTCAGTAGGTCCAGGATTCGTCCTCAGGCCTGCTGCCAGCAAATCTGGACGTTGTTTTATAGCTATGTGATATTTCCACCTAGATGACATTGTTCATTGACCACTGGTGCCTTCAGAGTATGCATGCATGGATGTGTGCATGAGAAAGACTGGCAACCTAAATACTGGCATAAAGAAGTTAGGCAGATGGAAAGATTGGAACTAAATATCGGTTATCATTTTTTATTATTTAGCCAAGTGTTATGCAAGTTTGTACAGCAGATGCAAGATAAAAGGATCTTCCAGTGTTAACTATCTCCAGAACCCCAGCAGAAGGATCTTTGCTACTGTTGTGTTTCTACAAGCAGTATTCCTAACATGGTTTGCACTGTAGTTCACAAGCTTTTGCTAGCACTTTGAAACATTATTTGTATGAGAAATGCCAGACCAGGCAATGTGGTGATATAATACACTAATAAACCAAATTCTGCACAATGTTCAATAGGAAAGAATTTTTATTTTATGAAGAATTTTTATTTAATGTATTTTTCTTAAAAGCAAAGACGCTATATCGCCCATAATAAATCATTCTTGGAGCTCATTAATGACTTTGTTATCCATTTCCACCCTCTCTGTTTCTAAATTATGGAAACAAGTTTTGGACTGCAGTTGGAAGCAGCTGAATGCTCCAGCGTTCTGCTGTGAATGCAGAACATTTTGTTAAACCTCTTGCACTATTTCCAAAAAAGCTAGAAATACTTTAATGACAATAGAATACAAGAGGCTGTCTTTTTCTATAAAATATACGCATACACACACATTTTCCTTCCTGATTTTCTTTGCATGTGTCAAGTTAGGCAGGAAATCTATAGCACTTTGTAGTTGCTGATGTAGAAATGACTGCCAAATGAATGGTTTATACTGGAATATCTCGTTATTTATATAAGTATGTTAAAGTATGGACATTTAATTTAGTTCTCATTCCAAACCCATGACAAGTCACTTTGACACCTTTAAGAAACATTTCACATATGGTAAGATGCAGTGTTCTATACTGTAAAAGGGAAAAAATATGTATGAAACAAATTAAATCAGAGATTTTAAACAATCAAAGGAAATACTTCAATTTTGTAATGACATATTTCAGCCATTTCCTCTCTAATAATTTTAATGATGAATGAATATTTCTTGGGACAAAAGAAGGTTTGGGTTTTGGCTCTTTTCACTATGAAGTCCTGGGGCAACATTTTGCATGCGTTAATTGAAATGTCCTTTTGGATATGAAGAGTGAAAACCTTCACAGGAAACTGATATGTTGTGGGGCTGTTACAGAGTTGAATGTAAGGCTACCTAGGCACTAAGCACAGGTATTGAAATGGCAAGGTAGGGATTTGGTGCCACACCTACGCTTCCTGTACCTGTCTCTTACCTTCCTGCAGCCCTTCACTTCATTAGTAAAGCAGTCCTTTTTATTCCCCCCCCTCTGTGTGAAAATATCATTTTAGCTAAAATACATCTCTGCCATAAAACATTTGAATTAAATCAAGCTACTTGTGTAACGGAGCTGACTGGAAAGTAGTACAGAAGGTTGATTTATGGTGTAGGCTAGATGTGGATGTATTTGGTTTCAAAGCTGACAATTTATACAGAGCACTTTCTACAACACGTGTGTTTAAGCCATGAAGTCTGGCTTTGGAGTAGCAACCCTCTAGGTACTTCCAAGATTTTGGGTACAACTAAAGCTCCTAGTAGTTTGCTGTGTCTTTCAACTTCAACAAAGCAGTAATGTCTTGTTACTTAGAGAGCAGCAAGCAGAAAGATGTGTGGGGAAAGATTCCGTTACAGCCAGATGCTTCTTCCAATGCATCCTGCCTTAATGGATCCTTGCAAGAATAGCCAAGTGACTTTTAGCACTTGTCATGAAGATGAAAACACATGCAGGTCTCTGCGTTGTGTAGCTCTTGCCTGAACAAGCAATGGCCTGGTCTTGCTGTGCAGAGTGGAGGTGAGCTGCAGAATCAGCTGGGTGCTGGCCATACCTACAGCGATATATACAGGTATCATAAAGATATCAAATGGAAAGCAGAGGTATTTTCTGTTTAGAAATGAATGTGTATGAAATTGCCACGAAGACAATGACTTAAAAGACATAGAATGCAGAATTTATTTTGCCTGCCTTTATTTAAAAACAAATCCTTGACAAAACTTTTTGAAAGACAGAATGTTGAGGGACATGATTTAGTGAGAACTATTGATGATAGGTGGATGGTTGGACTGGATCTTTTAGGTCTTTTCCAACTTTGGTGATTCTGTGATTCTGTGACAAGGGCTTTTTGCTAACTTGAATAACAGCATCAATCTGTGGTAAAATACAAAAATCAACAAAGATTAAATACAGTAAGTTGTAAGTTTTGAAACTTTTTCTAAACCCCTATTTTTCTTCTCTCTACCCATGTGGGTCTGCCCAACCTGTTACACACCTGGCACTCCAGCCTGAGCCAAGCCCTCTTTTATTACCACTTGTTACTCCTATAACTCTATGTGTCAGAGTAGAGTTAAGAGTCAGGATTAAATTCTGAGAGTATCTCAGAGGAAAGAGGGCAAAAACAATGGCAGCACAGTTTTCCTGAGCTTTTTGTTAGTTGGTTGCTTGATCGATTCTGTTGTTTGTCTTTTTGTTTGTTTTGTGTTTGTGTGAGTGCTTGCTTCTTGAGAACATTTTCTGAGACCTTTTGTGGAGTGCATACACCTACACCCCATCCCAACCCTTCCTCATCCCTATGGAGACCACCAACCCCTGAAAGCCAAGTGTTGACTCTACAGCCCTGTAAATTACAGGAGGACACAGGTGTCTCCCCAAGACAGCCAGTAGGATTGCCCATCTTGGGCCCCAGATTTTGGAGTGATCTAGAACCTTTAAGAAGGTGAGGTGTGTTTTTTCCGATGAGGTTCATGCATGTCCCAAGTCAGCTAGTTCGTTACAAAACCAGTATTTTAATGGAGTCTATGAATGTTCATACTAAATGGAAAATGAAAGGGGACTACCCCACATTTAATGAAACAAAACACAAGTGAGTCAGTCTTTAAATCTTTCACCAGATAATTTCTCTCTCCTAATGTGCTCTTTCTATCCCCTAATTTGACAGTGCGCTCTTTTAAATGTAGGTACCTGATCGATGTCCCAGTGTAAATTCATCTGGCTGATGAAACAAAACAGCAATATCTGACGACAATGTTTGGCACAGGTACAAACACAATCCGTCTCTCACATTTATCTTGAGACTGCATTCAAAGTACGCTGAAATGAAAACGCACTACATCTCTTCTATTTTTCTTATGTTGAAAGATTTAAAAAGTGTAATCCACATTAAGCTTCTACATTTCACCAGCCAAGTCTAACTGAAAAGTGTGTGCTTTTAGATGGTAACAGCACTATTCATTGTTGCTACTAACGCTGAGCAAATTTTTTTCTGCTCTTTTTTCTGGAATTCCTGAAAGTGCTTTCCCAAATCATATGTAATGTTTAATTCATAAAACTTTTTTCCTCCTCTTTCTTAAGTGAAGCCATTAAGTCAAAACTGGAAATGGAATCTTGTGCATCCACCTTGAATGCTGGAGAAGAAACCACAAAACAGAGATCTGAAAGAAGTTAAAATTTGCATTTGATAAATTCTTCAGTTAATGTTTCTAAACAGGCACAGTGCTTCTAGCATTTACAGGTAAATTTATGTGCCTTATTTAGAGTGCACTTAACAGTTAATTCTACATATGTTAAGTATGTAGACAATCACATACAATCATATATTTATGTCTTCAAACTTTGCTCCCATCAGTTCCACTGAATCAACAAAACCAGCAGTGATTTCTGTGCCCAGCAGAGTCCCTACTGGGCATTGTTTTGAACTGACTTCTTCTAAAAAGCACCTTCAGAATACAATATGAAAAAGTACATTAGCCTGGTTGCTCTATTTTCCAGCAAAGGATTCTAGTACTTACTGGGCTGGCTGTTTAATCTCTACAACTTTCTTCCCAACAAGCACATCTACAGCTTGTCTATCTGCCATGGTACCTTTTCCTCTAACTCCCAGACAAGAAGAAAAAATTCCAGTGAAATTATTATTTTTCCTATACTTTTAGGAGAGGTAAACACATCCATATGTTTTCACGTGTATTTCAGCAGAGGACCTAGTGGTGTGAAGGAGTGTCTTACACTGAAGCTTCTTCGTGCTCTGTCACACAAGGGAGAACAACATTGCAGTCCTGTGTAAATGTGTTAAGAAATGTAGAGATACCGAGTCAGACACATGGTCCACTTTCTTCATGTGCTGAATCACCCTTGTCAAGCACTTCTTTAGAGACTTAATGTGGCAATCTGTCATTCACAGAAAGGTGCATGAGGAATGTAAAATGCATTTACTGGAATTTATCAAGAGCAGCTTCCATAATCTGCTGCACTGTAAAAATGTTCATGTTTTAGCACACTGAGGGAGCTCTAGTGCTGATACCTTCAACAAATAGGAAGCACATGGCATATTAAGCTCGTTTCCTCTCAAGTCCACGGTTTACTTTTGCAGCATATATATGAAAAGAAAATCCAAGCATCAGCTGCACAGGTTAAAAAGGTAAGGCCTTTCCTTGTGCGTCTGAAGTGGGGAGTCACATAAAGCAAATGGACTTGGCAGCTTTCCTTTGCTCTTTTTTGTTTCTGAAGTTGAACCACGGTCGTAAGATACCAGAAAGTAACATGATCTCTCAGTGATAATCTACCCATGATAATATACAGTGTTGGAGGAAAGAAGCAGAAAGGCATTTTTGTGTGCAAGGTTCAGCCTTTCTCAAATAAGAGACCACTTCAGGTGACCATGTTGCTTTGATGTATGACCCAAACTCATCTCAGTCTTCAGTGAAGGTATTACAGAAAATCTAATCTGTGTTAATTCACCTTTCTACCAAGCTTGCTGCTCTGAAATTAATGCCTCCTATTTTATTATGTTGGCCCACAACATCAGAGGCGGTAACGTGTACGTAGAGCTTGAAATTTCCCACAGATATTCTGTTTTGTTGCCATGTGACAGATGGCAACAGAGGGACAGTCTGACGAAATGGCCTCTGACATGGAAGTGCATGCAAATCAATGGTATGTCACTGAATTCCTCTGTGTGAAAAAAAATGGCATCTTCTGACATTCATTGACACACGCTGAAAGTTTATGGAGTCCAAACAGTGGATGTGGGCACAGTGAGGGGGTGGGTGGTGCATTTCAGCAGTGGCAACAGAGACATGAAAGACAAGCCACATTCCAGACAGACATGCATGGCTGTCACACCACAAAATGAAGACTGTTTCAATCAGCTCATCCACACTAATTGGTGAATTACAACCAGAGAACTGAGTACAGAGTTGAATATCAGCTTCAGTGCATTGAAAATAATGATGGTAATTTTGGAATATCACAAAGTTTGCACAAAGTGAGTCCTGCAAATGCTCAAACAGGAACAGAAAGAGCATCACGTGTAAGTTTCTCAGTACCTATTGAACAATACAAGGCTGAAGGTAACAGTTTACTTCATCCAGTTTCCTGGATTACATCATTACTAGTGAGTGTGGCATGGTGTCACCACTACAAACCAGAGTCAAAAATCCATGTCCATGAAGAGGCAAGAAGTGAATATCTCATCAAAGAAAAAGTTCAAGATAGAGCCCTCAGTGGGTAAGGTGATGTGCAGTCTTTTAGAATAGGAAAGGGATGATTCTTACAGATTTTCTGGAGCACAAATAAACCAACAAATCTGACTGCTACATCATGTTTTTAAAATGAAGGCTCGACTTTTCAGAGTCAGGCCAATGAAAATAACCTTTCTCTTGCAATATGATAACACCAAACCCACCAGCTTGAAGACTGTGATGCACATTGCCTAACTTGTCTGAAGTGTCCTACTGAACACCTATTGTACAGTCCAGATTTGGCACCTTCTGACTTCCATCTGCTCTGGATGATGAAGGATGAAATGCATGGGCAACGTTTTCCTAACAGTGATGCCATCATAGCAGCTGTGAAACAGTGAGCCACTTCCATGGGTACAGATTTTCATGAGCACGGCATGCAGGCTTTTGTTCACCAGAAGTGAAAATGCTTAACTAATGGTGGAGACTATGTCAAAAAAAAGTTTTGTAGAGAATGAGAATTTCCTCTATCAGCAGTGCTGTTATAGTTTCCATGGAAATAAATAGGAAGCATTATTTTCAGAGCAACCTATGGGTATGTGTTATGTATGTATAAAATTACATATAGTGAAAGAGCATATTCTGTATCAATAGAAACCTTCCACCAGAACCTGTTTGCTGGCTTCAAATGCTCCATAGCTCCACCAAAAAAAAAACAAAAAAAAAACTTTGTCAAATCTACTGCATGTTTCATTATTTGTCAAAGAAATGTACCTGATGCAACAATACTAAGAACTCTTTACTTCAGCAAAACTTCAACTGATTTCACAAGATGATGCAAAGAAAGGCTAGGCCACATTTATTAAAAGAGTAAATAAAGTTCATATATATATGTAAGTGTGTGTGCACATAAGTATAATATATATTACAAGACATAGAGGTAGACACAGATAATTTTTTTCTTTTCTTTCCCCTGGATGATAAGTCAAAGGGAAGGTTTTTAAGGAATGCAGGCTTGAATTCCTGCAAGTATTAACCCTCCATTTGAGCTCTGAATTTTTTCTGATTTTTACCTCCTCTGTCATTTCTTCATTTTAAAATAGCTCCTCATAATTTACTGAAGTATATGAAGATGAACGAGACAAGACTCTCCTCAGATATAGATACTTTCTCACTTAAAATATAAAATTCAGATCTGCATTTGCATTTCTTCCCGTCTCTGTTGTAAATCTAGGTTGTCAATCCCAATGGTCAAATTCAGTACTGCTAGATTTTTAGCACAGCAAATATTGGGCAGTATCAATCAGGAGTTCCAGCCAGCAAGCAAACTTACCATTCATTATTATTGCTAAATTGCATGGTTTTATTTTATAACTTATTATTAAAAGATTGGATTACTCAAGTACTAACTTCTAATGGAGGTCTGGAGAGAGAGGGAAGCCAAGGAATCAAAGTCATGTGGTTATTTTCATTTACTGTACATAAAATGGGGAGGTTCTTCTGCTTATTACAGAAATCCATATCCTCCTTTCTGTACATTAATGAAAACTTTTTAGAAGGAAATATTGAAAGACCTTTACATAATACAGATTTCATAAAACTATAAATTCTTGGCACGTTAGTTAGACACATTTAACTTATGTGTGCCTAATCTGTATTTTTACAGGATTTCTCTATCCAAGAGTTCTGTTACTGTTAGCCATAGATTGCTTCCACACACAAACACACACATCTGGGTGTTAGCATCCATGCGAGGTTTGATTGGTTGCATATTTGCCAATGAATTTTTAGATGTATCAGAAAAAAAAAGCCTATTTCTTGAGGACTGTATAAGGAAATAGTTTGAGTCTTTGCATAACATTTTTTTATTCAGCAGCAGAGTATCAGCCTTCATCACCACACACTACACAGTGACTTCTTGTTTATTTATAATACAGGAGGAAAAGTGCCTGCCTCCTCAAACTCCATATATAATGCTCATCTACAGATTGTTGCTTCTTTAATGCTCTGGACACATTCCCCTTCTGCTCAAAATGATTTAGCGAGGACCGCTATATGGGTCTCCAGAGATCAGAATAAGACTTCTCAAAAGAGGAACTATGTACATCTGCTTTAGTGTTGAAGGTTTCATAACATCAACCATATCTCAACACCTTTTGGAGCCTTGAAAGATTAGCCCAAAGGAAATATACACCAGGAACAAGATCTTTCACTTCTTTGATGCTTTTAGAGTGCTCTGTGAAATATAACCACAGAGATAAATGTTTGTCTTCTTGTCCCCAAGGAATAGAATCATTTTTAAAGTGTCATAATTAATAATACAGGGACTTATCTTCCCAAAATACCTGCCTGATATTGAAGACAAACGTGTTTCTGTATCACTCAGTGGCAGTTCATCTTTGTGAAAATGTTACTCCTCTGATATTGACAAGATCTGTGCCATCCTGGATGGCCAATAAGTGTGCCAGTTTCCTAACTGAGTGAACTAACACTTCCTGAGTGAAGTTGGAAGACTTCAAACTTTTTCTTTCATAAACCCCATCCTCCTCATTCCTTCATGCCAAATCCTTCTGTTTTTCCCCAATTCTATCAACTTCTTCAGAATTCCAGTCCAGATCATATGAATTTGTGGGGATGTTCTTCATTACCTTTTGGTAGTGAACTTGGGATATTTCCTCTGCTACTTTCTACACAAATGCAAATTGCTCAGTTAATGACGGTGAATACAAAACATCTTTGATTGGATGGAAATGGGGTCTATAGATTCCCTCCAATTTCTTTGACAGGCAGATTGCCCTTCTACATGAAGGATTTGGTCAGATGAGGTAGAAATGCCTAGACAGATTTCTCAGGAATGTGAAGTAAAATACAAACCTTCTAATTACCTGAAAGTAATCATGTTGTATATTTCTATCTTGGAGCTGACTATGCCTTATTGATCCAATAGGCAAGTGCAGATCCTTTTTTTAGATGGTGGAAAAAAATAGAACTCTTACCCTTAAAAAATAGTGTGAGAACATAAAAAGATTTCTTGGCTTCCTTCTCCCTATTTGCAGCCACTGGCCACAGACAATTTTAAGGTGCCCACAAGCACACTCTTTCTACTTAAAATCTCCCTAACTGAAACCTTCCCCCGTGAAATAGCTTCTTCATACTTTCTGCAGCTATAGAGAAGAGATGTCTTATGGACTAAATTCACCCTCCAGGAATCCCCCACCCACGTGAGGACTTCATCCCATTTAAGGTCAGAAATCACTGCACTAACTGGACTGGCCTCTGACAGTCCCACAATCTTCTATGGTATCTACAGCCTTCTCTGGAATGTAGCTGCCACTGTGTTCTTTTCTTTTGCAGTCTATTCATTCTGTTTACCCTGACTCATTAAATTAATGATCCCACCTCTGTTCTCTGTAGTCAAAGGTCTCAAAGAGCATTTGATGAGTTAAGAGAACCACCTACATGCACAGCCCTCTCCTTACTGAATTTCTTGCTCACCTCTGCCAGCCAGAAATCTGGCATCCAATTTGGCACTGAGTGCTTTTCCTTTCTGTGTGTGCATTCAACATGGTCATTACACTACAGCTTTCACATCATAACTCATGTAACTCACCCAATTATATCTCTTTACTTTCTTCTCTTCTTGGAAGCTGAATCTCACTTCTTTATGATGGCTGTAAGGCCCGGTTCCCAGACTTATGCCATGTGTTCCAAATGCTGCTGCCAACCTTCTTCCACTTGAAAACAAACACAGACACAACACCTTCCTCCATCGCTATACTTGATTCAAAATGCTGATCAGACAAAAAAAAAAAAAAAAAAAATCTTTTTTTTTCTATAAAATTATTTGTGGACTTTGTCCATCTCATCTCATAACCTGATCCTTATGCTCTTCTCGTGTGGCTGAAATGAACAATTCAATAAATAACGTTTATTAACTTGTACTGCTGTCATGTAGTTCTCCCAGTGTTTTAGTTTTAAAGAAAAGATGGTCTCAGTTTTAACCTAAAGTAAAACTAAACAAAACTTAATTAAAACTGTTATATATACATATAAACACATATACAAACATTTGTGTGTATATATACATATATATATATATATATACGCATACCCTATAACAAATATTTTCCTACTTGTTTACCAGCTGTAGTAGAAAAACATTAAGAGGTGGTTACAGAAGAATCCCACTTTACAGCTCTCTGTGACTAGAAGGAATCTTTAGCTCTGCATCAGGTGTCTGGGTTTTTTCTGCAACTTATGGGGAGAATGAAGAGAACTACTGGAAACTGCTTAAGTGATGATTAAACTGTTTTAAAAGAATGAAGAAATATGGAGTATCAGTAAGGTGAGACTCAGTTAAGTCTCCTCTTGCACACATATTTTAACTAAGTTCCTATTTCGAGTAAACAGGACTGGCATCTTCCAATGGAAAGGGTAGCACTATATACTCACCATGCACACACATGATGGGGCTATTGAAGAAAACAGTAATGGGAATGGTGCCTCACAAGCAGATATTTCCTTAACCAGCATGTTACAGAGCCTTAGATTTTGCTGATTTAGTGGCTTAACTGCCTGAAAATAACTCCATGTTCACTGGGCTGGCCTTTTCTGCATCTTAAATAATCAACAAAGTCACTATTTGACTAGTCTTAAAGTCTCTGTTTGTAATGAAGATCAAACTGATGATTAAAAAAAAAAAAAAAAAAGAATGAAATGGGACACCAAGTCTGTTTAAATCACAGAGCTTTTCTGGGAATTAAAAGGTCCACAGTGCACTTGAGCTGATTCAAGAACCTATGAAATAAAGGGGAGAAGAAATCAAAGGACAGAGACTGAATTAATTCCGGAAAGAGGAGGTCAAAACAATCCAAGACTCAAATGCAAAACATTTTCACAAGTTCAGAAGTAGCAAATTTTCCACTGGAAAATGGATTGGCTTTAAACTGTTGTTAAATTATCTAAACTATCCAGCTTTCCACAAAGCTTTTATGCTTCAGTTTTGATCTGTACACAAAGCTTCTGAGAGAATTGCAAAATATTGCAAACAAACCAAATTGCACTTCCTAATTTTGGTAATTGGTTGTTACAACATTCTTGGGAGTTAAAACAAATTGAACGCATTGGAACATTTTATGAAGTTTCCCTTGCACATAAGAACAGCCTCGGATCTCATTGATAGAGGCTGGTTTGGTTTTATTTGTTCACAACAGCAAATGATAGAAGTTGTTTAAAATGGAAAAAAAAAAAAAAAAAAAAAAAAAAAAAAAAAGAAATCCCTAGTGGAAACAGATTCCGAGTAGTTTGGTTCCTGGTCTTTGACATTCACATATCCATGTGTGCTGCTTGCGAATGCTGCATTGCATTCCAGCTTGCCTCAGCCCTGCAGAATTAAATTCTAGGTGTATTTATGGGCACAATGAGCTCAGTAGACCATGGAAGAACTTACACAAGGTCCTCCTTCTAGTGAGAAAAAGAAATGTTACCTGTCTGTAAATACCAATCGTTCCCTGATTCTTGACAAAGATAAATGCGTCATGGATGCAAAGCGGGAGCTTGGGATGCTTTGGGGGCCACTATCCTCGCTTTTTGCATGGGATGGATGCAGAGAAGGCATTTCTGGAAGTGGTGACACCGCGCGGAGCACCTTCGGCAGCGCGGGGGAGAGCTGTCGGGCTGCGAGACAGCGAGAACGGAGCCTTGCGTTCACCGAGCAGCGGTCGGAGCTGAGTATCAGAGCCCTCTAGTGAGACTTCTCGGAGTGGATCTCCCCCAGAGGCCCTCCGGGACGGCCTCCACAGAGCCCGCGGCAGGGGGCCGGTTTCGTTTCTATGGGGGAGTCGAAAACCTTAGCACGACGGGGGACGACCCGAGGTTTGCTTCCCTTCTGACGACCCCCGACCACCACCCAGGAACACCCCAACCACTGCCCCAGCCCGAGGGTTGCGCCGCCACCGAGCACTGAGCCACGAGCAGGAGGATATCAGCTGAGAAGGGAGGGGAAGGGCAGCCCGATCCTAAAAATGCGGCCCGGTTAAATCCCCGTGAGCCGGGGATGGAGATGGTAACAAAAATGCTTGGAATCGGTAGGAGCAGTGAACAATCTTCGTGCTTTCCTCATCATCTTGGAATAATCAGTGGAATTAACTGAGGTCGAGGAAACCGGCTCTCGGGTTAGTTGTGGGAGGCTGTGAGAATAGGGGGCAGCCATTAAAAGAAACCTGATCGCTATTCATCAACTCGGAAGAGGGGAAAGGAGGAGGAATTAAAAAAAAAAAAAAAAGAAAGAAAAAAAAAAAAGACCTTCGTGGCTTGAGCTCATACCAGCCTGGTATAGCTCTGATCAAGAAGATCCCGGGAAACACAAAGTTTACAAATATTGTCAAAGTGATGCTTGTAGCATGATTTCAGTTGTCAATCCTGCAGAAGCCCACCAGAGCTTTGGATGCAGTACCCTGCATTTCTGGCTAGTTAGTGCCAATCCCCTGAGGCGAAAGGCTCTCTCTCCTTATTTTAACCATATGTGCCTGCTGCTGTTGTTGTCTTGTCTGCGAGCCTCGTGCCTTTGCTGAAGGTCCCCCCCGTGCCGAGGAGCATCCGAGGCCCTGCGGGGCCCAGGGTAGACGGGGCCACATCCCCTGTCTCCGGGCCGCCCCCAAGCGGTGTCCTTTCTCCGCGGGACCCGAGCTTAGCTGTGAATAATACGCGTTGGCACTGTGTGTCGGGGTGCTGCTGGTAGGACTAAGTGAAAATCCTGAGCCCCGCACCCAAGACTGAGAGGGGATAATGCGAAGGTAATGAGGAAGGGCCTCACTAACGGAGGCAATGGGAGGGAGTGCGCTGCTCGGCCGGGAAGCAGGGCCGTGTCTGGGACCCCCACCCGCAGCACCCCGCCGCCTCCGGAGCTTTATTTCAAGCGGGTTTGATGGCATAAGCGAGTGCCCCGCTGCGGATCTAGAATCCTCGGCGGATCGCCCCGAGGAACAACGCGCTCAGGCAGCTTTCAGTGAGCCCTTTCGCCCCAAATCACAGAACAACAAGCTATTGTTGTTCATCTTAATTGAGTTATTCGCGGTGATCCTTCGCCGTGTTTTCATATTCCGTCGGGACGGGATCTCAGTCTGTCTCCGGCCATCTGTGATGGGACAGACTCCGGTTTGTTTCGAAACAAAAAGCTGAAGTAAATATGCAACGTGAATAAATAATTTGGGAGAGAAAACTCGAGGCTCCAGGCTGAGAAATGCTCCAATGCTCCACGATGTGCCATGGCCGTGGGTTGGGGCAGGGTTGGGGCAGTCGAGGGCGGGCCGAGGTGTGTTTGGGGGGAAGATGCAGACCCAAGGTGCTGCTAAGGATCGTTGTGATCCATGGAAAGCAAGAAGGAGCAGCAGGCTTCCACCCAAGTTAGAGCACCCTGGTTTAGAAGGGAATACATGTTGCGTCCTGATGGAAAGGAAAGGAAAGGAAAGGAAAGGAAAGGAAAGGAAAGGAAAGGAAAGGAAAGGAAAGGAAAGGAAAGGAAAGGAAAGGAAAGGAAAGGAAAGGAAAGGAAAGGAAAGGAAAGGAAAGGAAAGGAAAATGAAAAAAAAAAAAAAAAAAGAAAGAAAGAAAGAAAGAAAGAAAGAAAGGAAAAAAAAAAAAAAAAAACCACGAACGTGGAGCACTTGCATGCTCTCCCTACAGTCCTCTCCACTGTAGCGGACGTGCGTGAGGAAGATGTGCTTTGTTCCGGCTATAGGAACACCTCGGGGTTCAGCATTTTACTCTCTACCAGCCCCGAAAGCCCTCTGCACCCTTCTCCTCGGGTGGCTGTGGGAAGAGACGCAGGAGGGATGTGGCAGTCCGGGCAAAGGCGCACCATCTGCCAAGGGCGCGGCGCAGACCTGCGGCCGGCTGCGAGGAGACACAGCCGGGAGGGAGACTGTCACATAACTTCGGCATTGTATTGGCACTCACGTACGGACACAAACCGGTTACGTGCAGCGAGAGAGGCTCCTGGAAGCGACACGCTCGGGCGTCCCTCCCTCCCTCCCCTCAGCTCTCCCGCGCTCTGCTCAATAAAAGGAGCATTACGAGAAAAACGGCTTTTTGGTTTATTTCACTTAGATTTCACAAGGATTCGCGCTGGCACCGCCAGTCCTGCACGCTCCAGTGAAGTTACACTCGGGCAGGGAGCGTGGCCGAGGCCGGGTATGGGGACGCGAACGGGCCCGGGACAAAGCTAGGGCTCCTGTGCCAAGTAGGAGCCTCGCTCAGCCCGGGGAGATCCTTTGACTGCTGCTGCACGGGGAGAGCCGACGGCGACCCGGCAGAAAGTTCCCTCGGAGTGAGGACACGATCAGCAGGCGGCTCGGGTCACTCACTCCGGGGTATGATTGCAGCGAAAGAGCCCTTTCGCCCACATCTAAAAGCTCCTCGCCCGGTCGTTTCGTTCCCTCGCAAGGCTCTACAACCGGCCTCGCCCCGCGCCGTGGCTTTGCAGTCGGGATCTGCTCCCTTTCCTAACATGTTCAGGAAGATTTTTCCTTCTCGAAAGTTAAAAGAGGTTCCACAGCATTCGGGGCCAGATGTCACCAATTTGCCACCGCTCTGCTGCGCGGCGTGGGGAAGGGGCGGCCCTGCCCTACCCGGCCTGCGGGACGTGCGGGAGCGATGCCGGAGGCGCAGCCCGAACCTGCAGCGCCTGCGAAGTGCTTGGTATAGGGTCCGTACTCACGTGTAGGAAGCTAAGAAGAGACATTCTCAGCTCTATATCCATGCAACAGGTTTTGCCAGCTCCTTTCTAGCTAGGGCGAACAGCTGCTCCCGTTGAGATTCAAGTGCTGTGGTTACGGAATGGAAGGAGAGGAAGCAGAGTCAGGTATACCCCCTATACACGCGCAGCGACAGAGCACAGCGTAGTGGGGGGGCAGCCCGGGCCCCTCTTTTGTCTTTTGCCACGGTCCCGGTCGCGGGACGGAGCCGCGTTCTCCTTCCCGAATTGCTCCTAATGAGAGCGCAGGGGTCGGGCTAGGAGCTCCCCTCGCAATGCGTACTCTGGGGAGCGCTCCGAGAGAGTCTATTCTCCCGCCCCGCGAGAGTCTCTGCGGCCGCAGCTGCGAGCAATTCTCGGTCGGGTGGGGAGCGCGGAGCTCAGGTCGCGTTCTCTAACGAACGAGCACCGTTTAAGCCCTGCTGAAGTCGGCCGGCGCCGAGACCCGGACTGCTTTTTCTCTATGGGGTGCGGAGGGAAACCCGTGAGAGGGGGCAATGCTGAGCCGACACTGACACTCCCGAATTCGTTTGAAACGATTTTGCACTGTGTCTCCCCGTGCCCTGCAGAGGCAGCCTCCCTCAGCTCCGCTTCCCGGGCCGAGACTTACACAGTTTTGCACAGCAACCCCCGGGAGCGTCTCGGGCAGGTAGGAGGGCGTGCGGCTTCCAAAGCGGAGCTCACCCAAGAGAACCCAGCCACACAGCGTCCCGGATGCGGTGGGGCTGGAGGAGCTCGACTTGCTCCCCCTCCCCTTTCCTCCTCTCTCCCCCCCGCCGCCCTCCACACTGGCGCGGCTCCGGGCCGGCAGCCGGCAGGAGCGTCCGGGCCGCGCCGCCGCCGCCGCCGCCGCCCGCCCTCGTCTTCCCGGGGGAGCAGCTGTGCCCGGCCCGGCTCCTGCCGGGGGGTCTGGCTGTGGGGATGGGAGCCTGCTGCCTCGTCAGCCCATAGAGCTCTGGGGTGCAGCTGGGCGGTGTCAAAAAGATTTCGCGTCGGGAACCCACAGCTGCAGACAGCTTCCAGTTGGGGTTGTAAATGGCATAGAGCTTGGTTTCGTTATTCTTGTTCTTTCTCCACAATCGAAGCATTAAGGAGCGTGAGAAGCGTCCTACTTCTGGGGCCGAGGGGTTCCTCTTGAGTGCCCGAAGCCGGGACTTCCAGTTCCTGTCCGACCGAGAAGTCCGCAGACACCTGAGGGACCCTTGCCTGGCCGCTCCGCTCCCATTCGGCCCGCATAAGCTCATCCGCGTTCGTTGCGTGTCCCGAGAGCGACTGGAAGAGGCAAAAGTCCTCCCCTCACCGCACAGGCACTGATCTAAAATTGCCGTGCGTAGGGCACACGTGGACGATGCGGGACAGCTTCACCACGGGAAGCGCCTTTAACTTTTCTCCGTGCCCCTGGGTGAAAACACCCCGGCACGCTGCTAAAACCGAAGCAGAAATAAATGCTCTGCTGCCGAAAAGGCTCATCTAGCGGGGCTGCAGTCATCTAGGCTGTGCTCAGCCACGGCCATGCCTGACTGGGGCCCGGAGGGCAGGTAGTGCTGGCCTGTGACGGTGCTCCGGTGGCGAACAGGGTCCCTATTGTACCCTAGAGGTCCCTTCCCTATAAAGCCTATTGCAACAGGGTGTTAAATGCATTTAGAAAGAAACTTTCAGTGAGGGCCCGCCCGGTTGTTCCCTGCGCAGCCGCCGGGGCCGAGCAGAGCCCGGGCTGCGGAGCCCCGACGGCGGCTCAGCGCTCCCCACTGCCCGCTCCCGACGGGCGCCCGCAGCGCCAATCCCGGCGGCAGTTTCTCCCTCGCCAGCCAATATCTCAGCTCGCGGGGCCGCCTCGGAGTGGATCTGAGCAATCTGTCAACCCAGCCGGGGAGCCACCTCAAAACAGATCGGGTTACCCCTGATTGACAGCGTCACCATGGCAAATAATTTGACTAAAACTATTGTCTTCTCCTGGCAGTCCCCGGGTCAGATAACCGGACCAATCACAGCGCGGATAATCACTTTTCATGCCAGCTTAGAATAATATTATTAAAAAAAAAAGGGGGGGGGGGGGCTGAGAGAGAGAGAGAGAGAGAGAAAGAAAGAAAGGGGGGAAAACTCCGAGAGGGAGAGGAGAGAGGGAGCGGGACTTTACCGCTATATTATGTGGGATCTTTCGGCGGAGGGGGGTGGGGGGGAAGCAGGGAGATCCCAAACCGGCGGCCGAGGGGGGTGGGGGTGGGAGAGCCGCGGCCGCTACGAGCGCTGCAGATAGGAGACAAAAGAGGCACAAAGTTACTCTCGCAACTCGGACTTACAAAAAGGAGGCGGCCGGGAAAAAGCCTTCCGCGTTCGGGCTCCGCGACTCCAGCACCGCTCCTCAGCAGCTCCCCGCGCCCCGCTCCGGGGCCGGGCTCCGCCGATGGCCGCGGTCCCCCGCGCCGGGCCGTGAGTCCCGCCGGGCCCCGCCGGGCGCCACTGCCCCGGGGCCGGCCCCGCATGCCGGCCGCTGCCCGCCGCCCCACCGAGCGGCCGTAGGGTGCGCGGCGGGGCAGGGCTCACCATGTCGATGCTCCCGACTTTTGGCTTCACCCAAGAGCAAGTGGCTTGTGTCTGCGAGGTGCTCCAGCAAGGCGGCAACATCGAGAGGCTGGGGCGGTTCCTCTGGTCCCTCCCTGCGTGCGAGCACCTCCACAAAAACGAGAGCGTCCTGAAGGCCAAGGCCGTGGTGGCCTTCCATCGGGGCAACTTCCGCGAGCTCTACAAGATCCTGGAGAGCCACCAGTTCTCGGCGCACAACCACCCCAAGCTGCAGCAGCTCTGGCTCAAGGCGCACTACATCGAGGCGGAGAAGCTGCGGGGGCGACCCCTAGGGGCGGTGGGCAAGTACCGGGTGCGCCGCAAGTTCCCGCTGCCCCGCTCCATCTGGGACGGCGAGGAGACCAGCTACTGCTTCAAGGAGAAGAGCCGCAGCGTCCTCCGCGAGTGGTACGCGCACAATCCCTACCCGTCCCCTCGTGAGAAGCGAGAGCTGGCCGAGGCCACCGGCCTCACCACCACGCAGGTCAGCAACTGGTTCAAGAACCGCCGGCAGCGGGACCGAGCGGCCGAGGCCAAGGAAAGGTACGGCTCACCCCGCGCTCGCGTTCCCCGGCCCCGAGGATGCCGCCCCGCGCTGCGAGGGCCGCCCACGAGGTGTAGCAGTGTCGGCGAGGCCCGCGCGGCTTTCCCCATCCCGGCTGAGCTTTCGCCGGGACGGTCTCGACGAGGCCAGGCCAGGAGGGGAGAGCTCCGGGAGTAGCGCCGTGCGGCAGCCGTCGGAGCGCGTCCCTGTGGGCGGCCCGGGGTTGGGGGACGGCGGAGCCGAGTGGCTCCGAAGCCCGAAGGGGAAGGGGCGGCCCGCAGATTGCTGCCGGCTCCCTGCGCGAGGCAGGGGCCGAAGGGATTGATTTCTTTACGTGCTCGTTACGCTGTAGTTTGTATTCGCTTCCCGGCGAGGTACTCATGGATTCGTACTTAGACATAGGTGTAACTGTACCGATCGTAGTTCGGGCGCTGTGATTTTCCCGTTAAATGAATCGGAGGGATCATCCGCTGCCGGGCGGAGGTTAATGCCTATGTACTCGGGTATTCGGGAAGACTTCCCGCAGCCGTTCCCGTGCCCCGGGACGGAGGCTCGAGGGAGAGCAAAACGTCTCCTGACTGCGTTGTCCCCCCTCTCAGCTCACCCTCACGGTCTGATGGTGGATGGCTCAGAAGTCGCCCGCGGTTCCGCGCCTCGGGGACCACTTTTCACGCGTCCGCTCAACGCAGCTCGGGAATGGCTGCGCCGAGCTGCTCCATGTGTCTCCACAGACAGCGCCGGGGCTTTAATTTTCTCCCAAAACCCCGTAAGCGTTGGTTTTACTACATGTCAGAGATCCCATTTACTGCTGATAGCAGGGACTCACCTTCGAATATCCGAAGGAAAAAAGGAAATGAAGGTTACGCTTAGTCAATTCCTTTCTTTTTATTTTTTTATTTTTTTTATTTTTTTCCAGAGGAATCAAGTTTTAAAAGTCTCCAGAGACAAATAAGAATTTTTGACATTGAAAAATACGCTCCACCTAATATTACCCTCCGGGCGCTGGGAAAAATAGGATTGCCATTCACTCGAGCGACTTGTTCAAACAGAGTTCTCTTTTCTATTTTTATTTTTTTGGCATAAAGCGTCTCAGCCCCATCCCGCGGCCCTCAGCGAGCAGCCAATGCCGGTGCGGTGCTCCTGAGCAAACCCTGCGGGCTCAGGCCCTCCACACGCAGCGCAATGTAGCTCCCACAGAAGCTCCTGAATACGCTAGAAATGCCTTCAGAATTTCAAGCAGAGCTGTGTCTGTGGGGACTATGTCTGAAAGTTGTGTTAGCCTTGATAGTACGGTCACTTCCACCCCGTCCTACCCCTCTTATTTCGGGGGGAAAAAAAAAAAAAAAAAAAAAAAAAGGAAAAAAAAAAACCAAACATATTTCGAAGGGGCTTGGCAAGCCTCCAGACATTTCTGGGTGTTTTCCCGGGTGCAGAATCCTGAGACAGCCCGCGCCCCACGAACGGCAGCCCCAGGTAGGCGGCCCCAGGACCGGCTCCCCTCGCCCGCAGCGGGGCCCCGCGCTGAGCCCTCTGCCCGCTGGGAGCGGCCGCCTCGGGAGGGGGGGCGGGAGGGATCGGAGAGAGGCGAGAGAGCTGTGGGCTCTGCCTGAGCTTCCTTATTGGGCGATGTTTTGAGTTTTATGCTTAGGACGAAGGGGGAAATGTCCGCTTACTTCAGCAAAAGGAGGGATTTAACGCGGAGTACCATTCGGCCTTCCCGCGGGAAGACGCAGCCGAGCTCCAGTTCGGCTCGGGGAGCAGTTGTAAAGTCAAATGCCTTTTTTTTTTTTTCTTTGCATTCTTCTTCCCCTCCCCTTCTTCCCCACTTGCTCCCTCCCAGCGCCGTGTAATTCTTTGCGATAGAGGGCCGCAGAAAATATCATTCGGGCTCAGTACCTCTCCGCAGGGCGAGCGGCAGCCCCGAGCGACACGCCCGGAGGCCTTCAGACCTTTGCGGCGGATGCTGAGGCCCCGAAGGTCCGCAGTTTGTAGACGTGCCGCTCCGCACCTCCTGGCTGCCCCCCCGGTCCCGCTCCCGCGGTGCCACCCGGTGACTTCCCTCCTTTTTGTGTTTCCTCTAGGGAAAACAACGAGAATTCCAACTCCAACAGCCACAATCCGCTCTCGGCGTCAATGAACGGGAATAAGACAGTTTTGGGGAGCTCGGAGGACGAGAAGACGCCGTCAGGGACCCCGGACCACACCTCCTCCAGCCCCGCGTTGCTGCTCGGCTCCAATCCGGGGCTGCAGCCCCTGCACGGCCTGGGCCACCCGCAGGGCCCCAGCGCCATCCCCGTGCCCAGCGCCGACCCCATGCACCACCACAGCTTGCAGGACTCCATCCTCAACCCCATGTCATCCAACTTGGTCGATCTGGGCTCTTAAAACCGCGTACACGCTCCCTCCTTCGCACCTCCTTTACTCTCTCTTTTTCTCTCTCCGTTTTTGTTGGTTTTTTTTTGTTTTGTTTTGTTTTTTTCCTTCCTCCTTTATTTTTCCCTCTTAATCTTATCAGAGACTGTAAGCGATGACAAAGCCAAAGGCAGAACCGTGCCGCGCACCCCGGCCGCTGTCCGGGCCGTGGGCAACAGCACCGTGAGAAGCCCCAGGGAGGGCTCGGGGCGGTGAGACAGGGCCGGGGCTGCCCCTCCGGGTCGCACCGCAGCTCCTCACGACTTTCTCGGTGTTGTCACCTACCGGCGCGCTCCGTGCGCATAGAGGAGCGCGGTGATTTTTTTGGGGGAGGGGGGAGGGCTGGGAAGGAATGCCGGTTGGAATCCCGCATCGCTCCCGTTATCCTATTGTAGCTATGTATCCGCTGCAGGTGTACGATGTACAATCGCAACTAAGAATACAAAAATTGTAGTCAAGTTATAGCAGCAACACGCACTAGGCAGACTCTGTAACCTTCTTGTAGCTGACGCTATGCAAAGAGACGGCTGCTTCAGCCTCAGCCGTGTGGTGCTTTCGCCATTTACAGGGTGGGAAGGAGGGGAGGCCCGGCCCGGTTCGGGAAGGGAAGAAAGATTGCTGCTCAAGTTTAAACCTAACCGACAGTATCAACCGCAAGTCACTCGACCTTAGTTTTGTTTATTGTTTATATTATGTGAATACATTCTTTGGAAGATATTTCTGCTTTTATTTTATAATAAAATTTAGAAATCTAACCCAACGTGAGGCTGCTTCACTCGCCCCAGGGATGCTCCGGGCTCAGCCGACCCACGGGGCATGCCCTCATCTCCCCGCCGTGACGGGACGGACGCACGGACCGGGAACATCGGGTCCGCTCCGTCCTTCAGTCCGTCCCGTGGCGGTGACGCAGTGCGCACTGTGGGAGAGGAAGGCGAGGGGACAGGGAAGGGAATGCGACGGGGGCAGAGGGGAGTGCCTGGGTCAGCCCCTCGGGGCATTTGCCACCTGCTCCCCAGCGGAGCGTGGCCGGACCCTGCCCCGCTGCCGCACTGCTGCTCTGCAAACGCCTCTTCAGCGCCTGTGGGGGTGGTGCTGGAAACGGGAATGTGCCATTCTTTTCTTTCTCGTCCTCTTGGGTTTTTTCAGGCTGCCCGCGATTTTGCTTCGTTCTAAATCGAGGGTTTCCTTACAGTGCTGGGTAGACCTGAACACCCCGTAAGGAGTGCTGCCTGATCCACCCCCGGCCCGCAGCTTCACTGAGCTCTGCCCAGGGGTTTCACTTCTGCTACCAAACCTTTGAGCATAAATATGTCACGTTTGAAATATTCTTCAGAGACTGCCAGCGTTCCTAGGCGGTTTTTCTTGGGCTGTTGTTCTTTTTCTATTATTTTTTCCCCACTTTAAATGAATTTCTTGCGAAAAATAAACCGAGAAAATGATATGGCTTCAAGCGGTATAGAAATATGTGTGGATCAGCAGACGACGTGCCCAGGTTGCAGACGTTGGCTGAAATTACAGTGAGGCATAGTTTCGTGTGGGCAATGTCCTAATTTGACATAATCGGGGCCTGGCTTAGCGCCTCAGCACGTGTGGGTGTCCGCTGTAGGCACATTTCTTGGGGGCCTCTGCAAAGCCTCCAGAAGCAAAGGTATGAATGGGTGTCAGCCACTGAACAACCCTCTCCTGGCAGTGGTTATAGTTCCAGGACTCTATTATGGGGGTGCGGTGGGGCCGGCAAGCAGCTGTGGCACTGCAGAGGGGGGCAGTGCTCGGGCAGTGTGGTGAAATCAGGGTGAGGTTTCTCCCATTTCTGCTCTTTGGGCTAATTTTCCAGTGGCATGTTTGCTGTCTGCTGTGGGAGCATACGGGAGCACTGGCACGTGGCTCGAGGTTTGAAAAGTGGATTCTCTTATTTCCGCTGAGGGGCATCAAATAATTTTAACTATGGATTGTGGTCCTTGGAAAATGAACATTTTGCAAGTACAGAAATCACTGCTTCCTGGGGCTGCGGGAGGCCCCGCTTC
This sequence comes from Lagopus muta, assembly GCF_023343835.1. NCBI lineage: Eukaryota > Metazoa > Chordata > Aves > Galliformes > Phasianidae > Lagopus > Lagopus muta. The sequence goes on from NC_064434.1 coordinate 84,475,661, forward strand.
TCTCAGAACTGTGCTTCAATAAGCGCACAGAGTGAATGATGTGGGTTGGAGGCAATTTTGTGTTTTCAGGGCTAGAAGTGAAAGGTGGGATGGGCAAAGCAAACCAGAGCAGCCAGGTCAATAACACGTCGCCTCAGAAGCAAAGTAAGGCTGTGTCCATTGGAGGGGAGAAAAAAAAAATAAAAGGCAAGTTGATAGGAAGAGTACAGCCGAGATGGGGAAGGTCTAAAAGGGCGGTATGGAAACGAGGTGGGATCTGGGTGCGAGTTGTTGCAGTTAGTTAAGGCAGCCTGAAACCGAAATGATGCAGTCAACAACAACAAAATGAGGAGGTCAAGCCAGCATTAAGGGCACACACAGCTCCAGGCCGAGATGCTGGAGGTGTGTAATGCAACCCGAACACCCGGCGTGTACCAACTCATCTCATCGGGCCGGCCTTGCCTTAGTAACGATGTTGGGTAAATTAACCCAAATCCCTCCGATTCTCCACGCACAAAAAAAAGTTCCCGATAGAGGAATATGCCGAAACCGACGTGACTAATCCGAGGTTTTAACCAGATTAGTTCTGATTCAGAGGCGTTGTGTTACACGGGGCAGATCCCATCCCGGCGGGGTTTGCTCACAGGGCGTACCCGCAAGAGGAAGAGGCCAACCCGGATCCCGCAGGGTTCAGCCCTGAAATCCGCCCCGGTGCCCCCGAGCTTAGAGCAAACGCCACTGCTGAGCCCCTGCAGCACAGCGTCCATCGGGTGCAATCTGCACTCGACCATCCTCGAGGACATCTTCCAGCTTGGGATATGCCGTGGTTCTGCAACTCCTTTTTGTGCAATGGAAACATAAGGGGCAGATGGAGGGTACTGATAGGGGGCTGTTCTGGGTGGGTGTCACTTCGCTGCGACGCCGAGTGCGGCACAGATGGGATCTCCAACCCCTCAGGGCGATTCTTCCAGGGCGGTGAGATTTACCTGAGGAGAATTGCTCTCGCTCCCCTGAATACGTCCATACACAAGCACATACATTTATATATATATACATACGTACAAATCTGTGCGTTTATACATGTGATATTCGCTCTCAGACTAAACCCGTACCAACTTACATAATGAATGCAGCTTTTGCGTCCCCCGGAACTGTAACTGGAGTAATTCCCTCAAAGAGCAGAGCGCTGAATATTCACGGGGCACTCGAGCAGACTCGTTCTGCTGGAAGCCCCGCACTGTGCAAGGCTGTTAACTGAGGAGAGCCGGGAGAAAGGGCTGCAGACGGGGACAGAGCCATCCCGGCCGCATTGCGTGCCGGGGGACACAGAGCGACCCGACGGGCTGCTGTGGGGTGGCACAGCGCTTGGCTCGGGAGCAGATTTTTGCAGCAGAAGCCTTCCCCATGGGCACGATATAAGGCATTCTGCAGACATTCAGAACGATCTACAGAAGGAAAGTCGCCTGCTTGACGTATTGCTTGTGGGGTAAAACCCCTCTCTTCTCCTCCCTGCCCCTGGCTCAGCACTTGGGGCCCGACGGCAGCTTCCGTGTGTGCTGGGGGGCTCAACCAACCCCGGTACGAAAAGAGATACGGTCTCGTGCCTTCTCTAGGAGAAATAAATACAGCCCGGTGTCAGCGGGCTCTTCAGTAGCCCCTCACTTGAGCATGACAAATAACGTAGGGAGACAGCGATGAAAACGCTGCCGCTCGCTGCAGAGCTCCTTCGCTTCCCCTGCTCGGTGAATCAAAACGCTGCGGTTCCAGCAGCCAAGAAAAATAGACTGAAGGGAACTTTCAGTGCTTCGGCACACAAGGAGAAGGTGAGGGGTTTGTCTGAAGGAGAGCAACGCTGGGCTTGGAAAAATACACTCTTAAATAAGTCAGGAGCAGGGATGGGCGGATGGCTCCTCACCACCCTGCTGAGGGAATGGGGCTCAGGGGCTTCTCCCTCCGCTTCTGTTTGGGGAGAGAATACATGCTGCCTCGTTTAATTAAACGGAGAATTGAGTGGTTTAGGGTTCTTAGAGTTTTATTATTATTTTATTGTCTTCCCCCACCCCTTTTTAAAAAAAAAAAATATATATATATATATATATATATTTTTTTTTTTTTTAAATCAGATACACTCCAAGCTACAAATCGTGACTTTACAAAAAGTCGATGACTCAGAGGGAAATGGAGAAGGTTGGTGGGAGTCAGGCAAACGGGCAGGTGATGTGACATCAGCTCAGGAGAAGGAGGGAGAGGAGAAAACACTTGGAAAGATGAAAATCGCACATGTGCTTCTGATGACCCCATTAGATGCGAAGCCCTCCAGGAAATACATATTTGAAGCAGCCAGGAAAAACAAACATGCCTTTTAGAGACCTGTCTGTCCCGCCATGAAAAATGCAGACCTCGCTGTGGTGCGTGTGTATTTAGGGGGCGGGAGGGAAGAAAGGGGATATAGGTTTTGCAAAGAAACCGATGAAAGCCACCTTCATCGGGAATATTCATTGCTCCGTTCTCCAAAAATAGGCTTCGGCGTGGAAGCCGAGGCGTTTCTTAGAGTCACCGCTTTCGAGGGGTCTGAACAGGGCTGTCGGTGGATCGGTCGGGTATCGGCATGGTCAGGGCCGGCTGGTAACAGCGAGGGGATTAAAAAAAAAGAGGAAAGGGCTGAAACATGAGACAGCCCCGGCCCCGCTTTTCAGAAACACATTTTTCCTCGTAGTTCTGCCGAGACAAGCGGCGCTGTGACCGTGGCTGCTCTACCTCGAGATCGCCCTGCCCTCAGCGATGCTGCTCCAGGGGAACAACTAACCTGTCCGTCCGTCCCCCCCCCACCCCGGCTTTACACGGCTGTGGAGGGGAGAGAGCTCCGCGCCACTCGCTGCCGCTCGTTGCCCCCGGCTGTCCCTCCGCCGAGCGCGGCTCTCTGCCCGCACCTCTGACCCCCCCCTACGGCAGGTGCCGTGGGCAGCTCCGGGGCCGGGCCCAGCGGCTTTGTCCCCACACTGGGAGGGGGACACACTGATGATTACAGGTTGCCCTACACCCCGTGAGGGCAGCGGGACTGCAGCGAGTTCTGGGGTAGGGAGGGGACTTTTAGAATTCGAGAAGCGGCTTTGGGACACCACTCCTAAGGCTGCGGGGAGCGCATATCCAGCACCAACGGTTGCATGGGCAGGCTGGTGGGAAACCTCCGAGTTTCAAGCGAAACCAGACGCGGGCGGGGAGATGCCGGCAGCCCCGGGGCTGCGGGGGAGAGCCGTGCGGGCTGACTCCATCCCCACTCTGCCCCCTGAAATGGTGGGGCCGGAGGTGTGCTGTGTCCGCGCACCCTCGACGGAAACGGAGAGTGAGGAGGAGACCGGCACAGCCCCGGGGCGCCCGGAAAATGTCATTGCTTTTCCCATCCGCAGATGGGGAAGTTTTCCCCGAGACATGGCTCTGGGGAAAGGCTCCCAGCTCTCTCCCAGCTTCCAAGGGACTTTATATATGTATTTTTTCTCGGCCGTTTTCAAGGCCGTTTCAGCAAAAGAGACGCTGTTCCTCACATGCACGGTACTCCGTGGCGATCCGCTCCGAGCCCGTCTGTGAGGTGCTGTCCTTGAGGAGCACCTCTGGAGGCCCCCCCCGCTCTGCCCTTATTGCTCTTAATCGAGTGTATTTATTACATTGTCCGGCTGATGGCGAATAAAGCTGCCTTGAGGATATTCACCCCGGCACTGCTTCCCTCACCATTAATGTAAAGCAGCGAGCGGGTACGGCGGCTGTGCGGGACGGGGCTGAAGCCGCTGCCCATCCGCTCCTAGGCATGCTATGCTCTTTCGATGCTATCTCGCTTTCGGAGGAATTTTATGGCCGGAGGAAATCTAATCCGGTGAAGAGAAAGGAAGGGAATACTGTCGGAGTTGAATGAACCCAGTGTGGTAATCTTCGGGCAAATGTAAGGATTTTGATGCCAAAGCAAAGTGTTTTCTATTCGGTCTGCTCAGTCTCCGAAGGGAGGTGAAGACACCACTTGAGAAATCCAGCTGGTTGCAAATCATACATTTAATCTCTCAGCTGGAATGATTTAATGGATCAGTATCGAGTAACAGTCTTGGAAAAGTAGCCTCCTAAAAAAACAGATAAATCCTGATTGAATAATACTAAATGAAAACCGTGGATCACGGTGACTGCAAGGCAGCATTTTCTTCACACTCCCCGAAGGGTTCCGCTGCAGAGCCGGCACAGCCCCGCGTGTCACTGCGATGGCTGCGGGGCAGCTCCCAGATGCCCCCGAGCCCGGTCAGGGGCTGCGTTCCGCCGCGGCCGAGCACCGACGTACCCGGGAGGGCGGGGGGCACCGAGGAGGGGACACCACGGATCAGAACCTCAGCTTTTCCCAAAGCCACTCTCAGCCCGGCCGCGGTTCCAGGACGCTTTTGGAACCCTTCTCTAGCTCCGAAGCTGTAATTTTACCCGGGGTTTGGCGGCTGGGGCAGAGAAGTCCTTGAAGGAAGGATCTCGATCGGGTGTGCTAAAGCACTTGACTCTCACCCCGGCCGAGGTCATCACTGCGCTTATTAAAAGCACTTCCTCTACGGGGCAGGTGCCTGTCTCGCAGCGGATCGGGGGCCTCAAGGGTGGAGGACGTGCGAGGCCCTGCGTCCGCCCGTGTCGTAGGGCTGTACTCCGCCTGCCCCCGGCCGCAGTCCCGCAGGCACAGAGCGGGACGGCGCCGCCACCTGCCCCAGCTCGCGGCCTTTGCCTCGTCCACGCTGCTCAGTCCCTGTCAAAGGTGTACTTCTTATCTTTTTCTTTTTTTTTCCCCCTTCTTTTTAAGAACTTTCTTTTATTATTTATTTTATTTTAGTTTTTTTTTTTTTTCCCTTTTATTTTCCCTTTTATCTTTTTTTTTTTTTCTATCATCTTAGCGGCTCAGAGGAGCAAGAGGTATGGGGGGAGAGACGGGGTTGCTCTCTCGTTTCCAGCGCGTTTCACGTTACCGGGCTGGCAGAGGCCTTCTCCTCAACGTGCTCTGCGTGGGGCTAAAACCCTTTGCTTTATTTTATGCGACTCAGCGCAAAGGCAGGGAGGCTCCGGCTGAGGAGCTGCGCGCAGGCTGCGGCTGGATCCTTCCGCTTCACTCCTAGCCCACCAGAGCCCTTTCTCTCCCGAGGCAAAGCATTTCTGCGCTTCCACAGAGCCGTGTTTCTTCTCCGAGGCTGAGCGCCGAGCCCCGTGCTGCCGGTAGGGCTGGGCCGATCCGCGGGGCGCGTCCTGCTCGGCCGGGCCGGGCAGAGCGAGACAGCACCCTTATAAGGAATGTAATGCGAAGCGCTAGGGAGAGAGCGGCCGGCGCAGCATTAGCACATTTTTGTCATTAAATGTACTCGAGTTGTAACGGTTGTTTATATTTACGGGGAATTCTTGAACGCAAACCACATGCTCGAAGCATCCATAGATGAATTTGGAGGCGGCGGAAAGTCACACTGCCCCAGGACTGCTCTAAGGGACAAGGGCGGCTCGGGTCAAAGTCGGATGATTCTGTGCCACCGATTTAGAGAGAGAGAGGAAATCTCAGAAGTTGAAGAAACCAGATGCCAAAAAAATCTCAGTTGTATGAATCTCGATCTCTTTTAATTTTCTTCTTTTCTTTTTTTTTTTCTTTTTTCTTTTTTCTTTTTTTTTCTTGGTCTTAGGTCACACTAACAGTTTTGCTCACAGTGCTGTGGGTGGTTTTGTTTTCTTTCGTCCTCACCTCCTGCCTAGAAATATGTCTCTCCATACACAGTATATTAACAGATACCCGAAACGACTTGTCTGTTTCAAGAGGTCTCTCCAAAACTCTTCAGCAGTTTCAATGCCTTAAAATGTTTCTGCATAGAAAGGTCGTTGAAAGTGTCGTATTTTCTGCAGACAATACAGACTTTGGCAAGTAGCTATTTTATGCTAGCGTATTAATATTTTTCATGTTGTCTTCAAATTATTTAGCATAACCAATTGAAAAAGTGCCTTCCTGCCCTGTGTGTTTAAGCCATAGCCACAGTTACTCACTTGTGTAAGAGAAGTGAAATACAAGAGATCTTCCCAAAGGCAAAGTGTTCATGTGTGCAAACCAGAGAACAGTTGGTCTTAACTATAAATAACTCCACGGTGTATTTTAGCATGTTGCCTTCGATCTGTACAATTTTCATATAATCACTTTTTCTATCATGACTTTTTTACACAGTGTAAGCAGATATGTGTAACGTTTCTATTTACATATAATATGCTTTGAAATGTAGACTTAAGGGGATTTAAGGTTATTAACAACAGTGTAGCTGCAAAAAATCCAGATAATAAATTATTTATAAAGCATTTGAAAATCATTTGTGACTTCTTGCATTTGTTTTTTTGGCCAAGAGCAGAAGCCTGGCTCTGTTCCTTTTGAAGACAATGGCAAAGTTCCCACCTACACCCTAAGGATCTGTGAAGTCAGACTGAGTTTTTCCATGGACTTTGGATCAAGCCCACAGCATTAAGAAATGATTAGTTCTCTGTCATAGAAATGCACATTGCATTTGCTTAGATAAGTACATCTCGAGGATTTTTCCACCCCCATATTCTAGGATCTTAAATGAGGAAAGTCTTTAGTCAAAAATTCCTTGGAATGAGTCCAGCCATCCCCGGCCCACCAACCACACATCTCCATTTTGGGTCTTGTGCTAGGTGGCACTAAGAGCAGACAAAGGTCAATGCTCTTTCTTGTAAAACTACTCTTCTTTTTGTCCCTGTTCCCCTCCTGACCTGCCTTCCCCAGTATCCTCCAGTGAATGTCCTCTTTCATGTGACAGGGGAGCAGGAGATACTGGAAAAGAAGCCCTTGGGAACAAATGGAAGCCAAAAGGCAGCACTGCACACACAGAGATGACATGGAAGGAAAGATGCTTTCTTCCTACCCTTCATTTCTAGCACTTACTCCCTCACTTTTCTCACTCCTCAGCTCACCTTTAGTGAATCTTTTCCAAAACAGGTGTTGTTATATGAATGGAAATGGTTTCATTCCCCTGCCTGCTAGCTACAGAAAACTCACCTTGTCATTCACCACCCAGTGCAGTGAAAGGATCTCAATTTATGACAAAAAAAAAACACAAAGTTTTTTGCTAACAATAACAAAAATAAAAAATAAAAGCAAACAAGCAAAAACCAGCTGGTCCTGACAGGTCATCTGCTACAAGAAAAATACTTCAAGGACAGCAGTGTCTGCAGCCATGCAGCCAGTGTGAGGCAGAAGGCACTGCAGGGGTGATGGCCCTGTCAGGCAGCCCTGCTGCCCCTCAGTGCCCTGGGGAACTCACTCAACCTGCTGAGCTGGAACCAGGGGTAGGAAGGGGAGTCCTTTGCTGCGCTTCCAGCTTGCCTTCAGTTTGCAGTGCATGCAGTTTGGCTGACCCCAGAGCCCTCCTGGGAATCTTCAGATCACATCTGTGTTTGATTACAGCTGTTTGCAGCATCTGATTATGTCTATCTGTGGCATTATTGTGGAATCTCCGAGCCCTGTTTTGTTATGTCATGCAGAGATGAAATTGTGTCAGCGACTCAGCACTGCTGTACAGCCAGTGACCCAGCACGCAGCAGAGATCCAATGTGTGGGAGCATCCAACGTAGAGCTGGGACAGGGCAGTGTGGAACTGCAGTGGATGGCTGAGTGTTATCAAGCACAGACCCACTCCCACCAGCGCTCACCGACATTTCTTCTGTGAAACCTGCTCCCATTCATGTCTATCAAGAGACACATTTGTGTAATTAATGTTTCCTCTTTTCTTGAAAATTCCTGTTCTCCAAGGAGTGAACGACGTTGATTCTCGGGTTGGTCAGAAGAATATCTGCAGCATTTGTGCATTTCTCCGTCATGGTGTTGGAAACACGAGGTTACTGGTCCCAGTGCTCCCTGCTCAGGTGCAAACCTCCTGCGCAGCAGTTTCCAGCTGGAGTAGTGCTTGCTGCAGGGGGGTGGGGGGGGCAGTGAGGATGGAAGGCAGAGTCAGCTGTAAAGTATCATGGCATGTATTTGTGCCATAATAGTAATTAATTTTGCCTTTAGCTTTGTGGGAACTGTATGTAGTCTAAGGGCACGCTGGGCCAAAAAGGCATTTGCTTCTTTGTGTAAATGCAGGCCACTGACAGTGATATTTATCTAATCAATTTTTTTCTGTCATTTACAAATAAGTACGTTTCATTCGATTAAAACAGGTGGCAGAAGACAATGCTTCATTTTCACTCCCCAAGATTGCACTGAAATGCTTGACTTTTTTTTTTTTTTTTTTTTTTTTTAACCAAATCTGGGATTTAAATGAAAATGCCTTAAAGGGGAAGGTGGTGGAGGGATACTGTATTGCTGGGATCCTACAACCAACTCCTTACAACAGGTGAGTGGGCCAATTTGACTGCTATATGGGGAGCACAAACAGAAAGAGCACTCAGAGTGACCAACAGGATTCTGATCAGTCTGCTGACATGGCTTTGACTTACAGGTACTTTACAGCGAGCGATGTGAGACAGGGTGTATGGCTAATAACTGTTATAGCTGTCAATAACTTAACATTCACCTGAAATCATTTTAAAGCTCATTTGAATATCAAGTCTCCCAAGTAAATATCCTTTATAGATTTCCTGATCATGGAGGAAAGACAAGTGAAGCTATCACAAATGCATTTTATAGCATCCTGGATCAAATCTAACCTCCACTACCTGTGAAGTGTGACCTCTTCCATTAAGGCTGGCATTGCCAATCCTGTTGCAGAATGTTGCTGCTGATTGAACTGTTTTGTTGTCTCACACTGAAAATCCATAAATCTACATTTTACCTTTCACTATTGCCAGAATTCTCTACCATAGTCTTGAGAGCCATCTAGGAATTCTATGCAGATAGGATATTTTACAGTTTTTTGTCTTTAGTAAGGAAAAGATGCACATCTTGATGTGTTTAATCCAAGGCAAAATTCTCTCAAATACATCCTGTGTTTTATGCAAGGCTTTATATGTAAATATCTCCCTCATTCCTATTAAATTTCAGGTTGCATCTGTTGATCTTTCCATAAATTCCTCTAGTTTGTCTCTATTGCTTAGACAACACTGTGCAGAATTTAACATATCATGGCAGTGGAACTGATCACACAAGAACTTTTGTTCCTCTGCTCCATGACAGAAACTAATACAGAAACAAATAACAGATCAGTTATCCCATGTTGGTCTGTCATAGCAATGTAGCAGAGGGGCATTGTGCACCCTGCATTTACTATCTCACCCTATTTTAACTGTGTGTTTTATTTGTTTGTTTGTTTTTGTTCTGTAAATATCTTTATATTTTTTCCTCAATTTCAAGTAGTTCATTTCTATCCTCTCCTAAATTTTTCTAGATTGCTTTGTTCTCAGTTCAGCAGTATTTCTCAGCCCTGAATCCTTTGAAAGTGTCAGAGATATATATTATATAATCTCTCTTTTTGTAGTAAATGAAGATGTCAAATACTGCACGCTCCCAGGAATTTAAAATTAATTTCTAGGTAAGATTGGTGTATGAAATAATGTAATGTGATCTACCTATATTTCATGTACCTCTTTCTACTGCTATGTTTGAAAGGAAAATGAAAGTTAAATTTTTCATGTCAAGATTCTTTCTTGATAGCCTTGCTGCAATCAGAGTGTACATGCAAAATAAGTTCAATGCATATCTGGAACAATGAGCTTATCGCACACATGGTACAAAATAAGAACCTATTTTTAGCCTCAGGCTTGAGGAGCATCCGGGAAGGATGATGGCAGTGAAGGAATGTTCTCATATGGGATAGTTTACTTCCTGCACACCTAGCCACTACTTTTTTATTTCACTGGTGCAATTTGGAGTTAGGCAAATGAGCAGGACTTGGCTGAAAGAATTCTTTTGATATGGACCATTTCTTGTAACCGTTTTTCCTAGTAGACCTCAGCATTTCCCCCTCACATGACTGATGGCATATCAGGGGGAAGACCTTTGGAGCTCCTAGGACATTCTTTGAGCTATATACACACTTACATAACCAGTAAGACAAGTTATAGGTGGAACAATCCTGCTGTGGTCAAAACTAAGAGGATGGAACAATCCTTGGATTGGAAATGATTGGAAAATCATTTTCCAAAAATGAAGAATTATGTAATCATGAAAGGTCAACATGCCAGGGAAAGAAAGGATACAAATTCTCATTGAGATTGTTTTTATGGTAAGAATCTCACTCCATTCCTCCCAGCATCAGTGGTTTCTCTTTGAAATGTACTTGTCTGTATGGTGGTGATGGCTTGATGGTTGGACTAGATGATCTTATTTGTCTTTTCCAACTTTAATGATACTGTGATCTCAAAATGAAGTGGTTCTTCAGCATTTTGTTCAGATTACACACACACTGAGTGACATCATTTAGTGGTATGGTGTTGAGTAGATGGTTAGACTGGATGATCTTAGTGGTCTTTCCAACCCTAATGATTCTATAATTCTATGATAAGACTCTCTCCTGCCTGAAAGGACTAATTTCAGAAGTACAGCCAGCACCATTTGAAATGCATGAAGTTAAAATACTCAGTGTGGCATTTTGGACAGCTCACAAACCAATTGGTGAAGTCTGAGTAGTTAAGTACCTATCAGAAGAAGAGTACCCCACCCTACTCCATCTGGAGTAACCAGAAATTGCAGGCTAGAGAAGTGTTGATGTTGGATCTGGATATAGCTCCTGGAAATCTAGAGGAAATATAGAGCATCTAGAGGAAAATAAATCAAAGATTGTATTGGGTTTATTGTTATGCTACAGAGGAAAGACAATAACTCTGATTAACATACCACAACAGAAGGTTCTACACTCATACCAAAAACTAGTGTCTGCTCTGTTAACACCAACTCATCCTTCCATTATTCAATAGCCAAGCACTATTTCATTTCTTCAGCTGCTCTTAAAAATAGCAATCCATTTGCCATGGTTACAGGCCAGAGTGGTCAGTATTCACCTTTCAGTGTCTCTCCTCTCTGTCTTTATGTAGCTGGCCTGCCTTCCTCCATATCTTGCTGGGAGGGGCTCCATGCCACCTAACACCGGACTTCAGACCCACTTATCCAAGTATGCTAACAAGGGCAAAACAGCACAGTCTCTATAATCTGTTATTAGCACTGACACGTGCCGCTGTGGAGGTGCTCGCCAGTCTGCCACGTACAAGATGGTCCTGGTGGCCCACACTCAGCCTCTTCCATGCCAGGCTCCCAGGTGCTGCTGCTCTCTGCAGTTTCTAGTTGCAGCTGGAAGCAGCAAGCTGTCCTCTGCTTCCTCACGCTGACTGGAACGTTAGCCACTCGGCAGCTTCGGCACTGTCTCCTATGGGACTCCAGTCAGTGTCATTGTGTTCTTTTTCCCGTTCAGTTTCTTTAACAACCGCTTCCGAGGCACACGAAACAAAACAACTCTCACGGGAGTGAAAAGCATTCATCAAAACCGCATAACGCAAATATTTGTCACAATAAATGTCCCTTCACCCACCCTTTGCTCCCGCAAAGCACACCGTCCCAACCCACCCCAATTCCCGACCGCTCCGCTCCCTCAGCCCGCTCTGCTGCGGACCCCTCAGTAAAGATACCCGCAAGCGCCACCGACCCGCGGGCGTAGCGCTGCGCAGAGCGGGCCGGACCCCGCCGGGATCCCGCAGGCGGAGACCTCAGCCTCAGCCTGGGCCCGCGGCGCCACCTGCTGGCCCTTGGCGGGCAGGCGCCTGGCGACCTGCGTTCGTACCGTAAATAAATGCTACCGTTTCCGTACTCCTTGCCTATTAATAAAGACGGCCTTCTAGGATATGGTAACGCTTAATGAGACTCGAAGGTTTATTAAAGTGTAGTGTTAAGGGCAAAGCGCTCGGAGACCGTGCTGTTTAAATGCATCAGTGTGAGGGCTGCTGGCAGCTGGCACGGCTCGGGTGGAGCTCTCACTTCACATCCTCCTCAGCCGTGGTTGGTGACTGCACACGCTTCAGCGGGGTGACTCCTCGCTCAAACCACACTGTCTAAATGCAGCTTCTCTGGCCCAGCAGTATGTCCTAAATCCATAAAAAGAGAGAGCAGGGAGTGCTGGGGAGTCAGGCCTGATGCAGACACGGATGCACTTGGTGCTGGAGAGGGCAGGCAAAACGGCAGCCTTGGCACAGGTAGGAGTGAGGGCTTGAGAACTGGTGGCAGTGCAGATCACTGCAACAACATCAGCATCTCCAGCCTAGATAGGCAGTGACACTCAGAGCTCTCAGAGCTGTATTTTAAAACAGTTTTTTTTCTTAGGAAAGCCTAGTTTATTAGATGTGGCACCCACCCAGCCCAAGGTCTTGTTTTGGGCACTGCCTTCATTGCAGGTGAACAACATAAGAACCCTGTAACATCATGTATGGGAACTGCTGAGTCACTGCCTGAACCTCTGATTAATCACCTGAGGCGAGCCATGAGTCAGCCAGAGGAGTACAGGTGAAGGCAATTCACCTGTGCTGCCGGAAGGGGTGGAGCCTGGCTCCAGCCCTCCTAGACCAATTTAAGAGCTGGCTACCAGTGGGGAAGGATCTCTTCTGGAGATCGCCTCTCTTGGTGTCTTCTGGTGAGCTCAGCTGAAGGTAAGCTCTTCCACTTATTCTCTTTTTGTTATCTTTGTCTACTTTGTCTAACTCTCTTGATTATATTGTGATTATAGCATCTTGATATCTATTGATTATACAATTATATTGTGATTATAACATCTTGATATCTATTGATTATACACATCAGTATCCTACAGCTACCTGCCTTATTCCTGATAGCTAGGGAAGGCTAGAGCTGAAGGTAAGGGGTATATTCTAATTCATTGTAGTAAACATGTATGGGTGAAGAGCTACACTGCTATCCAGTTATGATCTGAGATTGATAGGTGTGATTCTAGCTTCTGTAGTTTACTTCTGAGAGTCAAAGGAGCCTTTAGATCAGTCTTTTGTTCACATCCTTCTCAACCTGCTTCACTAGCTTTGCAACCAGACAAATGGTTTGTGTCTTACTCTTTAAAGTGCCAGATTCTCATCCTATCACCCAGTTTCTGCCCAGTGGGTGACAGTTCCCATTGCATAGTATGGTCTTTAAAGCAGAAACAGATGCAATTCATGTATATTTCATTGAGCCCACCTGTTATGTAAGGCCAGGCAGACTGATCAAGCTTGCAAATTCCTTTGTCTGTGGATCTGCAATGCACCCTACATTCTACCGCCATGCTGGAGAGCACATCTCTGCTGTTCAAGTTAAAGTGGCTTCTGCTTGAACCTGGTAAATGTGACAACTGTTAAAATATTTCACATTATCTTTAGAAATCATGTGTTCTTTATTTCCAAATGAGCTAATACAGCTATGGTTTAAATTTTTTAAAATAACCCATTACCTGTTTAACTGATTAGGTGTTGACAATGATTTCACTTGAGCATGTTGAAGGGGTCTTGTCAGACCTTGTTAAGCTAGAAATGCTTCTGCCACCTCTCATACATGACAGCAGCCTCATTTTCTAACTTAATAGCATTGGCTTTGTTAGGAGTGCGTTTGCCATCATTCATCTGTCCAATCAGAGCTCTATTGCACTTGGCAGAAACTGTAGCAGGGAACATTTCTCTTCTGTAGTGATATGTAGGTCAGTCTTATAACACAGTATTTAACCTCCACTGGGACAGGTACTATGGCACAAAGCCAGCTGCTGGAGTTTGCTCTTACAGGCCATGTGAGCAGAGCTAAGTTTGCTGTTATCCAGCTATCAAGAAGTCTGAGGACCTTAGGTCCAGGGTCACTAGGGTGACAAATGCCCAGCGTCATTTTTTGATTCAACACCTCAAAACGCATATCTTTGCATTGGGCTGTAGGAATTGCAGACAGTTGCTTTCTTCAAGACCAGTCTCATAGCCTATAAAAAAAAAAAAGAACGTATTTTATTTGTTTATATCTCCTTTTCTAAAGCTCAGATTGCCAGCATCCTAGTGAGTTTTTCCTCAGATGTGAGTTCCCCTGCTCCCTTAATAGAAAAAAACTTTAAAACATTCTAAAGCTGAACATTTACAGTTCTCACCAGATACAAATAAGAGCAGGTAAGACTCTAAACTGGGAGGAGCTTTTGACTCCTTCAAGGATGGAGAGGCCTTGTAAAGAGATCTTGACAAACTGGGAGGCTGGACAGTCACCAACAGCATTAAGTCTATGAAGAGCCAGTGTCAGATTCTGCATCTGGAATGGGGCAGCACTAGATATGTGTACAGAATAGGGGATGAGAGCTGGGGAGCAGCCCCCTGGAAAGGAATCTGGGGTTGTGGCTGGCAGCAAGTTGAACATGAGACAGCAGTGTGCCCTGGCAGCCCAAAGGGCCAAGCCAGGCCCAGCACGGCCACTGGGTGAGAGGAAGAGTTGTTCTAGTCCAGCAACTGCACACCTTAAAAGTCTGAACAGGGGTACACACAGAGGGAAGTACTCACTCTCTCCCTTTCAATAGATCATGTTAGTCTTTCTATTGCGTGACCAACAGTTTTGTATCTTCATTAAAACTGGGAGGATAAGTCCCCTTAGAGCTAATGTCTATGTTACATCATGCATTTGTGAAGTATTTCACGAAGAAAAATGGAGTCTGTAATTCAGTGCCAGTCTAAATCCAAGATGGTGGTATTAGGTGACAGTGTTATTGACAGCAGCATGGAGATGAGAGGGATTTCAGAAAACCTAAGACATGTAACCCTGGAATATCTAAACCCTGCTGCAGTATAAATATTTCTATTGCTGTGACTACTTAAGGAAAATGCAAGTCTAGATTCTTTGAACTAGATTCTGACAGCCTGGGTCAGGGATGTATGGACAGAAAAAAGTCCAAGTTGCCTGCTTTTTAGCACCTCAGGGCATCTCTGTGCTGTGCACCAAAGCACCCCGTCAGGCTCTGTATATGCCAATAGAGCAGAAAAAGGGCAAGGAGAGGAGCATACAGGAGCAAAGGGCAAGCTACTCCCAGGTGAGAGTTCTGCCTCTAGTGCAGGGCTACCTTTGCTCTTACTGTCTTTCCTTGCCTTGTGACTTTTGCATTCCTGGTTATGCAACAAACCAGTTTCAACAGTTGTGAGGAATGTGTCACTGCTGTGGATGTTTGATAAAGTGGAGGGAGGTTCTGGGACAGCAGACTGACACCTCTTCCACTTGGTAATGTCCTGTGGATATTTTGCCTTATATGCATATACCCCAAAGTGAAAATCTAGCATCTTATCTGCTGTAGGCTTTTTTTTGGCACTGACTTCCCCTTTGCCCGTAACCTCAGTAAAGCATTCTATTTCCCAGGTGAATTAATGCATCTGATGTCCTGAAACAGAAAGGGTTGACAGAGATTTTCTCCCATGAATCTATTATGTTTCACCGTTTGGCTGTTGACTTCTCCAATTGAACTCACCAGCTTTCTGGATCGACGTTCAGAGACTCCTATGAACTGTAGTTTTGGTCTCTGAGTCATTTAAATGCACTGGATCATCCCACTGGAGCTAATGTGGCCTATATTTAAGTGCTGCTGTTTCTACATAAGGCAACTTAGATCTGGTCATTTGTACAAATGGTTTAGTTTACCTCCATTAGGATCAACTGCTGCCTTGCTTTTTTTCCCTGGAGAACAATGCTCAACCAAGTAAAGATGTTTCAAATTGCTTATAGATTCCTGCTCCCTACAGTAATTCTAAATCATGGCCCAAATTTGCCATGAGTTCACATTTGTATTACTGCTGTCTTCAGTGACATTACACTATGGTATTTTCATGAGACGTCTATGAAAATGTTTTCTTTAGGTCAAGGGCTAAAGGTCTGGAAACTCATCCTCTCAGAAATATCTTCATAAATCCTACATGATGAAAAGTCTCTCAGAAATATGAGTCCCTTACAAAGAAGATGAAAGTTTGCCAGACAATGTTTTTCTCATTTTCGGGTGACTATGACCAATGAATAGTAAAGAGGCAGGATAGCCTTGTGATTAACACTCAGCAGACCTTGTTCACTTCCAGGTCTGTCTCTTATTTCCATACCTCTCAGTTCATCCAAAGGAAGTAAGTCAATGTGTCTGCATTGTGCTGATCTGCACAACAGCCTTTTTGTCTGAGAATTCTCTGTGGCTGCTGGACATCCAGAAATCCAGTAGAGTCCTAGTGGAAACCAGATAGAGCAGGAAGCTATCATTAAAATTATTATAGTCCCATCCAAAATGACAGATTTAGCAGGTCTGCACTTCTTATCTGACCAAACATTTTACAGTATGCAAATATGTAAAATAGAACCAATAATCCTTCTGTTGTATCATCTTCAGGTTATGCACTCTGTCTCCCAGAAGGTAACTATGTGCTACACCTACTATGTAGAACCATGATCCCATTTGGGTCCTCTAGATGGTACTGTAATATAATAATAAAATAAACCAACAGATGGATACTTCTAAAAAAAAAAAAAAACCCAAAAGTGCCAATTTGCAGGAAAATGATACAAAATAGAATAACTGGGTTAGCAAAGTTCCAGCTTCCATAGCTGAACTGTATGATATATATGATATATCTGCAATGAACATGTGCAGCCAGGAGGAATTTTGTTCAGCAGACTTATCTGGTGAAAAGACTAAACTATTGCTAACCTTTTCATGTTTACAAAATCCATCTTCTGTACCCATAATTAAATATCTTGCAGGTAAAATAACAGCCGAGCATAGAAAATGGCCTCATGTGATAGAAGACAATGCATGTCCAATGAAAGAGGCAAAAGTCAATTTCCCCACTGCATTGCTATGGGCTTTCTCTGGCAGTCCCTTTGAACAAAAGTAACTGTCAGCAGGAAGCTATCACACCTTCCTCCAGAGTTTCTGAAGAAGGAATGTCAAAGATTTAAAATCCCTGAAAAGTGAACACCCCTGCCAAGAGAAGGCTTTGAAGTGACAGTAAACATATATTTATAATTACAGATGAGGCAGTATAGCATACACAAGGAATAAAGACATGCAGTGTGTCCTACAGGCATGGCAGGAGAGGTGACATGCATCATGAAGCCTTGTTCAAGTGCTCACTGGGGCTGAGGAAACCTGAGGCTGGTGTTTCCTATCATTTTTCATCCTTTTTCTTCCACGATTGTGCATACTTCTCATGCACTATTGATATTCCTTAAATATGTGACATAACTCTTCAGCCTACCTTAAAAAAAAAAAAAAAAAAATCTTGTTCACATACCCAGCAAGGCTGACAGAAAGGACATAGGGTAGATTTTTAGGTAGCTCAGCTATGCGTGCTCCTTGTGAGAGGCCTGTACTCGGGCAAATAAGCCTCTGGAGGCTCTCTTGGAAAAAGTCAGAGTCTTTCTGCCATTTGCCTGGAAGGCTTGGACAGAAAAGCAAAGCCAAAAACAGCCAGAATGTGTACGTTTCTATTTAGAGATCCAGTTGTCTCCATCCCTTTGTGTGTGTGCACATATGCATGAAAGAGTTATGATCTCAGAAAGAAAGCAGTTTATTAAAGCAATTGGTTGTTTTTCTAGTAGAAAACCACATGCATATGCATACATCTAGGCATATAAATGTACATATTTGTGCACAGAGGTTTTCTACATATCAAAGTCTGCAGCACTTACTCCCTTATTCAGGAAGGTGTATGGGTGCTATTTTTAATTGCATATGAGGCCTGAGTTGGTGTCAGTGCAGTCAGAGACCCCCAGACTCTGCTGAGAACAGTGGTTTACATCTACTTCAATTGTGACACTTGACTCCAAACTCACTGGGTGTATTGTTCCCCAATTTACAAGTTCAAATGTAATTTGAAAATGCATGTGTATGATTTTCCAGACAACAGCTTTCTTCCATCCCACCAAGGAGTCACGAAAAAAATAGTCTGAATTACATTTTTTTTTTTTTTTTTTTTTTTTTGCCAAACTGAGCCTTGGATATACTTTCATGAGTTAACATTTCTGTAGGTTGTATTAAAATCATGGTATTCACCTCACTACATTATGTTCCTTTGGTACTCACAGTGATTTTTCTTTGTAAATGTTGGAAAATGTTGCAAAAACTGAGTTTTACCTTGAGCAGGTGACATACTTCATTATTTAAGCCATGCTTTCCCAAAGTGCGTTATACCTGAAAGAGCAGACACACAGTGCCTTAAAATAAAGCATTTCCTGTTTGAATCTTATTATAGAATCACATCATGGATGAAGCATCCATCTGAACTACACATCAAGCACTGCTAAACAATAGATGGCAAGAATCTCTTACATTCTGCTCCTTCTTGTTTGTATTTTATATGTTCCTCTCCACCCATAGAGTTTAATTGACATTGCTCTTTGTATTTTGCCTGCCAGTTTTGATCAAACCATTATAAAGAAGGATGCATGTTTTAACTACCACAACATGAGTAATTGAATCAAATACAGGTTTGCATTAAAGCTTTGGAGTATAATTCGAAGCTAAACTTGTTCTAAATCTTCAGGACTGCCATTATAAGGTGGGATGCCCTGTTCTGCTTAGAATAGAGATTGAATCTGTATGAAATCATCCATTGTCTAACAATGTTTTCCTCTCCTCCCCTGAGCATTTGGAATGAGTTTGTTTTACTTTAGGGCTCATTTAAGCTATGACATTTTCTAGTCAATTCATTACAGTCACTTATGACCCACTCCAAACACAATTAGGGCCAAACATGAACTTTTTCCTCAACAGCCACTCTGAGTATATTTACGTCATCTTCCAAGTGGTTTTCAGGCAGGGCTTCTGATCAGATTATTAGCCCATCTACATGGTTTATTCTTAGGGCTTAGAGAAATTAGGGCTTGTGAGCTACTAGCTTATACTATCATACGTAACTTATAAATTTTCTCCTGGAGGTAGTACCCTGTTCTCCCCTAAACATTAGGTAAACATAACCTAATTTACAGCATGGATTATCTCTGCATACTGAAGGCAGATTGGTCATCTCCAAGACCTTTCGGAAACGTTATGCAATAGACAATGGATTGACAAAGAAAATCAGTGTTCCCCAAAGACAACCCGCTTGTACCTGTCTAGGGGACAGACTTTGAAAACACCTGAGTGCATGCTCCATACAGCAATTATATGGATACAAAGCTGAGACTCAAAAGCAGTATGGAATTTAGATATTGTAGGACTGCATAGATAATGTATAGAGCATATTATAGACCCTGAAGGAAAACAGCTGATTGAGAGACTCAAAGGCATGGGCAAGGACACCATCTATGTTTCCATACGCAGATCTTTTTCACAACACTCCAAGATAGAGCACAGAAGTGAGTCTATATTGCTCTGCACCCTAGCTATTTTTATATCAGACCTTCTGGGGAAGTCTGGATAGCTCTCTTAGTATCTTCTCCAAAGGATATCTGTACACACTAATTACACAAAATTTTTCGTCAAGGATGTTTTACTACATCTGGGAGAGCTAGGCAATTCAAGGAACAGCCAGAATGTTTACAGAACAGATACAGTGAATAGATTCTTCCACTTGAGGAAATAAGGGTTACAGTTTGCCTAAGGGAAGTCGTCAAAGTAGTACTTCAGGTCTCTGGCAGAGAAAAAACATAAATGTCTGGCATAGCTGTTTCGTGAGTCTTAACTGTACAGTATCTGAAAGCATAAAACTGCGACGGAGACTCACCAAAAGCTAGTGAGACAGTGTAGAACAGGCAGGACCTAGATGCTTAACCCTTTGGAGCAAGTATGTGTACAAAAATACCTGGAGACTTTCCCCAGTCAGTTTCTGTGATGAAAATATCAGTATAAAAATTTCAATCTTATAAGTAGTTTACCACACATGATCAATCTGCCATTCTTTCTTTGAGTATGTTTCTCTTATTTTTGTATCCAATGTACCCTACAAGCCTTAATGAGGGAAAAGTACCTTCCTATGGAGAAAAAAAAAAAAAAAAAAAGCAATATTAATTTGTAACACACTTATTTAAATCCTCTGGTGAGATGCCATGATTGCATTTTTGTTGCTAACCATTAACAGCACAGTAGCTTTTAATTTCCTTATCGCAGGCATGAACCATATCGTTTAGATGAGTTACAAATGTGGAACAAACTACAATTAATTCTGGAATGGTTTACAATAAATAGTCAGCGGCTACAAACCACAGACCAAAATGTACTGGGGAACAACTGTGGTGGGTGTGGGCTACCATAAATTAGTAATTTTTGGCCTTCTCATTTGATAGTGAAGCTAGAACAATTTCTAATGAGTTTAGCATTTCTTGCAACTGTTTAGTGAAACATGAGCTGGTCTTAAAGGTATTTTTTCTACAGCTTCACATTGCATGTTATTTCTCACTGTCTAATCATATTTTTTAAAAAGAAAATTAAAATTGAAAACTTACATCAAAAGTTGTTCTTCTAGTATACTGGCATTGCATTCGTAATTTTGAGAAATACCCAACTGCAACTGTAAGTAACCACAGCTAGCTCCTGTTGAAATAAGCTATATATTTTCATCAACCAAAAGTCTTATAAAACTGCTTTCTAAGACTTAGAAGTACAAATCATATATATAAACATTTGCTCTGGTGACATGCACTGCAATACTACAAAGCATAATGTAGCTGATGATGGCACGATGCAGAAATAATGTGAGATTACCAAGTTACTTTGCACCTTAGATCATTTGGTTTGATTATGTGCTGTGTCACTTTTCTTGTTTGGACCAAAATAGCCAAAATACTGTGTCTTCTGTTGCTTAACACTAGGAGGCTGTTATATTATCATCTTAGCTGTGGGCTCCTTCCACCTTTTCTCTCACCCTTGCTAAGTGTTTCACCTACCTCCCTGCATCTGTGTTAGTGGTTTTGCATCACATAGTGCTTCTGATAGTTCACTGATCCAACAGAAAATGACTCTGTAGAAAAAACATATATTTTTTTCTGTTGAATATGTTTTCATGATCAGTAAAACTAATGAAAAGAAATTTAAAAAAAAAAAAAAAAAAAAAAAAAAAGAGGAAGAAGAGTAGAGAAGCAGCCTGTAATTAAATGATCCCAGGGTGATTCTGGAACTGACTTCTTGTAGTATATCCTTGAAAGAGAATAGAACTGCATCTATTTTTAGCTGCTTAGAGTCTGGCCTGTATGTTTATAAATGAAATGCTTTCTCTGCATAATTCCTATAATCACATTTCCTCATGAGGTTCCCGCTTCATTTTGGCTAATATCTAAATCATCTCCCTTTTTATTTTTTTCCCCTGAAATCCCTGCTCTTCTATGCTGGATGTCTGTGCATCTCGTTACTGGCCGTATTACTCTAAAATGAAAATGCTGCATTCCCATAAGTAAAACTAGAGGAGTGATTTATGCATTTTTCTGCATGAAAAGGCCCCTTGTGTGCTCCACATGTAAAGGCAGAACAAAGCAGATTCCTATGAACATTTGTTTTCCTTTTAGCAGTTATTGCCATAAAAAGAGGTCAGAATGAAATGAAACAACCTAATGTTTTGTCCCTTGTCCAGCTCTGGTGCCTGATCTGGTTTCAGCTGAAGTAATTATGGGTCTCTCTCTGAATACATGAGAATGGACTCTGGCCCCCAAAAGGATTACAGCTAGCTTGGTGGTTCCCACAACTTCGGACCAACTGGTCACAGTCCACCAAGCCAGTCATGTGTACAATTTACTTCTTAATATTTTCTGCAGCCCCAGGTGCAGAGCACTCACGATGGCCTCATGGACCACCCAGGGATTCTGCACTGCAGAAGTGGAGACACTGGAATAAGTAACTTGACAATCATACCCTATAACAAATAGATATCCTTGGCCAGGAGGTCAAGCCCAGCTGAGTTAGTCAGATCTGCTCATCTCTAGGCATTTGGGGAGCAGTCTGAGGGGAGATATGGCTGGCTTCACTGTCTGTTTTTTTCCCTAGCTGTAAAGAGAAGCCAGAAGGAAAACAGTTTTTCTAAATAGTATTATACGATTTTGAAAAAGTAAAATGACATTTTAGAATCCATTAGTTAAGTGCTGGCACTGTGCACTTGAATTGTAAGGAACAGCAACAGACTGAATAAACCTGCTGAAATTCATTTTGTCACGGAACAATCACCATTAGGTGCATCTCTCTGTCACACTGGAGTACCCCAAGATTGTCTGAAGAGTCCCAGTGTCAGTCATTCTTTGCACTTTCTGAAGTCTTCATTGCTCAGAATTGGCAGGCAGAGAGGTGCTACTTGGAGAGTTTGTTAGAAAGGGAGACAACTTGTCCACTGCTGAGAGACTGATGACTTATTTCAGTTAACTAACACTCTGTGTGACTTGAGAACAGCTGCACTCAGTCCCACCACAGCCAAATTCACATAGTTAAGACCTCAGACAATGAACTCCCTATGCTGGGAGATGTTAAGATGAATTCTTAAAAGTGTAGAAGTTAATGTAGGTGTATGTTGTTGTTCTCCTCTGTGCATCTACTCACCTCTGGATAACAGAATTTGAGAGCTCAGTGTGGCATCTGGACCATCATTTTTGAAAGATCCCACTGTACCTATCTTCCCTGCGGACATATAATCTTTTTTAGACTCACTTTGTGGTTTTGTCATCTACTGCGTTTTTCAGCAAATAGATTGGACATGTGTTGTGGGGAAAAAAAGGACTTCATTTGGTTTTATATTTGGTGAATTTTCACTGGGTGTCTTCATGCCCTTGTGATGTTAGAAGTGATGAATGCATAACAGTTTTCATCTTCACCATGACTTCCAAAATTTTATAGTCCTTATTACAAACCCAACTCTTTTCAGGTTATACTTAAAAAGAAGCCATTTCCCATATCTCATTAGCTTTTTACCCTCTCTCTGCCTTTTTTATCTGAACTGCATTCATTCTTTGGTATCAGAAATTGTCAGATACGCATGCAGTATTTGAGATGCAGGTGAATAATGACTTCAAACCCAGATATAACGTATTTTGTTCTCTCTGCATCTTTTTCCTAATAACTCAGTTCCTAGTTTGGGTTTTATTTGACATGAAGTTGTTATTGGAAGGTCTGAGCTGATTTCCATGAAGACAGGATCAAACCACTGTTCTAGAGTTCATCCAGCAGCCTGTATTAATCTCCTGAGTTATCAGACCACCTATCAGGTTGCTACTACTCTTCAGCCTTTAGTTCATCAGAGAGTAAATTGGCATGGATTCCATAGCAGATCAACGACTCTAGGATTCTCTGAAGAGAAAGGGAATAATTTATCATTACTAACTGTTTGTTTTCACAATCAATCTTCTTACATCCTCTTGACGTGCATCTGTACTTTTAAGGAAGTCCTCCCAGAAATATCCCCAGTAAAATACAGATTATTTCCAGAGAGACCTGAGTATGTTGCATGTTATAATTTTTGGTCCTTCTGGTAAGGTGGAATTCTGATTTTGCCGTGTTTTGACTCTGTTCTGACCAATTTAAAAACAGTCAATAGATATTACTGTAATGCTTACACATAATGTTATAGGAAAAGCAGGAATGTTAGGACATTCATCCTGTTTCCCATGGTTAGGTGGAATTGCCCTCTGCAGCAATCTCTTGAAATGTGAAATAGTTGAACTCCAAAGTCTGACACTCACATGTTGGCATGAGAATTGCAGTGTTTCTCATCACACCAGAAACAAATGAGAAAACCTTCACTCAGACACATTCTTATGTCTCAGAAAACACAAAGATTAAAAAGAACAGACTTATCTGTAGGCTTAGCATCCAAAACAGGTGTGTGTTTAAGCATAGTGCCTGGGATCCCTCTGAAGGTGTTGCTGGGAATGGCATGCTAGCTCTGTTGAAGCCAGAGACAGAATTCCCTGCAGCCTCAGGTTTTACCCAAGGGCTTTACTGGCTAAGAAACTGTTACTATATTTATGTAGAGTTAGGAGATATATGATGTCAAATGCCAAGATTTTCAGGTAATTTCTGCTTAACATCTGCACAGAAGTGTGTAGGAAATGTCACAACTCAGACACAAATCTTTGATGCATTTGAGTTAGCTACTTTATATATGAAAGCAGAAGAGAAAATGAATTAGTTTCTTCTAAGTCCTAACTTTGATCCCTAGAGGTGTAGATTCCAAGGGTATTGCTTCTATGAGCAAAATTACTCACATGTATCCATCTTCACAGGATCAGCACCTAAATTTGCATGTTTCTTCTTGCATAGCAATTACTTTTCACATTTTACTTTAACAATGTTAACTCCCAATTCAATTAACATCACCACTATTTTCTCTTGACAATTTCATAGGAAGTCTATAGGGATCCCATTAAAATGTCATTATATTGCTGCTGTGTTGTAAGACTTTAGCGGGAAAACAATTTCAGTGCAAGTCTACAGAGATCCTGTTATAAATCTGTTAGAATGTGAGATGCAAATGGCATCAATTATTTCTGTGTGAGCCTGTGGATTCCCAATCCTAATGTCATAATGATATGAAGTTAAAAAGAAAATCTATCACAGCATGCATGTATGAAGACCCTAGGGTGATATGAGAATTAAGAGAGGAAGGGGAAAAGCAAATACAGTGATGTGGGACAACAAATAGAATTCTTATGTCATATACTATGGTCATCATGTGAGCTTGTTTATACCAGTCCTAAGAGCTTGCCATATGTACAGCCCTCTGAACTCATGCAACACGTAAATACTCCTTGAATCTATGGTAAGTCTAATTACGTCTGTACAATCCATCTGTGTAATTCTCCAGAAATAATTAGAAGAGAAGCATCACCAAGTCCAGGGGATGTCCTAAGGGCGACTCCAAAGCTGCCTTAATATCAGACCAATCAGTCACACAGACAGCAAACTCGTGAAAGGGAGCTCAGATGCTGATGGAATGTGCCCTGTAGAGCTTATCTGACACCAGTCCCATCAGCACGTATACAGGGTACGTTTCACTCATTGGACACTGGCTGTGTAAAAGTTGCTTGGATGGTCATTTTGTTGGCAAGAGGTATCAAAGCCCACAGTGTTCATGTCTGCCCTAAAACTCATCATTTCCATGTGTGAGAGAGAAAGCCACAGAGTCTCTGTGACTGAGGCTGGGTGATGATTGATCATTCAGTGCTGGGTGAATGCGGAGAGATAGCAACAATGACAAGAGCTTGCTGAGGTTGTTTAAGGAGACGAGTACTCATCATGGGAGCAAACAGAAACAATATGAGAGCATGGACAATTAGCCTTAGTATAGTATCTGAAATGTATCTTTCAATGCTATGCCAAGGATAGATTTTCTTGTGTGTGTGTGCAGACCCAACATCCCCATATCTCTGGAGATATGCTCCCCTACATTTGCAAAGGGTCTACACAAAATGAAAAGAAGAAATGCTTAGTGTAGCAAAAAAAAGTGTTCTAGCCTTTGAGACAGCCTCTGTGGACTTTTGTCATTGCAAATTCATCTAGCCAACTCTATGCTACAGGAAAATACTAATTTTCCTAATGCTGTTAATGAAGATTACCTTTCTTTGCTGCTAAAAGCAATTTAATATATCTGAAAGGACAGATTTGTATGATAGGAAAGGTAATCTCCTCAAGTCCCCATCACAACTGAATGAATTCAGAAAATGTCAATATCGTCAGCATCATATTTGACCAGTCCAAGACCCATCAAAGGCCTCCATTCATGTCTAGGAATCCATGGTTAGGGGAGAATTGCATTTCCTTTTTTGTCTTCAACTTCTTTTTCTTCTTCTTCCACATTTTTTTTTCTGCCCCTACTCCCATTTATTATTTCTCTGTCTTCATCTTCTTTTTCAAATTCAGTACAGGTCTGACTTCATAACTCTGGCCTTCTGTGGATAAAATTAGTTTTAGAAAACCCTTCAGAAACATAGGACTCCTGAATGGCAATATCTTGGGAGATGGTTTGGATTTAGGAACTATTCTGAGTCAGTTAATCTGACCATATTCCATGCTTTTTTTATTATCTGCCAACATATACTTACAGTGGCATTTCATAGGAAGTGCCCTGCAACAACAGAAGTACAGACTGCACCCACGGAACACCACAGTAAATAATTCTGTTTCAGCCCAGAAAAGCTGAGTTAACAGAACTGTGATTGACTTATGTTCCTTGGCATCTGTTCAATGAACCAAATCTTCAACTTCATTTACACTTGCATTGAGGCTGGGTATTTTCTGCAAGCCAAAACTTTTTTTCTTTTCATAAGGACTAACACCAGAACAGTTTCTACCTCAAACTCCAGAACGACCCTGACATCATCTATCTGTACTGTACACTTCTAGAACTACTATAAAGGAATAGAAGTATGGAAATTAAATGGCATAATATTCCTTTTAACTTACTAATGTAGAGAAGGGGAAGTACTGCAGTAACACGTCAACATCCTTCATGCCAAGGTACGCTAGAGCAAATCACTGACCTGGATGCAAGACCGGAAAAATCTTACACGCTCTTTACTGAACTGCATTTTGGATAACACACATATAATATCCTTTGCTATTATATTGTTCAACATTTAGTCTCCCTAGTTCAGCAGCTACTGCAGTTGGTGGCAGCTGTTGTAGCTATGAGTTATGCTCAAGGATAAGATCTTGAGGGTAGCCTATGTCCAGGGAACCTACATCCTGGCTTTCTTCTTTCTGCGCTGCAAATAACACAAACTTATTGAAACATTCTTAATCTGCATAATCAGAGCACAAAATAAATATGAACAGATTTACTCATAAAATTTCTTTCTTTCCTGATTCTGTACTCCCAGACCTCCTCTGAGAACAGCCTCTTCTGTGGTGTTTTACTATTTCTGGACCTGTTCCAGGACAGAAAGCAGAAGAGCACTAAGACTGCCCTAGGTTTAGCAGAGATAAAAAGAAAAATTCAACAGACAACATAAATTGTACCTGAAACAAGTTTGCTAGGGGTTATTCAACCTAAATCAGTTTATCCATCTCCTCCTCCATTTAGCTATAATGTTTATTTTGCACAGAAATTAATAGGGATGATAAGTGATGGCTTTTTACAAAACATTTATGAGTGAAAAGGCATATCAAATTTGCACAGCCCAGGGCTAGTATTATGAGCTCAGCTTTAGCAAACATGTCTGCAAAGTGAGATGTCTTGTTGATCCCATGCTAATTCCAGCAGGCTCCAATGGCCATAGTGAGATCTAGATAAAAGGCTAGATAAGTAGTGCACTGGCTCTGGATAGCTGGTTGCCAGCAGTCACTTTTGCTGCAGAATAAAAGGAACAAGGCCAGAGGAAGGGCCAGAGGGAGCAGGAGGGAAGGCAGCAGGAGAAATGGGATGGTTTGCCAAGGCAAACCCACTGGTCAGTACACTTTACTGCTCCCATCAAGATGAAGAGGATGAAATCTCAGACACTTTCGTTCCCATATGGGTGGTTATTCCCTTTGTTCTACTGTAGGTACCCTCTGCCTCTTTCTTTTTTTTCCCTGGCACTGAGACCCACATGTTTTGAGTTTGTTGCCTGGGATGATGTTGCAATCCCATCCATATCCACTCAGGCTTAGGAAAGGATGATAGGGTAAAGAGTTACTGCCAGCTGGAAATCTTGCCCCAAGACTGTACCACACTCCTTGGTACAATCTCACCGTAGCCTGGTTCTTCCCACATCAGGTCACCATGACAGATTAAGTGTGGAGCTGCTGAAATTAGATGGCAGGTCCTGTGTTCTCCTGTAATACTGTGCAGCTTGACTTTATATCAAGTGATTTGTCAGTGTTTTCCTGTAAGCATTTGGCTTTTCTCTTGGCTTTGCTCCTCACTGCTGTTAGCTGTCCTGACAAATGAAAGTCATTCTGAAACTATGTGGCTTTGTAATTATTATCTTTGGTAAATGTTTTGAAAGCTGTAGAGTTGCTGTTTGCTCCCTTACATGCTGGAAATGCCTGCCAGAAGTTCAATTTAACTGTCAACACCTCTGCTCGAGAACTTAAATATTTTGGAGTCTGTCTTTATAGTTACATATATTAGCATGCTCTGCTTTCTGTAGGACAGACAACTGGTTGCTAATAAGAATGTATTCTTGTTAAGTCATGTTCTTTTTTTTAAGTCTGATGTTGAGCTAGTTTTCATCTCCCTGTGCTGATATTTGTGTCAGAAATAGGTTTTCTGAGTTCACTGCTGGCTATATTCCTTCAGCTTTTTAAAAAAATAAAAACGGATCCTGGATAACCTCATGACTGACACTGCTATTAGCTTTTGAAGTGGAACAGTAAAGTCTGGAAAAACTTCTAATAGGTCCCTCTCAGCTCCATCAGTGTCTTCATAAACAGTTGCAGACATGCTCAGGGGGAGCACTTGTAAGCACTAAGTTAGACACCTATTGAACCAGTTGAAGAAAAAACCTGAGAGCTGCTCTGCTCCATTGACTTTAGCTGGAATTAGATACCTGTATGGTCTCTAGAATGTGTTCCCAAAAAGATTTCTAAACATGCTTATGCACCAAATCACATTTAATTTCAAATGAGAAATTGAATCTGCATGTTTAGCTCCAGAAAACTGAATAAATTCTCTCTCTTAATTACTGTGCATCCTACTTGTCCTGGTCAGGATTAGATACATAAATTAATTGTGGTGGGATATACTTATACCTCATTGGTTTTGGCTTTATTTTTAAAGGAAGCTAAGTAGAATTCAGAACACACTTATCCTTAAAATATAATAAGGGCTGGATACAATCCTGATGGAATTTCACAATCCTGTTGGTAAGTGACTGTCTTTCACCCTGGCTGGACTTTGCTTAGCTAGTCTCCTTTCCATAGCCATAAGTAGGAAGAGATATAGCAATGGTAACAGAAATTAGGTAGAAAGAAAGAGTC
Source organism: Lagopus muta (assembly GCF_023343835.1). Taxonomy (NCBI): domain Eukaryota; kingdom Metazoa; phylum Chordata; class Aves; order Galliformes; family Phasianidae; genus Lagopus; species Lagopus muta. The sequence goes on from NC_064434.1 coordinate 84,504,451, forward strand.
CTAAAATCTTACCAGGGATAATGAATGCTTGGACATGATCACAGCTGCTTGGGAGAGAGGACAACAATCTCCTCCAGTTTTTTGGAGGGTCAAAACAGAGCCTTTGCAAGGAACAAGTACAAGGTGAAGGAGAAGGTGGAGCACATGAGCAGGCTTCTCTTCTCACTCTGGGCAGCATTATTCAGAGTGAGAATTAGAGGGTGACACACTGAGACACTGATACCAAAGGAATGACCCTGAGCCCTTCATTTAAAAGAAAAGAAAAGAAAGGTTATTGAAGCACTGAGGTCTTAATATTTTTTGAGAAAGACCAAGAACCTTGCACGGAGTTCATGCAAATTAAGGAGTGAGTTTCATACTGTGATACATAAGAAGTACAGAGGAATGCATTACACTCCTCTGAAGCACATAGCATTTCATCCGCATTAATCTAGTTGTCTCCCTTTGATATCAATCCTCAAGACGTTTCTGTGGGTGCTACCAGCAAATTCATTAATAAAAGCCAAAGAAAAGAACTATGTCTGCTGACACTCTCCCTCTTGAATGATGAGCTATTAATTAGCCCATTTGTTTCATGTGTCACTACCTAATCTGCTACATTACATCCTTCCATATCTTCCAATAAAATAAAGCTGCTTTCTTTTTAATATGGGGCTTTGTCATTGGAGCAACTGTGTTTGCATACTTTGTTGGGGTTTTCATGAGTGTGTTTATGTCAGGTAACAATATATTAATGATGTCTTTGAAGAAAAAAACGTCAGCAACATGAAAGATAAATAATCTATGCAGAACAGAACACAATGAAGCATAAATAGGGCAGGCTGCATGGCAATAAGTACAAGCAGCTGGTCAGAGCAGATTCACAGGCAGAGTGGGGCTATATGGGGATAAGAGATTCATTTAGCTTTAGCAAGTGCCTCTTATGCCAAAATAGCTCAAATGAAATGTTTCCCTAATCGCTGTAGATAAAATTCACGCCAGAACTGAGAGCTTCATTGCCCAGCACCTTTAACTCACCTTAATTAAATTGTGCTCCTATAAAAGCTCGGGGAAGTCTGGCTTCTGATACTGCCTTTGTGCATTCCCTCTGTATCAGTACAGATTTCACCTCACTGCCACTTATGTGCAGTGGTGATGCCACAAAAAGTGAAGAACTGAAGCCTTCAGCTAGGCACTAAAAATGAGAGTTGTTGGACAACAGGGAAAATCTGGATGTACAATTAGAATATGCTTGTGAATATGCTTGGAATTGGATACATTAGAGAGCAGGTGAAAATGAGTTTTATAAACATTAGGCAATATTGCCACCATAGAAGTCTAAGGGCATGTAGCAGTACTTGCAGAAGGAAATTAAGAACATAAATATTTGCCTTGCTAAAACAGAACAAAGCTGGATCTGGGAAACAGAGGAATTCAGTGGTCATTACAAGAGGAAATACAAGAATAGTATTGCTCAAAGGGAGCATCTGGAGAAGGCAGCAAAAATATTCTTGATATGATGAAAGCTGTTCTGGGAAGTGGTGTAAATAACGTTTTTGCTATCAAGAATGGCAGAAAATATATACAAAGACTAGCAGAGTGGACAACTAACGCATAGTTTCTCAGCATCTACTTACAAAGACAGTGAACCCGGGGTGAGTTCCCCGGCAAGGTTATCCAAAGCTTATGAAAGCCATTCTAAATCTTCTAAATGCTGTGTAGGTGGTACTGATGGGAGAATTATTAAACTATTCTGAGTAAAAGAGGTGGTTCTGGTGACTACTTTAAGACCACTGTTTTCAGTCTCCTGTCTGTCTTCTGATTCTCTACAGGGCCCTGGGCAGCCTGCTGAGGTGCCAGCATTGCACAAAGCCTCAACATCATTTCCCAGTTTCCACCAGAGTAAAGCCTGAAATGCAGTGGTCTCAGCGCAGGTATGATATGAAATGACTGAGCAAGCTCACAAAGAAGCTTCCTGAGTAAAGTGTGCCTTAAGGACACAGCTACCCCGTGTGCCTGTGCAGACTCCTCATGCCCCGTTACAGCTAACTACAGTCCTGCCCACAGGTATCAGTAGTCTTTGCAGGGGGAGGGGTGGAGAGAAGTGACTTCAGGTCCTTAAGGTGATGAAAGTTGTTTAGATTTGTTTGCAGGAACATTTCTTTTACAGCATTTGAAATAATGCTATTCATTTCCTTAGGAATAAGAAATCTTCCATAAATTCCAGTTCAAAAAGTAACTTGATGTTCTTCAAGATATTCCATCATGTTGAAGTTGTACTGGCATAAGAACACAAGGAAATGGAGATTTTCTCTACATATTTAAGCAGATAGTTGTCTTGTGGCAAGAAGAGCAAATGGCAGCTTGCGGCTGTTCCTTCAGTCCCCTGAGAGGTGGCTTCATGTGCCAGCCCTACTTGCGCAGTGGTGCAGTACATGCTCCTGAAGCTAACACTGCTGACTGATTTGCAGCTTATACTCAAAATTGCCAAGCATAGTATATGAAGAACAAGTGCAAAGTGCTTTTGTAGCACTTAGTTTGTGCAGAAAGGTGCCTGTGAATACATGGTCAGCTCTGTTATATATACAGGAGCAGCGTACTGTCACAGGGCATGTAACAAAGGAAAGCTGGAATTCCCTCGTTCTGATTTTCAAATGCTACCTGCTCTCTCTCAGCAAATGATCTGTACTCATATTTACATTCAAAGTAGAAAGATCTCAGTATACAGAAGGATATTCTGAAAAGCAAAAATCACTAAGGTTTGTACTTCAACAGTACTTGTACAATTTGCAGTATTACCTATTGTGAGCATGCTTGCATGTGTTTGAGGAAGGATGGAAGAAAGAAGAAAAAGAAGGAAGAGAGAAAGAGGGAGAGAAAGGCAGTTTCTTGTTTGTGCACAGTCTGTGTAGTGAGAGACATATATGCTAGATTATTTCAAATGTTTTATCTGTATATAATCACTGTTGTTAGGCTTTTATTTTCTAATCAGTAAACAAAATAGCGGGGCTACTTTAAACTTGGAATTAAATGCACTAGAAGAAAACTTTCAGGCCTATGATACGGGCACCCACACCCCAACCTGGAATGCTTAGGAAGGGTTATCTCTGTGACTTTCACCTGCCATCTAATTTGCTTTTCTCAGCATAGCTCTTGCTGAGAGGCTTTATCCTTGCGCAGTTCTTTAGTATACTCAGCTGAAAGGCATCAGAGAAGTGCCAAATGTCAGTGTCATTCTTGTTGGCGAGTGTAACTGTGGAAGATCCCTTTCTCATCTCGTGCCACTGCTATGTGCCTTCATTTTTCACACACATATGCGCTACTCTGACTTCTTGACTCTCCAGGGGAGGGAGATGCTGAAATGCGTTGTTCCAGATGCAAGTTTCTGCACAGCATATTTAACAATGACCATTCACAAACAGACCTGTTCTGTCACCTTTTAGACACTAAGTAACCCGAGAGAGGAACGTGTCAGGGAGTTAGTCTTCAGTGCTATGGAAAGAGTTTTGCCTCCAACCTCCAGAACCTGTAGGCTAGGTAAATCAGAATCAACACAATGTGTATGTGAAAAGGCACAGATTTGTCTTTTGAGGAGAATTTCCTTATCACATGAACCAAGGAAGACACAATTACTCCCTGGAGCTTACAGCCATCAGAAAGCCAGACCATTCCTTCCTGCCCCTCCTCTTGGGCCTTGGGGATTGCACAGCAATTGGATACGCTGTTCTTTTACAGGTCAGCTAATATAACAGGACACAGTAGCAGGTCTAGGAGCACCCACTCACCTTGCTGCCCTGCAGTGACATGTTCAGAGCTACCATGTTTGCCAGTGGTAGTCTCATCACTGTGTTGGGAAGAGTCTAAAGCTGGAGTGGAGTTCTCACCAGCAGGCTGTCCTGAACACAAGAAGTCATCCTTCTTCATGTCTTCTCTCTTTCCAATTTAAAGAATCAAAGAATGCAAATTTCAGAGTCTCTCTAGAATTTTCTTTCTTTTTTTTTCTTCTCACATCATAGGGGCCAACTTATGGTAAACACTATTCGGATATAAGGTCAAATGACGCCAAGGCCAAGAAATAACCGGGCCAGCACTGTAAATCAAGTTTCTATGCCAGTTCCCAAGTGTAATATAACAATCTTACTGCATAATCCCAAATATAAATTTTACTTTTGGTTAACCTCAGCAGTGTGGCAACGAGGATATTACCTCAAGGAAGCATGGTAACAAATACTCTGCTTAGGTGGTGGAAGGACTAAGTCTGAAATCTCAACAGAGAATAGACAAATCCTCAATACCTTGAGGCCTCATGCCAGCCTCCATGCCAGTTAGCTATGTGAACAACTGTTACTGAATATTGATATTTCTGTCTGAGTTCAGTAGAAGAGTTTCATAGTGTGTCCAGAGCCACAGTTCCCAAATACACTCACAGTTTTCCATGTATGAATTCACAGAAATTTTCATGTGCCAAATAGCTCACAACTACTCTTCATGATGTTTCTGATAAAATCTTGGCTAGCTTATTAGCAACGCTCGTTTCAACCCAGTGGAGAGCCCCAGTTTCAAGTCCAGTAACAAAATGGATGAAACTCCAAATCTGAGAATGGAAAATAAGTATATTCTTTTTGGAATTTCTTGGCAGGAAGGTACACACAAAGTAGCATGAAATACAGCTTTGCCTGAATAGTCCAATTGCTATCTTAAGTAATCATTTGCCTTCAAACAGATGAGCAGGGGGAAGAACTGCTGAGCTGTTGAATTGTTTGACAGTAGCTGTAATTGCAGTCTCAACTCTAGCCCTTACACAGTCTCCTGGCTTTCCTGCTCCCTGTGACAATGACACCATGGCAGCTTGTCTCTTGACTAAACAGATCCATCAGTCTGGTCATGTTTGAATATATTAATGCATTTCTAGAGATCACTAATCCATCCTGAACTGAAACTTCGATTCCACCCAAAAGGTTAACACACTGCTTTAACACACTGCACCACATAGTGCAGTGAGGTTGAACTTGCATGTTATTACTCATAGTTTAAACACAGTAACACCTCACAAATACATACTGTCTTTCAGATGGGAACTTAAAGCATTTTTCCAGTCACCAGTTTAATCCCACAGTGCACCAGCCACATCAAGTGGCAGATACCATTTTACTCTTTTTAGGCAGGTAAGCTGAGGTAAAATAACCTCAAACACCGATGTGTAATGTGGCTTATTTTCAAAGATGCCAACTCCTTACAGCTGCCATTGTTTTAGGACTGCTACATACCTCTGAACTTCAGATAACTTTTATTGAAATAAATAATGAAGTGAATTATGAACTGAACTAAACATGAATAAAGAAGACAGTGTATGACTGCATTTTTCTGTCCTTTTTCTGATCCTTTAGACCTCATAACGTGTTTTATGCATGCAAGGAAGATGAATGGAGGGCCAGAGGTTTGGGTTTATTTTGTCAGAAGGAATGGTTTGTGTTCCCTAACAAAGACACCTAATTTTTAGTGAAAACTGAAAAGAGGAATAGAATTCCATACTACTGGTATTATATATCCCCATGCTTGTGCACACTGGCCTGTCTCCAAAGCATAGCGTGTGGAAACCATATGACTGCTATTGAATATGTGCCTAAATCAAATTTGCAGTGTTTCTGCTTGCCAAGCACGAGCCTCCAATGGGGTTAGATACCATATGTTACGTAGAAAAACAGGTTGCTATTTTACTACCTGCCTTTCCAGGTGCAGGATGACCTTGCCAAACTAAGAGTCATCCAAATGTATAGAAACTGCTTAACCTTCTGCTATATTTTGTGTCCCAGAGCCCATCCTAATACTCACAGAATAGTCGACCAAAGCAGCCACCTACCTCTTTAAAAACAGTTTCTATAAGCAGAAAGTGAAATTAAGATGACAAGGCACAGGGTCCTTCTCTCATCTGAACTTGGGGAAAAAAAAAAAAAAAAAAAAAAAAAAAAACACATTTCACAGGAGAGATTGTTACAGAATGCATCAGGAAGTGACACGTACCCAGCATTTCAAGGCATCATTCCCTTTGCAACAACACTAAAAAATTCAAAATATCTTTTTGTTCCTGGTTGGCAAATAACCAAATTCATTTAGAGTGGAGTCTGGGCAGTAGATTGAGTATGTGTTCTGCTGTTCATGACTCTAGGCACAATGGAAGAGCCTGGTCCATCTGCCAGATTCAAAGAGAAGGGACTCAAATATGGTTTTGCATTTTTATCTGGAATGGATAGCTGCTGGCTAGCTATCATTTTATGGGGAAATGCAGACTCTAACATAACGGTAAGAATGGCTGTCATGAATCAGAGCAAACTCCCACCCAGTTCTGTAACTTGTCTCTAAGAGTGCAAACTTCCATAGCAGACAGTTTGCTGCTCGTGGACATACAGACAGAAAATAATTTGCGTTCAATGGATCTTGGTGGACAGCTCTTTAATTCATTTATCTCTCTTTGAGCCAAGATGGGGTTTTGCCATTCAGAGCATCCTGCAGCAGAAAGTTTGCACAGTTTCCAGACTTGTTGTGTAAGGAAATATTTTCTTCTCTTTGCTTTGAATCTTCCAGCTTCACTGCTTATACAATATTACTCCTTACACTTGACCACCTCTGTCACATTTATCTGAATCTTTTTCAGTTTTTCTATAACCTTTTAGAGAGCAGGGGCTCAAAACAACACAAACTATTCATGGCAGAGATATACTGGAGATTTAGGCTGTGAGTGCACAAGAACTACTTTTTTTTCTCCTTAAGAATGGCTTTGTATTTACTTACATTGAACCTCATCCATCATCATGGGGCAGATTTGTATTTTTTGCGGTACATGAAAGAGTGTGATATTTCTAAGCAGGCTCACTGCATCACCTAGCATTTTAAGTACATTAAGACAATGTGTGGATGGGTAGATCTCAGACCTCCAGGAATGCTGGTTTTCTAGATTAAAAATTTTACAAAACCATGAATGTTGGTACTGAGCTTGCATTGGAAGATAGGAGTGAGATGTTTTCTCATGTGCAGTCACTGCTATCATTTCTCATTACCTGATTTGCCTTCATTGCAGCTTATGTAAAAGAACACAGGAAGGTATCAAGCAATTAATCCAAAGAGTTAAGAGCAAATGAACTGTCTGAGAAAGGGTCACAGTAATGACAGAGAACAGCACTGTCTATTCTAGTTAAAGCGAAAGAGGAAGCCAGGCAGACAGGCTAATGGAAAATGCAGATGTCAGGGTCCAATGGAAAGCAAGAAGGAAAAATGTCCAGCCTATAAGCACTCATGGAAGAAGTGGAACATTGCAAAAAAAATCGTGTCATACTCCAACACTACGATTATCCTACAACAGTGGGTATCTAGCCTAGCTCTTCTCACATAGTATCTGCTTTATAACTGTGCCAGCTATGAAGATGTTCTAGGAGCACACGGTGAGAAAAAAAATTATGGACCAAATGATTTTACCTCTTTTACTGGGTTAACTTATAGCTACTGACAGGCTAATGGATCAAGCCAGTTCCAGGTAGGTGGGAAGCACCCTGAAATCCCTTACTGGAAACGCTGCTGAACAACAGTAAAAGACTGCTAGTATGTATATTTGCGAAGAGAATGAAAATATTTATAAATAGAGTCAGCAAAGCCCCGGAAAATTACAACCATTGATCAGCTGTATTCAAGGTACATTATTTAAGGTCAGTGTATGAAGATATGAAACCAAAGAAAATAAACTTTCTGTTGATTGCTGGACAGGGACTGAAAGTCATAGTCCTGATTGCCATATGACAGTGTATTAATGAAAAAGGGAAAGAAACATTTTTCCAAGGTCCCAGAATCTTTTACAGGAACCATGTATGTAGGTTGCTCTAAAAGTAATGCTTCTGATTTTTTTTCCATGAAAACTATAACAGATACAAAGAGCACAATAACAATAGCTGATAGAGCAAATTCTCAGCTACAAAATACTATTTTTTCAACATTTTCACTACCATTAGCAGTGCATTCTCACCAGTGATGAACAAGAGTCACCCACCACCTCACTGTCCTCACAGCATCCAGAAATTTTCAGCAAGCTTCTATGAATATCATTGGATGAAATTGTTTCCACACAAAGGACTCCAATTCCACACCTTCACTCCAAATGCACTTCCACATCAGGCACCATTGTGTCAGACTGCCCCTCTGCTGCCATCTGTCACACAGCAACAGAATGTAACGGAATACTGGTGGGAAGATTCAGACTCTACTGCTGTACCACCGCCATGGGCCAACATCACAAAATAAAAATGGGAGGCATTACTTTTGGAGCAGCCTTTGTATTTGTGCTGTTCCCTGCCATTATACTTCAGCCAATATCATGGTCTTTGCTTCAGTACCAATATCCACATTCACAACAATTGCATGTGTTAAGACAGATTTAACATTAAGGCAAAGGCAAGTGGAAATTAATTACAAATTATACCATGTTATAAGCATTTTTTTTTTTCCTTTGGATTTAAATCAGGTTAGGTAAAACGAAAAACAAAAACAACAACAAAAACTCCTTAAATGCTATAATCTTTATCTTTAAAAAACAATCTCCCTTTGGGTACCATCAGAACAATGGAAACAACTACAGAAAATGCAGAGGAATCAGGTATCACTTGTAAGAAAGTAACTAGGGATATAGTATTCCATTACATGGAATGCATTTGTACCATTTTAGCTTGCACAGATGGAAATATAGTTCAATGTTTCAACATCATTTGACTTTCACATGTTAAAATATTGATAAGTGCTGCACAGGATAATGCCCCTATGGTTTCAAGTAGTAACTGGAGCATGATGTTTATTGAAGTGAAATACAGCAAAGCCTTTAACAAGTATTTAAAATTCTGGGAATCATTCTCAACACTGTCATATATTATTTCTTTATTTTTCTCTAGCTAATCTTTGTTGATGTCTTCCAGTTAGTAAACATTAAAACGGAGTACATCTTCTGATCAGCTCAATGGTTCTGTGTTACAAGAAACTCAGTAGACAAAAATACAGATATTTCCTATTTGAAAATCAAAATGCTGCAGTCATCAGTCATACATGAAATAGCAAACCTCGGGAAAAAAAAACAGTGCTACATAAACTAGGCATAAATGGGCCATAGACTCCCTGTTCTAAATATTTATGGACCTCTGTGTTGCAGCAAGAACATCTGAAGGCCATAGAACACATGATTATCTAGATTGCCTAACAAGGTATAAGTTGTACTATGTCAAAGTCTAAGCTCTAAAATGCACAGTATTTCCTACACTGCTTAAGATTGCTAGGGCTAAATTAACCCCATCAGAAGCCAATGGATGGCAGACAAGACGCCACTTCAGTATATTTGAAGGAAAGTTAGGCCATGGAGCATTTTCTGAAAGTGCATATCACTGACATTCATTTAAAACTCAGCTATCCAGTGTGCAGCATCAAATTTAGCACAGATATGCTTTGGTCTCCTATGAAAAACAGGCTCCATTTTATGCTTCCCACAGGTACAGGCATGGAAAGTAGAAAATGGTTCACCAGATTTCATTCAGGTGAATGGACAGAAAAATACTTGAAATTATCTGAATATAACTTGAAAGAAAGGTTCAGAAAAGCTTTTGAGCACTTGAGCAGTTATGCATCAGGGTACAAAGCTCTACAAGGGATTTAGGAACGTGAAACTTGGATTGGTGATTCTTCAGGAGATACTATTTAAATACATTTCTCTGGAGTGAGACTCCTAACTGAACACTGTGCATATGGGAAGTCAGAGTCATCCCCAAGGAGACATTCAACACCAGGAGTAGGGTTTGCAATTTATGTGTGGAAGAGGATAGCAAAGCTACTGCCTACCTAACCTCACTATAGTTTCAAACACCAAAGAGCATCCTTAGACTGTAAATAGAATACTGTTTTTCCTTTTTCAAATCAAAATAAGAGAAATTAATCCTACTGATTGCATTGTGCTTTATCTGATTGTGCGTATCTCAGCTTAGACCGAATAATGCTTAAGGAGTTCTTAAGATCTCAGTATCTCAATAGTCCTGCTCTGAATACTGTTTAAATTAAAAGCATGTTTCCTTGTTTCATAACTTATACACATATTTTAGCACATAAATCATCATAATAAGAGTGATCAGTGTCAGTGTAAATTACTATTTTATAGAGCAGTCAGTCTCCTTTCCTTCTATCCACTTTAGCGCCTGATAATTAGAACTAGCGAAAAATGTTATAATTTGTCAATTTCAAAACTGGTTTCTGAAAATTGCAAAGAATACTGGAACATTTCATTTCTAAGTTGTTGAAGCATTTCCCTTTGGTTTTAATATTTCAGATTAATAGAGTAGAAAATCTGAAATTATTACGTCAAAAGAAAGCCATAACAGCGTGAAATGCTCCAGTCTTCATGAAATTGAATATTTTGGAATGGAATTTCTAAAGTTTCAGAATTTTGCCTTTTTGATGTCAAGAAAGAACAGTTTGAAATGTGAACATTTCCATAGAATAAAACCCCCTCTGTTTAAAAATCTTCTAATTATGCTGTACAGTTGGCATTGATTGACTTAAAAGTAGCAGTTACATGTAAGTACAACAAGTACTGAAAACTATCATGGGAAAAAAAAGGAATGATATTACAGTGAGTTAGCGATGCAGTGTGTTGTTCAGACTACTCATGATGCTTCACAGTATCACATGCTGCGCATTATTTAAAACAACAATAACTTTTTTTTTCCCCAGTGGGTTTTTCAGCGTCCCTCATGATGTCTCCGCTTAAAAAAAGGAATGATTCCCTTGAATAAGCATAATTTTTTTTACATAAAGCTAGCCAACGGTCTAAACGCAGAGTCCATTGCCATGAATTCTGAATCATTCAGACACATAATTATAAAATGATACAAACATTCCCCAACCCCCCCAACTCAAGCTGAGAATGTGTCTTAGCTGTGTTCCCTTTCCAAAAACTGCATTTGCATCTGAGGCACAGAGGACCTACATGATCATATGTTATCATGCCCCAAAATAGCTTTCTCATGTGCAGGGAGGCATTTAGCAGAGATATCATGTAACATCGGCAGCCATCTGTTCAACTTATGAGACACAGGTATCTGAGAGCAACACGCAGGTTAAATGCACGCAGCCAGTGTATGCTGTACACTGTATCATAGTGCATTAGTGTATCTTGCAAGTGGAAGTGGAAGTGACTATTGGATTAAAAAAATGAATGATCACAGATCACAGCAGCAATGTGGATGTCGCACTGGGAAAGCAGAATGTGCTACAAATGCATCACAGCAGTTTTCATCAGTCCTTCTAAATACATTTAAGTATCTTGTTCTGTTTGTGTGATGATGTTGTTCAAATGTGCTGAGAGAATCTCTAGGCATCCAAACTCAGATCATCAGCAGTAAGAGAAAGGCAGGCATCAGGCACCTACCAGGGTGGCCAGCTTAGCTGAAGTCTCTCAGGAGCCAAAAGCTGTCACATCTTCTTCCCACAGGTGTGGCTGGCATTGTAGTATTTAATCAGAAACAGCAACACTTAAAGATGGAGAGGCACCCAGAGATCTTAGAGAGTGTATAATCAATGGATATCAAGATGCTACAATCACAATATAATCAAGAGAGTTAGGCAAAGTAGACAATGATAACAAAAGAGAATAAATGGAAGGCTTACCCTTATGCTGAGCTCACCCACAGAACACCAGAAGAGGCAATCTCCAGAAGAGATCCTTCCCCACTGGTAGCCAGCTCTTAAATAGGTCTAGGAGGGCTGGAGCCAGGCTCCACCCCTTCCGGCAGCACAGGTGAATTGCCTTCACCTGTGCTCCTCTGGCTGACTCATGGCTCACCTCAGGTGATCAATCAGAGGTTCAGGCCGTGACTCAGCAGTTCCCATACAGAGAGATAGATGGGTCTCTCTGCCAGTTCATAAAGACTCTGATAATCATCACCTTGCACTATAATGCTCCTCTGCTTGAATGTCATTGAAATGAATTTGGCAAAACAGGCAAAGTGTGTGCGTATGGAGGATGTAGCACCAGTGTGCACCTTCAGGGAGCATTATACTTCTGATCCTACTTTAAGACTATATGACTTATAAATTGTAGTTCTTTGCATATCCTTTGTGAGACCTGTATCATGTAAAAGATAGTAGTACACAATAGTGTCAGACAGGAAAGAAGCCAAAATCAGAGGAATTGCAGAATCATAGAATGGCCTGGGTTGAAAGGGACAACAATGACCACCTGGTTTCAACTTCCCTGCTATGTGCAGGGTTGCCAACTACTAGACCAGGCTGCCCAGAGCCACATCCAACCTGGCCTTGAATGCATCCAGAGATGGGGATCTACAACCTCCTTGTCATCAATCTGTATGTTGATGCTGTTGATGCAGTTGGTTAGCTGCAGGATGTCAGATGTAATTTTTCCTCTCTGAGCTCATTTCCTTGCATGGGGAACATGCCGTTCAACTTTGACCCTTCAGAGAAATGCGTAGTGACTTAAGTTGAGAGTTGCAGCACTTACATTGTCGGTCTTCTCCTGCTGAGTGGAGTTTCAGACTTTGGGTTCTGACATTTAGTTACACAGTGAGCCCTGGTACCAAAGGACAGGTGTCCCAGAAGCCAGGAGATGGAGCAGAAATCTGGCTGAGCCAGTCTGACAGAATTAAGAAGAGAGAAAGAAAGGAAGCTCAGAAATGCTACCAAAAAAACTTGTCTCCAAAAAAAGGCATTGAAAGAATTAGGATTTAGATAAGTCACTGCTCTAGTGGGATGAGTACAGTCAGTGCTCTCAGTCAGAAATTCTCTCTTTACATCAGGCCTCTGTCACATGGAAAGTAAGAGATTTTGCACAGTTAACTGTGGTTATGCCTTGCCAGGTTTACAGTAAGAAGCAATGCCCGAGTGTTTCGTTTACCATGAGACCATGGAGGTGACAGCACTTTCAAGAGGCTGAGACAGTGCTGCCTGAGTGAGATTCTGCAGGTGGACTCTGGAAAGTGATACTTGATTTCAGGTGTCTGCTGGACCCAACACTGCTCCTCAGCATAGAGGCAGTTGCTACACAGTGAGCATCTGCAATGGAGATGTTGCTGAGATTTTACCAGAGGGCTCACAGGGACCTAAAAGACTGCTGTTATTAAAGTGATAATTCAGCACTTTGTGGATCTTTCCCAGGCAAACTACAGATGGAAATGATAAATATTGCTCTATCTGGTTAGCCTAATATGCAGCATTTAAGGAGTTGTTTGTATAAACCACGTGTATTTCATGGGATAAAATCACTAGATGGTGTCATTATTTCAAATCAGCAGTCATTTGGAAATAAACAGACAATCAACTGAGATGATACCTCGGGGAAAAAATGCTTCTGCTACGAAAACAAAGTGCTTAACAGAAAGAATTGACAACGTACACGCCAAGTACTACAACTGCTTATACGGTATGGCACACCTCCTGCTGGGGCTTGGGGCAAGATTCGCATGGGGTCTGATAAGGAAGAAAGGGAAAGCTTTGGAATAGCCGCCTTCATAGATGACACTGATGGTACAGGGGATCTAAAACTTTTTTTTCCTGCAAATCAAATGGTGTGTTGTTTTAGTTGCTTTTTTTTTTTTTTTTTTTCCCCAAACTATATGTATTTGGAATCTCTTGGCACACACACGAAAAAATCATAGTAATAAAAATAAAAGGTACCCAGCACAAAATCATCTTACATCTAGAACTTGATTCTGCAAAGAGGAGGGAGAGGGTTGAAGAAAAAGGAGCTCACGATGAACCGTAAGGCGACCTTCGTGTGCTGCTGGCAACATCAGCCAGGCTGTTCCTATTTATCTGCATCTCCCCTTGTTTGCCGCACGATTTTTCTTTGTGGGAGCGATGAAAATAGGGAAAAGTTTGCGGGCTGAGGGAGCCGCTGTCAGGTGTGCGAGCAGTAGATGGCAGCACGAACACGCCGAAAGGACTCCCTGCCTGCCCGTTCCGCCTGAGAGTGCTGCAACCCCAAATGGATTCAATATTTGTCTTTCATATTTGGAGAGTGAAAAGTATAGGCGACAATTAGAGGGTAATGCAATATTACAGTGTAAATAAGAGGGTGAAATGACTATGTAACCATGGAACAGTCCCCCGATGTAATTTGTTTGACCTGATCAAACTTCTTTGCAATTGCCAGCTCACCTCTCGGAGATCTGGGCACACGGATCCCACTCACGGCAGGAACCGGGGGGCTTTCGGAAATACACCTGGGCCTCCCTAGGGAACACTTTCTGTTTTGGGTAAGGACGGACTACAACACTATTTTAAGGCTGAAAATCCACAGCAATTTGAAAATGGAAGAAATATCTCCCATCCGTTGCCGTTTTATTTGTCCTCCATAGAGGATCCTACTCTCTGCCACAGACACTTTTGAAATACATAGCTATGTATTTTAATTCGTGCTTTAATTTTATTTATATATGCACGTGCATACACAAGTATACTTTATTTTTTGTTTCAGGCACTGGGGTGCGGGCTGCCTCCCCGTGTGCTGCAGTAATTGGATGGAATGCAGCAGACCCAGCAAAGTGCCAACATGCAAACAGAAAACCTAGGCATCCGAGAGGCAGCTGGGCTTCTTAATTATTGGCAAATATATTTATATATAAATATTTTGCCAAGCGTGATTTGGCTTAAGAGTTCCTGTGAAGTGACCTTTCGCTTTCCTTTGTTTTGTGTCTGTACACATGTCCTAGATAGATACACGGAGAGAGAGGCGGAGACGCGCAGACAGAGATAAATAAACGGATTTCACACAGCCCTCCAAAATCCCAAACGATGCTTAAATTAAACGAAGAGGGATATGAAGCGAGCCATAAGTGCAAGCACAGATTTCAGAACTGTGAAAATATGTCAGCAGAGCATCATTTTTTTTGGTTCAGACCGATAATCACTCCCTGCTCTCATTATAAGATCAGAAGGGCCATCTGTCCTCTCTAGATAATTTGGAGCTCAGATACAGTGAGCACCCTTGTTAGGAAATGACCCTCCCACTCGGTGTAATCACGAGCACTTGCAGCCCCGGGATCCGCACGCAGCCAGCAGGAACAGATTGGTTCCAGATCAGTATTGATTTCGGCTAGATTCGGGCTTTATTTTGGTGCGAAGGTTTTTTATTTTGGAAGCGTTGGGCTGAACAATGCAGCTCGGAAATCCGTCCCCTAACACACAGCCCCAGTGCATGCGGTGAGCGGCTCGCTCTGGCGCTCGGTAACGTGGATCGAGCGGCTGAGTCATCTGCGGCCACAGCGGAGGGGTGCAACGTTCGGAGATTCTTCCACATTTGCTCTCGACCTGCAGATAGAAACAAGTCTTAGAGACTTCACTAGCGTAGGACCAAGTCATTAGCCGGAGGGAAAACTTTGGTAGCAACAGCTGCCTTCCTCTCCTGACCCAGATTTAGTGACCAAGTCCCTTGTCCCTCTTTCCACCTCCCCAAAAATCACAGTTAGCAGCCAAGAAGAAATCTTGATCTCAGCATGTGCAGGAGCGGAGGGAATGCACTCCTTTCTTTCTCTCTTTCTCTCTCCCTCTTTCCCTCTCTCCCTCTCTCCCTTTCTTTTTTCTTTTTTCTTTTTTTTTCGGGGGAGAGTCTTTGTGGAACTAATTCATCCGGAATCATTCCTGTGCGGATCAATGCGTATTGTATTGCTAATAGCGGCACAAAGATCGCAGATAGGACGGACGGTTTCAGGACATCGGGGCACGGGGAAGTCACAAAGTAGGAGGAATTCAATTTTAGGGCTAAAAGCTTTTGTGCCTCTCAGGACTCGCTAAAAGAGACGTGGGTTTCCGAGAGGTAGTTTCCCCCTCGTGTGTAAAGCAATGACACTCACCGCTCGCACTGCGGCGCGGTGCCGCCCGACCCCCCCCGCTCCGGGCAGAGCTCCGGCCATGCTGAGCAGCTCGGGGCTGCAAAGGCACCGCGCCGTGGGGCAGACAGCGGCACTTCCCAACTCCTGGGCAGCAGCCGGCGGGGACGGGCACTTCCCCGGGGGACACACCGGGTTAGTGGCGGGTAGAGGCTCGGGGGGTCGGGTGGGCAGCTCTTCCAGCCTGCTTTGTTTGACGATTGTCCTTCATCAAACATCTGTGTTAAAAAGCGGCATAAAGCCACCGCCAAAGAGAGCAGAGCCCAGGTAACCCTCGCTGCGAATGTTGGCGGGCATGAAAACGGAGAGCCTTGTGGGGATCAAAATAAAGTCTCGCTTTCTGCCGAATAGCTCACTTCATCCAGCACCTACACCATTTCAAGTGCTACTTTCTGTGTTTTTTTTAAAGCCTCCGAATCTCCCTATTCTTTCGTCTCTTCCTTTCCTCCATTTCCCTCTCTAAGAAAAGCTCTGTTTGCGTGCAACTCAGACGCGCTGTGGCGAAGGAAAGAGCCGTATACAAAACCTAAGAGGCGAAGCAGCCCCAGGTGTGTGGGGGAGACGCGGATGGTTATCCCAGGGCGATATCTCAGCGCCGGGCGCTGCCTCCGTATGCTCCACCGGCGGAGAGCTCCGCGAAGTGTTCCGCGGCCGTCGGAGCGCGCGGATCCGCAGCCGGATCCATTGCAGTGCCGTCAGCCGCCCGCCTCTATCTGGCAGGGAGGATTAGTTATCTCTCTATCTATTGAGAATTAACAAGGGCGAGAGATTATGTGTCAATGTACGAGCAGCGGCTATGAATATGACACCCGATGTGCATAGGTAGGGTGAGTCCCGGCAGCCACTCAGCTGAGAGCTCCTCTGCGGGGCTGAGGAGGAGATGACGGCCTTGCACACCTCTGCTTTTCACATCTAAACTCTGCTGAAAATGACGTATGTCACCGCCGCGCCTCGCTGGGAATTGGCAGCTTCCTCCCAGCCCGGCACACACACACCTTTTGTTCCAGACAAAATAAACCTTTTCGGGAGAGCTTGGGAGGCTACGGTGCCGGCAGCGAAAGAAGCTCGACGGGAATGAGCAGGGGGTGCTGCAGGGCTGAGGGCCGGGGAGCGGCGGCGGGAAGGGAGAAGCGACCGTCGAGCCGATGCGGGACAGGGGTCGGGATTCCCGGCACAGAGGCGACAGAGGGAGCCGTGCGGCCGGGGCTGGGCCAGGACAGACTCGGTGCGGTCTCTGGGCCGTGTGGGGACCGCGTTTTGCAGCAGAACCGCTTCTGATCGCGGACAATGGAGCGGGATGTTTACTGCGGGCGGGAAGACAATTAGCAATTCATCGGGAGAGATGTGTCACCCAAATGTCACCGGGAAGCTAACATGACATGTGTTTTAATGGCTCCGTGCTAATAAACTCCTCTCGGAGGGCGGCTTTGTGGGGACGTCAAAGATTATTTACGGAATGAGTCAGTTTCCAAACGGGCTCAGGCGCCGTCGGTGGTGGCGGGGCCCGGTGGGGCCACAGCGTCCCGGCCGTCGGGGGACGGGGAGACCCAGCTGGGGGGCAAAGCCCGGCTCGGTTCGGCACGGCCCGGCTCCGCGTCCCACCCGCATCCAGGTGTCGTCTGGGGCTTGTCCGGCTCCACTTCCCCCCGCTGGTGGGCTCTCATCGGGAAAGCTGTGCTTGATGCCCGGCCCCAGGTGATGTTTCTGGGTTATGGGAAGAAGAAAGGCTCCAGAGTAGGGTGGCAGCCTCAGCGAGTGGCACGCTGTGTGTTACTGAACAAGACACTCTGCAGTCAAACACAGTGATAAGCAAACCTAAGAATCCATTTAGAACATTTAACGCAGCTGACTCGCTGGCAAGTACACAGTGGGAGAAGACAATTTAATTTCCCTCAAATCCATCTGAAGATTTTATGTTCAGATGGTTCTTTGGATGGCAAGAAGGGGTTATTTAAAGCAATAGAGAAGGGAAATCCTTCCCTGGCTGCGGCCACCACCCCATGCCCCTGTGCCTCTCTGGTTTGTGTGCTCTGCAATGCCACTGCGGGGGGTGGGAGGGGAGGGGAAGGGGAGTGGAAAAGAATCTATCCTGTTTGCAAATTTGTGTTTAAGGAGTACACACGTGTGAGTGTTTCTGTGGATATATATATTTATGTGTGCGTATATCTGTAGGGATGTTAACACACCTCGGGGAGACAGGCAGAATGAGCAAGCCAGTCCCAAAAGTCTCCACTCGGGCAAAGCTGCCACTGAACATAATAGCAGGTTATTGCGAACCAACGCCGGTACTATTAATCGCCCGGATCAAACGCTTTAATGATAGCGAGAGTGAGCGCAGGCGGAGCACAGAGCGGCCTGCCGTCCTCTCAAGGGCAGCGAAGATCCGGCGCTGACACCGGGGCTGAGCGCAATAGCGCTGCGGAACCTGGCGAGAGGGAGGAGGTGGGTAGGGAAGTGGGTGGGGAAGGAGAAAATTGCCGTTGTCAGGGAAAACTCAACGTAATTTCAGGTGGCCAGCGTAGGAAATGAGTAAATAAGCGGTGGATCCCAGGTGCCGCGCTCTGTCTCCGGGGCTATTGTCTTTGCGGAGCTACATCGAGGGCAGGCAGTGCCAGCCCGCACGTGCGGGATGAGCCGGGGACAAGAACAGGGCCGGGCTCGGGGCTTCAGGAGTCCCCGCTCCTCAGTCCGGGCCTCGACGTGAGTGCCGCCATCCCGCCAGAGGGACTCAGAGGCCGCAGCCCCGAGAAACGCGGTGCTCCCGCTGCCTCCCGGGGCAGATAGAGCGAGAAGCGGCATTCTTTAATAGTATGATTGAAATGTTCGGGGTATGATGCCTCCACGTTAGTAATACTGGCTTTGCATGCAAAGCACAATCCCATCCCTCTAGACTGCTTAGCCAAAACAGAGCGTAAACTCTGTAATTAGTAACGTGTTCCATCATTAAAGAGCCCTGCTGAGAATTTCTATTTAATAATGGTCTTAAATTAGTTATGATGGTAAATACTCATCTGGAAATTCAACATCTAAAACCATCTACAATCTGGAAATGCTCCAGTGTTGCCGTAATCTCCCGGAGCACAGCAATGCCTATCGCGTTCAGCCATCGCATTAGAAATTCGCCTTACCGTTTGGTCCACGAATATACAGTACGGATGTGCTAATTAGGTTAACCCATACACTGTCTGCTTCACAAATATTTAGAAATAAACAATGGGAGCGCCTCTTTAATACCACACAGCCGGGGGAGGGGGGAGGACCTCGTACTCGGGAACTCTTTTGTTTTCTGACGAGGTGGCCTCGGGCCTAAGGGTCCCAAAACGCACACCCCCGGAAGCACAGAGGGCCCAAAGCACCGCACTCTTCCAATGGGGGATAGGGGAGTGCAGTTTCCAGAGCACTCCTTTCTGCTTTTAGGCTGCAGCTCCTTCCCCTGTGTCGTGCCCGCAGCTCGGCTACAGCACCCTCTGAAGGGGACGGCTTGGGAACGGTCAGACGAGGCGCCTCGCGCAGGAGAGGCTGCGAAGCAGCGATGTACTGCTTCGAGGGAAATAACAGTGAATAAAGCCTCCTTCCCCCCGGCTCAAAGTGGGACTGAAGTTTCACAGGCGAATCGTGATTCGGTATAAAGAAGCCATCCAGGTGCACTTCTCCTCGGTGGGGATAGAAAGGAGTGTTGTTTCTGATGACAATGGCAAATCAGTAACTGAGATACCTGGAGGTACGGTGGGAGGGGAGGAAGGAGCGTATCTGCCTTTACCTCGGCGTCCGGACGCGCAGCCTCTCCTCCACAACCTTTCATGTTTAATGAATGACTCTGCATTGCAGGTTTTTCCCTCCATGTGCCGGCGAGTTTTAAATCTGCGAGCACCACAAAGAGGCCGTGATCCCATCTGCCCGGGATTCCAAATTAAAGTTCAAACGGGCGGCTTACACACTGCTGATCCTGTATCATAGCCTCTCGCGACCCTTCAATTACTATTTAATAGAATTACAGTGTAAAATCCCAATAGTCTTAAAGAATGTTTTATCACAGACTGAAGAGAGGGAAGATCCAGACACCTCCAATGTTACTGAACCACATTACTGACCTATTTAGGTATTAAAAGGGAATACTCAGTGTTCTACAAGACATTACAAGAACTATTTTAATCTGGAAACACGCATATGTCTGGGTCTGTGTGTGCCCACAACCAACAGGCGATGCGTACAGGCTTTGTGCCATCGCTGTGTACCCCAGCAGCACCCCCGACCCCCCAGAAACCCCCCTTATGGAGATGCCCCACAGCTCTGAGCTGCTGTTGCCAGGGGTTGCTGGAGAGGCTGCTCCTGCAGGAAAGCAATTTTTCCTCCACTCATTGAAAAATACTCTTTAATTGACCTTATTATTAAATGAACTTCTCCTAATGATGTTTCTATGGGGACAAAAAAGCAAATATTTGCAGGAGAGCTAAACCTCCTCTATTAGCTATGGCTGGGATTAAAGTCATTCGCAGGCTGCCTTTAGATACTGTAAATGGTGACTTTCAGCGTAGTTTTCTTCTCAGCGAGGAGGCATACAGAGCTGCTCCAGACACAGCCCTGGGTTTTCTCCTCCGGATATTTCCATGGAGCCTTCATTTATTCATCGCCCTTCTGTCTCTCACAACCCAAGATCCCTCTGCTCTGCGAACACCTTTCTTTCAAATAGAAAAGAATAACGCAGAGAACCAAACCGAACAGACGTCTCCCCCCTGGACAGACACACAGACATCCCCCCCCCCCCCTCCTTCCCAGACAGACGCACAGACCCCCCTTAGCAGCATTCAGCCTCTGTAGTATCCCCAGGGCAGTGTCCAGTTTCTCACTGCTGTGTCAGAGCAAAGCATGTGGCACCACCACCTCGGTGCTTTTCCTTCCCAACTCTTTCTCTCCCCCCTCTGCCACGCTGCTTTTCCATCTCTTGGCCATGCTGCAGCTGGTTGCTCGCTTTCCCCCAGTACCCCCATTTTATTTTGTTATACACTGGTTACAGAGTTTTGTGTGTCCCTGCAGGGCGGCTCGGGGCCACAGATGCATTTGGGGCTCCGCGTGTCTGTGCACTTCGCAAAAAGGCGACGTTTGTCCGTCCTCTCCCCACATGCAGAATCCAGGGCAGAGCGATGTGGAGCTCAATGAGAAACTGCATGAATAAACACGAATAGAAAGTTGTGCTCAGCTAACCGAGGAAATCAGAGCAATACCAGGGCATCAACGTCCGCATTTCTTTTCACGTCGGCTGGGGCAGTAACCTCAGCAGGGCACGCTAAACACGAAGGGCAGCGGGCAAGCAGGCTGAGGGCAGCTCTCACTGCCCAGCTATAGGAGCTGCCCCGGGCCAGTGCCGCAGCCCCCAACGGCCCCGCTGCCGTAGTGCCGCGGCCATCTGCCTCCCGTCCCGGGGCCCACGCCCCCGTATCGATCCCACGCGCTTCAGCCTCCGAGTTAATTTCATAGCCATCAAGGGCCGGGCTTGTAGCAGGCAATAAAGTGATGCCGGAGAGCGACCGTCGATAAGGCTCGGCCGGGCGGGAGGGCAGAGGCGGCCCTCCACTTTGGTGTGTCCCGATAGGCCCTATCTTCCCGGGGCAGACGGACTTAGCGGGTGAGGAGGCTTAAACGCGGCTTTCCATAGATTTACACCTCAATCAGCCATTCAGGTTTTCAATGCAAATCCGAAAACAACCTCGTTTCTCCCTCCCGGCGCTCTGCACGGAGCCGCGCTCCGGTATCCCTACTCGCGCGGGGCCCTCGTTGCCCCCCTGTAGCCCTCACGTGTGTCCGGGCCCCCCAGAAGTTCCCATCGCATGCAACGGCCCGCAGTCTCCAGTCCCGGTCACTCAGCTGTGGGTTGTGTGTCCGGCAACAGTGGTCGCTTGTTTTCTCCCTTTTTTGAGGAGGAGGGGGGTAGGGAGAAATGGGGGACCCCTGCTACTAGAGCTCTTCGAGGAAAGCTGGAGCCCCAAAGCAGTGCTTGAAGGCGATCTCTGGGCTCCCCCCAGCTGCCCCCGCACCACGGGGTGAGCTTTTGGGAGCTGAACAGGAGGAAGGAAAATCCCCAAATGTCAGCGTAAGGCTCAGTCCTGAGGTTGCTGCTGAGGCTCGACGCCTACAGCTCCGAGACGTGGAAACAGGGGAAGGGGAAGTAAAACATCCCAAACTTATACGGCTCTGAAACCTCTGAGATATTAAATCCCGTTAAAATAAAGCGGGACGAGAACTGCTATCAGTGATGAGAATAAATACTCTGGTTAAAAAACAGAACAGCATCAGTGCAGACGGAATTCCCAACGGCACCCGGAGGTGACTGTGAGCTGAGATTTTCCCATCTAAGGCCTGTCTGCTGCCAGATGGAAAGCAGAGCAGCCCGGGCCTGAACGCTGGTGTCGGCAATGGGGGCTCTCATCCTATCCCGGGACATTTTTCTCCCCTCTAAATGTTGCGAAAGGGAGGGCACCAAGGCCCCTCTCTCACATTGGCGGCTCACGGAAGAGCCATTGTTCTCCCCTTCTGCAGCAACTCCCGTTTATCACGGCCTTGCACAGCCGGGCGTTATTTCCTCACGAACTGCCAGAGCCGCCCGGGGCAGTGGGACAATGTCGCTGAGAGATCCCCGAAGGGGCGGGCGTCGCAGGCACTGCCTCAGGGCCGAGCCGGGCCGCAGCACCGGAGAGGCAACAGCGGGGGCAGCCGGAGGAGGACATCCCTCCCACCGCGGAGCTCCGAGGGCACGGCCCCGCCGCACTCGCTGCGAGGGCTCCGCGCAGACACGCGCAGCACTTCCCCGGGGGCACAGAAGGTGGAGGGAAGTATTTACATTGCAGCTTATTCCTTGGCGGCCTCCATCAGGGGTTCGTTTTGAGCTCTCGCACCCCGGGCAGTTCCTCCGGTCGCTTCTTAGGGCGGGGGGATACGTGGAGAAGCCCTGCGGTTTTCGATAACCCTGCCTTGAGCTGCCCCGAAAGAGGCGGAGGGAGGAAGGGAAAAGGGCTCGGGCAGCACAAAAGTGCATCGGAAGTACGAATTAGTTTGGAAACGGTCAAGAAATTCCGGGCACGTTTCTCCCTAAATCCCCGGGAAGTTTCAAAATTGTGTTTTCAAGTAAAAACAGGTTTAGAATTTACCTCTCCTTAATTCACGGTGGAAAAATCTGCCCAGGGCAAAGCAAAAGTTTAGTGGGGAAAAAAAAAAAAAAGAAAGAAAGAAAGAAAAAAAGAAAGAAATGAAAGAAAAAAAGAAGGAAGTAAGGAAGAGGAGGAAAAAGATGAAAGAGAAAGAAAGGGGAAACAAGAAAGAAAATAGAAGGAAAATTAAAAAAAAAAAAAAAAAAAAAAAAGAGGAGGAAAAAAAAAAAAAAAAAAAAAAAAAAGAGATGCTGAAATACAGTTACCCATGCAAATAAAGGCTTCTTTCAACACAGTACAATATACTCCGGGTTCGAGGGGAGGAGCTGCAGCCCGCTCGGGGCCAGGAGTTTATGTTTTTGTTTGCATTTAAAGCTACAAAACAAACCCGCGATGGCCGAACCGCTCTCGGGGGACAGCGGCCCTGCAGCCACCCGGCCGCACCCGAAAGCACGGCGGCATCGGCGCTCGAAGGAGCCGCGGGGACATCGCCGCGCCGCCGCTCCCTGCCCGCAGCGCTCGGGGAACGGACCGGGCCGGGAGAGCCGTTCTCCGTGCTGACAGAAACACCGACAGCGCTGGTAGATAAGAAAATGGAATACTGTATTTGATTTAGAAAGTTTGTACATATAGATAAACACGCAGTTAAGGAAACGATAGTTTAAGCGTCCTACGTGGAGTTTAAGAAGAGACCCCCCAAAGCTGCTATGAAATACTCAAAATAGCTTTTGCATAAGATAACTACAGTTGCACCCTAAGCTGCTTTTTTTTTTTTTTTCTTTTTTTTTCCTTTTTTTTTTCTTTTTTTTTCCCCATTTCTTATTTATTTATTTATTTATTTTCTATCGCTGAGGTCCCTTTAGAAAACCTAGCCCGTCAGGAGCTGACAGCTAAGTTCGTGCAAGGAACACCGAGTCAAGGAAAATAAAAAGGGAGAGAGAAAGAGTGGGAGGAGAGAGACGGGGAAGGGGGGGGGGGGGGGGGGGAGGGAGAAAGAAAGAGCGGAGCAAATCTCATATACAAGCATTTCTACACATATATTACAAACTGGGAAAATGACCGCATCATTAAGATATACATAATTCATATAAAATTTTGAAATAAAAATAAAAATCTGTTACAGTCATAACTATTCTTTTTTCCACATTTATAACCAGTACCCACACAGGCAGTGACAGAAGTGTAGAAAAAAAGGTGCTTACGAAGAAAATGATTGTCTGCGGAACGAAAAACAGAACAGTGCCGCTCGGCGGGGCCCTCGCCGGGACTTAACCAAAAGAACAAAAAAAATAAACAGAGAACGGGAGGGGGAGAGAGAAAGAGAGACAGAGGACCAACAGAAAGGTGATCAACATTTGTTATTTCCCTCTTCAAGGAGTTCCTTTGTAATTTTTTTTTTTTTTTCTTTTTGTACAAATTCGATCGCAGTTTGCCTTTGTCTGTTTGTTGATTCTGTTTTCCTTTACTATAGAGATTTTTTTTTTTTTTTTCCCAGATACAAATTTAATAATCATCATGCAAGTGGGTGAAATGCGTCCATGGAAAAGCGCAAAGGAGAAATCGTGCTCGTCCTAAAAAGAATACAATTGTCACTTTTGCTTTGCTTTTTTTTTTTTTTTTTTGCCTTTTTTTTTTCTTTTTATATATATAATAATTATTCTTTCCCGCCGCCCCCCCCGCCCCCCTCCCTCAAGCCTCCCCCCCACCCCCTCCGCTTGCAGCACCAGCGTTTGTGTCTGCTGAAGTTTGAGCTCCATCTCTTGGTGGTGGCGGTGGCAGGCGGTGCTGTGGTGGCTCCTCTGCTCCCTGTCTGCGTGCTCTGCTCCTGGGTCGGGCCGGGCCTCGGCTTCCCTCCGCGCTGTGTGTGTGCGTGAGTGCGTGTGTGTGTCCCGCTCCTAGGTTGCCTCGGATTGTTTTGCTCTGGTCGGGGAGAGGATGCTCGCTTGGATGGGTTTGGATTTTTGTTGTTGTTGTTGGGTTTCTTTTTTTTTTTTTTCTTTTTTTTTTTTTTCTTCTTTTTGTTGTGATTTGTTTGTTTGTTTGTTTGTTTTCCGATATCATACATCACATTCCGAGTCGCTGGAGGTTACCGAGAGGATGGAGGTGCCCGTCTCGGCTCTTTCTGTCAAACTGGAGACGCTGGTGGTCGGGCTGGCCGCCGTGGACGGGGACTCGGCCGAGCTGTGCGTCGGGCAGCCGGGCTCCGCCAGCGACCGCATGCCGCTCTGTCCTATCGCCTGGTGCTGGAGCCTGCAGCGCGCCGGGAGACAAAACAACACCGCGGCCCTCTCAGACACCGCCCGCGCTGGGGGGGGCGGTGGCGCCGGACCCGGCCGCTCTCTCGGGGCTCGGCCCGGCCCGGCCCGGCAGCTCCCGGCCCCCGGAGCCCGACCCGGCCCCACAGCCACAATACCGCAGATCGAAGGGCCGCTCTCCTACAGGGGACGGCTCGGGGAGTGACGTGCAGCGACCCTGCACGGCCTCCGAGCTGCTCCCGCTGCTCCACGGGGAAGGGGACAGCGAGCGGGAGCCGCTGCAGGAGGGCACGAACCCGTCTTCAGCCGGGGTTCGGTGCCGGCCTGGCCGCCGCTTTGGGCGGGTTCCGGTCACCGAGCGCAGGGCTGCGGACAGGGAACGGCCGGGGACGGGGGTCCCGTCCCGGGAGCACAGCGCTGTGAATGCAATAAAACAGCGCGAGTGCGGAGAGCGGCGCTTCTCTCCGCACGGGATTGAAACCCCTTTTCCATCTGAAGCCAAATTCACCTTTAAAATACTGGAGCTTTCAGCGTTTCAACACTTAGAGATCATTGCTTTCGAACATGTCTTTCTTTCTGTCTTAATCTTTCTTTCGATCTTTCCTTTTAAGAGGTAATAAATAATTTTCACATACACTATCACATACACTATGTTGCGGATATTGCTCCCTGCCCACTCGATCTTTCCGAAGCCCAAGATAGCCGCTACTGGGGGTAGGAGAAGGGCTCCGCTTCCCGCACGGAGCCACCGGCCGCAGCCCCAGCCCCGGCGCTGCCCGCGGGAGCAGATCTCACCCTTCGCCCCTCCGCTCCACGCATGGCATTGCCCATGGAGCTGCCCGCACACAGCAGCACCGCGCAGCCTTATTCGGCACTTCTCATTATTTTACGTTGTCTAATCTCAGCGTCTTTGATTTTTCCCCCATTTACAATTCCTGGTGCATTCATCTGCTGTCAACAGCGTTGAGTCAACAAAAGCATCCGTGGGCAACTCCTGTTTATTTACAGCCCTGAGCTGATCTGTTTCCCATTTAATGGAAATTAACTGGCGAGGCACTTTAGGGTTGCACTTCTCCTACAGAATCCTGAATCAATAGCACCACTGCTATAATGAGGAGGAATTTCAGAGACAGCATTTAAAAGAACAAGAAGTTTTGTTTACGCGCTACCAGCGGCAAGCAAACTTCAATTAAAATAAAAGCGGCGTGGCAAGCGGGCTGAAGGGGCCGTTTTCATTTGCAAAATAACTTTACCGGAGGGTGACGAGAAATAAATAGCAGGGAGCCTCGCAAAGCAGAAATAATCATAAAAAGACACCGAGAGACGCGCAAACAAATGCCAACGCAATGCACAGCGAACGCACGGCCGGCTCGCTATGTGTTGGGAGCTGGGAAACGGGAAGAGGGACCTTTCCTCGTCTCCCAAAGGCTTTCTTCCCTGTTTCTCCCGGAGACAAACGGTTTCGTGTTTCGAGTGCGCGCGGTTCCCGCGGTGCGCGCCGTGGATCGCGACCGAGCGCTGCGGAGCCGCACGGCCGAAGCCCGCAGCTCTCAGCCCTTCCGCGGCGGGGCCGCGCCGCAACCGCACAGCGGAGGGAAACCCAAAGCCATCCGAGCCCCGGCGCCTCTGGCGGCGCTCATCTGCGGCCGCGGAGCCGGAGCTGCCCCCGCCTCGCCGCGCGAAGCTGCCCACGCCCGCGGGGAGCCCCGCGCCCCAGGAGCCCACGGGAGCCCGGAGCGCGGCTCGGGGCGCGGTGCGCAACTTTGCGCAGCGCATCCCCGCGAACGCCGGGGCAGAGAGGCGCGGGGTACCCGGAGGAAGGGGAGGAGGAGGAGAAGGAGGAGGAGGAGGAGGCGCGGCGCTGCCCGAGAGGGCCCGAGCCCCACTGACCTGTTTTTAGCCGCCGCCGCTCTGTCTCTTTGCCTTCGGTTTTTGAACCAGTTGCCTACTTGCGTGGGGGTGAGCCCCGTGGCCTGAGCCAGTTCCCTTTTCTTGCTCGGATTGGGGTAAGGGTCCTGCAGGTACCACTCCCTCAGGAGGCTGCGAGTCCTCTCCTTGAAGCAGTGCGTCTTCTGCTCGCCATCCCAAATGGTCCTGGGCAGTGGAAACTTCTTCCTCACCCTGTATTTATCAACCGGCCCCAGCGGGCGGCCCCGCAGCTTCTCGGCCTCCTGGTAGTGCGCTTCGAGCCACATGGCCTGCAGCTTGCCGTGCGACTCCTTGGTGAATTTGTGGTTCTCCAGGATGTGGTAGAGGTCGCGGAAGTTGCCCGTGTGGAAGGCCACTACCGCCCGGGCGCGCAGGATGGACTCGTGCTTGTTGATGGCCTCGCATGCCCCCGGCGCCACCGGCAGCGACCAGAGGAACCTCCCCAGCCTCTCTATGTCTCCGGTCTCCTCCAGCGTCTCGCAGACGCTGGCTACTTGCTCCGGGGAGAAGTTGAGCGTGGGCAGCTGAAACATTGACAACTCTTCGTGGGGCGCCCGGGAGCTGCCGCCGCCGCCGCCGGCCCCGGGGCTGCAGCCCGAGCCGCTGCCGCTGCCGCCGCTGGCGAGAAGAAGGGAGCGGTGGTGCGGGTCGGCGGCGAAGTTGGGCAGGAAGAAATGGGTGGGATAGAGCTCTAGCGGGGACCTGAACACCATGGGATGACCGGGGAGAGGGGGAGAGCGATCACGGAGAAAAGAAAGAAAGGGAGGAAGAAGGGAGGAAAGGGCACCCGCACCGCGCACGCATCCACACCCGCACACGCACACGCAGCCACATAGAGGCGCGGGGCACACGCACGCACACACACGCGCACACACTCACGCACACACTCACGCGCTCACACGCGCCCGGCCCCGCGCCGCCGCCGAGTCGGGATTCAGTGATTCGACAGCGGTCGCCCTAATGACAACAGCCTCATAATATCTCCCCTAAATCCACAGTGAGTGCAGCGCCGAAACATTTTGTTTCGCTTTTCTATTGGTCTTCTGCGTGTCGTTGTGGCGTTGCCATGGCAGCCGCTGCCAATCACTGTCAGCCCTGCCAATCATTACGGAGTACGTAAGAGAGGTTTTTACCACTTCGCCCGAACGCGCGGGGGGGAGGGAAGCGGGGCGGCTGCTGGAAAAGCGTGGTGGGGTTTCTTTTTTTTTTTTTCTTTTTTTTTTTTTTTAAATCTTCGCAACTCCTCATCTCAGCACTTCCCCTTCTCCCCGGCTCCCCCCTCCCCCTCCTCCTTCTCCACACCCCTCCTAAATAAGGGATCAAATAATGCGAAAAGCGGTGTGCACATATTTGTTGAATGGGATGAGCAATTAGAGGGTGGAATATTATTGTGATCTTAACGAGCCTCGTTAAAGCTAAAGGAGATACGGGGGGAAAGTAAATGGGCCAGGCTGGGATACGCGTTCGGATAAAGGGCTCCTAACTGAGACAATTTACACATGATTTGCACGTAGTTTCACTTCATTCTGCCTATCTGAGCACTAATAGTGCCGGGGAAGAAAAGAAAGATGAGATCATTAGACCCATCCTCATGCCGCTGACCCTCCCCGAAGCGGCGCACACAGCGCAGCCCGGGCTCAGCCCCGCTTCCCCCTCAGCCTCTCCTCTCCCCTCCGCGTCCCCTCCGCACAGGGACGCACCGCGGAGATCGGCTCCTCTCCCCGCTCCCGGTCCCCTGTCCGCCGCTCACCGCCGCCCCCCGTCCCAAGGCCGCCTCCCTCGCCCTCCCCTCGCTGCCTAGCCTTCCCTTTCCCTCTCCTTTCTCTCCCCTCGCTCTCCACTTTGTTTTCTTTCCCTTCTCCCCCCTCCACCCGCCGCCTCCGCTCGCCCCTTCCTTCCTCCGCAGCCCGGCCCTGCGGCAGGTCCTCACCCCCGCCCCGATGGGGTTTTACACCGCACCTCTCCTTTTCCCCGCAATTCCTGCCACGAACTTCCCGGGATTCAGTGTGCGGGGAGGAGGCGAGAGAAAGCGCTTTGCAACCTCTATTTATCCTCCCTCTCTCCGTCTCTCTCTCTCTCTCTCTTTTTTTTTTTTTTTTTTTTTTTTTTTAATTAGAAGCAAAGAAATTCCGTGTGGCGGTTCGGGTCCATCCCTCGGTAAGAGCGAGCCGGGCCGCCTGCCCCCGCTGCCGCGCAACTATATTTATTATTAGGTATGTTGCTTTTAAGAAGATTTAATCAGCATCTTGAGCTGGTAACTCTTTTGTTTGGTTTCTGTAGCTATGGAAGTGTGATTTACAGAGATTTGTACGGGTCATGGACATCTTTCCAGACTTACTGTGTATATTTAGACAGGACTTTGCTTGGTGTTAAAAAGTGTATATTTTGAATAGGTTCACACACAGTAGCAAACAATACCGACATTGTAAAGGCATGTACAACGAGTATTGAAACGCAGCATCCAGACTTCAACTAATCTGCCCTCAATAAAGCTGAAATAATTATCCTAAGCCGCCTTTCTAGAAGAAAAATCATTGAGGAATTCAAAACTTTTTTAAAGATCTTTTCTGCATTCCGATGGAGATCGAGGGGTGAGGCTCGGAGCCCAAACTACTTTCAGACATCAATGGAAGGGAAGAGGGGGGGGACGAGAGATATTACAATTAAAATGTGAAAACATAGCGTGACTCGCCCTATCCGAAGGATAATCGTAATACTGCTATGGGTGGTAGAAGTTCTTTAGCGGGGCTCCGAACCGGTTTGCGAGCCTTTCACGGCGCGCTCCTCGGGAAATAATTCCAAGTGGCAGATGAATAGGTGCAGTTGGGAGAGCTGCTGGACTGGAAGGAGCTCGCTGTATTACACATTCATCTGATTTCCACTAAACTGTCATCGCTGTGCTGCGTGGCTCCGCGCTCCTCGTGGAAATCGCTCGCCAGCTTCATTTTAGCGATCCGCCTCAACACTTCTGCTAACGGACTTGGGGAAAAGTTCGGGCTCCCTCCTCCCTCCCATCTTCCCTCCCTCCCAGCTCATGTTTCCAGTTACACCGCTAAGGAGGGAAGGAGACAGCTCAGCCCCAACACAACCCAACTCGGAGGTATTAATTGGACAACAATATGTTTAGCCAAAGATTTTAATACTCACACACGCAAAATCTTTTTCTTTGTAATCCTTTCCTTTTATGCAAAGGATTACAGGGAGGAGGGTGGGGTGAATTCCTGCGGGAGTTTCTTAATATTTGATTCCATTTTTTCCACAAGCTGCTAGTTAAACTACCTTAAAGTGCGTTTCTACACTCAAATCCAAACGGGCCTGCATTTTTTTTTTTTAATCTTCTGGAACACCATACAGCGCTCCTTTGCTGTAGGCTGCATCCCTCCTGTAGGGCTTCTGGAAAACTTTGCAGATCTTCTGTCTATTTCCTCTTTCTTTTCCTTCTTTTTTTTTTTTTTTTTTTTTTTTTTTTTTTTTTTTTCTTCTTTTATTTGTTTTTCCTTCCTTCCTTCCTTCCTTCCTTCCTTCCTTCCTTCCTTCCTTCCTTCCTTCCTTCCCTCCTTCCTTCCCTCCTTCCTTCCCTCCCTCCTTCCCTCCTTCCCTCCTTCCCTCCCTCTTTCTCTACTTTCTCTTTCATTCTTTTTCTTCCTTCCTTTCTTCTTTCCCTCCTTTCTTTCTTGCCGTCTTTTTTCTTTCTTCTTTTCCTCCTTCCTTTTCTTCCATTCTTCCTTTCTTTTTTCCTTCTTTCTTTTCTTCCCCCTCTTTTTCTTTCCTTCTTTATTTCTATTTTTTTTTTTCTTTTTCTTTTTTTTCTTTTTTTTTTTTTTCCTTCCCTTCCTTCTCTCCCCAGGCACACAAATCATACAATACTCGCATTTCTGCTGAAAGCATTTCTCCCACGGCACTGCTATGTATGGAATCGCTACGCACACAAACTGTATGCACATATCCCTGGATGTGTCCTGCCTCGTGTCCTTGTTAAACCAGCCACCCCTCACCTCATCGGCCGACACAGAGCTCCCGCTGCAGCCCTACTCTCCCAGTGCCTGCGGAGCACAGGAGCCCCGCCAGCGCGGAGCTCCCGCAGCAATATCCGTAGATGTTTGCATTGGTCCCAGCTTCTCCACGGAGCGGAGGACAGAGCCTGGGCCAGCGGCCTCGGTGCTTTCCCCTCCCGGCCGCTGCTTCAGCGCTCCCTTAAGCCTGTTAGGGACACACTCTCATGTCCTGAAATGTGCAAGCACATAATTGTTGGCGCTCTATCTTTGTGTGAGGAGGCCAGGGTGTAAATGGCTTTTAATGACTGCAGCTGCTGGCTGCAAACTGTCAATGGGGTTGCCTAATGCCGAGCTCGGACTCGGAGGGCGCAGCGTCGCAGCCACCGGGCTGGCTCAGCCCCCGACCCCCGCCGCCCGCAGCGCGCAGCGGCGCGGAGCTGCGCGGAGAGGAGTGCGGGGCCGCGTGGGGCTGCGCGCACAGCGGGAGCGGCCGGAGGCAGCAGGACTGCGGCAGAGAACGGGGCTGGGCAGAGACTGCCCTCTCGGCTGGGAAAATCCTTTCCGGATCCTGTAAGTTTCCTACGGGCAGACGGAGGTCCTGAGGGGGACAGTCCTGGGGTGCCGACTCGGGACCCGGCCCTTCCCCTCCCCGCGCTACCGGGGCTCGGGGTGCGGGGGTGACAGGCGGGGTGCCCCCTCGACGCTGCCGGCAGCCGTCTGCAGTCAGCCCTGATCCCACATGATTAATTGTTTTAGCTGCTAGAATGATGACATGTGGCTCTGCAGGGCAGGGACACCTCCCCTCCTCCCCACCCCCTCTTCCCAACTCCCTCCCCCCCCCACCCCCCCCCACCCCCCAAAAAAGAAAAAAAACACCGAAAAACAAAAACCCACCTCCCCCTCAATAAGCCGGGACGAGCCTGTGCTGTCTATCGAAGGGAGCCCTGCGAAGTTGTGTGTGTGTGCCGGGCCGCCGACCTGAAGGACTTTTCCGGGGAGAGGAAGGGAAGCAGAGAAGGAAGCTCTTTTATTTCACCGTTTGTTTTGATGGCAGCTCCCGGGAGGCTGCGATTTTCTGCCGCCTCGTTGCTGCCCCTGCATCCCGGCTCGGGAGGGACTTCGCCGCCACTCGCAGGGGCCACTCGCTCCGTTCCGGGAAGGAGCGGGTGTCCGCGGGGCCGAGGCAGAGGCGGGCGCAGAGCGTGGATCCGCGACGGGAGAAGGGGGGGAGAGGAGGAGAGCAGGGCAGGGGATGGAGGAGCCACGGCGTTCGCCTGGCCCGGATTATGATTATTATTTTCATGAGGATTTAATTGATTTTTCTGTCATTCCGCAGTGGTAAGGGCTGACAGTTCAGACTAACTGCCGTCTCTACAAACGTATGTGTCCTCCTGCTTCCTTTCCTCTCTTTCTCCCTTTCTTCTTTCCTCTCTCCCTTCAGCCCCGATTTCCCAAGATAAATGAATGCGCATTTGATGGGTGTGTAAGATGTGGCCCATTCGGCTCCCGTAACTCAATCCTGTTGATGCAATGTGTGCTGAACCGGTTGTGCTCAGCGACATGTGGGCAAGGGACTTTTTTTTTTTTTTTTTTTTTTTTTTTTTTTTTTTTAACGGTTTGGATTGGCTTAAGGAGCCGAGGGGGGGAAGGAGGGGGGGGGGGGGGGGGAAGGGGGGGGAATTTTATGACTGCTCCCAAGCAGAGCTGCAGCTCCCAAGTTTAAACTTTTGTGCACCCCCCCTTCCCCCAACCCCCCCCTCACTGCTTCACACACACACACGTTTCGTCCTGCGGGAACACAGCCGCTGCGGGAGGAAAGCACGAGGTACCCTTTTCGATTTATTTTTTGAGGAGGGGGAGAGGAACGCTGCTGGCGGTACGGAGCGGGGTTGGGAACCGCACATCGCGCACCGTCGCCCCCAGCACCGCCCGTTACCTGCCCGCAGAGCAGCACCGCTCCCAGCGCAGCCCAACTCGTCGCGTTGCCGCGCTATCAGCAAGGGACACTTGATTGACTGATCTAGGTATGATACTCGTGCTGGGCGTCTAAATTAAATATTAAGTGAAATACTTAGCTCTAATTAGAAATCGTAACCTAGCAATGAAAACTTGGAGTAACGCATCGCGGGGGGAGGAGGGGACAGCCTTAAGTGCGGCGCCGAGGAGCGGAGCTGCGCTGTGTACCGAGGGTGACTCGTTCGCAGCGAGAGGCAACGCGGCGGTGATTGACGCATCATTAGAGCCGTCGGGCTGGTCCTAATAATTCTGACACACACACACACACACACAGGAAAAAAAAAAAAAAGAGGAAAAGCGTGGAGCCTCGCAGACAAGTTATTTATTTATCAGCGCATTAAACATAATTAGACTGGAGGGGAAAAAAAAAAAAAAAGAGGAGGCGTGGGTAATGTGCCGCCGGTTCCAAGGTTCCAATGAGCACAAGTCCGGAGTAGAGAGCGCCGGGCTGCAAGGCCGAGTGCTTTCCCACCCGGCTGTGTCGCCCTGGGGCATACAGCCGCGCAGTTGCCCCAACTTTCTCCTTCAGTGCAAAGTTCCCGGTGCGATAGAAAATGTGAATATTTTATCAGTCTCTTGTGGTGACCCTCATTAGGTGGGCATCCTGCTAAGGCCCCGGCGTTCCGAGCAAGCTGCCCAATCAGAGCATTTGCACGCCTTGTTAGCGCTGCTTAATGAAGCTTCCCCGCGCACTCAAAGAAAGGCCCCCTCGATGTAGATTTACCTTATGTCAACTCGTTACTTCTAATGAATCGCATCAAAATTCTTCCCTGAATGAGGCCGAGCCGCCCGGACCGGGATCCCCTCCCCGCCCAGCAGAGCCCACCCCTGCCCGGGCCGCCGCCACCGAGGGGACGCGGAGGGGTTGGGGCCAGAGGGGGACCGCAGCGAAGGCTCCGTTTGTCCGGGGGGAGCAGCCCGGCCCCGGCCTCGGCTCCGGGCGAGGGCAGCAGTGCCGAGGCTCCGCCGTGGGCAGGTGGAGATTCGCTTCTTCGCCAGTAATTTCCAGCCCAGCTCCCCGTCCCTCCGGGCTGGCATTTTAAAATCAATTAGTATTTTCGGCTCTCGAGGTGAATGATTCAAACAAATGTTTGGGAGACCCTGAGGGAAAATAAGGCCGTGACAAAAGGTTTGATTGGCTTTATTTCCCCCCCAAAAAAACAACAAAGGCGCGGGGCCGCGAGAACAATCCGCTACATCAGGGCACGTTCAATTAAATGAAAGTCATTAGCTTCCCCGTGAAAGCACTACCTTTAAAATCAGATGGGGCGGGCGGAGGGGGAGGGGGGGGGGATAATGGTGGCAGGAGGATTTAATGCCCCCTCCCCCTATGCACACAAAGCCTTCCAAAAAGAAGAAGAAGGGAGAGGGAAAAAAAAAAAAAAAAAAAAACAACCACGCAACACTTCACCCTTTGGAAATTTGTGCTCGGTCTAAACAATAGGAAGCCCATAATGCAGATTATAACACTCACTGACTCGAATCCATTATCTGCCCTCCACACTGTCTATATATTGATTTCCATATACTTTCTATTGCTCTCGATGACTGAGCAAAGCTCCGGTTAAGAGCCAGACGACACGCAGGAGCGCTGTTCGAAATACATCTCCCCGTTCCGAAGCCGGAGCCGGTTGTAAACTCGAAAAGCTGCCGCTTCCCCGCCGCAGCCGTCAACAAGCATTGCACGCATAGACACCCACCGCAACGCACACGGCCGCCTCTCCCTCCCTCGCATCGCCCGAGGGCATCCCGGGGATGGGGATCCCTGCCCGGCTCGGGCCGCTCGATACCGAGCGGCCCGAGCCGGGCAGGGATCCCCATCCCCGACCCCGGAAGGGCAGAGACGTGGGCCCGATCCCTGCGTGTGGCCCTCAGCCCGCAGCAGCCCCTTCCCCCGGGCGCAGCTCTGAGAGCTGCAAAGCTGAAGTTTGGCGAGGTGAGACGCTCTGCGGACGGTAAGTTTGATATTTGGATTAAGCTCACTTCCTCGCCTCCTCTTTGTGTGTGTGTGTGTGTGTGTGTGTGTGTGTGTGTGTGTGTGTGAGTTCTGCTGCGAGTGACCGTAGCAGAGGGAGAAGCGCCGAGAAATCAGAAAAGATTTGGGGGAAAGGGCCCTGATGGGGGTGAGGGTGTGTACGTCTGTCTGTCCGCTTGCAGCCTTCATCCTGCTCTGAGCAGGAAAGCAGCCGTAGCGTTCAAGAAGCAGAAACTGGGGGGAGCGTGTGTTTGGGTGAGGGGGAGGCCAAGCGGGACTGCCGTTATAGGGATCCCGAGTGATTCCCTCCGATATGTCGGAGACATCATCCGGGACAGCGTCTGAAATGGTCACATCTCCCTCCTCCCCGCGCTGACTTTAATGGAGAGTGTTCATTTGTTTCGAGGCAGTGCGCCGCACTGATAAGTCCTCCCCAGCCGATATGCTGAAGTTTAAATACCAGCAGGTGCAAATGTGCTCTACTTAAGGCTCTGCTCTACAAATAATGCCGAAATTCGAGAGCACGAGAAGTTGGCCTTTGTATTGGGATTTATAAAAGGGAAATGGCACTGTGCATAGCCAACTGTTTACAAAAAAAAAAAAAAAAAAAAAAAAAAAAAAATCCACAAAACCAACAAATCCCAAGCCCTGAAAGAAGTACTAAATTCTTCTTAATGATGCCGAAGGTGAAGTTGTTTCATATTGGACAAAATGGGCATTATTCTTTGTCATGTAAATTCCCGTTCACTTGACCTCAGGTTAAGGGATAATGGTCATTCGGAGCTCACACTAAAACTTATTTAAATCAGAGCTGAAGAATCATTTCGCGAAATCCGTGTAACGAAGTGAAGAGGACTTAGAGAGCCTCAACCAGAAAGCGCGAGGTAGGAACATGGACTTTAAAAAATGGTATTTTCTGTAAAACTCGAAGATTATAACTTTTAAAAAATATATTATTTCAAAAAGAAAAGTTATACTCGCTGGATTTCATGAGATATGTGTACATGATTTCTCATAACAAGATTAAGAGAAAGGAAGAGGTAGGAGCCGAAGGTGCTACGGAGAAACGAAAGACCTCCAAGTAACATTTACTTCCATACATATTTAAAATGCGAAAAGAAATGAAAAGGTACTTAACAACTGTGTAAAAAACAGAGACGGAGATTTGCTGGAGAAGGCGCAACTGCAGCGCAATTTCGTTCGATAAACGTGCTTGTGGCGTGGAGCGCCGGGATGAGTTGTTTTGATCCAGAGTGAGAGCGTTAGCGCAGATCAGGGGAGACTGGAGCAGACGAATACATCTGTAGGTGCTCATTTATAAATCGGAAGGTGCACGTGGGGGGAGATCGGAGCGTCTGCACTTTACAAAGAGAATCTGAAAAATATCCCATAGGTGAGGCGCTGGGTTGAGGGAGGTTTAATATTTAAGCGGGAGAGATTATTGGAAATCAAATAAAAATTCGAGGCGCACTGACCCATTAGGGGATTTAGCGCTGAGGAGGGAGAGATTTTCCAGGGCTTTTGTCGCTAATGTTTCAATGCTGGGCGCTAACTTTAAGAAAAGTGTCAGTAGAATAACAAATTGAGGGCATGAAAGGCCACGGAGAGAAAGCAGGCAAGGATGCTCTTGACTTCTTAGCAGTTGCTTAGAAAGGATCTCGAGCTTAATATGGGGACTCAATCAGCGCAGAGCACAAAGCTGGGGAGAGGGGGAGAGGAAAGTTGGGCTCAGCACGTGCACTCCGCTCAAGTCGCTTGAGTGAGCACTGAAGGAGGAACCGCGCGGCGCGGAGCCCCCGCGGGCTGCGCCCTCCGCCCGCCGCCCCCGGCACGGGGCTGAGGCCGGCTCCGCGCAGCCCCCCCCCGTCCGCAGCGCAGAGCAGCGCAGCGCCCCGCCGCCCGCTCCCCGCCGGGGGGGGCAATGCAATGCAGTGCAGTGCAATGCAATGCAACGCCCGCGCCGATGTGCGGCCGGGGGCGGCCGCGGGGCTCAGGGCTGAGCGGCGGCGGTGCCTCGTTTCCCTCCTGCGCTCCGCTCGGGGGACGCGCGGCCGTCGAGACGGACCCGCAGATTGCGCGTAATGTACCCCCCTCGGCAGAGCGCAGCGGTTTTGTTAAAGGACCCCGTTATCAAACTCGGTCCTTCCGTAAGAAACGGGCGGTTTTAAAGCCCGGCTGTAAAGATTTTTAACAGCTTAGCGAATCTCGCAGATAAGGGAAATGTGGGAGATGCCGCCAGGTCGTCAGCCCTTAATGGGCTCCTTCAGCGGCGGAGGGAGCTCCATTCTGTTCCCCGCGCGCATTATGCTGCCGACAGAATCCGATATATACTCTATTTAATCTCGCTCCGTGACAGAGCTGTTTAAGTGTATACCATGCCTACATGCTTTGTATCGAGACCAAAAGGATGCATTGTTGAAAGAAAACTATTCAAAATCTTTCATCTGATAGAAACGATCCAGCAACTGTGAGGCAGCTCCAGCACAATGCTTCTGTCTACATAATAGGTATCTCATAAAAATACGGCGTGTCACCGCAACAGAAAAGTTAAAAGTCTTAAATGTATCCATCTTATATATTGCGGGAAGTCAATAATATTCTAACCTCGCCTGCACCCCGCCACTAAATGGTACGCGGCACTTTAAAACCGAGGGCATTGTGCTTGAAATCCCAGCCCCTGGCAGGGAAAGAGGGGAGCAAGGTGAGCTGAGCGGGGACCATTACGGATGTAATGACCTCGGGGTAAATATTCATTAGGAAGAGGAGATTCCTCTCCTAATGCCCACTCTATTTTCTCAGGAATGCAATATCGCTGAGCCTGATGCAGTACCAAGCCCCAAGGTTTAAAAGGAGACGGTTTCTGAGTGCGCTGTCTTTAGTTTGGGGGCATTTTTTATTCCGCCAGATACTTTCCTCAAGCGGGACGAAAACGCCGAGGACGAGTTTTAAAAAGAAATAAATCACTCTCCTCGTTTTCCGGGACTCCCAAATTACATGGGGTCACGGGCGAGATTGAAGCCATTTTATTTCCACCTACAAGGCACGGCGCTCTCGGAGGCCTGGTAGTTCTTTTCCCCTACTAAAACAAAAAGGGAAGCTAGGTGTGTTTCCCTTCTCCACGAAGGGGGGGATGGGGGGGGGACGACGGGGGACGGGAGGGAGGTGGGGGTGAAGCTGCAAGCCGAAGTGGAGCGGGGCGCTTCTGGCTCCGGGAGAGCCGCCTCCCCTCTGCCCCCGCTGCCGTCGGCGCGGCCCCTCAGTGTGGGGCTGCCAAGGGGCGCGGCGCCCGTCCTGACCTTCAGGGAGCGCATCTCCGCCGTCGAATGGCGAGAGAAGCGCTCCCCGCGCTGGCGGGCGCCATGTTCGAGCCGGGAGCGGCCGGGCTGGGCGGGGGAAGGGCGGCCTGGCAGTTGGACACGGCTGTGAGCTCGGGCTGGACGTGTTCCGACGGCCCTACAAAGGCAGAAGTGCGGTAGGATTTGGGATCGCTCCCTCTGGGGGATGCGCTTTGTAATATCGGTGCCTGATCCCACGGGACCCCACGAAGCATTCCCTCCCGACCTGGAGGAAAACAGGGTGCGTGGGGAGCTGCTACGGGGGCTTATTTATTTATTTATTTATTTATTTATTTGGATAACATGAAAAAATCCCCAAACTTTAGCAAATGGGCATAAACGGCCAAAGCCACAGTGCGCTCCCAGAAGGGACACAAAGTCGGCTAGAGCCGCTCCTCCCCGGGCCCGCAGGGCCGGTGCTGTCCCAAAGGTTCCCCACTCCCCTGAGGACTGTGGGACAAAGACAGGCCGGCCCAGCTCCACTCTGCACATCTCTGCAACACTGGGCTTTTCCTCCTTTTTCCCTTTCTTTGCCCCGTTTTCCAGACTGCAGCTACTGAAGGTTAGATGGAGAGGTCATGGCTCTGCATCCTCTATAAATAGATTTTGATATTTAGACAGCTATTGCTACTCAATATTAACTTACAGGATAATGGCGAGAGATACCGTATGCACTGAACCTGTTATTCACGAGTGAGCAGCATCTGTCGAATACAATTCTCGTCTTTTCGTCCTGTTTGGCCATAGTGCAATCAATAAAGTGAAGGACGTCTTGGGGCTGGGGTGGGGACAGCAAGTGGGGCGCCGGCAGCAAATGCAGCACTGACACCACAAAAAGGCTTGGGAGGGCTGAGGTCAAAGAGCCAGGTGGGCACGGAGCGGCTCTGAGAGGGGAGAGGAACCGAGGCGAGAGAGTCTGGCAGGGAGCTGCCAGCAGAAAGCTCTGCCTTTATTCTGGAACTGGAAAATACGATCAGTGGTGCTGGGCTGGAGGGGTCTCCCCTCCACACACCCACAACCCCATTTGCTTGGTTCTGGCTTTAAGAATGGTGGCTTCCAGGTAGATTCGAGACAGACACTCAGAGCTCCCCTCTCATCCGTTGTTTAAGGGAAGGAGAGGCACTCAGCGCTGTGGAACGAGCAGTAAGAATTTTATTTCCATTTCCCAGAGCATCCTCTCCTTAGTGACCCGAGATCCTCTCTGTCTTCTGCCACCTGCAAGCACTTTTTTTTTTTTTTTTTTTTTTTTTTTTTTTTTTTTTTTTTTCAATTAAAATGAAATTCACGCCCGGGACTCCCGTTGAGGCTTTAAGGCAAACGCAGCCGCACGCTGGAACGCGCTGAGCGGAGCCCCTCCCGCAGTCGCGTCCGCCGGTGCAACCCCGAGTGTCACCGCCGGGGCAACGGCTGCGACCAGGGGGAGCAGCAGGGGCAGCCCGAAAGCTGCCTCCGAGCCTACGGGTGGAAAAACCCCGCGCCAGCGGCGAGAGCTCAGCTTTGGGAAGGAGTCTGCAGCAGAATCTGCTGTGTCAGGACGGGAAAAGATTTCGTTCTCCTACTCGCATCCCGTTATCTGGGCTTGGGAGGGAGGGGTCGTGAAGGAGGGAGATTTTTGCTCTCGTGTAAAGCCGGTGGTTAAAAACTGCAGCGTGAGGAAAGGGAAAGGAGAGAGGGGCGGTGGTTTCATTGAGTGCATAGAGCTCTGAAACGAAGTTGGCGAGGTTGGGAGTGATTCTCGCGCTTCGCTCGTTCGTGGGGTAGCATCTAGTGTTCCTGAGCTTGTGCCTCTGTTTGCTGGGGGTGTCCTTCCAGAAAAGGGATTATCACAAAGAAAGAGACACCAAAGTAGCAGCTTTCAGACGCCTCGACACTCTAAACCCTGTGATTTAAAAACCAGCCCGAGCAGCAAAGAAACAAACTTTGCGTGCAACTTCCCCGACGTTTCTCTAAGCGAGAGCCCGGCCGGGCAGCCGCGGGATTTGTGTCCCCGAGGAGCTGAGCGGTCGCCGGCACCGGGGGGCAGCGGGAGGCAGCAAGCACTGCCTTGTCCCGGAGCCGCTGTGAGTGCCCTTTGAGGAGCGAGAGCGCAGGTGCCGAGAGCCCGACCGGAGGGGCAAACGCGACTATTTCGAGTGATTTCTTGGCCGGGTGTGACGGCTTCCTCCGGCGCTTCTCCCCTGCCTGTGATGTCTGTGCGCTGGGCTCGGCATAAGACCCCCACCCCGGCCCGAGGGCTGAAGGGTGAGGATGTTCCTTTTCCATCCCCGTCTCAGGGCTTTTGTTGCCCTGACGTAGTTCGTCCTGCTTAGGGTGAGCCGCTACGGAAGTTGTCCCTGTAAGTGAAATCAGAGTTTTAGTGAGGTGCAGTGCCCATATATTTTTTACCACGGAGATTACTAAATTAATAGCAGGCCCTAAGACAGATGTCAAAACGTCTTGAAAATGTTTATCTGTGAATAATTGAGAAGGTGGTAAGACGCATTATCTGATTGTATAATGAAATATGTATGAGGAACAGCTGTTTGCAATAGTCATCTCCCGTTGTTTCATTAGCCTAGAGCCTCCTCTTTAAAGAGGCGCTTCCCTGAAGCTGGCCATTCAGCGTCCGCCGCCTCCACGAGCGGCTAAGACCGGGCTGTGCCCGCTGAAACCGCAGAGGCGATGGGGAGCCCGAAGCTGCCCCTGCCCCTTCCCCGGGGCTGCCTCATGTTTTCTCGCTCCGAGGGAGGGAGGGAGCACGAGTGGGGCCCGAAGATTTCTTGCCGTGTAACCTCAAGCTGAAGAGGGTGTCCCGGGAGGAAGGCTCCGAGCCGCTCACCTCGAAAGAGTAGCAAACAGCTATTTATGAAGATTTCATACCGAGCAGCGACAGCCTTCTTGGCTGCTTAGTGTTGACATAAACTTCCAGACGTCGAGCATATGCTGTTGCCCAGCATTGTTTATATGTGCTACCAGATGTTGCTTTGCATCCTATTGTCTGGAGACAATGTTTAGTTCAGGTTAAAATATCTTTACTTAAACTGCTCAGTTGGCCATTGTGTGAGCATTAGTGAAGTGTCATGGAGAGGTAATGGGAAGTCCGGGGAGGTTAGCGCTCCGAGCGTGCCCGGGAGGTCCCTGGTTCATGCTGGGGTTACAGCCACCACTGTCATCTTTTGTTTTCCCTCCTCAGAGAACCCTTGTCCTTCCTCTAAAAGGATGTGCCCTGTTCTCTTTCCCTTCGGAGCTTTCTCCGCCGGTTTCACGAAGAGGCCCGATGTTTGTTTTTCTATTCCCCTAAATCGCCCCAAAGAGGAAAGGAAAGAATCTTTCTGCGTCACCGCCACCCCGGGCCGGGCGGAGCTGAACGGCCCCGCGTCTCTGCTCTGGGGCTGCTGGCGCCGGGGGGAAATCGGCTGCGGCCGCGGAGTTCACTCTTCAAGCGGGTCAGCGACTGCCGCCCCGCAAAACGCCCAAAGCGCTCGCCGGCGGCGCGACCGAGACTTCTAGGCCGGGCTGGCGGAAGGCACGGCGGCCGCAGCCCGGTGGGTCGAGCCGTTCGCCGGCAGTCCCCGCCGCGGAGAAGCGGGGACACGACGTGCTTTTTCTTTCCTTTAACCCTGCAGCCTGGGCTGGCCGTGGCAGCTGACCTGTGGCCGGACTTTTGCTCTAGGAGAGAGAGGGAAAAAAATGCTATAGACTTTAATCGGATTTCTTCCGAAACACTTCTGGTATGTTGTTGTTATGCATCTATATGGAGATCATTATTTATAAATGAGCGAGTACGATCAGTCCCAAAGACTTTAAGAGCTCGGATTTGTGTCATTAAGTTGAGGGCAGGGTAGAGGGACTTAGTGGGGAGGTGGAAGTGCCGGCCAGGGCTGGCCAGTGGAAGGTCACTTGCCACCTCTCTTTCCCTTTTTGTCCCCCTACAACTCCAAGAACAACCCCTCCCCCCACCTCTGGGGTCGGGCAAAGGCCTCTGTGGCAGCCACCATACCCGGGGCTCTGCGGTGGGACAAGGCCAGTGTCCACTGACCCACTGGTCACACAGCCACCGGCTGTTTTCTTGTATTGCAACCCCGCCTCACACAATGGAGACATATTTTCCCATAAACTAGGTGCTCTGCTAAGAGCTGAGACTATGTGAGAACATTTCCAGAGGTTTTACAGGTCGAGATAAACCCTACCCCCTCTGTTCTGACACTGGTAAAGGCACTTCAGGATATGGTTAACATCTCTCTGAATGCCAGAATTAAACAAAAAGCCTCATTGTGTAGTTTCTGCATCAAGAACAGAGGTTTTGCAAAGCGATGCGCTGTATAATGTAGATGCATTTGTGTTATTTCTAGCATTTTTTTGCTTGTGCATAATCCCTTATGCCTTTTATTATAATCCTACACATTACAGTTAATCTGTAATGACACTGTTTCAGTGGGACCTGTTGCACACAGTGATGGTAATTTGTAACCTTGGTAACAGTTTTAAATAAAGATTATAACAATGATGTCAACTGTTTTATTCACCATACCGTAAATGTGGTCTCAATGTTGTTATGCCTGTCGAGGACAGAGTTTAAGAAACAGTTATGAGGTTCCACTTATAATGTGAGCTATCACTTCTTAGCTTGTCCTTAGTAAACACGATCGTGATTCTAAATAGTAGGAAGATTTTCAAACTGCTGAGGACTCTGTAAACTTTAATTTTCTGAATGAGGGGGATATTATTATGAATTAGGGTTATCAGGATCCAAGTACCCTTACCAAGAACATTTTTGTCTTCCAGAGAAATATCTCAGAATAAGTACTACTTAGACACCCTAATGAATAATGTTAACAATGACTCTACCATTAGCCTTCTGCACAAGCTCTCACCTCTATTAAAGCTTACAGAAAATGCTCACGGGCTGAAAGCAAAATTAAATGTAATTGCTTTTATTTACCTATTGCTTTTATATAATTAAAATATTTTAAGTTACACTTATTAAATAGCATCCACTTCTATTATTACCCACCATATATATGAATCCATTTTTGCTTATTAACGACACCAGGATTAGCTATTAAAATATGTATGTATGCATATATGTATCACGTATACTGTATTTGCCAAGATATGTTTCACTTCTCATTAACAAAAATATTCCAGTGGAAGATTCTCTGGAGCGCGTTTTTCATGCACACTTATCACAGTTGTCAAGAATTAGGTATGCACAGATTGCAAATGGAAAGGGAATATTAGATGCCAAATGAAATATACAGTAAAATTGAAGCATAACTGGTTTTCCTCCTTAAAATAAAAAAATGTACAGAGTGGAAAACTGAGCTATTAAGCTTACTTAAAAGATGGCTTTGTTGGTTTAATTATACTGTAGTTATTTTATAAATATGTTTCAAAGGAAGCTTGCCATATTGAATGTCAATGAAGCCTGTAAAGAAAGGACTCACAAAAGCTAATGCATACCAAATACCAAATTTTAGTAATTAGCTTTCCTATTTATTACAAACTAAAGGAACCTATTAACAGACAAGAATTTCTATTTAGCTAGCATTACAGTGTTTAGCCATTAAAATAAAAAAGAACAAAAAATAATCTCCCCCCCCCCACCCTGGAACTTTATGTTCTTTCTATTTAGAAAGATGAACATATTAAAAAAACTCCTTGTAACAGAAACTATGATTCTTTGTTATTACCATTTGCACAGATTCAAATCATGCACTGCTTTATTTAGGCAAAACCTTCATTCTTTCCAAAGGCAAAGACCTGTCTGATTAAGAGCTTCAGATATGTTGTACATACAGCTGCATTTCAGGGACTTGTGGGTACAGTACAGTGTGGATTGGCTTTGGGCTGACCCAGGCCTGCAGGACCAAATCCAGAGGCCGGAGGGCCTGATCCAAAGCCATCGGATGCTTTCCTAACACATTCAGTAGCTTACACCAAGTTTGGGATGTGGATAACAGCTTTCATGCCTAGGACCAAGGAAGGAAGGATTAAAGGTCTAAACCATTCATTAGCTTAAGAAGGCTTCTAATCAGAAGTTTCACTTTGGTATTTATTACTAGATCAGCATATTTATTCATGCGCTGTGTATTTATTCAAGAAT
This sequence comes from Lagopus muta, assembly GCF_023343835.1. Lineage (NCBI taxonomy): Eukaryota > Metazoa > Chordata > Aves > Galliformes > Phasianidae > Lagopus > Lagopus muta. The sequence continues at coordinate 84,549,079 of NC_064434.1, forward strand.
TAAAGGTGTAGAATTTATCCTTTTCAAATACCCTGTTAGAAAGTGTATTTTTTGTCTCTTTTGAAGATAACTGTGTACATATGTAATACATCTCAGAATTTCTTAAAAGCATTAATTGTACTATTGCATAACATAGATTAAACATCACGTATTTAAAGTAAATAAGCTTTTCTTTGTTTCTGATTGAACTACACACTTTTGTGTGAAAGAAGAAAATTTTGGGGGCTCTCATTTTTATGATGATGTAACAAACTGATGTATTTTTCCCCTTTGTTGCACCTTGTCTCCTCAGCATATCAGTACTTGAGACGCCGTTGTGTCTATTCAAATTGACAGAGAAATTCAAAACAAGACCAGAGAAGCCACACAGCTGCTACAGAGCTTCTGTATGATGGATGCTGTCAAAACGCCTGTTTTGCCTCCAAGATTACTTCAGTTTTCAAAGAATCAGGTGGAGAGGGGTGGGAAGCAGTTTGGGAAAGTTCACGCAGTGCTGAGTACAACTCATCAGTTTAATGTTTGTTTTCTGATTCTCACTGTTCATCTATAAAACAGGATTTACATTTAATTTAATAAAGGGTTCAGATTGACTACAAAGGATCACATTTGATTTTAGGTTTACACAAATAGAGCGAAGACTCTTATAAAGAAATTTTGCTGTTTAAACACTATGCCCAAGAAAGGAAGGTTCGCCTTTACTCCATCTATGTGTTCTGTAAGTAGAAGAAATTTGTTCTGTTCAAAGATTTAAACTCCTGGGTTTTAGGATGTCATTGTAGAATTGGTCCTCTATAGCTTTAATGGGAACATATGGTAAGAAATTCAACAGAAATTTACTGTTCTACAAGCAGTATATCTTAATACATAGGAAATATTTTGAATAAAGGAATCCCTGTATGACCCCATTTATGTTACTGCTTTTCACTAATGAAAACAAAATTGATCTGAAATTTGCATGAGTTTGGCATCTGGGGATAACAGTCTCATGAAATCAAAATGATGCAGTCTGTTTTTGATTTTACTAAGATAAATTAGAATTCGGGAGGAAGAATCTCATGGAAAATTAAATACAAAAGTCTGAGTTTCTGAAATTTTAAGAACTCTCACTTTTCCTCAGAGATATTTTCTGAGTCAGAGACCTTCACTTTAGTTTACTATCAATGAAGAGCAGTGATTCAAGAGGCAGTAGACAGGCAGATTGAAAAGAAGCCTGAAGGAGTCTTCACGTTGTCTCTCAAATATTGTAACATTCACAATGAGAGCTTTTTTCATGTCAATGTGTCAAAAACCACAATGAAGCCAATCCATAGATGCACAAATCAGATGCTCCTGAACAAACCAGAGAAATCTTGAAGGTCTTTCACTTACACGTAACTAGTACACTAGATAGCTACCATTAGAAGTTTCACAGCAGATAGACTTGCATTTGGAACAACATTTCTCCCTACCTGCCCCAAACTGATTAAAGTAAAAGTCTTGTTGGATTTTTGCTCCAACAGGCAAATAGATTTAAAGGAGAAAGGCAAACAGATTTAAAGGAGTAATGGTGATAATGCAATAGACTGAATGTCAAATGAAACTCAGACACGAAAAAAGAGCAACCTTATGGGAGAAAAAGTGATGTGATGAATCATTCCTTTGTTCAAACTGTCCCTTCAATACAAAGTAGAATATGAGTGTTTGAACAAAAATGCTTAAATCATTGCCTTCTTAGAAATGCTTTCTCTTTTTCACTTTAAATCATCCACAGTCTTTTGTTGCCATATACTGTATGCGACAGAGCAATTTTGAAAAGATTCATCTATCAAGTTTAACAACTTTCTGGTAGAACTTCAGAGAGATTTATTGCTTATTCATGTGGAAGTGAATACACCCAACTTGTTTTGCCTGGTTTTGCTACTTTTGCTGGTTTGCAAGGCAGTTCTGGTAGCTGCAAATGGCTTCTCAAGTGACATTTGCTGACATTCAGTGGTGTATATTTATCACTATTCTTCACCTCACTTCTATACATGTAATCCATTTGATTTTATTCTTCATAGCAACCTCCTTTTCATTGTCCATGCCCTGAAAATGATAAATGGCAAAGTGGCGTATTTCCCTAGCTGCACTAAAATGTCACTGTGAAAAATCTTTAATGGACTAAGTGTAGCTTTCAGGTTATAACTTGTCAAGTTACTGAGAAATTCTGGAGTTTCTCCTTAATCCACAGTTCTTTGGAATTACACCACTGCAGGCAGAGCCTAATTATAAGCTATACCAGTCAGAGTAGGGCAAAAAGAAATGAGGTGGAAACCATTTGACCAAGACTAATTTTATGCCTTCTTTCTGTCTTTGTGCTGTGTTACCTGATTTCCACTACTTAGGCTAACATGTGCTTCACATGTTATTTTAAATATGTTATTTACAACTGCAGCATTGAATGTATTTATACTACTTCTGCACCTAAAGATGCCAAGAGAAGCAGGAACCTCTTTGTGCTGGCCGAAGTAAATGGTACATACTAAGAAACAGTCTCTGATGGCACCTGTGATTAAAATGAACAATAACTGAAAATCGATAGGTGAAATACTATTAGTACCCTCTTCTAGACCAGATTCTGAAATAGAGAAAGAATGACTGACTTAGACTTTAAGGCAGACTCAGAAATGCAACCCGCCTGCCGGAGACTGCTTTCATGTTTCTGTTCCTTTTCAAGTAGTCCACAATTATCTTTTTCCAACGTAACTCTCAAACAGTTTTTGAAAAGAGTAACTCAAAATCTGAGTGCAGATGCCATTTTAGAGTCACTTTTCCCTTGTTTTTCCTGCCTTTACAATGAAGAAACGTCTTCTTAGTTCTCCGAACTAGAGGTTTAAAAAGAAGCCTGCTTCCTCTTTCTATTATCCTAAAGCGTTATCCTCAGATTTTCCCTCATTTAAGAGTTACAGAGTGCAAAAAGAATATAATGCTAGAACAAAAACATACATTTGCAGCAAATGGTGAATGTTGCACTTTACCTGACAGAGCACCTTTTTCTTTTTCTTTTCTTTTCTTTTCTTTTCTTTTCTTTTCTTTTCTTTTCTTTTCTTTTCTTTTCTTTTCTTTTCTTTTCTTTTCTTTTCTTTTCTTTTCTTTTCTTTTCTTTTCTTTTCTTTTCTTTTCTTTTCTTTTCTTTTCTTTTCCTTTCCTTTTCCTTTTCCCTTTTCCCTTTTCCTTTCCCTTCCCTTCCCTTCCCTTCCCTTCCCTTCCCTTCCCTTCCCTTCCCTTCCCTTCCCTTCCCTTCCCTTCCCTTCCCTTCCCTTCCCTTCCCTTCCCTTCCCTTCCCTTCCCTTCCCTTCCCTTCCCTTCCCTTCCCTTCCCTTCCCTTCCCTTCCCTTCCCTTCCCTTCCCTTCCCTTCCCTTCCCTTCCCTTCCCTTCCCTTCCCTTCCCTTCCCTTCCCTTTCTTTTTCTTTTTCTTTTTCTTTTTCTTTTTCTTTTTCTTTTTCTTTTTCTTTTTCTTTTTCTTTTTCTTTTTCTTTTTCTTTTTCTTTTTCTTTTTCTTTTTCTTTATGCTGAGGGGCAATGACACTGGTTTAGTTCTTCCTATGAAGTAGAAAATGGATGAAATTGTTTTGATTTGATTTTTCTGCTACTTGCATATCAGTGTCATTTTCTTTATCAGTGAGGACAAGAGGTCTTATGTTTTGGAGTGCCATACAGAATGAAGTACTTATTTGACTTCTTATCAAGAGCCAGGGTGCAAGATCTTTAGATTAGAATCTGCTTTCTTCTTTTCCCATTCACTGTACCAACTTATACCCTATTGTACCAACTTATACCCTATTACAAGCATATTGTTCCATGTTGTGCACTCTTATAATGTTACAAATTCAACGGGACCCACATTTCACTCCCAGGAGCTAAGTGATCAAATATTTTGTGATGATTTTCTTCAGAATGTGACCTAAAATCACTATGCTTACAAAATACACCGAGGAAAAAGTTATTTTCTGACTATCTTAAAATCATGTCAGTCTTAGGAAGAAGTGTGTTAACACGTTGCTTGTTCATTATCTGTTCTGATAAATATATTTTATAATAAGACAAATGAACTAAGTAAGCTTAGAGCATTCTATAACATGGTAGCACGTTCTGCTACAACTTGAGCATCTGAGGAGCTCTAAGTAGCCCTGGGACACTCTGCTGCCTTTCATACACTTTTCTCCCCACTAAAAGGAGTGTAAATTTGGCCACTGGCTGGGGCTAGGACATGACTCTGACAGGTTATCTTGTGCTGTCCTGGCACTGCCTTCAGAAAGCAGAGATAGCTGCCCTCACTCCATGAAGCCCATTCAACCTCTATTTTACATTTTAGAGACACTCTGAAAGGTCTCTGAGTCTAAGGAAGCCAATTGACATCTAGTGTTCGTGCAGAAGTTGCCAGTATTGTGCCTATTTTATAGCATGTCACTGTAAGGATATTCTCAGCTATTTATTTAGTTTGACTGTCTATGGTCTTTGAAACTACCCTATGGATGCCACAGAGTATGGTTCAGATCTGAGAAGACAAAAAACGGAAATAAAACAGCTTCCCCAAAGGCTTATTTATATAAGAAATACTGCTGTTTATAGCTTGTTTTCCATGGAAGATATGATTTGTCCTTTATGAAGAAAGAACCTTTCTTTGTTAGCATCAAAAGGGATGGTCTATTCGGAGATCTGCAGTTCAAGTTGCATGCAGAGATCATTGGCTGCTTCAGATTTAGCAATCTAACATCAGTGGGACTAGACTGGATATTGTATTATACCTTTTATCATTCTTTTTATTCTTGTCTGCACATACAATAGTTCATCTGAAAAAGAACACACTGAAACAAAAACAGCACACATTTTTCCAGCTGATGTAGTCTACCTGATCATAAAAGACTTCTTATAAATATATTTTAAAATGCTACATAAGAAAAATAGAGACTCAGTCTGGTCTATTCAAGAACATTTGGCCAGCGCCTGATTTTACTCTGTTTCAGTGGGAACACAGTGAAAGCATCAACAGAACACAGTCCAGAGCAATTTTGCTTGAACAGGAGTAGATTTCTGTGTGAACACTTAAGGGTGTTGCAGCCCCTTTCCTGCCTCCTCCCTAGGTCACAGGCTAAGCTGGAACCAGGCCTCTATTCCTCTCCCTGTGTGCTTTATAGGTGTAATTATCCCTGTGTAAATCTCTTTGTGGGTCCAGGCTTGGGTGTTTTTGAAAATCCCACCCACATGGGATACCCGTAGGTCAAATGAAAAATTGCATAAGCTATTAACTAAAGCTATAGCTTATAAAAGTTATCCACAAGAAAGCAACACAGGTTAGTGCTGCTCCAGGGCATCCTTAAATCACACTTCAGCAAGTTATAAAGTTATCTTTGGAGAGAAATCATACCAAATTGTCAGCCCTGTAAGATAGGTTTACATGTCTCTGACATGTCAGTTGTTGTCTTTGCCACTTCGTTGCTGCTACGATGTTTCGGCAAGAGGTAACCACTGCTGTTCCACTGCCTGGAAATCCACAGATCTTTCCTCTGTAAACATTTCTTCAGTGCTTATGCTGGGTATTTCCCCATCACAGGATGGCATCTCTGAATTTATCTATGTGTTTGCTTAACTCTTGCTCACAGGTTAGTGCTTGTTTGTCTCCCTTTTTTTTTTTTCTTTCCTCTTTTTAATCTCAGTTTACAAAGCAGGAGGTTCACAAGCAAACTCTTTTTCCACAACAGCTTCTATAGTTCATTGGGTTTTTATTCCATTGAAAAGGAGTGGATTTTTTTGTTTGGTTTTATTTGTTTGTTTCTGAAGAAGTAATAAGGGTCACCATTCTGCCCTCTGGAGACGCATTTACAGAGCTGCCATTTCAGCAAACGATACTTCGCGTATTCTCTGAAGATGTCACAGAGGTAGTATAGTCATACTCTTGGAAACTATTCACACAGTATTCAGCATTTGAATTGAATATGACTCAGCTGCTCTGCAGGTTAAAAATGCAAGCTTTTTAAGACTGGCAGTCAGTGAGAGAAGCTGAAGTACGAAAGGGAGAAAACGCCTTATCTTCAGCACTGCCATTTTGGTACTGCTTTGGTGTTCTAAGCTGTTAGCAACTTAGGTTGGCATAAAGTGGAAATCTGCTTCATCACTTTTGTTTTTGTTTTTTTTTAAATAAAACCAAAAGATTTCTAGAGTGCTTCTGTCTTTGGAGCTTTCCATCCACATTAATGCTTGGTTAACTACTAAGGAAATGTTCTAAAAGCTGTAATTTTATGACTTTTAGAAATTCCTATTTGTTTCTTTTCTCTCATTACAACACAGCAAAACTTACTAAAATCCCATAAAACCCCATACTAAAATCCCATTTCTTCCCTAATTCCATGCTTTATTTTCCTCTGTTCTCTCCGCTGTACTTTCTTATTTAGTTTACCTATCTCTTTGCTCACACAGGCCTACTACCATCTCCCTCATGTCCTCTTGGAATCATAGAACGCTTGGGATAGAATTAGAAAACAACCAGTTTCAAACTCCCAGCCATGGGCAAGGACAGTTCACACTAGACCAGGCTGGCCAAAGCCCCATCCAGTCTAGCCTTGAATACCTCCAGGCATGGGGCATCCACAGCTTCCTGGGGCAGCCTATGTCACTGCCTCACCACCCCACTGTGAAGAATTTCTTCCTAACAGCTATTCTAAATCTATCCTTTTCCAATTTAAAGCCATGAATCCTCATCTTATCACTACAATCCTTGATAAAGAGTCACTGCACATCTTTCTTGCAGACTCCCTTTAGGTGCAGTGAGGCTGCAATGAGGTCTCTCTGGAGCCTTCTCTTCTCCATACTGAATAACCCCAACTCTCTCAACCAGTCTCCAAAGGAGAGGTGCTCCAGCCCTCTGAGCAGCTTCTTGGCCTTCTCTGGAACAGCTCTAAACAGGTTCATGTTCTTCTTATGCTGAGGGACCCCAGAACAGAACATAGTGCTGCAAGTGTCCAAGATTCAGTACAGCTTGTTTCTAGTAGTCATCAGATCTCCAATACTTCATCATTAGCTCTCTTCAGGTATTTGGTCATGATTTACTCTGAACTTGTCTGTCTCCTTTAGACTATAAATATTTTACAAGACAAAATACGTCTGATCTCACAGTTAACAGATTGTAGAGTTCAAAGTAGAATCAAGTGAGACTAATTAAAGACACACCATGAAACATCACAGGATTTTACTGGTGCTCCAGTTCTTTCCCTGCAGCAAATCCAGCCCTTTTAAAAAGTTTCAGAAGACAAACCAGCACACACACACACACACACACACACACACACACAAAAAAAAAAAAAAAAAAGAAAAAAAAAAGAAAAAAAAAGAGAGAGAGAGAGAAAGAGACAGCATACTATCTCACCAACATACAGGTTACTCAGGTTCAGATTCCTAACCTGCTGTCTCTCCAGCTAGAGATGAATGTGCCAATTCACCCACAGACTGATAATTATCCTTGGGCAAGCTGCACTCCACAGCTCCTGCTACGGATGATGTACTTCGTATAAAAACATATTCTTCAGAGTCGTTGTTTGAATTTACATCCCCTCGTATTGGGTGAGCATCCTCTCAACCACATTGTAGAACTGCACAGAAACAAAGGTACACTTCCTAATGAAAATTCATTTTGTTGAAATATTCCCAATCAGCTCTAATTTGGAAAGCCCAGCTGAGCTCCTGCTGAGAGACACATATCGTAAGAGACAGATCTTGCTGTGAAGGGCTGGCGGGTTGGAGAGAGGAAGGCTGAGAAGAAAAGCACAATAGATAGGTGAAATGACTTCCTTAGAATCATGCAGTGGGTCAGTGGCAGTTTTAGGTCTTCCCAGTGCCAACCACAGCCCATGCTACCCCTCACATCCCGAGCTCACAGAAAGGCTATACTTTCCCCTGGCCATCTTTTCATTAACTAGATTATTCATGCATGTAGTAGAGCAATGCATGAGTGCACAAGTTCAGCAATTTTGAACCTTACTGCTTATGAGGCATCATGTACATACATGGCACCATCAAAAACTTTGAGGTAGCAGACAAAACTATGTCACAGCAAAATGCTGAAATTGCAGACCCTGGTGCACTGAAGCAATCAAAGGGACAAGGAAAAAATTGAGTGTTTCTTCAAACTAAAGTGTGTCAGCTGCTCTGAGCATGGTAAGAAATATCTCTCGTGTTCCACAGTTAGGAAAATCTAGTACAAAATGACACTTCTGAATCTATACTCTGATTCCTAATTTAAAATTAAACTTATCCCTTCAGAAGCTTCCCTGTGTCCCTAAAACTCTAAGAATTTTAATTCTGAGAGCAACCTTTTGGTCTTCTAGTCTCATACTGAGTAGGAACAGATTAGAGACAACTTATCATATTTCACTAATACTGTAACAGTGTGTTTTATATATTTTTGTCAAGAGCTTTCTGAAACCAAAATTTGCCTCTGAGGACGGCTGGTTCATGACCTGAGGAGAAGGATGCTTACAGCAAGGTTGAGGTTAGTGATTTTAATTTGCCATTTTTGTGGGAATATCATTTTACTTCTGCAGAAATCCCTGTCTCTTCTTTGTTTTTAGAAAGCAAAGATACTTAAATAAGGCTTTACATTTTATTACCCCAAAACACATTTAATTTTGTTTGACTAGATCATGTCAGTATGTTAATAAAATAATTGTTATTCCAAACATGCTTTCTGAACTTGAATAGCAAAGTGAAGTTTATACATATAATCAAATTTATTCAGTAATTCCAGTGGAAAATGCAGAAGTGTTTTCCATCAATATTTCCTTGACTTTCAAAATGAATATAATTGCCCAAGTTCTCATTCTTGTGGATCTATTTCCTATCAGTAGTTTAACTTTTTGTATGAATGTTAGTGGAGGTTGAAAAGGAATGAAAAAAACCAAACACCAAAACTGATGTCACACAGGCAAACATTCTTGCCAGAAGTGCTTTTACAAATATCTGATCAAGGCAAGGAAGAGTCTTGCAGTTTACCAGGCCACAAGCTGTAAGGTGTATCATGAGATCAGTTATCATTTCCAGAACCATGTAACGTTTTCTTAGGAACATTTTGGGTACATTGAGAAATGGCCACTACTTCTGAAGTCTGCTTCTTATGTTTGGTCCTTCTGTCTGTGTGGACCTTGACAAAGGCTTGTTTGGTTCCTTCAAAGAGTTTTATAGGGGAAAAAAATATAAAAGGAAAAAAAAATGTAAGAAGCCTCTCCGCAGTACTATATTATTTGAAAATCAGATAGTGAATTGTGAGGTGAGAACCACCTGTGATATGTCAACAGAGAGGCAGAGGAAAGCTGTGAGACAGCTTGACGCAAGCAAGAGCAGGAGCTCTGGGAAACAGTGGAGGTGCTGAAGGGGCACCTGGAGATACAGCACAGAAAGAATGTGAAATGATAGGAAACAGTCAGGGAGGAACTGTGGGGAAGACACAGAAGCAAAACAGGCAATTGCAAAGAGCCCGTAAGACCAACTGGGAATTAAAAGACCTTACCAGGCTCCTTGTTGCTCTTAACCTAGCTAATTCTCCAGATACCACGCAGGGAAAATGACTGAGGGAAATTTGCAGAATGTGGTTTGTATTCTTCCTGTGTATTTGTCACTAAACTCTGCACATTTTCTTCAAGCAACCTGCTCCAGTAGTTACTGCTCAGGGATGTGGCCATGACAGAGCAACCGCAGATGGTCTCTTGGTAGTGTTGCTGGCAGAGAGGAGGTGAAGGCTTTGCCCTACAGCTCAACAGCATCATATCTGTGGTTTGTATCAAGAACAACCCTGGACCTACACACCCCTTGGAAGACCTGCTGTCTGCAGGAAAGGTGAGCGGGATCCAAGGGGAAGACTTGAAGGATCTCTACAGGAAGAAAATATTCAGATGTGAATATTCTCATATATTAGTGGACACTTTTTACCAAATTGGTTTTATTATAGCTAATAATAGAAAAAGAGGTAAGAAAGAAAATGTAAAGTCACCCTAGAGTCATAGTGCTTTTATGTAATTACAAAGATGATCTTAGCTGGAAATCTCATTTGAGATAAGACATTCTTCTTTTCAGTGGTGTGTCTTCTGATAGGTAATCATAGGAATAAGATGATTTTACTCTTAAGAAACCGGCCCATGTAAAATGTAATCCAACAGCTACACCATATTTAAAAATGCTGTAGAATTACTGATGGGAGCATGAAATTCCTACTACAACATACTGAGCATCAGATATGCTTATTTAGTATAGAAGTCACCATTTCCAATGTATTTATTTTAAATCTTTACTGTATGTTCAGAGTACCTAATATAACTTCTCCACTCTGAAAACACTGTGAGCAAAGAGATGGATATAATTTTTTTCCCCCCACAGGGGAAAGTGGCAGCAGAACAAAACCTGTTTTCACAACCAAGAAGCAAAGCAGCACCACAAAGCCACAGCTGATAGCCCTTGTGCTGTAAATCCATATAAATTCAACTAAGTCCAAACCCTTGTGAATATTAAATTCACACTAGTGTAACTGAGAGTAGAAATGGGCTTCTTATTGAAATCCCTGTAGCCCAACATGAAAAAAACAAGCAGCAGGGTTTAACCTTTAAACTTTTCTCTGACCTTTAAATAGTACTTTGGATTATATGTGCCCTTGTTAATCTGAAGCCACTTGCAAACATAAGTGGCATTCCTTTTTTTTTTTTAAAGTATACCTTACATCCATTACAGAACAGGTTGACAACTGAAAAGTTTGGATCATGCTCATCACACTTTTATCACCTTTTCAACTGATCCTCAACTTTACAAATAATAATAATTAAAAAATAAAAATAAAATTAGCAACAATGCCAGCAGAAGACTGTGCCACAGTGCATTACATAGGTAGTGGCCAGATGTAGATCTAAACCCTTTGAGATACAACCCCAGACACTGATTGAAACTCACTTTTGCAAGAATCCTGTGTTAATGTATGTACAATTAACAAATGTACAGGTAGAAGAGTGATGTGGTTAGGATGGTATTTTGCAGGTTTATAGCTAGAAAGATGATCATGGTGGAAAGACACAATCAAAATCCAAAAAGGAGGGATCTCCAGAAAAAGAACCTACCCTAGTTGCGGTCAGCCCTTAAACGGAGTCTAGGAGAGGCGCAACCAGGCTCCACCCCTTCCAGTCACACGGTAAATTGCCTTCACCTGTGCTCCCATGGCTGACTCAGTCCTTGTCTCAGGTGATCAATCAGTGATTCAGGCCATGACTCAACAGTTCCTGTACAATGTAGAACTCCATGAGAGAAGATATTTTAGGACCGCTTTCCACGGGAGGTGAGGAGAAGGTCTTCCACCAACACTACGAGCAAATCAGAACATATTTTTCATCTTCAGCTTTTGTTTCTTTCATGCTACTCACATCATTGCTTTGCACGCACATTCTCTCACAAACTCTGCCCTTATGTATCTTCAGTTTGGTCTATTCAATCCGAACTACAGGTGCAAATGACATAAAATGAACCAACAATTGATCTTGGACAACATTTCACTGCTCACATACTTGGAAGAGTTTAATTAGCATTAGAATTGTCTATTGCTTGGTATAAATAAAATAGTCTAAAATTGATGATTAATATTTCCCCTTTTAGTTCGTACAATGATTGCAAAGTATCTTGCCATTCACATGGAAATTTGTCTTCTAAGTGCGTTTATCCTTAATGGAAAAATGTCATGAGCAGAGCACAAATTTATGAGAGGATGTGTATTTTTAAGAACTAACTATTAAGAGCTCTATGTTTAGCATTCAGATGAAAAATTTTCCTGCTGGAAATGTTATGGCAACACAGAGACACTCATGCACCCTCCTACACATTCAGGCTTCGCTTCTGGGCTTATACAAAAATACTGGGCTTAGAAATAACCACAAATTTAATTTCCAAAAAATAGTTTTGCATAGAAACATCAAGTTCTGGAAATTAGGTACACAAGCTAACACAGATGAAGCATTCAGGTTGAGTCAGTGTAAGAAGCCCTATTACAGGTTTAGAAAATTAGATGTCCGGGAGTTGCTTCTCTGCACAGTTTTAACAGAACCAGGTAGACATTGATTCTCATAGACTTTTAAGGAAATAGTGGGTTCAAAAACAGAGAGCAGACACTGGAAGGTCTTGTGATGTTGCTGGTGAAAAGCATCCATATTTCAAACTGGATACATATTCATTTAACAATTTGGAAAGGGCTCTTTCTTTCTTTTTTTTTTTTTTACCTTCTCTTTATCTCCTGCTATTACATGTTGAAGAATACTGAAATCTCTTGAGGGAAGTCAGATCTGTAACATTTGTCAGTTGTTAAGACAGACTATTCACTAAATAAATGAATTACCATACTGACGTCCTTTATTGCATATTCCTATGGCGGTGCTTAAGTTTAATACTAGAAGCATAAGTATTTAACAATATGACTTTAAATTCAAAATGCCTTGAAAGGACTGAGGTTGAATTTGCAAATGTAATCAGGAACAAAACGTGTGCCTTGGATTACATGTCGCTGTTTACGATGTTTTGACACAACACGTTTAGAAAATACTCTCCCGTGGCTGAAATGATTAAAATAGGTTTCAGTTATCTATGGCTGAAAACAGAGTCAGTCCAGTTGTTGGTTCATTTGTTCTCTGCATCGCAATCAGTAGTAACTGACATGCTCACTTGTACATCACTGCAGAGGCCAGCTGCTTAAGGCTAAAGTGCCATTGTGGTACTCTTGTGAGTAATCCTATTAGCAGCAAGGGAATATAGGCATGGATAAATTGTAAAATGGTCAAAACTGACAAAACAATCTAAATTCTCACTTCCAAAGATGATTTGTGAAGCTATTTTAGACATACCTCTTGCATGATAGTACCAGTATCATCAAAGCTCCCATCATTTTAGATCCTTTCACAGGCACCAAAATCACACTGACTTTTCAACATGTCCCCAGAAAGACACTCTCAGATAATTATTGGATACATACTCAAATTCATTTGAAAACCATTCCTCTTTATTTACAAAATACTGGTACTAAAACAACAAATATAAAGGCACACAAAAAGCTGCTTGCTTCTGTGGTTCGGACCCAAAAGGTTTTGTTCAAGAAATTCAATATAAATTACAACCATAGAGCACTGTTCCCTGAAAGCAATGTAAAAACACTTGAAGACAAGAGCACTAACTTGTCAAGCACTGCTTAGGAAGGTAAACTTACCTGTCACTAACAGAAGTTTCACTTTCTCAGGACAGCACATTCATGACAGCATGGATCAACTAATCTGTCTGTCCGTCTAGGCCAGTCAAATAACAGAAACAAAAAGATTATTAATTTTTGCAGTGCAGGGATAGTAATAGAGCATCCATCAAAACCATGTTGTTTCATTCTCTACAAGCTTGATGTAACAGGCATGGGGCAGAGAATGGGAATTCTATTACTGTAGTTATGAAATTCTGGTTGCATAGACTGATGATAACATCAACTCTGCTGTCACTTGCTAGTGATTATGTATTCCCTCTATTAATTACTAATTATGGATGGTTTAACACTACGTGAAGTTGCAACCTACTGGAAAAGAAAATGAGCACTGACACGTTGAGGACTCAGCTAAATGATATTTTGGCTTCTGTCTCCTTACTTCTGGATCTGTTGATCTGTTGTCATTTTAGTTTCATCTGATGAAACAGTAAGATGGTCAAAAGAAGGTGCTCCTTCCCACAGCCTCCTAGGGCTGCTACCAGGTGCATGAGGCAACTGACAAGAGATAAGGTAAGATTATGAAAAACAGAGAATCTGTTTTTTTACTTTTTTTTTTTTTCCCAATTGAAACTTGGGAGAATATTTTCTATTTTCACTAGGAACTGGTGGGATTTTACCTTCAGCCTTAATTTAAGCCAGAAACGCCCCTAAAAACACCTTTTATAATCAATAGAAGACCTTCTGGTTACTTCAGTCAGAGAGAGATGAAGCTTTCTTTAGTGCTAGCTAATAAGAAAACACATTGCATCACCTGATGGAAAACTGGCAGCCAAGATACGCTGACATGTTCTCTGTATAAAACTCCTAATTACATTTTTTTAATCTCAGAGTAGAGGCTCCTCACATACTGTTGCTATATTCACACTTTGGCATAGCTAAGAGTAACACTGTGGACCAGATCCAGCAAGAAACTCAGGTGCTGAAGTCTTGAGGCACTGTGCATTTGAAAGCTTCATGTGGGAAATGAAATTAGAGCCTGAAACGTTCAGAACCCAGGCAAAATTCAGAGACATTACTGCAGCTGATTGCACCAGGGTGAAAAGCTCTGTCACCAAATTCTGACAGAGTTTCAATTTTGGCCCTGATCTGAGATGTGTGATCTGAGAGGAGCATTTTGGAGCCAGCTCCCCAGGTGAGTGGGTCGGACTGCTCTCCTGTGCAAAGGTTTCTGTGGGAGGAAGGTCTGAGGAAGGAGGAAGGTAAGGAGGAGAACTGCCATGTGCTGACAAACATGACTTCTCCATTTGAATGGTAGCAAGTACTCCAGGAATATTTGGGTCGATGGAAAACGGATCAAATTTATCCTGCTTCAGTTTCTGCTATTCCTGTGCCTTTATGTCCATTTCTGCACAGAAGAATATGGTTTGCTGTGATACAGATACAGATGTGATATTGATACAGAAATCAATAACGCTGAGGTTTGGTAACCAGATTCTGCCTTCTCCTATGCTTCTCTGAAAAAAAAAAGGAAAAACAAGAGATAGCCCCACAGTTTAACAGTGAGATAAGACTTGACTTATCCACTTATAACCACTGAAACCCAACTACATTCCAGAAAAATGTCTTCAGGAGACACTATTCAATACATAAAGAGCTACACGAGTAAATTTTAAATGTGGAAGTACTGGATCTCAAAGCTTGGAATTTAAAACTGCAAAGTGCACAGAAATAAAACCCTTATGGAGATGCTGAAATGTCTAATTCATTATTATTTCAAAAAAGATTAAAAAATAATTTCTTAACACTAAAGTGCAATCAAGCACTGAAGAAATTATTTAAACTTTCCATAGGAAAAAAACACACTCTAAAATGCTATGAGGGTATTGATGGCTATTAAATATTTACCTTTCTCTCTAGCTCACACTAGAAAGAGTAATTTGTATTTGGCAGAAACTGGCTGCAATTACATTAGTCAATCCAAAAGCCCAACTTGCTCATACAAAATGCAAACAAATTAGTTAAAATGGTCTAATTAGCAGACTGTAAAAATGCAAAGCAAGGCTGGCATAAAAATGTGTGCTAGACAAGTACACTTTTGCAAAATAAACAGAAAGGTAAATATGAAATAGTCTACTAAATCCTAACCAAAGGACCAAAGTGTAGAACAATATTTAAGGACTGCAAAAATTAAGGAAAACTTTCCAGAAATTGTTAAATATTTTTTTGTGACCCACATTCAGTCATGAAAATATGATCGCTGCCATAGATGAAATTCTACTGGGATTTCAGTTCAGTGCTGTGGAGCTGCGTGAGGCCAGTTATATATTCATTTCATGCGGGTACGCACACAAACACAACTCCCAGTGAAGCTAATGAGCACAATTGGAGAATGCAAGGAATATAGGATGTGGCCCATGGAAGGAAGGTCAAGCCATTTCTTAACATGCTGTGTATTTATTTTTCTTTCCACAATTAAAATAAATAATTGGAAGTAAATGAAAACATGGAAACAGTTAAGGTAAATGATAATACACCTTTGTTCTTACAGGAAGTATGAACTATGTGTATTTTCTATGAGGACTAAACTTACTGGTTAAAAAGAATAACTACAGTAATTGTATTATTACTGTCAATGATATATTAGACTAAAAAGGGCTTTAGTAACTCTTTAGTATTGTTGCAATTTCTTAATCTGCGGGTTTTTAACTCCTTTAGTTTAGGTACTATAGATATAATAGCCCATTATGATTCCTAGGCTATCTTATAAAAGAGGCTATTGTGAGGTGCTGATCTGAATTTGCCTCCATATTCTTCTCACCTCCCCACGTATTCTTCTGTCCTTCAAAATGTCTAGCTGTCTGGAGCCACATTCTTTCTTCTTGCCACTTAACAGATGGCAGAAGGCGGGTGGCTTTGGCAAAATTAATTAGAGATGCATTGAAGAAAAAATAACCATGAACACCCTCCAGCAAAAGTATGATGTTATTTGGTACAAAGAACTTTTGTGTGTAAGTGTTGCAACAACAGAAATATCCTGACTACCTTGAAGAGGAATTCATCTCATAGGAAACAATCATTGGCAAAAGAAGCATGGCCACAAGGTGTGGTCATTATCATCATTATGACCTCTAACACATAGCAGCTGACTCACTCAGTTATTTTCACTGAAATAGCTGACTGCAGGATCTTCACTCCCCCATACAGTCCCCAGTTCCACTGAATGCCTCACTGCGCTGAGTATGTTCAGTCCATAATTCTTACAGCTAGTTTGGTGCAAGAATATTTTACTCTACAAAATACCTCCGTTGAATTCAGTGTCACTGAAGTAGTAGGATATATTCAAAAGTATAAAAAAGTCCAGAGGAGGTATCTGAAACATATAGATTTTACTGTGAAGATCAAGGAACCCTGTTACCTGTTATTTGAGTTAGCACATAGCAAATTACTTGGAGAATGTTGAAAATAATAAATCTCAGAAATTATGTGTTCCACTTTCTCACCTGCTACCCATATATTCCTACCTCAAAAATACTCCAGTTACTGACACTCTTGAATCCTATGCAGCTCCCTGATGATGACTGATAAACCATGTGCATTGGATACATGAAGAAGAAAAGGAATTTTTGGAATAAAAAAAGACAGTTAAGAGGTTGTAGGCTTGAGGTATATCAAAAGATGGGTGGGTAATAAGTTCCATCGTTGTGTCTCACAATGAGTGGCTCCAAAATGTCACTGGTTCAGTGATTGCTCCAAATTTCTTATGATCGTACCGTCACACCTAAAGTACTGTTTGCTTCTTCTTTGCAGGAGTCATAGGACCAAAGAGCATGATACTCCAGGCTAGTAATTTCAGTATTCAGTGACCTGTGTTTTTTGCTGCCACTTCCTATATAGGCAGCCTCAACAAGCCTACGTGAGTTAATCAGCTTCTTGCCTGGTACATGAGTTTATTCATTCTCTGTAAAAGCTGACAGCTCTGTTATCCCTTACTTGCCAAATACTAGGAAAGATGTAAATGGCATAACTTTCAAAGTTTTCTCCCCAGAGCTATTCACTCTCGGCATGAAATTCACCAGAGATGAGCCAGAAAAGTGTAGTTCAGTCTGGTACACCTCAACTCTCTTAGGCAGCTCTCCCCTCCTCATCATGAAGACCAAATCATCTGTCATAACAGCTCAGCAGGAGATGGGCCATAGTCCCTACTGCCTACCCGTGCTGGGAGTATCTGCAGCATCCATCAGTAAACCAACTTCATATAAGTCAGTCTGCTTCAGCACAAATCTTGATTCCAACTCTAATTGCTTCAGTGTAGACAATTACATTAATTTCAGCATCTGTGGCTCAGGCATAGATTGCATCCGGTTGGCTCTACTTCTGGAGAAGGAGGGATGGATAGGGTAAGGAGAGAAATGATACATATGCAGTTATTCTAGCTTTGCATAAAGAGATGTGAATAGTGAAGAAAGGGTTGAGACACTGCAGGAAAGCTGAACACAAGAAGATACTGTGTGGGAAAGCTGATGCGTTAGGAAGTGAACACAACACAGAGAGGGGACGGAAAACAGAAACAAAAACATAAGAGAAAGAGCTATATCAAGAAGTAATGTGGAAGGAAGGAAAAAGAAGAGACAAATTGCAAGGAAGACTAAATGCATATTTCAACACCCAAAACAATGTTTGTGACTGTAACATGACAGTGCATACCAGACTTGATTTTATAGATAAACATGAAATGTTCACAACTGGGAAAAGCATGAGGGAAACAAATAAGGAAAAAAGAATAAATGGTCAGTTCTCAATAGGAAAAGAGGTTACTGCTGGAGACCCACAGGAATCTGGACTGAAATCCACATTAACACAGAATTACTCAGGGTAGAGAAACTAAAACTTACTGTGAAGAATTAAAAAAAAAATCTCTTGATAGAGAGCATCTGGGTAATAAGATAGAAGTCAATAAATTCTAGGTCAATAATATAAATGCATGTAGAGAAAACAAGTACATCTAAATGGCACCGAGCACTAAATTAGCTATTTCATCTCTGAAAACAGATTCTGGAGAGTCTGATAAAAATGTCAGCCCAGTGCTTAGCAGCAACAAAAACAATTAAGAATTATTAGGAAAGTACTAAACAACAATTCAGAAACTATTCTGCTGACACACAATCTGTGGTGTACAGCCACCTGAACTCAAGACCAATATATATAAAGCTCGAAAAATATACTGAAAGAACGGTCAGCTGCATTGGATAGCTTCTGAATGAGGACTATTTAAATCGAATGAGACCTCCACGTGGGAAAGAAATGACCAAGGGCTAACATGCAGGATTATTACTTCAGGAGACACAGATAAGGTAAATATGAACAATTATTAATTTCTCACAACACAAGAATAAGTGGTACACAAGAAACTATCTGGGAATATGCCAAGACAAATATAAGATTATTTTTTTTTCACAGACTGAGTAGCTGAGCTGTGAAACTCATTGCCATAAGGTATTATAAAGGCTTAAAAATGAGTAAACTCTAAAGAGACAAATTCTTGGAAGCCCTGCCACAGTTAATAAATGCAGTGTCCAGATGCATTACCCGGCTGTATAACAGTAGCAAGTGATGAACTACTCTATAGGTGCTCTGTTTATTTTGACCATCTCTGTTAACACCCACTACTGGCCACTGTCAGAAACAGAATATTGGCAACAGTTTTTTGTTTGACTTGTTTGATTGATTGCTTTGTTTTATTTTGGTTTATTTGCTTTTGTTCAGTCAAACGTGTACAGTCTTTTGGAAGTCTATGAGATACAAACAAGAGAAAACACAGTGCTTTTATCTTTCTTGGGGTACAGTGTCAACCTGAGTTAAGGTATGTGCTGTGAGGGAAAAAGCTTGATTCAGTTTTTCTCCTGAGGAGAAAGTGGCTGCTC
Source organism: Lagopus muta (assembly GCF_023343835.1). Taxonomy (NCBI): domain Eukaryota; kingdom Metazoa; phylum Chordata; class Aves; order Galliformes; family Phasianidae; genus Lagopus; species Lagopus muta. Next base: position 84,568,214 of record NC_064434.1, read on the forward strand.
CAGCTCCGCTGCACCTCAGGAAGTGCTGTACGTAGGCCAGGCTCACATGATTTCATGTCCTGCTATCTAAAGTTCCCAACAGTTCCATTGCCTCTATGCTACTTTTAAAAGCTATGTTAAAATGCACACACATATGTAGGATGATTAAATAACCCTTTGTTCCTTAACTCTAAAACATATCATTTTTTCCCTTTATTACTATGTGGATCAAGCAGCTCTAAAGTCCATGAAGTGAGCATAATTTATTCCTGACTTGTGCTGGAAATAATTTATGTTCTTGAGCCTTTGCAGATGTATAGTCACTAGAGAGCTGCCTGCTTACAGGAGTTTTTACACATATTTTGTCTAAATCAGTGCTCAAAATGCAATGTCGGAGATGCAGGGAGTTTGTGTGGATTTGTAGCACTCCCTGGAGGACTCTGTGTCTATAAACCAATAAACATTTCACAATTCTCAGCAAGCAAAGATTCTCATAATTTTTGATGTATGCAGTACTGACCATGCTTCTCATTTTAATTTCAGTAACATTCCACAGGTAATAAGTAATTGGAAAATAACTTCTTGCAGGTGAATGATAAAACACAATGAAAATTAGTCTTACTATACTTAGCTGCTGCTGTTTTCGTATTATAAACTAAGGTGGCAAAACAAAATAATAATTTATAAACAAAACACATCTCACACTGACTGAAAACTACAGCGAGATGCAGATATTCTGTGATCAAAACATTCAAAAAGAAGGCAGGAAGAAACAACTAATTTCTATATAGATTGATTTTTTTTTTTTTTCCATATGCAGTTTGAACATCACAGGTTCAGCTGAGAATAGCTTATTCTTCATAAAACTGACTGTCCCAACCTGTAGGTAGATGTGAAGATTAAAATCCCTAATTGTTACATTGAAATCAGTTGATATGAAGGACGATATGAAGGATATGAAGGATATAAAAAGAGGGTCAAGATTTCAAATTTATTCCTTAGTCAGTAGGATGTTAGTTTGATAATAAAGCGACTACAAAATGTTTTCTGAAAGAGTCTGAACCCATTGTTGCATGTGTAGAACTGCAAACATCCTGATAGCATGTATGGCTGGTATTTACAGAGGTCAATGAATAATAAATAATCTAGTTAAATAACCATCTTTAGAGCTAGGCAAACAAGAGAGCAAATAAATCAAGACCTCCTGCTCATGCACAGATACCAACCACAGTATTTTTTCTTTTTTTTTTTTTTCCCCTTTGTTTTCTTTGTTTGCTTAAATGGGAGAGACAAATAGTGGATGCAAGTGTTATCAGATTAAAATTGTGAAGTTAGTAAGAAGTGTTTTGGAAAAGATCACCAAATGGATCAATCACTCTATCAGAAACAGTCAGCAGGGGTAAGCAGTTTGTATCAGTAAAAGTATCCCGCCATTCAGACCGCATCAATTTATTTCTGCAACTGGCATAACGTGGCAAAGTTCAGAGAGAATCTCACATACAGCTACCAATATACAGCGCTGGAAGTAAAGGAGATTCATGAGCAAGAGTGAAAACGCTTTTTTTTTTTTTTTTTTCCATATAGGAATTCAATTGCTTTATTTTATATTGTGTTAAATGTAAAATCCATTCTTTTAAACTGATATTACTATGTTTGTTGCTTAAAGTATTCTCTTTCTTGTTTCCCTATGTGATTGTCTATCTACACAGAATTCCAGAAGAAGAAACAAAATACATGGATTGCATATCAAGTGCCTGCTTCCTTGCGTAATCCTACCCAGCAGTAATAATGTTTTTATGCTGAAAGATGGTTGGGAAAAGGTTAATTGTGTATCTGGATAAGTAAGATACACTTATTTCATAATTTATTTCCGTGAATTTCTATGATATAACCCACTCTACTTGGCTATCAAGTTGCTGCTTAAATATAATAAAATGCAACACTTTTGCATCTTGACACTCTTGATATCTACATAAATATCACTATGTGTGCAGAATGAGTAAGACACAACCAGTTTAGCACAGAAGCAGCACTGCTGTGTTCTCCGCTCTGCACTGCACGTAGTGCTTCAATGCTTTACATCGCAGCACAGAAAAGAAGATTCAGGGGATTCATAGGCACATCCTGGGCACAGGAAGGCAAAAGTTTCATGTGAGACAGGGCTTTTCCTTTTTGTTCTCTGAGTTTAAACACAAAGCAACACCCAAATATACAATACTCAAGATTTATTAATGTATTTGTCACACCTTCTAACTGAGCACCTCAGGGGTATCTATTTATTGATGGCAGGTTTTTGTGTCACTTTTAATGAGAACATATAGCTGTGCAGATGGTCATAATTATAGTTTTTGCCTACTTACAAGTGCCACCTTATTTTTGGTGAAAGAACTCCCTACAGCAAGCTGTATTCCCCACAGCCAACAGCTGGTATGTCTCTGTCAGAGTATTGTTGGAATACTCCTTTCCGTGTGACGGGATGCCAAAAGGGAAGAGTGGAGATCTTGATACTGTGGAGGGTGAAAGTGACAGCAATGTTCTGCCTGAGACCACAGGATCTTCCTGGATGTATGGGCAACAGTCTGCAGGCCCCAGTACTACTGGTGGAATGTATTTCAGGGGGAAGGATGGTCACAGGATTAAGAGCCACACCCTCTTCTTCTCCCCTCCCCCCCCTTGAAGCTTTTGATTTACATCAAGGTACGCAAAATTACATCCACACAGAGCTCACCAAGCAAACAGCCACATAGCACCTACCCCTGCCCAAAGCTTGCTCTGATCAGTGCTAAAACCATTGTAAATGGGAAGAAACAATAGAAGGTTTGAGTGGTGGAAACTATATAGTTACTGTACCAAAAGTACATACAAAAGTATTACGTGAGAAGTACTAGGTTCCCTGGAGAAGATACCCATCTCAGGATGTCTCCTACCACCTCTCTTCCCAACTTTCCGCTGGGGACAGCTTTCCATTCCCTCACTGCCTCTCCTATTTTTTCCTCTCTCTTCTGCCCCCTATATAAATTTCACTGTCATTACTGATGTGCGCTATGGACTCTGCTAATAAATTTCCATGCATATCAATTTGTCTCAACATCTTTTGTGCAACACATTGATTCAAATACATATACTCTCAGCTTCTTAAATAAATAGAATAATTAAACACAATTTTGGGCACAGAACTGAAAGGAAACAGTAAGATTCTGAGCCAGCAGATAACATTCAGCTGTACACAGAGGTGCCTAAATGAAACATGGTAGGTTGTAAGATGTCATCTGTCCAGTAGCTTTGAATCAAGTGGTCAGGGTGAACACCGACACAAAATACCCTCTCTCAATATTAACAGCAACACACGATGGGGTTCCAGTACCCCAAAAGCCATTCTCAAGTCAACATTTATGCATTTTAACCTATCCCTACAAATCATGCTACTCTAGTACTAAGCAGCTATGCTGCTATTGCTGCTCTTCAAGGCATATAGTACAAGGGTAGCCTTCAACAACGGAAGCAAAAAAGATGCCCATAATATTTTCCTTAATACACTTCTCATAACTAGGGAAATAGTTATCTAATTACCTCCTAATCATGCAACAGGGTTAATTTATTAACAACTTGCCATAGTATATATAGAACATTTTAAGAACTGAAAACACATTCTACCAAGCAGTTGCAGGTCTGGGATGTCCATTAGTACTTAACAGCATCACCAGTAAGAACTGAAAGTTCCAGAGTATAAACTACACCAATGAATAGGAGATTTCTCATTAAATCCAAGCGGGACAAAATCCTGTTGATAACTTTTGTCACGTGCCACAGTAGTAGTGAAAAACTGATGTGGAACTCCTTGTATTCTAGGCAAGCTTTAAAATAAAATAAAATGGTTAATAGTCTATTATTAGATACAGGTATAGAATTTACACAACATCACACAAGAAATGTTGTTTAAAGACTTATGAGTTTAAATTACATAGGTCTGGGGCGTCTCATATTTGTCTTTCCCTTTGAAAGTAAGTTTGGCTGTTCAGCAACTGAGGTTGAAAGCTCAAAACAGAAACACTGATACCTAACAAATGTTGTTCCAAATCACTGCCAAAGATACTAATGCTTAGACATCACATCTGAAGACTAAGAAGGATAATTTTGTGAGCAGCAGTAAGGTGCTGAAAACTACTGTCAGTGAGTAAAACAAAAACTACTTCTCTGCACATACCTATTCAGTTATGTTAGTTTAATTCAGGTTAACTCACCAGTATGAAAGGAGGTGATGCAATTTGGAATTCAAATCCATGCACAAAAAAGTGTTGGCATCTGTTAGATTGCCCTACTCCCCTTGTATTCCATTTTAAGTAAAAGTCTATGTTCTGGAATTGAAGCTGGAAGTCAATGCCAAAAGCCTTATGCTTTGGTTTCCTGTAACTCACATTTGATCTACTGTTTTCTCAAAATAAACTTGCATAAAGCATAATTATGGCCTATTATTGCTAAAATAGCTCAGTGAAATTTAAGATCCTTGTTTGATGGTCTTGTTACTGGTATAATCAGCACCAACCATATACGCACATTGTCAATTAAAATCAAGACTCTACTTCATCCTTCCTCTGCCCCTTTCTTGTGAAATGCTGACCATTCTGGAGGCTACCAAATATTTTTACAAAATATTTTTATCCCAAGTTTTCAAATCATCAATGGTTACTCCCTGTCAAATCTCAGAAGCTAGGAGACACAATGCCATGGGACCTTGCCCTGTTGAGTAATATCAAAAGAAAATGGTACTGGCTATAAAGAAAGGAATAGCAAAAATTTGTGTGCTGTCTGTGATGCCAAGGTAGACTTCTGAAGCTCTTGCCTCATCATTCTAGTCTGTAATTTATTTCAGAGAAGAAGTTCATTGTCATTTATTCTAGTTCCTTCAGTTGCTTCTCTGGAAGGACATTTGAGGCATACTCAGAACTTTCATTTCAATCCAAAACATAACTGTGGCCTCAGTGCGAGAGTATTACTTCTATTAGACACTGAAACTTTAGTGTCGGGCCCTGACTGGAATAAGGGATGTTATATCAATTCAAACACAAAGAATGCAATACAAAATCAGACCCTGACTGAAAGTTTGCTAGATAGCCCACCTGTTACTTTTTTTTTTTTTTTAAACACTCTGAAACTTAGCAGAGAGTAATAATGAGATAAAAATTAAGAAGCTCTTCTGTTTGCAAATACTATGACAATTTTCAGTGGAATGAAGAAAAAAGAGTGCAGCATTACTAGAAACCCCAGGCTGCACTCTTTTTTTTCATTCCACTGAAGTTTCTTCGCTCATTCTATGTAGGTTGCTCCAAAAGTAATGCTGTCTATTCTTTTTCCACAAAAACTACGAGAGTTTCAAGATCACGATAACACTATTTGATAGAGCAAGTTTTCAACTACAAAACATTATTTTTCAGCACAGTCATCACCATTATCTATGCATTTTCACTGGTGATAAGAGCATGCATGCTACACTCACAAAAATCTGCTCTAGAAGAGGTAATCCACTATTTCACAGCTGCTATGACAGTATAATTGCTAGGAAAACGTTGCCCATGCAGTCAAGCTTTCATCATCCAGAATAAATAGAAGACAGATTGTGCCAAACCTGGACTACACAGTAGGCATGATAGGACACTCTATCCAAGATAGGCAATGTACTCCACAATCTTCAAACTAGTATGGGGCTTGGCATTATTGGGTTGCAAGAGAAAGGTTGTCTTCTCTGGCTGACTCTGGCAGTTTGAGCCTTCAGCTTAGTCAGCGTTGCAATGTAGCGTTCAGAGATAAGAGTTTGTTTGGGTTCCAGAAAATTCAGAAGGATCACCCATTTCCTATCCCTAAAGACAGTGCACATCACTTCACCTGCTGAGGGTTGTGTCATTTTCTTTGTTGGGGAATTCACATGTTGCCACTACATCGACTGCTATTCTGACTCCAACTCATAATGGTGACACCACATCTTATCACTGGTAATAATGTGATAAAGGAAACTGGATGAAGGAAACTGTTACCTTCATCCTTCTATTGGTTCAATAAGTCTTGACAAACTTGCATATGGCATTCTTTCTGTTCCAGGGACTCACGCTGTGCAAACTTTGCAATATTCCAATGCTGCCACCATTGTTTCCAATGTGTTGAATCAGATATTCAGCTCTGTACACAGTCCCCTGGTCACAATCATCTCATTCATGTGGATGAGCTGATTGAGATGCTCTTCATTTCACAGTTTTGACAGCTATGCATGACCATCTGGAACGTGGCTTGTCTTTCACCTCACTGCTGCCACTGCTGAAATGTACCACCCACCACTTCACTGTCCTCACAGCCACTATTTGGTCTCCATAAACGTTCAGCAAGCATCAATGAATGTCAGTGGGTGCGATTTTTTCCTGCATGGAGGAATTCAAGGACACACCTTAGCTTCATACGCACTCCATGTCAGATGCCATTCTATCAGACTGCCTCTCTGCTGCCATCTGTTGCACAGCAGTTATGCTGTGGAATAAATGCAATGGAATATTGGTGGGAAGGTTCAACCTATACTGCTATACCACCAACATCCACCTCTGACATTATAGGCCAACTTAATGGGACACATTAATTTTGGAGAAGTCTTTGTATATGTCCTCTTCATGAGGATGTGCAGCCCAGCTCCTAAATGGTAATGCAAGAGCAGCCAGCTTGGAATTCAGACAGCTGGGGTGTTTTGCATACTATCGTGTTAGCTGCAATGCAAATTTTTGTTATACTATTTGTTCCATAAACTTTTGCTCTGTAAATAGTGGTAAAGAAGAAACAAACAAAACACACAACAAAAAACAAATCCTTCCAGTTTTCCCAGTGTTTCTGTCAGAAATATAGCTAATTTTAGGTAAAATCTTTTATCACCTCAGTTAGCTTGTTTATACATAGTAGGCACTGCTGAGTAGTACACTTGGTTAATGATTATCTTTTACATATTGATATTAGTACCTGAAGTGGGAACATCTCATTTCCTGAATATGATTACCATTTTGAAATCTTATGCACAGGGGAAAAAAAACACACACAACAATTCTATAAATTAAACAAGAAGTTCTAAGAACTTACATCCCTCAGTTCACATCCAGATACTAATGCATCTCATTTACTTTGTTGCTATTCCCTGGAGTTATCTGTGTCATGCAGACCAGTCTTGCATGTCATGTTAACTATCCAGTGAAAAAAGCTATAAGTGTACTTGTAACAGTGCCCTAAGCTAGCATACAAGGTAGGTAGAAGAACATAAAAAAATAATCACTGTTACATTTCAAGTTGCGGGGATATTTTAATTCCAATAGGATAGAACCCATGTCAGCTAAAGATGGAGCTATAATTAAACTGATATGGCATTCACAATTGCCTCAAAACCTGCTGTAGTTGTCATATGTTTCTTTTCCCCATCTTTAAACTATATGGAAATCAATTATCTCAACAAACCAGCTGTAAGGACTGTATGCCAACCACTTACACTTGAAGTGAATAAATTATTTGAAATTCATTATTGATGTGAACAACTCTCCAAGATTTAAAGCACCAGCCCATTTTCTGTGCTGAGATTCACATGGAATTTTAACAAGTTCAGCACTATCCTCCGTCATAAAATCATATAGGAAACTGTTATGCAAATAACTAGAGTTCAGGGATTGGCGAGCCATGCACATAAAATTATGCTTCAGATGACAAAGTGCCCACAAGTTAATGGTTCTTTACATTTAGTGACAAATTTGTTCATGATTTACCCCAGAGTGACAGACACAGGGTAAAAGGGGGACATCGGAGACTGAAAATACCATTTGTGTGTCAAGGATGTTAGCAACCTGGAGTGGTGATAGGCACTGGTGTCTACAGGATATGAAATTGAGTTGATGTGATGTCATTTTGGCTCTACTGTAACCTGGTTATCTCTTGCCAAGACTTCATGTATGATTAGTCAGCTCGGAGAGGACAGCAAGCCTTATCAGGCACACTTCCTGACATTCCTGTCAACTTAAGAAATGTGGCTAAGGAATTTAAGATGAAGTGTCACATCTTCATATCAAATCCCATTGAGTCACCACCTACAAGTTTGAAGACTCCTTCTAAAAACGTTAATGAAAAAATGAAGTTTAGGCTGGATTTGACCTTGTAATGCATTCTGCGTGTGACATCTCTCTAAGTTAGTATCTTTAATCTGCATGCTTTTTTTTTTGTATACATAGAAATAATAGGTATGCAGGCTGTGAAAAAATAATATTCATTAATACTAATGCAAATGCATGTTTTGAGTTAACTGACTTCTAGTCTATAGACTAAGCCAACCTTTTATGTGCCTGAGCAATTTTAAAAGAAACTCCTTTGTAAAAAGCTTGCAATCCCATGTATTTAACAAGGACTATATTTGTAACGGTTAATAGACAGATGAAAATACTCAGCATAACAATATTTTTCATCTCTTCAAAGAAAAAGCTTGTACAATGTAATATTTGCACTGTATACAGACTCTTTCAAGTTTCTTTTCAAAAGCAAGTTAGCAGCATGCTATTTTTATGCCATTACATTTGTCCAACTGAACAATTTATATTATTAAAGCAGTTGCATTCTATTCCTTGCAGTGGGGCTCGAAGTTAAAATTCGTTGCTAAGCCAAAAAGATTCCTCGTATACCTCAAACCAGAACACTGCGTAAACAAGGCACAGAAGAATCTGTCTAAGACTATCATCTGGAAGACTGAATGTGCATAAATATCCAACTCTTCAGCCATTGCCAAGTTATTCTTCCATGTACTTAAGGGCCTCTTAGGTTCCAAAGAGTCTTCTCAGAGAGCATACAACCACCTCATAGATCTTAAAGAGAAGCTCGTACAGTTCCATGTTCTGACATGAATTGTAAACTATTCAATACCATTTTCTTAGATAAAAATTGTATATCTGTGCTTTGTTAATGGCATAGAAAAAATACTTCTATATAGTGCATATATTCTTGACTTCTTCACATGGGGCTGATACAAAGGTCCATAAGATACCCAGTTTGCAAGCATGTCCAAGAAAAAACAATAGAGGACTATAATAATTTACAAGAGCCCTGAGGAAAAGATTCTAAAACTATTATAACCTTTGTTTTTTTTACAATACTAATCAGAGCACCAATGAACTTTTTTCTACACCTTATTTATTTTGCTGTGTTCACCTTTCACAAGCTATTTGGTTGAATAGTTCTTTTTGCTCTTCCCAAGTCAGTTTGTGATGCTTGAGGATGCGCTCCCTGAAATCCCGGTCCCAAGTTCAAACACACTAATCTAATCCTGCATGTGGCAGGAGTTTGGAAACATATGATCTTTGAGGTCCTTTCCAACCCAAGCCATTCTATGATTCCATCAGCCTACCTTACATTTTATACCTAGCCTGTGCATTGCCTAGGCTTCCTCTGTAGTCAAACAAGTGAGACAGGCATTCTCAAAAAGGCAAAACTACTCATATGAAGAAACTTATCCAAGACAAGAGGAAGGGGACCTGTCTCAAGGATGACTATTTCTTTCCTTAGACAAAGAAACATGTTGAAAAAAAAAATCAGGACAAGCTATTACACTCTGATTTTTTCTCCTTTTTTTTTTTTTTTTTTTTAATATATCTTAGACATATAGTTTGGGCTTATCTCTATCTCTTAAATCAAGCAATTTGTTAGAAATATTTCTTAATGTTGTAACTTTAAAAGTACATTTATAGGACAAACAAGTAGCTGATGATCAGTGCTAAAAAGCTATGTACTGCATTTAGCTTTATAGGAGATAACGTTAAGAACTTACACAGACCTTAGTCTTACCCTTATCAAGGTCAATTAAAATTTTGCTAATGACATCAATGAAGAAAAGTTCAGGCCAGGACAGAGTAGCTGTTGAGTTCTTCTCAGTGTTCCATGGGATGAGACAACTGCTTTGCTGCATTTTTGACACTGTTCTCAATTCTAAAGAAATTTGCTTTTATTATTTGAGAATTCATTTTCCAATTAAGTCTTCAAAATATTCTGAAATAAATTCCTCCATGATTAGACCACATAATCAATTTATGCAGTTTACTATTATGTCTTAAAATCGCATTTTAATCTCTGCCCAAGAAATAAATAATCAGGATGTTCCAAGCTTGATCTGTAACTGGAATAATTCAGAAGAGCTTAACAGTTGTCAACAGGAGGTATCATGGCAAAAAAAGAGACACTGCTCCAACTAGTCTTTTGCTGACAGGGACAAAGAAAACCATTTAGTCTTCTTTTCCCATGTACTAGTTCTCCAGAATAATGAGTCAAAAATGACTTTTCATATTATCTCTGAGGTGAAACTAGAAGTTGCTGGGAGGGGGAACCTTCTGTGTAGGATATATGAAAGAAACTGAAGGAAGAATGGAAAGAAATGGAAATGTAATGAAGATGTGGAGCAACTGAAATGGATTTCTGAAACATGTAAATAGCATTTAAGTGAACCAAGGATATATGCAGGAATATGCCTTTCTAAATATGAAGATGTTCTGTTACCTAAATTATTTTAATCATTATTTATTGCTTTTGAAAATTGGCATAAGTGATATACATCTTTACCTAAGAAGAAAAATAATTACTGCTATATATTTTTCAATCATAACCTGCCCTGTGATTAAATAGAGGGCTTTGGAAACTCCAAGAGCTTTGTCAATCTAGCTCCTGCTCTTTTCTCTGGCAAAAGTTAGACAGAGCTCTGGCAAAAGGGCTTTTGTTTTTTTACAGCTGGGAACAGAAAGAACCTCAGGGTACCTGGCCATATCTTATTATGCTGTTATCTATTCCTGACTCCTGATTTTCTTGAACAAGGTCCTTCAAGGTTGTTTGCACCAAACCCATCCCCTCCAGGAATGTTGTCATCACATGTGCGTCCTGTTAGCCACCCTTGTTTTCCCAAATGCAGTCCAGTTCTGCTATTTTTCGCTGGGCCCTTGACAGTGTCATCTTTGAAATGTCACTGCACTAACCTTTCACTCTGTTTGGGGTGCCAGTGTCAACAGAAGGCGCCTCCAAAAGGATGTGCTTTTGATTGGCAAAGACAGAATGATTGACACTAGGCTAGTAGTCTGTCAGAGCTGAAGCATATCATCGCATGGCAAAGCTATTCTGCTCAATGCCACCCATTTCCAGCCTATATGCCATGTTGGTGCATTTCAACCCAATGTCAAAGAAGGCTAACAATTGGTATCAGCGAAGTATGATAAAAAGCAAGCCTACCACTAACCACTGATGGAAACAGCTATATTTCAGATAGCAAGGAAAGCATTTTAAGTCTATTTATGTGTCTCTCTATCTCTATGTTTTGACATGCATGTGCATACTCAACTGTCTGATTCTTCATTATAGAACTGTAAGTGTTGAATAATTAAGAAGGCCCGATCCTTCATTCTTTATGTCTCTGTCTGGGGAGTTAATACGAGTTTTTCTAGACACCAGTCCTGCAGATTGAACTTAGCTATCAGCAACTCTGGTTTGGATACCTGCAAAGTTTTAAAATTCTCTGGCTTGTCGTTCTCACACTTTCACAAAAGATATGCCTTGGAATAATTAGAAAGTGTTTAAATAGTGGGGTAATTATTCAAGTAATTTGTCTTTTAAAATTAACAGCGGGCTCTTATCTACTTGCCTAAAACCAATGTGAAATTTTTATACTATCCAAAGAAGTCATTCCACCACCTTCTCCTGTGAGAGGGTTCATTTGCATTCACTGATCATCTTATTACATTTTGCCTGCAGTACTTCCAGTTGGATATGCTATTCCTCTTCACTTACTTTCTTAATCTCCTGGGTGGCAGGCAGTAGCACTATGAATTTGGTGCTTTTCCGTTGCTCCGTTCAGCCAGTGAAATAGGATTTCCTTTATGAATATATGAAATGAGGACAAAAAAAAAAAAAAAAAAATCTGAGAATTCCAGATTTTGTGCCTCGTAGCTCAATATATTTTTAGAAGATGTGAGATTTTAAAAGCCTCCTAGATTTTTTATATTTAGATTGTATGCCCATTTTCAAAGGGAAAGTTTCTTCAAATATTGCCTGCTGTTGTTTGATTTCTTTTTCCTTTAGAAAATGTTAATTAAAGAAACTTTTAATGGGAACCCATTAGTATCTTTAGAAAGTGCAGTCAGGAAATACAATCAAGGCAACATTAAAGGCAACAATGAAATACATCCATGTATGTTTGACATGTTATCTTCTGAATCAAGACAGTTCTGATCAGAAAGGATGCTAGCTCTTCTCCATCCTAGGAATTTCCACAAACTGACTCTTTTTTCCCCTCTGGTCCAAAGTGAAATCAGCGGCTGAAATCTTGGCCAATTCCTCACAACGAAACTCCTGTTTTGTACTTTTCTCCTTCCTTTCTTCTATTCTACATCTGTCTGTTTTCTGATCATGTTTTCTCCTGCCACTTCTCATTCATACATGCTTCCTCCTTCCCTCTTCCAGCTTTCTGTTCGCTTCCTTCCATTACCTTTTCCTGTTTACAGGCCCACCTCTTCAGTATATTCACCAACTATAAGTGCACATTCCCACCGATGAAAAAAAAAATTAACAGCAGTAAACTACTGGATTAACTTCTGCTTTCATTCATTCACTGTCATCCAATATTCAGATGTTTACTGTGTGTTTAATTTCACAGAACTGTTTTCAGGAAACTCTCTGATGAGTTTCTCTCATCACTGTCCTCCAAGAACCAAGAGTTGGAACTTCCTTTCCACAATATCTCCCTTTGCTTTTATTGCATTATCAATCAGTTCTTTCTTTACATCTCCCCTGTATCTCTTTAGCAAGACCTCTTTCCCTCATCTATGAGCGTAATAAATCCCACAGTGAAAGTGATTGAGAAATTTAACTCTGCCACGCCACGCCCCATCTTCTCTCATGTTCATTCTCACAGTCCTATATCTTAGCCTTTCTACAACCAAAACCAAGCCTTTCACCTTCACTTAAACATTTCTGAGCTCTCCCCATTAGCTGTGCCACAATTTTCACTGCCACTGAGAGTTATAATTTGGAATCTTTCACTTCCTGTCTAATCACACATCCAAGTTGTGTTATAATTCTGCCATATCTGTCTCCAAATCTTTTCTAAAATGTTTCAGTTTCTGACGAAGTCTTGCATCAAAAACTCTGCAGCATCATCTCCTTTACCACTACAGCAGCCCCTTTCTTTTCAGTCCGCCTAACATTCACATCACTACTTCTATATCACTTAGGACAATTTTCACCCACCAAATCTTCCTTGTGGCTTTGAGACTTTCAGAAAACTTATTCATGAAAGTCCTTCTTCTCTGTTTCAAGTCCTACCAGTTCAGTTCTTGCCAGAGCCCAGTATTACCTTTATTTTCTCTCCATTTTTTTTTTTTTTAAATATTCTTCACACTGTACTTTATTGACTGTCCACTGTGATTGCCTCCCCTCTTTTTGGCTTTACCTCTGCACACACAATGGGTGTCTGAAATCCTGTTTGGTTGCATTAACTGCTTTGAAACTGAGCACAAAAGCAAATAAATACTTGTAGTGTGGTTACTAGATACACAGGGATACTTCACATACTGATGGGTGACTAATTGCCTTTGTACTTATTGGTAATTGTTCTATTCTTCATTATCTGCTCTCTCTTCATTTCATCCATTCAGAGTATCTCTTCCTTATAACTGGGCCACTGTAGACACTTCAGAGACCATCATTTAAATTTGGAGGAACTTTGTAATACCGTACTCCCTTATTATGTTCTTACATTTGTCATCCCTTCCAGAAGTTTCTCCAAAATATTTTGCCTCAATTATTTATTTAAAATCATGGTTTTTGTTGATTGGATTGAAAATGTACATACCTATATTAACTAAAGATTTATAGACTTATTATTAGAGTAATTACAGTTACTGCTCTCATTTTGTATATGCTACTTAATACCATCATTAATAGCATAAACAGAATTTTTCAAAGTTTCCCTTGCATAAAACACAGTTAATTTAAAAACATACAGAAAAATCTATAGAACATAAAACTTTGATATAGAATTTAACATACACTGGAGAGAAACTCCAAACCACGTTATTGCTCAAAACAGCCAAGCAATATTTAATTCATGGTTAATGGCATTTAGAGATCTCCATTGAGCATGGCTGTGTTGTTTACTAAGGGCCTCTCTGAAGGCAACTGTTCAACATATCAAGCCTGCAGTTTTGACACCTATTCAGATAGATTGGAAACAGGTAATGAGTAATGGAATGGGTAGTGGAATGAACAGTATCTAGATCTAATACCTAATTACAGCAACTTCTTTTTAGCATTCAACAGTCAGTCACACCCCAACTAAGAAAGGACTTGTTTTGACAGTGCCGCTCAAAGAGTGTACTGCTATGCTCATGGCAAAATACACTCAGAGACAATTAAGGACTGATATCAGTGCATAGGGAAAGATACCATCTGATGAGTGACTAATAATAATGAGCTCCATGATAATCTGACAGACTCAAGATATCTGTGAAGACTTCTAGTAAATGAAAAGCAATTCAGATGCAGCTGGAAAGAAAGTAGTTCTAGAGAAAAGAGATCTCAAATACCCTTGCAATTCAAGAGGGGAAGATCAGTGCCTCTTAAGTCAGGCTCAGAGGGAGACAAGCAAGTGCAGGAAAATCGAAATTTTTTGTATTCTGTTTGGTGAGTTCCTGCTGCTAGCTGTACTTCTAATCATTCTAATCCAAGTTTCATGGAGCCCAGAGCATTGCTAGGCTTTCATCTCATTACCTAAATACAACAAACAAACAAGGAGGCAAGTCCTCCTTTTTGACTTCTTTATTACTTATACATCCTTCTGAGGAAGAGCTTTACGTCTTTATATGTGTTATATGAGTTCACCTTAAAATGGATTTCTTACAAAATCCATTAAAATTAGAACTGACTGAAGGCACATTTTTGTACTAGAATATGCTAAGGGAGCTGAAAAATTCCTCTGCCCAACGATATAAAATGTTCTGTGTACAATTAACAAAGGTACAGTCAGAAGAGGAGTGTGGTTAAGATGGCACTTTACAGATTTATAGCCCAAAAGATTATTGTGGTGGAAAGAGACAATAAAAAATGAAACACTCACCCACATCCTAGGCTAGTAGAAAACTCAAAAAAGAGGGATCTTCAGAAAGAAATCCTTCCCTAGTGGCAGCCATCCTTTAAGTGGGGTCTAGGAGAGGTGCAGACAGGCTCCACCCCTTCCAGTCACACAGGAGAATTGCCTTCACCTGTGCTCCCAGGGCTGACTCAGTCCTTGCCTCAGGTGATCAATCAGTGGTTCAGGCCATGACTCAACAGTTCCCATACAGTTCTGCTTTTTTGGAGTAGTTTCGGTTTCTTATGTTTTACTAATGGTGTAACTAAGAGTAAACTTCACACTATTTCAAAAATAATTTCCATATACAGACCCATGTAAAGTTTTCTAAAATAAATCACTATATTTCACAGCATGGAAAACGTTTATCAATCCTATTAATCAAAAAATCTTTTCAAATGTTAAAAATATTGGAAAAATTCCTTATCTACCTTTAGACATTCATAAAAATATCATTAAGTTTAAATTAACATTTAAAGTATAAAATACCAATGTAGCTATAAACTAAGATTGGACTTCATATGCCAGCTACTTCTTACTGAGTGATACTCTGGCTTTTCTGTAGCAACTTCTCCCCTTTAGCTGTTCACCCCTCCTTGGACAACTTAACATCCAGCTCCAGGAATGAGAGGAGAAAAACATCCTTCAGAAGCAAGGACTGAAAGTGGAATACTGCAACCTGAACTTAGGTCTTGCTTTTCTTTTTGTCTGTCACACACTGTGTTCTCTAGGATAAATACATCTATCACTCTTCAGAGTGAATCATGTTAACACTTGATAGTTAATTCATTGTCACTCACCTTCAGACTACTGTCTACCTCATAGCACACCTCTGTATGACATTCCTTGAAAATGTTGCAACATTATCATTAGTGCCAAAAATTCTTGGTCTAATCTTCTTTTCTCCATACCTTATATTTCTTAGCCCCCTCTGTGTCCTGTTTCCCACCTTCTTTCTTATAAACAACATATACTGACTATCTGTCCCATACATATACTGCATTACTCTGCGCACCCCACATCTTCTCTACCTTTGGACTACTGTAGTTGGCTTCTCTAGTTCCAGCCTGCCTGTTCTTAACTCTGTTACAGAGATTCCATCAACTGTCTATCCATCCCATGCTGATATCCCACCCTCACTGCCAGAGTTCAGAATGCAGCGGATGCCCTTTTCTGCAAATACTCATTCCCATCACTGAACCTTCTACCTGTTGTTCCTTGGGGCCACTCAACCTCCAGCTCCTCCCACGGCTCCTTGGCATTTGGCCTCCAGTTGCAGCATATGTTAAGACCTTTTTCCCATCAGAGAATGAAGGTCTTCAGAAGCAACTGCAATTGCAAATGCAAATTATTTTTCATGCTAATAGATTATTGTCTATTTATTTTGATCCTCATCAGATACAACTGTAATTACCTGAAAGACTGGATAAACTTGTCCAAACATTTTTGGATTTCATAGTCTGCAGGATTAGACTTCTTTCAAGATTTCCAAAACTTCCTGGTGTACAGTGTAGAAATATTTTAAAAATAACATCTTACAGTATTTCAGTATTTCTGTTTCCTCTATTGGTCAAAAACAGGAAATGCAGAAGCGTGTGAATCTCAGGTTTTACTAAACTTCAGAAAAAAAAGTTCAGAGAAAGAGCACTTAAAAAAAGAAAACTTCAGATTAGAAACCAGTTTCTGTTTTCACCTAAACAAGTTCATCCGCCTGCTATATCCATCCTTCAAAAACAACACTGACCGGACTGCTTTGCATATTTGTAATGTGTGGTTGAGATAATACACAGAGAGCAGGCAGGTTCCAAAATAGGCTCATGCTCCTTGTGTAACCCTGCCACTGAACATCCTGACAAGCAATTGTTTGTTTTTCTCTCTTTACCAATGCAAAACATTTGGTAGTCAGGTTTTAACTTATTTCCATTTAAAATGTTACCTAAGGACATTTCCTATCCCAGAAAACTTTATCATTTAAAAAAGCATTTCCCCCTTTTAATAGCTGCCCATTTAGTGCTATTTACTTCATTGCATATATAAAGTTAGAACAGTTTCTTCTCACGTGTACCACTGATCAACACTAAGTTTCTCATAGCATGCCAGCTTTTTCCCCCCTACGCTTTAGAATTATTTTTTTCTCTTTTTAGTCTTATCTTGAAATTTTATGGCTTCCTACATTTCAAGAGAATTTGACCAAGCATTTATGTAACACTTCAGTCTTGCTGCTCCAACATAGAAACCACCCTCAGTAAGTTGTGCAATGGGCACAAGGAAAACTGAGGAGCTCTGCAACTGCTCTGCTCCTCAGTGTTTGGGTGGCTAGCCTTCCTCATTCCCCCTTCATTTTGCCTTCCTCAAAGCAGGATACATTTAAGATCTAATACAGTTTGTGCCGAGGGATTGACCTAGAAACAACCAGTTTTCCACTGTCTACCCTAGCATGGAGACACTAAAAGGTGCATGCATACAGCAGCTCCTCAGTATGCCTAATGGAGGTTGAACTGACTGATGTCCCCTTGGCACCCTTCCCTGAAGGTGCCTGAGAACTTCTGAGTTCACACAGTTAACGAGAATGTTGTTGAAGAGTTGTGGCACAGGCTCCACACTGCACTATTAGGGAGGTTACACTCAACTGGGACTATCTCCTAAACTAAGAAAATTATACTTATTCAAATTTATAAGAATAAATCTGTACGAAGGTCTAGGTCTTATAAGAAAAAGGCAAGCCAAAGGCATTAAATTTCATTATGTGCTCTCTCTCCTTACAGCAGCTTGCAAATCAGTGACTTCGGAGCTGAAGGTGACGGCTTTGTGTTTCAATAGCTTTTCATGGACTATTTGCCTATAACTTGATTCAAATACCTTTGAATCCATGAGAACATCCACAATACCCTGTAGCAATGAATAAGAGCAGTTTAAGAATGAAGAGGAAAACGAGTTTTCTTTTGCTTTCTATGTACTTCCATTTGATTATTTCATGCATTCCCTTTGGTTGCTGCACTACAGGAAACCACAAACAGTGATTCCCTCCTCATCTGCTTCATACCACTTGTGATTCTGAAGATTTCCATTACATCGCCCTCAGTTATCTCTTTCCAGGGTGAGAAATCCCACTCTATTCCTACTTGCTCCTGCACAAGTCTTGCTTCTCAGTGTATTCTTGTTCTACCCTAAGGCTGGGGATGAGTGAGCTGGGAGATCAAAACCACAGACAGTTTTCAGGATGCTCAAGCTTACATATTTACTGAGCAGCAGAACAAACCACATTTTATATGCAAAGTCATGTCTGCTTTTGAAGTCCATGTGCACAAATTTATATTTTTTAATATGAACCTTCCTTTCAGTATTTTACTTCAGTCACTTGGACTCAGGACCTCCTGCAGTTCCTCACATTCAGTTTGTTTTTATTTTCCTGAAAAGCACATCGACACCATGCTTTGTCACCACAGTGTCTATGCATCTTCTAAATCATTTAAAAATAAATAATGACATATAAATAAATCTCTGGGAGACCTCACTAGAATAGTTCTCTATTTAGAAAATGTACCAGTCATTCCCACACAGATTTGCAATGGATGGCTTCTTGGACACATGTGGAGTGCATACATGGGTCCAATTCTGTCTCTATGCTACTGCTGCTGCTCTGATGCACCTGAAAGCAGAATCGGACCCTCTGCTGAAATACACACAGCAGAATATGGTTGTTTTACCACTGAAGTAACTGAGTGTTGATATTTCAGATATAAGCATTTTTGAGTGTCATTAGTAGTGCTGCCTTTTGAAAACTGCATTAAGTGGATCGTGATGAGGAAATGTGCCCTCATCCAGAGACAACAGTAATCAACAAAGCTCGGTAGTCAACAAAACATTTAGGTGGAAGTGAGCACAATTTTATCCCTTGATCTAGTCTGACTTTTTGAAACATCTTAATGATATAGACACGAAACAAACCAACAAAAAGAGCAAACAGAAACACATTATATTGAAGCAATTAATAAAATACCTGTAAAAAAACACTGCAAGTTTTAGAAAATTTCTTGCACACAGAATTTGTCCTCTGGGATGAATGTGAATTCTGAAGTTAACATCTTTCTGAGTGTTAAAGGCACCAGCATGGTTTTGAATGAAATACCTTTCCAACAACAGGCAAGGCTTTTAGGAAAACCCATCTTACATAATTGATGGCAGCAGCTAATATTGGTCTCATTATTATTGTCATTTAATTATGGTGCAATTCTCGTCAATATTTTTTGAATGTAATTTAACAAGTTATATGTCATTTGATAGTATCACAAAATGTGCCGTTTATCCAAGCAATTGACAGCTATGCTGTTTTAAAAAACATTGCTTACCCAAGAGCATGATTTATACAGGTGTGCAATGAGGGACTAATGCAAAATACATTTTTACTAAATTACTGCCAAAAAAAAAAAAAAAAGAAAAAAGAAAAAAAAAGAAAAACAAAGAAAAAAGAAAATATCTTCTATCACAGCTGTTTGCTGCTTTTATAGCTCACTGTAATTAACGTTAAGATCAGAAGTGCCCTCATCCCATCTCATCCCATGTTCTGGTGCTGTCTTCATACAAATGAACAGAGTTAGGTAACACCCCACTAAAGAAATGAAAAAATATTTGTGATAACAGCACAGAAATTCTCCATATACAGCCTAAGCTGCCACCAGGGAAAATGTTTCTGGGGACTTTAGAGAAGTACAGACCAAGTTCTCTTAGAAATAACAGAACCTGTAAAAAAACATTTTCCAAAATCCAAAAAAGATAGCTAGAGAGACGAGCAGGCCATGTCATTCTTTACTGCCCAAACCATCTGCAGTCTTCGTCTGAGGCTACACAGACAGAGCTTTGGCAACGAGTTCAATTCTGTGCTGGGAACAAAACATGGCATATTTCAACATTTCTCACAAAGTACTATTTAAAACCATTCAAGGCTATTCATAATATCACATTTTGATGGGTTTTTTTTCTTTCTTTTTTTTTTTTTCTGGAGTTAAATATATATATAATCTGTTATAGTAGTGAAAATATAATACAAAAGTGAAAAATCATTTCAAGTGAGAATCACAGAATCGTAGGGGTTGGAAGGGACCTCCAGAGATCATCAAGTCCAACACCCCTGCCAAAGCAGGTTCCCTACACCAGCTCACACAAGTAGGTGTCCAGGCAGGTCTTGAACATCTCCAGAGAAGGAGACTCCACCACCTCCCTGGGCAGCCTGTTCCAGTGCTCCGTCACCCTCACCGTAAAGAAGTTCTTGTGCACATTTGTGCAGAGCTTCCTATGCTGCAGTTTCTGACCGTTTCCCCTTGTCCTGTCTCCACACACTGCTGAAAACAGTCTGGCTTCGCCACTCTGCCCCCCACACCTTAGATATTTATAGATCTGGATTTATTTATATTTATAGATCTGGATCAGGTCTATCACTTCTCTATCAGAGAAGTGAAACTGCAACAATGTTGAAACGGATTGACATTTTCTCCTTGGTTTTCTTTCAAAAGGAAATTCAAGTGAAATCAAGTTGAGTGTTTGCTGTGCCATTTGTTTTCAGTAGAACCATGACTTCTGAACAAGCAGTTTCTTAGAAGTCATTCTGGCCAACCCATGACATGAAGGTCCTACCTCTCTTGACTTGCAAAACTCCTTCTACCCCAGATCCCTCTGCTGCTGCTGCTGCTGCCCTACAGCTCACAGCTCTGCCATCTCCTGTTGATTACCTTTGGACCACAACTGAAACTTGCATGCAAAAGCCCATTTCTTCCAAGATTATCTCTCCAAGTTGAAACGATCCTTCCTCAAAAGCAAGACACAATTAAAAATACAGTCCTGATCTTTGAGAAAAGCCTGCAGGCTTTTATCTTGAGCATGGCTGAAAACTTCAGGTAGCGGTCTCATGTTCCCACAACATACAGGAAAAGGCAGTAGTGTGACACCAGCATTTCCACTAAAAATAACTGACGTGTAAAAATAAATAAAACACCACTTTGTCTGATATCTTTTTAAAACGAGATGAATACTTGTGCAGTAGGTGGTAAGCTGAAACACATCATATTTAGTACGAGAACACTTAACTTCATGGGGACTGAGACAATAATGCTATACAATCATGTCTGTAGGGTCTTATTTGACTGTAAGATTTAAATAACAATTCTATATCCCACTTGAACTTGAATGTGTTCTTCTCAGCAGGAAGGCAGCAGAAACTTCAAAGTTTAGAAAGTGTAAGCAAAAGCCGTGTGCTCATGTGTAGATGTCTTCCTTGACATCTGGCAAAGTCCTTGTAAAAATATGGGGCCTATGTAACATGAACTGCATTTGGCCCTGAAATATTGGTAAAAAAATAAACTTTTCAACACCCACATTTCTGTAAATGTGCTTTACTTTTTTAAAAAGTACAAACTGCTAAAATAAGTTCATAAATCATCTCACTAGCCAAATTAACTGCACAAGAGCAAATCATAGAATCATAAATACTTCCACAGACACAATTGAAGCAGTGATATTTCATATATAGACCACTTAATTTTAACAAAACTAAGAAGTTTTAAAAAATCTCAGAGCGAACTGTATTGCAATCATTTTGCTTTTGCAGTGTATCTGCCTAACTGGATACCAATCAAACCTCATTCGCCACCTGATGGAAAACAGGATTGTTTTTGGGTGACAGCTTACTGGGAGGTAGGAGATCAATAAACCCAGGCAGAGTGGCTTAAAAAAAAAAAAGAAAGAAAGAAAAAAAAAGGAAAAAAAGGAAAGAAAAGGAAGAAATACTTGAAAGTGTAGGCTTGTACTAGGAGTGGTGTCTATCCTCTCTCTTTTTTTTAATATTCCACAAACATTCAAAAGGAAAGAAATGGCATGAACACTGAGACATATTTGAGCAAATATTTTAACCAGAATTGCTTTTGTAGAATTCCTAAGACAGAAGAAGAAGGAGATTTGAGACCTCAGGATTAGTATTGAATTTCTGGCATTTATTTCCCATCATCGTTCTTTTTGCTTACTGTAGAGATGAATGTCCAAAAAACCAGTTATTCAGCAAAGGGCATTCCTGCTTTATGCTAAATAAAATCTAAACTAGTGGCATGAAGTATGAACTTTAAAACATTTTTCCCAACCTGAATTTTTCTTCAATTTTCTTAGCAAAACAGCCCACCTCAAACCTAGGCTCCTTTTCCCTCCTAATCATACCCCTGCTGTTTTTGTGTTTCTTGACCAAAATGATCTGGATCCACTTGGTATTTACTTAATGAAGGACAAAGCAAAAATAAGTACATTCCCATATCAGTGCAGGACTCCAACATCTGTCATCAAAATGGCTACAGGTCAGCGACAGTCACAAAGTCTACTTCTCCCAGTGTTGCCTAGTGAATTTTGTTAATTTTGGGAAAACAGAGCTATCTCTGTCCTCTCCTCTCATTTTACCTCAAAGCACAAGCATGGAAGCTTCCCCACCCTTCCTTCCTACCCCCTGTGCCAGCTGGTAGCTTAGCCATCCTCATCAGAAAGACCTTCAAGGTCAGGGGCTGGGGAACACCTGCTCTGTGGCCTTATTCAGGAGGGCGAATTTTGCAAGAAGCGGCAGGTCTGAGCTCCATTGGCCCTTTGAGCACTCAACTGACTGCTTAGCACCAGCAAGTGTGGTTTCTGGGAGGTCCTCTCGCTCCAGTCTTGCAGGAGATAGTCCCAGGTCTGAGCTACCAACCGTGTGTTTAGTGGTAAAGGTGGAGAACTGAGACTGCCTGGGAACCTAGCAAATGGGCACTGAAGCAGAATGCTTTTTGCTTGCTATTTCTGCTTTAAGCTTACAGCTAAATTCACCAGCACAATGAATTCATCCAAAAAAAGTGGCTGTGGAGGGATTCTTGGCAATCCTAGCACTGGTTTGCTTCAGAGGGCTGGCTGTACTGTACAGCATGGGACCAACACACATGATACACTGAACACATACACTGAATAAACAAGAAAAAGCTTTGTCAAAGTTTTCCCTCTTCTTTTGCTTTTTAGTCTTCTTATATACAGGGAACTAAGGTCCAGGAAAGCACATAGACCACTTGCTCCGACAAAATACAGCCTCTGCAATTTATAAATACTGAATTATTATTTTTTAATTTATCCTGTTGTGTACTTGTTATCTTTGCAATTGTACTGGTCTGAGTATTGATGGTTATCTCAAATCTCCAGCATGTCTCTGAAGATTTTTTTCTTTTAAACTGTATCCGGCAAAATACAGAGTGTACTGATGAGTGCAAGTAAGAACCCCAGTTTGTTTTTTCTGTTTAAAAGGTGAATGCTATTGGATAGTTGCCCTAATTCTACTGGTGGCACTTTGCTTTTTCGCAAAGGAAAACAAAACCATAATGCTTAGTGAAGGGTATTAGAAATTAGAAAATACTTATTTAGTGGAAATAAAGACTA
This sequence comes from Lagopus muta, assembly GCF_023343835.1. Lineage (NCBI taxonomy): Eukaryota > Metazoa > Chordata > Aves > Galliformes > Phasianidae > Lagopus > Lagopus muta. Next base: position 84,591,774 of record NC_064434.1, read on the forward strand.
GGCAGAAGGTAAATCTTTGTTTTGGCAATCAAGGAGGATTTGTTGCTAACATAGCCCAGAATCTTAGCTGAGTTAGCTCTTACAATGCGTACCGTTGAATCAAATTGGATAATTTCATTCATCCACATAAGCAGAGCCAGTTTGCTGAGGGGTGTCACTATGCTTTGGGGTGAAAAAAAAAAAGTAGAAAAAACACTGCCATGTTTTCAGGCGGATGAAAGTGTTGACTCCAGGGTGATGGCCATGCAAATAACAAGAACTGAAATAACCACATACTTATAATGGAAGGAGTCCAATGTGTGTAATCATGAGATCGAACTGTTGCCACTACTCTGAATTTCTGAAAGAACATAAAAGCCTCAGGAATACAAAGTTTTAAATTTACACATGCAAAGATAGTATTGTGTGTCTGGAGAACAGCAAGTATACTGAATAAAAGAAAAAGAAGAGGGAAAATTTAAGCAAATACTGATTCATTAACCTAATCCCTCAAGTACAAAGAGCCTTAGAACAGATTTTAAAGGAACAGATAAATAAAGACATGGAGGTGAAGAAAATATTGGATACAGTGGAAATATAATAAAACAAGATCTGGTCAGACTAACTTAATAGCTTCCTTCGATAAGATAGCTGATTTTCTAGACAAAGGAAATGGAGTCGATCACATCTATCTAGACTTCAGTAAAGCACATGGTATGGCGCCTCATGGGAAATTATTTGTTAAGCTGGAGAAGATAGGGATTAGTAGAGGAATTGAAAGATAGGTAAAAGACAGTCTGAAGGAACGACAGCAAAAGATAGTGTTGAAAGGGAAAGTATCATGAGGGTTACCAGTTAGCAGTGGAGTTATTTATGGATCAGCCTTGGGTTTGATCTTCTTCTTATTTCATTTATGACCACGACACAAATATTAGGAATGTGGTGATACTACATAGCCTGGCACTATCAATACACAGGAGAGAAAGGATATCATGCAGAAAAAGGCTGGATGACAGTAAGGACAGGTATAATAGGAGTGGGATGAGAAGCAGTATTTTGAAGATAATGAAGTTAGTCACTTATCCCCAAATGAAGATAATGCTTTTGGAAACTAATAACAAAAATCAGGAAACAGTTAGAAAAGTCTGAGCTAGACGGGGACTCCTGGTAATCCGTCAGTCGCAGCACAACTGGGAGCAACCAGTAAAATACCTCAGTAAAAAAGTGTGTGTATTCCTTGAGATTCGTCAGGAGGTATACTTTAGGTGAACAGAAGAGGACTGGGTCATCATGAAAGCCAATGATGAGGCCCCACCATTAGCACTAGTATAATCCTGTTACTCAGTCTCAGACAAGATGTATTTAAACTGGACCGGATGCAGAGGAGGTCATCTACTGGCCAAGAGCAATGCCTGACATCTCATGTTAACCACACATCTCATTCCCCGCTAGTCTGAAAAGATTTGCCAGCTTTTTCCTTACTGATATTACAAGCTCTTTCCATTCCCAAAGTGGTACAAAGAAGACAGATTACCAAAACAGTATGGTTCATTTTTCCATTATCCTGCTATGGATCGTGGTGTTAATTGTAGGTAATTTGCTATTAAAGGAGCTAGATCAGCACTCTGAAAGCACATGAACAAGATATCAAGTCTCGAAATACTATCTTACTTCTTTGTAATGAACACGTGCAGCTTTGCTTCGGAAAAATATTTGCAGTCTTTAAGAAGGAGTGTTATAAAAAAGGGCCTTTAACTGTCCTCCATAAAATTAGTGGAACAAAGCCACTTTTGTCCTACTTTTACAAACATTTCATAGAATTTTTCCCTGAGATAGAATTGGTTTGTCAGCTCCACAGGCTGTACAGAAGACAAATATCTATTCTTTCTAGCTGCACCACCTGACAAATCTGGGTCATATGCTGCTACAGGTTTTCAGATTGCTTTTGTCTGATATGGGAAGTTTGGCATAAAAATTGCTGGTGAGATACATCTCTCTTGCTGTTGCATGGCAGTGGATGAAAGCAGCTTTGGTGTAAAACTGAGTCCAGCTTTTGCTTACATGGATGGTTTGTCATTTCAGGCCAAGCACCCCAAATGATGCAGCAGAAATAAAGTAGTCATATTTAAGTATATAATTTTCATTCATTCACTGTGAGCACAAATTCTGCTATTGAATTTTTTACTGCCATTCTCTCCTTTTTTTTTTTTTTTTAAATAATTTTTTTATTTCCAGAAATCATAAGTAGTAGTCTATAAAAATCCAAGGACTTAGATAATAATTTCTCTTGTTTAAAAGATAAGTCATTGCAAAGGGAAAGATGGAAGTGCAAAGACAGCTTTCATAAGAGAAGTGAACTGAGATGATATTCTGTGGAGAGGAAAAAAAGAATGCTTTTTGGGCATGCTCTCAGTTAAACACTCCTTTTAGATTATTTTGTTAGAATACCAAACTTTACAGCAAAATTAAATTGATCAACAGTATTTTGTCATCATTCAAGGAAGCAAGCCAGGAAAAAAGAGGAGCTACAATATCTATCCAAAGAGACAGCTGTAGCCAACGGATTTATTTATAAGAATATTATTTGGTAGCAAAGAACTTACCATGGCTGAATGTAAAAAAGTATTTTTTTGATGAGTTAAAGAGATTAAGAAAAATCAGGCAGATTTTGACAGAGAATGGTGTGTAAATGAGAGGTGTTATCAGTCTGAATCTGGCAGCTCCATTTTTGTTATGGTGAAAAATATCAGTATTATTTACTAAGAAGATTAGGGCTGAATTGGAAGAGAGGCTGGTTGTTGTGTGGAGATTGAGATAAGATAAAGGATTTTACCTTCTATGCACAAGCCAAATGCAATACACACAGGACTGTTATCTCCAGCTCAGGCCTAGCAGAGGTATATTAAGATGTACATTGTAATTACCAGTGGCAGGAGTAGATTTCATAAAGGCTATTTTAAACCCTAATAAAATGCTGGCCTTTAATTATACAGCTTTGAAATATTTTTCTTAGTTAATTGCAACAGAAAAAAAAAAAAATCCACCTCATATTTGAAACTGATTCTTGCAGAGAAAACACAAGCAGAGCAGGCAGCCTTTGCCTGATTTGCACTTGTTTTGCTGTCTGGCTTCATTCTGTGATTTGAATCACAGAGACAACTGAGACTGCTAAACACCTTCCTCATTTTCTCTGTTATCCAGAAAGCAAGATTAGCACGGATTGGGGAAGGCAGGAGCTGAAAGGAGAAGAAGAGTCGATCTTCTTTCCACAAGATAATTAATTAGTTCCAAAAATGAGCTGCACACTCATCAGTCACTCCTGTTCACTGGAGACACATCCAAGACCCCAGTACACAATGGGGTTGTGTGTGGGGCTGAGAGGGGCAATATCGTTTTTATCACTGAGAAGAGCAAACCATGCCAGTTTTATATTTAGCACAAGGCCAGTCTGGGCTTCTGTAAGAGCTCACAAAAGATTGACACTGTCAATAAGCAATTTTCCTGGCGGAAACAAATTTGGAATTGTAGGGCAAAAAAAGCTACAACAACAAAACACATAACAAAACACACACACACCTTGCTCTTATTGAAGATATTTGTTATTGTTGTGTATCCCATAATGTCAGTATATCCCAACAGTAATTCCAACAGTGGTGGCAGGTCATAGCAGACCACAGCAGGCAACTGCTGCTGGACACTTTCATCATGAGTACACCCTTTATATCAGTATAAACTGCTCCCTGATTCCTGTCTTGCTCCTGAGCCAGTGCAACTATATTCCCCCTTGCTTTGGCTGGACAGAAATGTTCTTAGCAGTATGGATTTGAAAATCTGGCCCCAAATCAGTTTAGCAAGGATCATACTTAAACAGAAGTAACAAATAATTCATTCAGCTTCATAAACATCCAGAATAGATAAGACAGAGATTCTGGGTGGCAGGAAGTCACACAAATCAGCAAAGTGGTGTCCTTTTCCTGAGCTCCCAGTGAGTTTATTCTGAACTAAAAGTGTAGTATACTAATAGGCTTGGATCCATTAGAATTGCTCACAGTTCATCTTTTTCTTAGCTACTGATAGCCAAGCAGTGCAGAAAATCCATTGTCTGTATAGTGAACACTATACTCTGATGAAGATGGGTCATCCGTCTATGAACATAATTGTAAACACAAAAATGATACGGTGCTTTTGTAATCTGGATAATTTGTACTTTAATGCATCTTCTGGCAAATGACCATTTAGAAAACAAATTGTTCCATGATCTGAAGTAAGAACCCAGAGACTCCCTGCAATGTAGAACGTGTTCAGCTTACCTTTAAAATCTGAAAAATAAGACAGAGCACTTTACATTAAAGTACAAGCAGGAAAAAATATGGTGAGACCAGAGGTATGCTTATGTATCCTTAACAATACCTGCTCTTTTTCTTTCTTTTTTTTGTTTTTATAATAAATAAAATTGGCTGAAAATGATGATTTCCTCAATTTATAAATAAAAATCTAAAAGCAATATATGTAGCAGCTTCGGAGTAACAAATTTACAGTCTAAAATGTAAACAAGCTCCTTCGGTAAAGCCTTCTTGTTCTTTCACATTACATAGTTCTTTGCAGAGCTTCCTAAAATTAAAATTGGTGAGCTGCATGTAAACACTAGACTGCCAGAACATCAGCTCTCCTTCAGAATAGAATCCACATGACTAGAAAATATCAGGGGAAGAGTTCTTTTTTGGTGTTATGGTTTGCAGCAACTCAGCACCACACAGCCATTCACTTGTTTCTCCCAGCTAAAGCACAGAAGGTAAATAGAAACAAAAATGAAATAATAACTTATATATCCCCAATACGATTATTCATTCAGCTAACAATACAGCTGCCTGCTAACCAATAGCTTACCAGCAATATGAAGTCTCATCACCCAACAAATGACACCAAATAATCTTCAAGAAACAGCCACTCCTGCGCAACTCCACACACTGTAGACTTCCAAATGATGTTACACGGTATGGAACAACCCTTGGCCTAATTCAAGACATCTGTCCTGACCCCTCCCCTCCCCCTACTGCCAGCCATAAAGGCAAAGGCTCGTCCATGCTGAGCAACCTGGCCTGGTCTGTGTTCCTATCAGTTCCTCCAGAACTAAGCCATATTGATATTTCCCCCATGTTCCAAAACTAAGTAATATTCCTTATGACTGAGAATCACTCTTTAGTTCCCTTCTCCGCCTGAGAAAGTGTAGCTGCAGTAAAAGCTTGTATTTTTGATGGTTTGCAAATAACACATTAACTCACTGGATTATCCCCAAGGAGCCTGGGAGCTCTGTGAAGTCGGTGGTTGCTCTCTTCCCTTTCAAAGAATCACTAAGTTGGAAAAGATCTTTATGGTAATCTATTTCAACCATCAACCGATAAACACTGAGCCGTATCCTTCACTGCCACATTTACACATTTCTTGAACACCTCCACAGATGGTGAGTTTACCACATTCCCTAAGCAGCCTGTTCCAATGTATCACCACTCTTTCAGAAAAGAAAGTTTTCCTAATATCCAACCTGAACCTCACTCACCTGGTACAACTTAAGGCGTTACCTCTCATCACTGTTACCTGGGAGAAGAGATCAAACTCCACCTCTCTACTTCCTTTCAGGCTGTTGGAGAGAGTGACAAGGTTGTCCCTGAGCCTCCTCCTTTCCAAACTGAACAATCCTCTCTCTGTAAGACTTGTGTTCCAGACCCTTCAAGCTTCATTGGCCTTCTTTGGACACATTCCAGGCCTCAACATCTTTCTTGTAGTGAGGGAACCAAAACTGAACACAGTACTCAAGGTGCAGTCTCACTGAGTACCGAAGCACAGTCACCTCCCTTGTCCTGCTCATTACAAGATAATATGCCATTGGCCTTGGCTACCTGAGCATGTTACTGACTCATGTTCAGCTGGCTGTTGACTAATACCCTGACATCCTTTTCCACCATGTAGATTTCCAGACACTCTGCCACAAGCCTTTAGTGTGGTATGGGGTTGGTGTGACCACATTGCTGGATCCGGCACTTGGTCTTGCAGCTCACATAACTAGCCTCAGCCCATCAATCCAACCAATCCAGATCCCTCTGTAGGACCCTCCTTCTCCCAGGCATATCAACACTTCCTCCCAACTTGGTATCACCTGCAAACTTACTGAGAGTGCATTCAATCCCCTCATCCAGCTCATCAATAAAGATATAAAGTAGGACTGACCCCAGTACTGACTCTTGGAGAACTCCACTCTTGTTGCATCACCAGCTTCATTGTTTACATTCATGCTTGAACCAAGAATCCTATCAACAACTGTGCATTTTCTATGAGGCAGTGAGCACCCATCACTCACTGCAGATTTTCTGGTGCTTGGAGTATTCAGTGTCTTACAAGAAAAGGCCTTTAAAAAGAAAACTGTTTTGCTTTCCTCAAAACAGAGTTTTACTGTTAGAAGCACAACATATATAACTGTTACATTTATATGAGAGCAATACAGTGAATTCTGAATAAAATATATGTAGACAGATAACTTGGTTGTAGCAATTAAATCTTTCTAGTGTGATAAATACACTAATGATTACATGATTAAATCCATAATCCTTAGCATAGGAGGAAGATTTGGGAAAAAAACAGAGGATGAACAATTGCATAAACCTAGAAATATTTAAATGTAATTTATGTTCACTTTGTTTCTATTTTGGAATCTGCTGACTTGCAATGCTTATCGTTCTAACCTTAGCTGTCCAAGTTATTTAGTATGCTAAGGTCATCTCCAAAATGTCCTGACTGCACATTTGGGAGAAGAAAAAAAAAAGATATCTCAAAAACCATAAGGCAGAAATCATGTTTCTAACTTTGGCTGAAAGTGACAATGTTGGTCGTTTTCTTGTGGGCTCAATGTGCTGTTTGGTTATTGCAGAAAAAGAGGATTCCTTACTGTTCCAGCTATGATTACATGTTCAGATACTATCTTGATGGCTTTAGGAGACATCCATGTGTGCAGTGGGGTGCGACTGGTTGACACAAAATAATTTTTTTTCCAATTTGTTCCATGGTGACAGTAATTCAGACAAGAAGATGATTTTGTGTTCTACTGTTACCTTCTACCTGTCCAATAATTCCAAGATAACACAATGGATATTTACAGAAAATTTTCTTCATATGTACATATATTTGTAAATATATGTACAAGACATAATTGCTCATTTTAACAGTTTCTGCTATGCCCAGAATTATTTACTTCTACTCTAAAAAAACTTTGTGTCTGTCAGGTTTTTTTTTAATGTATTTATTTTCAAATAAACTACAGTACAAATAAGGAGCTGTTGCTACTTTTAGTGTGCATGCATTTCATTTCTTAAGTATCATCTTTTCTTTCCATAAATATGAGATATGTGCTGAGCATGTCTGACACCCAGTTTCTGGCAGAGGGTGCTCAGAAGAACCTTAGAGACCCATCATTTTTCTTGGCTGGCTAAATAGCTTTTTCTTCTATACCCAAAAATAATGGGTGTCTTAAAGGACAGAACAATTTAAGCTATTGAACTACCTGCTTCTGTCCTCAGTTTTGGTAAGCTGCAATGAGATTTCTGGGGAAAGCAATATTTCCAAAGAACTCTGAAATAAAAAAGACATCCTTTTCTCATTCAGTAATGTGGTTCAGCTAGGGCTGAGCACCTGTAAAAGGTGTGGGATGTTTTGAAATCCTTTCAGAATTTAAACTTGTAAGAGAGCTCTCTGGTAAAATTGTTTAGAAAATAGTTGCACCAATAAATGTCAAAACTTCAAACCCAGTTATCATAAACATTTTAAAACAAATGCTGATAGGAATTTTTTATTGAATAACAGAAAAATATTTCAAATTTTCAACCCTGTGGGGGTCCTTCCATCTTGCAAATGGGAGTAATAAACAAACAAATGTACTCGGTCAAGTGGAATGATGTAAAAGCAGTCAGCCTTTCCAATTGCTTCTGCTGATTTATGGTTGTTACATCATATTTATCAGAATGATTCATCTCTAATCCATACTTTTTAGGCTGTGAAGATCCTAAGCTGGATACCTGAAACAGTCCTGTGATAAAGATTGATCAGCACACAGAAATATTTAAACGTTATCATTTTTTTTTTATAGTGGGCTCACATACATTTGAACAAACACAGAACTTCTACTATCCCATGTATGTAAACAACCCCAAGAAAGAGGTGCAATTATCCAAGATTACCTTTTGTTATCTGTTGAAGAAACAGAAATGAAATTTACTCAGCAACACCCCGTGACTCTCGGTGACGAAAACAGCTGCAAGATCTAATTGCCTTCCAGTGGATCTTCATCTGCAGACAGACCATCACACAAGAAAGTGATGCCCCTCTTACACTGCATCTTGGTCGCTATCCTGAAAGACAAAGTTCAAAGAATACTGTGGAATCAAGGTGTTTGAGATGCTCTGATGGCTCTCAGCACTTCTTGTTTCACAATCTAGCCCCAAAGTAGACAAACACTACTAGTGCTATTTCTGGTACTAGTGACATGCTACTAAAATAGGCACCAAATATCTCTCTTTTAATGTGAGCAGGCGGACAGCTTTTGAAGAACCAGTATCAAAGTGAAAAAATGTGGCAGCCTTCTCCACCCAGAAAGGCATAAATCTAGCCCATTTGATATGGCACAGAGTTTTTTGCCTTTACCCAGAGCATCAGTAACAGACAACAGCTGAGAAGTGATCAGAAAGCACCTAGTGTGTGTTCTCCAAACAACATCCTGGCTGCCTTCCACACGTGTGGAGAGCTCAGTCAAATCTCATTGGTTTTAGCTAACAGCTAACAAGAAATTTCCTCACAGTGTGAGGAATTCAAATCAGCAGCCAAGTGAAGACAACTAGGATTAACCAGATGTCCACCAACTCAAATAAATCCACTCATCAGGATTTTGCAGAGGGTACAGACACTCTAATTCGCCTATTCAACAAATTGTGCCTTTATGATACAACTGGTTAGTTTGTAGTCATTCTGTTGCCAGTCTCTTGTAAACAGTGTAGACTTTTATTGTATAAATTCATGATTGTTGTTTTGCAAACAAAATCCTGGAAGACATGTCTAGGAATCACCTTGCAGTAGACAAAGGATAGCTATTAAGATGTACTAAACCAGTGAGAGAGCAGGCTGCTGGCAACAATTAATTTTGCCTTAGGGCATTTTGGATGACTCAGTCTTCTATTAAATACTGAGCATCAACCATCAAAACAGATGCTGTCTGGCAGATATATCTCAATGTAGTACTGTTCCAGGACTCACCTACTGAATGAGCATCATCTAGCAGACTGTTTTACAGCAGGTAACCAATTCTATTTCAAACCAGATGAAAGCAATAGACTTAACCCACTCATCAACTCCAGTAGATTCCTCTCATCCACATTGTACTCATATATTATCTGAATTATACAAAAATAAATCCTTTCAAGTCACCTGAATGACTATGCAGTTCTAGCCAGTACCTTTCCCCATCACAAATTGATTGATCATTTTCAATCAACAACCAAAGGTATTGAATTCAAAAAGAACTTTTAAGAACTTTTTTTCTTACTTGGTACTCTAATCTGCTCAACAGAATATAAAAATCTCTGAAGCTGTCTCTATACAATTATTTCAGTTGTCTCACCTCACTTAATTCTTACTTTCTTCCATAACCATTTCTACTACTATTATTACTGCCATGAGTATCAAGTAGTACTTGTGAAGACTAAGGCCCACATCTGTATTTAATTAAATGACTCTGCCAATCCAAACAGTTTAAAAGCTAGCTTAATTGCTCTTCACAAAATATTGACGGAAATGTCCAGACTTAGTGCTTTTGCTCACTGGGAGGAGAAAGCAACATGAAGATCTAATGGTCTTCTGCTATGGTGTCAGGCTTGAGCACTTTTTCAGCAGGCAGCAAGAAGATAGCCACTATCATCTTGCTGTTTTGATCCATACCTTGCCACCAAAGAAAAGTAAGGTCTATGTTCACTTGCTTTCATTTATGAAAATGCCTTCCTCAAGGTAGGTGGAGGGACTAAGTCATCTTTTTCCTTTGTTTTGCTTGTGTGGCTGCCATGCTTCTATAACTGCTGCTGTGACAGTCCCAAAGTCAGCACAATGTCATCTTGATGAGGATGAGATAAATCCCTGCAGAATCCAGGAAGATTTGGCTGTGTGCAATTGCATTTGAAGGGACTCCTGGGGTGAAGTTCTGGCTTCAAGTTCTCTGACAAGGTGCTGACACAACACTGTCAACACATGAAGGGTGCACAACTGGTAGGAGCAGGCTGCAGTTGTTTGAAATGTACCCCCTCTAAAAAAAGGACACAATGTAATTGTTGAAGACTGTCATTGGTGATGGGACAGTGGTGTTAACGCCACAGCCAAAATCAAACACTTTCTCTTTGTAGCCCTTTCTCCCTGAAAACATGCTCTAGTCATCATGCTGTTGTCACTGAAGTTTCTCAACACAAGCAATTTAACGTTTAGAACACTCATATAAAAATTAGACTCTATAGCATAACCTGAAGAAAAATAATGTAAATCAGATACTGTTTTTCATACAGAAAAAAATCACCACTGTGATGATTCTGATTGAGTGATTGAATAACTATTTTATAATGATACTTCATATATTGTGCTTGCTAATTTAACAACTTGTTTGCAATGGGTAGTTGTAGGTAATGTTGTAAATACATAACACATCAAGAGTGATTGCATTTTGCTGCATAATACAGAGAGGAATATTGTACTGCCAAAATGGGTAGTTAAGTGTATTTATCAGGCTACCATTTCATTAGCTAGATGGGACTTGGCCACTGGACATAAGAGCTTGCACTTATTACTCTTACTGTGGTACTCAAAAGAACAAAGTTTAGTGTAAGATAGAAAGAAACATCTTAAATCTTGTCTCTCTTGCACATATTCATTTGTGTTTCTGCATATTATTGTTACCAGAGGTATATCTTCTCTGATAATAGTGATAATAGGAGCCAGTTAGAACTAGCAAAGCTATTTTCTTGATGTATTAGCACTTCCATTTTAGAATAATCCTACTAGCATGATTCTGTAGTATTTACAATTTTTGTAAGTACCGATTATATTTTCAAAGTCAAAGTGGGATAAAATTAGTGCATTGTACCCTGTTGTTGCTGCTTTCTATAGTAGTCAGCCATACATACTGAACAACGCCATACAAGTGTAATTTCGAGAGGTAAGAGCTTGATTCTTTAAAAAACACTTACATGGGCAGTATGAGTTCTTGCTGAGGATCATCACCGTGTGAATATTGTGCATACAGTCTACTTAATAAGGAAAACCAGAGTTACGTGTGTAAACGGGCTTGTGGGTGGAGTTCTGGCAAAAAAGCATTTTTTTTCACCACTGAAGTCCATTCAGCAGTCAAGAAAACTGTATCATCATACCGTTTGTACATTGTCGGGAAATAATATCTATATATCTAATTTACAAATGTTCATAGGCAAGTACTTTCAGCCACTGGTGAGGAGTGGGATTTGGGAAGAGAGTTTTCTATAAGGCTTGCAGGTCCATCTGGGAACGATGGATGACTTTCAGCAGCAAAGATTTTCTAACAAACGACAGTCCAAAACAGAGCCTTATAAAGTACTCATAGCTAATGTCAATAATTCTTTCTTTGCCAGTTTAAATATCCTTCTGAGTCTTTCATACCCTCACTGGTACAGTACACTGGCAAAATTAGCAAGCTAATGTCACCACTCCTTGTAGATAAACACGTGTAAAGTGTCAGGCAATAAGGAGGAGATTACAGAGCACATATTTCTAAGTACCACTTATGAATACAACACATGTAGCTCATGGAATTGTTGACATCATCTAGAGAGGAAAGCAAGTCTTGCAACCACAGTGGATTATGTCATTAGCCAAACTGGAAAGTAATCATTCCTTACAGCTGCCAGAATCTGTCTCTGCCCTGAAGCTCCTGTTTTCCTGAAGAATAATATATTACTAAATTAAGATAAACATTGTGAGAGTGAAAGTTCAACAAAACGTAATGTGACATGCACATCTTATGCATAAGCCTTTTGCAGGTTGATGCATTTAATGGAACCTCTCATCTTGCACTTGCTTCAGAAAGAGATGTCATTAAGTATGGGAAAGAGGGTCAGGAGTATGGATGTAAACAGAAGATTTCCAGAATGCACATCATGACTGGGAATGTGAATCAGTGAAGCTGCTGCAGAAACACGCAGAGGCTTTGGCTGGGATTAGGAGCCCAGAGAGGCAGTGACGTACACAGCTAGAGGCAGAACCATCCCTGCCCCAGGGAGTTTACCATCGAATAATAGAGACAATACACATAATTGGAAAATAGGAATTATAAAATCAGGAAGATGTGCGCCTACAGTCATCATAGGCATCTGCATACCTTCCTGCCCCTCTCCCATAAAAATCTTGTTTGCCAGCCATGACCCCAGGCCATTTGCACCAATCATTGCTTCAGCCGATGTGGCTTTTGAAGAAATGGCTGAAAGATGAGAGAGCCTTAGAAATGAGTCCACTGAGTGTTATTTGACTTAAAAAGAAATAGTGATGTCCATACAGTAAAGAGGAACAGAGTTGCAGGCTGGTGATTGCTAAGAGGCAAGGCAGCTGTTTGGTGACCCGAAGATGAGAGGAATCGAAGGCGTAAGAGAGGAGGAATGAGCAGGACTGAGAGCTCCAAGTAATGAGCATGGCTAGGACTGCCTTGTTCTCTGTGCATATCAAAGAGAGACAATGTATGCTGAAGGACAAGAAAGATCACAGAGGAATAGGTGGTTGGATGCAAAATACTACTGTCTTGAAGGGATGAACTGGTAGGTTAATAAGTTGAAGATCATAGGAATGATAATATGCCAGTGTAACCAAGAACAGGAGTCAAACTAAGAGTACAAAAGATAATCAGAAAATATCACTTTGGCCATGCTAAATCAAAACTGAATATAAAGTATCTTAAAAAGTGATGATAGGCAGGTGAGCTGAAATGCAGCTATGATGTAAGGAAATATTCCAGGAATGAAAATTCAGTTTTGCAATTTTCTAGCATAAAAATACTTTGAAGAGAGCTGCCTGCAATTTTTCCTCTGGGTTTGGTTTGGCTCAAGTCAAAAAGGCTATTTTTGCTTAAAGCTGTTAACAAGATGAGGTGCTTGTCATAGAGGGGAATGTAGAAAGTGAGAGGTCAGAAAGGAGCAGTGCTTTGTGGGAAAAGGGTGAAGGATGTAACCTTTGTAGGGATTAGGAGGTTTGATCCAGGGTTTGCTAAAGGCAGAGGAGAAAAAAGCCAAAGCAGCTGTTTTGCTGCATGCCTTTGCAGCTGAGTCAGGTTAAAGCTATGGAGAAGGACAGGCATGAGAAGGGAGGATGCAGTCACGCTAGTTGCATCTGGGTAGGTGACTGGGTGTGCAAGATGAATGTCAGGAAGGGATGTAGATGAAAATTGTGGGTCAGTGACACTCTGCTAAGCTGTGTCTGCAGTGTGAACAAAAGCCCTGCAGAAGAGACACAAAAAGGATGATGTCTAAATGTTTGGTGTAGGGGAAGAGGTGATGTGGCTGGCACCAAGGATGGAGTGGGAGGAGAAGGTAGTGGGGATGGTAGAGTAATAGCTAAAGGGAGTAGCGATGGAGCAAGACAGGGTGACAGCCTGTGGAGGGGCAACAAGATGGCCAACGCACTCTCTACCAAGAGTGCCACTGTGGCATTCATATCCTACATTAAGCACTGTGATACACAACACAGGTGCAAAAAGCCATGTTGTAAGTCTGTGATTGCAGCATCAAGCAACATTTGTGAGGAAGAGGATTTATTCACTCAGAGCTCTGCATTCTCTGAGATTTTGAGACAATACAGGTGAGTAAAAGTTGCTGGGGAATCTACTGCAAAATGTTCAGTGCCTTGATACTTGAGACCCTAAATCAAAATCTACAGATTTGATGAGCAATGAGTCACCTCTTCAACCTTATTTTCTACAGACTAAACAGCCCCAGTTTCCTCAGCTGCTTGTTATACGGCTTGATAGAATCATAGAATCTGTTAATTGGAAAAGACCTTTGAGAACTTCAAGTTTCCCTATTGATTCTTTCTGCCCAACTTTTAGCAGGCAAAGAAAAAGATTACCTGAAATCTGAGGTCCATGATTAATTGGAGGTCCAGTCCTTACTTCATACCATGCAGAACAATGCATTTTCTTCTGTCAATAAGTTCCTTAAGGCCAAAATGAATCATGTCACAAAATGGATGGTTTTTTAAATTTATTTAATAAATTGAAGTACACTTTGTATCCACTCCATCTGCAATGATCTGTAGACTATCAGTTTAACAATACTTTTGCAGAAAAATAAATGGGTGCTTTGACTCTGGCTCACAAACAAAATCATATTAAATGCCACCGGAGGTTCAGACCAAGTACCTGTATTTACTGTGGTTGGTTATGGATCAGGAGAAGATAAAATGTTACTCTCCTTATATCCAAACACACTTTTGTTCCTGATACAGATGTTTGCAGATGAGAACGCAGGTGAGATGTTCTCATATAAATGGAAGAGGAAATACATAGCTGGTATGACAGCAACTTAACCTGTTTACCCTTTAACTTATTTGCATACTGAAAATATGTTTTGACTGAAGTAGCTTGACAGGTATGGACAGAGAGGTGTAGTACATAGGAAATCTGCTTTGGTACAAAAACACTCCTTTGAGTTTACACCCATATTTAACCTTGTCTAAATACAGACCTCTGCAGTTAGTAATTCTCCACACATTTCTCAAGGTTTCCTAGTCCTTCTTTCTGAGATTGCAAACGTGCTCGCAAAATTGAACCTGTGCTTATGCTGCAGGTTTAGCCAATACAATTTGGGGGTTGGAATGGGACATCCCACATGCAAAATGCTTTTTATGTCCAACAGGAGATACAAAATAGACGGAAATTAGTCTCCTCCTCTCTGCCATTTAGAGACTTCATGCAAACATCACCGTACTCTTCATAAAACTTTTTCATCACAGCAGTGTGAAATTTATGAGAAATACCTTGTTTTGCATCTCACAACACGTACAGCTACATCAGTATTACAAGCAGCTAAATGATTGGGAAGCCCAAATCACGTTCTAAAAAAAAGGCAGATGAAGATGGAGCTTACCCGTCACTTAACCAGGCCTGAACAGTCCTTCTGTTGTCCTTCAAATAAGTGCAGTGGGCGAGAGTAGCAGGACACCACATTTCCTATTATGTTTCCAGCTGCAGCTGTTTGAAGCTTCTCAGAGACAATTCTGCAGATGCAACACTGCCGATGGAGTGGTTTGCAGTGCGCAGGTGAAGCGGTCAAACATTTGTACTGATTGCAACTCATGTGTGCAGTTTCTCACATTTAAGTCATTGCTTGTGAACAATTCATTTCTCTGCAGCTTGAGTACTTATCAAATACATATATAGAAAAGGTTTCCTTCTGTACCATGGAGATATCAGCTCTTTTGGGATCCTGGTTGTGTAAAACAGCAATTGTTTTCCCCAGATGAATAAAACAAAACAATCCTCAGATTGTTCTCACAACCCAGACAAGGGTTTAGGCAGATGATATAACTTTAGTTAGAGGTTTTTTAAAATTGTTTTTTATTTTACTGGTCATTAGGTTTAGTTAGTAGGATGAAATTTAGAGAAGAAAAGCCAATATAAATTCTGACGTCCTGCCTTGAGCTTTATGGAAAATGCTTTGCTTTTGCTGTGACATATAAGATTAACTGTACAGTAACAAGGAGGAACTGAAGAAGATACGATAAGTGACAAGTATTAACATGGTAAATCATGTGTATACAATTTCTATGTGTTTTACAAAATGTTTCCTTTAGCAATGCAACCTACCACATAAGAAAATGTTAACTGACAAAACATGACTAAGAGATGATTTCTACATGTGAAATTGGTTAATATTTTGGAAATATGTTGATCTAAGCCATTATCACTAACACTTAGCCAGAAAGGGTGCTATGAGAAATTCTGCCTACCTCAAGTTTTGGCCAGCAAAATTTAATTTTGCCAATAGGCCACGCATGTTTCAAAGTATGTCAATTATACTTAAGACACATTAATGCATTTTTAGAGTAATTTCTGTGTCAGCGAAATTATTGCCTGCCCCCTCCCCCTCTTCCCTGTTGCTGTCACATAGAACTATTACCAGCGCTCACATGGAAAAGCAATATTAGGAAACACATTAAAGATGATTTATCAGCTGGAAATAAGAAAGAGAGCCAAGAGCAGGTGATGAACTCTTCAGAACCACTGCATTAAGCCGAGACAGAAAGGGCTGTTCCATTATTTCAACTGACCTGAAATATATAATCAATTGGGACCAACTTCCATTCTCATTCACTTGAGTCTAATTACATAGTATTTAAATAGCATTACTCCTGATTTCCACTTACACAAGTGATCATCAGAATTTGGCTTTTATTTGGCCCCATGGAAAATAGGATAAAAGAGCCTTATAGAAACTTCAGCTTGCTACAGCTCCAGGTAGGCACCGCTCTCAGTCTCTTGCAGAGGCTGACTTTTACTTTGCAGGCTTCACTGCTTGCAAATGGAGCAGTGTGCTCTTTCGCAGAGTTGCTCACTCAAACAGGCAACATTTACAGCTAAAAGGTAAAACCAGCAACTCCCAAATCTCAAACATTTAAAAATCATACCAAGGACCGGTAAACAGACTGGATGAGTTTTTCTGTGCCGCGTTAGCATGTTTAAGAAAAAGATGCTGTCTAACAAGTAGTCTGTAAATCCTATATTAGCTGCAGTTTCCAGATAGAAGTAAAATGCAATCCCATGTAGAGCACATTACAGTATCTAATCTGGCAGTCACAATAGGTGATTGATGCAAGATTCTCTCCCGGCAGAAAAAGTATTTGACACAGGAGGTTACTTAGCAACATTTAGACATAGGGCTAAAATGACAATAGGATGGAGGTTTAACAAAGGGCTACAAGAGGACCAAATTTCAAGACTTACCACAGTAATGGAAGGGAGTGCAGATGGTATCTTTCCACATGGCCACAACTACCATGGGGGATTTACTCTTAGGGCAGGTAGTCCAAATCTCTTTTCTTGGAATCCAACTGAATTTGGTTGGCAGTGGCTGTGGTGCCCCAGCTATCCTAGTGAGCATTTTCCTTCATCCTTTTCATCCACTCCCAAGTCATCCCCAGTGTCTGTGGCAGAGACAATCAGTGTTCATTCTGCACCATGACAAAATCTCATGTCTCTTAACAGATTACCCTTTCTGCAGAATCTGGTGGTTAAGCTCATGCCAGTTGCTCTACCCAGTACTTTCCTCTTCTGTAACCTGTAGCTCACCAGTGCAGGCAAATGTGCACTCACATAGTGAGGGGAGATGTATCAAAGATAATATCTTTTAATAATTCTCTTTGTCAGAAGGGAAATCTGGGCATTGCTCTGCTACATTCAGTGGCAAATCTGTCAAGCTCTAGTATTCACTGATCTTAGTATGGATCAGTTGCACAGATGGCACTAAACTAGAATGCCATTGCAATTGATTATTTTAAAAGGAGGAAAAGGAATGAATCTGGTTTGCCACGGACTCTTTTGCACTGTATGCTGTATAGCATCGCAGTAGGTTACATTACTTCACAGTAATTCATCTTTTAGGTAGAAAATACAAAATGGCCTCCCAAAAGGTAACAGAGCATTGCCCAAAGAAGAGTTTTCCCAGAAGCTTTAAGAATCAGAGCCACTCTGAGGATGAGAAAGCTTATAGCTGCATCGCTTACCAACGTGTAATTCCTACACAGTAACCAAATTTATCTTGCAAACTTCTGAATGTTTCCTCAGCTTCAGCAGCTTAAACAGGTGGTTTAAAAGTCTGCTTTGCTTACTTGATGTGTTTGAATAATCACACTGAAAAAAGAATCCCTTTCACTGAATAAGCAGCTGATCATTTTTCTGAAGTAGATATAGAAGGAACTTGAACTCAGAAGGAGCTGTATGTGGTAATCAGCGCATTAGTCAGTGTAATGAGAAAATCATCTCTGTTTTCTGGGAGCATTAGACGATTGCATGATAGTGGCATTATACTTTATCAGCACTAAAACATCAATAAGGCATGTGCACGCAGGGACACAAGAGTTGTTCCCTTGCACACACGGGCAGCGCCCCGCATGCCACGGCTCTTTCCGCTCCTGGAACATCTCACAAGTCAATTTGTCAGCCTCATTTTCTGACGCCGTGACTATTTATCTCACATGACTAGGTCTATAGAAAGGTCCCCAAAGAGGAGAGGCGCCCGCGGTGCGCTGGGGTCGGCTGGTGGGCCAACTCCCTGCGACAGCGTCCTCGCCGCCGTGCCGTGGAGGAGCGGCCGGACAAGCCTGGAGTGAAAAGGTCTGCTTTACCTAGGGGACCTGCTCCTCCTCCTCCCCATTTTTATACTACTGTGGGGTTAATAGCTATGTCGTGTGGGGTCAGGGAAGACATCTGTGTCTCAGATAATATGCTTACGGTGATTACCACACATAATTGACTGACCTTCCCTCATTCTTTTCCTGCTGCAGGCCATGGCTGATAGGGTGAGATGCTCCAGAGGAGTTTATTTTCCATCACACACTATTGTGCTGCTGAGCAAATATTTTAGCAAGCTTTGAATGAATCACCTTTCAGGCTTTGGGTTTGACAGCTAAAATATGAAGGCTGTGACCAATCTAATAATATTAGATTTTAAATCAGCTTTGGGAGAAAACATGGGAAAATCCTACTTAAAATCCATTTATAGATACCTAATAAAATCCTGTTTTGAGTGCTGAAGTCAACGTAAATTTCTGAGAATTCTGTTCTTTCTTTTGCCTCTCTGCAGGCTTCATCTCCTCACCTCGCCTGGAACATTTTAAGCTCTTGAGTGGGTTTGTCTCAAAAAGTATCTGCAAGCCAGGGTGCAATAAATAAATAAATATCTGAGCATTGCAGGAGCCAAGCTTCCAAATGGGAAATGCTAAGTCTAATTTAAGACCCTTCCTTCAAGAGAGAACATCAGAAACCGCTTCTGGTTCCTGGGGCTATGTAATAGGAATACAAGACTGTTCTGCATAAGCATTTATTTTGTTTTATAGCTGACACAACATGCGAAAAGCAACCCCACATTGTTCAACAGTAACATTTCCCCCTCTTTGTTTTTACAGAAAAGCAAAAATCACTTTTGTTTCCAATATACAGTTTCAAAAAGTGAGGAATTAATATAACAGAAAGGATTTTTTTTCCTACTGCCAAAAGAAAGCTTCATTTGTACTATTAAGATTTTAAATTTCTAATAGTGTTTTACACTGGGTGTTTTATTCATCTGGAAATTAGTCTATCAGTCCATCCACAGTATACTCCCCCAGGAAGCAGCCTTTTTCTAACATAGATATGTCCCATAAGTGAGTAAAGCTTTGTACTAGGAATATTCACCTCTATTGGCAAAACAAGTTGGTATGCAAAGACATCTATAGACATGCAAACACACACACATGCACACCTACCTTCTTCCTCCTTTTAAAACCTTTTTGTCACATGGGAAATAACCTTTACCATGCACTACCAGTGAGCATGTATGGCCTGCACTCTGGATTTCAAACCGCAGCAATTTCCCTGTGACCTAATGGGCAGAATGATATGATACATTGAACAAATACATCTGTTCTTAGTCCTGCTGCTGAAAGCTAACATTTGTGCAAATGAATGTTCCGTCACCGCAGCCAAAAAGTGTTTCCAACCCCAGTAGTTGCTCCACTTTCATTTGTCCAACGACATAATCTACGTTCCTAGCTACCATTTATTGAAATCCATTTGGAGCTGCCGTCGTCTTTCAAACATTTAATATAATTCATCCCCCCTCAAAATGCAGCAACTGCTTAACAAGGAAAAATATACATATTCTAAATGTATGGGTGATCTTTAGACAAATCTCAGCATCACTTCATAATTATATACTACAAGTTTTAATTAACTAAAGCTCTGAAAATCATAATGCCTTATTAAAATGCAATTAATCCTTTGATTAAAAAACAAAAAGCACAAGTATTTACAACAAAAACACAAGTAGAATAATTACAAATATCATGTACCCATTTCTTTTATTTGGGTGTCACTTATGATGTCTCACGTTCCCTTCATTAATTCAAATACACACATTATCTCAAATCCACAGCAGACTGAGTGACAGTGGCCACCAAACACACAGCACTATATCCTATTGATTTCTGCAAATCCTGAACAATGCCATTTGCATGCTTGTTTCTGTAATAATAAAGATATGCCATTCAGAATTAAAGCACCGGCCAGACTAGTGGCAACTAATTGTGTTGTGTGTAATGAGTGCAATTTCAATTTGATATAACCCTCAGCTTTTCTTACAGCACTCGCTAAGTACTTTCAAGTCTTTGTGGGGAAATAATTGATTTTTTTGTGCTGTGGGCACAAGAAAATTATTATGATCTTTTGAATAATGCCAAAGAAAGGACCATGAATGATTTAAATTGGTATATGAAGAAGGCTTCACTGTGGATTGCAGTTTGACTGACATCCTACTAATGTAGTATCTAGATTAGCAATTTTTAAGGAGGCAGCTAATATAAAACTGGTAAAACGGAAAACATTGCTAACAGGGATTGTGTATTTGTTATTCAGTAAGGAATAACAATATGGGGATTTAAGGCACATCAGACAAACACTATACTATTACATAATTGCCCTTGCTCTTTTCATTTATGGCACGTGTATTGAAGGGTATGTTTCAACTGATAAATTACACATTTAAAATAAGTAGATACAATGGCGCGGTACTAGGTTATCACAGCAACTAAAGTCCATTGGATATGTTGGTCTGTCACCACCACGTACCAAATCTTTTGTTTTGTCTGATTGTGACGGGAAGGTTAGTAAACTCCCCAAGAAATGAGATAATTGCTTTTCCCTTCAGAGGAATTAAATCTTTTTTCCCTAAACTGCTGCCCCTACCAGGGTACCCCCCTGCCCCCTTTACCCTTGGTCTGTAAGTTTTATTTAAGAATGAAAAGACAGAAACAGGTTTAAGCCATCTAAAGCAGGACCCTAACCCCCAGTCAAGCAAATGTCTGCCTGGATACAACTAATTGTAGATTGTTTCAACCTGAAATCAATCTCTCTTTCTCCTTTCTGTTTCTTCTTAAACGACAAATGTATTTCATGTTGCAAAAGCTCTGTATAAATAAGGACATTGGACACATTCCACCTTAAAATGCATACCTTCCAAATCTTATTCTTCAGAGGAGGGAATGTTGTTAATTTAGTTGGTCATAACTAAATAGTTTCTAATCTGGAGCAGGAGTCTGCTGAGAATATTGGACAGTTTAAAGGTTAATCACCATCGCCTGGTTACACAAGTGAGGCAGAACTAATTCCTCCAAAGGCAAATGGCTTGCAGTTTTATCAGCAGTGCAGATTAGAAGTGTTAATATACAGAATAGAATGGATGCTCAAGGGCCAGTTTTCCCTTATCGGCAAACTTTGCAACAGAACTCAGCTACTGCACAACCTCTGCACTTTCTATAATAAGGCCCCTCATTTTGCCTCTCGAGCAGAACTATCAAACAATCCTCCCCAAACCACTGCCACCAAAATCAGGGTATTACAGACCACAGCTAATTGGAAGATCACTATAATGAAGTAAAAGATAAAATACTTTGGCTGCTGGCCTAAAATGTGGATCAGCACAACATAGGAAGCTATCTGGCTATGTCACATTCTGAGAGATTTACATAAACAATAAACTCAAACCAACTGCCCTCAAAAATACATCTTTGTTTACAGTAAATGCAACCTAAAGCGTTGGTTATAAAAAGTGGAGGGATTTACATATTCAGTATTTTATTAGCAGAGCAGACTCCCACCACTACAACAGATGCATGCAACCTGATGTGCATTTCTTAAGTGTATGCTCTGCAAGAAAAATAGCAGTAGGATGCATAAGTACACATGTTATAAAATATTTACATATTTATGCTGCTCAGTGTACACTAGAATATATTTACTACCACAGCACATCACAGCACACAGGCTCTTGTTTAACTTTTCCAGGGCTGTTCCATGCTGCAGGTGTTTTTCTATCAGAAAAAGAAAGGAAAGGGGAAGATCCATCAGTGTCACATGCTATTTCCCAAATAAAACATGCTGACAGAAAATCCTACCTAAAAAGACAAGAAAAAGAAAAGGCACTTTGTGTAAATATGTCAGGGAGAAAAACGGGCAATTTTGCTTAACAAATAAGAAGAATAGTCAGTTCAGAGAAAAGCCATATTACATATTACAGTAGTAATCTTTGTGTAAGAAACCTGGGAATAATGAGCCTATGTTTTACAAACACTGGGCCCAAGCCTGCCCTTGCTGAATGAGTGGGGACTTCTGCCACTGAGAATTGTATGGTCGCAATGGGCTCTGTAGCTTCTCTTGGAACTCCAGCAAAGTTATCCATGCTGCCCTCTCTGCACAAGGTCACCAGCACATCAAACCTTTACTTCATTCACCATCCTGCTCCATCTCACCTGGGCTCTGATTCAGGAAAGTATATAATTTCAGGACAGCATGTACCTAAGTGCCATTCCTCAACAGAGGGAAACAGAATGTCCTGGACTGGAAGGTTTTCCTAAAATAAAGGACGGATAATTTAATATGAGGCATGTGTGTCTTTAACAAACCATAAAAAATCTAATTCTTTCAAAGACTCACAAAGGAAGATTGTTTTATAAAGAAAAAAACTTTTTTTTAGCCTTGAACCCCTAGAGGATGTGTACCGTGTACCTTGGTCATGCTTTGCCAGGGAAGCAGCAAAAGTAACACAAAAAGATGATGTAGAAACTAGACCACTCGGTCTCAAACATTACCTGCTACGATAAATACATTGGAAACTGGAAAAGAAAAGCTATGAGATCTTGCTAAATAAAGACAGAAAACACTGTCTGACTCACATGTAAATTTTGATTTTCTTTAAGAATAGCTTATTTATACACATGAAAACATAACCTCAAGCAAATTAGGTGTAACACTAGCAGAATGATGAAATCGGCTGGATAGGAGGATTTGTGGTCAGGCAGAAAATGTCTTATTTGTTATTTTGGAATATAAAAATACACTTGTCAGTTCTCACATTCAGTCATAACTGTCTGTCATGATATCAAAGATATTCTCAAATCCTTACCATTCATAACACAAAAATGCATTGTTGTCGTTATATCCTTTTGGTATGCTCCCCTTCTTCCCAAATCTTGTGTAAACTGTTGAGCTTTACAGCGTTACCTGAGAGTGTAGAGCTCTGCAGAGACTATAAGATGTGTAGCTCCACTGGCCAAGAAGCCATCTATCAGAGTCAGGGTTGACAGTCTTGATCCCTCGAGGCACATCAGCTCATCTCCACTGACACAGAATCACACAAAAAGGGAGATAGCTCCTGTAATAAGGATCATAGCATTTTAAGGGAGGGAAAAAAGTACAGAAAAATTCTTTTCAAATAATAGAGAGGAGATGCTGAAGGCTGCTTATGAAACTCCCTTTCACAAATAAACCACAGCTGAAGTTTGACTCTGGTCCTGTGATATAAATGGATGTAGGTGCATTGCAGAGATCTGATCACAAGATGAAATTGAATACAGCTTCATCACCAAGTAGATTAGATAAAAACATTCACAACTACTGCCATGGGCGCAGTCAGAAACCATTAAGAACTCTAAAGGACTTGCAGATTGAGAATGTTGATACTGCAAGCTTGGAAAATCTCATTAAAAGTGAACACTTAAGACTAGCATTGACAATCCTCCTCCCTCATATGGGTCTCACCCCATCAGATTTTATGAACTACGGAGTTGGTCTAACAAACTCTTTCAGGCTGGAATAAAAAGCTTTCCAGAACCTCTGGCACTTTGTTCAGGTAACAAAGACATTTGATATCACTCCAGAAAATGATTCTGTTGTTCCAAGAAATTAAGATTATATACATCACTCTGACTGAGACAGTCTTATTAAAAGCTCTTCTGAGGGAAAAATTGTCAACTGTGTGATCAGATGACATTAGGATGATCTGTAAACTCTCAGACAGTAAGAGCAACCCACTGATCAAATGAGACATCCTTTGGGGGACACAAGAGACCAGCTGGTAGGTAACAGAACATCTCCCACTCTACAGAATCAACACATTTTCTCATAAAAACAAAACAAAAGCAAGCAAAGCCAGAAAATAACACCATGTGCAGAAAATGTGCAGACATCTGAGAAACATCTGACTGTGGTTATCATACAGCATTCCTCATTATTTAAACATAATGAAACCAACACAAATTCATCAATTGAGCAGTTTGATGGTTTGATGGGTTTCTTCTGGAGCTTTTCAAAACAGTTTCTGTTTTCCTGTCTTTCTAATGCATGGGGAAAAAAGTAAATACAACACAGAATAAAAATACAGGCTACAGATGAAGTATTTGTTGACGACATTCAAATATAACTTCTTTCTGTTTGTCTATGTTTGTGGTCAATATTGCTTCATTTGTGGTAGTGATGTTGTTCATCAAGCACTAACATAGCTCTGGAGGGAATAATCATGACCTGGCAGGAGGCTGTCCAAAATGACCCATTAGAGCTTTTCTGTCTTCAACATTTCCAACTACAAGATTCATGGAAGCCAGTCATTTGAACCTAGTGATTCAGAACAGCAGGAGATACGGCTGGTTACAGTAGGCACAGAAAATAAAAGATTTGCTCTGTCTAACCACATAGGTCCTTACACAATCCACATCATCAGAATACTTGAGTGCCTTTGTTGTTTGCAAGCACTTACAGTGGAGGATTTGCTGCAGATAGGCTTGCATTTGGTCAGTGGCTTGTTTCACATATTTACTAGGGGGAAATGTAAATGGCTAACACAGTCTCAAAAAGTTAATTTATATCATTATAAATAACAGATTAGTTTTATTGGAAAAATAAAAGAAAAAGGAAATGTTTGAAAAATCAAGAAAGATGGATGTAAGAATTTATTGTGATCTGGGCTGAGAGCAACGTAACTGAATTTTGCCACTGAACAGATATCTTGTTTCATGTCTGCCTGCTCCTTGGCAAGGTTCAGAAACGTCCACGGGCTTCTGTCAGCTATTCTTCTTTTGTTCAGATCTGAATAATTCAAAGGTAATCGCCTTTTTTCTTTGCCCCTAGCACACTGCCTGAACAGCTTGAGTATCTCCTCATTCAACCCACAGGCTACTCTTTTATCAACACTTTATTAGTACCCTGCCCTGCCCATTTTGAATACAGTCTTAATTCTCATTATATAGTTATCATAGAATCACAAGGTTGAAAAGGACTTACAAGATCATCTAGTCCAACCGTCCTCCCATTACTACTGCTACCAGAAGCTACTAAACCATATCTTGGAGCTCCTCATCCAGACACCTCTTGAACACTGCCAGGGACAATGACTCCACCACCTCCCTGGGCAGCCCATTCCAGTGCCTGACCACTCTCTGAGAGAAAAAGTTTTTCTTATGTCTAATCTAAACCTCCTCTGGCACAACTTGCGGCCATTTCCATGGGTCCTGTTCACTGCCTGGGAGAAGAGGCCAAACCCCTTCTCATCACAACCTCCCTTCAGGAAGTTGTAGAGTATGATGAGGCACCTGAGTCTCCTCCAGACTAAACAATCCCAGCTCTCTCAGCCACTCCTTATAAGACTTGTAAACTGCCAGATTTGTTCTCAAGCTACTAAACTAACTACTAAATACAGAGAAAGAGGAAGTATTAGACCTGAGTCCCTAACAACACTTTTTGCCACAAAATCCATGCACCCAACTCATGTTAGTCATCAGTTATCAGATATTGTAAAGTTCCATAGATTCAAGGGGAGGCCAGGTAAGACTACAAAACTGAAACACATACAGGGCTTTTAAATACTTGGGAACTGCACCCCTCTCAGGAAATCGTTCAGTTATTTGTAGCTGAGAGATGGGAGAAAGCTTAGAGGAAAGAATCTGATATTGTAAGACCTGTTCTCTACTCTTCCCCTTGTACCTGCTTTTGGCTATCATTGGGGCCAGGATACTGGGCTACGCTGACCTTTGTTCTGAGCCAGCACGCCTCTTATGTTCTTATTATGTTCTTATGCTAAGCAGGAAAAGAATTTAACCTCTGGATAACACCCAGTTGTGCTTAAATTCAGCAGCAGAATTCCTTTTCACCTTATTATTTCTGATCTGGGAAATTAATTCTACCCCCCCTAAAAAAAAAATAAAAAAATTAGTAAAAGTAGGCAGCAGTATACGAAGTGCTAGCAGCAGACATGAAAGATCATTTTGCTGTCATTAAGAACTCAGCATGATTTCTTTATCTACGTGGATGGGGAATCTTTCACTTGGGTAAAATATGCCATGAAGGCATTTGAAACAGTACCCCCTCATCCCCCAAGAAAAGATTCAATATCAGTAATTTCTGAGCCTGAAGTCCAGGGAGTTTTTAGGCAAAATAGTTCTGCTCACGGCTTCACAACCTTTATCAGAACTCATTGCGTTTCTGAGATCTTTAGGTGCAGACTCTGCGCTCATCCAGTGTTCAACAATGTAGTTGCTATTCTGATAGCAGCATCACTTTTTGAAAATATGTCTTCACATTATGCTATCTTATTGTCATGATTTTGATGATAACTGTTCAGACAGAACTTCAGCCTCACCATCAGCGTAACCATTTGGAGAAGCATCACAAGTTACAGAAGTACTTTGAAGCTCTCAGTGGTTATTAGCAGAAAGAAAAACTACATAGATCTAATTGCAAGATGGGGATTGTAAGATTCTGATCATGTGTTAAAACAGACATGCAGATATCTACCTTCCCCAATGCCCCTCCACAGAAATGTATCAGGAATTTTATTTCCTCTACAAATCACAATTTGAAGCTGGAGAGCAATCATGCACAGTTGCTTATTTAGGTGGCACTGTACAAGATGAAGTGAAAGCAGATAAAACAATATGTAATAGCAGCAAAACAGAAAAGAGTCTTAATTCTAAGTGGTTCGAAGCTTGGCATAGGAATAAGAAAATTATAACATGATGAATATTAATGTTTAGATTGCCTGTGCATCAAGAAGTAAAATATCTCAGAAAATCTCTCCTGTGCATATCAACTTTTCATTCTTTGATCTTCTAGGTTATGCAAACAATAGTCAAATAAACATACACACAGAGCTCAGAAAGACAATATATTTCACAAAGATGCACCTTGTGAGGGATTCTTTTCTTTTTTTCTTTATTTTTTTTTTTTAAACCAGCACCGTTCTTGTGCACAATATCTTAATGCCTCATTTGTTGTAAAGATATTGGTCAATGAACAACTAGAGGCTTTTCATTGTACAGCCAAGGCTGAATTGTCTACTTAGGTTTGCTTTCATTTCGGATGTATCTTAAGTGCTTGCTTATACCAATACAGCCAATTCATTCAATGAATTCTAATTTCGTAATTATTTATTCTTACTTTAAGCATCAGAATGCAGAAATCTGTTATAGTAAATTCAAGATTGAAGTTTCACAGAAACTTGAAAGGAATGAAACTGATGTGCTCTGTCTCAAGGCACGTCTAACTTCAAGCCCATTGGTAGGGCTGCTCATATTTGTGTAGAGTGCCTTCTAAAGTGGAGGTAGAATTGTGTGTTGTTGGTGGAGACTGCTTAAGTTGTTGAAAGTCCAGTAAGTCTCTCGCACTCCCATGAGAGAAAATGGAATATTTAAAGTTTATTGGAAGACATTAATCTTACTTATATAAAATCCACGGTCAAAACACACTAAAAATGTAAAGTTTGGAACAAATCATCTTTATCTTCTTTAGAAGGAAATATCACGTTCAAATAAGCCCATATCCATCTACTTTATTTCAGTTAAGGTTATTAATTAATTCCACACACTCCTCAGATAAAATTATCACTATTGGCTGGCTCTGTAACTAGCAATAACTCCTTATTTGCAGGGAAAAAAAAAAAAAAAAAAAGAAGACTGCTTTACCTGGAGCCAGGATGAGGAGCATGCATAGATAAGAGCTTACTGAACATCATGCTATTGAGGAAGACATACATGTTATGGAAAGGAATCAAGCATGGCAAGGCTTGCTCTGTGTCATAAAGGGTTGAGCCTCTTGTTATTCGTATTGGCAAGCTGGGCTATGCTGTTAGATTTTGAGCTAGTGGAGGAAGCAAAGGAGAGCTGAACAATATCTTTGTAACCCTTATTTGTCTTTGTAATTCCATGGTGCAAGCTATTCTCTAAAACATGAGCTTCATATGACTTCATCATCCCTAATACAAAGTATTATGTCACAAATTAGGTCACCCAGTCACTAACCAAAATTTTTACAGCATTGTAAGACTGCAAAACGGTTTGTTTCACTGGTTTCTATGCTCACCAACCAATTTGCTAATAGTACTGAAGGTTGTTGATTTCAGAAGCTGTGTGGGCACTTTATCAGCTGGGGAGGGAGCTGAGTGGGAGGTACCTTTCTTCCTTCATTAGCAATGCTCAGGATTGTGCATGCTCAGTAATGTGTGAGAGAGTAACTTGGTGCTGCCCACACTGCCTCTCATCAGCACAGTGACTGCATCACCCTAAGGGCCCTAAATGGCAGCCAGCTTGTGAAGAGGTTGCCTCCCTCCAGTTTAAATGGAGCTCTGGTAATCAGTGAGAGTACTTAAACTGAAGGAAGATCAAGAACTTGGACACAAAAATTCTTTCCCTCGCTATGCAGGTGCCCAGGGACAGTAAGAGACACAAAGAAAACAAAAATCCGTTTTGCAGAGTGAAGGAAAATATTTCTCAAACGGCTATCTACTTTGTTATATAACTGTTTATCCTTTTCTAGTATGGAGAGCCAATTAATTTGGCTAACATCTACAGTGAAATTAATATACAAGCATCAAAAAGCACTGCACTAAGATTTTGAACCAAGAACATGGAAGAAACCTTACCAAAGCTGGCAGTGCCAAACTGTGAAAGGTCTAACAGCCCTGATGTCCACTTCCATAGATATGCACTTTGCCCTTGCCACCCCTCTTTTCAGATTCCTCTCCTCAGCACAAGCACATGGCAGGCTGCCCCATTGCAGGGGCTCAGGATTCTCTCGGTGTCTGGTCTTAGGCTTTTTTCACCAGCAGACCAAACACCTACAAGCTATTCAGCACATCAAAGAGCCGCCATGCATGGACAGATGATAGGAAATGCAAAACAAAGCTGACCTAGAAACTGCATGTGATTTCTGTGCAAGTATTGCTTCTTCCCACAAACAGACATTGGGAATAAGACTCTATGGCAACTTCTTCGACACTAGCAAGCTGTCTTAATTCATGAGAACAGAGTAAACAAAAATTTTAGCAGTCATTTGCTATGAATTTCTTTGTTACAACTGTAACATGTGAAATGTTTAATTCAAATGCCTGACATTTTCCACATACGGAAATGGATTGAGAGGAGGGAAGTATGTAAGTAAGAGGGAGGTATAGGAAACTACAGCAGTGTGTCACTAAGCATTTGGCATCTCTGTGCCCTAGCTAGCCCAGCATAATTAAAATATATTACATTTCTTTACATTTCTATCCCATCAGAGCAAAATTCAAAACAATAAATGGTTTTTTCATAGCACCAGACTGTCTTTCTCATCCTCTTGCTTACTTCCAACTATGAAATTCTGCTTGAGTTCATCTTTACCTTGACCTTGCTTCTGCTGAAATCCTTGTTCATGTCTTAATCACTTCTCATCTTGAATTGTGCAATTCCTTCTTCTATGGTCTGTCTAAATCCCAACCCTCTATAAATGTCAAGAGGTCCAGAATGGTGCAGTCAGATTATTTTCTTGCTCCATGCATGGATAAACAATATGATAGAAGATGTGTTTATGTAGTAAAATTGAGAAAATGCAATAGGAAAAGAACAAGGTGATTGTGTATAGAAGAAGAATGGCAGAAAACATGCACAGCAGCCAAAAACCTCACTAAAATTCTCAGACTCTGTGACAGAGGAACATCCACCCACACATCAGCAGTAAATTATTTGTTTGATAAAATATAAATTTTATCAAGATCACAAAGCCCAGAAACCCCACACTTCTTCGCAGACAACAGACATCTACTAAGTGCATTTGCCTCCCAGAACAACAGCATGTACTTGGTATCAAATACACTGCAAGGTCTTCAAAAAACACAAATGGTTTGCTCTGTAGACTGCTCTCAGCAGTTAAGGAGACTGCCAACTCTTGATTTTTCAGCCAAAAGCTACCATGCTGTATTTTGTACTATGTATGTATGTACTAATATGTACTATGAAGAGCATATAGAAAGAAGTTGCTTGCCAGTCCTGTTAAGAAACAGAAAAATATCTGAAACTACCAGGTTCCTTTACCTTTGATATCTTTATCCTGGTTATGTAACTCCTTACCAATGCTCATTTTGCCACCAGAACACTTTGTTGTGTTAGTTGAGCCATCTACTTTGTAGCATACAACGTGGCAACATAAACAGTTTGGGGACCAAATGCTCATTCTTTTCAAGCTCTAGCAGATTTAACAGAAAAATGAAAGCAACTTTGGAAGTTACAACAAAGATGCCTTGTATTAGACAGTGTTACTTTGTAAGCGATGCAGAAGTTCATAAATTAAATGCTCCATGAAGATTTATTACATCACCATATTTTTTCTGAGAATTGTATTAATTTCTCCTTAATAAATGAGTAGCAAAGCATGTAGAGATTAAGAAATTCCAGAATCCTGTAGCTTTACATGAAATTAAAGAGTCATTCTATGGGCCCTTAACCTCTCTGAAGAGCTAGCTAATATTGCCTAGAGTATCTGCAGTAGGTCAAGCTTTTATCTGATATTTATTACTCTATTCCCAACAGCAGAACTACTATGGGAGTAAGCAAAACAGCTGCCTCTTCTTCCTAACTCACTTGACCTCTTACAGTCATTTCTAGTGATAGTAAGCCAATATATCTTTGCTAAATCAAATAATAATAATAAAAGTAGCAACTTACTTCATGAATTGCAAGGTCATTTCAGATGCCTCATCCACTGATGCTATATACTCAAAAATCATATTCAGCTGTGAGCTGATTTTTCTCACCTGAACAGCAATTAAAATTTAAGTAATAAATAAATCCCACCCTCCTCCCATTGCAAATCAATGGTTTGATGACTAAAATATCTCATCTTAATTGTTCTGAAAATTTAAAATAATTTTTCTAAAACTGGCCATTCTGAGAAAAGAAATCAATAGCAATTTCTAAAGGGACAATTTTAGGAGTTACTCATAAATTCAAATATGATGGAAATGCACCTTTCCTAGGGAAAAACAAAACAAAACACACTTGTTTCTACCTTTGCTCTTTAGTTTGCTAAAAACCAAAAAAAAGCAAAGAAAAAAAATCCAGCTATCTGCAGCTATTTGTGCAAAACCCTCTGCAAAGCAGTTTTTGCCCACCTGTAGCTGCTTATTCAGACAGCATTCATAGGGCTGGAATTGTATGGTCACCTTGCTGCTGAAGATGAAGCAGAGTGCCGCACAGCTTCGTACTGGTTACATGGCTGTTCAAACCAATTTTCGATTATTTCAGGTGCAAGTTTCAATATGTGCAGTAACCCTCCCACTTTGTTTCCTCTTCTCATTACCATATGAAGACTTGTATTAGATGCCCAGAGGCATTTTGCAAATGCAAGGATTTTCAATTACCCATCCTTCTGACAAGCATCATGCTTTCTTTGTACAGCAGCTTTAGGTACATGAATGGGGTGTTGTGTGTCACTGTTACTAGCAATGAATAATTGTAATGACTGTTGGTACCCTGCAAAATGCTGAGAAGTGTCAACCTCTTCCCTTGAGTCAGCTCTGCTTTCCCTTCCCAGATATTGCTATGTGTCTTTGGTACCAGCTGTGGACAGGTATTTTTTAAACAGCAGCTTTGCATCAGTTAGGATGCATTCCATCAGCGTTACTCCTTCTTGTGCAAATGGAAAACCTAACTATGGAGCCAACAATATCTGAGGGATTAATATGATTTCTCATTAATGAGAACTCCATAACCTTTGGTATGGGATATATTTAGCCTGTTTGTTCTCTCTCTCTCTCTTTCTTTCTTTTTTTTTTTTTTTGTGAAGTATATTCCACATGCTGTGATTTCTGGCCTATTGATTAATGGGTCTTTCCACCACAAACAATCTTAATCTTTCTTAATTGCCTTAATGGCATGGCCTCTCTTTTATACTCTCTGCCCACTATGTTGTTGTTGCAAATGCTTTTGTATCTTAACTTCATGACTATACTAAGGACTTAAAGGAGACTGACTGTGAAGTCTATTGTTGTTCTTGTTCCTTCCATTCTTTAAATTTCTGCTTCGGGGTCCTAATTTATGTAGGTAATTTAAAAAAAAATGTAATTGTGTAAATATGCATAAATTTAAAAAAAAAAATGTCCTAAAGTTATCAATGAATTAGAACTTCTTTTAAAAAAATAATATATACATAATTCATAATACTGTTCTTTTAGTTCCAGAGATCTACGATGCAGACTAATACATTTATGCAGCTTTCTACTGACATCTGAAATACTGAGGTATGTAGCAAGTGTTCAGAAGGGGTTGTGTGAATCACCCTTCTACAGACTGCAGAAGACTCAGGTAAGTCTGCTCTGGAAGTGTCTGTGACATTAAATAAAAATGTATTTATGTATATATATATTATATATACATATATATCTATATAAATGTAATAGAGAGACCACAAGCGGATCACTGGTTTGTGCCTGTGGTGTTTCCCAGGGCTTTATTCTGAAACTAAGGAGAAGGTGAAATGAGGAACTATTATTTTCTTATACAGAATCTGTCAGTAAAGTTGAAAGATGTCTAGATCTGTAGCGTTTGTTGATCATTGTGATGTTAAACAGAAAGCAGAAGGCAGACCAAGGAAATGGTAACCTTAGGCTCGCCAAGCCAGTTTATAGGTTTCATTTCCAACCTGTTCTTTCTCTCCCTGAAGAGATGAAACCCCAACTTAAGTAAACAAACCTCAATTGTCATCACTGTGCATATTGGTTCATGTGCAGCACCTGATTTACAGGTAGAGTAGCACTCGGGATTTGATCCATGGGCTAAATGACAGATCTACATGCAAGAATAATTGCAAGAAGAGGTGCTATTAACATCCATAAGTACGCCGGGGCAAAAACACTAGCCTACAATTTCTACCAAAGGTACAAGTTTTTGAGAATGTTTCCAGGAAAGAGAGCAAAAGTTTAGGAAAGATTTTGTTTAAGGAACGGCAGTAGCCAGTTCCAAAGTTATTTATTTGCCTGACTGTAAGTTATTTGCAGCTACTTCCAAATCTAGATCCAGTCTAGAGCCAGCTGTGCAAAATCAAAGGCAATACTGTGAAGGCAGCAACATCTATGGAAATAATTTCACTCCTCTCAGAAGGGAGAAGGTAATGCACAGTAATTGCAATACCCACAAACAGCAAATCTTTAAAACTGTCAGTAGTCCAGAAATGTGTCACTTAGACCACTGTAATTATGGGAAAAGAGGTGACATTCGGGGCTGGAAAAAGAAACATGCTTGTGGTAGAGTCTTTTTATAGGAAAATGTCACCTGTTTAAAAGCCGATCAGAATTTTGGCAAGTTAGAAGTAATCATGGCTGACATTACTTGGCAAAGAGCAGATGAAAAGATCAAAACTAGAAAACAGATAAAAGCAATCTGGCCCGTAGTTCCATTTTTCAATTTACAATGGCAGCAGCAATGTCAAACACTCCCAGTACTGACAACCAATGTGGTACGAGCAGGTATGAAAGCAGAGAGAGAGTGCCCAGATCGATAGCAAAAAAAAACATGCTGGCAATTTGAGGAAGAGAGCAATGTGTTGCACCCAATTAGAAATATATGTGCATAATATATTATTTGTTTAGTTTTGCTAAAAAATTAAGTGTTGGCAGCTAAGATTTACTAAAATTTATAGCTATTTTTCATTCTTTCATCTATGTATGCATTACATAAATGGAAGCAAGCTTTAATCCTGTGAAAAACAACTAATATCCTGCCATCATAAAGCCTGCCTAACACAGGGGCCAAATCTAAGCTGGAAGTTTGACTAAAGATGCTGATTTCAGATTTCTATTTAAATTGCAGTTTTGAGAGATATTTTCTGTACATTGCTCCCTGGGGTGCCTTTTCTTGTTGATTTTACAAGGCAGAATCAAAAGGAATATTCTTAAAAGAGTTCTGACCCACGCAACTCCAATATTTCAATTTGCACTGTTGCCCAGGTTAAGCTCTGAACATTTATTGCTGACACTGAAACAAGAGGTTCAGAGCTCTGGTAGCCAACGTCAGGAAAATGCAGTTTTCCCAGTGATGAGGGCTGACAATCAGAAGGAGGCCAAAAGGACAAGGTATTTTAATGAGGTCTCACTTATGTTACTACAAGTTTTGCACTCAGTTCTGGTATTTTGTTTTTAGATACTTGGCAATGTCATAACAAGTAACAAGCTGATGCTTGGTGCACAGACCCTTGGTTGACTTACAGACCTTTTGAGTGTAGTTTAATACTCATTTGTCAACTATATGAAAGCAGTCTTAATGTCTGACTGCAGATGCCACACCTGTTCTAGAAAGGGAAAATGTTGCTGCCTTCTTAGTCTGAGTATTTCTGAAATATTTGGAAAATCTTTTGGTAGGAGAGTCCACTGGTCTATTAAGGGAAGAAAAGAAATTTGAAGCCTGACTTACTTCCTTCTTTTTTTCCTGGCCTCTTGGAAACTTATTCTATGCACATCTTCAAAGTTGGAGCATACAAGACCTGAAGTTTTAGGTTAGTGTTGAAAGCTGTCAATCTGGTGTAAAACAGAGGGTGTGGAACAAAAGCAGAAAAGTTTGTAGAAAGCTCTGCTGTGTAGATATGTTACCTTTAGCTTTCAGTTTGTGTTAGCCTTTCTCTGTTTGCTGGCCTCGTATCTCAGTTATTGTAACCTCTTCTTGTCCAACTCCTCCCTCACTCAAATCTGTATAAAGGCTATCATTAAAAGCTCCAGTTCAGCAGGGTACATGGGTGCACACATGGCTTTCGCTATAAGTCATCTGCTTGGTTTCTATGAAGTTATTTAGGTACTTACACTCAAGTGTATTCTTAAAAACATTCTGAATTGACCCCTCAGTCAATTTTCTTTGTCCTCCTAACCCATGTCATGGGTGGTTTTTCGGTTTTTCCTTTATCTCCCTGGCTCTTACCACATGCCCTTTAAACGCATCATCTCCATCGACAGTGCTCTCGTAAAATCTCTACATACTCACCAGCGTTTCTCCTCTCATTTTCTTTTACTTATTCTCCCTGAATTCACTCTCTTGCCTAATGTCATACTGCTGCCTTGACTCGATTCTCCTCCTCTGGATCTTAAGTAGCATCTGAGCTTTTCCTACTTTGGAAACAGTGTCCCTGGCCCCTGCCTGTACTCAAGTAGCCTTTGAGCCCTTTTTGTCCATCATAATTATTTTCCACACTCCAGTTCTTCATAAAAAGGGAAGAAGAAAATGGAAACAACATGATGCAGGAGTGTATCAGAAGAGCCAAGACTCTTCAGAAAATTAAATGATATTAACTCTATACTTAGAATTAATTAGTGTACTCAAATCGTCAGTATTTTTCAGTCTATTTAGAATTAGGGTTTGATAACATAGACGGTGAAACAGGAAATATCAGCCCACTTGTGAATCTATGCTCTATGCCTGACTCCAAGATCTGGAGTCCCCAGCCTCCTCAGAATGAACTCCAAAATGACAGAAGCTAAATACATGCTATGAAATCCAGCAAAACCAGGTGAAAGAAGAGAAAATAGAGCTTCTTTAAGAGGGGCTTCCTTCATTTCTGACTACGTGAAGACTCTTCACCTGAGGATGTGTCTGCACTGAAGACTGCAGTGCTATAGAGCAGTGTGCCAGTTTAGCTCTTGGAAGCAGTCCAGCCCCAGGAAGTCCGAGTCCCAAGTGGGCAAGATCATACTTCTGTGAGTTAGATTCTGTGCTGTACCCAAGCTTGGTGCAATATCTCTAGGCTTTGTAGTGTAGCCATACACCTCAGAGGGACAGGTACTTTTAATCTGGTAGAGGGAATAGTAAAGTAAACAAATTTTCACCTTTTGACAATTCATGCATTGCACAAAAGCAGACCACTGCAATGAATTTAAATATAAATGGAGTAAAGAAGGTCTTCACTGCAGTCCTGCTACCCATTAAGCATGTAATTTGCTAGGCACAGTTAAATCTCTGTCTCCTGTACGTTTTAACAAGGAATGGTCTAGAATAGACTGCAGCCTGTTCAGATGCCTACCTGTGCTTAGCCAGGAACCCTTACAGGACTTCACAAGAGGACATTCCCATTGGCCAAGAAATTCGTATGCATAAGCTGTCTGCATACTCCCATTGATGACTGCAAGCTTTTATGCTCAAGAATTTCTAATCATTTGTATCCAAAAGTTGTAATATTAACTTTGCAGGAAATAACCTGCTGGAAAAATGACTTGCACTGGAGTCTAACTATGCTTGCTAATTTGTGTACCAGCTGCATGAGCAGCACAGTATGGAGTCCAGTGAAGGCTAATTTCTCTTGCCAAAAAAGCATGGATGCTTAGTGACAGCTTTTCTAGCCCATACAAGATTCTTCAGAAATTTCAGCCTAATCCTTTAAAACAATATTTCACAACAAAAAAAAAGCTCTAAGCATTTTACTTCCAGCAGGACCGAATAATGTGTTGTGTTAAAACCGTGTACTAAATCTGTCTATCTAGTTTCTCTGCAAAACATTTGCTAATTGTACTGTTAAAGGGGATGAACATAATTTGGAATATAAAAAATTGACGTGGCAATGACAAATTTTAACATTAAAACACATGCAATGACTTTTAGATTAAGCTTTTCTGATATACTGAATACAAAAATTAAATAACTAATCCACAGAGAACAGAAGATGGACTTGGCAGCTGAGTAAGATTACAGTGTCAGGACGTACTGTAGA
Organism: Lagopus muta; assembly: GCF_023343835.1. NCBI lineage: Eukaryota > Metazoa > Chordata > Aves > Galliformes > Phasianidae > Lagopus > Lagopus muta. Next base: position 84,628,858 of record NC_064434.1, read on the forward strand.
GGGCACAGTGAAATGCAATTGTCATAGATTTCTTAATAATTTTTTACCGTATATTGGTTAGTCAAAAAGACGTGGCATATAAACCAGAAAAAAAAGTATTCAGTGTTCATGTCAAAATCTTCTGATAAGCTCTACATGTGTGCAGCACTGACTCCTGTAACTATCACTTGGATAGCTGGCTTGGAAAGTGACACTTCACAACTGTGTAGTTTTATCCTTGAGAGACTGACAGGAGTAGACATCATTGTGCAAACTGCATTTCATTCCATACATCGCAACTTCAACGCATTTCATACATTGCATTCATTCATAGCAAAGCTCAGGTGCTTTTATAATTTGGTTTGTATTCGTGAGGGATGAATTACTCTTCAAGAAGAGGTGGTCGATCACAGGAAAAATAGAACCTAATAGTCTTTAATCACTGGTGAAAATTCCTTGCATAATTCCTAAGACAAAAGATTTGGCACAAGTTTTTAACCATTTTTCACTATTCCTTTGAAAGCGGAAAGTAGAAATGGATACAGCGCTACAGAAAGTAATTTATGTCAAAGCAATATTTATCATAACTGGATCTGTTATATCTCTATGCAGATGAAGAAAGATTACAATGAACAATTCATTTGGGACATAATATATAGAAAGCAATAGGAATTTGTCAATGCGTTCAAATTAATATATGAGCATATTCCCATATAGAGATGGTAGTCATATACACACACTACTGTGTTCATCCATATCCACACATAAACGGAGGCATTTCTGAATAAGGCTGTATATATACATATATAAGAGGGAGAAGCACACACATGCAACATGTGAACCGTTCCACAGAGAAAACTCATTGTGAAAACAATCTACTTGTGAGATGCTGTTTTTCAAATATAATACCTCCACCCTGTATGCATACAGATGTAGATGGAGAAACACAGCTCAAGTGTCATTTTCTTCATTTTCTTTTACCCATCTCAACAAAGAATCCTTTTTTAGTCTGTGATCTATTTAATAAATATTTAAAGTTCTTCTCTTGCCTTAGCCACATATACATGCAGGAAAACAAAGCTGATTTGATTTGTTAGTAATGATTCGTAGGCAAATTATTTCATGAACTGTTCAGTTGTATTTTACAAGGATTTTTCAACAGTCTCTCAAAAATGTTAAAACAGAAGAGGCTGAGGATTTATATTTAAAAATATTTATGATTTTTTAAAACAAATTATTTTTCACAAGCTATATTAAAATTATTCTCATAGCCAAAAAAGGTCGAAGTTATTTGGGTAATAAGCAGCTCTTTATAGAAAAAAAACATCCTGAGCTTTTAAAAAAACAAATCAAAAGCATTTTGCTTCATGAAAAAGCATCCTTCTAATGACCACTCTCTGTAGTACCAAAGCGTTGATCGAGACTTAAGAAAATTTGAGAAGTTGCCTGCGACAATCTTTGTAATTATCAAATGGTTCAAGGGATGAAGCATTACATTAGCTGTAATAGAATATATATTCCAGCTATGTAACAGGTTTTTTCTCTCAAGTGAGCAAACAGAATTCATTATCTTCACCACAAGACTAAACCTAGATCCCAAATTTTAAAGATGCCATAAAGAGGTTACATGTTACTTGAATAACTCACTTTCTAAAAATACTGATACATTATTTATTCTCCCCAGGAACAGAAAGTGAGAATTTCTGTACAAACAGATGCCTCTGTAAAAAAGCAAGACTTCCACTACTTAGCATATCTATAGCTCAGCACATTTCTAACCATAACTACTATTTCCTTCCTTAGGCACCTGTATGTGGAAAACAGATTAAAGAAGGCAGAAGATAATGGAATCAATTCTGTAATGCTAGCAGGATGGGGCCAAACTTATTGTTAGCTTAAAGAAGGAGACACTTGGCATTTTTCATTTGCCTGTTTAGTATGAACACTTTTTCAGCTTTGAATAAAAGCAGTTGTGTCTGAGGAATTTCTGAGACTAGTATTTTCCACGTATTTTTTTCCCAAACGGGCATAGGAGCTATTGGACTGCCAAAGTAGACTGAGACAGAAAATGAAATGTTATTCACCGGTCCAGCCCCGAAAGAACAGGCATCAGGCTGTGGAAATTCTAATCTCTAAGAAACAGTCAGTGTCCACTTGTAGATGCTTACCTGCACAAAACATGTGGGAAAAATTTTTTTAGAGTGTGCTACCTCCAACTATTGCACTACAAAACACACTGAAGACTGCACAGGGAAGCAGGTAAAACAAGAGTGGATTAAATTGTACGCTCTTGCTGGCTTTGCCATGCGGACACATTGTCTGAGCAGCAGGTTTAGAAAGAATCCTGCTCGCTGGCTTGTTCATTTCTGCATGTGACACGCTCACAGCAGTCACAATCAGTACATGCACTGGGTGACCAATGTGCCAAATAAAGCAAAACAGCAAAACGGAGATGTCAGGCTCTTCAGTGCAAGCCCTGGCTTTATGCTTATTGTAATGAAATAAAATGGAAATGTACCGCAGCATTTTTAATCACTTGAAATTATCATCCGTCTCCCTCACCGAAGTAGCACAACAGATAATTGATCTTCTGAATCAAAATAGTGCAACCCCCAGCAGTATGTTTGTGCTAATTCACGAGGGCTTTTTTAATGAATTTGGGAAGCTATCTATATACCTACACAAAGGTCTTATTTTACTATTAACTACAGTAATTTTATGCTGGAACCCTAATATTAGAGTGCAATTTAGTTGAAACTGTTGAACTTTTGAACTGTTAAGAATACAAATAATGCAATAATAACGAAGAACCCAAACACTCAACAGCAGCAGCAAACTAATAATCAGCAACACTTTTATGTCAAATAAGCTACCAGGGAATTAATAATTCCTCCTCTCTCACAGTAACGCAGCTGGTATTTCAAGATGTTTCCACTCAGTGGAAACATATTCTAGCCCTCGATCTGAGCGGGCATCTTGTCAGGGCAAAGACAAGTCCTGTGGTGCCCCCAAACGCTTCCTGCCCCCCAGCACACCAAGGTGCGTGTCTCCAGCCCTGCTGAGGGCTGTGGACATGCAGCAAACGTCTCCAGCGTGCCTGACAGAAGGTTTCCCTTGCAGATAGGTTTGGCGTGCTGGGCTTTGCGGCTACACCTGTATCAACAACAATGCAAGCGTCATTATCTTACCTTAATGAACTTAATCTTTAATTTCACAGCTTGGCCCTTGTGCTCAGGCTCCTAACAAAGGAGCTGAACTGTTTTAGTCCATATGACCACCCTTCCTCCAACAGCTGTGGAAACTTTAGCCATGACAAGGATTTTTGCCCCTTGTGAAACTGTCAAAAGCAATAAATATTTTTCTTTTTTTCCATCATTAGACTCTCCTAAGAATGCCTCCTCATTGTCCACTGTAATTCCCAGAGCTCGCTGGGCAGAAGCTTTATTGTCCACAATGAGTCCTGAAGTGTGAACAATACGGGGAACGCAGCAGCACTTTCTCGAGGGTGTAGCCGCCAGGAATGCGGCGCTTCCCCATAGACAGCTCCGCCAAAAGAGCACTTGTGTTTTTTAACACGGGCCTTTCAGAAGGATGCTCGAGTTGCGGCATTGTGGCCCACTGTAAATAGATGCACTCGCCAGAATGGAGCTTCGTCATCCCTAATTAGGGAAGTAACTCCGGAGAGACAGAATGTCACTTGCAAGACTGGACGCATTGTTGGGTTTGTGCGCGTCCCCACAATGTGAGGTAATTGGAGTTGTACCTTTTAGAAAGCTGCTAATTTCGCATAGGAAGTGCTAACAAGACCTTTGTGTGCCATGTTTTCCTTCTTCCTTTTTAAGGAAGTTACAGCGCTCGAGTACTGGGAATGGCTGGGCCAAGGCCCGGCGAAGGAGGCTGCGGTAATGAACCACTTCAGCCCGCGGTTAGAAAAAGGGGGCCTAATTTTCAGGCCTGAGAATACTAGGTCTGACAAAGGGTTCTGTTTAAGCTTATTATACAGGACATTCTTAGTGCCTACACAGCTTTCCTCGAAATGACCCTCTCCAAATAAGTGCATCAAGTTTGAGCAAATAGAAACATGCAACTTTCAAGGCTTAGGGTTATAGTTTTCTTTACAAAGCCATTTATATAATGTAAGCTTGCAATTAGCATGGAACGGAGCAACAAGATCTAGCTAGGAAAGTTCCTCGAACAAAGGACAGAAATTAGGGGAATAAGTAACAGTTAAATATCAGCTTCGGATAGCGAGCTGAAAAGGTCTTTCAAATAAGCTGCAGATACAGAAAAATAAAATGATTTTGCCTCCAATCTCTTGCTCTGCAAAGTTTGGCTTTTAAATGGCTGACTGATTAATTCCACTAATTTTAAATTATCCTGATAGAATGGATCTGGGTTAAAAAAAAAAACTGAAAAGCCTTTCGGCTTTTAAGCCTGACAATATCATCTCAAAACGCCTGTAGGAATTACACATAAAAATTCAAACGGTAATGAAACAAATTACTACTTGTAGTATGAAAAGTCTGCAAAAGCTTTTTATAGACTTGAAATGCAGAAGTTATATAAACTACTCGGTGAAAAGAATTAGAAAATGACCTTTGCAGATCAGGGGCAAAAATGAACAGACTTCAGGAAAAAAAAAACCACTGTTAACAATGGCTTTTAATGCCATTTTGCTTCACTCATTTATCTAATAATCATGGCAAGGTTAGGGTAAACAATGAACAGTATGTTTTCACATATTCCACCTTTAGTGTCCTCCATATGAATTTCTAAAACACTTAAGAGAATAGATACATAAACCTGTGACCTTCGAATGAGCTTTTTGCTACTTTCAACATTTTGAATAAAAAAGGTCAGAAAATTGAACCACTTTTGCACAGTAATGAATTCCATTCTGTTGGGTAAACAAAGCTAAATTTTAAAACACAGACCTGACATCTCTATAGCTCAAGAAGCTTTCCTCTCTTTCTAGTGCGGGGGGTGGGAGCTGTGGGATGCAAGCACTCTGCCACTGCCTAAATAATTACAGCATCCACGAAAGGGAGGAGGAGGAGGAGACAAAAATATTTGGTTTCATTCGGCAAACAGCCCTGATTTCCAACGCAGGTACAACACAAATGTCCAATTTTTAAGACTTTTTTTTTTCTTTTTCCCCCGTGAATAATTGATCTGGTCTGCACAAAAAGAAGGCAGTGCTACCATTTTAGAGCCAGCTCTTACTGACAAGAGCCGCGAGGGCCTCCAAAAGTTACTTCAATTTCCGCCGGGCCTTTGTCCATGAGTTGTCCTGGCTGAAAGGCCCAGTTAGGTATTGTTGCAAAAAAGTCTGCACCCACATTTATTCCCCTCTAATTCATACTCTGCATTGTGAAGTTTTGCTATTCACGGGCTGATTGGACAACAGCCTGAAGAATGGCCCGAGTGATTAGTCTCCCAGCATGGGTCTGGATTGTGGGTATAAACCTCGAGCTGGAGCTGGAATTCACTGCTGCTTTCTGTTTCCTCTGTGCGCCTCCCGCTCCCCATATTTTCTGCGCCCGTTGCTGCAGGTAACACATTCCTTCATACCAGGAAACTGCGTCCGTGTAATTAGCCTGCACAGTAGTGTGCGAGCCCTTGAAAGTCCAAGGGTTGTGCCCCTGGAAGCAATTTCACTTCGGCATTTACAGGGACTTGCAGGTTTTGGTTCAGGGCGGGATAATACAAAACCCCCGGTATTGTCATTAGGGGGTATTCATTCCGCTGGACAAAGGCACCTTCTCCAGTGTCCCCCCGGGGGCACAAAGGGGTGAGTCTGGACACAGATTTGTTTGTTTAGAAGCGGAGTTACGCTGGGCCCAGCCCCTCGAAATCTCCAACCGCTGCCTCCAGCCCCATCCCTCCATCCATCCCTGCTCCCCCACTCCCTGCACCTAACACGTACCGTACATTGAGAAGTACGGCAGCTGCGCAAGCTGCTAAGTGTACAGATGTCACTCTGTGTTTTACATGTCAGTAACTTGAATTAATTTACATTTATTTTCCTATTGTTTTATATCATTTTATGACAATGCGCTGCATAATATAATTTAAATCTTTAATGTACAACTAATTCTCTACCATTAATTTGTCAACATGATTACTGGATGTGGCAAGAAAAGAAGCTGGATGACTTGAAATATGTACAAGGCATTCCCGTATCTTTAAAGGAGGTTTACATCTGAAATGACAAAGATTTGCAGAACTTTTTTTGGTCTGTCTGCAATTTTATGAAAACTACAATTTCAATGTAATTTCACAAACTGAATTACTCTAAATCTCAGCCTGAAATAAAATAAAACATCTAATATATTAATTAGCCCACGGAGAGAGTCCCAACAGTATTGTAAGAAGCAACGTGATAGTATGATTCCTGAGAAACACAGCCTTCATCGTGACAAACACTGGCTGATGGGAGTTTAAATTGTCTCCTTGCCAATATGATTTTATTTTGGGCAGAGCAGCAATCTTTTTAGTTACGCACTGGAACTGAAAAGCAGCTCATAACAGGAGCTGGTTGTGAATTTTTTGACAGAAAATGGTGATTTGTTGAAACTGAAACTTGTCCTGAGAGCGGACAGCAGGAGCTACAGCAGGGAAGGTTTATTGGGGCAGGATTTCTGATTAAAAAATGAAGAAGCAGAGGGGCTGCTCTGCCTCCTGGCCCTCCCAGCTGCCGGAGGCAGGAGGTCAGGGTGCTCTGTGAGGCTGTGGAAGAGCCAGGATCAATTAGCTCTGCAGCATTGCTGTGATGGGGGATTTAGAGCAAAGCACATGTCCATTTTCAGGGGAGGCTGTACCCCACGTCTCCTGCAGTGCTAGGGCAGTCCTCACTTATCTTCTGGTTCTTCCCCCATATTAAAAAAATGAATACATATGCTTCCCTTAAAAATATATATATATCAACACATGAAAGTAGAGGCCCTGACCTTGCAGCATCCACATCGGGTGATTTCCTCGTGCAACTTCTCATGCAGAGTGGGATCTTGACAACACAGCCCACCCTTGGTGCTGGTTCAGACACAGGCATCATCCTCAAGCACCACCAGCAGCTGGGCTGGGCTTTACCTGCCCCATTCCCTGTACTCTCCTTGCAGTCTGGGTATTTCTGCAGTCAGAATTCTGTGTCACAGTCCTTGGAGTTTATCCATATGCTCACATCCATACTGCACAGAACAGCTGGCTCCTATAGGTATGCCATGGACTGCAGGCTTCTCAAAATGGCAATCAAACTGAGGCTGTTCAGCAAGCTACCTGTAGCCACTGGGTCTGAATGGACAAAAGCTTATGCTCCTGCCAGTGGCAGTCCAGAATCAGGTACAGACCCAAGATGAAAATTCTGACAAAGTAATGAAGACTGAAAGTGGATGGGAACACAGCAATTAGTTTCTAGGGAACAATTTTCTAATAGACTGTTTAATCTCCTCACATTGTGTTTTTTAAAGATCCTTGCCTCTCCTCCTCACACCTCTCCTCTACCTTTTGGGCATCTTGCAGAGAAAGAAAAACTGAAGGAGTCACCAGAACACTGGAAAAATCCAGTAATTTCTTCCCCCACCCCACTCTATCCCCCCCCCTGAAAAAGGCTTGATTAAAAATGAAAATAAAAAAAAGATTTTCTGTCAAAAAAAAGAAGTGTTTAGACAAAGCCTGTCTGCTTCAATTTCCCAGCTAAGTAAGCTCCCTTGCCCTGAGAGTGACAGTAGATTCCATAAATTAACTGAAAATCCCTCTTCTCAAGAGCCTAAGTTATCTCTTCTTTGCCTGCAGCTCTGATTTAGAATAGGCGCTCGTTTGTTTACTGTTTTAATTAATGCTCCTTTTCAGTGTGGAATAGGGGAGGGGAAATGAACTGACTTGATAAACAGGTGTAGCTGTTCTGTGTTATATTTGGGATCATTCAGGACTTGCAACAGATTAATCAGGCTTGACTGGACGTGAACATCCTAGCAGAAAAGGTAGATCAACTCTGCTGGACGCCCAGTAGGTGAGTATTATTTTAACTGCTAGCCTGTGATAGGAGAGGCTTAGAAGGACAATCATCAGTGGAGAATCTCTCTCTGTTTTCACCCAAGAAATCATTCTGATTCTTTCCCTGCCGCTCAGCAGATAAGGAGACCTTAACAATATAAGCCACTTCCTGTGTCCCCTGTGCTTCTCCTTCTAACCTCTCTGCCTTATATTCAAGGTGAAAGAAACAAATGATCCCATTATTTTTAAAACATGTAAGCGTCACATTGGGGAACATACTCTCCTAGGTTAACTATGGATGATTGGAGACCTTGTTTTCCTAAATGCAATAAAAGCATAGTAACAGTTTAAGTGCCACATTACAACATGTATTGCCTTTACACCCCATGGAACGCATACCACAATCAGAACAGAAAGTGATCCAAAATCAACCTTTTCTCAAACACAGCCCAAATTCTTTGTCTCAAAGGGGAACACCAGTTCCTCTTCATTAGGAAGAAGTTACATTTAAGCGTACCACAGCAGTAAGAGAACATTTGTCTTGTATTAAGTCTAAGAACAGACTGTCTCTCCTACTTTCAAAATAAAGTAACATCTAAAAAATGTATTTATTTACTTCACAATTCGTCTTGGCTTATGTAATTAATATGTGTACAGAAAGCAATGTCACATTAAAGATAAGTGAAAAGGAATCAGAGAGCACTCAATTACAATATTATTCAGCTGACCTTGCCAGGCAGAAGAAAGTGGAGATGTCACAAAGCAGGAAAACGCTTTGATTTTAACTGCATTACAGTAGATTACCTCGAGTTTATGGCTGTCAAATGAGACCCTGCTCACTTGCATCTCGTGCTAGCAGCCAGGCTGCAAACTTAGTATCAGTGGAGAAGACAGATGCTCACCATCCATCTTGGAAAGAGATACTGTGAATGAGAGCATTGCACGTGCTCCTTGCACCACTGGAAGTATGGTGCTGGGTCAGGACTTCTTTACACTGTGTGTTGTCAGGAAAATAGAGTTTGGGCTCAGAGAGATTCCTAATATTGCCCGCTCAGATCACAGGCAATTCTCTATTATGCAAGGTTTTCTGCTTTTATCTTTCCACCATGATTTTACCAGGCTGTCAGAGGGGAGATGATAAGACATGGGGAGAGAAGGAAGGATAGAAGTCCAGCTGAAATGTTTTCAGCATTTTACTCACTTCCACATGTTAGTGGCAATGCAAAGAGCTTTCATCTATTCAAGAAATCAGAGATAAATATCCTTTCTACAGATAGCCCCAAATATCTCACTACAACCATCAGCTCAGGCTCCGTGATGTCAGCTGATAGCCTTGCAATACCTACCATGCCACAATAAATCATTTATCTTATCATGTTCATAGAGGGCTAAATGCTCCCCTACCAGGGGAAAAACAGCTTGACAAGGTCTGCAAAGAAAACATGTTGGAGTTACTGCTGCATTCTCCTCTCAGGAGATTTGCAGCCACGTGCAGGGGGAGTCTGCAGACCTGGAAACAGCATGGAGGCTTGCAGCAACATTTATTTTCATGCCTGCCTAAGAAGCCTTGGCCAGACTGAGACCTAAACATCTTCAGAGAAAATATAGCCCAGCAAATGGAATCTAGGGAAGCTATATGGAAAACTTACCAGGGAGGAACCTTGTATTTCCAATGGAGATGCTGCCCCTTCTTGTCAGCATGGGCATTCTTTCTTGATGTACTTGGTAAAACTGGTTTATATTTGTCCTACCTGTGTTGCCCTGCTGTGTGGCCTAATGCAATACCCTCACATCATTCCTTCGGCCACCCATGGCCTGCTGCTCCCAGCAGCTTCTCTGTTTGCAGGGTGCTGAAGTCAGATCCAATTTCTGGCCAAGTAAACATTTCATCTGTGTTATCTGTCCTTTCTGCCTTTTCCCTGAGTCTCCTTAATCATTTGAATGGGACCCAGCAAATTAATGATGTTGTCAGTAGTCAAACAGAAAACACAGACCTCTCACACAACAACCACCTACATTATCATCCTCCTCAAAAACAAAACAAAACAAACAAACAAAAAAACACAACGCAAAAGCGACCCTCAAAACCCAATCAGTAATCATGATGAAAAGATCAGTACCAGCTGATCAGTACCACCGTTGGTACCACCACAAGCTTGTCCACGAATTGCTGCTGTTTAGGATCTTTTTTTTCCTGAGCATCCTTTGGGAAAGCACAGACTCAGTGGGACCATCCATTCCATGATTATAAATCAAGCGAGGGCAACCACAACTCTGGTGTTTGGCTTTCAATCACAGCTGACATAAATTTGAAACAAATTACTTACTAATGAAGGATTGTAAAGGAACCTCTGTTAATAGACAGCAGAAATGGAAATTTATTCCAACAACTTCTATGAATTTTTCAAAAATGAGACTGACAACTGCATTTTACCAGTAACTTAACTTTGCAGTATGAGAAATAGTAAGACAGAAAAGGAGAGAGATCTTCTAATCCAAGCCAGTCAAATATCTAGGATTTCTCCATCCTTTTTTTTATGCAATCTTTTTTTCCTGCTATACCTTTCTTTCCTCCCTTCCTCCCTATTTTTTTTTCTTTCTTTTTAGCCATGGAATGGAGCCAGTATGTGAAAGAGGTTTATAGTGCTTACTATACTATAAACACATAGGTAGCACCTTTCCAGCCTTGTCTCAGGTCATCCCTGTGGGGTGAAGATCTGCATTGGCCTCCCAAAACTCCTCTGCTTCCCTGCCAAAATCCTCCTGGCCAACCACAGGGCTGTGAAGCCATCAACTGTGTACAAAGTTACACACAAAGCTTTCCCTTCTGGGGGGACGTGCTTTAGTTAAAATGTTGGTTTCACTGAGAATGAGAACGACAAGCAGGGATGTGGAGTGTTGCAGCTTCTGCCAGGATCTGGATACTTCCAGCCTTTCCGCTGGGAAGTTACTCCACTATTACTGCTTATTGTGAACTTATCTGATGTGACTGAGGTTTGGAAATTGCCCAAAAATGTACAGCACAGCACAGCATCAGAAAAATGGAAGAAAAGGAGGAAGGCAGAGGGGTGGAGGGAAGCGTCAGGGGAGTTTTGCAAAGCAAATAGAGCATTATCTTTTTGTGTGAGGTGCCACGAAGACTTCTCGGCTGATTCCCAATCCTTTGCTTGGAGGACCAGTGCATAGTAAGAGCCCACACTCTCTCAATTGCCTCACTGTTCTCAGCACAGATTTATTAAATTTTGAATTAACATGTGTGAAGGAGGTTGATTTTGTTTGTTCTGCCGCATAACTTACTTTTCTAAACACTTAGTAATAGCAGCAGTTAATCTATTGACCAATGGCTTAAGCAGCAGGTGGCTCTAAGAGCAATGGGCCCTCTCTGACAAGGCCACAGGAATTCCTAAGGCCTCTTTGTTACCTGGGCTGGAAGGGAGAAACCGCTTGTTTGGAAAATGTTTCTCCTCCCACAAAACATCTTCAGCATTAAAGGCCTTTTGTTACCAGGGGTCTGAAGAGGGGGATTATGAAGGATAGTCTGTCACACAAATTGTTTCTTCTAGACATATAATACGACCTGCATTAAAAGTTTACAAACTAATCTAATGAAATTATCATTCAAACGAAGCAGGACTCTGGATGTTAAATTGATGCCCTGACCTGCCATGCAATGTCAGCACTGAAAATCTCAGGACAGCAAATGCTCCTGCTGCTGCTATTTTAGGGTAAAACTAGAGTAGGTGGTTTTTTTTTCTCTCCAAATCTCAGCAGTGTTCTGTTTGAAATAGGAACCCAGATAAGCTGCAGGAGCTCGTTTTCTTAGGAAATCCAGGCACCAGCACATTAACAAATTAGTTCCCACGTGCTAATGAATCCGAAGTTACACTTAGCTGTGTGTCCTTGGAGTCTTTACCTCTCCCATTTATAGCATGCAAATTAACATTGGAAAATAAAAGGAGAGATATTTTCATTATTTGGATTGGTTTAGCAGAGGTCAGTAGCAGCTGCAGAAGCCAAAACGTGGTTACCTCTGAGGCAACACGGTGCTGGCTAAGCTGAGGGTAGCATTAAACTGTGACTTTCCTAAGGGAGGATTCCACAGCACAAAGCTGGGAGATGCTCCCTGCTCCAAACATGTGTGCCATCCATGCATGCACAGAAAGGACAGCAGTAGTTTGGCTTGTAGTGAGGAAATGGAGCTGTTGGGTAGGGCTTGTTCTTTCAGCAAAGCTTTCTGTGTTATCTGAGTCAGAAGGAAACACCTCCATCTGCATGTGAACGTATGTATGAATGGAAACATGTATATATACATGCTGTATGTTTATATATGTGCATGCATGTATGAATACACACACATATACGTATATTCTTTGACTCCTGCACCTCTACTACAGTTCCATAGGCTGTGCATCATGAGCAACAACTGCAAAAAGCTGTGCCATAGTAACACAAAAAATAGGAACAAGAGAAGTCAAATTACAAAATATTCTCTACCCTGATCTCCATGCAGTGGGGTTTCTTCATCATTTGAATTGTGTGTATCTATCTCTATGTTATGCATCCGCATAACATATGTATGCACTCAAATGCAAACACACATAATTTCTATTTTAGACCTTTGTGTTTTGGGGACCTTGAACTCGCCTGGGGATGAGATCCAGAAGCACCACTAGGTGCTACTGTAATGCAACTAATTAATATTATTTTTACTACTAATAATAACAGCAGTGTTTACTTTTAGGACATTTGCACTCTTGCCAACACACGTTTTAAGTTCTTTAATTTTCTTGTTCTTTGCTGCACAAATGCTTAGAGGGATCCTAATTAACTGCTCAACAATGTCACAGTCTCATTCAGTTTTTGTCTCAAACTTATTTATTGGGCTTTGTTTATCAGTGGGAGAGTTCCTAGCACTGAGACTGCCAGGATTTACTCTAAGCCTCTTAGTCTGGTGTTTCCATGGCCCTGGCTCTCTGTGTAGGAGAAGCTCAGAAAACCATACTTACAGGTTTGGGTCCCCTTTATTTCGAGTAATCTAGAGCAGATGTTCTTTCTCTTCAGGGGGGGATGGGAGAAAGCACCTGATTGCTAAATACCCTGAGGAAAACACTGATTTTTGGCTATGGCTGGTGAAGAACTAGAGGAGACAACATAACTGAATTGCCCAACCAAGCCAGAAAATGCATGCAGGCATTTGCTCTGCCCTCCTGTCCCCAGTGCCCCTCTAGCACTCAGACTTCAACACCTATGCGATGCAGCTTCTGTTCTGCACCTACCTGGGAAGGGCTTGCTCCCAGCCTTCCTCCTGGGCTCAGTTACCAAGCCTTTGGTGTTTTCATTTTTTAATTATTTTTCAGAACCATAATTACTTCCTTTCTCTTTCTCCCTTTCTCTCTTTCTTTCCCTCTGCCTGCCTTCTTCCTTCCTTTCTCTCTCTTTTTCTCTTATTTTCTCATTTTTCTAACAGATGAGCTCTCTTCTTGCTAGCTGGCCACATAATTAGTGCGGTGAGAATTAGCTGTATTCACTCTGGCTTTAGTTCTTGCAAAAGCGTCAGAGAATAGGCCCACTTTTCAAGGTGTGAATTTGGAGGCTGAATCCAGGTGTGGTCAGAGGCAAAGGGATTATTTTCCTCCCATGGGGTACAAACAAAGGCCTGTCCTGGGGATGGATGGGGTGGGGACAATGTTGCCTGCAGGAGGGCTGACCACTCATCCTGACATTCAGCAGTCAGCACAGCATGACGCTAGGTTGTGTCATGGATTTCTCAGCATGAGGAAAGCTTTTTTTATGGGTCACAGTGAGGGACACTCTGACCTGCAGTAAGAAGGGAAAGTGTTGCATCCCTACAATTCTCAGGAGGGTTCAAAGACCAGATAAACAGAACTTCAGAAAATATACACGATACACTCACCTGCTGCTACAGTCCCCGTAAAGATCCACTGAAGGACCCCCGCACCCAGAGCCCCATCCTTCATGGGTGCTCCAAGTTTGCAGTCAGAGCTGGTGAGGCTGCACCTGGCGTGCTACATCTGGTTGGATCCCACCAGGCCCACCTGCAGGCAGTTTTACAGCAGCATTGTTGCAATACAGCTGTATTGAGTCTGAGAAAAGGCAGCACACAGAAACCTGCTTGGCCATGAGTTCCTTCCAGCACTGTCTTTGTGCAGGGTTGACACCGGTGTGTGTGAGCACCACTCTGCCTTCATCAAACACAGCTCAGCAAGTGCTACCCATCTCCTACCTCCTGCCTGCATTGATCAATTGGTCAGTGACTGATCAGGTGCTGAGCCTCGGGCCAGAAACTCCTTCATTCTTCTCACTGACTCTAAAACGTAGGGTGAATATGTAAGAGATTTCTCCCTGTCAAATGAATACAGTTACTCATGTAACTCAGGAGGCCGCTTGAGAACCAACCAGTTTCTGTTGAGCCAGTATTTTTCAGAGGAGGATTCTGCTGATAGCATTTGGTACTGTAATGAACCTGAGGCTATGTCAGTGCTGCAGACATTTTTTTCAGGCCGAGCCTGTTTTTTTCAGTAGGGTAAATAACAGTCATGGAGAATCTTAATGGTAGCACAGGTCCTGAGGGATCTGTCTCAGTACTACACAAGAGTTACTGTAAAGGAACAAATGAAGTTGCTGGTGACAGCAAACACCTTGTTACTCAAGATCTTTCATATGTGGTGTCTGATAATTTTGGGATACAAAAGCACAGCATGTGATTAGCTCTGGGATGCCCAGGACAAAAAAGACCCAAATTTTCCCACTATTTGAGTGGGCTCTGTGGAGGCCTTGAGGATGATCAGAGGGTTGGAGCACTTCTGATACGAATACAGGCTGAGAGAGTTAGTGTTGTTTGGACTGGGGAAGTGATGACTCCAGGGAGAACTAATAGCAGCCTTGCAGTACCTAAAAGGCCCTGCAGGGAAGCTGGGGAGGGACACTTTACCAGGGAGTGGGATAGGGACAAGGGATAGGATAAAGGTAATGGTTTTAAGCTGAAAGAGAGTAGATTTAGATTAGCCATTAGGAATAAATTCTTTACTATGAGGATGGAAAAGCTCTGGAACATGTTGCCAAGAGAGGCTGTGGATGCTCCATCCCTGGAGGCGTTCAAGGCCAGGCTGGATGGGCAGCCCAAACTGGTAGATGGTGTCCCTGCCCATGGCAGGTCTTTAATATCCCTTCCAGCCCAAACCACTCTGTAATTCTATGATAATATGCACAAGCAGATTTTTAATACTCACCAGCAACATCACAACTGTTGTGCTCCAAAGACATCATGTTACCCAGCTACACAAGCATCAATGAATAACAGAAGGTTTTTGCACTGTCTGTCCTCCAGGGATGCCCCCACTTAAACGTTCCAGTGTCGCTACTGCAGGAGAGGCTGGTAGAAGTATTTACAGGCTTTATTTTGGTGCCATCAAGCTTGCTGGTTAACTGTGAAAAGTTCCTCCTGTTCTGTGGGAAGGAGAGGATGAAACTTTCCTCACTGCCTTTGAGGAGTACAAACACTGACTGAAGAGTGGGAACTTTTGAGAATCTCTTTATGTTGCTGACTGTATTTCAGAAAAAAAAATCCACCTTCTCGTCCTTTGAGTATAGGTATAGCACAACATCCTGTAAATAGGTCATTTGCTTGGCTGTCCACCACCCCCCGTTTCCTTCATCTCTAGAAACAACTCTTTTTCCTCCTCTTATTGATGCTGACATAATAGCATATAATCCATGTGGAATGCATGGGGCTAGGAAACGTAGGTGGACCAGACAATTTGAAAATCCAACTAGCATAACTTTAACCAAGAAGAGAAAGGAGGGGAAAGATAGCATCTGGTGCTTCTCTATTCGAATCATTCTTTAGTGGAAGATGCCTGACAAGACCCCACAAATCTGAATTGCGATATACCCATGTCAGACATGGGCTGGACTTTGGAACTTCAGACCTTCTCAGATCTTTCACAAAAGAAAAATAAAGAAGAAAGATAAAGAAAGGCAAGCAGCTACTTTTTAATATTAGAACATAATCATTTCTGTGCTGCCTGTTCTACTTTCCCTGAGCCCCCCACTTTAATTATCCTGCAAAGGACAGAGAGAATACACTGTCCTCACTGCCATGCATCTTTCATTGTTATTCTTTGGGGCGGGCTCTATATGAATTAGTAACAAGCAGCCCTTTGTCCTTTCCTTCAGACCCTCCAAATTTGGCTAGGCTTTGCAGTTCAACTTTGCAATGAAGCTACACCACCACTGTAGTTCTTTAAAAGGGTCACAGGGAACCACAGCAAAGTGGTATACAAAGGTAAAGATGTCAAGTGAGTTATGTTAACAGCAAAAGAACTACACAGTAGGTCAAGGTTTGGGCAACAACAGGGATATTTTTGTTAAGATAATACTACTCACAGTGATGGTGGCTTCCTTTGTAATACATAGCTGCCCAGAGAGAATTGCCTCTGTTCTCACGGAGTCAGAGGGCCATATAGGAAGGTCCTATGGGGTCTAAACGAGATAGACACTGCAATTGCTTCTACAAATAAACTTTTACTATATAAGCAGTATGAATGGGCTGTGGTGTAATGCTTTCTAATGGTTCACATTTTCAAATTGGTTTTAAGACAATTATCAGAGCAAGCTTTTAAGAGCTAAATGGAGGTTTGTGCAGTTGTGCTTTCCTTTAGGAAGGGTAATTACCTTTCCCTGCACCAGTACAAGGCAGAGGTTTCTGAGTTACCTCCCACCTAAACTGGTAGAGAAAAATGGCATGTCCAGCACAGGAGAATCAGCAGATGACTGGTTTTGGGTTTGCACATAAAATATTGCATTTTCAAGGCCACCCTATGAGTATGTATGTTCAAACACAGGCTAGGAACAATCTTTTTGCTGAGAGAAGGGTCAGCCTGATCCTGTTGCTTAGCACAGGTCTGTGGCATGGAAAAACCAGCTCATCACCTTCCACATGTCCCTCTGACCATGCAGCAACACAACCAACTCATCAGACTCTGAAGCTCCCATGGAAAGACTGGGATTTATAAGCAGCCTGGCTTTAGGCTTTTCTCTGCAAAACCCAGAAAATCTCACACAGGCCAAGAATGAACATTTTTCAGTGGAAACACAGGGCTTTCACTGCCCGTAATATGGATGTCCAGAGCCAGGGAAGGAGGTGCAAGAGCCTGAGTGTGTTCCTCACCATAGCATGCTGAGGTCAACAGAGGTACAGCCCTGCTGTAGCTGAGCTCCTAGCTAGCTGGCAGCTAATGTACCTATAGACATCCCTCATGGAAGCAAAGTTTTGAGCTATTACTGCTGGTCTATCTGCCTTTGGAAGTCCACTTTTAAAATAAATTTGGGAATATAGCAGTGACGTCGCCTCATGCATATAAGATCCACTGCAGAGCACCATGTTGCTACCTCAATATTTTTTGAAAGTTTAATGCAAGATTTTTTCTTCACTTGAAAGAGCATTTTTCAACACTTCGGGGGAAAGCTGTCCTCCAGCTCGCAGATGTCTGAATATTCTGATTTACCTGTATGTGCCCTATTCTGAAAATGTGCTCAGATCCACCAGTAAGTGTTAAACTTATTCCATCTTCTGTGCCATGAAAAGAAATCCGCAAAGGAGAATAATAAAGACTTAGGTGTGCAGTTTTTATGAATGCAGGGTTTTTAAAAATCATTTTCCCCCCCAGTTCTAGTATTCTAGTACCATATGGATGAATTTTAAGCCTTAACCGTCCAATAGCTCTAGAAAGGTGCATTACATCGCCTTTCAGATAGAAGTCTGAAGAAAGAAAGCCACTAGAACAGACAAATAAACAAATTATTGTTAAGGCTGGACACATTAGCCTCATAATAGCACTAGGAAAACGTGCAGTGCTTCTGCAACTCAGATCGCTGCACAGTGATCTGAACTGCTCATGCAGGTGTTAACTTGGGCAGGCTGGATGTGTTGTGTGTTGGAGTACCAGGTAAAATGGAGGGCGATCATGGGGGAGGGGAATCCTATCCAGAAGCAGTTAGAGCATGGCCACATGGCCACAACATGCCCCCTTCCTGCTGGTGGTTACCTAGGGAAAAATGCATTCCAAAATCACCTCATTAGCATGAGGTAGATTGCAAGCAAAGCTGTAAGTTACTTTACAGTCGTATCCTTCTTTAATGGAGTGCTCTGGAGCCCAGGCAAGCAGATGTACCGGAGGGCTGAGACCCCAGCACTCAGCATGCCCTTCCCCTGCTGCTCCTTCTGTTTTCACCTTTCCTAGTGAGCACACACAGCTTGCTCTCATGGATGTGCTAGGGGTTTCCCAGTAGCTGCTGTTCTGCTGTGTTTGTTATTATTAGGCACAGGATAGTAGACGTTGTATTAATTCTGGACATGTTTTTAAGCAGTCTTACCTGTGCTCCTCGCTATGCTGGTCTTGCTCTGCTGCAAGGCCAACTTTCTGCCCATCTGCAGAAAAGCACTCTCAACCATCATCATGCCTGCTAGAAGGATGCACAGTCCATCTTCTATAATGAACCCAAATGGAACTACGTCGCTCTCACTCATCATTTCAGAGCACACATTGGGAATTCTGAGTGCCATGCCCCAAGATAGGAGGTGCTCTTTCCTGTACTCAGCCCTTAGGTCTCAGAAGCAAACCTCCCACCCTTGCTGCATGGAGGACGAGAATGGGATGCAGCCCATGTGTTATAGTCCTTACAGCAGCAATGTGTCCTGACAACCTAGAAAAAAGCAGGCCAAAATTGATCTGAAATGGACTGGGGTTCAGCAGTAGGCATCCTTTTCACCTGTCATTGTTTGGCAGCAATTTCTGCCCGGTGGCAACATTCCTCTGCTTGCTCGTAGCTGAAAATAACTTTGAAAGTGCTTCAGAAGGGCTGCCTTTTCGCTGAGCTGAACATTTTCCAAATGATTTTTGCTATAGTATCTCTTCCTTGGATGACGAACACTTATTTCAGCTCTTCCCTTTTGGTTCTGCTCTCTGCAGTGCACAAACCATTATAAAACAGGGCTCTTTGTTTCTGTGCTCTCCTATGAGCTTTATTTCCATAATGAACTCTTTTCCCACGTTTTTGCTTATTTTTCTGCCTCAGTGGTGAATACCCAGTGTGCTGGTGCCAGTGACACAATTCCTTTTTTGCTGCCCACCATACATGGCAGCACCTTGATGCAGGGTGGGTACCTGAAAGACCAACCTACTACTGATTCATACCCATCGGGGATAAAAGGCCCAGCCCATTCCAGAGCAATCCGTGGAGTTGCCAAGCTGCTCAGTGCTGGGAATGGAAGGTTAAATCACCATTTTGCTTCCTGTTGTGTCATCATTTTAACTGTTGGTGTCAGTTATTGAATCCATTTCCACATTGCTAACGTCTTTGCTGTGAGGCACCAAGAAGGTGTTTTAACGATGGACCCCTAAAGATTCTAGTGGAAAAGCAACTGCTTGCAGACTCCTGTCACCAAAAAGATGGCCCAAAACACCTCTGTAGGTTTTCTAATGAGAGAGCAAAGAGTTTATCTAGACCCGCTGTCACCCAAACACATCTTCTCCATTCCAAAAAGCAGCATAGCACTAAAAGCAGCACGAAGTTGAAGGAGCAATCATCAAGGTACCCTCCAAACAACCAGCCTTTTTCTTCTGAAGAAATATAACAAAATTCTATGTGTTTATGTGTTTTCCTCAGTGCTCTTTCCCAATCCTTGAAAATCACCAGCTTGTTGCTGAAATGCTTTAAAGGAAGGGAGATGATTAATTAAAATTCTTCTGTTGCATTGTAGGTTTCTGTCTGTATTTCAGCACTTCTGCTGAAAACACCGGTTGATACTGATAGCATGTCAGAAAGAACAGCAACCAGCTCAGGGAATTTCAGATGATATCTGATGATGTAAAAATTGCAGTTCCTGGGGTATCCTAATATCTTGCATAAAGGTAAAGTCTGATGGGTGGATGAAGGTCTGTTGTTTAAGAAGAACTGTTACTGAGACTTGCACTATAAAAGCAATTTGATACTGTCTCCTGTGGAGTCTTTGTGTGTGTGTTACTTCACCTCTCTGCCTCAGTTTCCTCATGTGGGAGAAGGGAAACCATTTCCTGATGTACTAGCCCATGCTGCTCTTTGGTGACTGACAAAAAGCATTCTGAACATGCAAAGTACTGTGCTGCTTACAGGTGAATTACCTTTAAAATGCAAATATTCTGAAAATATTGTTTGTAGGTACTTTACTAATTATTCATCTTGCAAATTTCTTTAGAAACTGAAGAATTTCAGAAAATAATTAAAAAAAAAATCTCCTTTTGTACATTTGCATCCCACAGGAAACAAGACTAGGGCTGGGGCTAAACCTGCGGCACTCTCCCCCCATTTGGGATAACACTGGGTCTGATGTGGTCAGTGACAGCAACTTAAACTTTGGGAACCCTGATCCACGACCAAGAACCTCGAGGAGCTGCTGGATTCAAATGCTAATCTCTCAGAGGTTTTGCAATTTATTTTTAATAGTCCATCTCCGAGACATTCATCTGACACTTCTACTATTACGTTACCTGGATTAAAAAAGATGCTAATAAGAGTATTAGCCTTACACAGAAGACTTTTGCAATTTCAGTGCTTCCTGAATCACTCATTCAGGATCCTGGGAAAAAATAAAGCATTTTTGCTTTCCAGACTCTTTTTTTTTTTTTTTTTTTTAACCTCAAGAAGTGCTTAAAGTTTCTTGTTAAGAGGTTTGAAAAATGTATAGTCCTTGTAAATTAAATACTACATGTTCTTAGATGAGTGATCCCTAAGCATTTATTATTCACACTAATATGATTTAATTCTTAGCCACTGTAAGATTTATAGAAATTAAAAGACTTCATATGCATAAGGGTGATGAAAATGTAATCTCTAGCCCATGAAATCTTTATGTGTGACTCCACATGTCATCAGCAGCGCAGCTACCCCCAGCACTGCAGGAACAGGGCCACTTCTGGGGCTGCTTGACTGTGCCAAGCTGAAAGTGTTTGGCTGCCAGCAGCCTGGACATAGTGGGGATCCTCCTCCCAGGTCATGGTATGAGGGGACTGTGAACTCAGTGCTGCCATACCTGCGTGAGGATGTGCCCCCAGCCTACCCTACCTGCCCACAGCTATGGAGAGGAAGAGTGGGCCCTGGGCTCAGCTCCGTGCCTGTGAGCGGGCTGTGATGGCTGCTTCTTCGGGTGGCACATCTCGAAAAAGAAATCCACGTTACAATTACCTAGCTGCATTCCCTCAGCTGGAGGCCCAAGGAATTAGCAGTCCCTCCACCTTTGATGGTATGCTGTTTGCAATAGGGAGTTGGCACCGTTCGCGTTTAATTGTTACCCGCGAGCTGCGAGAACACCGTCCGAATGGAAAGGGGAGGAGTTCACTCCAAATTCATTTTATTTTTTAACTGCCAGAGCCACTCCACACAAAGCTGCAGCAACTTCAGCGACCGTCTTGGTTGCACACCAAGGATTTCACTGAGAACATGTTAGAGGGAATCAGAAAGCAGAGAAAAGGTCACAAATAAGCACCTTAGGAACAATGAAAGCTTTTCTCCATGTAGCAGTGGGAGAGTTGCTAGAAAAACTGAAAAGGTATTAATCAGAAGTGGCTATAAATCCTCTGGAGTTTTGCTCTTATAAAACTCCTCAGAGAAAGTCTTGAAGGAAATGCAGGTCAAAGCCCAAAAAAGCTCTTGATCAGAGATTGCTGGAGGAAAATCTTCCCAGATGCCATTTAATAGGCAGCAATCACCCCAGGAGTGGGAAAGCCAAGTACGCTTGAAACATGGTTGCAGTTCCTAATAGGCCTTGTCACACTTAAGGCACTGCAAGCTCCATCCAACGAACAGCTGAAGCTGGCTGGCGATTCATAAAGCCAACAGTTTAAAGTTTATTATGATGAAAGCACTTAATGACAGCCATCGCTAGGGGCCCATCATTTATAAAGCTGTGCTGAGTATTAGACATGTAGCATGACCACCAATTTTATGTCACAATTGCTACCATAAAATGACCTTTGGTGATTTTTACTGCATGTGGTGGACAGCTCTTCTTTTACATTAGTGCTCTGTGGCTTTTCTTTGCAGACTATTATGCTGTCTAAAGCTTATTTGGCACTGTCGTGAGTCTCAACCCTTGTTATTACCCCGAAGGCCTGTCTAAAGGAAAACTCTCATGTTCTATTATAGCACTCCAATAATTTACAGATCTTACCATCCTTGGTTAGCGTCATAATTTAGCGCAGATATTCCTTCATTGTTACCACATTTAATAAAATCCCTCTGTTTCTACAAAACTGCACTAAATTTCCTACCCGGGCCACTGATACACGTATGCTCCTGGATTATCGAGACACAGATAACAGGTTTTAATTTTTTGTTGTCAGATGAAAAGAACGGTAAGGAAAAGCAGTGAGTGGTAGTTAACCTGGGAGAAATCTCCTTAAAACCTTTCGTACAAATGATAGACATTGCACAAACACCAAACGCAATTTCAGCGCACAATGCACAAACATGCATTTGCATGTGAACAATATTACTTAATTACCTTTCAATTTTTAGACCTACTTTGTCTACTTTGAAAGTGTTTGAATATGCCAGCACTTTGCTGTCCTGATGTAAAGCATTACCAGTAAAGTGGTCTGTCCATGCTACAACACCTTTAAATTGTATATATAATTTTATAAATGATAAAAAATCTGTTTCTAGTCTGTGAAAAAAACACACTAGCATAGCACACTGCAATCTTGAAAGGATTTAAAATATGTGATTTCTGCTGGTACCTACTGTATTGGGTTTTATATAAAGCTTTTTTCAATAAGGTAAATTGTTACATGACAAACTCATCTTCCACCATTATCATCTGCTGTTTGTGTTTAACAACAGGAGTCCTGGTCTAACAAAACTGTTGTAATGGCTGTACAAATTACTCAGCTGAAAGCTTTTCACCAAACCAAACAGTATTAATCAGCAGTTCTTATGAAGGTGCTAATTAAAAACAATTTTCTTCCTCAGTTTGCAATACTAAGCCATCTTCATTTGCAC
The DNA here is from genome assembly GCF_023343835.1 of Lagopus muta. Lineage (NCBI taxonomy): Eukaryota > Metazoa > Chordata > Aves > Galliformes > Phasianidae > Lagopus > Lagopus muta. The sequence continues at coordinate 84,651,886 of NC_064434.1, forward strand.
AGTTTCCAATATACAGCTACTGTATACACTCACACTTCAGGGCCTCTATTAACTATTGAATCTCCTATTACCTATTTTATTACATTCCTGTCTCCCAAGTTTAGAAGCTCGTTGACATTTTAGAAGTCACAGCATGATATGTTTAATCATTTTAAAAGTACATTAATTGAAGTCAGAGTCAGAGAAAAATAGCAGGTCTTTTAGCACGTGGGCTCTGGCAGGGCACAGCACTGGCTGAATGCTCCAATCCCTTCCTGCTAGCATAACCCATCACCCAGAGGAAATTTTACAGCTGAAGGGGAACATGTCTAATGCAGAGAACACTTTTTCTATTTTTTTTTTAAGAAGCGGTCTTCTACAAGTGACACTAGCCTGGTTTTCTACGGGAAATATATTCAAATGACGATACTTTTTGTTACCCAAGTTATACTGCCCCTCCTCTTTCATCAGCTGCGATAGCTCTTTATTTTTGGGGGCTTGGCATCTGTTGAGTTTAACCCAGATTCGAGGGTCAAGATGTTTCTTCTCAGGTTGTGGAATGCCATCTGGATGACTGTTCTGTGCATCTTCCCTCTGCATTTCCTACACTTTTACACACAGGAAGACAATGCAGATCCAGTGTCGCTGTTGGGCAGAGATGGAAAATATCCAGCTTGTACCCAGCCACAACAATATGCTGGGCCTTTTGGCAGCAAGCCAGCTGCTGACTAAGCAAGGAGCCTTAATAGGCGAAATCCTTTAAAAATGGAAAAGTTAGGTTTGTTACATTCAGCTGTTTGAACAGAGTCTGCAGGTCAGGGAGGGAGGCTGATCTTGTGGAGAAGATGCAGCACTCAGTCTTACAAAACCCAGGATCAGTTATAGAGCATATTTGCTGCTTTCTAAATGTCTATAAGCAAATGAGGCAGTAATATGTCTGCTCCCTCATGTGGGGAATGGGCATGAATTAGGGGGGCACCCTTTATTTATGCATTCAGTTTCAAATTCATTGAGTCTTGTATTGGCTTTCTTTGAGCTTTATGGGGTCTCGCATCAGGGTGCCCTCTTTTTGGCTGGGTTAAGTAAGTGTTGTTGCAGTGCAGATGAGAGTAATATTGAAAATCAGCATTTAAAACCATTTTTTAAAACACGCCGGTCTGCTTACAATGAATGCTACTGACTTGTGACAGCAAAGGGCTGACAAATCACCTTCCTCAGAGTTGGGAGAATCTAAAGGGAGAATCGCAAGCTAGAAAGGGACAAAACTGTACCCTCGTCTACTGAGGGAATAACACAGGATGGCTGTGCTGCACAGAAAACATTTCCAGTACAATTGCCAGCAAACGCTCTCCTGGCACCTTTCACCAGCATCTCAAAACATTTCACAGGAGTTAAAGGAATTTGCAGTTTGACATCACCGTTCATTCCCCGATTTCAAGAAGAAAACCACACGTAGAGAAACCCAGGCTGAGCTATGCATTTGTAATTTGCCGTGTGAGAAGACAAGGACCTGGCTGCTCCCCCTCATGCATAGGAAGAGCAGGCAAAGGACGGTAATAATCGTGGCCCTCTTTGACTTGCAGAGTGCCGCTGCCCTCCCAGCCGTGTGCCACCTGCCACACCGAGGGGTGGACCAGGAGCTCCACCCAACACACTGCTTTTGTTCGGGAGCAGCCGAGGAAGCTCACAATGGCGATGTAACACTTGGTAAACCTTACACAGCCAGGATGCTTTTTGTGTGGAGAGCAATTTGAATCCCACTTCCCTCCTCATGCAAACACACAGCCATTAAGCCACAGGCAAAATGCGAATGACTTGTCTAATAACAATTTCGCAGCTGGACAGGTACCTGGGGTAGCAAGTTCTCCTGCCTCATCTCACATTCCTGAGACATTTTCATTTCCAATCAAACTTACTTCCTGAATGAAAAGATTTGCTCTGTTATTCCAGAGTGCTAACAGATAGAACTAATTTGTAATTTTTAAGAAAGCCCTGATCTTGTGTCAGACTATGGAATGGAATTGGCCAAATACTCTCAAGATCACAACATACTGACAATGGCACTAGCTGCACTAGAGCTGCACCCAGAGAAAGAAGATCCTTTCTCTGCCATTTTCCTCTGCGAGAGGAGGAAGACAACAATATTGCTCTAAAAACTAGCAGTATATCTGAAAATAGACTTGCATCAGCCTCGCATTCCCGTTCTCTCTCAGTGAAGACAGCATAGCTCATCTGTGTTGCTCATCTTCAAAGTGCTTTGCAAGCACAAAGTGATTAAGCTCAATATTCTGCTACTGAGCAGAGTAAAATGTATCATTAAAAATACACCAAGTATCAGATGCTAGTTAAAGCATGCCACATGAAAGACTCTGACACATGTTATAAGAATGATTTGATAAGCTGCCTAACTTTTTCTTAGCAAGGATATTTGATGTATTTAGAAACATCACATACACTTTTTAAAATTAAAGAGCTCAGAAACAATTTATCAAATCCCTACTGAAGTGAGGGACTCCGAGAGATGTCTTTAAAGAAACAACACTGTTAGCACATCACTAACAATATATCCTACATTTTAGACTTTTCAATACTCTCTTTAAGGCAAAAACAAACAAACAAACAAACAAACAAAAAAAAAAAAAAAAAAAAAAAAGAAGAGAGCTGGCTTATATACCTCTAAAAACATCCAAATGGCACAAACCTGCAAACACTTATACAGATGAGGAACTTTACTGCCTGTGGAGCTCCTATGTGAGTTTGCAGGATGAAGCCTATATGCATCTTTGGTAAACAAGCCATCAATTACACACTTTAAGGACAGCAGCACCTGTGCAAAGCCTCCAACACAAACTAGGGAAATAAAAGCAGTAATCAGCTACTATTTTGAGTAAAACTATTTTCTTCTTAGAGCTAAAAAGATGATTTTTAGTGACACTGGCAGCTAATAATATTTATTAGATTATTGTTACAGCAGACATTCAAGACCTCTCAGAAATAAAAGGTCCACAAATTGTAATATTTCACTATTTTTTACACTCCTTTGTTGATTGGAAAGATTTCCTTGTATGCTTTTTTAGAGAAAACAAACACGTATGTGATTTTAGAGAAAGCTTTGCTGTGTGGGACACATAGAACAAAAGAAAAATGGAACTAAAGCCACCTTTACAGCGATTTTAAATAACTCTCAATTACTTCTCATTTCCTGCTAGACAGGTATCTTCCAACTAGAGTTTGAATATGAAACTCATACCAGCTATAAGGGAGATATACTACTCAGTTCCAGTATAAATGGTTGGTTTGCATTGCCCCTGGTCTTTATCTAACACTGAGAATAGGCTGCTTTTTATCAAAAGAGGAATAAATTGCTGTTATTGTGATGTTAGCCCATCACTTGGCATTGCAATTCAAGTTTTTGTGAGAAAGAAATGTATGATCTAACTGCGACTTGACCTATGCCTTCTGAGATCCATCTAGGTGCTCTAATGGAGCATAAAAAGTATTGAATACAAGGACATGCAAACCGGTAGTGAAGAAATTTGAGCAGAAGTGCAAAGAGAAAAGGACCTTCATGAGCTTGTGGTTTACATGCTGCCCAATTTGTTGAATATGGAAGAACACTTACTACCTAACTGCAATTCTTTTAATTAATATACTCAGCATTCTCTCTGCTTCCTAGATAGTACCTCCCTCTTTCAGTAATACTCTTTCTCTTTTTCATCATTTTAAAATTGTTCTGGCTTAAGCGTGCAGGATTCTGTAATGATTCTGGCTTTGTTTTTGTCAGAAGTTGGTAAAATGTTCTACTAACCTCCTAAGAGAAAAATAGTTCCTGTCTCTTGGGAGGATTTTTTCTTTCCCAGCACAAGAAGTCATATTAAATGTTTATCAAACTCTTGGGCCATGATGCAATGCAAATTAATCACAATGATCACAATGCAAATTAATTTCAGCGAGGCAGTTTGATTACGTTACAAACTCCTTTAGTTGTTAGTCTTTCTCAGGATCTATCAAAAAAGGATGTATTTTTTGAAGTGATTTTCAGAATAGTAGCATTTAGATTTTAGTCCTGATAAAGGCTCACTTTCCATTCATAGTCAGAACCTAAATGTGCTCTTCTTGTACCTAAACAGATAATAAGCACTCAGCACACTCCCCCTTCTTGACACAACACACTGAGACTAATCACACATAATTGGAGAGGAGGAGCAGAGGGGCTGGGCAGGCTATTGTGTCCAAAGGACAAATGGTCAGTTTATGAGGCTTTTGTCTGACGCATAATTTCTTATACATCTAGAAGAGGAAAAGTCTTGCTGGAAAAAACCCCACACAGACATCCCTATATGTATTAAAAAAAAAAAAAAGCCTTCATCACAGCAAATAAGGACACTTCAATTATCGACAGAAAAATCAACGGCTGAATTTAAAAAACAAAGGGAATAAAAATCTGAGGATGTAGTAGGTGCACCTTTTAAACATTTTAAGACAACCATTTCCTAACTAATGAAAGGTGAATGCGTTTATCACTTTACAGGCAGTTGTGCAAAACCACAATGTGTATTATTCATGCATTTTCAAATATGGCCTCAAAATAACATTTAAAGAGGTTAACAAAATACATACAAGTTTAAAGGCACAAAAGAGAAGGAAGCAAGCTTTCACACCTTGGATAGTGTATTCATTTTATGTCTGATGGTGTTTAGGCTGAAAAATAATTGGAAAAATACATTCTAAAATGATATCAAAATAAAGTCACAATGTTTACGCACTGGGAAACAAACCAGATATCTTCCTCGGCACTTACATTAAAGCATTTCTCTGATGACGACTCAAGAATAAAAGGGGGGGACAGAACCTTCCATTTCCTGACTATCCACGTAC